>NW_027040801.1:1878750-3240000 GCF_037179485.1 Ochlerotatus camptorhynchus | reverse complement strand
AGATAGTTACTTATAGTTGCTTGAGCAAAAACATGCGCCATCAAAAGTTCTAAAAGTGTCAAGAAATTATTTGTTCGAGAAATGAATGGATAAAAAGTGAATGTACAAATAGGAGTTTTTAGCGGTCAACCTAAGTTACCTTTCAAAAACCAGCATAAATCGAGAACCATTAGAGATAGTAACTTTGTACAGCTGTAAAATGTACAACATTGCGTTTGTCTATCTCAAATAAAATGAATATTTTGAAAATGATATTTTGAAAACAATATCCACCCTAATTCCATATCATAAAATAATTGACCAACAAATGTAAAAAAGTAGAAGGATCTGTGCTTAGGGCACAAACCGAAGTTTGACGTAGGACCGCTAGTGGACGGAAAAAAAAAATGTGAAGAGCATTTAGTTCTTTTAATTGAACGATCATCTATTATCTTAACTCTTTCCGTTTTTGAATTGTAGGCGTTCCAAATTTGAAGTATTTTTTTTTTTTCAAAGAGAAAGTTGATGAAGAGAATCGATCAAAACCACTTGCAACCCTGCTTCCTAGTTAATTACAAGATTACAACTCTGGAGAGCATTTTGTGTGGTCGTTGGGAGCGTGTGGTTCTGAATATGGATAAACAGGCACAGATAAATTCTATTCCAACTCTTTACTGTAATAAGCTTGTTGGCCATGAAAATAGCCTTTTTTTTTGCCAAAATTGGTGATGATTTAACCTCCGAAACCGTGCTTCAAAGCGTAGATGACATCCATGGTCGCTTACGCTAGGCGTGTTCAGTGTAGGTGACATCATCATGGATCTCATTTTCCAGTAACACCTTTAGCACACCTCGTAGATCAGACCGGAGATACGTTTGACACCGCCACGGCGATGCTTGGCGGCTTCTTTACCAAGACCTTTTCCTCCTTTGCCACGGCCAGTCATTGTTGCTTGTTAGGTAGAAGAGTGGACTACCTAACCTACCACCAGCTTCCTATTGCTGCTATTGCTCCTTCTGCTGCCTGCTCCGAAGTGAAAATGAGTTGAGGCTAGACAGCAGCACTGTTTTATATCTTTTCAGGTTACGGTTCAATTAACTTTGATGCATTTTCGACGCATCATTTCATATTGCAAAAGGCTCGTGTCATTTTGTGTAAAATAGCAGAATGATGTGCAACCAAGTGGTACTCGATTATGACGACTGGGTTTGGGAAGAACTTTTTTTTTATATCTTTATTAAGGAGACTTTCAGCCCTGGGCTGGTTCGTCTCCGGACACCCCAGAAGGGGGTATCCCAAAGGGAGAGAAGGTACAGAGTTTTTATTTTGCGGAGTTGAATGATGGTTGCGGTTCCAGAGGGGAACTTATTTTGCCTTACTGTCCTATGTTGCTGTCATCTTTTGTGTTTTCTGTTTTGTTTTGAGGACCCCAGCAGAGCCCCACCGGTAGCAGCTGCCAGGAGAGACCTGGCACCCGCTACCGGCAGGGAATGCCGGGCCTACTGTCATAATGTATATGGGTTAAACCCTCTTGTAGATTCCGGCCTCCTTCGCGAAACATATCAGTTGTGCCTCTGCTACCGGGCGTCTCGGATGTTGCCCGGGATCCCGTAAAGTTCTCGTGGTCCGTGGAAACAAGGGCAGTTTATAAGAATGTGCTCGACCGTCATTATTGTTCTGCAGGTGTCGCATCTTTGGCGGAAATTTCTGCCACTGCTGCTCCCCATGTTGTGGGTGATGCGGGTGTGGCCGCTTCTTAACCGGGACAGGAATCTCTGGTCGTTAAACTTTGGGACATCCGTCCAGGGAAGGGTTACCCCTTTGGTCTTCCGGATGAAAAGGTCTCTCCTGGCGAACCATTCGCGCTCCAGGGTTGACTTGATCCAACTTTTCAGGTCCTGTCTGGGGACCGAATTGTTGGCGAGTCGGCCATTTCGTCCAATGGCAGCGAGGTGGTCTGCTTCTGTGTTTCCGGCAATTCCGCAGTGTCCCGGTATCCACATGAAAGTGGTGCCAGCGGGGGTGTGGTTTTGTATGGACTGAATCCAGGGGTGGCGGGCAGTGGCGGATTCCAGTGCCGCGAGGGCGCTAGCAGAGTCGGTTAGTACACAAAGCGGGGAGGAGGATGGTAGGGAAGCTGCGTAATGGAGGGCTGCAGTCTCGGCCGAGAAGACCGAGCATTGATCGGGGAGTCTCCAGAAGTGTGAGGTCTGTCCATCAGTTACTCCAAAGCCGACCCTGCCTCCTGCCTTGGAGCCGTCGGTGAAACGGAGTTCATAGTTGTGGTACCGTGTTTGTAATAATTCGGTGAGGCAGGATCTCATTGCCGTAGAGTTGTCTCCTGCTCGGAACTGCTTGGCCATGGATTTGTCTACTCGGATGGGGGAAGAATCCCACTCTCTGGCTCCGTTCCAGTGGAGCTGGGCCACCGGGGGGAGCTCCTGGTGAGCGATTTCCTGGAGGGTTCGTTTCCCTTCTGTGAGGAGATAGAATTCTCCGTCTCCACTTAATTTTTCGTCGAGGCCCACGGCTCTGGTACAGATTGTTTCCGCAATGTAATATCGGAAAGGGAGCACTCCGATTTCAATACAGGCTGTATCGGCTGGTGTTGAGGGCAGAAGTCCAGCCGCAATTCGTGTTGCCTGGTTATATATCGGTGCTAGTCGGGTGACGACCGAATCGCTGGACGCACAGAGGAGCTCAATTCCGTAGGTCAGTCGGCTATGAACAATGGCTCTGGCGGTATTGAGTACGATGGCCCTGTTGCTCGTTTTATGCTGCCCGGAGAGGGAGCGGAGGATGTTCAATCGTGTTCGACAATTAGTCCTGACATCATTAAGGTGGGTGCCGAACCGAAAGTTCCGGTCAATCGTGACCCCGAGGATGGATATGGTCTTCTTTCTAGGGATAGTGTGGCTGTTAATTTTGATTGGTGTCGGAAGTGGTCGGTGGCCAAGGCGGCAGACGTGGGAGATTGAGCTCTTTTCAGCAGATATCTCAAAGCCGGTCCTAGCGACCCATCGGCCAACAGTGGAGACCGCAGCTTGGAGCTTTATCCTCATGGCCTTCAGGGTCTTCTCTATGATCAGTAGCAAAATGTCGTCCGCTTAGACGAGAATGTAAATCTCCTTGGGGAGCCCCATAAAGATTCCGTTCATTGCCACCAGGAAGATGGTCACTGCAATTACGGAATCCTGGGGAACCCCGGTTTCTTCCCGTCTGGTGCTGGAGCGGTGGTTCCCGACGGTCACCTGGAAGGTTCTGTCCTGCAGGAAATTCTTTAAAAAGTAGAGGATATTTCCTCCGAGGCCCCATCTGGCTAGCTGCTGTAGTACTTGGGATGTCCAGGCTCTGTTGTAAGCTTTGGCCAGATCCAGGGAGGCCACCTCGACGTGCTGGTCCTTACGGAGTGCCTTTTGGGAAGAACGTTTATTTCATGAAAACAGTGATAAAATTATTACTTTTTATTTGAACATTGAAGAATGCTTGACATTACCACTTTTCCAATAGTTTCTTGTTGAAAATGCTAGTGTTATTGATGGGAGGAAATATTTCTGATCGATTGGTGATAAAATTATTGAAATTGGTCCAGGGGCAGCTGAGTTATTAATGTTCAAAATCTTTCATAATTTTGTTTCATGTTCCATTTTCGGTTTTCTAAAGTGTACCCCCATATAGAAATCACAGACGTAGTCCTACGTCAAAAGCTTTCCTGAACACGAAAATTACCTAAATCTAAGTGTTCATTACCATTGAAAAATGATGTAACCTTTCATCCAGACCAGCACTTACTGCTCTGACTATGTCGATCAATAGCTGCATTTAACGAGATCGAAGTGATGATTTATGTAAAGACATCGATGAAAACTTTTAAACCCATAAAATCTGCACCATTCAATTCATGTTTGAATTCCAGACCCCAAGCTAAATTTATGGATTTGTTATGGTTTTCAAATCCATTATAATCTCTTCAAAACGATGATAAAACCGATAATATTACTAGCGAAAGATCCTAGATACAATTTCAGCGGGCATTCAGTGACAAATTTCATATTTTAGAATACAAATCCATAAGCATACAATCAACGAATGATTTAACGGAGCACAATTTGATCGTTGATCTTTTCGTCAACGGTTTTCATATTTAACGGAAATGTTAAATCGTTAACATAAAATTAACGCCGTTACCCACCATGGATAATTCTCGATGAACATTTCAAATGTTCCTATCTGCTTTGATCGATTCTCTTATGATAACTACTGCTATGCAAACATTGTTTGATAAAGGATGTTCTTATCTAGCGTCGATCAATGCAGACAGGACCTTTTGAAATTTTTATCTAGAATTTGCATACCTTCTTCTTCTTCTTCGCATTTCAAGCTTATTGCATATCGCATATTAGCTTATTGCG
This sequence comes from Ochlerotatus camptorhynchus, assembly GCF_037179485.1. Taxonomy (NCBI): domain Eukaryota; kingdom Metazoa; phylum Arthropoda; class Insecta; order Diptera; family Culicidae; genus Ochlerotatus; species Ochlerotatus camptorhynchus. The sequence continues at coordinate 3,235,608 of NW_027040801.1, read as the reverse complement.
TGCTCTCGACTTAGTGTTTTAGATGCACTTCCACAGTTATTAATTGAGAGCTTTCGATGCCTGTACCATTTTTGCATTGGTATAATTGTGTGGCAAGTCCAATATCCAATACTTGTATGCCCAGAGAAGTCGAGAAATTTTCCAACCCGAAAAATTCCTAGACTAGACCGGGAATTGAACCCAGCCACCTCCAGCATGGTCTTGCTTTGTAGCAGCGCCTTTACCGACTGAGCTAAGGGAGGCATACCTACATACTTCGAATGGTTTGTGCAAAATCAGTCTGAAAGGACATCAGGACCCGAATTTTTAGAATAGTTCAAAGTTTACGTTGACATTTATAATTATGAGCATGAGCATAAGCATGATTGACCTAGGGGTAAGACAGCTTTTGATAATGAGTCATACTGGAGTAAATTTTGAGTAAATCTGAGTAACTCGATTTGCTCAATATTCAATGCACGGTGACATAGCAACCTGTTTGTTTTGTGTGCAAAGACGTTTGCCTAAGAGGAAGAGGAGACAATATGGGGGCGAAAACGAACTACTTTTCTGTCAAACGCGAACCAGCTCGTGGCAGTAAGATAAAAAATAAAAATAGATGTAGATAGCGATTGAGATAGAGATAGAGATAAAATAGTAAGAAGCCAGTTGTCTCCTCTTCCTCTTAGCGTTTGACGAAGAAAATCTACTTCCATCCACAAAACCTGTGTCACAGCATGAAAATCTGTGTATGCTTATTATTGGTTGACGATGATAATAATTGGATTTTCAAGTGAACATGGAGTTGTACCAACAATCAATACGAAACTAATGATTTTAAATTGGCTCACTACTTGACTAGCCTATTGGTCCCAAGCAAATCGACTAACGTACCCCATTCTAGTATAAATTCCAGTACTAAACTATGTTTGTTTTGAATCGCTATGAAAGTTTGACAGATAAAATGAGGGGTTAGTGGATTTTCTTATGTTTCGAGGGGTGAATCGATTAGCTTGGGACCGAAGATAGTACCAGAGCTGAGCCAAAAAGTTGAGCTCGTTTCTTCGGGACCTTCTGGTCTTAGAGTTACCTCTATGGTTGTACCGGGCTCTATCTAAGATGCAGGAAATTTTTTGCTTTGCTATTGTAAGATGCTCGCACGCTTAGTAGATAGAAGGAAGATTGATAAAGATTTTGAAGATTTCCTGCAAAAATATGGAAAGCGATGCGGGTAGATTAGACTGCCAGCGAAAATGGTAATTTTTAATTTCGCTAACAAACCATATACAAAATGTTTATTGCCTCGAAAAATGACCCTATGCAAAATTTGAGCTCAATCGGACATGATTTAGGGGTGGCACAAACGCGTCAAAGTTTAACTTTTTTCACTCTCGACGGGTTCAATGTTTGGAAGTAGTTAATGATAATGCAGAGCGTGGTATAGCATTGATTAAAACATACAATTCAAAACTATCAACGGATGAAGATCAAAAGCAGTGCATTTTACAATTAGTTGAAGATTATCGAAAAAATTATAAGAGTACCAGGAAATCTGATTTGGTGTAGCTAATAAGGAAATATATGGCAAAGTATAAAACAAGTATTTTTTCATCTTTTCAGGCAAATGTTCCGCTTGTGTAAGACTCATGATTCCCAAAAAAAAAGGTTAACGCAATTCAAGATATTTTTACAATTGATTTTAGGAATTTCTGATGAAAAGTTGTGGTTTTTCATATATTTTTGAATTTTTGGACCACCCTAATGAAGAATAATTGGACCACCCTAGTGAATTATTTCGTATTAGATCCTAAATGGTGGTTTAATTCGATATATAAGCAGGTTGGAGACAATTGTGAACAGTTTTAGAAGCCGACTCATCAATCTTCTATATTCCATATAGAACTCATAAAAAAGTCCCAGAAAGTCGATTTTTGAAAAAAAAAAATTTCAAGGTCACACCAAATCTTGACGTTTCATGCATTTTTAAGACATTTGGGGGGCCCTTGGGAGATTTTTAAGAGTGAAAAAAGTCAAACTTTGACGCGTTTGCGCCACCCCTAAATCATGTCCGATTGATCTCAAATTTTGCATAAGGTCATTTTTCGAGGCAATAAACATTTTGTTTACGGTTTTGTGATTCCAGGAAAGTATTGCCCACGAATGAAAACCGAAGTTTTTGATAGTAGTACTTTTTGTCTTCCTTCGCATCGCGTTTCATTCGCGACTGTGGAGGGCAATAATCATTGGGGAGTTGCAGTTTTCCATGAAGAGCATCTGTTAATATTAAAACCTTTTCACTAAGTTTAAACCGGGATTGATGGAAAGATCATTGTCTAGTCACATATACAAATTTACTCTTCAAAATTCATTTTAACTTATTTATATAAGATGCTGAAATTAACAATTGAAATAATACATCCTTGGCAGACGCCGAATAACGGGTTCGTTTATCGGTATCATATCAGAATTATCTTTTTCTGATTTTCAACTTCATTGTCCCACCATAGTAGAGACCACGCATATATGAGTAAAAATTCACACTGAAAAGAAATACACACGGATGAATGAAAAGTTGATGCCAGAATGCAAAAAAAAAAATACGGATAGGGTCACTCTGACAGATAATGTATATTTATGCTGATTTAATTTTTAATTTATGGATGAGATAAGACTGCTTTGATCACTTTTGAGTAAATATGAGTTTCTCAAATTTACTGGCTGTGAAAATATTAACTCCAAGTACAGCCGTCTTGCCCCTAGTGATTGACCGTCCGCGGATGCTACTCCGTTATTGCCAGATCAGCTGTAATTACACAGAGAACCAATATACGATGCTTGGGACTAGCATTGATCTTCAATGTGTAAAAACTGATGATTTATTTAATTAAATCTTCAACATAATGTTGTACAGATATTTTCTAGGCTAGGCGTCGAATTCTTACTAATGTTAAAATCATATACATCAAACGTTTCATTAAACACACGAGAGCACAAAGTCCACGGTTCGTTGAATCCGTAGTTGGTCCGATGGGTAGGTTGCCAAGAAGCGTGTAACTACGTAGAACTCTTTGAGGTGCATTGATGTAGATTTGGCTCACAAGAGAGTTGCAATCCACGTCACCGTTAAGCAATCCAAACACGAAGAGTCGCTGAAGTAGTTTCCTCCTTGCTGCCAACGTGTCCAGGTCAATCAGCCTGCACCGTTCTTCGTAAGGCGGCAAATTTACCGAATCGTTCCAGGGCAGAACACGTAAAGCGTATGTTACGAAGTTTCGCTGAATGGCTTCGATTCTGTTAGCTTGAATAGCGTGAAAGGGTGTCCACACAACAACAACATGCTCTAGAAGACTGCGGACGAGAACACAGTATAGTGATTTCAGCGCGTAGATGTCCTGGAATGCGTTTGTGTTTCGTTTCAAGAAACCTAATGTTGCGAATGCTTTAGCAGTTATCATGGGGATGTGCTCATTGAATCTGACTTTAGAGTCGATGATAATACCTAAATCCTTAACTGAAGAAACGAAGAGCAAACTACTGAGTCCTATCCTATAGTCTCGCGTGAACGTAAGGGCTCGCGTGAACGGCTAAAAGATATTGCGCAGCATTTTGTGACATTAACCTGCATACCGTTCAATGTACACCAGCGCAAAAGGGAATCAATATCCTTCTGGAGTTCGCAACAGTCAAGTCTTGACTTAATTGTACGAAAGATCTTTAAGTCATCGGCGAACATAAGTTTCGAAGAACACAGTCGACTACACAGATCGTTCACGAACAGGATGAAAATTAAAGGCCCCAAATGGCTACCTTGGGGAACACCAGAGGGTATCTCGAAACTAGGCGAATTAACACCGTTAATGCTCACATAGGCTGAGCGGTCAGTTAAGTAAGACTGTAGCCACTTCGTGGCCCAATTAGGTAATCCCATACACCTCATTTTGTCCACTGCAAGCACATGTGGAACCCTATCGAACGCCTTACTGAAGTCCACGTAGATCGCATCAACTTGTCGTCGTTTTGACAAACACCATTAAGTTGGTTGTTGTAGAGCGCTTCCTCACGAAGCCGTGCTGATGTTCGGTAATTATTGGCCTAACCGCTTGATATACGAACTCATATACGATCTTCTCCAGAGCTTTTGGGAGGCAGCTTAGAATCGAAATTCCGCGATGTGGATGTTTCCAGCTTTGTGAATAGGTGTGATGGACACAACCTTCCACATTGTGGGGAAACACCACTAACTAGCGAACGATTGAAGATAATCGACACAGGTGAAGCGAGAGATGCAGAAAATTTCTTAATGAACGATGGTGGCAAACAGTCTGGACCAGGACCTTTAGAAGGATCCACAGATGAAAGAACTTTCATCACCTCTTCAACAGATACATCCAACTGCGGCAAATGCAAGTTGTAATGAGCTATGCTGCTCATCCAGTCACGACGATCATCCGGAGAATGAGCGGGAGGGGTAGTCGAAAAAACATCCTTGAAGAATTTTGCGAAGAGATCAGAAGCTTCTTCCGCGGAGTCAGCACGAGCTTCTTTATAGGACACATCGAGTGGTATACCGCCATTCCGCCTAAGTTTCTTCACGTAGGTCCAAAAAGACGATGGATCCCGCTTTGCCTCCGACTCAATGCGCAATACATATTCATGGAAAACTGTGTTCAACCGGCTGGTGTAGTGCTCCTCCATGTCGTGAAGTAATCGCCTGTTTTCCTCAGTCCGTTGTTTGAAAGACGTTTTAAACTAGGGAATACTAGCGTCGGCCGCGTCCGAATGCAGGTCAAGAAAGGACTCCCTTATGGGGCCTCCACCCTTAACTCTGTAACTTACAAACTTTGTAATTAGGGGGGCTGCCTTCCGAAGCCTCCAACTACGTACGAGACGAACAAGCCTAAGGCTGAAAGTCTCGTTAATAAAGAAAACTAAACTAAACTAACTTCTCTTAGGAGAAATCCTCTGCACTTCCACGAGGAATCAATAGAAGATTTGAATTTTGGTAAACGATAAGCTGAATCGGTGTCCTAACGATATAAGGCGAAGGAGCTTGGGCCTAAACTCACAGTCTTCTGCGCAGTGAGAAAAAAACGTTTGCCACTAGGCTGCCTGGTCTCTTATACGCACGCCCAGTGGCTACGCCAATGCTAAATATTTGGGTTTGAATTAAGTCGGGTGGTTAACATATGCTGAAACAAGTGATAATGCAAACTTCAAAAACAAAATTAAATTCATTCTCGACTTTGAGGAGCCAAGCATTGTAGAATGCGTTACACAGCTGGCAGATGTGTTGAGATTCTTCTCACCAATTTTGAATCGAAAACAATTCAATAATTGTTCTAAGCCCGTAGCAGAACGTGACGCTAAGAATTGCGAGCGGAAATTAAATTAATTTTTAAAATCAGTCTGCTCTAAATACCACCTAACTCAGAAAAAAACAGAACTGTTCATGCACCTGTCTCATCCGTGCATGTGTATGTAATTCGCACAAACTACCGTCTGCTTCGGATCTTAATTACATACTACTCCACTTGAAATCGGCATTCTATCTCTCTTTTTTCCCTCCTGCCCGATAAACGTTACTATAATGCATTATCATTATCACTAAGGAAATCTAAATTTTGAAAAATCATTTAAAATTTCTCTCACACCATACCACTCCATGCCCCGGGGTGGTGGTGGTCATAGAAAACCACATCCAACCAAAGCCCAATATCAACAGATGGTTTTTCGACTCTCCTTCCGCCAATATTGGAACTCTCTTCGGCTGCGGCGTTTGTTTTTTATTTTATTTTCATTCCATTTTTCGGCATGTTTGCCCAATCATTGAAAGCTATAGAAAAGATCCGCTGCGCCCCCCCACTCTTTCTCTCCTACTCATTCATATGTATGCACATAAAAAGCGTTAAGAAATTAACTGCTTTGCCCCAAGTGGCCGTGCACTCGGTTGTTGCGGATAAGCCGTAAGAAATGAAATTTCGTTGACCTTCTTTTCGGGCGCTCCGAAAAACGAAAGAAAAATTTCTTACATCCAATCCAACACACAAACACGGTAGCCATTGGCATCTTCTCCTAGTTTGATTGGTTATTTCCTCGTCCGACGGACTTCTAGTGCCATGAGAAATCTCTGCCTGGTTGCGTTGCGATTCGGAAAAAGCAGTTAATCGACCTAGCACGCCGTATTTCTCCGATTCCGATTCGTTATAGCGAAAATATTTAATATTCACTGAGTGAAATATGATGTTTTCACTCGACAGCATTTTCACTGTCCATTTGCGAGATGAACTATGTTCGATGGATGCTGTATGCTGCACTAGAGATGTTGAAATCGAAAGGTGATTGATGAAGCAATTGATGGTTATCGGTGGTTTAATGGCTCGATAATGGTGATCGACATGGGCATGGTCATTTTCCGGCACCATTTCGACTGGCTGCAGTCATTTTCCGGATTATGATCGTAAAAGATTGTTGGAAAATTCACTTTCACTGATCGTATGCTGATGGTCATCTCACTAAAAATGTGTATTGGAGAGAAACGAATGGTTTGCTTTATTTACAATCTAGTACGAATGTTAACTTAGATTCCAAACTGAAGTGTGGGCCATTATCACTTTTACCGAAGGTACCTTTAATCAGCTTTCTGTAGTATCTCCAGCCAGGAATCGGCTCATGTCTCCTGGGTGTTAATCATTCTCCGTTAACTGACCTTTTCAACACTCCACCGTTTCATCATTCATCATCAGAAGTAGAAGCCTGGTTCTTTTTCTGCTCAGATTCCTCTTCTTTTTTTTCCCTTGATTTGTTGTCCGTCGATCTTGTTTCCGTGCTGAGCACCAATGCTACCGACACCTGGGAGGCAGCTCCCACACCTGGACCCTACTACCTATCGACCCATCACAACTCATGAACTGGGAACCAACGGCTTTACTTCCCACTACACCACCGGCGCCACTAAATTCCTCTTCCTTGGACAGGAAACCTTCTGATGTCTTTCAGATGTTTACTGAAAGCACTTAGTTGTATATCCGATATTATCGTAAAGTTAGATTTAATGTTTGGCCAACTAAGCACAACCCACACTTTAACAGCCTTCCTCGAGTGGATTTTAAGACAACATGGAATTTGTCTACTACAGATGACTTCTAAATTTATTTAACTTTCCATATATACCACTGGATTTGATAAAGAGTCACAAATTGTTTATGTTTTGTTAAAAACCCAACACTGCTTCTTGATCAAAAAAATTTCTCCTACGGATTACAATTCCAACACATAGGTTCGTCATTGGATTTACTTCGTCATACACTCAAAGAATAACACACGTCATCATCACATGGTGATATCAATAGCTTTGCACATCATAGTTAAATGTTCTACAATGTTCTACTTTATTCAGTCCGCATCGTGCTCTCTTGCCGTGCGGATCTATTTGCTTTTTGCTGAAGAAAGTGTTACTACACCCAACCGGTGGATGTAAGATTCGCTTACAATTATGTGGGATTCATCATCAGAGGATGTTAGTGGAGACCGCATGAACCGAGGATGCAATATACCTAGCTGCGGACCAATGCAAGAGAATTGGAGACCGAAAATGTGGAGTGTATTAGTGAATGAAATGAATTATGTCGAAAAAAATTGGAAAAAGGTTGCCGACTGGGACTCGAACCACGAACGTTGTGATTATCAGACCTGTGTTTTCTCCACTGCTCTCTCCATGCTTCTGAATATGGATAGCCTAAAAGCAAACAAGAAGCGCTCATTTTCTCTCACACTTGACTTCGTATGGTTTTTCTGCTGGAGAGATTCGAGGCAAGTGTGTGCGTCGTTCTGCCATGTTATACATAAAAATCAAGGTAAATGCTTGCTTGTGTAGATGAAAGCACAGACAGAACACGAAATAAAAAAGGCAAAAAACCATTACATCGCCTGCAAGGTCAACTTCTAACATTCGCTGCGATGTTCATGAACAGAGGATGATAGGAAATGGAACTAACATTCATTGTAATACATTTTTGGTTTGCGTGTATTACCTAAAGCTACAACAAATTTAAACAGCACTTTTCAGTGCTCAATATACCTGTAAATTTTCTATCTTTTTGGCTCTTATTCCTCTTCGATCCTTGTTTGGACCCTACCCGAGGTAATCCTTCTTGGATATCGATTTGAAAAATACCTCTTCGATCCTTCAGATTCTTATAGTAATCTGCTTGGAAGTCGATTTGGATAAAAATTTACTGCCGCCATGGCGCCTAAACGCAAAAGAAAGGGGCAAACTCTTGACCCCCCCTTCTGATGAAATTAATTTGAGTAATCAATTTGATTTGCTCACGGATGATGAGAATGATCCATCATCGAAGAAAAATTCTAGTAAACTTTCCCGGCTTAATGCCAAGACGGAAACGATTACCTCCATTGTGATAACCACTTCCGATTTCCATGCTCTTCGCATGGAACTTTTGAACTTCGTTAAATTAAAGTTTTCATTGCAAATAGGAAGTCGATGTGAATGCCGTGTATTGGCTAAAACCTTGTATGGATTCAAATGTCTTCTCATAATTTTTTACTTACGACACCAAAACTGAACGTGTGCTCAAGGTTGTCATGAAAGGGCTGCCCAGTGGTGAATCCCTGGATCAGATCAAAGATGAACTGGCAAAATTACTTGGAGTTGTGCCAGTCCAAGTAATCAAAATGAAAATGAAATCCCGTCCTGGCGATTCGCGCAACGGGATTTCTAATGATTTTTATTTAGTTCACTTCAAGTCTAGTGAACTAAACAACCTTAAGGCCTTAGAAAAAGCTAGCCTTATGCTCCATGTCCGAGTGAAGTGGGAACACTTCAGGAAGACTGGAGGAAATTTCCAAAACCTCACCCAGTACCGTAAGTGCCAGGGATGGGATCACGGAACTAAAAATTGCTACATGCCAGCTAAATGCATGAATTGTGGTGATTCCTTTCACGCAAAGGACGACTGTCCTGTGAAGGAAGATCCTAAGAAATTTAAATGTTCAAACTGTGGTGAAAACCACAAATCCAATTTTTGGGAATGTAAGACTCGCAAAGCGATTCTACAATCTCGTTCTAAGCGCCAGGTAGGAAACGCTCCACGTTTCCGAACAGGTACAAATTCCTCTGCTGTTAACAACGGTCAGCGAGAAACAAATTGTACATTCGTACCTGTAGGTACAAATATCATCCCTGCTTAAAATTGTTCATCTATACCTACTCCCCTCGCTGCTAACAATGTTCAGTGAGTTAATGGAGATACCTATGCTGCTATTGCAGCGGGCAGAAATCAATATACTAACCAACGTAATACTAACGGAAATTTTCGCAATTTTGACTTAGGAAGCATTACTGCCCCTAAAATGGATTTTTTGCAGAAATCATTAATTGACATGATTTCTGATATGCTTAAATCTAACTCCATGTTTGATGCTATTCAAACTGGAGTAAAATTTGCGAACAATATCGTCATGACTTTGAAATTCAGTAATGGATTTCAAATCATTAAAACTTTTTAATTGGATCTCGATCTCTTAAAGATAATGAAGACGAGCTATTTAATTTTTTGAGAGTTCATAACGTGCATATTGCCGTTATAACTGAAACGTTCCTTAAACCTGACCATAAGGTTAAGAAGGACGCAAATTACTTGATTTATAGAAATGATCGTCTTGATGGACCCTGTGGTGGCGTTGCCATCTTTGTTCATAGACGAATCAAACATAAAATTCTTTCTTCATTTGAAACCAAAGTTTTTGAAACTTTGGGAGTTTCTGTTGAAACAAACTTTGGACAACTTACGTTTATAGCTGCCTATTTGCCATTCCAATGCGTAGGCCAGCAAAAGAATTTTCTCAAGGGTGACCTCCAGAAACTTACCCGTCATAGGTCTAAATTCTTCATTATTGGTGATTTTAATGCAAAACACCGCTCATGGAATAATGCTCAAAGCAATTCCAATGGTAATATTCTGTTTGATGATTGTTCTGCAGGTTATTACACTATTCAATATCCAAACAGCCCAACATGCTTTTCTTCTGCAAGAAATCCCTCAACTATTGATTTGGTCTTAACTGATTCATGTCAACTTTGTAGCCAATTGGTTACCCATGCTGACTTCGGTTCTGATCACCTTCCAGTAACTTTTGAAATATCCCAAGAAATAATTTCTAATCCCAACAGCTCGACTTTCAATTACCATAGAGCTGATTGGGAGCAATATCGAACATTTATGGAATATAGCTTCGATCCAAACATTCCTTCGCAAACCAAAGATGAAATTAATTATGCTCTTGAATCTCTGACTACTTCTATAGTTGAAGCAAGAGCTGCCTCAGTACAGAAAATGCGAAGTTAAATTCGATTCAATTATAATAGACGACGATCTTCAGCTCTTGATCCGTCTTAAAAATGTATGTAGCAGACAATATCAAAGAACACGCGATCGTGCCATGAAAGTTATCTGGCGGGGGACTGATTTGGACGAAGTAAGATTTATAACTAAAAAGTTTCACAATATGAAAGCTCCAGGTGATGATGGAATTTTCTATATCCTCATAAAAAAAAAAAACTCTCAGAGAGTACCTTGTTTTTCTTGGTAAAATTATTTAAAAAAAATGGTGGGGGTTGTGTACAAGACACGGCCGCAGGGTTGACGTAGACTACGTTAAGCTGTGTAGTGAAATTCTCGTGCTTTTTTTCTAGATATTGATTTAAAATACAGTTGAAGTAACCTATAATTTCGGTCCTATGTACATATTTTGGATTTCCTACTTGGTAAAACGTGGTTAAAATGAGGACCTCATAAAAATGTGAATACATATTCTATTTCATTTGATTCCTAAATTACAATCAGATATGAGTAAGGCTTTCTTCAGGTGATTCATTGAAGCGTCCAACAATGACCGTCATGATGGCTGATATTCCCTGTCACTTCAACATAAATCTTGGACGGTTGTGACATCACTCATGAAATTGAAACTCCTTGTGCACTGGACTTCAACAAACGTGAAGTTCTAGTTTCTTTGTTATAAGTTTTGTGAGAGCTGATATCTGTACTCTTGAAATTTTTCTATGGTAATGAGATTGATCCTCAGCGATTCAACTTCAAAACGCTAAAAATAAATGCACACACAAAAACGAAGTGCACAATTTTGCATCAATCAACATTTCATAGTTGATCGAGATGATATCAATTAGCCATGAATCCCTCCAATAAGTTCTCGGTACATCTTTTATCTACCGATTGAACAAATAAAAAATACTAAGGCTGTGTTCCATTTGGAAAATTTTCACTTAGATTTGACACTTCGAAAATAAATTAAGATGTTCGAAAATCACTCTGTTGTAGATCGGCCGATTTTCAAGAAAGCGTCTGTCAAATTGATTCCTTGTCTGTCAAAAATAAGTCTGCTGGAATAGCAGGTTAATTTGAAAATTTTCCATCTGTCAAATTTAAGCAAAAATTCACCAAATGGAGCCTTAATAACTTGAGCACAGGAGCGTTTCTTGTTGTGTTTGTCGTATTAGATGCTAGATAAAAACTTTTTTTTATCGATATGTATGCTGAAAATACCTGGGCCGAATGGATTCAAGGAGAAAGTCAACGAAGAGAATCTTGTCAGTGTTACTTAGGAGCTAATGCAATGTTCAGCTTGAATTGTTTCGTTTAGCTGTAAACAGAAAACCGATGAAGAGAATCGAACATTACAAGTAGGCCCTTTTGAACGCTCACTGTCGAATTTCAGAACCTAGCACTGAAAATAAACTCGACGGTACCTTTATCCATGAGGAGGGACAAGCATTGCAAGTCCCTCCTACTTGAAGAATTATGCAATCGAACGGCTGGCTATGCCTCGCAATCAATAGATTAAAGATGTACCGAGGACTAAATGGAGGGATTTCAAGCTAAAATGTTCGCGAAATATTGACTATCAATACCGAAATTTCGCATAAATGTCCAACCCATTTTGTGGATAGTCGTTATATTCATAGCCTGGCGGATAGAATTTCGAGCTATCAAAAAGCGGAACCAATTCAATATATTTTAGACCAACAATTGAAAAGGTACTATCCGCTTTAATAAACAAAACGTTCATTATGCTTCCTCGCCAATCGATTACAAATTACCGACATCATCGGATAGGGGAAACTTTCCTCAACCCAAAGATGGTGTTAGTTTGCGTAGGCGAGCCTTGAGTCACGAGAAAAGAGTTTCCGAATTTTTGTTCGCAATAGCTGATGTGCTCTTTTTCTGTTATTGGTCGTGATTTGCTCGATTGGTTCCGCTATTTGACAGCTCAATTGGTTCCCGAGATTCTATCCGCCAGACTATGAATATAGCGACTATAATTTTGTGTGGTGTGTGCTGCTGTCTTTCAGTGTTGCCCAATGATTAGGGAACTTTCATAAATAACGTAGTAGTTGAGGGAGGAAAGGGGTTTCAGAAGTTGGGACCGGCCATATATTAGGTGTATTGCAAAACACGCTCCGAGAAGGAAGAGGGTTAATTGGTCAAAAATATAAGTAAATTATGGATGGCCGTAATTTTACTTATAAGGCTGTGTCGCAATAGGTGAGTTGAATTTAACTCGTAGTTTAAAGTGACAGATGAGCTATCGAATAATCCTGCTGTACGAGCGTGGTTATTTCGGACCGACTAGAAGTTAAATTTTGGTAACCCTGGCTGAGTTCTTTTGAAGACTGATCAATTTCCGGCATTTTCGAACATTGAAAATAACTTACGAAATGTCACGTTTAACCTAAGTTAAATTCAACTCGGCAATTGGTACACAGCCCAAGAAGTATTTCTCGATTACTTTTTCGAAGGAACGTATTAGCTTTTGTAAACAACGCATTTGATCGTCGATTTGGCGTAACTGGTAGCTCGCTCACGCATGCTAGTACCAACAATCAATACGAAACTAACGATTTTAAATTGGCTCACCACTTTAGTAGCCTATTGGTCCCAAGCAAACGATTAACGTACCCTATTCTAGTCGAAATTCTAGTACTACGCAATGTTTGTTTTGATTCGCTATTAAAGTTTGACAGATAAAATGAGGGGTTATTGGTTTTTCCTATGTTTCGAGGGGTGAATCGATGAGCTTGGGACCGAAGATAGTACCAGAGCTGAGCCAAAAAGTTGATCACGTTATTTCGAGACCTTCTAGTCTTAGAGTTACCTCTATGCTAGTACTACCATCAGATAGGAGAAAACTTTCCCAACTCGTTAGCGGTGTTAGCATAGAGGTAACTCTAAGACAAGTAGGTCCCGAAGAAACGTGCTCAACTTTTTGGCTCAGCTCTGGTACTATCTTCGGTCCCAAGCTAGTCGAATCACCCCTCGAAACATAGGAAAATCCAATAACCCCTCATTTTATCTGTCAAACTTTCATAGCGAATCAAAACAAACATTGTGTAGTACTAGAATTTTGACTAGAATGGGGTACGTTAATCGATTTGCTTGGGACCAATAGGCTAGTCAAGTAGTGAGCCAATTTAAAATCGTTAGTTTCGTATTGATTGTTGGTGTTAGTATGTAGCGCGAGCTATTAGTTATGCCAAACCGACGATAAAATGCGTTGTTTACAAAAGCTGATATGTCCTTCCGAAAAGTAATCGAGATTTGTAGTTATCATTCTACCAGCAGCCAATGATCTCGAAACGCGTCGGGAACGACGCGCAAAGTTCAAGGTGCAAAACTCGAACTCTGCGCGCTTGACAGGAACCGCCTTCCTACTGCTGCTACTGCTGCTGCTACCTGTTGTTTTATAACTTTTCTGATTCAAGCAGCACGATGTGTAACCAAATTGTACTTGATTATGAGGACTGGGTTTTGGGGAGAACGTTTATTTCATGAAAAAGGTGATAAAATTATCACTATTTATTTGTCCATTTTAAAACAGTTGTTTTATGAAAAATGAAAAAAAAATTATTGCAACAGCTTACGAAAGGTATTTCCTATCGATTGGTGTATTCGGATTTTAATTTAATCTATAAATAACAAAGCTTATAGCGTTCAAAAAATTACACCTTTTCGTGACGGTCGCAATTTTAGATTTTCGATTTACCCCCAGTACCTTCCCGTAAGACGTAGTCTACGTCAAAATGTTTCCATTTGGCATACTTTCCTGATAAATGGAAAAATGCAAAAATTGTTCCAATTGTTCCAATTTCTTAATCCAGCTGAAGCTTCTAGCTACCGTCCAATAAGTTTGCTTTCTTCAATAAGTAAACTTTTTGAAAAGATAATTTCAAATAGAATGATACTTCACATCAAAATGAACTCAATTTTTGCAGATGAGCAGTTTGGATTTCGCCATGGACATTCAACTACTCATCAACTCTTAAGAGTTACCAATTTAATTCGTTCAAAAAAATCTGAAGGCTACTCAACTGGAGTTGCTATATCTTGGATTTGTACTTGACCAAAAATTAACTTTTAAAGATCACATTGAGGGCATTCAAGCCAAATGTAACAAATATATAAAATGTTTGTATCCTCTTATAACCAGGAAATCCAAACTTTGCCTGACGAATAAACTTCTAATATTCAAACAAGTTTTTAGACCAGTCATTTGGTAAAGAGAGATGATAAAACCGATTTGTAACCGAGAGATTTTTTTTTAAACTTTATTTTGGAGATTTTTAGCATAGAGGTAACTCTAAGACTAGTAGCATAGAGGTAACTCTAAGACCACTGGGTCCCGAAGAAAATCATTATTATTTTTGGCTCACTCAGTACCAGAACAACGGTCCCAAGCAGTCCCAAGCTATTTCACTCACCCCTGCATGTTCTGCATGAATCCACACACCCCTGATGTTATCTGTCAAACTTTCATAGCGAATCAAAACATACATAGTATAGTAATAGAATTTCAACTAGAATAGGGTACGTTAATCGTTTGCTTGGGACCAATAGGCTACTAAAGTGGTGAGCCAATTTAAAATCGTTAGTTTCGTATTGATTGTTGCTAGTAGGCCCCGAAGAAACGTGCTCAACTTTTTGGCTCAGCTCTGGTACTCTCTTCGGTCCCAAGCTAATCGATTCACCCCTCGAAACATGGAAAAATCCACTAACCCCTCATTTTATCTGTCAAACTTTCATAGCGAATCAAAACAAACATTGTGTAGTAGTAGAATTTCGACTAGAATGGGGTACGTTAATCGTTTGCTTGGGACCAATAGGCTAGTCAAGTAGTGAGCCAATTTAAAATCGTTAGTTTCGTATTGATTGTTGTTTTTAGCCTTAGGCTAGTTCATCTCTTATAACCGAGAGATGATAAAACCGAACATAGTATAAATTTGACAGATAGAAATGAAGGCTGAACTGAAAAGTACGTTAAAGTATCGACATTTACGAATTCGGTACGTGAAAACCGAGAAACGTCAAACGCTCAAATGTCAATTGTTCCACTTGCGCTCAACTTCGCGATGGAAATTTTAACCGAAAACTCGGTTCTCTAAGCTGAGTCTAAAACTAGTCAGTCATTTTACTCGCGTGTGCTCGTCGGACGTGTTCAAATGTAAGATTATTAGATGATTGTTTATTTGATAGGTTATCGTATTATACAATTACTTTTAATTTTTTTTCCCACTGATACCAACGCCCATGGTAGCGACGGAACCATTTTTGAACAGCTTCTTTTTTTACAGGAACATGTGTTGTTTAATGATTTTCAGTTAAAAAAAGTACTACATCTCAAAACAAATTAAATAAATATATTTCATTCATTTCCTTGACAAAACTGGTTTTATTTTTATAAAAATTCAAAGCAGAGTTTGAAGTGAAAACCGAGCGCTGCTTAAAAAACCGAATTCCTTAATTACAACAGGTGGGTCGGTTTGTTTGACAGGTAATTCTTGAGTAAACCCATAGAGGTAACTCAAAACAAACATAGCGTAGTACTAGAATTTCAAGTAGAATGGGGTACGTTAATCGATTTGCTTGGGACCAATAGGCTAGTCAAGTAGTGAGCCAATTTTAAATCGTTAGTTTCGTATTGATTGTTGGTAAACCGATGTTCGGTTATTTCAGCTTAAATTTATTGTTCGTCAACCGATATTTTCGGTAGCTTTGACAGATTTTGGGTAAAATATAAATAACGACAGCTCGGTTATTCTTCTTTGAACCGAACAGCCTACCGAGCGTTCAGCAGATTAAAACTCGGTTGAAATTAAACCGAGTTCGGTATTATTTTCTAAGTGTGATACTTTCATCTCCTCATCTATCGCACACGGCCAATCATACCAACTCAGCGACTGAGAATAATTGACTCAGAGAATTTTCTTTCCTAACAAAATTTACTCAGATTTGGAAGAAACTGCAGTTACTCATAAGCTATGAGTAACTGCAGTTTCTTCCAAATCTGAGTAAATTTCGTATGGAAAAAAATTCTCTGAGTCAATTATCCTCAGTCGCTCAGTTGGTATGATTGGCCGTGTATAAAAATTACCACTTTAGTCTGTTATTTGAAATTAGCATTTTCAACTATGTTGTTCACCTGGATGAGAACAGTTCAGCAGTGAACAGTTCAACGTTCAGAATTGACTCAAAAGGCAGCGCGATAGTAAATAAAGTTCTTCTAGTGAAAACTTAGGATCGAGACCAGATAGATTTTTCCTGTCTTCTGCAAAGTTGTTCAAATGGATGAGACCCGTTCAAACATTTAAGATGGGAAACTAATTACAAGGCAACACCAGAGTACAAATAAAGTTCTTCTAGTGATAACTCAGGATCTAGACAAGATACAAATTTCGTCGCCGACAAACCGACATGAATGACCTTAGAAGTTACCATGACATATTTTTATCAAAGTACATTTCTTGCATCTGTCTTCACGTGCGTGGAAAATGTTAAGCTAAAACGTGTGCAAAATTTATGAGCTGATTCATGTCTGATCTATTCTGGACAAATAATGTTTGTCTAGATTAAAAAAATCCTATGGTTTTGAATATCAGTGAGAACCGTTCAGTAGTTTAGTTGGGGAATGATCATTATGTGGTGCCAGAGTATAAATAACGAGGACTAATGGACGAGATCTGTTCACCAGAGAAAAGTTTAACTGGGAATTGACTGGTTAGAAAGGGATAGAAAGAGTTGTGTACAGTTCTTCTTTTGGGATAAGCATAAGCATAAACAACAGTCGAACTTTCAGGCCTTGAAAAGTTTGTTGGCGTTTCGAGTGGTCCTCCACAGTGGAATGATCTTTAACCTTAACAGATAGACCGACTCTGCATAAATTTGAATTTTGACATAACAGCATTCTCTTGATCAAGGCAACCTATGAGCATCGAAGTCAACATTTGTTTTTCTTCATTCGTGGCTGGATGTTCATTATCGCCTCCGTTTTTGTCAATTTTAATTTTCGTCTTTATCTTGGTGGGAATGATTTTGAGGATCAAATGCAGAATTATTATTTTTATTTTACTCAAATATAGCGGTGAAGTACGTGCCGTGTTGGTTTTTACACACAGATCGATGATAAATTTATTGCCTTATTGATAATAAGATCTAGGTTTTAGGCTCTGGGGTCGACAATATTAAAAATAATATTTTTTCCCAAAATGAATTTGTCAAGGGGTAGTCAGGGCTCTGCACACTTTAATCTGTGCCGAAAGCTGTGCCAAGCGTTGTGCCAATCGTTCCGAAGTAGTAAGCGTTTTGTTGTTGAAATTGACTTGATATTGATTGCAACAAAATTTTAGTCTGACCCCGCCTAAAACGATGTTTGCTAAGTTATAAAATAAAAAGATAATATATTTTTCTCAGGCGAAGTTTGTCAAGCTACATATAGCGTGATACAGCTTGACAAACTTCACTTTCTAGGAAAATATCACGAATTTTGCTATGTTTCACGATTTTGCGAAGGTACGAGAGGGAGAGAAATACTAGTTGTCTCTCTCATTCTAATGCAGATTTTTCTCCGCTCCGCTACTGCACACTCAGAGCTGAATACACCATTATGATCAAGATATTCCCGTTGACTCACTGTTCCTGCTATCTCAGTATGACCAACAATCAATGGATCATTTTAGATGGCTGAGTTTTGAACCCACCACAGCTTTCATTTGGCGCTACTGTATACGGACGAACCAATGTAAAATACTGTGGTAGCCACAGTACGGTGCTGTCAAAACCTCAGCATCTTCAATGATCCATTCGAAACTAACGATTTTAAATTGGCTCTCTACTTGACTAGCCTATTGGTCCCAAGCAAACGATTAACGTATCCCATTCTAGTCAAAATTCTAGTACTACACTATGTTTGTTTTGATTTGCTATGAAAGTTTGACAGATACAATGAGGGGTTCATGGATTTTCTTATGTTTCGAGGGGTGCATCGATCAGCTTGGGACCGAAGATAGTACCAGAGCTGAGGCAAAAAGTTGAACACGAATCTTCGGGACCTTCTGGTCTTAGAGTTACCTCTATGGTATGACTACGTTCCCCTACTCTTGGCTCATGAGCGACCATTTCCAATGCCTGCTTTATACTTTAATCCCAGAATGTTCTCTTTTATTCCAGAATTAAAAGTTAGCGGAACTCGGAGTGAACTCCGCTGCCCTGCTTTGAAATTCTTATTCCACAAAAAACAGGCTATACGAATGACCGAACAACATATCGGAATGTATTTGGCACTTCAACAATGCGCGTATAAATCAACCACCAACCGCGACAGCCTTATCACACTTTTTCTTCATCAAATCAAAGCAAAGAAAAAAAAAAGAAAACAGAAAAGAAAAAAAGAGAGAAAGCATACAAAACACCAGACAGCTGACAGCTGGGTCGGTAGAGAGAGTTTTCTAACCTGCATTCATTGGATTTCAGTGCCAACATTTCAAAGGGGCGTAATTGCTTTTGTAAACAATGACTTCAGCCGTCAATTTCTCGCGAATGAAATCTTACCTCTCCAAAATAACAATGCTAGCTGGTAGAGGAAACATTCATCTACCTGCTGGTGTCATTATTTTTCATGAGTGAGCTTTTATTCGCGAGAAATCGACGGTTAAAGCCATTGTTTACAAATGCAATTACGCCCCTTTGAAATGTTGGCACTGATTTGATGCTTGATGCATTCACATTCACCATCTCATCACCGTGAATGCACATTCCACTTTGACACCGCACATCATGACGGTACACACGTAGTCCGCCTCATTTTTTGCTAAAACCGAGAGAAGTCGGTCGGTGTCATTTCATAGCCATGTGGCCATTGAATCCATCTGTAATACGATTAATTCTATATTTATTCCCCAATCTAAACATAAATAGTCGGTCCTCGCATTGGTATTGGTATATGATTTCGCGTCAAATATTCCATGTCGAAAGTACCTTCCTAATTGGTCACACTGCAATAAAAGCAAATCTCTTCGAATTCAGGCAAAACGTTGAATTGCATAAAAAACTTATCAGCTTAATAACTCAAGTAGATAGGTAGGGGAAATGGCTCTAATGTTGGCCTATGGACCTAAGATTGGGCCCATCGCTAAAAATCTGCTATTTATCAATTTTATCTAGATGAACGCGTCATTGGGATGGGACTAATGGATATTTTGGTCGCTATTGAAAATTAAGTCGATTGCTGAATTAATGCGTGGGCCCAAATTAGGGGCATTTAGGCCGACATTACATCCATTTCCCCTATATGATGTAAGCCATGAGTGTTTCCAAACAGTCCCAGCAGGCAGTGCTAGAACCCGGATGACACGTTGGCTCCGCTCACTGCTACCAATTTAATCGTGAAATTCTGGCCAAACGTTGTCGCCTATTTAACGGCTAATTTATGAACCAAATTTAACAAACACGGCTCCAAACCAGGCGGCCGCTGTTTGTGACATGGTTGTTGTTCTTGTTGTTTTCAATCTTGCCTTTCCCTGTCTGTCTTATGGGAAAACCTAATAATGCCATCCATGTCAGGCCCCGTGTCGTGTGTGGAGAAAACCCGTGTTATGCAATAACCACTTAGCACACTGTATATCTGCCACATAACTTTCATCAGTCAGGCTGCATGCTCGATATTTGCGGTCTAAAATTATATCCAAAGACGGTAGCAAAGTTTCCCGGATGATCAAATTTCAATCTTCGATGTCTCCGTCACGTCACGAATGGATTTCCCAAACGGATTGGAATGGTGCCGTGTGGGAGGCGATTTGAAAGAATGAGGAAACCCATTCTCGGCTGGCCAGTTTATTGCGCTGATGACAACGATCGATGAATGGGCACGCCCGCCCAAATCATCGAAACAATTCGGATGATCTTTGTTTAGTGCGTGCCGTGCATCGAAGCGCATTTGGGATCACCATAAAAGTCGACCGTCGCTGACCATGTTGTACACGCGCTTTGAAATGGAGGTAATAATCATTAACCATCATCATATAAGAGGGCGTTCGATTCCGAAGCACATTTCCGCGCCAGCAGACCACGTGCGTGCGTCGCGGACCTATTCAAATGGGCAAAGTCTGCGCGTCGCCGCCGCCGTCGTCGGTGGTTACCTGATGGTATTGTTGCACGCGGAACAGTGTTGCCGAAGAAGTTGTGCAATGAAACACACGAGGAAATTCAAAACAAAACAAACAGCATCCGGTAATGTGGAACATAACTGATGTTGCGCTAGGTTGTTGTTGTGTGATGAATGATGTTCATGTGGTTTTTCCACAAAGATGAGAGTGATGGAAATGATTGCATCGCAACAAATTATACCCTTAAAAAGACGAGCAACACTGACGTCAGTAGCAGGAAAAAAAAAACAGATGAAAGGATTTAACACAAATTGGGCCAAACAAATGGGTCAATCGTTCCTGCTTTTATACAATCACCGTCATGCAACCGTTTGGCGAAGCAGTTTCACCCATTTGAGGTGATTTTGGATTTATCTTTTCAAAGTTAGTTTGCTTTTTAAAACGATTAAAGTGGCTATTGACATTTATAAACATTTCAAAAGGTCCTATCTGCATTGATCGATTCTTTTCGTCGACATTCTCCTTCAGTTGCGAAACCTTTTCCTGTTGTATTTGACGTTTCGGATTCAACAACGGAAAGAGGCACCAATCTGATTTTTTTACCAATTAAACATAAAACGATTTCAAGCAAGAAAAAACACGTGAACACTTTCGTGGAAAACATTTATTTTTTATGGATTGCTGAGATAACTTCCTTATCCTTATATAATAATACTAAATCCTCGGGTGACTTTGGTGTGTTGTGGCTTTCTAGGGAACATGCATAAATGACAAGGGGCAAGACAGCTGTACTCAGAGTAAATATTTTTTATATTTTTGAATCGAATTAATTTAAGTTACCGTGTGGCGCTCGTTCATCGCTTGACCTCCATGCACCGCTCATGTTGTTAAAATTTGTTGAAAAAGTTCCCAACATGAGTTCGCGTTTAACCGACTAATTTACTCGTTTAAGATGCCTGCTGATCATATTTAACCATCGGGACTTTTAGTTCACTGTTTATTGTCGAAAAAAGAACTTTGGTTTACATCCATATGAGTGGTGAATGGCGACCCAACAATGAACAAGGTTTCCCTTCACTCCAAAAATGAACTTAAAATAGACATTACTACCAATATTTCATAACAAAGACGAGTGTTTATATCTAATACCTTCATAACATACAAACCATATAATGCGTTGAATGGCCTGAAATTGTCTACCTTTTCAGGTCAGACAAATCTTTTGCTTTCCAGATATCGATGGCTAAAGTGTCTTCAAAGTTTTTGTTGATGTGATGGTGTGATTTCAATACCATGTAAGTTGGATTTTGGCCAAATGATATGAGAAAATTCTTTTTATCTCATGAAAATTAACACTTAATCTAACAAAATCGGTCAAAGAGGCATATTATCTTGTAGAAATGCATGTCTGAAATGAGGAAACTCGACATTACTAATTATTAATAATTAAGGTATACTGTAATCAGAAAAGCATATGTTTACAAGCTTCCACAAACGAAGAGGGCTGTAAAACTCTGAGAATATTTAACTAGAAAAGGTTAAAGTAATGGTCATCTGTCACCAGAAACTTCCATTGTTTCCTTTGATACTCCTAAAAAAGAACGGGATGAATTTTCATCGTCTGGTGTTTTTTAATGATCCATATTTAACTCAAAAGGAACATTGTTGACTGCGGTCTTTTATTTACTTGTTCATCCCAGGCAAAAATAGGTTAGTTCTAGCCAACTTCATAGTTAATTCTATTATGATGCTTAAATGGAGTTTGTCAATACGCGGTCGTCAAAGGGATGCAGGAACTACCACATTTCGCTTTTTTTTTTCTTATACTGGGATTGTGCAGAATCCCCCTTTGGATTGACTGTTATTTTCCGGAATCCCCCTGGGAGTGTCCGGAATCCATTCTGGGGTTGAACGGCATCCTTCCTGAAATTGTTTGGAATCCCCTTGGGCTATCATGAATCCCCCTCAATAGTGACTGAAATCCTTCCTGGGATTGTCTGAAATCTCCACTTGGATAGTCCATAATCCTTCTTCTTGAGGGCTTTTTACAGTGACGTCATCTTAACCTCAATCTACCTGTGCACCACCTCTCAAAACGTAAATCAATGTCAAAATATTGCTTGCAATGCCTAAATATCAGTAAAACTAGAAGATTCTGTGTATTTTGCTTAAATATTGCTAGATAGGTGAAATGGATGTAATGTCGGCCTAAATGGCCCTTATTTGGGCCCATACATAAATTCAGCAATCGACTAAATTTTCAATAGCAACCAAAAATATCCATTATTTATTTATATTTATTTATTTGTCTGCATCAACAGGCCCCAATGATGATTTAAGTAACTTATATAGGTAAATCAAAAAATAAAAAATAAGAATAAAATACATAAATAAAACACACAATCATTCACGGTTAACTGTGCCAGAAAAGAACGATGAGAAGTATCTTCGTAGCAGCTGTCGAGGCATATGGAAATCGAAGATGCCCGAGACTCGATTGAACACTCGTTGCAGCCCACCTATTGCACCGTTCATGCCATAGTTTGTGCGCTGAAGTGGCAATCTCAGCATAACGTTGTTACGTAGCGCACGGGGTTGGACGTTAATGTTGACTTGCCCCAAGATTGCACTGCAATCAATTCTACCTTGTAAAGTGTCCGCAATGAACAGGGCACTAGAGGTGTCTCTTCTAGTTCGGAGAGGCTCCAGATCAATCAACTGGCAACGACTTTCATAGCTGGGCAGATGAAATGGGTCTCTCCAAGGCAGCTTCCGCAGAGCGAATCGAAGAAAACGGCGTTGAACGGACTCAACTCTCTCAGCACCATTGTTGTAGTTTGGACTCCAGACCACAGAACAATATTCCAGAATGGATCGCACCAAGGAACAGTACAGTGATTTCAAACAGTAGATATCGGAGAAATTCTTTGCTATCCTGAAGATAAATCCCAATGTCCTAGACGCCTTGTCGACAACGTACGAGATGTGCTGTTTGTACGTAAGTTGAGAATCCAGAAAAACAACCAGATCTTTCACATGGTTCACACGGTCGATTACAGTGCCGATAAGTTTGTATTCAAATGTGATTGGTTCTTTCTTCCGAGTAAAAGTGATCACTGAACACTTAGTGGGGTTAACCACCATTCGGTTCAAATTACACCAGCTGGCAAAGGCTTCGAACTGACGTTGAAGGAAGTGACAGTCATCAATCGAGCGGATTCGTAGGTAGATTTTAGATCGTCTGCATACGATAGTCGTGGGCCTTCGATGACCAAGTTCACGTCATTGAAGTAGAGTAAGAAAATCAAAGGTCCCAGGTGACTTCCTTGAGGTATTCCTGACGTAGCTAGATAGATATTGGACCGGTTGTCACCAATGGCAGCCATCAGTTGCCGATCAGAGAGATATGAACGAAACCATCGCAAGAGGTTGCCGCTGACCCCAAGTCTATGCAACTTGGCAATCGCGATGGCATGGTCTAGCTTATCGAAGGCAGCTGACAAGTCGGTGTATATGACGTCTGTTTGAGTACTCTCTGCCATGCTTTCCGTAAGATACGATGTCAAACACAGCAGATTTGTGGAAATAGAACGACCGGAAGTGAAGCCGTGTTGATCACCACTTAGATACTGCTTACAATGAGAGAGTAGAGGCTCCATGATAACTAACTCGAATAACTTCGAAACTGCGCTCAACGACGTAATTCCACGATAATTGTCCACATCCCGTTTGCTGCCCTTTTTGTGGATAGGAAACATATGTGCGAATTTCCAACAAGATGGAAATGTATCACTCGAGATGGACAATCGAAATAGGTGAAGCATGGGCATCAGCAAGCTGGCGATATGCTTTTTCAGGAATACGGATTAAACGCCATCGGGTCCTGGATTGAAGGACGACTTGAGTTGTGATGCGGCAGTGGAAATCATCTCGACGTTGACATCCATCGCACCCAGTGTTTGACCGTACAGTGGTACAGTACCGTCCCTGTCACGTTCATCTAGATAAAATTGATAAATAGCAGATTTTTAGCGATGGGCCCTATCTAAGATCCATAGGCCACCATTAGAGCCATTTCTCCTACCTATCCGATAATTTAAAAAAACATATTTGACATCCCCATCGAAACTGCTTTTGTAAACAATGACTTCAAATATACATGTCTCGCAACTAAAAGTTCACTCTTGCAAATGGGGTGTTTCCATCTGTGATGGTTTGCTACTAAAAAGTAGTTAGCATAATGTAAACAGGGCGTCAGCGTCTAGCAGCATGAGATTTCAGGAGCAATACTTCGACTATATTGTATTGCTCGAGCCCTTTAACAATATGCTGTCAAATTTCGGATGATGATTATGGTTGAATTCGTCATCAACTGATGAGCATCCATATTACTGTCTTCCAAATAAATGATGATATTTATTTGAAAATTGGCTGAAAAAAAAATATAGGGTTCAGAGGACAACAATTGAAGGATAGGATGACTTGCAAATGCTTAGGTTATTAATTCGATTGTTTACATCTCCATATTGAATAGCCGTGAACAGCAATTCTTCATGGATACAAAAAATCTAGATAGAGTTGGAATTAGGGCGTAACAGCTTTTGTAAACAATGACTTATCTCGGTAATTTCTCAAAAGCCATGGCCAGGCATGGAATTTACATTCATTTGCTTCTAACTGTTTTTATCAACAGCATCGCGCAAAATGATGTATGGAGTTTTTGTAGGTTTTATTATTAGCTACAACTTTTGCCTGTAACTCAAATCTTTATCTCTTATGCATCACGAATTAGAGCGGGCAGAACTTATTACTGTTTTCTGTGAATGTAAAATACATTCACTGAAAAAACAGTAGTGGCCATGACTCTCACTACTGGCAAATCGACATCACCATCGAGTAGGCGAAGACTTCCCCTACCCGATGGATATGTTGGTTTGTGGAGGCGTGCCTTGAATTCCTAGAAATCTTCTCTCGTTGACAAAGGCTGTTAAGCCCTATTTCCAGCTCTATCTAGAAATACTTGTTGGTAGAGGAAACTTCCTGCACCACGAAATAGGCATATTTTTTTTTACTTTGAATGATCTTTATTTCTTGTATTTGTTTGGTTTACATGTATGAATTTTCAAGTGACACAGATGCGTCTTTTCAACATTAGCTATTTTAAATTTTAATCATTATTTACTGTTCCTAGTCCTAGCAGGCCTGTTAGAGTATGACCACCTTGGTGGGATTGGTTTTTTTTTTTAAATTGGAAAACGAGACTACTTAAAACTACTATTTACAACTACAACTAATCTACAACTACTATATACACCTAACCTACTATATACAAATTGCTTATCAAAGCGTGTTCTGATGTATTGCCTTTCTGCACAAATTTCTGTTTCTAGTTTCGTTAATTTGAAAATCTACTTTCCGAATGTTAGCCTCTTGATGGAGGTCGGAAATGCGGGTATCGAAAGGACGATCTAGTATCATCCTCAATACCCTGTTCTGTGCTACCTGTATTTTGTTCCTCTGAGTTTGTGCACATGATTCCCACACCGGAGCTGTGTAGAAGATCGCAGGCGCAATGATTTGTTTGTAGAGAGCCAGTTTGTTCACCCTAGAGAGACGAGATCTGCGGCAAATTAGCGGATACAAGTACCTAACACTTAACTACTGCCCTATCTATGTGCGAGCGGAAAAGGAGCTCCTCGTCAAATAACATACCAAAATATGTTACTTCGGTGGACCACTCAGCCCTTGTGCCGTCCATTATTACAGTACAAGAGGGCACCGGTTTTAATTTGGGAGATTGCCAATGGAGGAACATTATTGATTGGGTTTTGGAAGCATTGATTTTGATTTTCCACGTGTTGGCATAATCAGTAAACGCATCAAGGCATCGTTGAAGCTTGTTTGTTATTTCACGAGGCATCCTTCCCTTGACGGTAGTCAATTCCCTTGCGTTTGGCGTTTACACACTACTGCCATCTGTTCAGCTTACTACCCACCACAGTGTGCTCAACAGATGGTAGTTATGTTTTAGCGACGATGTTTTACAGTGAGAATTATTCAATGTGTTATGTCTGTTTGTCTGTGACGCAACCGTTGTCCAAGGGAGGAATGTCGGAAGTGTAGATGCTATATAGCAAAGGACCCAACAGACTTCTTTGCGGAACACCTGCTGCGATGGAAAATGTGTTTGAATTGCGATACTTGAATGACCTTTGCTGGAGGTAGTTTCGGGTGATTTTTACAAGATGTGGTGGAAAGTTGAAATTGCAAACCTTATACACAAGTCCGTTGGGCCAGATATTGTCAAACGCTTTTTCAACGTCTAACAATGCCATGGCTATGGACTTGGATACAGCTTTGTTACTTCGAATGTTATTCATCACCCAAACTAGCTGGTGATTTGTGGAATGCCCCTTCCTAAACCCAAACTGTTCAGGTAGGAGAATGTTGTTCTCCTCGACAAACTTGAGCAAACGATTGAGAATTAGTTTCTCGAACAATTTGCTCAGCGCTGAAAGGAGGCTGATTGGTCTGTAGCTGGAAGGTAATGATGGATCCTTACCGGGTTTGCGGATTGGTATGATTTTTGCTACCTTCCAGATACTTGAAAAGTAGTGCAGTTCCAAGCATCTGTTGAAGATAGCAGTCAAGAGCGAGTACACTTTCGTGCTCAGCTTCTTCAATACCAAGTTGAATATACCGTCAAACCCGGGAGCCTTCATGTTCTTGGTGTTTTTCAGCGCTGAGCAAATCTGCTCCACTGTAATATTTTCTGCCGGAGGGACGACTTAAGCGGAGGCATCCAAGTTTTGTACACATTGTGCAACCTGATTTTCAAGCGAACTTTGGATAGTTGAGCCAAGCAAAGGCGATGCAGCAATATGATTGCGAATCGCATTTGCTTTCTGTTGTGGGGTAATGAGCTAATCGTCATCATTTCCGACTCTGAGAGGTGGAACGGGTTTGGGATGAGTTTTCAGCACCTTGGGTACCTTCCAGAATTCTGGACAACACGCCCGAAATTTTCATTTCGGAGTGAGTCCATTCTGGAAGCAATCTGCCTGTTCAGTTAGGCCATTTCACGTTTTTTGCTTAGATCTCCACACACTTCGAAAATCCTAATTTTACACGTGACGGAATCCATCTTTGACATAAAGGATGACACGTAAACAAACATGTCATGTAAAATGAAGTGCTCCGAGACTGAAAAGTTTGTTACTCGACGAAACGTACGTTTCGATTGAGCTTGAATTTCGTGTCTGTGTGTATCGAAAGGACGATCTAGGATCATGACTTAATTTTATGTCAAAATTGATGCTCGTATATGTCAGTCTCAGAACATCTAAATTTACATGATTTTTTCTAAGTGTGCAGTCACATTTCTCAAGCGAATCAGTAATTGGGTGTGGGAATCAATGGCAACAAACTTACCCCTCACAGGAACTTGTCGAACAAATGTCTCGTCAGCCACGGATATGGCCTGGTGGAGTCCTTCCAGTGCCCAGTCGATGTCTTCTACGGTGTCAAGCGGCGGATGTTCATCGATGTTTCTGTCAGCCACATGCCCAAACTGCACCCAGTTGACATGATGGTAGTTTTTGCGCAGGCTTTGAGCAGGTGCCACGTTGATGCCGACTTCAGCCACCACCGGTTGGTGGTCGGAGCTGAGATCGTTGATCGCCATCGGTTTAGATAGTCCAAAGTTCGATAGAAAAAAGTCCAACGTGGAAGGGTTTCCCGAAGAGCAGACGTCCGTTCTGATTCCGCTGATGCCCCCAATGACGAATCGTGAGCTCGTGCGAGTGATGGTGGTCAGGTCATTCTTGAATTGGATGCCTAATCCATTACTGGCAGCACACTGACGAGGGCAGTATACGGCGATGAACCGGACGTTTCCGGTTGGTGATTCCACCTCCACACTAAGGGCCTCGATGATAGAAGTGCGGATATGCGGCAGCGTGCAGAACTTGATTCCTTTCTTGATGATGATCGCAACACCACCCCCCCCCCCCTGGAGTCGATACGTTCAAGTCGGATAATGTGGTGATCAGGCAACCAAAAGCTGTCACCGGATTTAAGATGGGTCTCTGATAGGAGGCCCACGTCGATGCTATGCTTGCGGAAGAAGTCAGCAAGCTCGAGTCTTTTTGCTCTTACAGAGCGTGCGTTCCATGTGACGACAGTTATCGGTTTAGACACCATACTGAATAATAAACTTACCGAGTACTTGGATCTGTTCGGGCTTGCTGCGGCAATGACGACGTGCGCTGGTCATGTCGACGAAAATCTTCATCAGCTCATCCGCAGAGAAGAGATCGGGATTGACGTTTTGTGCTGATGGTTGTCTCCAGAATCCAGCATTCCTCTTCTTGATGGTATACAGTCAAATTTCGCTCGTTGGGCTATGTTTAAGTGGGCTACGTTTTGGTTGAGCTCCCGTTAGTTGGGCTGTAGCCAACCTAAATCGAAGTCAAACGTCATTTCTGACAGTGCTGATTCATTTTCGAGGGGCTCATGTATGAACAATTTGGATAGTTGATAAAGGATTGTGATGATAATAAGCAATCAGTGTATCCCTCAACCAATTTTCAGCTTGACAGCTCAGCCCAACTAACGAGAGCCTTTCACTAAGTGGGTTACGGGTTAAGCCCAACGAGGAATGTTGACTGTAGTTAATTTACATGTGCGAGCTTTTATTCGCGAGAAATCGATGAGTACTCGATATAACGTAACCGTCACTTTTGACTTTCATCGTCGATATCTCACAGATAACAATTCAACTATCCAAATTGGCATGGCCAATAGATAGAGGATTGTCTCATATCTCCGATGATGTTATTTCTTTGCTTCATTTAATGATTGTTAGCTAGAAATCAGCGATGGAAGTCAAAAGTGACAGTTACGTTATATCGAGGTATACCTGTAAATTCATTGTTTACAAAAGCAGTTTCGTTTTTTGAAACATCGATGAAGAATTATGTTCTTCGAAAGTCACACAGTCTTCTACTCGATTGGAATAACTTTTCCTATGGTTTTGACAGATAATCGATTGTTCCAATTGTGACATGTCGTCTCTTTATAAATTCAGGCTCTTTAGTAAGCATTAGCAATGTTCATTATCTTTACACGATCGTTCAGATCGACTCTATTTCAGCAAAACTGGATTTATTCAAAAGTGAGTTGAGACGGAACGAAAAGTTGTAACATATCATTGTGACTTTTTCGAAATAAACCACATAAACTCAACCTCTTCCGTTTAGCGACAAGGTATGCCATAGTTGAGAAATATGCCAACCAGTAAATCCGGTAGCAAACATTCACCTCAAAATTACACAAGATGACACCACCGTCAATGGCAATCACACTCACCCTGCAACAGACGGCACCAGAAGTCAACACCCCATTCTCTCGCGCTTCCGATGAATGATTTTTCCATCCCCTACCAGGGTTGCTTCCACTGACTTCGCTAACTATTTTATTGGCCATTTTCAACCAGCCCGTCAATTTCCGGCAAAAGCTTCCAACACTCAAAAAATTCCACACGTCATCATCATGTGTCTCACACTTAATTTTGCGCTTATTGTGAAACACATCCATTTCATGTGTGAATCTTATGCTATGAATCATGCCTGAACACTACGGATTTGAATTGTGACACACATGGATTCTATGTGCCTTATTTGGTGATATCAATAGCTTTGTACATCATAGTTCAATATTCTACTTTATCGACTTTTAATTTACCGACTCTACAAATTAATCGACAAATATATAAACAAAACTGCCAGAGGCCAGAGCTTTCACATATCTTTTTAATGGGTCTGATTTGGAATTCGATCATGCACTGTTAGCAACAATCAATACGAAACTAACGATTTTAAATTGGCTCACTACTTGACTAGTCTATTGGTCCCAAGCAAACGATTAACGAACCCCATTCTAGTCGAAATTCTAGTACTACACAATGTTTGTTTTGATTCGCTATGAAAGTTTGACAGATCAAATGAGGGGTTAGTGGATTTTTGTATGTTTCGAGGGGTGAATCGATAAGCTTGGGACCGAAGCGAGTACCAGAGCTGAGCCAAAAAGTTGAGCACGTTTCTTCGGGACCTTCTGGTCTTAGAGTTACCTCTATGCTGTTGGGGTGTGCTGCTGCCGGAGTCTTCGTTCGATCTCACTGTGCCACGGTTGTTCTCATATATGGAGGCGGGATGATAGGATAAAGTCACAAGTCTTGTTTTCGATGTTAACCTTTCTGAGCAAGCAATTAACATCGCATTGGAATGCAAAACACTTTCAATCCATCTGTTTTGAACAGTAGTGTAATTCAATGTGGAATACACTGAAAGATTTTCAACATTTCAAAGTTTGAAACACTATAAATTAACGTGTATAACACATTGAACCAAGGTGAAATACACTTAAGGGGAGGATCATTTGGATTTGGCCGAAAATCGTGCAAACTTTGCGAATTTTTTGTGGGAAAACGAAAAGACATACAAAGTTGTGCTATTGAGTTTAATGCGTTATACATTGATGACTACAAAATATTTTGGTTTTTGAAAAATTCAAAATGGCGGCTTCAAAATGGCGGATCTCGTCGGCCTCTGCGCACGAAACAATGTCCCCTGCTGTCAATTGTAGGATCTTTCGTGGTGAACTGAAATGAGTAACTGTCATATATTATGAAAATACATAAAAATTTCTACGGCATATACCTAACCTAAACAAATTTTTAAAGAAAAAAACTTAACTTTTTGGACATTAAAAAAGTACATTTTTTCTCTTTTTTTACTTTGATCCCGTTTAAAAATTATAAAAAAAAAACAATTTTTCATGCCAATAAGTCGAAGTGACTGTTTTCACTAGTAAAGTGAGAAAAGTCACGTCGTGGTGACGTGACTCTCTGTGCAAATCGAATGGAGAGTCACGTCACCACGACGTGACTTTTCTCACTTCACTAGTGATAAAAGTCACTTCGACTCTCGGAATAACCCTCAATAGGTATAAGCCGTAAAGAAAGGTACACTGGAGTCGCTTTTTACGCGGTTTTTTTTTACGCGGTTTTTTTTTACACGTTTTTTTTTTACGCGGTTAGAGCCACTGAGTCGCAATTTACGCGGTACGTTTTTAACGATTTCTCAACAACGATACGACCTATCGACTTGATTCCAATCACATTATCCGTTTCAAACTATAGGTAATCGAATGGCATACTTTTAAAAAATCACAATTGTTGGTGTAAATACAGAAATTTTTAAAATATGTCTATATGACCATAGCATGCTATAATAACGAATGGCATCAAAATCCGATTTATAAAAAATATTTAAGCATGTGAAAAATCAAAATCTCGGTAGTTTTTTTACGCGGCACGTATCCCCCGCGTAAAAAGCGACTCCAGTGTATTAACTTTAAAACTATGTTTGAATGAAGCGAATTGGATGAATATAACAAGACTTGTCATTGACAAGAGTACTCAAAACATGGTTCCGAGAAAAACGCGTTTAAAGTTTTTGGCGTGACATGGGTCCGTTCGAGACGCTCTAACCCGAAAAATACGTATTGTATCGGAATATCCCTTGACACATATATTCTACACATGTGTAGTTTTCATTTTATGTAAAAAAACGGTTTTTTCGACAAAACCTTAATGAACCTCCCCTTAAAGTAAAGGTGATTGTGCATTTAAAATGACGCTCTCAAAGTGATATTTACAGGTTTTATGTGTCAAACATTTACCTTTCAACCTCTTCTTTTATCTAGTACAAAATACCATTATAACATCTAATGACTTCAAAATTCCGAAAAACATTTTTTATAGAGTTGGTTGGAAATGCTATCTAACATGAAGCTTTAGTGTGATAATTTATTAGCTAGAGAATGATCTTAGAAGCAGGTAGGTGGATAGTTCCGTTAGAGTACGGCAGTATGAAAATTGAATAGAAGTTGAAAATGAGCGAAGGACCATTAATGCGACAGTACAAAGTCAAACGCACACCTTTTGCCTAACTTTGCTCATTACTGTCTGCCGCTGTTCTAGCGACGTTTCATCACTACCTAGAGCGATCAAACGTGTGGAATTTTTTAAGTGAATAATGTGATATAACGTACACGCAAAATTTAGCATATTTTTAGTTTTATGTCAAAATTTCAGCTCAATTGATCATAACAAAACATAGTGGCAACATGCCAAAGTTGGCTAGTTTGTTTGAAAATCGGGCTATTGTCCTATTTTAATGGCCACCACTGTATACAGTTCCATTCTGGCATATAGGATCCATCGTCCAATACAAACAGATCCACCAGGCATTTTTCTACGTTTCGGATGTATTTACTGCCGTAAGACCAACAATCAATTCGAAACTAACGATTTTAAATTGGCTCACTACTTGAAGCAGGGTTGCTTCCACTCACTTTCTATAAAAAATATATTTTGGAATAACAAAATCATTAGATGTTTTTATGATATTTTGTACTTGTCAGTTAAAAGAAGAGGTTGTAAAATATGTGTTTGACATATGAAACCTGTCAATTTCGCTTTCAGAATGTCACAACCAGCGATTTTATGATTCGTGAGCGTTCACTCAGAGTGATCGCTCGCGAGTCGTAAAATCGTTGATTGTGACTATCTGAAAGCGAACTTGACTGGTTTTATGTGTCAAATACTTGCCAATAGCTTCTCTGTTGGTGGAGAATGGAAAGGTTCCTTTGGTGAATGTTGTCACCGAAGACCTGGCCACCAAGGCGCTAAGGCTCCTAGAAAGGGATCCCATTCTCAATGACAGGCCCACGGTTGCAAGGGCGAGAGAATGGTGGAGCGACTTGACGGGAGTAGATCTTCCCACGTTAGCCCAGCGAGCTAGGCTGTGGCAACGGGCATGGGATGCTACTGCCCCGAAAGTTGATTGGAGGGTTAAAGCTATGTGCGGGGCGGGGGCTAGCTCTAGTGTGGCGAAAGCTGCATTTAGGGAGGTCGCTGCCTCATACGAGGGAAGGCTCAAGCTATTTACGGACGGTTCATTAATCGAAGAGGAGGTTGGTTATGGGGTGTCTGGGGAGGACATAAGCCGCTGCGACCGGTTACCCGGTCTCTGTGGTATCTTCTCAGCTGAGGCCTATGCTCTCCTGCAAGCTTGTAGGCTAGCAAATGGGTCTCAGGCTGTTGTATTCTCTGACTCTGCGAGTTGTCTCTCTGCCCTTGAGCATGGGCAGGTTGGACACCCGTGGCTGTTAGAGGTGCAACGGTACGCTAACATAACCTTTGCATGGGTACCTGGACACGCAGGTATACCAGGGAATGAGGCTGCTGATAAACTAGCTAACCAGCGTCGTCTTGCTCGACTAGAGGCCACTCCGGTGCCCTATAGTGACGTACCCGCTGGGTGAAGCAGACCTCGCGATACGCATGGAATGTGTCTTGGCATAACAACCGTGATGCATTCCTGCGTCGTATCAAGAACACTACACAAGAGTGGAAAGATGCACCTAATTCTCGAGATCAGAAAGTTCTGACTCGGCTGAGAATTGGTCATACACGGCTCACTCATGGACCTCGTTTTAACGGCAGTGTGGACTACTGCCAGGGATGCGGTGCGGTATTAGATGTAAATCATCTATTGGTGGAGTGCCCGGCAAGAGCACAATTAAGGGAAGATATGGGTGTCGTTGGTTCAATCCGTGAGGTATTGTTCAACGACAGGAGTACAGAGCAAACTGTACTCAACTTCCTGAGGGCGTTAGACTTATACGATATGATATAAGCATGAGTAAGTTGAAGTGGCATTAGAAAGAAAATGACTGGTAGTCATGCCACTTCATTCGACAAGAGGCAGTCTTTAAGGTCCTAAAGACCAAGGTGTGTGAGGGAGGACGACCGACCTAACGGGGGACACAATGATGAAACAGCTGATGTTTAAAACCCGTCTCGAATGAACTAAATTCTCCTCTTGTAGGAGAACAGTTTAAAGAGACGTTAATAGACGTATCCACAGCAGTATCCAATACTTACAAAGGAACGATCCATGAACCCGTTGGGCACCCGTTTGCCACTTTTAAATCCTTGGTTGAATCCCTGTTTCACCTGTTGTAAGTTTCAAGTATAAATTATAATTTTATAACACTAAATAGCTTCACTTCGAAGTAAACAAAGTAGTCAACCACTTTTCAACAGTCAACAGTGATGTCGTTTTGTATTATATTATTTGTGTCCTACTTGTCAGCGTGTGCCCTAAAATGCCGAACTGTGCCGATCAGTGTGTCATACTTTGTTTTGGCACAGTGTACAGATTTGATTACCCCTTGACAGGGTTGCTTGCACTCACTTGCTATAAAAAATGTTCAAAGTGTTTTTTTTTATGTTACTTCATACGCCAAGTTTGCGATTTTCAACGTGGGGCTTTAGGTAGTGATGAAACGTAGCTAGAACTATTCCACAGCGGCAGACAGTAATGAGCAAAGTTAGGCAAAAGGTGTGCGTTTGACTTTGTACTGTCGCCTTAATGGCCCTTCGCTCATTTTCAAACTCCTATTCAATTTTCATACTGCCGTACTCTAACGGAACTAGCCACCTATCTGCTTCTAAGATCATTCTCTAGCTAATAAATTATCACAGTAAAGCTTCATGTTTGATAGCATTTCCAACCAACTCTATAAAAAATGTTTTTCGGAATTTTGAAATCATTAGATGGTTATAATGGTATTTTGTACTACATAAAAGAAGAGGTTGAAAGGCAAGTGTTTGATACATAGAACCTGTAAATATCGCTTTGAGAGCGTCATAATAAGCGATTTTATAATTCGTGAGCATTCACTCAGAGTAAGCGCTCGCGAGTCGTAAAAACGCTGATTGTGACTATCTGAAAGCGAATTTGATAAGTTTTATGTGTCAAGCACTTGCCTTTCAACATCTTCTTGTATTTAGCAAATACAAAATATCATTATAACATCGAATGATTTCAAAATTACGAAAATCATTTTTTTTATATAATAAGTGAGTGGAAGCAACCCTGCCCTTGGTTTTATCGTATTTTTTTTTTCAGAGTTTAGAACTGTAATTTTTGAAAGTTTCGTCGTTATTAGCTATTCGGACGTTTGAATGCCCATTTCTGGTTTTATGCTATCATGTAGGCTATAGGCGTTTTGAAGCATATTTAAACCATTTTAGAGATTTTACGGTCCTTTTGTCCTGACAACATAGGGAAATGGCTTTAATATTGGCCTATGGATCTAAGATTGGGGCCATCGCTAAAAATTTGCTATTCATCAATTTTATCTAGATAAACACGTCATTGGGACGGTACTAATGGTCGCTATTGAAAATTTAGTCGATTGCTGAATTTATGTACGGGTTCAAATTAGGGGCACTTAGGCCGACATTTCATCCATTTCCCCTATGTGTATTCAATATTGGTGGGTCACGAGCTTATGGAATCTCCCAAAGTGGGTTGCAATCAAGAAAAGTTTGAAAACCGCAGCATTTGATGTTATTATGAAATTTTGTACTTGTGAGTTACAATAAGAGGTTGTGAAGTATGTGTACAGTGAAACGTCTTCCTGCATCTTACAAGTACAACATAGCATTGGATGTTATAATGATTTCATAATCCCGGAAAAAAAATTCCAATAGCGAGGTGAGCGTAAGCAACCCTGTCCCCTACCCAAATCGTTGGCAACAGCGACCCAAAACAAATGATACCGAACGAACGTGCATTTATAGATCCCTCTCTGCTACAACAACAGCTCTTACTCTTACGTTGCCCGTCCGTATCAATTCGGGCTAGTGCGTGCAACAAACAACACTCCGCGTAATACCGCGGATATCCCGAAATGCGTACCACACAACAGCGATGTATGTATGTATTTATGTACATATACGGATGCGGATAACAGGGGGTGCGATCTTGGGAGGGTTGTTCGCGGTGGGTGATAATAGTGCCAAAGCATTCGGGTGCGCGCAGTCGCGTGGTGGACACTACTCGGAATGATATCAAAATAGAGGACGAATTTTATCCAGACTCTGTGCCAACACACAGTCAGTGTCCGCGCGTTGGGAGAGAGCAACCAAACAGTGTCGAGTCGAGTGTTGTTCTCGGATGTGATAAAAGTGTATTTTCTCTCATTTTTATGGAATCAGGCTTTGTGATCATAGGTGTTGAAAATTGTTTGTGAAAACTGGAAAAAGGTGCGCTTGCCAGTCGGTGGCAACTAGTGGTGGAAAATGTCCTGATAATGTGGATCAGCGACCGCAGATCGTAGCTAACACGTAGTACGTAGTACGTGACGAAGGATAAACGCGAAAAACAGGGGCGACGTTCTGTCTATCCTGCAAATCGAATTATAGGGGTTGGAATAGCAGACTGCCAGGATTGGGATAGGCTCTCGCGCACACACACGAAGGAAAGCACCAGTGAAAACAGCGAGTCCACGGTGCAGCAAAACAAAACATGGCTGGTAAGTATAATGAACTTTGAGGAAATCAATTCAATTCGGACATTTCAACCTATTACAAATTGGGTAACAAGTGTACAGCAGTGCCTTCCGCTGCACAATTCGTACTCTCAACCCAGATATCAGAAGAACAGTTATATAAGTCGGAAGCGTAAATTATTCATCAATCAATCACAATTCAATGCTCGGAACTTCGGACTCCGAAAAGAATGGTATAAAGAAAACGGAATATATAGCTGAGGAAATGCTATATCCAACAAGCTAGGAAAAACAAACCCCGTTCCGTTTCACCATTGATGAATATCATATCTATCAGCAGCCGACTCGTATAAGGTGTATTATATACAGACAGTCAGTCAGTCATTCGGTGTGATATTTGCATTCCAACAAGGCAAGGCGTATCAATTCACCACCACCTGATGAAGGGGGCACCCACCGACCCGAGTGATCCACTACAATATGGGTATAGGCTGATGCTTGGATTGTCGGCTCAAATTACGGTGGCGGAAGAAGGAAAAAAATTATTTGATATTTTTGTCCCCAGCCAGAATTGACGTAAATGTGACAAAGCCATATCGGAATCGTATGGTTGATTGACGCCTGATGCCTCGCTGGTGACACACGATTGGAACACTACACTTTGGCATATTAATTATAGATGCTTTAATGATGTGGATTTGCATTCGGAACGTCCATTGAACCTTCGATAATTTGGAAGATCGTGTGATAGCTGGACAGTTGCGAATGCCGTAATCGGTCGATACTGGACAGATTGACAAGGGATGTTAGATTTTTGATAAGTTTTAGCCCGCTAACCAGCAGTGCCCATTGTACACCTATCCAATATGACATATTCCTGTTAGGTGGAAGTCTAATAAATTTGTGCTATAAGATAATCCAATGAAAATGATATGATTGAAAATTTGTCAGGTAAATGCTTTATGAATATCTGATACATTTGCAATGCTGATAAGTTGATAAATTTTTTTATGAACATCATATGATAAGTAAAAATCGGTCAAATTATAAGAATTCAATAAAATGGATTTGAAACCCATATGCATAAGCTTTACTTTTCACTACAATACATGTCATATATCAATCTAATTAATGTTTATGTGAAAAACACATGAAATTTATTTCTTGTTTAGGCACATACATTTTATTTATTTTTTCATTTCATCAAATTAATCAAATAATAACCAACAGATGGAGCTTCCAGATATGTGTCTCTTTTTTTTTCTATTGCAGCTGATTTGGGATTTGATCCATGAAGTTATAACAACTCCCTCGACATGGAATGGTACTGTTGTGCTCATTTTCCTAGAGAGCGATTCTATAGACAAATTCGCAAATCCTTTAAAATTTCGGATTGTTTTTGGCTGAAAATTTTCAGAAATGTTCCTCATGACCAATAATGCCGTTTTGCATCTTCAGATTACCATTTTAAAACGAGCCTTAATTTTTAAAAGGACCTATAGACAAATGTTAAGCTTATCTTCAGAAAATTGTTGCTTTTAAATTGTTTGTCCAATCAGTTTGGTACCTTGGGCAATGTTGTAGGAAACATCTGGAACTCGTTAAGAAAATGCACTCTAAAAAAATTGTTACTATTTTTTTATTTAAAATTAAAACTAAAAGATCGTCTTTCTCAAAAACGCATTTTATGCATTTTTTTAAGTTTTATATAGGGGAATTTACGTATTCTCGGCAATCTAAGTAGCGACCTTCTTTCTATAGCTTTTTTCTCTATGGAACGCACACATATGCAGTATTGGTTTGTTTACAATCTTTTGCTGCCAGCTGCTCTAACAATTTCAGTCAAAAGAATTGTCAAAAACTGTTTTGAAACGCTTTTACAAAGCTCCAATCTTCTCTAGTGAGAGCGAGTATTGTCGGCAACCAGTTTTTCTTCGGCAACCGTTCCATTTGAACTGCATGTAAATCTGCTGTTCTATTATCGGCAACTCGAAATCAGCTACAATTTGTAGTGCGTGTGTTTCATTTCAAGAAAACCCTGCTAGATTGCTTTTTCTCACTG
The DNA here is from genome assembly GCF_037179485.1 of Ochlerotatus camptorhynchus. Taxonomy (NCBI): domain Eukaryota; kingdom Metazoa; phylum Arthropoda; class Insecta; order Diptera; family Culicidae; genus Ochlerotatus; species Ochlerotatus camptorhynchus. Next base: position 3,196,669 of record NW_027040801.1, on the reverse strand, counting down.
GAAAAAATATAGTCAAATTGAAGCTGAAAGCATAAAGAATCGTTTGCATGCATTCAGCGAAGTGTTTTCGTAAGAAAATCCAGTGAAAATAGTGTTTCAATTTGGGTTGCCGAAAATAGTCTGTCATGCCGAAGCCGTAATTTCCCCTATGTTTTAAGTTCTATGAATTTCCTACGATATTACCAGAAGCACTAAACCTTAAAGGAATTCGTATGAACTTTCCATATGTTCTCCAGTTTTCCTAAACTCTAAAAAGATCTACCAATGTCCCAGAAATTATTCAATTTTCTCAGAAACAATATGAATTTCCTGGAAGTTCTATGAACTTCCAAGAGTTTCTATAATTTTCTCAGCAGGTCTAAAATTTTCCCAGAAGTTCTACGAATTTGCAGGGTAAACTTCCTAGATTTTTTACGAATTCCCTAGCAGTTCAGCATTTTTTGCATAAGTTCAACCAATTAGCAATAAGTTCTACGAACTTTCAATAAGTTTTACCTACTATGAAGAAGATTTACGAACTCCCCAGAATTTCTGCGAATTTCCCATAAGATCAGCGAATTTCCCATAAGATCAGCGAATTTCCCAGAAGTTGTAAAGATTTCGCAGTAGTTTCTAAGAAGCTCTAGGATTTCAAGATATTCCACTCATTTCCCAGCCGTTCTTTTTTTTCAAAAGTTCTAAGAAATTTCCAGAAGTTCTACAAACTTCCCAGAAGTTAAACAATTTCCCCAACAGCTCTACGAACTTTCCAGCAGTTCTAATTTTTTCCTAAAAGTTCTACGAAATTTCCCGAAAATATAAGGTCTTCTTTAAAGATCTCCCAACCCTTCAGAAGTTCTACGCATTTTCCATGAGTTCTATGAATTATCCAGCAGTTCTTTGAATTTCCCAAAAGCTATACGAATTTCTTATAAACTATACGATTTTCCCAGAAGTGCTACTTCCTAGAATAGGACTACCTAGAATTTCTAGGAATTTGCTAGCAGTTTTTACATTTTCTCAGAAGTTTAACGTATTTCCCATAAGATCTACCAACTACCCAGAACTTTTACGAATTTCCTAGAAGTTCTACGAATTTTGCGGATTTTCCAAGACGCTCAACGATAGTTTTTATAATGCAACGTTTTATGTGTAACACACATCATAACAAAATAAGATAGTAAGTTACTGTACAAGCAGGAGCTCCTACACTAGAAAAAAAAACCACACGTCTCACTTCGATTAAACACATGATATTTCAAATGCACCATCACATTTATTTTAAGTGTATTTCATCTTGGTTATATGTGTTATACACGTTAATTTCTTGTGTAGCAAACTTTGAAATGTTGAAAATCCCTCAATTCAATTTATTCATTTATTTAATTAAATCTCCAACATAATGTTGTACAGATATTTTCTAGGCTAGGTGTCGAATTCTATGTCTGTAAGTAGACTTACTAATGTTAAAATCATATACATCAAACGTTTCATTAAACACACGACAGCACAAAGTCCACGGTTCGTTGAATCCATAGTTGGTCCGATGGGTAGGTTGCCATAGAAGCGTGTAACTACGTAGAACTCTTTGAGGAGCATTGATGTAGATTTGGCTCACAAGAGAGTTGCAATCCACGTCACCGTTAAGCAATCCAAACACGAAGAGTCGCTGAAGTAGTTTCCTCCTTGCTGCCAACGTGTCCAGGTCAATCAGCCTGCACCGTTCTTCGTAAGGCGGCAAATTTACCGAATCGTCCCAGGGCAGAACACGTAAAGCGTATCTTACGAAGTTTCGCTGAATGGCTTCGATTCTGTTAGCTTGAATAGCGTAGAAGGGTGCCCACACAACAACAGCATACTCTAGAAGACTGCGGACGAGAGCACAGTATAGTGATTTCAGCGCGTAGATGTCCTGGAATGCGTTTGTGTTTCGTTTCAAGAAACCTAATGTGGCGAATGCTTTAGCAGTTATCATGGAGATGTGCTCAAACATCGAAAACAAGAGATTTGACCACCGACGAACCGACGTGCCAGCTCATAGAAGCTACATTCAAATTCTTGCCCAAGACGCCATATTTAAAATACATTAAACACTACTGCTATCTACTCATCCGATCGCGTCATATTGTGAGCAAGGATACGAACACACGTAAAATTTATATTGACTTGGTTTGTGTCTCACCTCGTTTGACAGATCTGATCGCCCGTTTGCCAGACCGAATCACTCATTTTTGACAAATCGAATTGCGGACAAAGGATATGGTCCATCAGTGGTATATCGGTTTGTCGGTGGTACAACTTCCACCAGAAACTTGTGATTGCGCTGGCGTTGCAAAACTTACACTAGACACTAAGTGCTGGTAGCTCCAAGTGGCAATTTTCAAGAGATAATTTATCGATACTTGCGCCAAATTGGTCGAAAGTGGTAAATTTATAGAGGAAATCATGGTAAATTTATAGAGAAAACGGCGACGTTTCCACTTAACTTTACACAAGTTTCTGACCGAACTTGGACGTCTGTTCTCTGTGCTTCGATTGAATTTTAATTTGAGCAAATACTTTTTTGATCGTTTCGGTAGTATCGGCACCGACAAACTGACATGACACTTAATTCTGACTTATGCCCGAAAATCGTAAACGGCTGAATTAAATATGCAGTGATCCGAACTGTCAAAACCATAGGATTTTTTATCTAGATAAAAATAATTAGTCAGAATAGATCAAACACAAACCAATTCATAACTTTTGCATGTGGGTTCATGGCTTAGCTAAATATTTCCCGTGAACTCGGAACCAAATGTCATTAGTGTGCTTTGGTCAGAAATTTTATTTTTTTTGCTATGGTCATTCATGTCGGTTTGTCGGTGGTATCGGTATTCAAACGAAGCATTTGAATAATCAATTTTTGACAACACCGAGTGAAACCAACAATCAATACGAAACTGACGATTTTAAATTGGCTCACTACTTGACTAGCCTATTGGTCCCAAGCAAATCGATTAACGTGCCCTATTCTAGTCAAAATTCTAGTACTACACAATGTTTGTTTTGATTCGCTATGAAAGTTTGACAGATAAAATGAGGGGTTATTGGTTTTTCCTATGTTTCGAGGGGTGAATCGATCAGGTTGGGACCGAAGAGAGTACCAGAGCTGAGCCAAAAAGTTGAGCTCGTTTCTTCGGGACCTTCTGGTCTTAGAGTTACCTCTATGGTGAAACCAAATATATCATATTGGAGCGGATATTTCACAGAGCGTTGCGCAAAATTATGCAATCTGCGGTTCATGCTTCCGACCCTGTATGATTTTTTTTTTTTATAATGCGTTTATTTTTCCAGGCTCATTTGCTATAGCTTTGCGGAGCCAATATTCATTGATTAGATTACAAAATTACTTAAAACTAACGTTAGTAAAGCGGGGGCCGTACCAACAATCAATACGAAACTAACGATTTTAAATTGGCTCACCACTTTAGTAGCCTATTGGTCCCAAGCAAACGATTAACGTACCCTATTCTAGTTGAAATTCTATTACTACACTATGTTTGTTTTGATTCGCTATGAAAGTTTTACAGATAACATCAGGGGTGTGTGGATTCATGCAGAACATGCAGGGGTGAGTGAAATAGCTTGGGACTGCTTGGGACCGTTGTTCTGGTACTGAGTGAGCCAAAAATAATAATGATTTTCTTCGGGACCCAGTGGTCTTAGAGTTACCTTTATGCTACTACCATAGAGGTAATTCTAAGACCAGAAGGTCCCGAAGAAACGAGCTCAACTTTTTGGCTCAGCTCTGGTACTATCTTTGGTCCCAAGCTAATCGATGCACCCCTTGAAACATAGGAAAATCCACGAACCCTCATTTTATCTGTAAAATTTTCATAGCGAATCTAAACAAACATAGTGTAGTACTAGAATTTCGATTAGAATGGGGCTCGGAATGGGGGTATGTTGATCGATTTGCTTGGGACCAATAGGCTAGTCAAGTAGTGAGCCAATTTAAAATCGTTGGTTTCCAGCAATCGGTACAAGAGCTAGACCAAAAAGTTGAGCACGTTTCTTCGGTACCTTCTAATCTTAGAGTTACCTCTATGCTAATACCATAGAGGTAACTCTAAGACCACTGGGTCCCGAAGAAAATCATTATTATTTTTGGCTCACTCAGTACCAGAACAACGGTCCCAAGCAGTCCCAAGCTATTTCACTCACCCCTGCATGTTCTGCATGAATCCACACACCCTGATGTTATCTGTCAAACTTTCATAGCGAATCAAAACAAACATAGTGTAGTAATAGAATTTCAACTAGAATAGGGGTACGTTAATCGTTTGCTTGGGACCAATAGGCTACTAAAGTGGTGAGCCAATTTAAAATCGTTAGTTTCGTATTGATTGTTGCTAATACCATAGAGGTAACTGTAAGACTAGAAGGTCCCGAAATAACGTGCTCGCTCAGCTCTGGTACTCTCTTCGGTCCCAAGCTAATCGATTCACCCCTCGAAACATAGGAAAAACCATTTTATCTGTCAAACTATTCATAGCGAATCAAAACAAACATTGCGTAGTAGAACTAGAATGGGGTACGTTAATCGTTTGCTTGGGACCAAAAGGCTAGTCAAGTAGTGAGCCAATTTCAAATCGTTAGTTTCGTAATTGATTGTTAAAATGCAATGCAAATGATAATGCGATGTTGAAAAAAGATCGAAAAATACAAGAAAGGGCAACCGGCGTCGGATGTTTGAAAAAAAAAACTCTCTGATCATGGAGGATGATACTTGTGTTCATCTCGGTATTCATAGGATAATAAAAGTCATGTGTATTAGGGTTTTGTCTTGCGTGTTGTAATTCCCTCAAAGGCAGACCAAATACCCAGTCTTTTGTGATATGAAACGCAGCGGTCTATCAGCGGCCGGAAACAGTCGGAACCGCCCAACAAACATTGACAGTTGAATAAGAGCTTATTCAGGCAAAATTATGCTTCTTCAGCTAAAAAATAGCTTATTCAGCTTTTAATCAGCTCAAATTGTTTGTTGGGCGGTGGGGAACATCTTCTGTAGTTTTCTTTGTGGTTTACGGGTACTATTGAGGTCTGATTTACTGCCTCACACCCCCCAGCCCTCGCTAGAACCTACATTTCGGATTTAAATCTATAAGTGAACCGAAAAGCGACCTGCTGGTCTGATTTCCTCTGGTATAATCAATAAGAGGATGTTCCTGAAATATATAGTCAAACCGCACGTAATGTTGAGAACAACTTCAATGACAGTTGTCCAGCAGTGCTCCCATTTTATTCAATGAACAAACCAATGTCTATGAGATTGTGCCGAAGGTGTGCCGATGGATGTGCCCAAGCCTCGACCCAAGCTATGCTGAATCTACTTTCGGTACACTGTGCTGAGTGACTTACCACTTGGTAGTTATTCGATTGATTTGAAAACAATATTCCAAATTGTTCATACCAACATTTAGATCGGAAAATATCTTTTATGCTTGTTTATTTCTGGAGTGATTAGAAATTTTGACGTAATTGCCTTTGTAAAAATACGTCAATAGCGAATAAAGGCTCAATCTCGAAAACTAATAACACAATCAGGTGAGGAATGATTCCTCTTTCATTTGGTAGTTTGTTTGCGAGATTGAGATTATTTTCGCTAGAAATCGGCGATTGACGTATTTTTTTTTTTACAAAGGCAATTTCGTCCAAATCTCAAATCACTCTGGATTTACACTCTGCTAATCGATCGTTGCCATCAGAGCACGCAGTTTGATACTGATGAGTGTAAACAAACGAGCATAAATGCCACCATATATCTGTACACTCATCTTTCAACGCTTGGGAAAAGGAAATGGTTAAAGGCGTATAAGAGCTACCTCATTAGACTGATGCAAAATTTGAAATTTTCGCTCCACAGTGTTCAAACAGTTTCAAATCGGGTCCTGATTAGCCTCCAAAAGTTTAAACTCATTTAGTCATTTGATAAGAAACTGACTTGGCACAAAACATTTGAAGTTTATATGGAAATTACTATGGGAAAACAAAACTTTTTGTTCATTGTCTTCTAGCCTTTTACATATTGTTCTGTTAACAAATTCTATTGCTATTCTTATGGGAATTTTTATCAGCTACAACTTTGCCGAATATTGTTTTTCAGTCAAACATCAAATTAAATAGTTATTAATTGTTTAAGAGATTGATAATCTTATGGCATGATCAAGCAACTGTTTTGTGGGCAACACTGTATTCTGCAGTGTGACATAGTAGCCATGATTTTTGTCCTCTATTCTACGCGCCATAAACACCAATGTTGCCTGCTGAACAGTTGATTGAGCATAATCATAAGACATTAGTGACTTGAATCATTTATAACTTTTGTTCCTTAAATTTGATCGAAAAGTGATTTTGAACAAAGTTGTAGCTGAGAAAATTTTCAACAAGCTTAGCTATCATTTTCTAGAGTAGAATGAACTGGTGAATTTTGAGATCGATGTGAACCGAAATTATGGTTTCTCTATAGTAATTCCCATATGAACTTCAAATGGTTTGTGCCAAGTCAGTTTCTCACTAAATGAGTTCAAATTTTGGGAGGCTAATCAGGGCCCAATTTGGAACCGTTTGAGCACTATGGAGCAAAAATTTCAAATTTTGCATCAGTCTACTACCTCATGTTAGACGAAAATCATTCATAAGTCACTTATTTGAAATTTAAATTCAAGATAGTTCGCCACCTAAACACAAATCCTGAGTATGATTCTGGTACGACATACGAAATATTAAAAATGAGATCTAAAGGGTGTCCACGATGAAATTGCCACACACAAAATTGATTCGCAAAATTCGAGTTTTCATCCGATTGCCATCAAATTTTCAGGGATTGAGAAATAACTATTAAACTTCATTTTACCATTTTACTCGTATTTTATTTACAGTCCATACGCAAATGCCCACACCTTGGCCTTAACCCCGGCCATAAGATTCTGCACAACCTGTGAATCAACCGTTTTTTGCATGTAAACCCATACTTTCTTCAGTTCCTCGACTGTCTTCACTACCTTAGGTCGTTTAAGAAGGTGCTGCTTCATAATCGCCCAGTACTTCTCGATAGGGCGGAGCTCCGGAGTGTTGGGAGGGTTGAACATTTTCGGCACGAAATTGACCTTATTGTCCGCATACCACTTCAGCACGTCCTTGGAGTAGTGGCATGAGGCCAAATCCGGCCAGAAGATTGTTGGGACGTTGTGGGCCTTCAGGAGAGGAAGCAGCCGCTTCTGGAGGCACTCTTTTATGTACACCTGTCCGTTCATCGTGTCCTGGGTCACGAAAGGTGCACTCCGCTTCCCGCACGTGCAGATGGCTTGCCAAACCAGGAATTTCTTCGCAAATTTGGACATCTTCTGAGTGCGGACATGCTCCGGAACGCTGAACTTATCCTTGGCCGTGAAAAACAGGTTGCCGGGGATCTGTTTGAAGTCGGCCTTCACATATGTTTCGTCGTCCATGATGCAGCATTCAACTTTCGTCAGCATGTTGAGGTACAACTTCCTGGCACGGGTTTTGGCGGACTTGTTCTGCTTCTCGTCGCGATTAGGGGCCTTTTGTACCTTGAACGTTCGAAGCCCAGCCTTAGTTTTGGCCTTCTGGACAAAACTTCAGCTTAGGTGCAGCTTCTTAGCCACATCCCTAACGGAGGCGTTCGGATTTCGGTTGAAGGCCCCAACTACGCGGTTGTGATTTTTGGTGTTGTACGGAATACTTTTTCCTTCACTTCTGGGCTTCCGATCGGTGGTCAACCGTTCCTCGAACCGCTTAACCACTCGCGACACCGTGGAATTCGCGATTCCCAACGTTTTAGCGATGCGAGAGATCCTTGTTCTCGTGATGAATGCGCAAGATTTTATCACACACGAGCTGTTCTTTCGACTCCATTTCCGCGAGTTTTGATCACAGGACTTTAAAACTTGCAGGATGTAAATAATGCACTATGAACTAAATCCACCCAAATTTTCATTAAATTCTACCCAACGGTTAAAAAGTTAGAGCAATTTCATAGTGTGGCAATTTCATCGTGGACACCCTTTAAACATATTAGCAATGTCTCAGAGCTTCATAAATTTGATAAGTCCAAGATCTTGACATTTTTTTTTCTAAATGATTCCAGGGAGAGTCCTACAACAAATCTAAAGTGGACCCTACTCGACTGTTTGTATTGATAATAATCGTATTGTCAATACATTATATATTGACGTCAATGCATCGGTATTGACAATATTTCTGTATTCACACCATCAATATTATAATATATTATTATCAATACTTGTAAGTATTGACAATATTTCTTACCGTGTGGGGTTCGCTTAAACTTGTTTTATGTTTGCTTTAAAACGCAGGCCAGACTGGAGAGTTATAACATGTTATAACGGTTGTCAAATAATTGCAACACAGAAACCGCCATCAAGATAGCGCTATAACATGTTATAACCATAGAGGTAACTCTAAGACCAGAAGGTCCCGAAGAAACGAGCTCAACTTTTTAGCTCAGCTCTGGTACTATCTTCGGTCCCAAGCTAATCGATTCACCCCTCAAAACTTAGGAAAATCCAATAACCCCTAATTTTATCTGTCAAACTTTCATAGCGAATCAAAACAAAAATAGTGTAGTACTGGAATTTATACTAGAATGAGGTACGTTAGTCGATTTGCTTGGGACCAATAGGCTAGTCAAGTAGTGAGCCAATTTGAAATCGTTAGTTTCGTATTAATTGTTGTTATAACTCTGTAGTCTGAACGTACTATAAGATCTCAAAAGTTTTTCGATGGCCGATGGCCGGGAGTTTGAAAGCTATTCATGCCACAAACTCTATGGAGAATTTCTCCTCAGAATTTCTTAAAGTTAAGTTCAGATTTTTCTTGAAATTCTTATCAGAATTATATAGGAGAAAAGTTCTCTTTGGCAATACCTTAACCTATTATCAACAACGTCCTTGAGCGCTCAATTTTGGCATGTGGATACATTGTGTTTCAGAGCAACTATTGGCCAAATTTGTGTGCTCTAGGACTAGGACCCCCCTGACGATAATAGGTTAAGGTATTGCCGAAGCCAACTTTTCCCCTAGTAATTATCCTTGTCGTTGTATTTCACCCCATTTTTTCCCAAAGTTTTGTCCCAAAATTACATCAGAATTCCCTTTAAATTCTTCTCAAAATACCATTGTAAGAATCTCTTGGAATTCTCTTCGGAATTCTTGTGAAACTCTGTTGGAACTCAATTCCTACTCTTGCTGGAAACCTGCTCAGAATTCTTTGGAAATACATATGTTTTAAAATTTTATTGTATTATTCTCATTGGATTGCTCCAGTAACTTCCTTGTAAACCCCTCAAATTTATAATGAACCCTTCTAGGAAGCTAGCTAGCTAGCTCTAGTTCTAGTTCAAGCTTGAAACACAGCAATGAACTTTTGTAGCTATTGTCAGAATTAGATTTCCTTGGAATTATATTATCGATATTGCCATGGAGCTCTCCATAGAATTACCTTAGATTAATTGATTGACATATAAGAAATTTTCAGACGCATGCTGGTTCGTTTCTGGAAAAGAATTAGAAGGTATCAAAACAACATTGTTAAAGTGTTACGTATAGAATTATGATCATCTAACTTGATCATCAGAAAAATGTCAGGGTTGTAGTAACGATACCATCATTAAGTTTGTCAAAAGGATAATTCTCGATAACTTTTTCAAAGGGACGTATCAGCTTTTGTAAACAATGCTTTTGATCGTCGATTTGGCGTAACTGGTAGCTCGCCCACGCATGCTAACACTACCATCAGATAGGGGAAATTTTCCCCTACTAGCTAGTGGTGTTAGTAAGCGTGTGCGAGCTACCAGTTACGCCCAATCGACGAACAAATGCATTGTTTACAAAAGCTGATCCATCTCTTTGAAAAAGTTACGGAGAATTATCTTTGAATTCCCCGCCGAATTCCCTTATAGAATGCTCCCTGAAATTCCATCAAATTTTCCCCAAAATATTCCTCTCAATTCCCAATTCGTCTCAAAATTCCTTTTTTTTTCCTCTTCAATTCTTCTTATAGATCATTTGACATTTTCTTAAAAAATCTGTACAAAATTCTTCAAAGTGTCAGAATCCTAAAACTTTGTCCAAGACATACTTTTTTCTAAATCGGAGATTTGGAAACTTATTATTTTTCAGTGGCTGAAATCTCGAAAAGTTCACAATTTGAAAAACTGGTCTAGTCTAAAAATCTCAATAAATTTCTCATGTTGGTAATTTTTCAAAAAACTTCTCAAACCAAAATCCCAATATTATTTCGTGGCCATCATTATTTTTAAAATGAATTTTCAAGTGCAATATATCACTTTATAACATTCGGTCCAAGGATCCCCTCATCCCCAGTAGCAATCGGCTAAGTGCTCTTAGAAAAAAAAAATTACAAGTAAATAAGAGAAATTTAAAAATTCCCCAAATTCGAGTGGCAACCCTGTATACCGTAATTTACCGAAGTCCAGACACTTATGCCTTGTTCAGACTCCAGAGATTTGGGAAACTAATACCCTTGTATCATGTTATAACATGTTGAAAAACGCCATCAAGATAGCCTTGTAATGTGTTATAACTCCGTGGTCAATAAATCCGGACACTTTTTAAAGTTGATTATCAATTTACATGCTCGAAATAGCACGTAAATTATAAAATTCAGAATCATCACACATGCTATTAAAAATAAACATAAATAAATAAATTCGGAGCAGTACGGTACCTTTCTACTGTCTATCCTGAAAACCAACCTACAGATAATTAAATCCATCTCCATCCTCTTTTTCTTAACTCCTTCCAGCGGAACGGGACTACATCGGTTTCGCAACCCTCGCCGAGCAGGTGCACCGGAAATCGGTCAAGCGCGGCTTCGAGTTCACGCTGATGGTTTGCGGTGAAAGTGGTCTCGGCAAATCGACTCTGGTCAACAGTCTCTTCCTGACGGATCTCTACCAGAACCGGACGGTTCCGCAGATCGAAGAGCGGCCGGAGAAGACGACCAAGATCGACAAGAAAACGTTGGATATCGAGGAGAAGGGTGTGAAGCTGCGGTTGACCATCGTCGATACACCCGGCTTTGGGGATTCGATCAACTGCGAGGAGAGTTGGCGCGTCTGTACCCAGTACATTGACGAACAGTTCCGGCAGTACTTCACCGACGAGAGCGGCCTCAATCGGCGGAACATTCAGGATAATCGTGTTCATTGTTTGCTCTACTTTGTGCCACCGTGGGGACATGGGTAAGTTCAGGGACGGCTCGGTAAGTGATCAGAGCTAGAAGATGTTGAAATCGTTTTTCCAGTCTCCGACAGATGGACATCGACTTGATGCGGCGGATGCACAAGAAGGTCAACATCGTGATAGTGATCGGCAAAGCGGATACGCTAACGACGACCGAAGTGCAGAAGCTCAAGACCCGGGTCCTAGAGGACATCGAATCAAACGGTATTCAGACATACCAGTTTCCCGACTGTGATTCCGACGAAGACGAGGACTTCAAACAGCAGGATCGTGAACTGAAGGCAAGCATTCCATTCGCGGTGGTCGGGAGCAACATTGTGCTTGAAGTCGCTGGCAAAAAGATCCGAGGGCGGCAGTATCCTTGGGGTGTTGTGGACGGTAAGACTTCGGTGCCGGTGATAGTTTTCAGTAACAGTGTAAACTCAATGTCTTCCATTACAGCGGAGAATCCACAGCACAGTGACCTCATCAAACTGCGGACGATGCTCATTTCGACGCATATGCAGGATCTGAAGGACACCACCCGGGATGTGCATTACGAGAACTTCCGTGCCCAGTGCATTTCGCAGATTTCGCAGCACGCTCTGCGGGAGCGCAACAAACTGAAACGGGAATCTATCGCTTCCAGTCATGAATCCAGTAGCTTTAACGAGACCGATCGGTTGCTGCAACAGAAGGAGGAAGAGGTGAGTACCTAGTGATATATTATTGAATGGAATAGAAATTGTAACATGATGATCCCATTTTTACAGATCCGAAGAATGCAGGACATGCTAGCGCAGATGCAGGAGAAGCTAAAATCTACTCAAATAAGCGACACCGTAATCGACGTTTAGAAGAGCAACACATTCAAGCAGCATTGAAACACGCGCAATTTTTAGGTGGAATTTTTCGTTATACATTAAGGCCTCTCCCTCATCGAACGCTCATACATGATCAAACGAAACCAGTGTCGAACATCGTAACTCATTCCCTGACATTCATCTCATCACCCGCAAACATACCACTTAATCGATGTCTAATGTAATTGTAGCGAAAATGTACTCAATCTCCACTAAATGATAAACAGGACTCCTATACCTATTATACTAGTAATAATAATCGAGAACATGACCAAAGAACACAATCAACCTTGAACAATAGACGACAGTTAACTCTCAAACTCGGATACGAACGAACCACCAAAACGTACAGACGGAAGAAAAATCGTGCAATAAGAAGGTTTAAGACAAGACGCAGGAGCGTGGAGCAGTCAAACTTGAGAGTCGACGATTATTCGGCGAAAAAAAAAGAATTGTTTCAAACAATCGGTTCAAATTGTTACTTCTTTTGTAGAGCATCCGCTATATTTTATACTTATATAGGAAATATTCGAGAGTGCAAGCAGAGAGGGACAAACGAATCAACAACCAGTGGAATTCTAGAAGCTATATTTATACTTGTTTGCTCTTACAAATGTTTATTTCTACAAAACTAAAATCTAGGTTTAATCATTCAGAACGATATTTATTTTTGTAAAGGGTGAAATCAGTTCGCACTAGCTTATGATCTATTTATTTAATCGCAGCAATCCAGTCTCCGGAACTCACTTGATAAAAACAAAACAAAAATCGAGGTTAACCTTATTATTATTGAGATGTAGCGTAGCATTTCGATACCTTTCCTAAAGTTCGAAATCTCATCTCGGGGTCATAGGAAAAAGCAAAAAAAAAACGACAAATTACAGTGCAACCACCATAAGTATTGCTAGAATGTCTATAGATATTTCAATAAAGTTTAATTTTAAAATTGGAACGTGAGTGCGTTTGATGAGCACGGCGGTTGATACCTTAATAATGATATATATCACTCACCCAGTACCGTACTCAGCAGGTGGTGGCCACTCAGAAATTCCTTAGAGGGGGGATAAAAAGTTCAAATGTTCATTGAACATCTACAAAGTTCCTTTATCTTTGCTTCTTGAAAATTTTCTCAACTCGAAGTTACAGCTTCATCCAAGTTCCATAATTGTTTTAAGTTCTCTCAATTTGACCAAGACTCAGAACATCTATCACCTTTTTCAATCTTCAGGAAAAAGCATCTGTTCCCAAATCAAACTCTGAAGTTCAAAGAAGCATGCTAAACTTTAATAATACTCTCTGAGCTTCTACGAAATTTCCGTAACTTCTACGAGTTAATAATTATTATTGGTACTTACGAAGTAGTAAGGGGCTGTTCATTAACTACGTATACAGTTTTTTTTAGGATTCTTGACCCCCCTCCCCTTGCGTAGACAATTGTCCATACGAAAAAATAAATTTGTATGGGCCGTGGATGATTGCCAATACCCCCCCCCCCCTAAGCTGTCTACGTAGTTTATGAACAGCCCCAAATGGCAGCGGGAATAAAATAGACTGGCTCGAAATTTACAATTTATTCGTGGTCAGTCACAGTAACGTGGGTAGATCACCTTTTCGTGGTACGTTACGGGATGTAAGATCTACCACCGATTCCTAGTCTTGTCTACTTCAGACTAGGGGAACAGGATTTTTCAGTAATCAAAGGAACACATCTTAATCCTTGTTACTTTTTATGCCTTGTTGATAGTGACAAGTCCCCGGGTTGCCTTGACCGAGGATGATCTTGAAACAAGGAAAAAATGAGTTAGTCTTCACCTATGTGATTCCAAATCTACTATTCATTGTTCCCTAGTTTGAAGTGGTTAAGACTAGGGTTCTGATGCATGGTCATTATCGGTGTCATTGCTTGTTTTTGTTGCTAAGAGATCCAATTTTGATTGACAAAGGAGCGCGCCTTTGGAGGGTGTTCCAACACTCCGAAGGGTATAAATAGCGGGACCTTTCAATTAGAGTCGGATCCTTGCGATAAATGCGAGAATGACAACTGTAAAAAAATCGAATGCTTCATCATTTCTCAATAGTGATGGAGTAATACGACATGCACTAAACTAAGGACACGGGATATACTACAATAGATCAAATTACTGGTCGCAGTGGTTTTATGTCCCGAACAGAGGAAAAAAAAAGGGGACCAGGTGGTAAAAAACTCTATCCACCGACAAACCGACATAAATGACCATAGTTAAAACAAGAAAATTAATGACCAAAGCACACTACCCGCATAAACGCGAACCATCACATGAACTTACCGATAATGGTTATAAATTGTTTATAATCCCTGCTAAACTTCAACTGAAATGGTTATGGAACTTTACATGAACGTGTGTGTGATAAAGTTTTAACCTTATGTATTATGGTTTTTTGGAAGCGGACCTTACAAATAATGGGTTGTTAAGAACCATTACCATTCCAAATTCTTGTTTTCTCCATACATTTTCGGAAAGAAAACTATACTAAAACCTTTTAACTTATGGTTTGAGAACATTAATGGTAATGGTTATGGTAACCAGTAAGGTCCATGAATGGTTTTGTAACATCGATCAACTTTATGTGGAATATATCGCGAATTGGTTGCCTGTAAATTACTGATTACCAATTCACGATATATTTCTCGTAAAGTTGAGCGATAATACAAAACCATTAATGGACCTTCCCTAATAAAATTGTTATGGTTATTTTGCTTAACGACGTGTTCTGGGTATCTTCCAAACCATTAGTTGAAAAGTTCAATTATTTGGGTTATCGTTCGTTTATGGTTATTTTTTATTAGGGTTACTGACTACCATAACCATAACCATTAATGTTCTCAAACCATAAGTAAAAACGTTCTAATATAGTTCTATTTCCGAAAATGTATGGAGAAAACAAGAATTTGGAATGGTAATGGTTCTTAACAACCCATTATTTGTAAGGTCCGCTTCCAAAAAACCATAATACATAAGGTTAAAACTTTATCACACACACGTTCATGTAAAGTTCCATAACCATTTCAGTTGAAGTTTAGCAGGGATTATAAACAATTTATAACCATTATCGGTAAGGTCATGTGATGGTTCGTGTTTATGCGGGTACTGACATCCCTAATAAAAATTGTATGGTTAATTTGCTTAACAACGTGTTCTGGGTATCATCCAAACCATTTGTGGAATAGTTCAATGATTTGGGTTATCGTTCGTTTATGGTTATTTTTTATTAGGGATCTGGCTCCGTGTTTGCGGGAAATATTTAGCTAAGCCATGAACCCGCATGCAAAAGTTATGAATTGGCGAGGGGGACGACTCTATCTACGATGCAAAAAAGATTGAGTTTTGCTGTGGCTAGCTGCGCGCACGCTGAGTAGATAGACAGAAGATTAATGACGATTCTGAAGATTTCCTGCAAAAAATTGATGAGCGATGCAAGTAGATGCGACAAATGAAAGAAGATTGTTCGAAGATTGATTCGCTAGTGTGAGATTTGTTGACCATCTAAACTTGAGATTTAGATGTGTCGCCCCCCTCGTGAATTGGTACGTGTCTGATCTATTCTATTGGCAGTTCGTATCACTGCACATTTAAATCGGCCGTTTACGATTTTCGGGCATAAGTCAAAATTAAGTGTCATGTCGGTTTGTCGGTGCTCTATCTACGATGCAGAAAAAAATTCGTTTTTCTGTTGTGAGATGCTTGCACACTTAGTAGATAAAAAGAAGATTGATGAAGATTTTGAAGATTTCCTGCAAAAAGTTGGAGAGCGATGCAAGTAGATGGATATAGATGCAAGATATGAAAAAAGATTTTTCGTAGATTGATTTGCTAACGTGAGATATTCCGACCATCTAAAATTGAGATTGAGATATGTCGCACCCCCTGTGTACAGTAATTATTTTTTACTGAATTTTTGTGAAATCTAAAAAAAGTGTAAAGTATTGACTTTTATGGTAAATATATAAAAATATATATTTCTATTATTTTTTATAAGCGAGATTGTTAGTAGAAATACTCAGAGGGAGAGATGGGCAGAGAAAAAAAATACAATTTGGCAGCAGGGATTTGTACCTAAATTATCTTGCAACCATTGCTAGAAGCTAGCATTTCACATGACTTTTACTTTTGATTCGATTTACGTGCAAAATAATAATTGATTGCATCGCAATATTTTGCACATATCTTGGTGCCATTAATTAACCAATTAGGATCAATCAATCAATAGAGTTAGAATATTGTTTTTGATTCCAAGAACTAGTTGAATTTGATAAGCACACGAAATATAAAGGTGATTGAATTTCTGTTCGATTCAAAGGGAAGACATTATAATATTTATTTCATATGTATATTTAAAAGATTAGACGGGTTTAAAAAATTTTGCGATATTTCGCTATATATTTCCCCGCTGTCAAGAGACTGATGAGTTTTTAATTTGGTGTTTGTTTCTTGTCATCGCAGAAGAAAATGGTGGCCGAATGCTAGGCCGAATGTTGATAATATTATCACAGACAAACAGACATAATTCTTAGAAGAAAATTCTTCAAAAATATCGTCAAGCGTATTTTGCATGCGCACTAGCACCATCTATCATCCACATTCCCAAGCAATGTTTTGCAACCGGAGCATCCCTCGTGCATGTAATGTTTTCACTAGTTGCTTTTCCCTAGTTCTGTCAACGCGTCAGCTGTGTTGAATAAAAACAAAACAGATGGAAGTCAGTGATGTCGGTTCTACGAAATTTTCCGAAGATCTTAGAATTGATTGAATTCTGCAGAAATACGGATGCGTAGGAAAAATTCTCAGAAGCAAAGTTTTTTAATTGCTTAGTGGGCTTTTTCTTTTGCTGGAAACAAGTTTTTAAACAAGGAAATGCATCACTTATTAGTGCCTTTCTACCCCGGCTCATCACTTCAATGTGCACATAGAATAAAAAAAAAAATATGTATCAATCCATGGTGAAGTATTGAACATCAATAACTGGTAAAAATTGATAGAATATTACAGTCATCAACATGATTTGTTCTCGAATTCTGTGTACATCGTACAACGTAATATTAGGAACGGAATGACTAATGTGCAGCAGTTTTGATGTAGGTACTATTCAACAACTATTTTTTTTTCTGTATTCGTCAGACGTGGTACGTGTCTCCAGTGGATGCCTTGACCACTTATCATTTTCAAGAGCTGACATCTACCAACTAGACGTGAAAAAGAACTGGCATCACTAGCATCGAAATGTGGTGGCTTGCTCAATGCTTCAGTGGCGCCACCATGACAAATGCAAGCACATTCCCAACTAAAAGATTATTTGCGATGAATGTGATTGTGAGAGTTATGTATGTTTGTATGTGATATTATCTCGGCTCAGTAAATATTTTAAAGGCAGGATTTCTACAAGCGGCTGATCGAAAAACGGCTCCTTGCATTGCTAATTGCAACTGAAACTGAACTGCTAAAATAATCTAAAAAGTGTGATAAAAGTGCACGTTTCCGTCGAATAGTTTTGGTATCTTCGGTGCACTTATTGCTTGCTTAACGTTGCATGTGACTAAAGCATGGTCACATTCGGATACCCGGAACCGGTTTCGGTAATTTCTAAGTGTGGTCCGACGGCTAAAATTTAATGATTTTTCATCCTGAAGTAATTAGACATCATGGCATGGACCAACAGATAGATCTGTCCACTTCCAGATACTCGGAACTGGTTCCAACAGGGATTCAAAGAGGACACTTCAAAATCCTCATGTACTGGTACCGTTCGACGGCTCAAAATGTATGATATTTCTCCAGAAGTAAACTAGACATTATGCCATGGACCAACAGGTGGAACCGGTTGCAGGTATCCAGATATGGCCAGATCAACATGTCGCTCCATGACATGATGTCTATTTACTTCTGAATGAAAAATCATAAATTTTAAGCTGTCGGACGATACCAGTACATGAGGTTTAGGATGTGTCCTATTTGAGGCGCTGCCGGAATCGGATCTGGCTACCGGATGTGGCCAGATCCACCTATTTGTTCGTGGCATGATGTCTATTTGCTTCTGGTTGAAACTTCGGTTGAAACATCATAAATTTTGAGCCATCGGACAATACCAGTACATGAGGTTTTGGAAGTGTCCATTTGTGCCCTATCGGAACCGGTGCCAGGTATCCTAAACGGCCAAATTGGAAGAATCGGTTCAAAAATTAATTTTTGGGAGCCAGTTACATTCTGGGTCTTTATACTTACTTTTTTGTAGCCCACTCATAGAGGTCGCTGGAAGCTTCCTTTGACAGCAAAATGTTCGTTTCCGAAAGTTAGGAAAAGGGAGGAAATTTAAGGTGTCTATCATATTTTGTTACAAAGTTTCAGCTTTTTTTATAGTGACGCCACGTCACTATAAGACCCTAATGCACTAGGAAGGTTAAAAAGGAATAAGTGAGGCTGCATCGACATTGAAGAAGTTCTGTAACCCTCCACCAGTTTCATGTGACGTTCTTCATCTGACCCGCAACGTTAACAGTGATGCGTAGGTGCGTGACCGTAAGACGTACAGTTTACAAGCAGTTTTTTTAAATTGGTTTTTCGTAGGTTCAAAAAGGCGAACTCAGCGACGAAGAAAAATCCCAGATTTTGAGGCGATTTTTAAGACACAGACAACGAAGACGATGATGATGAAGTCAGAAACAGCATGCGGTATTTTACAGAATTGTACAGAATTACACGAAACTTGTGGGTTTTGGCTATGTAAACAGCAGAAATATGAACAATAAACTTCAATGTATTCGAAATTCAACAGTAAAAATCATTGTAATTTTAGTTTTATAATAATTATTTTTTTTTCGGGTTTGACTCCCACAGTCGATACATACATCTAATGCTGCAGTTCAGATTATACTATATGTGACCCAAACAAATGCCCATGCAGATAAAGAACATATTCCAGCATATATATGGAGGTCAGCGCGGAACCTTCGCCTGTGTGCATCCATCTTCGCGTTTGGCTTCTTTTTTTTTCGTTCTGAAATGGAAATGTTATAAATACCAAGTAAATGCAAAGCAGAAAACCAAAGCCCAAACGAAACTTACCTTGACTCTCACAGTCGATAAATATATCTAATGGAGGTCTTCGAAACTTTGGAGGTAGGTTCACTTTATATCAAAATTTTAAAACATGGTTAAAAACAAATTTGGGACCTTGTGGCTGCATTTATTCCGATAGATTACCAACATTTAATGATGCTTTCCAAAGCACAGGAATATGCACTTCTTATTCTAAATATTTCCAATTTTACTCCGAAAATTTCACCCGGCACCCGGATTTAAAATATTTTAGTAACCTTAGCTTATTTACCGCAAAATAGTAGAAAATAATGTTTCCACCAAGATTTACTTGCACATGTGCACGCGTTCAAAAACCAACCTGGTCTATACAAGGTGTGGAGATCTAGCCCTCACGTATGTGTTGGTAGAGGGAAAAAGGTAAACATTGCTGGAGAGGATGACCACGACGTCATAGCAGTCGAAAGCAAATTTGTGAAATATGAAGTACAGCAAATTCTAGATATGTTTGCATGACGATTGCTCTTGCTTGTATGCTTTTGTAAAGTATCCGGGAAATATCAGCAGCCGTTTTGTATTTTTATAGTAGCTACTTACTTGAAAACGGGCAAAAACTGACCAGGAGGCTGCTTTTTCCTGGTATACAGTGTGCTAATAAAATAATCAATACATTATCTCAAAATTCAGTGGAAAAAAAATCATATATGTTGGCTTCTTACAGAAATTCTATAATTCATATTCAATTTCCAATGCAAACGCTGATTGAAACAAACGTTATGACGTAACTACGAGCGTGTTTGAGCGTACGGAAGAAGCAAATCGTGCGAAGCCGACTGAAAGCCGAGTGAAAAACGAACTGCACCAATACGCACAGGCCATCAATTCCACACCTTGTATAGACCAGGTTGTTCAAAAACAACTACTAAAATTTAACATTTCAGTGCCCACATTTCAAAGGGGCGTAATTGCTTTTGTAAACAATGGCTTTAGCTATCGATTTATCGCAAATAAAAGTCCATCCCTTCAAATTAACAATGCTAGCTGGCAAAGTAAACATTCCTCTACCTGCTGGTGTCATTAATCTTCATGAGTAAGTTTTAATTCACGAGAAATCGACGGCTAAAGTCATTGTTTACTAATACAATTACGCCCCTTTGAAATGTTGACACTGATTTGACGGCAGACATGACGGCAGAGATAGCACACTGAAAAAAGGATACTACAAAGTAGATGAGAAATATTAGGTCGGTTTGAAAATATCAGATGGGAATCAAAGATATTTAGAAAGTATTAGAAAATATTTCCTAAACTATAAGATATAAATATTGCAATGTCTTGCCCATCATGATGCTCACTTGCAGTGAGCACTCATACATCTAGTTTTTACTGGAAATCCTATATATGAGTGATCATTGCAAGACAGCCTACACGGTAAAAAGCACAAACGAAGTGACAGACGGAGCGGCTTGCAATTTGATTTGACGCACTTACATTTTAAATTTTCGAGTGTACCTCACGGCAACACTATCTACTCATATGTACTAGCTTAAAGTAGTTCATGCCACTGGGGTACCGCCTGTTATCTCTTTTTCTCTAAAGAAATTTGAAAGGAGAGCCTGTTGTCAAACAGCATATCATTATGTCGTCTTCGTTATTATCTGCACTTCTTTTGTATAATAAAAGACTATAGATCAAAATGATTGGGGGTAAACACATCGAGTTAACATTTGCTTACATGTAAACGATGTTGAGCTGTCAATGACCGACAGTTTTTGCTGAAAATATGTTATGTTTGAAAATACTAATTAGCAATTTTCGATTAGCAATTGATCGACTCTCTTCGTAGACTTTCTCTTTCGTTAATAACTTGAGCGCATAACTGTTTTTTTGTTGAATTTGTCGTATTAGATACTAGATTAAAACTTCTTTTAACGATCTGTGAGCAGAAAAAACCTGGGAATGTCTTTAATTAGCCGTGAGCATACAAAGAAAAAGTCGACGAAGAGAATCTGTCAATGTTACTTAGGACCTAATGCAATGTTTAGCAATCACTGATTCAATTACACAAGCCCACTTCATCTGGCCCGTTTCAAATGGATGTTTTGGGAATGGGGGTTGAATGCGAGAGGCTCCCAAACATACAAACTTTGCTCTTTCATTATCACGACGTTTTTATGCATAATCCAGTGTGACGTAACGTTGGATCATGCGTAAGAACACCGTGAAAACGAAAGAGTCGACTATATTCCTTCTGTCGTACCTATAGTAATGCACACGGTTCCCGCACTGACTGTTTCTTACTTTTTCACTCTAATCAAAATTTCCTCCGATGAGTGAGAAAACAGCACCCCGTCAACGCGAGTTGCCAGATCATTGCACACAAAACCAACTTGAATTAATTCAAATCAAAAATACTAGCGAACCTGGCGGTGAGCGGCGGAAAGTGGTCTAAAATTCTATTACAGAGAACCACATTATTTTAATTAATTTCTTCGGAGAAAGTCGTCTGTAACTTCGTTTGTGATATTACTACCCAGATCACATGTTTCCAAGTGACATTGAACAACATCGCAAGGCTTTTAGTAGAAGAAAGGCGAGACATTGAGCAATAAATTTGATAAGTTTGACACTGTTTTGTAATCGAACTTATCTGAGTAATCCACTAGTATTGACTACAGCAACAATTTCGTATTACTCACGCTCTACACAGCAAAAAAATGTAATATTGATCAACGTAATTCAAGCTGATGTATGAAATAATGATGTAACGGGTGATACGGTCAAAATTTGGTCAATATCAACTTGACGTATTTCTTTCAATTTTGCATTTAAAAAACCTGAACACCCCTCATTTTGAAGGTGTGTGTGTGTAGAATGTTGCTCCTATTTTGATTTTGGAATTCACTCTTCAGTTGTCAAAATGCCGTCCAAGCAAGAAGAGCAGCGTATCAAAATTTTGCTCGCGCATCGCGAAATTCCGAGCTACTCGCACGCAAAGTTGGCAAAATCGCTAAAAGTTGCCAAATCAACCGTTACAAATGTAATTAAAGTGTTTGGGGAATGTTTGTCGACAGCCAGGAAGTCTGGATCGGGGGGAAATCGAAAACCGGAAACCACTGAGACGACAAAGAGAGTTGCCGGTAGTTTCAAGCGAAACCCTAACCTCTCTCTCCGAGATGCCGCAAATAAGCTGGGTGTATCGTCTACAACCGTGCATCGAGCCAAAAAACGAGCCGGACTATCGACTTACAAGAAGGTAGTGACTCCAAATCGCGATGATAAACAAAATACGACGGCCAAAGCGCGATCCCGGAGGCTGTACACGACGATGCTGACGAAGTTTGACTGCGTGGTAATGGACGACGAAACCTACGTCAAAGCCGACTACAAGCAGTTTCCGGGACAGAAGTTTTATACGGCAAAAGGAAGGGGAAAGGTAGCAGATGTTTTCAAGCACATGAAACTGTCAAAGTTCGCAAAGAAATATCTGGTTTGGCAAGCCATCTGTACCTGTGGCTTGAAAAGCAGCATTTTCATAGCTTCCGGGACTGCCAACCAAGAAATTTACGTGAAAGAGTGTTTGAATAAACGTCTGCTGCCTTTCCTGAAGAAACACGGTTGTTCGGTACTGTTTTGGCCGGATTTGGCATCTTGCCATTACGGTAAAAAGGCCATGGAGTGGTACGCCGCCAACAACGTGCAGGTGGTTCCCAAGGACAAGAACCCTCCCAACACGCCAGAGCTCCGCCCAATTGAGAAATACTGGGCTATTGTCAAGCGGAACCTAAAGAAGACCAAAAAACTGCTAAGGGCGAGCAGCAGTTCAAGGCAAACTGGCTTTCTGCGGCGAAGAAGGTGGACAAGGTGGCTGTACAAAATCTGATGGCAGGGGTCAAGCGTAAGGCCCGGCAATTCGGATTTGGAAAAGCGGAAGCCTAACTGACCAAATTTTGACCGTATCACCCTTTAATAGCAAAAAGCAGATACAATATTACATCAATGGATGTAATTTTGTTTGCAAAATCGATGTACATCGTACAATGTGATATTACACAACCGATGGATTGACCTGGTTGCAGCAGTTTCGATGTAATATTCAACAAGTTTTTTTGCTGTGTAGAACGCAAATTATTTCGGGTGGAAATTAAGAATTATCGGTTCTCTCGCTTGACTTCATTTGTTGCTGACTTGCCATCTTTGCGAGTAATGTTTGTCATGTGCGTTTTTAACATTTGCTTCCAAAAGCAAAACTAATCAAATTGAATGGATGAAAACAGTGGTGCCGATTCAAATGATAATCATTTTGATTTAAAGGTGTATACAGTACATATTTTTCAACGACAAATCACTTTGTTTCAAAACGCAAATAACTTGAAAATCAATGATAAATCACTTCTATTCGTAGTGCCGCATAACAGACTGAGTCAAGTGCAAGAACATTCGGATTAGATGTGATACCTTTTAACCGTGTACGCGGAGATTTGAAGTATATGTCTTAATTTGCCTGTAGATTTGTATTCTCTAGCCAATAAATTATCGCACTAAAGCTTCATGTTAGATAGCATTTGAAACCAACTCTTATAATACATAAGGTTACAAACTTTATCATACAAACGTTCATGTAAAGTTCCATAACCATTTCAGTTAAAGTTTAGCAGGGATTATAAACAATTTTAACCATTATTGGTAAGGTCAAGTAATGGTTCGTGTAACGACGGACCCCCCGTCGCAGCGGCGCCGTGCGCACAGAACGCTGAATGAACCATCGCACTTCACTTCACATATCTCGATGACAGCGCACGTCCACGATTGTCATCGCTGTAGAGTATGGGAAAAAACAATCGGTAGAGAGAACGATTTACAACGAGTACAACAGTAATTCTAAAATAATTTATTATTTGTACTTAAAAGTATTTGACTTTAAACGAGTGCATTTAAATGCGATACCTATATTATTCTACAACACTAAAAGTAAGTTTGTTTGCCTAAAATATAGCTTCAAATTAGTGAACTAATAATATCTTAACCTAGATTCAGCTTAAAAACTACAACGTACGAATCCGACGACTCACTACTTGAACTATTGTCGGTTTACCAAAATTGTAAGTTGAAATGGGAGCAGTTTGTAGGTTAGACTAAAATAAATATCCTTTTCTAGCTTGAAGCTAACAGCACAACAAAAACAGCGTTTGCTCTCGGGAGTTGGAAAACCCGTCAAGTCTTCAACCGTACATTTTCTTCAAGAATTTTGTCGGGATGTTGTACCGAAGTGACGAAGTGGTGAAAGATCGTCATGAGATCACGTTGCACAGTTGCCAATCATGCAATCGTCCGGATGCGGTGGAATCGGACATGGTAGAATGCAGTACGTGCAAGCTATGGGAGCATTTTGGCTGCGCGGGTATTGATCAAAGGATCAAGCAAGCGGATCGCCGATACCATTGCAAAATATGTTGCTCCAAGCTAGGAGCAATTAGCAAGCAGCTACCGCTTCCCGCAGCAGATCGCCCTATTCGAAGCACACGGGCTAGTTCGAAAAGGAGCCAACAAGATCCGACAACGGCGGCAAGTGTTACGTCGAGCGTTCGTGCAGCAATTCTGGAGGCCCAGCTGAAGAATGCGGAAGAAGAACTACGACGACGGGAACACGATTTGATGGAGCAAGCCGAAATAAAGAAGAGGGAACTGGAAGAATCGGAACGCCAGCTGGAGGAGAAGAAAAAGTTAGCAGAAGAAGAAAGAAGTCTACGTGAAAGAAAATTGAAGGAGGAAAAGGAATTAAAGGCCATGCAGTCGCAGTTGAGGAAGGAATCCATGGAAAAGCGGCAGGAAATCATTCGGCAAGCAGCTTTGAATAGCAGTAGAGGTGGGTCCATTCCGGAGTCTTTCCAAAAGGTATCGGACTGGCTGGAAGAGCACACGGGTGCTGGAGGATTAGAGGGAAATCCAGTGGAAGACAATAACGTCAATCCCCACTCTAACAAGTTTCCTATTAACCTAGCACAGCAAGTTGGGGGACGAAATCCGTTGATAAGTGGAAATTCATCTCGACGACCAGCAGCTTTACCCCCTCAACCAATAACCCATTTAACTCCACTTCACTCTGGTGAATCACCAATTCCTGCACCTCAAGAACATCCGAATCGGAGCCCGGTTGGTTTCAACCTGAACGATCAACGACCCAGACAGATAGGTTGGTCGATTTCGAATCCTGTCGTGCTTACACAGCAACACATTGCTGCACGGCAAGTACTGGGCAAAGAGTTGCCAGTGTTGGAATATCAACGAAGAGAAAATACAAACGTGTTAACTTTGTAAGCGTCACTTTATTAATCGTCCCATAGGTTACAAGGTTGCCAGTCATCACAACATTATCTCTCTTTATTTCATTTTGAAAATGATAAAATATCGGAAGGACATTATTCCATTGAATAATCTTCGTAACGCTTAGGACGTACAATCTTCCGGCGGGGCCTTGCATCCGACGATGCGCTCACTGTTGGTAACACGGCACTTCCGAATTCAGTTACCTTTGGATTTTCCGGGATTCCGTTGTCGGATGAGTTCAAGGTTTTCAGGTGGGAAGTGTTACGCTTGTACCTTTGTCCACTAGGAGTTTCAACGGTCGCCATACTACCGTTTTTCTCTACGACCGTTGCAGACGTGGACAAAAATGTAGGGGTTAGCTTATTATGCGGTTGCATATTCCTCATCAAAACTTCGTCACCAACCTTGATCGTAGTTTCCTTAGCTCCAACCCTCTTGTCTCGGTTCTCCTTGGCTCCGTGTTTTACTATGGCATCACGATCTCGCAGTTCTTCATCGAAGATTACTTCATCCTGCATGTGTGGAAATAGGTCTCGAAATCGACGTCCAAACATCAAAGTCGCTGGGGCAACTCCAGTAACACTATGAGGTGTCACCGAATACATATACAAATATTCTTGAAGCGCGTGTTCCATATTGGTCCTTTGGTGTTGACTGATCTTGAGCACCTTCATGAGTGAACGATTCTGCCGTTCCACTTCTCCGTTCGCAGCAGGCCAGTAAGGTGTCGTGTGAGCGAGTTTTATGCCGTAGTCAACACAGTAGTCCTTGAGCTCTTGACTTGAAAAGTTTTTCGCGTTGTCTGTTGTCAACACAAACGGCAGTCCCATTCTCGTGAAAATTTGCTTCAAGACTCGTATTACATCAGAAGATGTAGTGTGGGACATGAACTCGGCAATCACGAAACGGCTATACAAATCAACTAGCACAAAAATGTATTTACCATTCGGGAGAGGACCAAGAAAATCAGCACTCAAATGCACCCATGGGGCTGACGGCATTTCACGTAAACGCAGCGGTTCCGGTTTGTTCAATGGTCCAACCATTTGGCACTCCACACAGTTTCTGCAGGACCTTTCAACATCGGCATCTAGTCCTGGCCACCAAACAGCCGAGCGCAAACGACGTTTCATTTTCTCCTTCCCCGGGTGTCCAATGTGCGAAAGCTCTAGCAGTGCAGCCCGCAGGCCCTCAGGAATCACTATTTTATTCTTCCTCAGCAGAATTTCCTTGATGAAACAGAATTCGGTCTTGAACGGCACAAATTTCTTCAAGCTTTCATCCCAGCGATCATCTAGAAGAGCTTGTTTCACTTTCTGGATCTCTTCGTCCTCTTGCGAATTGAGTATTATCTCGTTCATCGTGATAGCAGCAGGTTTGTTCATCTCAACAATCAATCCCAATGAATCCTCCGTCGTCTTGTCAAACGTTGTAGAGCTGATTGTATCACACAACCTCGATAACGGATCTGCAATATTGATTTCACCCGGAACATGAATCACAGAAAAACGAAAAGATTGCATACGCAGTATCCATCTTTCTTGACGCTGATTTGGGTGTGATGATTCGTTAAAGATGTGTACCAGCGGCTTGTGATCCGTGACGACAGTGAACTCCAAACCTCTCAGGTACATTGCAAAGCGTTCAGTAGCCCAGACTATGGCAAGAGCCTCTTTATCCAGCGTTGAATACTTCTGCTCCGTTTTGGTTAGACTTTTACTAGCGTAGCATACGGGTCTTGATTTCGATTTAGTGGTTTGCAACAAGACAGCCCCAAGGCCTTTCTCGCTAGCATCTGTTACCAGCATGGTTGGATAACTAGGATTATAGAAAGCCAGATTTCGTGGATTCGACATAACGTTCTTAATTTCGTTGAATGATCTCTTTGCATCTTTGGACCAATGAAATTTATTCCCTTTTACGATCATTTCCCTCAGGGGGGCAGTCGCATTAGATAGCTTAGGAATAAACTTCCCTACGTAGTTTACTAGACCCAAGAAGCTACGCATTTCGGTCACGCTCTGAGGATGACGAAAGTTCTGGATCGCGTTCACCTTGTCATTTGTAGGCAGAATCCCATCAGCAGAAAGTTGATGCCCCATGAAGCAAACCGTAAATTTACCGAACTCGCATTTCGATTCGTTGATAGTGAGGCCATGTTCACGTAGACGATCAAGGACAGCTTTGAGCCTTTTATCGTGTTCTTCTTGAGAAGACCCATAGACCAGCATATCATCTATGAAGACTTTAACACCTTTCAAACCTTTCAGCACTCTCTCGATACAGCGTTGAAAAATCTCGGGGGCAACGCTCATGCCGAACATTAGTCTTTTGTAGCGGTAATAAGCATCTTGCGTCACAAACGTCGTAATGTCTCGCGAATTTGGCGATAGTTCGATTTGATGGAATGCCTTCACGAGATCCACTTTGCTAAATACTTTACAGCCTTCCAGGTGCGGCATTATTTCCTCGAAGGTTGGTAAAGGATGTTTCTCCGGAATAATAGCCCTGTTCGCTTTTCTCATATCCACACAAAGTCGCACATTCTTGCCGTGGTCTTTGATAGTTACTACTAACGGCGATGCCCAAGTGATATTCAGGGGCGCGAGTTCGATGATATCCTGTTTCAATAAATCTTCGATCCGTTCGTCGACTAGTTTCTTTAACGGAATCGGCAACCGTCGACAGGGTTGTTGAACAGGTGGTACGGAATGGTCAATCTTGATGTCAACCTGTACATGCTTCAGCTTTCCGATCGAGAGTTTCCCCGCATCACTAACATTGCACAATACGCTGTGGATTTCGAGGATGCCCAAGTCCATTGACGTTTTCTTGCTCAAAAGGTTTCCTCCTTTGTTTCCCTCGACGACATAGATTTCATGATGCACTGTAGCATTCTTCGTTGCAATATCAGCTTTAATTATTTTCTCCACTTTCAGCTTCCCATCACCATACGCCCTCAATACCTTGTCCGACTTTTCTTCCTTGCTCACTACACATTCTTGTCCTTTTAGCCATTTCCAGGTTCCACGAGTAATTACATTTACGTGAGCTCCGGAGTCCACAATCCAACGTAGTTCCACGCCACCAACGTAACATGTTACTTTGTCTGCATCAGTGCTGGTTGCATATACGTGCTGCACATCGTTCTGCGCTGCTTCACAGCTCTCGCTCTCCGATGAATCCGATACAGAATCATAGTCTTCACGGACTTGACGTACTCGAGATTTGCTTGTTGTTGCCTTCACAGTTTTGGTCTTGCACATTTTTTTTAAAATGACCCACGATTCCGCATTTGTCGCATACTTTACTTTTGGCCGGACAGCTTTTGTCGTTTGCGAAATGTCCTGGGTTTCCGCATCGGAAACATGTTTCGTGGCGATCCAGGTGGCGAGCAACTTTCTTCACCAAATTGACAGAATCCTCTTCGACAGACTTCTTCATTTGCTCTCTATTCCTCATTACCGTTTCCAAAATCCGACCTTCATCTGCTATTTCCTGCACCATCATCAGCTTTTTCTTCAATATCGATTCCCGCAGAGAATCCAAACAACACTTATCGAAGACCTGTTCGGTAATCCGCATTTCCAGGGCCACTCCATAATCGCAAAGTCTGCCCTGATCCCGAAGACGATGGATGAACTTCTCGACTGTTTCACTATTCAACTGTTCCATTTTCCGGAAAACACATCTTTCATATGGTACGTTATTCAACGGAGCAAAATGAGCATCAAGCAAACCGATAGCTTGTTTATATACATCAGAACCCGCAGGGGGAGCAGCGTTGTGTCCTTCGATGTTGAAAAATATGTCTTGTTCTTCCGGACCTGCGTAGTGAAGCAGATAAGACCGCTTCCTAGAAGGCAGAGCTACGCAATTAACATCAAGGAACAGTTCAAACGAGCGTTTCCATTTTGTCCATCGGCTCCCGATGGAGGCACTGTCCGCCACGTCGAAGGGTGGTACCGTCGATTTGTTTACATCCATTTTTTTTTACACTTTTTGTTTCTCCTTCTATTTTTTTTTGCAACTATGACGTGTATACTTTTCACTGATTTAGGTTAGGCATCTCCGGCCTCCAGAAACGATCCGCTGTCAGCTATTTTTTTTTTTGTTTTTCCACTGATTTCCGTCTTTCGTTTGGTTTGTCCGTATCAAAACACCAAGATCTACGCATTTAAGCAAATTTTTCCGAATTTAATCCCATCTTCAGTCGCCAAAATGTTGGAATATCAACGAAGAGAAAATACAAACGTGTTAACTTTGTAAGCGTCACTTTATTAATCGTCCCATAGGTTACAAGGTTGCCAGTCATCACAACAGCCAGTATTTAGCGGTAATCCTGAAGATTGGTCTATATTTATAAGCAGTTTCGACCAGTCCACGATCGCTTGTGGATATACGGATGCAGAGAACCTCATCCG
This sequence comes from Ochlerotatus camptorhynchus, assembly GCF_037179485.1. NCBI lineage: Eukaryota > Metazoa > Arthropoda > Insecta > Diptera > Culicidae > Ochlerotatus > Ochlerotatus camptorhynchus. The sequence continues at coordinate 3,166,736 of NW_027040801.1, read as the reverse complement.
CCTTCAGAGGTGTCTCCGTGGTCGCGCTCTAGAAACGGTCAAGAGTCGTTTACTCCTACCAACAGGGGTTCGGCAAGTGATACAAACCCTGCGGACGCTCTATGGTCGACCAGAACTTCTCATTCGTTCGCTGATCGATAAGATTCATCAAGTGCCACCACCAAGGCATGACCGATTGGGCACATTAATTGACTTCGGCATTTCTGTGCAGAATCTCGTGGACCATCTCATTGGGGCTGATCAAAAAGACCACCTATCGAATCCAGTCTTGATGCGAGAATTAGTGGAAAAGCTCCCGGGATCAATACGACTAGACTGGGTTGCCTTCAAAACCCGTTCTCAAACAGCTAACCTGGAAACATTCGGCAATTTTATGTCCGGGCTAGTGAACGCAGCGAGTGAAGTCACTTTCGATCTGCCAGGATCCAGCAGTACTTCCAGGGTAGAAAAGCGAAAGCCGGAACGGAAAGAGCTGGGATCTATCCATGCACATACTTCTGGGCAACCGATCCACTACCGGTAGGTAATTCCACTACAATTTCAAAACAACCGGCCAAACCTTGTGTCTCATGTGGCCGTGAGATTCATCGAGTGCCGGGTTGTCCACAGTTCAAGGCTGCTAACTCTGACGAGCGGTGGAAATTAGTCGACCAAAAGGGGCTCTGCAGAACGTGTCTCAACAGCCATGGTAAGTGGCCATGTAGATCGTGGCGAGGCTGCGAAATCGAGGGATGTCGCAAAAAGCATCACACACTCCTCCACTCGTCCTCTCCTCCTGGAAATGTGATTGTTTCTGCAAGTCACATGTCGCTCGGTGAATTTTCCTGGCCTCTTTTCCGTATGGTGCCAGTAGTTCTCTTTGGAAAGCATGGTCCACGGGTGGTGCTGGCCTTTATCGACGAAGGTTCTTCATTTACACTGTTGGAAGGCTCTGTTGCCGACGAGTTAGGTATCTCGGGACCTACGGAAGCACTTACTCTTCAATGGACTGGCAACGTGAAGAGGATCGAACCAAAATCAAAGGTGGTGCAAGTTAATATTTCCGGGAAAGATAGTTCAACCAAATACAAGTTAGGTCATGCCAGAACCGTGAGCAGTTTACTCCTGCCGTCTCAAACGCTGAGGTACCGCGAATTGGCTAGACGATTTCCCCATCTGCGTGGCCTCCCTGTAGAAGAATACGAACTTGCTCAACCAAAGTTGCTGATCGGGCTGGACAACCTTCACCTATGTGTTCCGCTAAAAATTAGGGAAGGGGGGCCGAATGATCCAATCGCTGCCAAGTGTCGTTTGGGATGGAGTATATACGGGAGCATACCGTTCCATACACGTTCAGAAGCTGTTGTTAACTTTCACGTCGCAGCGTTGCCTGATCATGATCAAGAGTTGAATGAACAGATGCGCGATTACTTCGCTATGGAGAATGCTGGGGTTTCTGCTCCGTGCAACAAACTCGAGTCCGAAGAGGATAAGCGGGCAATCCAAATCCTGCAAGAATCAACACGTCGCACGAGAGAAGTATCTCGTTTTGAGACGGGGTTGTTGTGGAAGTTTGACGATCCTGACTTCACTGGCAGTTATCCGATGGCAGTTCGCCGTCTGGAGTCATTAGAACGGAAATTTGAAGCGAATCCATGTTTGGCGGAGCAAGTACGCAACCAGATAGCTGACTACGAGCGCAAAGGCTATGCGCACAAGGCCTCTCTTACGGAGCTGACGTCCATACCGGCAAACCGGGTGTGGTACCTACCTTTAGGAGTCGTAACCAGTCTGAAGAAACCTGGCAAGATCAGATTAATCTGGGATGCAGCAGCAAAAATAGGTGAAGCTTCGTTCAACTCCAAACTTCTGGAAGGACCGGACCTGTTAACGCCACTTCCGAAGGTTCTATGCCAATTCCGGCAGTTTCCAGTGGCAGTGTCTGGAGATCTGATGGAGACGTTCCACCAATTAGGAATCCGGTATCCGGACTGCTTATCTCAGCGATTTGTGTTCCGCGATAGACCTTCCGACTACCCGCAAGTCTATATCATGGACGTAGCCACGTTTGGATCGACTTGTTCTCCAGCGTCGGCACTATATGTGAAGAATCTGAATGCCCAAGAATTCTCCAACAAATTTCCCCGTGCTGCTGAAACCATAATCAATAAGCACTACGTCGACGATTATCTAGATAGCTTTCGAACAGTCCAAGAAGCGATAGATGTGGTGAATGAGGTGAAGATGGTGCATTCGATGGGAGGATTCACGCTACGACACTTCCTATCCAATGAAGTGGATGTTCTGCGTGGGATCGGTGAAGTTGCAGCAGATGAAAGCAAGAATTTATTACTGGAGAGAGGAGGATATGTCGAATCAGTGCTTGGCATGCAATGGTTGCCAGAAGACGATGTTTTCACCTATTCCTTCGTTATGAGAGATGATCTTCAACCAATCTTGGAAGACAGACATGTCCCTACGAAGCGCGAAGTAGTTAAAGTGGTGATGACCTTGTTCGATCCACTAGGACTTATTTCGTTTTTCCTCGTTCATGGAAAAATCCTGATTCAGGATATTTGGGCCAGAGGTACAGATTGGGACGTTACCATTCCCAACGACCTGTACGAACGCTGGCGTACCTGGACGAGCCTTTTTCCGACGCTGGATCTGCTTCGTATTCCGAGATGTTACTTCCGGTCAACGCTTCCGGAAAATGTTGATGGCCTGGAGATTCATATGTTCTGCGATGCCAGCGAAGCAGCGTTCTCATGTGCCGCTTACTTTCGCGCAGAAATAGATGGAGAAATACAAGTGGCGTTCATCGGTTCTAAAACAAAGGTCGCTCCACTCAAAACCCTATCCATTCCTCGACTTGAACTAAACGCCGCCGTGCTTGGGACCCGTCTGTTGGAGACTCTTCAGAACCATCATAGCATACCGGTGTCTCGCAGGTTTCTCTGGAGCGATTCGAGTACCGTATTGTCATGGATTCGTTCCGACCATCGCCGGTACCATAAGTTCGTAGCCTTCCGTATCGGAGAAATCTTGATGTCTACAAATCCGTCGGAGTGGAGATGGGTTCCCACCAAACTTAACGTTGCCGATCAAGCAACGAAATGGAACAACGGACCATTGCTTTCGTTAGAGAATCCCTGGTTTCGAGGGCCGAGTTTCCTTTTCGAACCAGAGAAATTATGGCCAAAACAGCATCCTTCAACGCCGACGAAAGAAGAACTTCGCCCTGCTACCACGCTCTTGAGTCACCTCACACCGCAGGTGGGTATCCCGCTTGAAGTTCCTCGATTCAACTCATGGACAAAGCTTCAACGAACCGTGGCCTTTGTTTTGCGCTACGTGGACAACTGTTGCCGTAAGAAACACCAAGAATGTCTGCGCCTAGATGTCCTCACCCAAGAGGAGCTAAAACGGGCCGAAGAACTTCTGTGGAAGATCGCTCAGAAGGAAACATTTGCGGAAGAAATTTCTATCCTCGCCGAGCCACAGGGTCCTCCTGAGAAACGACATCGTATTGTGCACAAATCCAGCCCAATTTACAAGACATGGCCCTTTATGGATGATCATGGGATCGTGAGGATGCGTGGCAGAATAGGTGCCGCTCCTTATGTCCCAACCGAAGCTAAGTTTCCAACGATTTTGTCGAAAAACCACCCAATAACATTCCTAATCGTAGATTGGTTCCATCGCCGCTTCAACCATGCCAATCGAGAGACCATCGTCAACGAGATCCGCCAACGATTCGAGATTTTTAAGCTTAGATCGCTGGTGGAGAAAGTCTCAAAAAATTGCGTCTGGTGTCGTGTTTTCAAAGCTGCTCCAAGACCTCCAGCAATGGCCCCACTACCAAAGATACGCCTCACTTCATTCGTTCGACCCTTTTCATTCGTCGGACTTGACTACTTTGGGCCAGTCTACGTTAGAGTCGGTCGAAGTCTCGCTAAACGATGGATTGCCCTGTTCACTTGCCTGACGGTAAGAGCAGTGCACATGGAGGTGGTGCATCCTCTGAGCACGGAATCCTGCATCATGGCAGTGCGTCGCTTCGTGTCTCGCCGGGGTCCGCCCAGAGAATTCTATTCTGACAATGGGACGTGCTTCCAAGGTGCAAGTCGGGAGCTCAAAGCAGAAATCGAGAATCGAAATGAAGCCCTAGCGCTTACTTTCACGAGCGCGGAAACCAGCTGGAAATTCATCCCACCTGCTGCGCCCCATATGGAAGGCGTATGGGAACGACTAGTTCGGTCGGTTAAGGTGGCAACTGGGGCAGTTTTGGATGCCGCTCGTAAGCCCGATGACGAAGCTCTGGAGACCGTGATCCTAGAAGCCGAGGCGAGTATACTATAGGCCGCTCACTTTCGTACCATTGGAATCAGCTGATCAGGAGGCTTTGATTCCCAATCATTTCTTGTTGGGCAGTTCTACTGGGGTCAAAATTAACCCCACGGCTCCCGTAGATAGCCGTACTATACTTAGGAGCAACTGGAAACTGGCGCAGTTCATCAGTGAAGAATTCTGGCGGCGATGGGTGAAAGAATACTTGCCCGTAATCACTCGCAGGTGCAAATGGTTTGAGGAAGAGAAGGATCTTGAAGTCGGTGACTTAGTGTTGGTGGTCAGTGGATCCTTAAGGAACCAATGGCTGAGAGGACGCATCGAGCAGGTGTTCCCTGGCAAGGACGGGAGAGTACGTCAAGCGCTCGTACGCACTGCAACGGGATTTCTTCGACGACCAGCTGTGAAACTAGCTGTTTTGGACGTCATGAACAGTGGTAAACCTGGTTCAACTGCTCCTGGAACTCCAGAAGATCACCAAGGTTTACGGGCGGGGGAATGTAACGACGGACCCCCCGTCGCAGCGGCGCCGTGCGCACAGAACGCTGAATGAACCATCGCACTTCACTTCACATATCTCGATGACAGCGCACGTCCACGATTGTCATCGCTGTAGAGTATGGGAAAAAACAATCGGTAGAGAGAACGATTTACAACGAGAACAACAGTAATTCTAAAATAATTTATTATTTGTACTTAAAAGTATTTGACTTTAAACGAGTGCATTTAAATGCGATACCTATATTATTCTACAACACTAAAAGTAAGTTTGTTTGCCTAAAATATAGCTTAAAATTAGTGAACTAATAATATCTTAACCTAGATTCAGCTTAAAAACTACAACGTACGAATCCGACGACTCACTACTTAAACTATTGTCGGTTTACCAAAATTGTAAGTTGAAATGGGAGCAGTTTGTAGGTTACACTAAAATAAATATTCTTTTCTAGCTTGAAGCTAACAGCACAACAAAAACAGCGTTTGCTCTCGGGAGTTGGAAAACCCGTCAAGTCTTCAACCGTACAGTTCGCATTTATGCGGGATAGCCCACCGAGTCCACCTCGTCAGTAAATTTATATTCTGTGTACAGTGTTTTCAGTTTACGGTGCAAGCCCAGTATATAAAAATACCGAACAACTAAATGCTGAGTTTCGGTTATTAAATAAACGAACGTTAAAAAATACATACCGGACTTTCTTTCCAACGAATACTGCTGTACCCAATCTTACACCACACAGTGTTGAAATATTTCAAGCCTGCGTCACCGGCTGCGCCAGTTCGAATTTGACATCTCGCGAAGCGCACTTTTTGCACTTTTTGTTGTAATCCGGCGCGTTGTTTTGACTGTTTTGGAAGTGAAGTTCGATTTGATTTTCGTGTCGATTCAGGAGTGCTTTTACGGACTTAAGTAATCAACTTTGTGTTTTTCATTGGCATTTTACTAGGAATTTAGGAAGCTATTTTCCCTCTTTACAATGGCTCAAAAATCCATACTGTAAGTTTTTGATACGACGGATTTTTCGATGTATTTCATTTTGAATTCCATTGCTATCCCGCAGATCATTTTTCACCAAAACGGATGTCAAGAAGTACGATGACGATGACAAAGTGAATGAGAACGGAAAGGAGAAGGAGGACAAAAACAGTGCGGTTAGGTAAATACAACAGAATTAGTGCGCGCCTTCTGAATGATTGTTGTGGCTTCGAATCGGTTGCTTTTCGGGCGGAAAACCTAATCGAAATATGATTCGAAGCGCAGTTCTTTCGATCTATCGTGTTTCCGTAGTCAACGCGCTGGCGGAGGGTTCCATTCGCGGTCAGCGAATGGTTCATCTCACACGGGATGTGCGTCACTTTGTGTTTACTACCAGTAGTAGTAATTGCTCTTTGTATTCTTCCGTTCGTTCCTATGCTCAACGTAGTAAAAAATCGACCAGCAGCGTCACTGAGGATGACGATAGTCCCGTGAAGCGATCCGGGGGACGTAAGCAGAATGCCGCTGCTTTCGATTCTTCACCATCTCCTTCGCCGGAGAAGAAGACGACGACGACAAAGGAGAGTCCACCGAGTTCCGGGAGCAATACGAAGCGCCGTCGGATCGCCTCGTCCAGCAGTGAGGATGAAGCCCCTAAGAAGAAGTCTAGGTGAGTGAAGGTGATTATTTGGTTCCGGTATATTGACAATGAACGGGTTTTTCGTTTCAGTCCTGTGGCAAAAAAATCCGAAGGGGACAAACCTGTCAAACAGGAGAAGACAACTCCGCAGAAAACTCCTAAATCAACTAGCAAGTCCTCTAAAAAGTCTAAGGAGGACAAGAAGACGTCCAAAAAGAGTTCTCCGAAGGAAAAATCTAAGGAAACGAAAACTAGTTCTTCGGTGAAGGAGGAAAAACCGGTTGGCGAGGACGTCGAAATGAAGGAAGTCAAGGAGGAGGTTGAGTCTCCCAAAAAAGAATCGAAACCGGTTGATAACAAGGACAAGACGGTGAATGTGATGAGCTTTTTCACTAGCGCTGGTAAAAAGGAAAGTAGTTCTGGAAGCGGAACCAAAACGGAAGGCGTCGAGTATAATCCGAGCAAGAAGAACTACCACCCAATTAATGACGCATTCTGGAAGAAGGGTGAGAAGGTACCATACTTGGCGCTGGCCAGGACGTTCCAGATAATTGAGGAAACCAGCGGTCGACTGCGCATGATGGAAATCCTGTCCAACTTCTTCCGGTCGGTGATACTGCTCAGTCCGAACGATCTACTGTCGAGCGTTTATCTCTGTCTGAATCAGCTTGCTCCTGCTTACGAAGGTATTGAGTTGGGTATCGCCGAGCACACGTTGATGAAAGCGATTGCCCAAAGTACCGGACGAAGTCTGGCTCAGATCAAGACTGATGCCCAGAATACGGGTGATCTGGGGTTGGTGGCCGAGCAGTCCAAGAGCAGTCAGCGAATGATGTTCCGTCCGGCTCCGCACTCGGTGGAGGGTGTTTTTGGGAAGCTAAGGGAGATAGCCAAGATGACCGGAACGACGTCGATGGCCAAGAAGATGGACAAGATTCAATCGATGTTCGTGGCGTGTAGGCATTCGGAGGCTCGATTCATCATTCGTTCGCTTGCTGGGAAGCTTCGGATAGGTCTGGCGGAACAATCGCTGCTGCAAGCACTGGCTCAAGCATGTGCCATGACTCCACCTAATCAGAAGGACGCCAAAGAACCCATCATCAACGCGCTGAGCAAGTGCAACGAAGCATCGGCCAAGGCCAAGGCGGACGAAATTACTCTTATCCTGAAGACAGTCTACTGTCACTGTCCGAACTACAATCAGATTGTTCCGGTTCTGCTGGAACATGGCATCAATCATTTGCTGGAGAAGTGTCCGATGATGCCGGGCACTCCGTTGAAGCCTATGTTGGCGCATCCGACCAAGGGCGTCCAAGAAGTGCTGGAACGGTTCGAAGGAATCGATTTCACCTGCGAGTGGAAGTACGACGGAGAACGGGCTCAGATTCATCTGCTGGAGGACGGAAGTGTCAACATCTACAGTCGGAATCAGGAGAACAACACCAGCAAGTATCCGGATATCATCGCGAGACTGGATAACACTCGGAAGGAAGCGGTCACCAGTGCGATTCTGGACTGCGAGGCCGTGGCGTGGGATCCGGAAAAGAAACAGATTTTGCCGTTCCAGATCTTGAGTACCCGGAAGCGAAAAGACGCCAACGAGGCTGATATTAAAGTTCAGGTGTGCGTCTTCATGTTCGACCTGCTGTACTTGAACGGCGACCCGCTGGTGGAGCGTCCGTTCCTCGAGCGTCGGGAGCTTCTGTACAAGCACTTCAGTGAATTCGAAGGCGAATGGAAGTACGCCACCCGACTGGATACCAGCGATATCGACGAACTACATCGTTTCCTGGACGAAGCGGTCAAAGGCAACTGCGAAGGTCTGATGGTCAAAACCCTCCAGAAGGAAGCCACCTATGAGATTGCTAAACGATCCAGGAATTGGTTGAAACTGAAGAAAGATTATCTCGCCGGAGTGGGAGACTCGCTGGATCTAGTTGTCATCGGAGGCTACAAAGGCAAGGGTAGGCGAACCGGAACGTACGGCGGATTCCTACTTGCTTGCTACGACGAAGACAACGAAGAGTACCAGAGCATCTGCAAGATCGGAACGGGATTCTCCGATGAGGATCTCCAGACGCACGCCGATTTCTTCAAGAACAAAATCATCCCACGAGCAAAGAATTACTACCGATACGATTCATCACACGAGCCGGACGACTGGTTCGAACCAGCTCAGGTGTGGGAAGTCCTTTGTGCTGATTTATCACTCAGCCCGGTCCATCGTGCCGGGCAGGGAATCATCGACGCGGAAAAGGGCATCTCGCTGCGTTTCCCTCGGTTCATCAAGATTCGCGAAGACAAAGGCGTCACCGATGCTACCTCGGCCAAGCAGGTCGCCGAGATGTACCTGAATCAGGACCAGATCAAGAACCAGAAAGGCAACCAGCGAGATCCCGAAGAAGATTTCTACTAAAGCCCAGTAAGTCTTGTTAATCGTTTATTAGTTTACATTTAGAATCGAAAATTGTGAAAATCAATTTACAATAAATTCCTTAACGTAAGAAATTTCAAAAAAATCAAAATTTATTGTACCAAAGCATTAGCATTGGTACAGATGAGAAATATTAGCCCAAATGAAGTTGGAATTATCCTCCTGGGATGTGTTTTCCGGTCCCCAGCAATCCGGTCGGGGGAACGGATTGTGTCGGTCCAAATAGTAACTGCTCGGGGCGTGCATGACGAACTCCATGCAGTTCAGCTTCCGTGGGAGATCCTCCTCCGGACCGATCAGATACGTTGCTGGATCGAACCGTTCGCTCGGTGGCGGACTGGAAGTCGTCGGAATCAACCATGTGATGTACGCACTTTTCTCGCAGTACGAATCAATCTGTAGTCCGTGGATCTGCGCATAGTAGATTTTATCCTTGGCGTCCATCAGTGATACGATGTCTCCGATCTGGTAGTAGATGTTCTAAAAGGAAATCAAAAGTCGATTAAAACAAGTCAACAGTAGCACCGCGCCTTAAAACTCACATTATGGAACAACGTTTCGACGGTGTGCGTCGTCACCGTGATGGTGGGTGCCTTCATTGGGTTTTTCTTGAAAATAAACCTCCTCGAACGTCCACCCTTGCCACCGTTTCCACTTGAACCACCTGTACCGCCCTTCCGGGCGCTCCGTACATTTTTTCGAAGCTTTCGTGGACTCAACGACGGCAGAGGCTTCTCCTTAGCATCGGCATTGGAATCTTTTTCGTCCCTTTCATCAACCGGCTCATCCTTGATCTCGTCCGATCCCGATTCCTTTATCTCTTCAATTTTTACATCCTCCGTTGGTTCTTTTGCTTCATCCGGCGGTGCGGATGCCGCTGGAACTTCAGTGGCAGTAGATTCCGGCACTATTTTGATCGGTTCCGCCTGAATCTCCTGGAGTTCCTTTTCGAGCTCAAGCTGTTCCTTTTCCTGCTTCTCGTGGCACGGGCTGCACAAAGTTACGCCCTTTTCTACCGTATGCCACTTTTCCGATGTACCGGTTTGGCAATGAGAGCACTTGGGAGCCAATTTAGGGCCCATTTTTACGGAATTACTCGAAAGGTTACTGCTAGCAAATCCGGGGATGCCACCGCAAGACGCTAAAATTTTTAGTGTAAACAGAGACCTATCATCAGCGCAGCTGCAGCGGTTTGTAAATATAAATACGTGCAAGGTTAGTGCAGACGGTATGGTGACACTAGAAAGCGGGCATTGAAATATTTCAAGCCGAAAAAGCCCCCTGAACGCACGATATTTCAAAACATTCAAAACTCACCAAAATTTGAGTAGGATCCTCTTTCACGGCCACTGAGAGAAAAAAAAAGTCACTTTTTGTGTAGTGGAGATTTTTTTTAAACTACTGAAACTCAGCGCTGAGTAGCTGTAGTTTTTATAAACTTATCATAAAAGTTAGTAGAAGTGACTCTCTCTCTCTTTGAGTTATTATCAGTGGCTTCATATCGATCAAGAGTGAATCTAAGTGGTACACCAGGAAAAATCTGAGAGGTCGAGTTGCCCGGAATAAGCCTTTTATCTCTAAAGCAAATATCAAGAAGCGTCTGGAGGTTCGAAGGAATACGTGGATAAGTCTCAGAAACTCTAGAACAAGGTTATTTTCACTGACTCGACGAATATAAATCTATTTGGCTCGGATGAAAGACATATGGTGTGGAGAAAGCCGAATTTAGACCTGAATACACAACATTTGAAACCCACGGTCAAACATGGTGGAGGCAGCGTAATGCTATCGGGTTCTATGGCTGCTAGTGGAACAGTTACCATGGAATTTTTTGACACCACCATGAACAAAATCAAGAACAACATGTGAAAAGGGCATACAAGCTTTTTGAAAACAAACCTTCTTATGCCCTTTTCTCACCACCCATATGTCACCAACGCAAACCATCAACATCACCGGTAAGGGGAAGCTTTCTCCTTCCCGATGATATTGTTGGTTTGCATAGGTGACCCTTGGTTGGTGATAAAAGGGTCTACAAAGGTTTGTTTTTTTTTTTTTGTAAAATATTGTTTATTTAGGTCTTAAATAACATATTCAAGATATTTAAAAAATATATCAATCTTCTAGAGTCAAAATGAAATCTAGCTCGCCTACATCTATTCTATTATTAATATTCACATTGACAAAGTTGATGTACTTAATGAACGTTTTTAAAATTTGATTTCTTCTCGCTGTTGTCATGTTACCCAAGATTGGCCGTACAAGATCGTCGAAGCTCAGCCTCTGCCAGCCGCCGAGCGTCGTCGTCAATTTTCGCTGGATGTGTGCCCAAGCTGCAGCAACTCGAGGGCATTCGCAAAACTTATGTTGCAAAGTCTCGATTCCTAGCGCACAGTGCTGGCAGTTTGGGTCGTTTGCACGGCCGATAACGTTCATCAGTCTACGGTGCTCCGTCTTCTCGTTCACTAGCAGGTAGAGATTAGAGTCGGTGTATAATGAGTCACGCCAAGATAAAAACAGTTTAACTTGCATCACGGTTTTCGAAACATTCCCATTCTTTTCACTTGGCAACAGAGGACTTCTACAACAACTTCAAATGACTTCTAGCGAGAGAAAAAATATTACGGCTGTAGTAAATCATTATATCAGTGATTTTGTCAAATTATCTTTACAAAAAGAAAAGTAAAAATTCTCATTACTAATCATTACCGAGCGTATCCCATGACAATTTAACGCTCACTGCGTGTTTATGCTCATTTTTTCGATTATATTTTATATTATATTGCAATACCTTTCGTGGACCTTTCATAGCATCGTAATGTTTATTTACTTTGCACGATAGGTAGCCGGTTTGACAGTTCAATAGGTAGACTTGGCTTCACTCTTGGCGTGACTCATTATACACCGACTCTAGTAGAGTTCAGTACGCTGGCTCGACGATAGCCTTCTCGATGATATGTTCATCCAGATCTTTTTCCAATTGATGCCTGGATGGTTTCGTTCCACTCTGGGTAGCTCAGTTTGTTCCAAGTAGAAACGATGGATTTGATCGCTGGAGGGGTTTTGTTGGATGTGGTGTGGAAATAAGGGAATTTGCTGTGAGAGAAGTTTTAGGCAAGGAAGATCGGCGGGGGGAGGAATATTTTGGGCGAGAAGGGACTGATAATAGGGAAGGGAAACGATCTCCTGCAGGTGACGATTGACTAGAAGTGCTTTGCATTTGATCGCCGGCAGTTGCAGTTTCAATCTACACACTTAGATTTTTTACCGAGATGGGCACCACCGAGCAGCTCGGCATTTTATTTTGCAGGAAATTCAGCAAAAAATATGTTTGTTAGCTGAGATCTCGGCAAAATTCCCGTTTGTTAGCTGAATCTCGGCAAGTTTTTCACTGAGATCCAGGAAAATAAAATGCCGAGCTGCTCGGTGGTGCCCATCTCGGCGAAAAAATCTAAGTGAGCACCCTGCTCTCTGCTGCGCGCCAACTGCTGCATTGGGACTCGTGCGGGTAGCCCACGAAAAAGGAAAGTCCCCATCGTTGATGTCAGCTTCGCCGTGTGAGCACATTGCGGTGGAATAACAGACGAGAGGTACCACACCTTCGCTGTAATGAAGATGTTCAGCAGTAGCACTTTCTGCTGCAGGGAAAGGGAGCGCATGTTATGCAACCATATGAGTTACGAGATCCTCGATACTAAAGCGTCCCAGTTTAGTTTAACCATCAGTCGCACTGAGTTGGTGAAAATAACGCCCAGTACCTTGACATTCTCCTTTGTCTGCAGCCCTGGTATCGTCAGTGGATCTCCATTGAAGAAACCAACATTGATCGCCACTGTTTTCAGCCGATTTAGCTTTGCCCCGGATACGATCTCGAAGCTACCAAACAGCTGATAAATACGGTCTAACGTGTGTTTTGAGGTGGAAATCACCGTGATGTCATCAGCATACGCAACGCAAAGGTCACCAGCGCATACACGCTCCACCCGTGTGAGGAGGGGATGAAGATAGAGCACGAACAGCAGCATCGACATCGGGTGTCCCTGACGTACGGACCGTTCTATACGGAACGGCTCTGAGAGGCACCCATTCACTAGCAGCCGTGATGAAGAGGCAGCAGCGACTCGAGAGAGCCAACAGACGAAACCCTGGTCGAAGCTCAGAGAGAGCAAGGTCCGATGCAGGAACTCATGAGAGACCCGATCGAACGCGTGGTCAAGATCAAACGAGATCAACTTCCCCTTCTGCTTCCTCGCGATTAGCTGCGCAATACGATCTTTGAGCGAGAGTGTAGCTTGGAAAATAGAACGGTCGGTATTTGCGCATTTTTGAGAGTCGCTCAGAACTAGATGGATCCGCAGTACTCGTTCCAGGCGGGCCTTCATCACGCGGGAGAGGATTTTAAAATCGACGTTGAGCAGGCTGATCGGACGGTATGCTCTTGCTGTCCCATCCCCACAGCGTTGCCAGGTCATTTTCAGAAAAATCTGGACCAGGTAAAATATAAAATCTGGAAAAATCTGGAATGCTAAAAAAATCCTCTTTTTAACATAATGCTATTGAAATCAAAGTGATGTGCCAATCTTCCGTAAAAATAGTTCAGTATGATCATCTGGAATTTATGAAAAGCACTAGAATGGTTATAAATTACATGTTTGATTTGTTAAACTAATAGTCGATGTAGTTCTTACTATTTGATGCAGTAATAGAATAGTAAAAGAATTTAAAGATTTTATTAGTTCTAAATAATTCTAATATTACTCTGAGGTTGATCAGATTTACAGTTTAATTCTTGACATCATACAGCACACAACACCCAGCAGACCAGTAGGCAATTCTATTTTTAAGCAAAATTCACCGGGCTGAAGTGGGAATCAAAACCTAACATCGTGGAACTCACACACAGTTTACCTAAACTACAGGTAGCTCCACTATTTGCATGACCATTATGCCAAAGAATAATTTTATTATATTACAAAAATGAAAGTCTGATAGCTTCATTTTTGAAGTCTCAGGATCTTGCAATGATTCTAAATTTCGGAATTTATATTTCTCCTGCGTCCCAGATCATGAAATTTTTGTTAGTCTGAATTTACTTGGAACTCTTTACAGGATATCTTCGCCTTTTTTATTAGCTCAATTCGAATCATCCTAGAATTTCATCATATTTCTCACATCGCCCTAAAATAATCTTGAAAATATCTAAACTTTTCCAGCAACATGCTAAGAGTTCTTAGCATTACCTCTTGTAATCTCTTATAATCTCCAATCCCACAACTCCCTCAAATTGGTAATAATTCAATTTTGTGTCCGTTTTTCTCTATGAAATTCTTAAAATATTCTTAACAATTTAGTTGGTACACTCTTCCGAATGACCGTCACACTCTTCTCAGACTTATACGATAAATCCCCTTTAAACTGCTTCGTAGGTAAGGTCAGACTTGTTTTGAAATCCTTTTCAGTATTACCTAAGTAGTCAAGTACTTTACTAAAATGGTTTTGAAAGTCTTCTGGGAGATTGCGCTTAAAACTATATTAAAATTAATCTCCATAGAAACATTAGACAGAGTCCCATTGAAATTATTCTCACGATTCGTATCAGCATACTCCTTAAGTTTCATCATATGAATTTTCTATGATTTCTCTTACGGATTGTATTTCCTTTATTGACAAAATCTCCATGCAATTGTCATCAGAGTTGACAAGACAATTGACACCGTCTTCAACCAGACGTTGCACAGACTGAATATTTAACACTAGACAACGGACAACACACCACACCCATTAGACCAGTAGGGAAATTTTTAGGTTGCCAAAATTTGCCTCGGCTGGAGCGGGAATCGAACTCTCACTTCGTGGCACTCACAATACGCCTAAATGATGGTTGACGCCACACGAAGCCCACAAAGATGGATGTAATTCTACTCAGAAGTAGCTTGAAATTCTCCTTTGATTTCACAAAGAATTCGCCTCACACTTAACTGTGAACTATTTTCAGAATTACCTTAAAATTCCAATAATGTCCAACGTCGATGGCCGTTAATAATTAAAGTAGCAAGTTTGGCACTTTAGTTTTTTTATTAGAGGGTAAATCAATGGCAGTGATATTTTTAAAGCAACATGTTCAAAAAATCTGGGAAAATCTGGAACATATTTAAAAAATCTGGAAACATACGTGGTCTGTCTGTGTATCTGGCAAGACGACTAAAAATCTGGAAAATCCAGATAAATCTGGAATACTGGCAACGCTGCATCCCCACCTCGCTTTTTAACCAACACAATAGTGCCATCGGCGAATTCAGATGGGAGCTCATTCGTCATAGCTTCATTAATAACGAAGTAGATCTCTCGATAGATGACGTCGAAAGTTCGTAGGTAGAACTCTACCGGCAAACCATCGATCCCCGGTGATTTACGTTTTTGCGACGTTCGGATGGAGTTTTTCAACTCGTCAATGCTGATCTCTGCCATTAGAGCTGCGTTGGCTTCGTCGTTCTCGGGTACGGCTCTCTCAGTTTCGAACATTTCTTCCCTCACCTGCCTCGTCTCTTCCGCCGCATACAGGTCCCTGAAGTATCGAAACATGTGTTGCTCGATCTCCAGAGAGCCTTGTATTTGCTCTCGTCGTTCGTTCTGCAGTCCTGTTATGGTTGTTTTTTTACGTCGTCTATCACGGATATGCTCTCGCCGGCTATAAACGTCTGGTTGATGCGGATGAAGTTTTGCGCAAATTGCCGCTGCAACGTGAGCATTTGTGCTTTTACGCGGTTGATGGTCACCAGCATGGTTGGATTCTGGTAATAGTCATCATATGCGAGTCGTAATTGCTCGTAGAGTCGTTGTTGTTCTGCGTTGAAAGTCCTGAAAACTTCACTTGACTTCCATCGGAAAAAAGATTTTATTTTTGGCTTCGCGCATGAGAGCCACCATGTCATCCAGCTGGGGAAATTTCTCCGTTGGCGGGTACAAAACTGCCATCGCACTTGGAATTCCTCTAAGTTCTCGGCGGTTAAGAGGTGAGGGCGGAGGGACCAGTAACTGCGTCCTTGTTCGCGGCCAAGGTCGAGCCTGGATGCCGCATTGTGTGTGATGTACGTGGGTGCCGGGGCTGTGGGGTACAATTTCAGCCACAGATCGTGAAGCTGTAGCTGCCGTACGGTCGCTTGGAGAGCCGGGCTTGTGTTGGAACTTGTTGAGTCGCTCGGACGTAGCACGCAGTTAAAATCTCCAGCGAGGATGACGTTTTGAGTGTTGTATCGAAGGTAGTACGCGATCGTGCCGTTGAAAAATATTTCTCTTTCCGCACGAACAACTGTCCCCGATGGCGCATATACGTTGCAAAGCGTCGTGTTTTGCACCCTCAAAGCGATGAGACGACCATCCAGGCTCTTCTCCACATGCGAGAATTGTATGTGGTCTTTCAGCGCGATTGCCGTTCCCCGCCTTGCTTGGTCCACATTGCAGATAACGTTGAAGCCAGGGATAGAGAGTTGCTCATTCTCCACCTCCTGGAGGAAAACGATATCCAGTTCCAGTGTTCGTACAAAGGTTCGAAGAGCGTCAATCTTCGTTGCGTTCGTAATATTGTTGATGTTGATGGTGGCGAGGTTGTAACTGGAGAACTCAGCCATTAGGACGGTTGGTTACTCCCATCTCGCTTGTCGTCGCAGTCGTCATCCACGCGAGGCTTCTTGCCTGGTGGTCGAGTGCGGAGGTGTCTTCTGGAGCTGGATGACCCTACAGACGAATCTGTTTCGTTTCCATCGGACTTACCACTAGCAGTTTTGCGATCCACTCCGCCGCTAGTGGGGGGTTGTTGACTTGTATAGGGAGTCCGATGGGGGAATCGAAGGCGAAGTAGGAGCTAACGTGGGGAAATTCTGTTCGGTTCGGTTGGTTCGAACTGAGGCCGGGAAGCTTGGTTCGAGGTCGTTTTAGTTAGGTTCGCATTGGGAGCGGTTTGGTTTGAGTTTGTGTTGGTTTGGTTCGCACTATAGTCGACTGGACTCGTTTTTTGCGACGGCGTCTGCTTTGCGGCATCGGCGTATGATTTTTGCACGAGCAGTTTTTTATTTTGCACGCAAGTAGCCCCGATGTGCATGTATTCGCGGCAGGGTCGGCATGTTTGTAGCTGCCCGAAATACGATACATTCGTCACTTCGCCGTCGATCGTGACCAACGACTCGATGTTTCGTTTCACCGTTATTTTTGCTATACGAACGCCGGTGGAAATGCCAGGGAAATCGATATCGGTTCCGCATCGTTGTTCTCGTATTGCGATTACGTCACCGTATCTTCCTAGAAAATCAGTGATTTTTTGATCCGACACGTCCTCGGATAAATCGTAGAGCCTCACCTCCACTGCTCCCTCCTCCAGTGTGATTTTCAACGGATATTTTTTCCCGTCGACCGTAATTTCGTGTTTGTTGTCGTGTTCCTCACAGATTCGTTGCGCCAACGCTAGGTCGACGACTTTCACGAAAGAAACTCCGAGGGTTCTGCTGTTCTGAATCCGTAGCACTTCACCTTGCTTCAGACCCAATATGGTCGCACAGAATTTGTGAACTTTGGCATTGTCCGGTTTCTTCTGCACGTTCGCAAAATCTATGCGAAAGGTGTTTTCTCGACGACCCATCGCGAAGTCGTTTGGACGCGCAGCGACACGTAACGGCTCAGCGATGCGCAGAAAGAGAAAAAAAAAACACAGTTGGCACTGGTAACTAGCTTGTGTTCGACTTCCACAGAACTGTAGCAAAAATACATCTGTTCAGCTCAGAAGTTGAGCGCTCACTGGTGTTTACAAAAAGCTTGTATGCCCTTTTCACATGTGGCTCTTGAAATGGGCTTTTTGAACATCCTGAAACGAAATATACAACCTTCCGTGCTAAAGTGGATTATTGGTTTCAACTCGGGTAATGATTCAAAGCACACCACTCACGTAGTAAAAGGGAAATAAACCATCCTGGTTTCACTTGATTTGAAACAGGCATTTGACAGACTGGACATATCAAAAGCAGCCACCATTCTCGTGTTTCAAAATCGTCAATCAACCGGATTATATCCGCATGCCTGCACAAGAAAACATCGCTCGAATGGTTTGGGCAGAGGACGGGTTCGATCAAAAAAATGAGAGGGGCAAGAATGTTCTCTGAGCCCACAGCTGTTCATCTTGATGTTGCATCATGTCTTACAATCGGTCAACGAATTCATCCCGGAAATCAAATTTGCTCATGGATAGAGGATCGATATACCGTGCATACTTGAATACGCGGATGATCTTATGTTCATTTGCGAAGAGGTTGAACCATAGAGGTAACTCTAAGACCAGAAGGTCCCGAAGAAACGAGCTCAACTTTTTGGCTCAGCTCTGGTGTACTATCTTCGGTCCCAAGCTAATCGATTCACCCCTCGAAATAAATAGGAAGATCCACTAACCCCTTATTTTATCTGTCAAACTTTCATAGTGAATCAAAACAAAAATAGTGTAGTACTCGAATGTATACTACACCGAGGAGAATTTCCGTATACCATTTATGTGTGAAACCACATATTTTTTTGCAATTAGCCTTCACAAATAAAAACTATGTTTGAGAACATAAAAATTATTTGGTTTCCCGCAAATAAAATCAATGTTCTAAAATAAATGAATTTCATTTGCTTAGGCTAATAGAATTTATGTGTGAGGTTTATAACATTTATTTATTGGTTGAAAATAAAGATTATGTGTCGTTTTAAATAATGTTTACGTGTCAAGTACATATACTAAAAATATTAAAAAAATATACACAATAAAATAATAAAGATACATGCATTCAAAGTGTTTTTTTTTTTTTGTTACTTCATACGTAATAGGGGAAAAGGCTCTAATGTTGGCCTATGGATCTAAGATTGGGCCCATCACTGAAAATCTGCTATTTATCAATTGAATTTAGATGAACGCGTCATTGGGACGATACTAATGGATATTTTTGGTTGCTATTGAAAATTTAGTCGATTGCTGAATTGATGTCTGGGCCCAAATTAGGGACACTTAGGCTGACATTACATACATTTCCCCTACATCGGTTATTTCAGAGGGATTTTCCGCGTGGAGACGTTTTCCGTTTGAGTCATCCCGTTTCTGTCGAAAGGTGCATCAGAGGGTCTAGCAAATACTTCGCCGCTTTGAGCCTCTTCGTCCCCTTCCTGCACGTTTTCCTCCCGCGCCTGCTCCTCCTGGACGTATCCCTGCGGAAAAATTCGCAAAAAAATGTTATTTCAAACAAACCATTTATATGCACCTACTCACGTTTGCCTTGCACCAATCGGTTAGAAGTTAGCACCACTCAGCGCTCAAACATCAAAATTATGTGATGCATAATGATGCAAAACATATTTTTTATGGTATCACATGGTATTATTTTTTATGGCATCACATGGTATTATTTATAAATATGTCACTCATATAAGTGTTATGGGCTATCTTATAACAGATAAGGGGTTTGTTATGATGTTTATGTTTACTCATATACAAATAATGTTTTGAATATCTTATAAGAAGTATGTGTACGAACCATATAAACTATAAGTTTAGAATTTTATTAGTGTAGAATGGGGTACGTTAATCGATTTGCTTGGGACCAATAGGCTAGTCAAGTAGTGAGCCAATTTAAAATCGTTAGTTTCATATTGATTGTTAGTTGAACTGCCAAGTTCGAAAAGTATCAACTTCCGGTGGTCACTATTATGAGAAACTTGGGAGCATACTTGACCAGTAGTCTTACGAGAGGAGCTACATCTTCAGAACGCATAAAAAAGGCGTACAAAGCATATCATCATATGTGTTCTTTCCTCAAGCAACATCCTCTTGAATGAAGCGTAGTAAGAAAGCTTTACCATTGTCCAATTACTCCAGTGGTGACGTACTCCATGGAGGTCAGCACAATATTGAAGAGAAATCGTAATTCACTGCGGAGAATGGAACAAGAGATGCTACTGACTCTTCATAATTTGTGTCATGACGACACAGAGGTGCCTACGAGGAATGATACTGATAATGAGCAGTCTAGCGATTCAGCAAACGACAACAATCATCACGAAGAGCGTCCACAAGAGAGTAGTAGAACTGGCCACATTGCCCCCGATAAACAACAAAATAAGAAAAACAAGGTTAACTATACTTCATTATTTATTTATTTAATTTCTGGAGCAACAACAGAAAAGGGCCCATCAGGATTTGTAAACAAACCGTTCCAAAGCCCATTCCTCACAAATCGAAGGCCGCCCACACAAACCAACACCATCTTAGTGTAGGTAGAAGTTTCCTCTATCCGATGATGGTGTTGGTTTGCGTGGGTGGCCTTCGCTTTGTGTGTAGAAGGTTTTAGAACGGTTTGTTTGCAAATGCTGATGGGCCCTTTTCTATTGTTAATTTTGTTTTTCTTCATCGGACTTAACGTGTCTAAATCAAGGGGGGAGGTGGCTGTCAAATACTAACAATCGTCGCCTACCTCGCATAGCTGGTTCCAAACGTAAACAAGCCATAAGAAACCTACAGCGTTTGTTTACGTTTGGAACCAGTTTCATACAAGAATGATCAGTAGGCTGAATTGACAGCACGTCCCCCCCCCCCCCAGGTCTAAATGAAGCCTGATAGGTAAAAGCCTAGAAAAGGCGTAAAACCCCATATCTTTTCGAAATACATGAATCACAATAATACAATACAATTACAACGAACATTAATCAAGTCTATAGCATAAAAAAAGTTATCCTTCTATGGCATAGAGTTGTCCGTGAATCAGGTAGAAGTCCTCGCCATGCAGTTGAACCGGAAACAAAAAATAAGCAGGTAGCATAATCCTTCACGTGTACATTAAATGGACAGCTACTCACCTTCTCAGGAGTCTGCGTTGAATACGGTGACGAAAGGTTTCCGCTGCACAGTTAAAGTCGAAAAACTCGTAAAACTCGTTGAAACGCCCCGACATGACCCATATTGGGTCATGCAAGCTGTAGTTCGCAGCACGAGGTCCAAGATGCAGGAAACTCCTCGACCGAAGAACTCGTTCTGGTGCGTAGATTTCACATTCAGCCAAGATTCCTGGAGAGTCGATTTCACCAATAAGAACTTTCGCTGCGAACACGGCCTGACTGACGCAGTCCAGCGTGATTCCTAGGTCACGAACATTGTCCACACGTTGCAGAAGTTGGTGATTTATTGTACAGTTGAATGCCACTGGTTTCAGCTTGTGATGAAATGAGATAATATTACATTTTTGTACATTCAACGTGAGATAGTTTCTTGAGCACCACTCTTCGAAAGTATCGATTAGGTGCTGAAGCCGCAAGCAATCGGCGAAGCTACGAACAATCACATAGATCTTCACTTCATCCGCGTAGAACGATCGGCAACCAGTTGGGAGGATCAGTTCGGCCTCATTCACAAAAATCGAGAATAGCATTGGTCCCAAGTTGCTACCTTTAGAGTCGGTGTATAATGAGTCACGCCAAGAGAAAAACAGTTGAACTCGCATCACGGTTTTCGAAAGATTCCCTTTCTTTTCACTTGGCAACAGAGGAGTTCTGCATCCACTTCAAATGACTTCTAGCGAGGAAAAATAGTAACGACTGTAGTACATCATTAAATTAGTGATTTTGTCAATTTATCTTAACGAAAAACAGTAGAAATTATCATTACTGGCCATTACAAAACGTATCGCATGATAAATGTTATGCTCACTGCGTGTTTATGATCATTTCTTCGATTATATTTTATATTTAATTGCAATACCTGTCGTGGACCTTTCATAGCATCGTAATGCTTGTTTACTTTGCACGATAGGTAGCCGGTTTGACAGTTCAATAGGTAGACTTGGCTTCACTCTTGGCGTGACTCATTATACACCGACTCTAGCTACCTTGAGGAACACCGGAGCTGTTTGTAAAATAGTCCGATTGCTCTGATCCGATTCTAACACAAAGTTCCCGATTTGTCAGATAGGACTTGAACCAACGAGGTAAACCCGAGAATACACCGAGTTTTTCAAGTTTAGCTAACAGTATGGAGTGGTCAACCCGGTCGAATGCAGCCTTAAGATCTGTATATACAACGTCCACCTGCGCTCCAGCTTCCATACTCCGAAGACATAAAGAAATGAACGGAGCTAGATTTGTTGAAACTTGAAATTGATCTCTTGGGATAAAAACAGTGTTTGTCAGGAGAAATGTAATTTCTGCAGCTAGAGAATAATGCGTCGTTGATGATGATTTCGAAAACTTTAGAGTAGGCACTGAATGATGTGATCCCTCGGTAATTTTCGACGTTTCTCTTGTCTCCTTTCTTGTAGATCGGGAACATGAATGACGATTTCCAACGTTTAAAGAACTCCCCCTGCTGTAATGAAATATTGAACACCTTCGAAAGCGGTGTTGTAAGCTCTGAACAGCATCGCTTGAGGGGATCCCGTCAGGGCCAGCAGCATTAGAAAATTTCAGCTTCTTGATGGCGGATTCGACGAGGTCTACTGTAACCGAGGTAATCGAAAAATTGAAAGCATCACTGGGAGTGTCCCTCACCGCTTCAGCAACTTGGGACAACGAAGCCGAAATGTTCTGCCAGAAGATTGCATTTCTCAAGGGAATTGCTGGCGATTCTATCACCCAGGTGAATTTCGACTGGTAGCCTCCTCGTTTCGTTTGGTATTCACGAATGACCAGAACTGCTTTGGATTAAGCCGTAAATTAGCCTGCACACGCCTTGTGTAGCTCTTGTAAAGAATGCGGTTATATGTGCGATATGTTGGAAGTAAGTAGTGAAAGCCCCTGAATACGCGCATCTATCATGTGAGTCTCTATAGTGGCTCCCAAGATCGAGAATGACAGCTGCCGTATGAGTGTGTATGAGTGCGTGAGAGTGAGAGACTGACGAAGCATAAATTGCTGATGTGTGTACAATTTATGTTTGTTGACTAGTCCATTGTAACTTGTAAATAAAGACGCACGTAGAACGTAGTCCGCGGTTATTTTTCTTTGGTATCACGCGACTCCCGAGACGGGTGTTTATTGTCCGGTAGTTCGGTTTGGATAAACCTGTGTACATCTGCTTGCGCTGGGATTCCCACAGGTTATGGGCCCAGATCCGTGAAGAAAGTAATAGTGGAAAAGTGTTCTCCGGTGGAGGAGACATTTTGTGTGGATTGCGTTGCGTTTGTGCTTTGTTTACGAGAAGATTTCCCCCGGCGGGTGTATGTGCTGTTGTCCGCAGCTGAACGTTTTTGTCGGGTGAAATTGTGCTGTTGGCAGTGGAGTATCGGCCAAGTGTGTAGCACGGAACGGAATACGAAACGGAAAAAGTTTTGTTCGAGGAGGAGAAATTTTGTTTTTCTCTCCTGTACGGGCTGAAGTGCAAACTTATTGTTTGCTGGTCCGGTCTCTAAAAGTGCGATTGTTTGAACTGAAGAAGTACGCTTCGTTCGGAAAAAGCTTATAGTGGAATAAGAAAGAACACTTTGTGGAAAGTATCGAATTGTGAACATTGTTCGCTCGATTGTGAAGCTGTTTTCTTTGCCCGACCGTGCGCGTAGTGTTTTTTGTTTCGTGGAAAATGGCCGAGACGAAGATAACATTAGACCGGTTGAACGATTTTAATTGGGCAACTTGGAAGTTCCGGATGGAGTTGTTGCTGCTCAAAGAAAATCTGTGGACAACGGTGATTGACGCGAAGCCGGAGGTGGTTACAGCAGCTTGGACGAGGAACAACGAAAAGGCTCGAGCGACGATCGGTTTGGCGCTAGAAGATGGTCAGCTGTGCCATGTTATGGGAGCTGCTAGTGCAAATGAGATGTGGGACAAGCTCAAAGGCTACCACGAGCGAGGGTCTCTGTCGAACAAGATCCATATACTGCGGAGATTGTGCTCGATGCGGCTGAAAGAAGATGGCAGTATGTCGGAGCATCTAGTCCAAGCGTCAGAGTTGGTTCACCGACTAGCCAGCATGGGAGAGCCGTTGAAGGAACATCTTGTTGTGGCGATTTTGTTGTCAAGTTTGCCGGAGACGTACAACCCGCTCGTTACTGCTCTTGAAGGCCGTCCAGAAGAAGACCTGAAGCTGGAGTACGTGAAAGGTAAGCTTCTAGATGAGTGGCGGAGAAGATGCGAGAACAAAGTGCATGAAAAGGCCAGTGAAATGGCGATGAAAACCACAATGCGATCGGAAGAACGGAGAAGTTTTGTACGGGTTTGTTACCATTGCAAGCAAGAAGGGCACTTGCGGCGAAATTGTCCTGTGTTGATGGCGGAGAGGCAGCAGAACCAAGCGAAGTCGATGGTGGTTAAGCAATCGGATGCCGGTAGCATTGGCAGTAGTCGAGGAGTGTGCTTCACGACGACGACTGCAAGTGATGTGTCGATTGACGGTCGTTGGATCATCGACACTGGCTGTACGAAGCACATGGCTGGTTCGACGGCGAGCTTCGACAGCATGACGTTTTGCGAAGAGAAGGTGTCGTTGGCGGACGGGAGAAATGTAACTTCCAGAGGAACCGGACATGGAAGGATCGTTGGAGGTGGCTTGGAAGGCGAGTCCGTTGACATGCAACTGAAGGGATTGCTGTATGTGCCTGGATTGTCCGGAAGTGTGCTGTCAGTGAGCCAAATCACAAGCAATGGCTATGATGTGCTGTTTGGTGTGAAGGATTGCAGAATCCAGAAAGGCAAAAAGGTTGTTGCTATAGGTGACCGGATCGGAGGGCTGTACTACCTAAGGCAGCCGGTAGTGACGTAAAGCAGGAGGAGTGCTACGGAACAGGAGGAGTGTTGTAAGTAGATGCAGTAGTGGGCTTCACTAAGGAGGAGTGTTGGAAGTAAGTAGTGAAAGCCCCTGGATACGCGCATCTATCATGTGAGTCTCTATAGTGGCTCCCAAGATCGAGAATGACAGCTGCCGTATGAGTGTGTATGAGTGCGTGAGAGTGAGAGACTGACGAAGCATAAATTGCTGATGTGTGTACAATTTATGTTTGTTGACTAGTCCATTGTAACTTGTAAATAAAGACGCACGTAGAACGTAGTCCGCGGTTATTTTTCTTTGGTATCATGCGACTCCCGAGACGGGTGTTTATTGTCCGGTAGTTCGGTTTGGATAAACCTGTGTACATCTGCTTGCGCTGGGATTCCCACACGATATTCGTTGCTCGCTGTTGAAAATAATCGTTTGGTGAATGGGTTACGAGTCCGACAGTATTTACGGAGGGCCTTCGATCTCAGACGCTTCAAAATCCGTAGGCGAGCATTGGACCATGCGGGTTTGGGAGAGGGTCTCCTCAATGGGACAGAATCAGTTATTGCCCGGCCAACGACCTTAGCGAAGTAGTTGACGGCTTCGTCAATAGATGAACACGTGTCAAGGAACTGCCAATCTGCCTGGGCAAGCGAGTGACTCAGCGCGACGAAATCTGCTCTACGAAAGTCGAGCTCATGTACATCAACAGGGGGGGTTATCGTAGCGAACAGGAACAGATAGGTTGATGGAAACTTCCAACGCAGGATAATTTGTGTCGATGCCAATCAAAGGCTCTTGGGCTTCTAGGATAGAACATTCCAGTTCTGCAGCTTCGTTCGCCAGAACGAGATCAAGCAGCCGAGAGTTGCTATTCAGTATCGAGTTGATTTGCGTTAAGTCATGCAGGTTGAAACCATCAAGGAGAGCACAGCATGATGCGGGCATGTTCGCTCGAAGAACATCAATGTTAGGAAGATCGTTTGCAGGAACGTTCCATGAGAGCCCAGACTGATTGTAGTCACCAAATATCAGAGCTAGGTCGTTTCGTTCTAGTCGAGAGAACACGGTACCAATCGAACTGATGCAGCATTGCTCGAATCAGATTTCCGGTCTGGAGGTACATACTCAACAAACATTGAATGTTGAATAAGAGCTAATTCAGGCAAACACAAGCTTCTTCAGCTAAAAAATAGCTTGTTCAGCTGTTGATCAACTCAAATTGTTTGTTGGGTACATAGCGCCAATACTTATTGATCTACGAGGCGTCGTTATTTTGACCCACAGCTGCTCTAGAGAAGTGCAAACTGGAGCAGGATCGATGCAGGAGCTTAGGCGTTTGGATACCTGAATCAAGACGCCTCCCCCACGCGATTTGGTACTATTCTGGTGGTTGCGGTCGTTTCGAAATACCGTGAATAGACTGCCAAATAATTGAGATGAATTAATGCGGTCATCGAGCCAAGTTTCCGTAAGAACTATGACATCGTAGTCAGAGTCAACGGCAGTCAGGAAAAAATCATCAATCTTTGTTCGCAGGCCACGAACGTTCTGGTAATACACCAACAGGCGGTCGAACGAAGTCGGTTGGAGGTCTGCAGAATGATCGATCAGCCGGAACGAGCATGGTGGTACCATAGAGGTAACTCTAAGACTAGTAGGTCCCGAAGAAAATCATTATTATTTTTGGCTCACTCAGTACCAGAACAACGGTCCCAAGCAGTCCCAAGCTATTTCACTCACCCCTGCATGTTCTGCATGAATCCACACACCCCTGATGTTATCTGTCAAACTTTCATAGCGAATCAAAACAAACATAGTGTAGTAATAGAATTTCAACTAGAATAGGGTACGTTAATCGTTTGCTTGGGACCAATAGGCTACTAAAGTGGTGAGCCAATTTAAAATCGTTAGTTTCGTATTGATTGTTGGTGGTACTCTGGAACACAGAGACGGATCAGAAGAAGAACCAACAATCAATACGAAACTAACGATTTTAAATTGGCTCACCACTTTAGTAGCCTATTGGTCCCAAGCAAACGATTAACGTACCCTATTCTAGTTGAAATTCTATTACTACACTATGTTTGTTTTGATTCGCTATGAAAGTTTGACAGATAACATCAGGGGTGTGTGGATTCATGCAGAACATGCAGGGGTGAGTGAAATAGCTTGGGACTGCTTGGGACCGTTGTTCTGGTACTGAGTGAGCCAAAAATAATAATGATTTTCTTCGGGACCTACTAGTCTTAGAGTTACCTCTATGGAAGAACTGTTTTCAACAAACGCATACTTGCCTGATGTAGAAGCTTGGAAGACCCCTTCACCATTCTCAACCACAGAGCCAGAACGACTACGATGACAGGAATCAGCAAGCGCGACTGGGTTGAGTGGCTCAGGGGCTTCCTTGAGGCAGCAGGCAGCGCGTTCTGGTCTGGGATGTTCCAAAACGTGCCGAGCAAGATCCGGTGCAGTGCTGTATGTCCCATCGGTTATGTGGGATTTGAAGCCATCGGAGTATGACGTTTCAGTCGAACCAGCCGGTTGTTGCTCTTGAGGCGGTGAGGCGCTGGAAGCAACGGACGAATCAGGAGCGGAACTGTTGATGACACGAACATACTTGCCTTGAGTTGCGGGTTGGAACACCCCTTCTCCAAGCCCACCCACAGGTCCAGGACGACTGCAGGACGATGACTGGATTAACTCGACTGTGGTGGAAGAAGAAGGGACTTCCGCAGTGCTAACTTCAATGCGTCCCAGAGTGTTCAGGTGACAGGTGGGCGATGGATGGTTGAAGGTTGGTATAGCGCTAAAACCAATGAACGAATCAGGAGCGGGACAGATCATGACACGATCATACTTGCCTTGAATTGCAGGTTGGAAGACCCCTTCTCCAAGCCCACACACAGGTCCGGGACGACTGCGGGACGATGACTGCACTAATAAAATTTTAAACTTAAAGTTTATTTGGCTGGTACACATACTTTTTATAAGATATGCAAAACATTATTTTTATGTGCGTAAATATAAACATCATTATAAACCCCTTAGCTACTATAAGCTAACCTTTAACACGTATATGCGTGACAAATTTTATTTATGTGTGTGCTGCCATAAAAATTATGGTTCGCATCTTATAGTTGAAGATTATGTGTATACACACATAATTTTGATGTTTGAGCTATTCAGTTCAGTGCACACAAGCAAAATGGCGTCATCAAATAAATTCACTGAAATTGTGCTATATCTGCTCGATCTTCCAGCAGAGCTTCTGAACATTTTCAAAGGTAAATAATTATTTATTTTTAACTGCTTACCATCAAACTATTATTTTTGATTGTTTTCAGCGAAAAAGTTGACGGAAGACACGTTAATCAACATTTCCTGCGACGAGCTTGGAGAATCTTTATAATCGGAGGCAACAGAGTGGAATATAAACGAAATCTTCCGTCGCCTAACTGAATGGCGCAAGGCAAACGTGAGTAGGTGCAATAATATTTAATTTGTGCGAAATAACATTTTTTGAATTTTACGCAGGGATACGGCCTTTTCACCTTTGACGAGGTGTACGTCCAGGAGGAGTACACGCAGGAGGAGGACGTGCAGGAGGAAGACGGACAGGTGGATGACGCGCAGGAGGAGAACACGCCTCCACGCGGAAATAATCAACCCACGGACGTCAGTGACGGTATAAAACCTCTATTCAAGAACTCACCAGAGCCTGTAGATGCTTCCGACAAAATTGCTCCGAGTGTCCAAATCAAGGTAGTCAAGAGATTTTGTATAAAAACTCTTGTTAATTTGCTGAACACAACAATAACAGGGAAGGAATTTTGAAGCGAGGCCAGTGAGGTCTTTTATCAAAAGAAAGTCAGCGGGAGCTGGTTGGAGTTATCGCCGATTATCACATTAGCCTGGGAACTTCCTTGAAAGAGGAGAGTCTTCGTGACTACGGTGAAGCAATTGTTGCTCAATTCAGACACGAGACATTGGTATGCACTACATTGCACAATTATACAAACATTAAAATTTTAACCTCAATCTTTTGAATTTCAGGATACGTATTTTGTAGCAAGAAGTGGAAAGAGAAAGAACCATGGCGGAAAATTATTCAATAGAATTACAAACTTAAAACAAAAATTGATCAAACGCGCGTTTAAGGAAGAAGAACATTTGCATGGGAAAAAATCAAAGGTTGACCCATTCGTTCCTAAAGATCCGGTGGCAGAAGAAGCGATACTGTGGCTAGTGTGGGGCAAGATGACCATATGGGGCAAGCCGGATATCGTCTCTAAACCATAGAGTTAATTTGGTAGAAATATGTGTAATGCTGTATGAGAACTTACTAGCGAAGTGATTTGCACACATTTCTACCAAATTAACTATAAAACGTTGTGGTTTAGAGATTATGGCCGTCTTGCCCTATATTCCTCTACGCTTTGCCAATGCCCTTGCCTAAACCGAGGCCTGAAACCCTGGAAATAATAATTTTAGCACACGTACAGTATATGTACTTGACACGTAAACATTATTGTTTGAACCATGACTTTCATTTGAATTAGACACATAATCATTATGTTCTACCGAGACATAAATGTTATAAATCTCACACATAAATTTTATTTGCAAAACATATGAAATTCATTTCTTTTGGAACATTGATTTTATTTGTGTGATTGA
This sequence comes from Ochlerotatus camptorhynchus, assembly GCF_037179485.1. Taxonomy (NCBI): domain Eukaryota; kingdom Metazoa; phylum Arthropoda; class Insecta; order Diptera; family Culicidae; genus Ochlerotatus; species Ochlerotatus camptorhynchus. Next base: position 3,137,428 of record NW_027040801.1, on the reverse strand, counting down.
CTTAGACACATAATCTTCATGTTCTACCGAGAAATAAATGTTATAAATTTCACACATAAATTTTATTTGCAAAACATATGAAATTCATTTCTTTTAGAACATTGATTTTATTTGTGGGAAACCAAATATTTTTTATGTTCCCCAAACATATTGTTTATTTGTGAGGTCTAATTGCAAAAAAATATGTGGTTTCACACATAAAAGGTATATGGAAATTCACCTCGGTGTGGAATGACTCAACTGTGGCGGGAGAAGGCATAACCTCAGGAGCGATCCAGGCGGAATTTTGAAAATGGCACTTAAGTACAGAATACCAGAACCCAAGATCGACATATACCTGGAAAACCTGTATTCGACAGAACGTGGAGAGGAGCAAAATTCCCATTGAAGTATGGCAGGATATCGCACAAGAAAGGAGCAAGTTCAAACAAACCACTAAAAACCTGTATAGTAGCATCAACAATCAATACGAAAGTAACGATTTTAAATTGGCTCACTACTTGACTAGCCTATTGGTCCCAAGCAAACGATTAACGTACCCCATTCTAGTCGAAATTCTAGTACTATGCAATGTTTGTTTTGATTCGCTATGAAAGTTTGACAGATAAAATGAGGGGTTAGTGGTTTTTCCTAAAGAGCCTGAATTTATAAAGAGACGACATCTTATCCATTTGACAGGTCTTCTGCTCGATTGGAATGACTTTTCTTATGACTTTGACAGACAATCGATTGTTCCAATTTTGACATGTCGCCTCTTTATAAATTTAGGCTCTTTAGTTTTTCCTATGTTTCGAGGGGTGAATCGATTAGCTTGGGACCGAAGAGAGTACCAGAGCTGAGCCAAAAAGTTGAGCACGTTATTTCGGGACCTTCTAGTCTTAGAGTTACCTCTATGGTAGCATGGTGGAGTCGGAATTTGAGACAAGCAGCGACTCGGACTGGGAGAGTGATTTCGAAGGCCTAGTTTCATCAGACTTCCTCGGTATTAGTGATGAAGACCCCATTATGAGAGGAACCGATTCTGATGACAAGGTCGATCCGAGGCAACGACAATGACGACCCAAAAAATATCCCCAGCCAACAGATGATTCAGCAATAACAACCCATAAAGCATCCCTAGTCCACCGATGATGATTCAGCAACACAAGTAAGCCCAGAGTTCAGGTAAGTTCACACAATCGTTATATTGACATGCTTTCCCGCCGGCGCCGGTGGTTTAGTGGTAAGCGTGACTGCTTTTTTCTGAGGCATAAAAATCTCTGGTCACGTCTTCCTTCGGAAGGGAAGTAAAGCCGTTGGTCCCGGCCCATGTGTGTTGTTGAATGGGTGCGATATCCTACGCAGGTGTGGAAGCTGCCTTCCTGCACATTCGGTTGCCGTCAATGGATGGCAATCGATGTCCGTCGGTGATTGGCACTAGATTGCGGAACAGAGACCGACGTTAAATAAAGGAAAAGAAGACATGCTTTCCCAATAGGTCCCTACTCAAATGTGTTAGCAGTGCCTATTCGACCACCATTGGTTATCTCTTCTGGCGTTCGACTAGTGGATTTATTGGATAGAGCAGGCCTTGATAAATGAGCCCCAAAAGGGCTGCAACCTGTAGTCTACAAAATAAAAGCACGCCACTCACGTAGTACGTGAATGGTTGCTCTATAATGTTCCAAAACAACTCAAAACACCTCCTCAATCACCTGATTTGAATCTTATAGAGCGTTTGTGGTGGGAGGTCAAGCACCGACTGAAGGATATCAATCTAAAAAAATAAAACGGAAATCAAAAAGGCTATTCAGGAGATCTGCGAGAAAATTGCGTCAACTGTGACCAAACAATTGGTGGAATCGATACCTCGATTTCTGTCATATTGACTTCTTTGCTATGAGAAAAGTGGGCTGTACGCTCAATTTTTAAACACATGAATTAGTGGTTTTGATTTTGTTAATTTGATTTGTATGTTAACAGGATAAATCTTAAGATATTTAGAGGTTTTTTTTTTATTTTTTAAATTTTTTGTCCAGAGAAACTGTCGATTACTGAATTAATTATACGTGTACGCTAAATTGACTGTATGCACGATTCAAGATTGAAAACGTTGTTGTTCTACTTGCGCTGACCTATTACCATTTGCATAGCTTCGTGTCGCCTGTAATGGATCGTAGTTGTTTATTTTTGTAGAGTAAGGGGCTTGGTGGCCTAGTAGTGACCGTTTTTGCTTACTAGGCTGTATGTAGGAATTCGTCGCTGGTAGAATTAGTTCAAATTGGCACGAGGAAAATGATAAATATTCTCTGCAAGTATGATATATGCTCAATACGGGTTCGGTTATATAATTGACACCGAGGACTCTACTCCGTTTGGCATAATGTCGTTTGGCAAAATTGCCGTGGAAGGGTTGGATGACTTCCAGTGGTATACAAAGTATTTTTCCAGATATATTTCAGGGAGGACTTTTGGATTACAGGTTATACTATCTATAGGTTAGACGACATGCAGGGCTAATCCAAAGAACATTCCGCGACAAGTGCAGACAGATTTGATTTCATCTCTCCGGAAATAGCTCGTTTCCTTACTTCGATAAGCAATTCACTAGCAAGCGCGTACGAACAGTAACAATCTCAGTTCAAATTCACAGTTAACGAATGGCTGTAGGACAGCTCTCTCTTGCTCACTAATTTGGTAATCATTCAATATGATTACCAAATTAGAGCGAGAGAGAGGCAGATCCGTCCTGCAGCCATCGGTTAATTGACCTGTAATTGTTCTTGTATATGCAACTCCGCAAATGACTCGATGAAGCACATTTGGAACTGATAAGCCATCAACACACCTGCCCGTATGAAAATGCTTCATTGTGGCAAACTTATCTCTCTTTCTCTCTTGAGTCTCGATTAGATAACGCAGATAGAGGGCGACAGCGCAAAGCAAAAGTATGCCACTGAAAGCATTTTCTGAACGATAGGGAAAAAAAAACTATGACTCATCGACGACCACACGGACCCAGTTCGGATGCAAGAAACACAACAGCAAATTAATTTCCCTACTCTGAATATAGCATCTAGTCAAATCTAAACTTTATTACCTTCACAACTACAACCGCCTAGTCTACAATTCATCCATGCCGAAAGCTTCCTGCTGCGGTAGATCGGCAGATGTAGTAACATTAGTCGGAATATTCTCACAAATACTGCTAACCTTCCTAAGGAGATCCGTCACCGTGTGCAGCACCTGCTGCCATTTTATCATTTCCTTGGCGTGCTTGGTTTCCTGTTCGTGCAGCAAAGCGAGCCAATCGGCGTGCGTCTGGGGGGGATTTTTCAAAATTTTATGATCAAAAGCGACACCATCGGCGGCCAAGGCGGCGTCATTCTTGAAGAGGTTTTCGTTTTCGCCCTCCAGATTCCAAAGCTTAACATAGAGTGCAACATTTATCGATAGTAAAATCACTAACAAAATCACAATAAACCACGAGAAGAACGTTTGGGGGGCGGGTGGTTTGGAGGCGGCGCTGGTTGCCGCCGCCGGGAGCTGTGGGATGCTCCGTAAGACCGACGGTTCCTCCAGGGCTTTGGCGTGATGTTGGTAAGAGAGCGCGGGCTTACGAGATCGGCGACTTTTGCTCTTGGCCGGCGGAATGCAGTATTCGCTCTGAAGGCTCCGGAGCAGTGCGTTATAGAAATCCTCCAGCCCAACCCAGGTGTTCTTCTCGATGAATCCTCGCACAAAGCCGAATATGTTCTTTTTGTAGTGAATTTGAGCGTGAACGGAGAGAACCGTGTGGTCGTCCTTGGTCCGGGACATGCAATAGTGCTGGGTGACATAGAAACTATCTGCGTATGGAATGCCTCCCTGAACAGCGTTCACGTCGATGGAATACAACTGACCCGGTTTGCTGCAGTCCCGCATGAGCTGCGTTTCCGTCACCTGGGCGCTGCGCGGCCCAATGGTCTGAGTTATGGCGATGGTCAAACAGACGACTCTCTCCTTCAATCCATCGCTGTTGACCTTCCACTCGCCGTGAATCATGTCGGTCGTTTTACGAGAGTTATGAAATTCAGTTAGAAATTTAGATTTAGAGAAAAGCAGTTCAAATAGAATGTCCACGTTGATCGGAAGAATAGTATGCACCAACTGCCGTCCGGAATGTAGTGAGTTGCATTCGACTCCAGCGAAGAATTCCTCCTCCTTCTCGGATTCCGTCGAATCGGACATATCCGTGGGGAGCAACTCTGATGGGGTGGACAGATTGCTCTCCGGATTGAAAGCGGCCTTCGCGTGGACCGTCTTCTTCGGTTTCGTCTCCTTTACCACCATGATGATGGTCGTCGGTTCGTCCGATAGTTCTTCGGTGATGTCTTTGGTAAGATCCTCCAAAGATAGCTTGTCGATGGTATCCTTTTCCGTATTCTTATCGTACGGATCGATGTAGTCTTCGTCGTCGCTCGTCAGTCCGAGCTGGTCACCGTAACACGTATGAACCCACTGCCAGAGTTCTTGAGGGTTAATAGGTTTTTCCATCAACGCATTTTGCCATACACGAAACAGCATAAGATAGGTCTTGTCGCGCGAAGTAAATGAGGTGAGAAAATGCTTCTCGTTGTCCGTACAGACCGATATCGCATTCGGTATCACTCGCGCCGTCTTCTCCTTAGTAATTGACGTAACGTCCTTCCATCGGATCGAGAGCCTCGTCTCCCAGACAATTATGTTCGCATGAAAGCACAGATAGTTTTGCGTAACGTACAACCGACCGTGCACCAAGATATCCTTCTGAATAGCACACGAATAGTCCACAATCAACCGCTCGTCGTCGGACACTTCTTTGAACAGTTTCTTGAAATCTTCCGTCCGCGATTTGTACGAAGGATAGATCGCATTATACCATGGCGTTTTCTTGGCCCGTTCGGTCAAATTCTTCTGCGATTTGTTTTTGTCGATTCCCTTCTCCGGCTTGCCACCACCGTCTACCACGGTAGCCAAATTACCACTATCGCTCGACTTGCTGCCAGTGTCAACATTATCGTTATCGGACTTATCAGTGATGTTGGACGTGGCGGAGCTACTTCGGACGCAGAGGGTAGGAGGCTCGATGGTGCTGGGGGTGCTAGGAGTGGCAGCGCTAGCGGTGGTGGTATTCGAGATGCTAGCACCCGCAGCAGCGGCAGACGACGAACTATCGGAAGTGGAAGTGGTGCTGCTGGAAGGGTCCCTGCTAACTACGGAGAGATTATTATTCTGTTGATTGCTGCTGCTACTGCTACTATTCGAAGTCATTGCATCCTGATGATGGACATGGTTTTGCGTATCACCCATGAATCCGGCGTCCGGCAGCACCGACTAGAACACACAATTACAATTGCTACACCATTTTCCTAACATCCTAGAGGGCACAAAAAGGTGCTGAGATTCACAATTTTCACTGCCAGGAGAGATTCAAACACAAACTGCGATTATGATATCGCAAAATTTTCCCAGCGCAGCAACATTAAGAGCTATTGGCGTTGACGGCGACTCTGTAGCTCTTTACTCCTATGAGAAAATCCATAAGCAAACGTCAGACTGTGCGTGAAACATGGCGGACTTTGTACTATCCTTTCACTCCACCGAAAATTCCCATAAGAAACTGTCTATATTTGCTGGAAGAGCAAATTTTTCGACGGTGCCGTCAACGCCAATAACTGTCAGATGGGAAAAAGTTTTTTTTCGTGCAGTCCTTGGCCGAGGATTCGGTCGTTGGCGACGCTTGTGCCCATGCTAACATTATAGCACAAGTTTTGGGATCTACACTGAACCAAAACATCCTCCCATCATTGAAAACTGATTCGCTTGCGCCCAATATGATGTCGAATTCTGGATGACTATCTTTTGGTTGGATTTCTCTTCTCAGCTGATGAAGATTTATATATTCCTTTCTATATGCACATGTTATATTGATGGTCCACAATTGAGGGTAACAATAGCAAACCATCAATGTTTGGCTGGAGCGACAGTGAAAAATTAAAAATTGCTCATTGCGCTTTTAATAAGCTCAAATTGTGTGTTGGGTTGCTTCATGAATAATTGTAATATAAATAAACAGCTTTCTGAAGACAAAAATTACACTCTGACACACTGTTGTCCGTACTTATTGTGTTTCATATGTGTTTCTGGGTGTTTCAGCGTGTTGACCAAGCTGTCAAAACTTCAATCGAAAAAAATACTGGCAACCATATCAACAATCAATACGAAACTAACGATTTTAAATTGGCTCACTACTTGACTAGCCTATTGGTCCCAAGCAAACGATTAACGTATCCTATTCTATTCAAAATTCTAGTACTACACAATGTTTGTTTTGATTCGATATGAAAGTTTAACAGATAAAATGAGGGGTTAGTTGATTTTCCTATGTTTCGAGGGGTGAATCGATTAGCTTGGGACCGAAGATAGTACCAGAGCTGAGCCAAAAAGTTGAGCTCGTTTCTTCGGGACCTTCTGGTCTTAGAGTTACCTCTATGACCATATTCTCAACCATGACGTAATGCTGAAAATGACAGATGCCCCTGAGACTCATTATTTCAGTGCCAACATTTCAAAGGGGCGTAATTGCTTTATGTAAACAATGACTTTAGCCGTCAATTTCTCGCGAATGAAATCTTACCTCTCCAAAATTACAATGCTAGCTGGTAGAGGAAACACTCCTCTACATGCTGGTGTCATTATTTTTCATGAGTGAGCTTTTATTCGCGAGAAATCGATGGCTAAAGCCATTGTTTACAAATGCAATTACGCCTCTTTGAAATGTTGGCACTGATTTGGATTATTTTGAGCTAATACAACCACAGCCCAGTGCACCGGCTTTCAGAGTGAGACATGAAAACCCTAATAAAAATGTATGGTTAATTTGCTTAACGATGTGTTCGGAACATCACTAGGGACATCATCATAACCATTTGTGAAATAGTTCAATCATTTGGGTTATCGTTCGTTTATGGTATTCTTTTTATTAGGAAAGGACCGCCAGGTTAGCATTAGAGTGTGGGCGGACCGAAGCGGACAGAGTTCTCCCGGGGCGCAAGGGGGGACACATGTATTGGCTTCGGAAGGATCGAAAATAAATACGCACGGCACTTCACGGGTGGGCTTCGTGGTCGTGCGGTTAGCGGCGTCACCCGTCGTTCAGGCATATTGTGAGTGCCATGAAGTGCCGGTGGAACTTTTCGCAACCCGGATATTTCCCTACTGGTCTACTGGGTGTTAAGTGTTGTCCGTTGTCTAGTGTTAAGTATTAAGTCTGTTTTTTAAAGAACAGACGAAACTTTACTATTGTTGTTGTTATGTACACATTAAGCATATAGTCTTGCCAGAAGGGCCGTCATGCACACATAAGTGCCATAAAAGTTTATGTATGGTGAGGGGTAACACAATGTAAATACCTTCACTCCTCCTCAATGGCTAGACCTCACCTTGATGTTCGGTTGCGTTAACCAAACGAAAATGTTCCGCAAACTGTCGATGCTTTACAAAACCTAACGGCTTCGTAAGGACATCAGCTGGCATCTGGTCCAAAAGGCAGTACTGTACGAGGTACTGTAGCACCACTTCACCTCTGTCGCACAGATCCTTGACAAAATGGTGCCTGGTTTCAATATGCTTCGATCTCCTGCTTGATCTCTACGAACGTGCGAAACTCAAACCGCCCTGATTGTCTTCGTTAATCACTGTTGCTTTCACCTGTTTTTCACCAAAGTCTTCGAGTAGTCGCCTCAGCCACACAACTTCCTGACACGTTTCAGCCAGAGCGACATACTCAGCTTCCATTGTCGAAAGCGTCACACAAGACTATCGACGACTCACCCAGCATACTGCTCCTCCTCCGTAGAACACAACGTATCCTGTGGTCGATTTCCTCGTGCTTTTGTCTCCTGCCTAGTCCGAATCCGAAAATGCCACCAAATCTTCCGCCTTTTTGCCTCCAAGCTGCAGTTTTCAGTCCATCGTTCCTTTCAAATAGCGTACCACGCGCTTCGCAGCGGTCCAATCAGCCTCCGTGGGAGCACTGAATTTCCGACCAAGAATCCCGACATATAGTAGTGCACCTACCACGCTTCTGTACTTCGTACCATCTTCGAATGGTTTGCTGTCAACCTTATCCTTCAGATAGAGCTGATCCATGGACGTTCTTGCTGTCTTTGCTTCGCTAAGACTTGTTCTGGCAACCAGTTGTTCAATGTAGTTGGTCAAAATCACACTGAACACGCCATTCTCCCTTCGAACTTCCTGTCCAAGGAAATGTTTCACATCGCCGAGATTAACTATTTCGAAATGCTGACTCAGCTGCTTCTGAACACGAGTTATTTCATCCTCGCTTTCACATCTGATCAGAAAATCATCCACGTAAACGATAAGGTAGATTTTCTTATCGTTTCTGGTTGCCATGAACAAACACGGATCCGCGCAACTTCCTTGGAAACCCATTTGTGTCAGAACACCGGTTAGTTTCTGGTTCCAACATCGAGCTGACTGTTTCAGTCCGTATATGCTTCTACGAAGTCGGCAAACAATCTCCTCCTTTCCGTGAACCTCGTAGCCAGGTGGTTGACGCATATAGATTTCTTCTTCGATTTCTCCATAGAGATACGCGGTGCGGACATCCAAGTTCTTCAACGCCATTCCTCTCTTTCCAGCCAGGGACAACAGGACTCTGAGTCTAGCATGTTTGGTCACAGGGGCGAACACTTCATCGTAATCAACGCCATAGCACTGAGTGAATCCCTGCGCGACGATCCTTGCTTTGTAGCGGACGACTTCATTTGATTCGTTCCGTTTCACTTTGAACACCCAACGACTGCCTACAACTTTCTTGCCCTTCGGAAGTGGCACCAGTTCCCACGTCCTATTCTGCTTATGCGACTGGATTTCGCTATCCATCGCTTCCTTCCACGAACATCGATCCGGACTGGACACTGCTTGCTTGTACGTTGCTGGTTCCTGCACCTTCTGTGTCACAACACCTACCACATAATCCAACAAACGGCTCGACGACCTTGTCGATTTGCACTGTCTAATTCTTCCCTCACTTCATCTACTTTTTCCTCCTCCTTCACCGCGAGGGGATCTTCATCTGGATCGGGATCGTCCACATCAAAATAATCTTCACGCTCACTGTCTTCGCTCACCGGTTCTTCATCTTCTTCGCCACTATCGGCAGTTCCTTCTTCCGCTGCCTGCTGCTTCAGGAGCACCTCAGGAAAAGGCCACTCGATCACACTGCTAGACAAATTTTCATCAGATGTCGTTTGCGAATCCATTCTATGTGACGATCCGTCGTCCATTTCTAAAAACTTGGCTTATTGTGATCCTGTCAGTCAAGGTATCAACAAAACGGTAACCCTTGTGAACGTCAGAGTACCCAATAAACCGCAGCTTCGCTTTACTGTCAAATTTTCCCCGTTTGACATCGGGAATGTGGACATAAGCCGGCGCCGGTGGTGTAGTGGTAAGCGTGACTACTTTCTAACACTCCAATGGGTCTGGGTTCAATCCCAGCCGAGGTCGGTGGGATTTTTCTGAGGCATAAAAATCTCTGGTCACGTCTTCCTTCGGAAGGGAAGTAAAGCCGTTGGTCCCGGCCCATGTGTGTTGAATGGGTGCGATATCCTACGCAGGTGTGGAAGCTGCCTTCCTGCACATTCGATTGCCGTCAATGGATGATATGGATAATACGCGGCTTTCAGTTGAACAAATTTGTCACGTACCGAACATACTCCTTTACCTTCTCCGGTGCTTCCGACTTCTTCTCGAGCAAATAGACGACCGTAAACGATCGCAACCGTACCTGCAGTGTCTCGGATTTTACACCCGTCCTCCATGAAAACGACAGTAAAACCAAAACCATTTGCAGTTAACTTGTCCACGGAGATTAGACCACTTGTCAACGACGGAACGTACAAAACGTCAACAAGTTTCACGTCAATTGCATTACCTTCTCCGTTAACACCAATCACTGTACCTTCACCGTATCCAGCGGTCTTCGCAACCGTCGGCCAGAAAAACATTTGGACCGTCCTTCTTCGTGAGTGTCGAGAAAAAAAACTTTCGTCACAAGTCATGTGACAACTGGCTCCACAGTCAATAAACCACGACCTGAATGGATTACATCCAGCACACCACTCCTGTTATTCTTGGATTGTTTCGCGTTTTGCTTCACTTCGGGCCCCTTCCGGTCTTCATCACCTTTCTTCTGATTCGTAAGCAATCGACAATCTCGTCGAAGGTGACCCGGCTTACCACAATGGAAACACTTCCGATCCTGCACGGCACTACTCTGCTTTCCATGTTTCGTTGAACTTTTCATCGCATTCACGTCACTTCTCGAAGCACCACTCTTCTCTTTTCTTCGCTCATATTCGTCGAGCAACTTTGACTTAACCAAATGCCTAGTTAAATCGGCATCCGGCCGACCTTCCAATGCCGTCACTAGGCTAGCATAAGAGTCCGGCAAGCTCCGGAGAATCATGGCAATTCGCAACGATTCTTGCAACTCTTGTCCTGCTGTTATCAATCTATCGAACAGCTCCTCGATCTCCAGGAGATGACGCTCCAGATCACCACACTCGGACAAGTTCAACGAACACAATTTCTTCAGCAACGAAACGCTTGAGGTCTTCGTAGACTTTTCGTGGTACGCACGAAGTTTCGCACTTTTTACCAGGCTATACAGGCTTTCTTCTATACACACAACCCGATAGTCGCACGAGCTTTCTGTTCGTCTTTCTTCCACTGTGCCGTCACCAGCTCCGGTTTTGCGTTGGCAATAACATACCAGATCTCTTCCCGCATCAACATCATTTCCATGCGGAATTTCCAGCTCTGCCAGTTCTGGTTGTTGAGCTTGGCAAACATAAGTTTGCTCAAATCCGCCATCTTCAGACAACACAAGAGGCACTCGCGACGCGTAAATAAAACGGACTATAGAATCACTTTTTCGCAATATTTTCACCTTCCGGCACTTGCTCTGGGCCCATATGAAATCCAAGGATAAATTAGTTAAATTTAAAGTGATAGATTTTTAATATCAGTATGCTTGACGTTTCGAGTTCAAAGCACAGCACAGCACATCAACAACGATGTGCAATTGGCGTTGACGGCGACTCTGTAGCTCTTTACTCCTATGAGAAAATCCATAAGCAAACGTCAAACTGTGCGTGAAACATGGCGAACTTTTTACTATCCATTCACTCCACCGAAAATTCTCATAAGAAACTGTCTATATTTGCTGGAAGAGAAAATTTTTCGACGGTGCCGTCAACGCGAATACAATCTAAAATGAAGTGATTTGCTGTTGATTTCATCGTGCTTCGATATGATCTCTTCCAAGGGATTTGCACATCGATTCACCTTCACATGAACATGATGTGTTTTTACCGTGGCACTACTTATGATTTATCCGAGGTTCGATCGGCCGTGAATAAATATTCTAGCTGATTTTTGAAGAAAATCGAGGAAAAATTACTCACTCAGTCAAATTACACTAAATTTTGCGTGACTCTCATCGGCCGTGTAAACTCTAATTTCAGAGTTTTTCGTGTTCAAAATAATACCCGTGCTATAAAATTAAACACACACGTTCTTTTCAAAGTTTCAACTCGTTGTGTCTATACTATCTGATCTGTCAGTGAATACAAAGTAAACAATCGTTTCAACGGCAAAATTATTTTATTTTATTGTTTTTGCATCGCATCGAAAAATCGGTATTCTATCCCAGTTTTATAAGATTTCCTCCCAAATGACCAACACCCAGACCGTGCTGGAGGTAGAGCGACTGGAATGTGATGAGAAGGTAATATTCCCAATCTGCTGTTGATCGCATTTCATTGCTGCATCAATCTTTCTCGCACGCACAGGAAGATGCCCTCTCGGAATACACCCCCGCTCGGCTGCAAGCCGTGCTCAAATACTTCCGAATCAATCCAGACTTCCTCAAGCAGCCCGCAAATTTCCCACGCACTCTCAATCTCATAGCAAACGATCTTACCGAAGGATCATTCCAGAAAACGAGCACTGAAATCCTGAATGCCATCGAGCACTGGAAAAACCGAATAGGACAGTTGGATGCAGCGTCGTTGGCCCACTCTCCGGATCGGGAACTGAAACGGCTGCTCACAGCAATCGAATCCCGTCTGACGCATGGTCAAATAACGCTGATCCTGCAGCACTTGGAGGTCGTTGGTAGCGATGCCGACGGTTTGTGGGCAACGATTGCCGTCGAGATGCGAGCGCTGAAGCATCCTCCCCGACCGGAGATTTACTGGCGTCGGGGGTTTGACGAGTGGTGTCAAGAGGCGAGGGAACGGTATCAGGAAAATCCGGACGAGCTGACGGCACTGCAGCAGCGGTATATAGAATTTGCGAAGGATAAAGGCGAACTGGATGATGCGATGGAAGGTTTGGGGGTGGAAGTGGATGCCCTGGAGTTGGTGCTGAATCACTGTCGGACGTGTTTGGGGGTGCTGAAGGCAGCCGATCCGAAAGCGTACTTATTCGAACCAGTCGGGACGGGTACGACGTTGGCGGATAAGATCAATGTTTGCTTCGGAACGGGGATCGATCTGGAGGAGCGGTTGCCCAAGTACGTTTGCTGGAAGTGTGTGGAGAAGGTGGAGGGAGCGTATGGACTGAAGATGCAAATCGATCGAACCGATGAGGAGCTGAAGAGCTTGATTGGAGAGTATGAGAAGAGGGATGCTCGAGGGATTAAGACAGAGCATGAGTGTAGCATTGAAGTGGAGAAGGTACAGGAAGTGGAGACGACGGTGGAAGGCATCGAAGAGGAGGTTGTCCATTCTGAGGAATGTGAGGAAGAGGAGAATGTAAAGTATGGTTGGTATCCGGTGGATGATCAGCAACAGATGGTCGTTGAACAGGTAGCTGTCAGCGAGGAGCAGGAGATTGAAGGCTTCGATGTGTTGGTGGAAACTGACGAGCATTACTTGGAGACGGATCCGGAGGAAGCACTCGTTGAGGTTAAGCAGGAAGGGTAAGTCAATCTAGTAGCATTCCTTGTCGTTTGAAAAGTAAAATAATGAATAATTTACAGGCAATCCGATCGTATCGAAAATAATTCAGCTAGACCTTCATCGAAACGGAAACCACATCGGAATCAGATAGTAAACGATCTCAATAATGACTTCTACCAGTGTCCGCAGTGTCGAGTTGTCCTGCGGACGTACGAACTTTGGAAGGCGCATAACGCTCGCCACGAATCAGAAAAACGTTACACGTGTGAAACTTGCTCGAAGCAATTTCGATCGTCCTCTACCTTGAAGGTTCATCAGCGAACTCATACCAACGAACGACCGTACGTCTGTAAGGTACGTGTGAATCCTGTCAACCTGATTCTCTTTCGCCTCTGTCCCGTTGGTGGAATTTCGTCGGCTGGTCCTCTTCTAACGCGTCCTCTTTTTCCTTCAGATGTGTAACAAACGCTTCGTACAGAGTACGAACCTAATCTATCACATGAAAGTCCACCAGGGCATTCGTGATTACCCCTGCGATCAGTGCTCGTATAAAGCTCGAAATCAAAACGATTTGAACCTACACAAACGTAGCCACTCGGGGGCACGACCGTATGTGTGCGAGCACTGTCAGTGCTTTTTTTCCACCTCCAGCAACCTGAGCAAGCACATCAAACGGCGGCACACGGGCGAAAGAAAATTCCAGGTCAGTGCTAGTTTTAGAACTAATTTCCCTTTTTTGGCAACTGGCAGGTGTGTGGCAAGGCATTCCGAACATACAGCCACATGAAGGCTCACAGTTTCGTGCACAACCGGGACAATCGTCCGGTAAAGTGCGATCACTGTCCTTACCGGACTAGCACCAAATCGTCGCTATCCATTCACATGAAAAGCCACGTGGCCTCTAGGCCGTATGTTTGCACGTACTGCCAGGTCGGCTTCCGAACCTCAAGCAATATGCACAAGCACGTTAGGAACATGCACGAAAAGCAGCGGCCTTTCAAGGTATCACGAAATTACCAGATTTCAAATCAAAGCATGTAATCGATTGAATTCAAAATTCTAACACTTTCCTCCCGTCATCCGAACACAGTGCGAACAATGCGACAAGACGTTCAACACTAAGGAAACGGTGCAGAAGCACATGGTGACGCACACGCGAACGAAGCCGTACTCCTGTCCAAAGTGTAGCTTCGCGTACGGTTGGTACAATGGGTTGCAGAAGCATATGAAGGCGATGCACCCGGGCGTGCCGATTCCGACAGAGAAATCAATGATAGTAGCGATGACGATTAAGGAAGGTGAATAAATGGAGAGCTATGTGAAGGTAAGTCGATATTTTGATTGTTCTGAAACTACCGAAGGCATGATCAGATGCGCGTACTCCCAAAGAGTGCTACACTTCTAACTTCCAAGGAAGGAACAAAAATTCCTCCAAGTGGCGTACTTGATGGGGGATGTTCATTCTAGCTGCGCTACAAAATGGTTGCAAAGGAACAAGAAAACGAGTCAGCTAGAAGGACTTACCTTACCAATCAGGCTAAGGCCTTGTTGTCCTCTGCTGTCCGAAGAAGTCGTCTCCACTCTACTCGATCCATGGTCACACTTCGCCAGCCTCGTAGTCTGCGAAGGGTCCGCAGGTCGCCTTCTACTTGGTCGATCCACCTTGCCCGCTGTGCGCCTCTTCTTGTTCCTGTTGGGTCGCTTCCAAGAACCATTTTCACTGGGTCGTCGTGCTGCATTTTTACGACGTGCTCAGCCCACCGTAGTCGCCCATTTTTTGCAATGTGGACGATGGATGGTTCTCCCAGCAGCTCGTGCAATTCGTGGTTCATTCGCCTTCTCCACGTTCCGTCATCCATCTGCACTCCACCGTAGATGTACGCAACTCCTTCCGTTCTAAAACACCAAGCGCGCGTTGCTTCTCCACGAGCATAGTCCAGGTCTCGTGGCCGTAGAGGACCACCGGTCTAATCAGTGTCTTGTAGATAGTCAACTTCGTGCGGCGGCGAATTTTATTCAACCGGGACGTCCTCCGGAGTCCAAAGTAGGCACGATTCCCTGCCATAATGCGTCATTGAATTTCTCTGCTGGTATCATTTTCGGCGGTCACCAGTGAGCCCAAATACACGAACTCATTGACCACCTCGATTTCATCACCGTCAATCTGAACTCGGGGTGGGACGCTAACATTGTCTTCCCCAGAACCTCTTCCTTTCATGTATTTTGTCTTTGATGCATTGATGGCAAGTCCAATCCGCCTAGCTTCAGCCTTCAGTCTGATGTACGTTTCCGCCATCGTCTCAAAGTTCCATGCCATGATGTCGATGTCATCGGCGAAGCCAAGAAGCTGGATGTACTTCCTGAAGATCGAAAGTCCATCACCTTGCCGTAACCCCCTTCGAGATTCAAAGGGACTCGAGAGTGTCCCCGATACTCGAAGAACGCACATCAGTCGAACCATCGTTGCCTTGACCAATCGCTTCAATTTATCCGGAAATCCGTACTCGTGCTTAATCTGCCATAACTGATCTCGATCGATTGTGTCGTATGCGGATTTGAAATCGATGAACAAATGATGTGTGGGCACGTTGTATTCTGCAGAACCTGCCGAATCGCGAAAAATTGGCCCGTGGTACCGCGGGCATCCATGAATCCCGCCTGGTATTGCCCCACGAACTCTCTTGCAGCAAATGGTGACAGACGGCGGCATTGAATTTGGGAGAGTACCTTGTAGGCAGCGCTCAGCAGTGTGATCGCGCGGTAGTTGCAGCAATCCAACTTGTCCATAGTTGGGCATACGACACCTTCCATCCACTCCTCCGGTAATATCTCCTCCTCCCAAATCTAGGCAATTACCCAGCGCAGCGCTCTAGCCAGTGCTTCACCACCGTATTTTAATAGCTCACTTGGTAGTGGATCTACACCAGTTGCTTTGTTGTTCTTCAGCCGACCGATCTCCTCCTCAACTTCTTGAAGATCAGGGGCCGGTAGCCTGTCGTCTTCTGCGCGTGCTCCAAGGTCTGTTGCCTGAAACTTTTAAGAAGTTCGAAGTACCTAAGAAAAGCTAGATCTAGAGATCTTTGGAAAATGCCAGTGATCTTAAGAGCAGTTTCCATAACATTAATCCAGACTTTTCGAGCAGTTAAAAGATCTCTACGCGTGATTTTAGAAAACTTCAGGATAGTTCCATGCAGGGCCCCACAAAGTCACTTTCAATCGAAAATCGTCAAGCGACGATGAAGCTGTCAACCATCACTTTCAATTGAAAGTCATTCTGTCTTCTCTTCGAGCAGATCCCCGTCAACATCAACAGAACCACTTTCGATCAGTTTTCATGCTGTTTGTTTTGGCTTGACTAGCCTTCATTTCTTCTTTCATTGTCAAATGAACTTACTTTTGCATTGAAGCGAATCTGTTCGATCCAAATTCGTACAGTTTTTATGACTTTTGTTGATTGTTCGCTCGGTTCATTTAAGCGTATGCGCATAGATCTGTGCATGAGGATGTCAAATTTATCATTGTCGGGTGGTTTGTTTACCCATCAATATGGGTATTTTTTTTACATCGAAAATTGATATGCGACGCCATTTTGAAATCCAAGATGGCGGCTTCCGGTTTAAGAAAAAGTGGGAAATGCTGTCAAATACTTATCAATAAAGGTATTTTTGGAATCGGGATGATGTCTAGACGATGAAAATCGATATCCGACGCCAATTTGAAATCGAAGATGGTGGCTTCCGTTTTACGAAAAAGTGGAAATACAGTCAAATACACATCAATATTGGAATTTTTGTAATCGGTATGAAGTATACAGATCGAAAATTACGGAGATGAACTAGCCTACGGCTAAAAATCTCCTAAATAAAGGAAAAAAAATTGATATGCGACGTCATTTCGAAATCCATGATGGCGGCTTCCGATTTCAGATTAAGTGGGAAATACTGTCAAACACCCATCAATGTAGGTATTTTTGGAATCGGGATGGCGTCTAGAGGCCGGAAATCGATATCCGATGCCATTTTGAAATCCAATATGGCGGCTTATTATTTCAGAAAAAATGGGAAATGTTGATGCCATCAATATGAGTATTTTTGGAATCGGGCTGACGTCATTTTGAAATCCACGATGGCGGCTTCCGGTTTTCTTTAAATGTTGTAAATTCTATCAAATACCCATACAAACGGTTTTTTTTTTAGAATCAGGGTAACGTCTAGAAGCCGGAAATCGATATCCGACGCCATTTTGTAATCCAAGACGGCGGCTTCCGATTTGCGGAAAAGTGTCAAATATCCTAAAATATGGCTATTTCCAGAATGGGGATGCGACGTAGATGCCGAAAATTGATGTTACGCCATCTAAATCCAAGATGGCGGCTTTGGTTCAGAAAAACTGTGAAATACTGTCAAATACCAATCAATGTGGGTTAGAAACCAGAAATCGATGTCCGACGCCATCTTTAAATTCAAGATGGTAGCTTCCGATTTCAGAAGAAGTTTCAAATAGCCTACAAATGGCATCGAATATTGATTTTCAGCATTTACGTGTCGTCCTCGTTCCGAAAATACCAAGATCTCAGGGTATTTGACACTTTTTGTGAAACCCGATGGCCGCCATATTGGATTCCAAAGTGGTATCTGATATCGATTATCGGCATCTATGCGTCATCCCGTTCCGAAAATACTCATATTGTAGGATAGTTGACACTCTCTGAATCCTGATGGCCACCATCTTGGATTCCGAAATGGCGTCGAATCGAGGGGGGCGACACATCTAAATCTCAATTCTAGATGCCCAAAAAATCTCACACTAGCGAATCAATCTTGGAAAATCATCTTTCATTTCTCGCATCTACTTGCATCGTGCTTCATCTTTTTGCAGGAAATCTTCAAAATCGAGACAAATCTTTGTTTTATCTACTCAGCGTGCGTGCAGCTAGCCACAGCAAAACACAATCTTTTCTGCATCGTAGATAGAGTCGTCCCCCTCGCGTCGAATTTAGATTTTTGGCATCTGCGCTTTGTTCCCGTTCCGAAAATACCCATATCCCACTTCATAAAAACCAATGACCACTATCTTGAATTCCAAAATAACGTCGAATATCGATTTTCGGCACCTTCGCGTCGTCCCGTTCCGAAAATACCCATATTGTAGGGTATTTGAGACTTTCCCTGATCCCAATGGATGCCATCTTGGACTCCAGAATGGCCTCGTTAATTTAATTTTAGTTTATTATAAAATAATATATTATTACTACATATAATCCGGATGCCATGTTGATGCCTGCGTCGTCAGGTCGTGACAAGTCGAATGAGCCCTGAATTGAAGTAAAAGTGGAAAAAAACGAAGGAAGCAGTTTTCGAGTCATTCATTGCGTCAATTGAAACGAGCCTTTGCTTCAAATGAAATGAACTGAAGCACTTGACGAACATAACAAGTGATAGTCCAGTCATGTTTGAAAAGAGGAATGTTCATTGTGACTCGATAACAAGAAACACGGTGACTTACACGAAAATGATATTGCTCGAAATGAAGCGATTCTGCGGAGAGTTCATTTTTTTCTTTGTTTCGAAAATGCAGAACCCTGGTTCCATGATGTGCTGAAAAAAAGTCGAGAACCCTCATGATGTTCTATTGTTTATTGAAAAATTCAACTGGCAATTAGCCCTAAATGAATAAAACTTAAACTAAGGCTCTGAACCATTTGGCGAATTTTTTTTAACTTTTAGTTAAAATTTAACATATAAAGGGTGTCCACGATGAAATTGCCACACTATGAAATTGCTCTAACTTTTTAACCGTTGGGTAGAATTTTATGAAAATTTGGGTGGATTTAGTTCATAGTGCATTATTTACATCCTGCAAGTTTTAAAGTCGTGTGATCAAAACTCGCGGAAATGGAGTCGAAAGAACAGCTCGTGCGTGATAAAATCTTGCGCATTCATCACGAGAACAAGGATCTCTCGCATCGTTCCATCGCTAAAACGTTGGGAATCGCGAATTCCACGGTGTCGCGAGTGATTAAGCGGTTCGAGGAACGGTTGACCACCGATCGGAAGCCCAGAAGTGAAGGAAAAAGTATTCCGTACAACACCAAAAATCTCAACCGCGTAGTTGGGGCCTTCAACCGAAATCCGAACGCCTCCGTTAGGGATGTGGCTAAGAAGCTGCACCTAAGCCGAAGTTTTGTCCAGAAGGCCAAAACTAAGGCTGGGCTTCGAACGTTCAAGGTACAAAAGGCCCCTAATCGCGACGAGAAGCAGAACAAGTCCGCCAAAACCCGTGCCAGGAAGTTGTACCTCAACATGCTGACGAAAGTTGAATGCTGCATCATGGACGACGAAACATATGTGAAGGCCGACTTCAAACAGATCCCCGGCAACCTGTTTTTCACGGCCAAGGATAAGTTCAGCGTTCCGGAGCATGTCCGCACTCAGAAGATGTCCAAATTTGCAAAGAAATTCCTGGTTTGGCAAGCCATCTGCACGTGCGGGAAGCGGAGTGCACCTTTCGTGACCCAGGACACGATGAACGGACAGGTGTACATAAAAGAGTGCCTCCAGAAGCGGCTGCTTCCTCTCCTGAAGACCCACAACGTCCCAACAATCTTCTGGCCGGATTTGGCCTCATGCCACTACTCCAAGGACGTGCTGAAGTGGTATGCGGACAATAAGGTCAATTTCGTGCCGAAAATGTTCAACCCTCCCAACACTCCGGAGCTCCGCCCTATCGAGAAGTACTGGGCGATTATGAAGCAGCACCTTCTTAAACGACCTAAGGTAGTGAAGACAGTCGAGGAACTGAAGAAAGTATGGGTTTACATGCAAAAAACGGTTGATTCACAGGTTGTGCAGAATCTTATGGCCGGGGTAAGGCCAAGGTGCGGGCATTTGCGTATGGACTGTAAATAAAATACGAGTAAAATGGTAAAATGAAGTTTAATAGTTATTTCTCAATCCCTGAAAATTTGATGGCAATCGGATGAAAACTCGAATTTTGCGAATCAATTTTGTGTGTGGCAATTTCATCGTGGACACCCTTTAGAAAGTTATCGATGAACCCTGCTATCCGAGCATGGTTATTTCTGACAGATAAGAAGTTAAATGTTGACAACCGTGGTTCGAAAACCGGTCGATCGACATCACGGGGATTTTCGAACATTGAATATAACTTTCGAAATGTCACTTTTAACCACGAGTTAAATTTAACTCGGCAAATGGTTCACAGCCTAAATAGTTATTGTCAACGGTACGGAAAAGGCCAAGTAGCCGATGACGAAACACGTCAGCTGATACATTGAAGTCGAACATATAAAAAAAGTTGTTGAATTGTCGGCTGATTGCTCGTGTGTATAATTCCGGCTCCGTGGTTCCAAAAACAGAAAGTCGCGTTGACGAAGAGACCTCTCATATTTATGACAACAGTGTTGGACAGTCAATGTCACCCGTAAGCAGTTTTCCAACCGAAAAGTTTTTGGTCGTTTGTCAACTCCAAACGGAAGGAATCCGGGTTGCCTTGTTCCATGTTTCTCGGGAATGACTCGACTAATAGCGAAAGAGAAAAATGCGACTTGTTTGCTCGTCATTTCGAGCAAGTGTTACACGATTTCTCCGCTTCGCCAACACAAGTGCTGGACGCTACCATAGAGGTAACTCAGATGACGGCGTAAAAAGAATCGGCGTAGGTAAACTAAATGACACGACGAGAGCGGGATGATCGGCATCTAGATCAATCAGTGGCTCGACTGGCAAGGAAACAAAAGTGCCCGGTAGTGCGGAATCATTTGCCAGGACAAGATCTAGCAAACGTCCATTTCAGTTCGGAAAAGTATTCACTTGTGTGAACCCGTAAAAGTTAAAACCGTCCAAAAGAGCACAGCAAGCAACCGGCATATGCGAAAGCAGTGGATCAATTAATGGTGTGCCACTGTCTGTAAAGCATCACTGCAGACCAGCTTGATTGTAGTCACCAAATACGAAAGCGGGCAGGGACTTAATTGTGACGAAATTGAGCCTAACGATTCCACATGCTCACGGATGATCGTGCAGTCGTTTTTGCGGTCAGGAGGCAGGTAGATTGCGCCTACACTAAGCTTGCTTTGTGGAAGCTCTACGACAATCCACAGCTGTTCCAGTTGACTGGAAATTGGTGACGTACCTACGTAGCTGGCTAGTCTCGTAGATACTCCAATCAGGACTCCACCACCGCGCGATTTTTGACTGTTTAGGGCAGACCGGTCAGTTCTGAAGACGGAATAGAGTGACCCGAAAAGTTGTTCTGAGAATTTCTGGGAAGCATAGAGACCTTCAGAGGTGTTTGCAAGAATTCCATTTATGTCAGAGCAGAACAGAGATCTTCAATAGAATTGAGAGCTTCAGGGATGCCTCGAAAACACCAATACAAATCCGAGAATCTAAGGGCAGTTCAAATAATTTCAAGGACATTACAGAAACCTTGAAAAAGTTTCGAGAAACTCAGGGAATTTCTGGAAACATCAGCTCCGAGAGAATCAGAGGAACGCAATAAAAATAGTATTGTAAGGGTGCTAATATCATGGAAATTTTAAGAACATAAAAAAATGCGAAAATTTAGGTAAGTTGATTAGAAAATATCAACGTAGTTCACATTAATGAAAAAAATGTGGGAACTTTTAGCAAGCACCGATATTTTCAAGGAACTTCTAAGATATTTCGATATTTTAAGTTAGTTTCATGATATTCAGCGAAGTTACGAGTACTCCGAGGACGATCAGATTACTTCAAAATAATCTCATTACCTTAAGGAAATTTGCAGCGACTTACAAGGAGTTCTGTGGAATTATTCCGAGAATTCTATGATTGAACCGAAAACTTCGGAAACGTCAGAAAATTATGAATATATATGAAAATTTTCCGGAACATTAAACCAATTTAGAAAACTTCAGAGATGTCCTCAACAGAGAAAATTAGTGATTTGAGGCAATGTTTCGTGAGCGTTTAAAAAGTTTATAAAACATTAGGAAAATTGTGGAAACTTCAAGGGAATTAATTTAATTTCAGTAAAATTGGGGGTTCTTATAAAAAATACTGAGAAATTCAGGGCAGTCTATAGAACTTTAAGGAAATTCAGGAATCCTTTGGGAAGTGCGGGCTACAAAATGGTGAGTGACAATCTGGAAGGAGCGATATACCTAGCTCCGGTCCTCACAAGTTCCTACCTCACGCCTCCACGAGTCATATGATCACAAAAGACTGCCAGCTGAAAAATTGACACAGCTCGTTGGCGTAGCCTGGGCAATGTTGTCAATCCGACAATAGCAGAGTGAGGAGGTGTGACGCTAACACTGGCGCGGTATAACCATAGCACGGTGATAGAGGAAATGCTTCGCGAATCCAGTGACGGGAGGAGAGACTCGGGCGGCGGTTCAACACACGCCGACTTGAAGATCCAGCGGTAAAAGGTCTTTTGTTGAAGAACTTGAGACTCGAGCTGCGGACGTTCCAGAAGGTGGCAGCGTAGAAGAACAATGGATGGCCATCAAGAATGCCTTTATAGAAACAAGCGAGAACAACTTGGGTGAGCTGCGCACCCAGAGGAAAGAGTGGATCACAGATGAAACCTGGCGGAAGATTGAGGAGCGTAGAGAAGCAAAAGCCGCTATAGAGCGGGCGAGAACCAGAGGAGCCAAGAACGAAGCCCGCCAACGGTACTCGGCTCTAGAGAAGGAAGTCAAGCGCTCTTGCAGACGGGAGAGCGTGGGTGAACTCCCTGGCCGACGAAGGGGAGAAAGCCGCAAACACTGGCGATATACGCCTCCTCTACGATATCTCACGACGCCTGAGTGGAGCAAGGATGAACCCGAGGATGCCAGTGAAGGACACGACTGAAAAATTGCTTACCGACCCCACTGACCAGCTGAAACGCTGGTTTGAGCACTTCGGCCAACCAGCCATCAACATCTCGGCATGATCCACCTAGGGTGCGACGCATCACTCGCGTCAATTCCGAGGCCCCATCATTGCAGGAGATTGAAGCAGCTATCCGAAGCATGAAATCCAACAAGGCTCCAGGGGTCGATCGCATATCAACAGAGATGCTCAAAGCTGACCCCATGCTATCCGCACAAATGTTGCATCAACTATTCTGTAATATCTGGGACAGCGCGACTTTTCCGGCCGACTGGATGCAGGGCATCTTAGTGAAGGTCCCAAAGAAGGGGGATCTGACTGTGTGCGACAATTGGCGAGGCATCATGTTACTGTGTATTGTTCTCAAAGTTCTGTGCAAAGTTATCCTGAATCGGATACAGGAGAAGATCGACGCGACTCTCCGACGGCAGCAGGCAGGATTCCGTGCCGGAAGATCTTGTGTGGACCATATTGTCACGCTCCGCATCATCCTGGAGCAGGTCAATGAATTCCAAGAGTCCCTTTATTTGGTATTAATTGACTACAAAAAAGCTTTCGACCGTCTCAATCACGAGAATCTGTGGGGCGCCCTGAGACGCAAGGGAGTCCCGGATAAAATCGTCAACCTCATCGAAGCGCAGTATGAGGTTTTCACGTGCAGAGTTCTGCATAATGGAGCCTTGTCCGACCCTATCCGGGTAGTCGCTGGTGTGAGAAAAGGATGTATACTATCACCGCTACTGTTTCTCATCGTAATCGACGAGATCATGGTAGGTGCAATTGACCGTGTACCGAACCGTGGGCAGCTTTGGCAGCCTATCACCATGGAGCATCTCAACGACTTAGATTTGGCTGATGATGTTGCTCTACTAGCACAACGGCGCTCTGATATGCAGAGTAAGCTCAATGACCTAGCCGAACGCTCCTCTGCGGCGGGTCTCACCATCAACGTCAACAAGACCAAATCGTTGGATATCAACACGGGCAACCCTTCCAACTTTACGGTAGCGGGGCAAGCAGTGGAGAAGGTCGAAAGTTTCCAATATCTTGGCAGCCAAATAGCGTCGGACGGTGGGACCAAGAGTGACATAGGTGCACGAATCAAGAAGGCTAGGGCTGCCTTTGCGAGTTTACGAAACGTATGGAGATCCAACCCGATAAGTCAACGCACCAAAATCCGAATTTTCAACTCGAACGTGAAATCTGTGTTGTTATACGCCAGACGTAGTGTGTATCAGCGGAGAACACTCAAAAGCTGCAGGTCTTCATCAACCGATGCCTGCGGTATATAATTCGTGCCTGGTGGCCTCACAACTGGATCTCGAATGCCGAGCTCCATCGTCGATGTCATCAGAAGCCGATAGCAACAGAAATTCGAGAGCGAAAGTGGAGGTGGGTCGGCCACACACTTCGACGGGGCGGAAACGAAATCTGCAAGCAACCGCTGGATTGGAATCCGGCAGGACATCGCAGCAGAGGCAGATCCAGGGGCTCATGGCGGCGGAGCCTCAATAAGGAAATTAAGCAAGTCGATAGGAATCTGACCTGGGCCCAGGTCAAGGCAAAAGCGAGCAGCCGCCCAGGATGGAAGTCTTTCACGTTGGCCCTTTGCACCGCTGGTGGTGCACAGGACCCTTAAGTAAGTAAGTTTGTGTGAGTTGCAGCATTAATTAATTAATTAATTTATCTTTATAAGGGAGGCTTTCAGCCTTGGGCTGGTTCGCCTCCAACGTTGCAGCATTATTTGAATTAAGGGTACTAATGAGGTCTGATTAACTGCCTCTTACTCTTGAGCATACTCTGGAACCTACATTTCGTATTTAAATCTATAAGTGAACTGCTGGTCTGAGTTTCTCTGGTATATTCATTTAGAAGATGTTCCTGAACATACAGTCAAACAGCACGTAATGTTTTGAACAACTTCAATGACAGTTGTCCAGCAGTGCTCCCATTTTATTTACAACAATCTAATGCCTACTTCTTGTCTTTTCACATGTTGTTCTTGATATCGAGTTATAGAATCAAATTAACACTACATAATACATAGACCAAAGGAGGCATCGACTTATGGAAATATCGACTTATAGATAGTACCAAAGATGAATACTAAGATGAAACTGTCGGAAGAAAAACTTTCTATTTTAGTGTCCTCTTTCACGGTCCTTTTCATCCAATGAATACCCCCCGTATTCAAGGTAATTTTGTGGTTTTGCTGCCCCCTCGGTAGAGATGAAATTTTGCGCTCATATTGATCAAAACAAACACACCAAAATCAGAGGTGTCCCATTTTCTAATTACTCGAATAACAATTAATCGATTTTTTTTTGTTCGCTGTGCTGCCATTTTTCTACCAATGAGAGTGCAGCACATGTTTGAAACGATCGGTGATGATCCTCTGGAGAAGTTAATGCTTATATCGGCATGATACAAATATTTTACTTTTCGGTTCGTTAATCGATTAATCGATAATTCGAATGAGAATCGGCCATCACTAGATGAATGTGAAACGTCATTTCAAATATATGGATCGTACATAAATAATGATACAATTTCAAAGGGACCGGGGCTCATCACAAATTACGTCCACACGGTAACTGGAATAAACACGAGTGTTCACCGGTTGATAGTACGATACATGGATAAATGAAGGGACCACCGGATCACTTAAGTTATAGAATATCAAATTGTGGAGAGTTGACTGTAGTCTATAAAATCGACAAAAACGAGCATAGAATGTTCATAGAAATACAAACCAAAACGCAGCGGACACTTAAAATTATTCCGAATTTGGATCAGCATTTTTCACCGTCAATCAATGACATTTTTTTCTATAATGCCCCAATTATTTCTGTACCCCCGCCTGGATGAAGTCACGTGTAACTCCGTTGGAATCATTCCAATGTCAAATCTACCTTCAACCTGCCTGTGTGTTGTCAAAGCAGGGCAAAAAATGCTTCCGTCGTTCGGGTTCATTAAAATCCCACCGTTCATCAACTGTAGGTCAGGCACGTGCTACCGTTTCCTAACAATACAACGCAGTGGGAAGAAGACGCGATTCCGATTTTGAACGGAGGGGAAGCACTGATTTCGCTTTTTCTCGTAAAACATTGAAAGACCTTTTTTGTGCTAGGGTAATTGACTTCTGTCAGCAGCTTTTTGTCTCCGATTGCTTTGTTACTTGACACTAGTTTTCGTTGTTCGAAAAACGGATTTCACAGTCCCGTCCGTTTGTCGAAATGTGTGGGATTGTTTTTTCCCCCGGTCGAGGTCCTTGAACCGACCTACATGTAACGGAGGAAATAGTTTGCGAAAGCCAATCAAAACACTTGAAATGAAGCGTGCTTGAGTCAATTATCAAAACAGGAACCTTTGCACTTCATTGCTGCCTGGGTGGGAATCCGAATTGAATAAATACCCCGGGATTGCGCCATAATCCCTTGGAACAACAAAGAGCGGTGGCCGCGGTCTCCTGCCGCGTATGAATGGTTAAGTTGCGATAAGCTTTGGTTGACGGTGTTAAAACAATATGGGATGATGATGATGATGAGAGGGTAATTTTGTCATTGAGATTTTGTTATTCTGGTTTTTTTATCATCACAGCAGCGGAATTGAACCATTCGTCCCTGAGATATCGAATCTTGACAAGTTGAGGTTATTTAAAAAAATAAGCGATAAATTTGATCTCTTGATAGAATTTCAATTCAGTTTTCAATTTACATTTTTATATTGCAAAATAAATCCCGATTTGCATAATATTATACGACTTGTGGGCAAACTAATTTTTCCGTCCAATTTATATGCACCTTCCATCCGCGTCGCACTTTGGCTTTCGTTAACGATGTTTGCTCACCTTCCCTAACTCCACTGGCATCAAAGCGGAAAAATCCTTCATAAGATCCTACAAAGTAAAAAAAGGAATATACCTAGTTACACACACTGACACCGAAAAAAACATCACGAAACCATTGACATTGAAAGTCCCTTCTTAATCGATTAAATATGTCACCTTTCCGCGATGGTCTGTCGCTGGCTGGCGATGGTACGCCGCACACCTGGCGAGTTCTGCAACTGCGTCGTCTGTCACCGCTTATACCAGGAACCGGGATTGGGGTGCACGCAAATCCCTTCACATCTAGAACGAACAGCCGAAAATGCAAACCGACACATAGTCGCCATTTTTGTCGTGAAACGGTTACAATGTAGCATGCTCGCTCTCGGAGAGCTCGTCGCGATTGGTGGAACAAATTATAGCAAGCGTCGCTGGATGGGCGTGGTCGGCCGATTGGTGTTTCATTCTCTTTTGTCGTGCTTTGCGTTCTGCTTCTAGCTGCGTTGATTTTTTTCTTGTTATGGCAAAACTTGTTACTCTCGCCTGCCTCTCTCGTGTGCGCGTGAGTCGGAAGAGGAAGAGCTGTACAGAAATACAAATTTGCTCGAATTTATATTGCACTTTGATGTGGTGGTGACTGACGGACGAATTATAAGAATAAAAATATAATGGGGATGCAGAATGGAATAAAACCAGTGTTTCTCAATTTATGGGTGGGACGCAAAAATTCAGTCAATTCTGGTCATGGTTTCAAAATGTCGTGAAAAATTTATTTGAATTTCAATATTTATTCGATATAAAATAATCCAAATTGAACTACAATAACAATTTATGGGTTTTAATATTTTGCTAGTGGAAATGGCTTGATTTACACATTATTAATAGTTTGTGAACTAAATTTATAACAAATTGTTAAACAAATTGATTGAATCTTACTGAAACATTACATGTTTTAGTGTTTCAAAATCATGTAGGAATTTTAATTCCATTTTTGTGATTAATTATTTGGACGATTTCATGGTTATTTTGACCTCTTCTGGCCTGTTCTATCATTAATCTGTGGACTATTCAAGCGTTTTTAGGCCATTTTGACGCCAGTTTGCATGTGTCCTGCCAGTTGTCCTAATGACGTTTGGCCGAATACCTGAGAAGAATTCATACATTATCAAACAATACTAGATTCCTGATTCAATTTGTCTAGTTATTTTTTTTTTTTTTTTTTTTTTTTTTTTTTTTTTTTTTTTTTTTTTTTTTTTACTTTATTATAGAGATTTTTAGCCATAGGCTAGTTCATCTCTTAGTCTAGTCACTGATTGAATTTGATAACCCGGGACTGAGAGATGTGGGGATTAAAAACTACCCAAAACTAAGTACTTTTCCCTCAATTCTCGGGTTCAGCCCATAAACCCAAATTTGAGTAAATCGTATAAAGTAGTTTCCATTTACCACCAGCAAAAAAAAAACTTACTTTTAAGTACATTCTACCCAAAATTATGTTTAATTCACGAAAATTTGAGAATATGCAATTTACTTAAAAGTGAATTATTGGGCTGATCTAGAGAGGGTCTAGTATAAGAGATGAGCGGATTCAAAACAAGCTGCTTTGGCAACCTATGCCTAGGTGGTTTCTAGCAACACTGCCACTGCAATCAAGATAGGCGGATAGACCTTTCTAGGCTGAACTATATCGTTGGGTCGAAACTCTCCTTCCTTTTTTGACAACAATAACGAGTGCAAGTGAGAGACTCAAATTAAAAATTAAATAAAAAGAACTCAAATTTTGGGTATTATTTTTTCTCCGTGTACGAGACATCAATTATAAGGAATTATTTTAGGGGAATGATAATCAAAAGTACTAATTTGGGTATTATTTTTTCTCCGTGTACGAGACATCAATTATAAGGAATTATTTTAGGGGAATGATAATCAAAAGCACTATTTCAAGATCCTTGACTTTTCACAATTCTGAAGATTGGAAAATGTTCAAAATTATGCATTAGTGATTAATAATTCATCATCATGTTATTAGTTCTTTTTCTTTTTCATCACAGTTTGTTCTATTTCTGATGAAATTTCAACCACACCAACAGTAGAAGAATTTACAATTTAAGAAAAGTTTCACCAGTATGACTTAAATCCTATTTTCGTGGCACTCACATGATGTCAGAAAGACAGGTGACGTCGCCAAAGATGATGCACATCGTTTAAAATAATGATAAATCAGAAGTTAATAGGTAATTTTTCCTTCTCGATTAGATCATGAGCAGTTCTTTCGAATTGAGCTATTATATTTATCTTTGGCACTGTGAATGGACTTGGCAGAGTAAGGATTCGAAAAATAAAAAATGATGACAAATAAAAAAAAAATTGGAAATTTTCTTCTTATCTACATGAGCAGTTCTTTGAAGTTTTATGCATCTCGTTTTTTTTTTAAACGCTCATGAAACTTGTCATGAGATTTGCTAATTTCTGATCCCGTTCGGAAAATTTGATGAGAAATTATAGTTTAATAATTTTAGTTTCCTTTCTTTTTTCTTTCAATTTAATTGCACCACTATTTATTGTTTTGCACATGACGAAATTCGGTCAAACGGCGTTCGGTCAAGTGGCATTCCATCAAATGACATATTCGGTCAAACGGCTTCCGGTGAAGTGAATCGGAACCATTTTGCCGTTTTAAAGTCAGTTTGGAAAGTCTAGGCCAAAAATTAATGAGTGTTGTTTCAGGCAGGGCTCTACATTTTCGAAACTCTAAAATGAACTCGAGTTTTATCTCTTTCCTACAACGTGTTCAACGCATCAATTATATAAAACCTAGCTGGACTATCAGCACGAAACGAAAATGAAAAAGAAACACGCTTAGAACGATAGGCTGGCTGTGGATTATCTCGTCGTTGCTTTGCTCATCACTTTCATTGAAAGTAACGTCGATTATGGAGATGAAACGAAACCTTCATATGGCTTTCAATCCCTTTCTCCGATTATCTATCACCACTCTTTCAATTTGTTTAATATGCGTTATGTCCAGTTTTCGTTACTTTTTTGTAGATAAATAAGTGAACGGAAGATTAATTGAACATATTACGTGTAATCTTCAAGTGTTTTCACGTGAGAAATGGTTTAAATATATATTTTCATTTTCCGTCATATAGGGGAAATGTAGGTAATGTCGGCCTACATGTCCCTAATTTGGGCCCATCGCTAAAAGTCTGCTATTTATCAATTTTATCTAGATGAACGCGTCATTAGGACGGTAGTAATGGATATTTTTGGTCGCTATTGAAAATTTAGTCGATTGCTGAATTTATGTATGGGCCCAAATTAGGGGCATGTAGGCCGACATTACATCCATTTCCCCTACGTCCTGAATCCTCGGTACTAATGGACCGTCCCAATGACGCGTTCATCTAGATAAAATTGATAAAGAGCACATTTTTAGCGATGGGTCCAATCTTAGATCCATAGGCCAATATAAGAGCTATTTCCCCTATTTCATGAAAGACGAAACTAACAAAGCCAAGCACTCTTTCACTAGTCCGCTGAAAGAAAGACCAATGAAGCGACGGGAGAATAAAAGACTAGCGATTGAAAAAATTGTTTGCAGACGCCGACTGAGGTTCTAGAGAAGCGGCGCCGGTGGTGTAGTGGTAAGCGTGATTACCTCTCACCCCAGCAGGCCTGGGTTCAATCCCAGTCGGCGCCGCCGGGATGTTCTGAGGCATAACATCTCTGATCACGCCTTCCTTCGGAGGGGAAGAAAGCCGTTCATCCCCGGTTCATATGTCGATGGGTCGATAGGGTAGGGTTCAGGTGTGGGAGCTACCTCCCTGGCGTCGGTAGCATCAAGGAAAAAAAGAGGTTCTAGAATACTGCGGAAACTGTTCGACTTCAACAGAAAAGAAAGCCAGCAGTCTCTTCGTTGCATCGATTTTACATATTGAAGCTGATATTGTGACGTCCTGGTCTTCGGCACCTTGTCTGGGGCTCTTTTAGTGCTTTTAAAGCAATTGAGCATTTCCACGCCAAAAGAAGGAACGGAAAACCCGACCTTCTCTAATTTGCATGAAACTTTACATAATTGTTTGTTATGGGAAATGATTCACATTTTTGCTGAAAAACGGCTATTTTGGATCTCGTATTTTTTTTTTAACTGGCGCTTTGAATTTTTTCAAAAAATCGTAGCGCGGAAACGGCACATCTGACCGAAATGACGTCCGAGATAAAGTTTTAGAGAAAAATAAACTTTTTCTAATCTAATCCAATCTAACACCAACACAGCCAGTTCATGAAAGCATCCTGGAAAATGATAAATATACCTCCATCATTTTTCTTATCTATTTGATATATGTAGCAGAGATGCGCAACATATTTCAAAACGGCCAGGCCTACTGTGTAGCATTTAAGGGGCAAGATGATTCAGAAACATCGGGCCAGTTTAAGTCAAATATTTAAACAAAATGCTTTAGAATTCAATAAATGGATGAAACGTGGGTATCTCGTACCATACCCAAATAACAATTCTGGGTTTATGAGTGTTCTGTAGACCATGATTTAGACTTGTTGAATGCTTAAAACCTCATGCAATGTTACTTGGGTACTGTTATTTATAAATGATTGGTCGTTGGGAGCATCTAGTTTAAAAATGTTAAGGGATGCTCCATCTTCCTTTAGTGGTCCGGACATAAGTACTAACTCTTGTCCTAGCCCTATAGGCCATGGTTATAGCGCCATTACTCGCTTTCTGAACAGAGATGAATGAAATGAAAGGAAAATAAGCTAGTTTTGTGGGCATCTTTAAGAGAAAGTTCACCGAACCAAAAATTAAATTTCTTTTTTGGAGGTTTTTAATTTTCCCAAAAATACCGGGAAAAAACATAAAAATTCCAAGAAAATCAGTTCTCTCCTCAGATTCCTGAGAAAATTCACATGCAAAAACATGTTTTCCGCCTCATCATTAAAAAAACAGACACTCAGCAAAACCGAAAGATACAACGGACTGTTGAAGTCTAGCTATGGGGAGTACGTCCACCGAACGCAAGCGAATCTAAAGCAGCACCCATCGGCGTTTTGGAAGTTCGTGAAATCACAACGGTCTAGTAATCGTATTCCGGACATAGTTTAGTTTAACGGGATCGCTGCTGCTACCCTGTCGATGTTGCTATCTTGTTTGCGAGCTTCTTCCAATCAGTTTACAACACAAATTCGCCACCTCTAAATCCTTCAAGTTTCGATCGCATTCACGAGTACAACCTGAATATCCCAACGATGCGCTTCTCACCGGACGACGTTATGAAAGCCTTGAATGACCTCGATGTTTCTAAAGGCCCTGGGGTAGATGGTATTTCCCCATCTCTGCTCAAATATTGCGCACGCTCACTCGCTTCTCCGATCGCCTGCATATTCAACCGTTCGCTGAGCGAAAGATCATTTCCCAATTTTTGGAAGACAGCTTCAATTGTGCCAATCCATAAAGTTTTTTTTTTTTTTTTTTTCTTTATTATACAGATTTTTAGCCTGAGGCTAGTTCATCTCTTACCAATCCATAAAGCGGGTAATCGAAACCGAGCTGAAAACTACCGTGGAATATCAATTCTCTGTTGCATTAGCAAGGTCTTTGAAACCTTAGTGCACAATGCTCTGTACAATGTAGTTCATCCTATAATATCGGAGTTCCAGCATGGGTTTGTCCAGCACCGCTCTACTACTACAAATTTGCTGTGCTACACTAATACCAACAATCAATACGAAACTAACGATTTTAAATTGGCTCACCACTTTAGTAGCCTATTGGTCCCAAGCAAACGATTAACGTACCCTATTCTAGTCGAAATTCTAGTACTACGCAATGTTTGTTTTGATTCGCTATGAAAGTTTGACAGATAAAATGAGGGGTTATTGGTTTTTCCTATGTTTCGAGGGGTGATTCGACAAGCTTGGGACCGAAGAGAGTACCAGAGCTGAGCCAAAAAGTTGAGCACGTTATTTCGGGACCTTCTAGTCTTAGAGTTACCTCTATGCTAATACTCTGTTTCGAGAGGTTGAAGCCCGGCGACAGGAGGACTCCATTTACATCGACTTTTCAAAAGCATTTGACACAGTGCCACACGTGTAAGCTACCGAAAATTAAGAGCTATTGGATTCCCTACTTGGTTAGTTGAGTGGATTCTCTCTTACTTGACCGACCGCCATTCCTTCGTTTCGATCAATTCTGCACGCTCGAAGGCCTTTGCAATTACTTCGGGAGTACCGCAAGGAAGTGTGCTCGGCCCAATGCTGTTTGTCCTTTTCGTCAACGATCTGTGCCTTCAGATTTCTTCATTTAAGCAAATGTTCGCCGACGACCTGAAGATGTTCAGAGTCATCACGACCGTACTCGACTGCCTCGCCCTGCAAAATGACATAAATGGGCTACTCCTATGGTGCCAAGAAAATGGTGTGAGTGTCAACATAGGAAAATGCAAGGTGATATCGTTTTCCCGTCGGAGCACCACCGTCAACCACCAATACCAATTGGATCCGTGTCATTAGAGCGTGTTACCTCAATTTGTGATCTTGGTGTTACTATTGACTCGAAGTTAAGATTCAACGAATATGTTGCACTTGTTACGGCTAAAGCTTCTACGGTTTTTGGATGCATTCGACGCTATACGTGGCAGTTTACAGGTTTTTTTGCACAAAAAACATTGTTCTGTACTTTGGTACGTAGCATCCTGGAATACGCGGCCCATGGACCCAAAAGTCACGACCAATAGCGTGGAAGGAATTTATCGAAAAATCATGGTTCTCGGTAATAGAATGGAAGTGCACGCAGTAGTAGGTTTTTTAGATTTGTGGGTAGTTATATTTTTGAGTGCATGGGGGAATGTTGTCAACAATGCTGTCGGTTTGTTTACCAACAATAGCTGACGTTTTGTTTTAACCTAACTTTTTTCCTAACCTGAACTTCAGAGCTAGGATTAATGTCATTGTTGATGTTGATCAAAATGGAATCAGTTTTATCACTTAATTGGTGGGGGTCCAACTAGAAATCATGCAAGGCGGACCCAGGTACGATCCTTGTGTAGCGAGGACCGACTGGACCAGATCCCGCCAGTCAGATGATTGTCCGCGGGAAGATTGTTCAAAGGAGGATTGTCCGCATGAGGATTGTTTGAAGGAGAATTGTCTGCTACCGACGAGTCAAGGAGTACGTGCAGGAAGAAGATTATCCGGAACTCTGAAGCTCTTTATATGTTCCAGAGGGAACGATACATTCGGATGCATCCTGTATCCCCATCAAATTTATCCATAAAATTCTGCTTATATATCCAGAACATCAGTCAGAACTTTTTTTCTCCAGACATCCTTATTCGATTTTTTGTCTATTTTTCAGTATATCCTGAATATCCCTGTTGATCCTTCTGTCTATTCCGAAAATTCCTTCAATTCGGCTCGCATGCCGTCACAGTGTTGCCATATCTTTTTTGAAGCAACATGCATCAGGATGAGTGTCGTTCCCCAACGTTTTCCTTGAACGTCATTGATTGTCTCTGAAGATCTTTCCTGCAACTATCTTCCTGCGGACAATCGTCCAGTGGACAATGTTCCTCTGATCAATCTTCCTGCGGACCAGTGTTGGAAAAGTTCGCGATATTTCACGAAGTTCACCAAGGGAAAAGTTCGCGAGTCATAGGGAACTTTGATGAACTTTTCCATCACTGCTGCGGACAATTCTCTTCCTCCAAATAATCTTCGTGCGGACAATCCTCTTTCGAACAATCCTTCTGCGGACAATCGTCTTTCGAACAATCTTCCTGTGGACAATCCTCCTACGGACAATCCTCTTCCGAACTATCTTCCTGCCGACAATTGTCCTGTGGACAATCTTCTTCTAAACAATCTTCCTGCGGACAATCCTCCTTCGAACAATCCTCCTGCGGACAATCCTCCTCCAAACAATCTTCCTGTCGACAATCATCCTGCGGACAATTCTCCTGCGGACAATCCTTCTTCGAACAATCCTCTTTCAAACAATCCTCCCGCGGACAATCCTCTTCCTTCGGATAATCTTTCTTCTCGACTCGTCGGTAGCGGACAATATTCCTGCGGACAATCCTGCTGATAATCCTCCTTCGAACAATCCTCCTCCGAACAATCTTCCTGCGGACAATTCTCCTTCGTACAATCTTCTCCCGAACAATCTTCTTGCGGGCAATCCTCCTCCGAACAATCCTTCGAACAACCTTCTCCCGAGCAAACTTCTTGTGGACAATCCTCCTTTGAACAATCTTCCTGCGGACAATCCTTATTCGAACAATCTTCCTGGGTACAATCGTTCTTCGAACAATCCTCCTGCGGACAATCCTCCTGGGGACAATCCAAATATATGATGTTCAAGGGCCCTGGAGCTAATGAACTATTAGATTAGATAATTAACTATTTTAACTAGTTCCGTTTTTTTTTTGTTAGCATCCATGCCTCTCACGCCAAAGTCACGAGTTCGAATCTCAAAATGGCGAAAAAAAAAGAAACGTGCTAAGGGATATGACACACCTCAATCTGACTGCCACGGCAGCGGGTACCGTGCTTTTTTTTTTGCTGGCGCTTTTGCTGGCAGTTGTGCTGTCTGTGTCACTTTTGACATCTGTTCTGGTACAAATTGCTGTCTTTTGCTCTAGTACCGGGTGCAACAGGTACACTAAAAAAAAACAGCTAGGGGAACCAAAAAAAAAATCGCGTGAAGGAGGTCCTTACCCTTTGGGTCCATGACGCGGCCTCTGTCTGGACACCTTATCACGCATCGCTGATCATCAGAGTCGAAAGAATTCAGAAGGTTTTTATTCAATTCGCAATTTGGGCTACAAAATGGTGAGTTGACAACCTGAAAGGAGCGGAATACCTAGCCCTGGTCCTCACAAGTTCCTACTTCACGCCTCCTCGAGTCATATGATAACAAAAGACTACCAGCTGAAACATGGACACAGCTGGTTGGCGTAGCCTGGGCAATGTTGCCAGTCCGGCAATAGCAAAGTGAAGAGGTGCGACGCGAACACTGGCGCGGTAACCATAGTACGGTGATAGAGGAAATGCTTCACCAAACCTGAGCGTCTGCTCACCATGGAGGTGCGGCTCAAAACGGCGTCTGTTCTCCATGTTAGGAGCGGCTGATCACCGTCCTAGTGCCAGCGTGGGACTCTAAACAGAGCTGTGCACGATGGTCCCCCGGCGAGACAGGGGGTTGGGGCAGGCCCAACAAGCCGCCCTGGAAAAAAACAAAGTTGCAAATACCGAAGAAAGAAATACGGATCGGAACAATCGGCACAGACCTACGCGACGAAATAAGGACTACGATTGGAAACTCGGAACATGGAACTGCAAATCGCTCGGCTTCCCGGGTTGCGATAGGTTAATCTATGACGAACTTCAACCACGCAACTTCGAAGTCGTAGCACTGCAGGAACTTTGCTGGACGGGACAAAAGGTATGGAAAAGCGGGCATCGAGCGGCTACTTTCTACCAGAGCTGTGGCACCACCAACGAGCTGGGAACCGGCTTTGTAGTGCTGGGTAAGATGCGCCAACGCGTGATTGGTTGGCAGCCGATCAACGCGAGGATGTGCAAGTTGAGGATTAAGGGCCGTTTCTTCAACTACAGCATCATCAACGTGCACTGCCCACACGAAGGGAGACCCGACGACGAGAAAGAAGCGTTCTATGCGCAGCTGGAGCAGGTGTACGACGGCTGTTCGCAACGGGACGTCAAAATCGTCATCGGCGACATGAACGCTCAGGTAGGACGGGAGGCAATGTATAGACCGGCAATCGGGCCAAACAGCCTGCATGCCGTATCGAACGACAACGGCCAACGATGCGTGAACTTTGCAGCCTCCCGGGGTATGGTAGTTCGAAGTACCTTTTTCCCCCGCAAGGATATCCACAAAGCCACCTGGAGATCACCTGACCAACACACAGAAAACCAAATCGATCACGTTCTAATCGACGGGAAATTCTTCTCCGACATTATCAACGTCCGCACGTACCGCAGTGCGAACATAGATTCGGACCACTACCTAGTTGCAGTATGCATGCGCTCAAAACTCTCGACGGTGCATAACACACGTCGAAGTCGAACGCCACGACCCAACATTGAGCAACTACGGGACACCGGAGTTGCCCAGGACTACGCGCAGCAGCTGGAAGTTGCACTACCCACGGAAGAGCAGCTTGGCGCAGCTTCTCTTGAAGATGGCTGGAGGGACATCCGTTCAGCCATAGGTAGTACTGCTGTAGCGGCACTAGGTACTGCAATCCCGGACCGAAGAAATGACTGGTTTGACGGCGAATGCAAACTGTTAGTAGAGGAGAAGAATGCAGCACGGGCGAGAATGCTGCAACACCGCACGAGATTGAATGTGGAGCGATACAGACAAGCGCGGAACAGACAAAACTCGGTTTTCCGAAGGAAGAAGCGTCAGCAGGAAGATCGAGATCGCGAGGCGATGGAAAATCTGTACCGCGTAAATGACACACGGAAGTTCTACGAGAAGCTAAATAGTTCGCGCAAAGGCTACGTGCCGCAAGCCGATATGTGCAAGGACTTGGACGGTAACCTTCTCACGAACGAGTGTGAGGTGATTGAGAGGTGGAAGCAGTACTATGACGAGCACCTCAACGGTGAAGCAGCAGAAAACGAAGGTGGCACGGCAACAGACCTTGGAGCACGCGCAGAAGACGACAGGCTACCGGCCCCTGATCTTCAAGAAGTTGAGGAGGAGATCGGTCGGCTGAAGAACAACAAAGCAACTGGTGTAGATCAACTACCAAGTGAGCTATTGAAATACGGTGGTGAAGCACTGGCTAGAGCGCTGCACTGGGTAATTGCCAAGATTTGGGAGGAGGAGATATTACCGGAGGAGTGGATGGAAGGTGTCGTATGCCCAATCTACAAAAAGGGCGACAAGTTGGATTGCTGCAACTACCGCGCGATCACACTGCTGAGCACCGCCTACAAGGTACTCTCCCAAATTCTATGCCGCCGTCTGTCACCATATGCAAGAGAGTTCGTGGGGCAATACCAGGCGGGATTCATGGGTGCCCGCGCTACCACGGACCAAATTTTCGCGATTCGGCAGGTTCT
The DNA here is from genome assembly GCF_037179485.1 of Ochlerotatus camptorhynchus. NCBI lineage: Eukaryota > Metazoa > Arthropoda > Insecta > Diptera > Culicidae > Ochlerotatus > Ochlerotatus camptorhynchus. The sequence goes on along the minus strand of NW_027040801.1, from coordinate 3,099,605 downwards.
GCAGAAATGCCGCGAATACAACGTGCCCACACATCATTTGTTCATCGATTTCAAATCCGCATACGACACAATCGATCGAGATCAGCTATGGCAGATTATGCACGAGTACGGATTTCCGGATAAACTGACGCGATTGGTCAAGGCGACGATGGATCGAGTGACGTGCGTTGTTCGAGTATCGGGGACACTCTCGAGTCCCTTTGAATCTCGAAGGGGGTTACGGCAGGGTGATGGACTTTCGTGTCTGCTGTTCAACATCGCGTTAGAAGGTGTGATCAGAAGAGCTGGGATAGACACGAGTGGCACGATATTCAGGAAGTCCATCCAGCTCCTTGGTTTCGCCGATGACATTGACATTATGGCACGGAACTTTGAGATGATGGCGGAAACGTACATCAGACTGAAGGCTGAAGCTAGACGGATTGGACTTGCCATCAACGCATCAAAGACAAAATATATGAAAGCAAGAGGTTCTAGGGAAGACAATGTTAGCCTCCCACCCCGAGTTCAGATTGACGGTGACGAAATCGAGGTGGTCGATGAGTTCGTGTATTTGGGCTCACTGGTGACCGCCGAAAATGATACCAGCAGAGAAATTCAAAGACGCATTATGGCAGGGAATCGTGCCTACTTTGGACTCCGGAGGACGCTCCGGTCGAATAAAATTCGCCGCCGCACGAAGTTGACTGTCTACAAGACGCTGATTAGACCGGTGGTCCTTTACGGCCACGAGACCTGGACTATGCTCGTGGAGGACCAACGCGCCCTTGGTGTTTTCGAACGGAAGGTGTTGCGTACCATCTACGGTGGAGTGCAGATGGATGACGGAACGTGGAGGAGGCGAATGAACCACGAATTGCACCAGCTGCTGGGAGAACCATCCATCGTCCACATTGCAAAAATTGGGCGACTACGGTGGGCTGGGCACGTCGTAAGAATGCCGCACGACGACCCAGTGAAAATGGTTCTAGAAAGCGACCCAACAGGAACAAGAAGAAGAGGCGCGCAGCGGGCAAGGTGGATCGACCAAGTAGAAGGCGACCTGCGGACCCTTCGCAGACTACGAGGCTGGCGAACTGTGGCCATGGATCGAGTAGAGTGGAGACGACTTCTTCGGACAGCAGAGGACAACAAGGCCTTAGCCTGATTGGTAAGGTAAGTTATTCAATTCGCACTGCGCAACCTTCCATGGAACGACCCGCTAAATCTGCCTGACTACACTGCACGCTGTATGATGATTGATTTGGAAACCTTACGTGCTAGGCGCACAAACATTCAGCAACTAGTTATTTTCGACTTACTGCGTGGCAACATTGATTGTCCTCAACTACTACAGGATGTCCCTCTATACGTTCCACCCCGACAGTTGAGGAGCTCACAACTTGTCGCTGTGCCGGATCACCGGACTGGTTACGGTTTCAACAATCCATTCGACGCTTGTCTGCGAGCTTTTAACGATACTTAACGAGGATTTCGATTTTGTGATTAGCAAAAGTACTTTTAAAAATTGGATTAAGAATGTTAGGTAAATTAGTCTGTACGATTTTTATTTTTTTATCGAAGATGAAACAACAAATAAAATATAAGAAACAAATAAAATCTCTCTCCTATTCCTTTACAAAAATCAAAACGTAATTATTTTTTTCGGAGCCGTGAACTTCCTCTTAACTGGATATCTGTGTGTGTGAGTTTGTGTCTTCACGACAGCTGACCAGAGTTCAACAGTGGACGACGTAGGAAAAATTCAAGTCTGCATTATCGATCGATTTTCATTAGCACCAGCAATGTCTAGAACTCAACACATAACTTGCTGCCATATATAAATTGAAATTGTTCATAATGAGAGAGAGAAGGATTAGTATTTTCCGTTTAATTCCACTACTTTACTACATCATGGCAACCAAGCCGTCGGAGCCAAATAAATTCATCGGATTGAAGAAAACCATCGCATCGCTTCACAAGGACGTAGCATTTCTGAAGAAATGCCAAAAATATAAGGTTATACCTATAAGCCCTAGGATTAAGGTACGGACACCCACCCCACCCAGCGTAGTAAAGAGGATGGAAGCAGAGTTCATCAAGGATAGCATCAGACGGCTATATTGCAAACTGGACATAAAGGTTTTGGAATGTTATTATCTACATCTCAAATTGGCCAAGGAGTATGCAATTAAATTCCAGGAGTTTCTGTCTAGGGCCAAGGTAGCAGAGGAGTGCGAATCGGACAGAAAGCGGAAGCTGCAGGATAGGAAGCTAAGCAGACTAGGACAGAAGTCTCAACGGAGACGGACGACACACCGAACGGGTGAGCAGATCTCATCAACCATCATCACGACGCCGAGGGTTCACTCCATTGATGGGTTGGTTGTCAACCGATCGACGACCGCATTCACGGAAGAACAATTGACACACCTCAACAAGGGGCTAGGATACGCGGTTACAACCAAGCCAGACGTGGAGCAGATCATCATTGACGTAGAAACAGCGATTACCAAGACGCTTCCAACAACATCGAACATAATCAAGGACGGACAGGAACAAAGTCGCGCCAACGAAAAAGAAATTCGGATTGTAAAGGAGCTAAAAAGTAAAGCAGTATACTACGTGAAGGCAGACAAGGGAAACGCGGTCGTTATCATGGTCAAGGACGATTACGATAATCAGATGACAACGAAGATTAACAACGGACCGTATAGACAACTTCGAGTAGACCCCTTACAGAACATAGTGAAACGCGTGGAGAAAGCACTGAAGGAGTGCAAATCGATATTAGGAGATGGAGCAGGTCGTTTACCGGAACCCAATCCCATTCTACCCAGGATCAAAGGTCTCCCCAAAGTCCACAAACCAGGAAATGAAATGCGAGAGATCGTGTCTGCAGTTGGTTCCCCCACCAACAAACTAGCGAAGTGGCTAGTCAAAGAGTTCCAGAGTATGCCGAATCAGTTCCAGAGTAAAGCAATTAGTAACACCCAGGAGTTCGCCCAGCAACTACAATCTTCAGGAGACATCAACGAGGACGAGATTATGGTATCTTTCGACGTCACAGCTCTTTTTCCCAGCGTACCGGTCAAGGAAGCGATCAACCATCTCGAGGACTGGTTATTAACACAACGAGAGGATGCAGCATGGAGAAACAAGGTTCGGACGTACCTTAAGCTGACCCGCCTTTGCATGGAAGAGAACTATTTCTTTTTCCGAGGTAACTTCTACAAGCAGACGAAAAGAGCCCCAATGGGAAACCCCCTATCCCCCTTCTTGTGTGAACTGTTCATGGCCAACTTGGAGACAATCCTGAAGCAGAAAGGACTATTACCAAACCGTTAGTGGAGGTTTGTTGACGATATCTTCTGTGTAGTTAAACGGGAAGCCCTTCCACAAATTTTAGATGAGATCAACAGAATTCACAAGGATATCAAATACTCACAAGGTAGAAAAATACGGGAAACTCGCATTTCTCGATCTTCTAGTCATCAGGGAATCGTCATCATCTTCCTCGCTTGAATCCGAAATTTACAGGAAACCAACAAGCACCAAAAGAGTTATCCCCTATACTTCCAACCATCCATTTCAGCAGAAAATGGCCGCCTTCCACCACATGATTCATCGAATGCAGACTCTTCCACTCAGCGATACAGGAAAGGTTAAGGAATTACAGTACATCTTCGAAACAGCAAGGCTCAACGGATACAAGGAGACCACAATCCAGGCAATCATCGATAAAAAAGCGAGAATTCTACAAAGGAGATTATTTACAACCCTCACCACCATTGAACGAGTGTCCGTTCCATGTGATCAAGATATTACTTGTAAGCTAAGACCACAGTTAAAACAATTCGGATTAGATTTAGTTTTCACCAGTAGACATAACCAGTTGAAATCATTGTTAGGATCCACTAAAGACCCAGTTAATGTTTTAGGTAAAGCAGGTGCTTATAAAATAAGCTGTAATCATTGTAACAAAGTATATTTAGGACAAACCAAGAGAACTTTAGCAACTAGATTTAAAGAACATATAGCGGAGGTTAATAAGGCCAAAAAGCAAGAGGAAAAAGGCCTAACATACGATTTCAAATCAAAGGTTGCAGAACACATCTTCACAGAGGACCACCAACTATCGACGGAGGATGTTGCAAAAAGCCTCGAGATCAACAAACAACGTAATTCAACTTTACTCAACAGGGATCAAGGAAACGGACACACATGGCTTTTCAAGTTACTACCTAGGACACATCAACGAGTAAGCAGCGGAGTACCTGTTCCTATAGAAAATTAAATTTATGTTTACCTAGTTTCTAAGTGAAAATGTACCTGTGTTAATATATATTCGGTAAATGCGATGTTTTTCTTCAGTCGAGTATTAGTACAAGACATTGAAGAAGTCTGCACATTGTAGACGAAATACACGTATCTGTCAAGGATAAGCAAATAAAGTAGTGGAATTAAATGGAAAATACTAATCCTTCTCTCTCTCATTATTCAGGTATTGCACTTCAATCATGTCGAAAATCTCATGTAATTTTTATGGCCACAAAAATAAACAAATGCAGTAAAAGCAGCGTAATGTCAGTTGTAATATTGTAATATTGTCCTTTTTGGCAAGTAATATTGAACCATATTTTTGTCACGATTGAAGTGCATTCACTTCGATGTGATATTAACATTATTTTTTACTGTGTAATTTAGTGTAAAATACGAAATAAAAAAATGAGATGAAACGTAAAAAACCTCAAAATATTCATGTCCGATGTATGATTTTTTTTTAACTTATGAAAAATGCAAATTTTTGGAAGATACTATGGATTCTATTTCTACGCGATTTTCTTCTACGTTATTTTTTCGAGTTTACGCTGAAATTAAGTCAATACGAATAGTTGAATTTCTGCTCCTACCTTTAAAAGTAGAACTATAATGTTATAAAAATAACTTTGCTTAATTCAATCGTGATGGAACATTTTTTTAGCACTTACAATTATTGACAACATCAGGTTTCAATTCACAAAAGTACATATTTTTTATGCTCACATGCAACATGATTATTTACCGCGAATGTTACTGTGGAGTATAAAACCGGATTCCACGGATTTCCCGGAACCGATGCCAATGTGCCCATATGTATGTCATCAGATACATTACAATCTGATTTCATTGATCATAGCTGGTCATTTTGGCATAATATGATATCATAACCTCAATGTAATTATATTCCAACAAACCGTTCGCCGGAATTCACAGATCCTCGTTCCGGAACCGATGCCAAACTGGCCAAACTCATCTCAAATCATCTTCATTCACTTGATTCTACCTATTTCACATGCCACAAGATATTTTCGCTTGAGATATTACTTTATCCTACAGAACCGATTTCTGGGACTCCCGGAACCGATAATATCGTAGCCATACGTTATGGAAATACCTAAATTCAGTCTCACCAATCATATTTCATCTATCTCATATCATTTGCTGCACCAGACAACCGATGAAAATTTAAAACATTTGGTCAAACTGGTTAAAAAAGTTCAAAAAAATAAACATATTTTCATATCTTAAGAACGAGGAGCGTTCTAAGGGGGTGGTACCTACGACAAAAGTTAGTTCAACTATTTTCCTTGAATAAAAATCCAAGTTCATGAAAATCGGATGAGGCATTGCCGAGAACAAGTTTGTTGAAAAAAACTCGTTCGTCCTGGTACTTTACGGGTTAAGGCCAACTGATTTGTCGTCTTATCGCATTTTTTGCTATTACGGCAGTTTTAACAGGTTTTTCAGTTTTACAACATCTGTATTCAGTATTGGTTCGTAGCGAAGTTATTAAAAAAAATCAAAGTGGGTGGCAATCGACAACAGTTTGAGAACCGCTGGAATAAATTAGATTATTATTTTACTCTCAACAAGGTTTAATAATCACAGCAATGAAGAAGCATCTTAGTACGGAAATTTTAGACTTGTACATATCCAATTTCAACATCTCTAATGTCCAGCAAACTCTTAATGAACATCAGAAAAGATCCTATTGGTCGATTCTCTTCATTGACTTACTGTTTTAATCACCGCAGCCATTTAAAGACATTTGGCTATTTTCGACTTGCTGTTCGATGATTGATTCATACAAAACCAACTTATTTGTTTGTAAAATAAGTTTCGAACGTTATAAAGAATATGAGCGTTTATCACCACCTACTAATATGACAGAGGGAGAATGTATGTGTTTGCTAATATTTATTCTACAAACGATTTTTCCGGGCATATTGCAACATATTGCAACCTATTAGACGTCCTGCAATAGCCTGATAACATTGATTGAACCTGAATTTAAATTTTAACTAAACACCAACCAACTATTCTGAGAACTCGAATAAGCTTTAATGAATAGATACGCTTGGTTATCATTTGTATAAGGTTAGTAGTCCTTACCAGCAATATTAAAGCTTGTATCTCTTATAAAACTTATGGTAGCTATAGATTTGAGATACATAATCCATACCAAAAAAAAAAAAAACAACAACTTATGTCAATAAATACTTTCCGCATTCTCTTAAAAACTAACCATTCTCGCTATCACTTGGAAACGGAGACGGAAGCCATGAACCGTTTTCCTGTTGGGAGCAGCCATATCCGATAAAACACACATTCTTCCGAAACCTATTACATACCATCATGATGATGCAGTTTTGACTACATCCATACGTTTGCGTTCTGATTCTGGCGTTTTGTAACGACGACGACGACGACGACAACAACAACAATGCGCGGCCCACAAACAAGACGACGGTGGGCTATAAAAGAGAACGAAACGTGCGCTCCCATAAGCATAATTTTATGTGCAGAAAAGGCACATATTCCTGGTCGCATATTCTCTCTATCGCATACGTTGCACGCCTGTTTCTGTTTGGTTGTTGAGAATGAGTCTCATCCCAACCGCCAGAGGAAGCTCTGACAATCATATGATAATGCTCACCTAGTGAGTCGTACTGTTCTACTTCAAATGTGTATGTGATCTAGCTAGATCATTTGGGAACCGTTGCATCGCAGATGCATAATGTTACATGTGTGGTGCCTACATGCTCGACTATCTCTTTCCAACTGCAGAATGTTGAGCGCGAAATTCGATCATCCCGAACGTTTTGCGTCTTGGATTGCATTTAGTGTTTGCATATGGGGTTCCTTCTTGATGGTGTATTGTCGTTCGCTCTTTCTCTTGAACGCGTGTGTCGATCGGCGAAGGCATAGTGGGATGCGGTGGGTCAAAATTATGATATTATGTTTTTTAAACTATTATTTCTAGATGAAAATTGCATTTCCCCTCTGCATTGATCGATTGTCTTCATCGACTTTATAGTTGTCTTTTTAAGAAAAAACCTGAATTTATTCACATATGGTGAGATCTGACCCTTCTTATAGTCAAAGACACTCGATTAGGCTGTATTTGCTCTTGTTTTTGAATTTGGATGTTATTTGATATGTCGCATGATAGGTTTTGGTCCTAGTCGGAAACTGGCCACTTCCTCGGGGGTAACCGCAACGTGGCAAAATGTGGCCAATGTGATCCTGGGCACTCGGTTTCACTTTCATTGATCTTGTTTGTGAATTCTGATGGGATTTGATGAGTCGCATGATGGGTTTCGGTCCTGATCGGTAACTGGCCACTTCCTTGGGAGCAGAGCTAGTAAATATCACGTCATATGACGATAAGAAAACAGGTCCTCTCACTTTCACGAGACGAAACTACCTATCATTAGCTTTTTTGTCATTTTTCAATGATCAAGCACTCATGAGAATAGTTCTTATGTGCTTTTGCCATCAACATTTCTAACTGATTTAGATGAATTTAAGCAAACAACCGTATGTAATCGGTAAAGCGAATACATTATTAAGATTTCCTCGGTACAAGTAACTTAAATGACATTAAATGAGCTAGTAATTACGATGATCACAACACTGTCACGTTCTGTCATGACAAAAAATTCGATGAGATTTTGAAGAAAATCTCTATCATCGTTTTCTGATCCAATGATAGTGACAGATTTTTTTTTTTTTTTAATTCTTTATTTAAGAGATTTTTAGCCTTAGGCTAGTTCATCTCTACGATAGTGACAGAAGTATCTCTGTAAATATCGCGTGAGACCTTTCACTGAAAATGACATTTGCTTGGGAGTACGCGGAACATGGCAGGATGTATGCAATGTGGTTCAGGGCACTATTTATGGCCATCAGTGAGCTTGTTTTTGAGTTTCCTTGTGATTTGAGGTGTCGCATGATGGGGTTTAGTCAAGTCAGGCCACTTCCTCGGGGTACCCGGAACATGGTCGTATGTTTCCAATGTGGTCCTCAGTACCCGGTATAGGTATTTTTGTTGAATTCTCATGTGATTCGAAGTGTTGCATGATGGGTTTGCACGTTTTAGGTAACCTCCACTCTCGGAACCCATACGGAACCCGGTTGACCGATTCCAGAAATATTCAATATCTTTCATTTGGTGGTTGTTGCGTCCAATTCAGTTTAGTGGTTGTTGCGTCCAATTCAGTTTAGTGGTTGTTGAGAAACACGAATTACTTTTCTGATGAATGTGGGCGTCTTAGTGGAATACCTGTATAATGAGAGAGAGAAGGATTAGTAATTTCCATTTAATTCCACTACCTTATTTGCTTATCCTTGACAGATACGCGTATTTCGTCTACAATGTGCAGACTTCTTCAGTGTCTTGTACTAATACTCGACTTTAGTACAAGACACTGAAGAAGTCTGCACATTGTAGACGAAATACGCGTATCTGTCAAGGATAAGCAAATAAGGTAGTGGAATTAAATGGAAATTACTAATCCTTCACTCACTCCCCGAGCATAGTCGGTTAACAAAATGAAAGCAAATCGATATTAAAGTGTGCAGTTCCTATCATAATGAAAACTCATTTTGATATCAAATGTCGCGACATAAGTCTGATATCATATTGTGCTTTCATTATGTAGTCAAGACGTTTTAAATGAAAGCAACTTAACTTGAAGTTCTACTGTTTACGTCTTGTTTAAAATTTAATTGAAGTTCATCTGTCGTTGAACTAATGATTATTGTTTATTTGTTTTGTTTAACACATTTTAGGTCATTTGTGACTTGCCCGGGGTGAGATTTGAGCCCTAGTCTTTCAGCGTGAGAAGCATGAATGCTAACCATTTACTCCAGGCCCGTATTCAGTTAAACATTATGAATGCAAAATCAGTAATCAAATTGATTTCATTGAAAGCAGGATTAGTTTTCCGTTTGATTCAACAGTGTAAAATTTTGCTCTCATTTTTGCTGTGTTAACCGTTAAGTCAACCAAAATGAGATCAACTGGAGTATTCAAAATAAGTTACATCATAACAGCAAATTTTGATTTCAATTTGATCTCCAGCTTTGCTCGGGTCATTATACGAATTACTTTATTTCGCGCCAGTTGGGAGGCCATCGCCGAAGCGCTGCATACATTGCGATTCCCAGGCTACCTGTGCAAGATCCTGAGGAGTTACTTCCATAATCGGGTTCTGGTCTGCGAGACAGACATGGGACAGGGGTCGGATTACGAGCACATCGGGAGTTTCACAATGCTGCATCCTTGGTCAAACGCTCTGAAACGGGATGTACAACGGCGTGCTACCGCTGAAGCTGCCCAAAGGAGTTGAGATCGTTGGCTCTGCGGACGTCATCGTCTTGACGGTAACATGCGAAATGCTGGAAGAGGTGGAAATGTTGGCGACATGATTGGTAACTGGATGCAAGGAGCGAAACTGCAGATAGCCCACCACAAAACGAAAGTGCTATTGGTCAGTAACTGCAAAGTGGTGCAGTGGGCAGAAATCAGCTGGAAATGTGAGAGCGGAGTTGTTGGCTAAGTGGCAACAGGAGTAGAACACGGCCGAGAACGATAGATTAATACCGAATCTTTCGACCTGGGTGAACAGAAATCATCTTTCACCTAGCGCAGTTCCTGTCTAAACACGGCTGCTTCAGGAAGTATCTGCATCGGTTCGGACACGCAGCATCACCCCTCTGTCCGGAGTGTGGCAACGTGGACGAAACGCAGGAGCATGTGGTCTCCGACTGTCCAATGTTCGAGGCAATGCGAAGGGAGATGCCCGTCCTTAACGTGGAGAATGTCGTCGATGATATGTATTGAGAAGATGGCACTTGGAATACAGTCAACAGAGCAGTCACGCAGTGCATGAGCACAAAACCAAAGCAAAAATGCCCATACTTGATGGTGTTGCTAGAAGTGGGCGGAAGTAGGCTTTTATTCGCGAAAAATCGGTGGTTGAAGTCAATGTTTACGCTATTTCAAAACTACCCAAAAATGGGTTGAGTCCAACCAGTTCGGGGGCTCAGTTGATAAATGCGCAGTTATAAAGCAAGACTGAATAAAGCATGCTGGCGGTGGTTAAGTTTATTTGGGCCATTCGTGACTTGTCCGTGTGTAAGATTTGAACTTGTGACGTTGGCGTAAGAAGTTTCGAATAGTCCATTTCAAGAGCTCGCATAATTTTAATATAAGAATGTATAACTGCATGTACACGCAATTCAGTGCCCTCTAATTGATACTGGAGTATGGGTAAAACTTTTCTTCAACCAGCATGCCATAAAACTTAAAAATACTAACAGGGAAGAGTGCCATTCATAAAGTGCCATCAGTTCATACTGTTAGCTATCGATATCTGAGACGTGAAATACTTTCGCCAACGAGAGTTGCACCCAGACCCAGATAAACCAAACTCCTAATCACTATTCTATCCCACCATGCTTTTTCTTTTTTTTTCATTTTCATCATATTATATGTAAGGTAAAAAACCCATGCAGATCCTGCAATTTTCCATACATTCATAGAACATCCCTGAAAATTCTGGAATTTTCCTGAAGTTCTTGGCACTTTTCGTGGATTTCTCTGGACTGCCTCGAAGTTTTCAGGACTTTCTAGAGATTCTCTTGACTCTCCTGAAGTTCACTGCACTTTTTTGAAGTCCTCAGAACAATTTTCCTAAAGTAAATGGAACTGTTTGATTTTGAGAAATTACCCGAATACGGGTACGGAACTTCCCTTAAAGTATATTTAGACTTTCCTGAACTACTCTGGACTTCCCAAAAGTCTGAAGTTTATAAAAGTTCCCAGAAATTCTCGAAACTTCATTAAAATGACAGTGATTTCCCTGAAGCTAACCACATATTCTCAAATTTTCCCTGAACAGGGTGGCCAGTGAATTTTCATTTTGAAATTCCCGGTTTTTTCCCGGTTTTCCCGGTTGAAAGGACAAAAAATGTGATTTAAGAAGATTCCCAAGATTCTGGGGCTTTAAAATTTGAGAAGTGTCTGAAACCAGAACTTTTTTTTCAAAATTTGTGATTAATAACATCCTTCGTGATGCAAGATTTGCAATAAAAACAATTGAAATGTGAGATTTTGAAAATTTTTCAAGATCACAGATATGAAAAATTAAATAAGTATCATACTTATGAGTCGTGGAGTCATAATTGTCACGCTCTGAGACTTGGAAGCATTTTAAGGGTTATAACAAATTACAGAACAATCTTTATAATCTAGCGGATAAACCCTGGAATTTTTAGTAAATTTTAAAAGAATTTAAATTGTTGATTTCAAACAAATATTGAGAAAGATTCCCACACAGTTTTCGAAGGAAAAGTTTTGAGGAGATTTCCAGAATTTTTCTGAAATGAAAACCCTAGTAATTGTTAGATGAATTTGGAAGGATTTCTGTGGAGGAGAATGCAAATTCTAAATTAAATTGTTAGATAATTTTAGAAGATTTAAAAAGGAGTTGTCAAAAACAAAACATTGCGGAAAATTCCTACGTGATTCTGATGAGATTTGTATGGGTATCGTGAAGAAAATTAGAGATGAATTTTAAGAAGAGTTCCAAGAGAATTATGATCAGAATTCAACAAGAAACAGAGTTCTTAGATTGTGCTGGCAATAATTTCAAACCTAATGCGAAAGATTCATCACAGAACTCCAACAAAATGTATTGCAAAAAATTCTGAGAATTAAAAAGAAATTCTTTAAAATACTCCAAGGGGTTTCTAGATAAAATTTCAAAAGATTTCTGCTGTTTTGAGTTAAAATAATTTTTTGAAAATATTTTCAAAAGAATCAAAGTCTCCGGAAAGGCTTAAGGGAATTCTAAGAAGCATTCCAATTAAATTCTTAGAAGGGGTTCAACGGCAATTATTACGCGGAGTGTCTTCTTGTTTATTTCAGAACAATTTCAAGATAATTCAGAGCAGAATTCCAAGTTAATTCTGGAATTCATGTCATGAGAATTTTGAACAACGAAAAATTAAACCCCCGGAAAAGAATAATCCAGTTTCCGTTTTTACAAATATTTGTTTCGAAAGTCCAGTTCTTTTGTTACATCTGAAATTGAGACGACAAAAATCAATTTTCAATATTGCTGAGTGATTAAATTCTAAAAACAATAACACGGGAAACTGAAGAAAATTATGCAGCAAATAGAGCAAGACATTCATTTGGTAAAGGATAACTCTGTTTTAATGATTTATTCTCAAATTCTGTATGTTCTTATGGTATGGTTAATTTATTTTCCCGGTTCTTTCACCGAATTTCCGGGTTTTTCCCGGTTTTCCTGGTTACTTTTCAAATTCCCGAATATTTCCCGGTATTCCCGGTTTTCCCGGTTTGCTGGCCGCCCTGCCTGAAGTTCTCGGAACTTTCTTAGAATTCTTGAAATTCTTCTGAAGCTCTTTGTACTGCAAATACTATGAAGTACAAATTTTATGAATTGAAGTTTTCTGGGCTAGATAATTTGGAAGCATCTCAAAATTTCCCGATATTTTCCTGAACATATTGGAACTGCACTCATCTTTTTTTAAACTTCCCCCAACTCTGCAAACTGCTCCGAAGCTTACGCAACTTCTTTTAAAATGTCCCACACTTTTTCCTGATGTTCATAAAACATTCTTAATGATCTCGAAGTTTTCCTGAAGTTCTCGGATCTCTTTTTAAGTTTACTGAACTCCTAGGTTCTTGAATATTTCCTGAAAATTCATAGCTTCGCTGGAGTTCTTTGAACTGCTCTCAAATTTTTAGAACTTTTTTAAAGTTGCCGTTACTTTCCTGAAATTAAAGTGTAATAATTTATAAAGTTCTTAGATCTTCAATGAAGGTCTTTAAATGTTCTTCAAATTGAACTGCTATAAATTGTCGGATCTAATTCTTCAACATCTTCGAACTACCGTAAGTGGGGGTGAAATAAGCCAAAAAATCTATCCAATTTTTCGTTCCCTACCTTACAACATTTACATTTTAGCAAGGAAAACAATTTTTACTGTAAGGAAAACAATGTTAAGCATGTGAATATAGTCATCAATGATATATTTACCACTGTCATGGAAATTTTTGATTGAACTTAATAGCACAGTTTACTAAAATTAAATAATAATTAAACCAATGTAAAACCCTAACGTATGCATTAAAAATATGGACTGATTTTAGCGATTTTTCATGCGATTACCCTACGACCTGGTGGTTAATCTACCTATGAATCACCAATCTTCGCAACCCTGTTGTGTACAGAAAAAAAAAATTACAGCGTTATCAGTTGATTTGCAGCAGCCATGGCGAAAATAGTCAAGCAACTACGCTCGATGGTTTGTTCGTACTGACAGCTCCACCCCGGAGTGAAGAAGTTGGACATCGTGAGGCACTTCGTGTCCGCCAGATGTAACCGATCCGGCATTTACAACATCCTCTCCCTTCCGGAGAAAGGCAAGAGCGTCGAACGGAAACCTGGTGGTGCTGCAGGATCGTAAAGTACAGCTGAAGCTGAAGAGGAAGACCGAGGGCAAGATGGCCTCATCGTTCCGCGCCTTGGGCCGGGGGGTCGGAGCAACTGGCCAAACGGTGAAGAAGTACCTGGACAAGATGGACATTGTTATGCAGAAGCGTCAGTCGAGGCAGGCCGTGTCTGAGCAGCAGGCAATCACCCAGAAGGAGCGGCTGAAGGTGCTGGTGAAAACACATCTTTCCGGCGAAACGCAACGTCGTGACCAACCGTGACCGCCAACCCTCCCAACGTCCCCCAGCTGCGACCGGTAGAAATTGTTTGGGCGAACCTCAAACGGAGGATCTATTACAATAATTTCTTGGCCAAAACGGAGGAGCAGCTGAAAAAGTATAAGGGTCTCTGCCTTGGGGTACGAGCGGAAGGTTGACGTAGGACCGCTAGTGAACGGAACAAATATGTTGAGCATTTAGTTCTTTAATTAATCGATAATCTATTATCTTAACTCTTTCGGTTTTTGAATTGTTGGCACTGAAAAGAACCGGTTGTTTTTCAAATGGTGGCCCTGAGAAGGGCCGGTATTTTATTTTTCTGGTGTCCTTTTGATCGTTTGGGACAACTAACGTGTAGCTGATGAAAAAATAGTGATTATTGATACCTGTAATTTTAAAAGTTTGTTTGTGACTTACTATTACTACTTACCTACCGTATGCGTGATAATGTTTGCACCATTGAGCAATGTCAAAATTAAAAAAAATCTCAAAAATTTCGTTTTCCAGTTTTTTTTTATTTATTCAAAGGGGCTTAAACATCGATCGAATTTCCTCTTGCTGCAATTATGGCCTCCACACGCTTCCGGAATGCACGGCAGGTTCTAAAAATGTAGTCTGGAACCATTTTTCTCCAGGTACGGGTCAATGTTTGTCTGAGGCTTGCTGTACTCGGGTGGCGTTTAGAACAGGCCTTGGCCTTCATGATGCGCCATATTGAGTAATCCAGCGGATTAAGATCGGGGCTGGATGGCGGCCACATATCCTTCGCCCAGAACGGAACCACCTGCAACCACTTCTGAGTGCGGTTCGATGTGTGGCACGGAGCCCCATCTTGTTGAAATACAACATTTGGCTTCGGACCGTACGGTTCTTTGATCCACAGAAGAACATACTTACTTAAAATCCCGATGTAGACCTCCGTGTTGACCTTGTCACCTTCTGGAATGAACACCGGGTCCATTTTTTTGCCATCGGAAGCCACCAATCCAAACACCATAACGCTAGCAGGATGCTTGGTCAGATACACGTTCTTGTGCTCGTCGGCCAAATCTCTTATTGAAAGAGAACTAATATACCGGTCGGTTCTGGAATTTGACCGACGGTAAACATGCTCTCGTCAGTGAACAGGATTACCGAAGTTTTTCGCTTAAGGAAGTTCAAGATTTTCTTGCATCGTTCGACTCGTAGCTTCCGGATGCGGTTGGTAATCATGTGAGTTTTTTTTTCCGTGCCCTCGACTTCACCCCGCTATCTTCCTTTACGATCTTCCGTGCCGTAAAGTCACTGATCCCGTGTTCCTTTGCCATTTTCCTTATTGAACGCACTGGATTCACCCGAATCTTCCTTTTGATAGCAGCGATAACCCTCGGAACCCGAGCTGACCTCGAACGACCTGTGGCCACCTTCGCGGATAGTTGTCCTTTCTTTTCTCGGTCTAAAACCCTTTTGACGGTCCACCGGGACACTCTCACGGCGATTGAAATGTCTTTTTGCGACATTTGCGCGTGGGACAAATCGCGAATACGCCACTTCGTCACCCAGACAACCAGAAGTCGTATAATAATGTACAGACAGTATCGTAAATTGCTACAGTTTTAGTCAAAATCGCATATAAGAATGGCATACCTCGCATTATGTTTAAGTTAAATCGTATAGAATGCAAATTTCCGACCAATATGCGATGACTCATTTTTCCATCGTACTGTATCACAAATTAAATCGGATTACATCGTAAGACTTTTCAAAATGAATTTGTTATTACAGATTAAATCGTATATGATGTTAAATCAACTCGTTTAAAATTAAATTAAAATATGCACGTATATGGCCTCCACTTTTGTACGTATAAGCCATTTCTTTGCATTATATACGAATTGTTTGTTTGTATATATGTTTGTATATCACGAAAACAACTTTGAATATACGTGCATTCTGGTTGTCTGGGCATGGTGCAACTGTCAAACTAAGTAAATCATTTTCTTTTATACACAGCCTACTACGGTATGAGCTATAGGTTACGTGCATGCAAAGAAAACCAAGGCATTGTATGCACAGGTGAAACGGGAACCTTATTTGTACGATGGTGCAAACATTATCAAGCATACGGTATAATGAATCTCCCTAAAAATCTATGATTTCCTTTACAATTCTCTAGACTTTCTTTCGGAGATTTCAGAACTTCTTAAAAACTCTAACAATTTTCATGAAATTAATGAAACAGTCTTGATGTTTTCTGATCTTCACTGAAGTCCCCGCTTGTTTTTTTAAGTTTTCCAATCTGTCTTTAAAAACACGGAACTTCCCCTAAAATGTCCTCATATTTTCATAATGTTCATGTAACTTCGTTAACGTTTTCAAAATTTCCATGAACCTCTCAAAGCCTTGCTGAAGTTTTCCATAAAAGTTCCAGCAATTTACAATAAATTAATTGAACTGTCCTAAGGTTCCCCGATCTGTCCTGATTTTCTCGGATCTTCCCTGAAGTTATTGGTTCTTCTGCTTATAGGCTTTTTACGCTTCTGTAGCGAGCGTTTTGCAGGCTCTTAACTTAGTTACTTACCTTACCAATCAGGCTAAGGCCTTGTTGTCCTCTGCTGTCCGAAGAAGTCGTCTCCACTCTACTCGCTCCATGGCCACACTTCGCCTGCCTCGTAGTCTGCGAAGGGTCCACAGGTCGCCTTCTACTCGGTCGATCCACCTTGCCCGCTGCGCGCCTCTTGTCGTGCGGCATTCTTACGACGTGCCCAGCCCACCGTAGTCGCCCAATTTTTGCAATGTGGACGATGGATGGTTCTCCCAGCAGCTGGTGCAATTCGTGGTTCATTCGCCTCCTCCACGTTCCGTCATCCAGCTGCACTCCACCGTAGATGGTACGCAACACCTTCCGTTCGAAAACACCAAAGGCGCGTTGCTTCTCCACGAGCATAGTCCAGATTTCGTGGCCGTAGAGGACCACCGGTCTAATCAGCGTCTTGTAGATAGTCAACTTCGTGCGGTGGCGAATTTTATTCGATTGGAGCGTCCTCCGGAATCCAAAGTAGGTACGATTCCCTGTCATAATGCGTATTTGAATTTCTCTGCTGGTATCATTTTCAGCGGTCACCAGTGAGCCCTAATACACGAATTCATCGACCACCTCGATTTCGCCACCGTTAATCTGAACTCGGGGTGGCAGGCTAACATTGTCTTCCCTAGAACCTCTGAAAAAAAAACATAAAGTTGCAAATATCGAAGAAAGAACCCGCTGCCTCCGGCTTGGTAAAACCGTACCTTTACTGACTAGGCTAGCTGAGACCCCTGGCGTTCTTGATCTTGATACTGTCCTGAAATAAATGGAAATTGCCTGAAAACCTTTAGACATCGGTCGACCAGGTGGAAGGCATCCTGCGGAGCCTTCACAGACTGCTAGGATGGCGACGTGCGGCCATGAGTGGAATGGAGACGAATTTTGTGTACAGCAAAGGACACCCAGGTCTTAGCCCTGTGCTTTGATCAGAGAGCGTATAGGGCATCGTTGTGCCAGGTTGGTCTTGGCACTTTTCGAGTATGAGTTTGCTCCAAAGTGCCTGAGTAAAATGCAAGTACTTTCGATGATTACCCGTAGTTTCGATAGTGAAGTTCTCGTTTATGTCCGGGCGTGTTTGTCAGACAGAATAACACTATTTTATATTACTATTTGATATTACTACACAAGCAGCACACTTCCATCGAGATAAGTTGCTGCAACTTGATTGTGACTGGAACAAGTTGCACACAAGTAACCACAATTGTTCAGTGACAAGTGTGCTGCTAGGGTAACCACACTATTTGATATTACTAACCATAACACTATTTGATATTACTAACCATATCAAATATATGATGCACCGAGGGTTCATTTCGGATGGTGAGCAAGAAGAAGATGACTATACAGTATGAGTGGTACTATAGAGCTCCCTCTCGGAACGAGTGTATTGTGAATGGACCTGGTCTACGATTCAAGGTTGGCTTCTGTGCTGATTGGTATCACATAAAGAGTAAAACAGGGAGCACCATCTTCATCGAAATGTCAGTATTATTGACATAACCATAACTAGATGCAATGTAAATTTATGTGATAGGTAACTCTATCACATCACATTCAATCTCGACGATTTCTAATTCTGCATGTCAACACCTTTGACTCTCCTTTCTCTTATCCTTCACGTATGCATCTACGCTTCTATGTTGTGAATCAACTTAGCCCTCATTTATTTACGGCAGATTTCAATCGACTCGCATAGTTTTGTAGACGTTATGCTTCTGATTATCTGATTATTATATTACATATATATAGGGGAAATGGCTCTAATGTATGGATCTATGGATCGAAGATTAGACCCATCGCGAAAAATCTGCTATTTATCAATTTTATCTAGATGAACGCATCATTGGGACTGTACTCATGGATATTTTTATTCACTTGTGAAAATTTAGTCGATCGCTGAATTTTTTTATGGGCCCAAATTAGGGGCATTTAGGTCGACATTACATCCATTTCCCCTATATCAAAAATTCGGAATTAGGAAGGAGCATCAGGGATTGAAGCGATTTGGATGGGGAGAGTGAAGATGACAACTCCCTGTTGTTAACATTTCGTGGATAAAGGGCGGGCTCTTCTCCTCATTCATTGGGGCATCTTCCTGTTGGATGGCTCGTTTTCTGACCAATTGGCAGATCAAGTTCTTGGAAGGAGATTCTTAACTGTCCCAAGGAAAGGAATAGGCGAATTGCCTATTAATCCATCCATTCGTTTTTGGACCTTCATACAGCGATTTGCTGATGACAATCAAAGGTTATTAGGCTTGATTAAGTTGAACAGTGAGGAGGACCCACAGCTATCGGACTAGTTTCCGTGCTACAATGAGTGGTAGATCACTATCATCACCATCAAAGGGCACCCTGGCCTCTGCCTGATTGGTGGTATTTGTATTTGTATTTGAATTTGTATTTGTATTTAAAATAATTCATCTGACAATTTAGTCTTAATGAATATATTAGAGCTAATTTAACACAGACCTAATCCGATATGCAAAACGTTCGGTTGGTTCATTGAACTCGAAAAACTCTTCGACAGCCGTAAACGCACGAATACACGCTGAGATTGGTTCGTTGTTCCCAAACATGGTTCGGTGAAAACTTGGTTGCAGTAGCGTTGTATTCCGAAGAGATCTGCTCGGCACACGAAAGTTCATCATCGCAAGCAGGTCGGGGACATCAGTTTCACCATTCAACAGCTTAGCAATAAGCAACGATTGCTGTACTTTCCGTCGTTGTTCCAGTGTGTCTAAGCCCAACAGTCGGCATCTATCAGGATACGGCGGCAAATTGTCAGGATCACTCCACGGCAAGTTTCTCAGTGCCAGACGAATGAACCGTTTCTGAACCCGTTCGATCCTTAGGCACCACGTGACATGGTGAGGATGCCAAACGACGGACACATTTTCCAAAATTGGACGGACAAGTGCACAGTACAATGACTTCCAACAATGTGGATCCGAAAAATCCTTCGCAACTTTGGAAATAAAGCCCAACTGTCGCGTTGCTTTCGATATGAGCGCTGAACGGTGTAAATCAAAAGTCATTTTTGTGTCTAGTTGAACCCCTAGATCAGGCACACTGGTAACTCTGGTAAGAGTATCGCCGTCAATATGATAGTCAAACAAAATTGGATGTACCATGCGGTGAAACGTGATTATCAGACATTTTTCCACACTAATAGTCAGTTTGTTTCTCTGGCACCAATCGGCAAACAAAGTCAGCGAGTTTTGCAGAAGCCAACAATCTTCTTGTGTGCGCACCACAATGTACAGCTTTAAATCATCTGCATAGACCAGTTTGAATCCTTCGCCCAAAACCAAAGCAGCATCGTTGAAGAACAGAATAAACAGCAACGGTCCGAGATTACTACCTTGTGGAACTCCAGACTTGTTTGAAAACGGCGAAGATACAAAACCCTCAACCTTCACTCGAAGTACACGCTCTGTAAGGTAGGATTCCAACCAAAAAACCAATTGCATAGAAACTCCAAGACGAGATAACTTGTGTAGCAGTATGTTATGATCAATTTTATCGAACGCCGCCTTCAGGTCGGTATAAATTACATCGACTTGCGCTTTATCCTCCATACTTTTTATGCACTTCGACGTAAAATTCAACAAATTGGTGGTAACCGATCGTCCGGGTATGATAAAATAGACATTTAATATCCTTTCCGTTCAAAATCAGCATTAGGTATGCTAGACTACAGAGTTATAACATGCTATATACTCGATTACAGGGGCCTCATAGCCTAGTCAGTAAAGGCACGGGTTCGATTCCCAGTCCGGTCGAGGGAATCTTTCGGGTTGGAAATTTTCTCGACTTCCCTGGGCATAGAATATACAAATTCATGCATTGGTATTGGCATCGAAAGCTCTCAATTAATAACTGTGGAAGTGCATTTAGAGCAATAAGTTAAGAGCACGCAATAAGCTAATATGCGCTAAGCAATAAGCTTGAAATGCGAACAAGAAGAAGAAGAATATACTTGATTACATTTTTCTTGTCTATAATTATTATAACACCCTTGTAACATGTTATAACCCCATAGTGCGAACATGGCATTATCGTTTAAGAAAAGCTGTTTCGCGACAAATAATACGCTCAACTCAACTTCAACTCGTAAAACTGACCCATTTCCCACTGTGCCCACATCAATTTTCCGGAGCGCTCCCAGAGCCTCGCTCGACATCGTATCGTATAATCCAACACATCCAGCTTCGCTCCTTGGACTCGCCAATAACCCGCAACCGAAAACTCCAGCCGGGAGAGAAAGACAGAGAGAGCGCGCGCACGTCTCCACCGAGAGTAGCTGTTGAAGTTGATGACGACGATTTTGTTTACTTACGGGATGAATGGCGTTGATTTTCCGCTCGCTGGCTGATGCTGCACGTCCTCCTCTTGTACCTATACCACATACAACGGTTTGCGTGCTCTTCCTGGTCGACGACGACGACGGTTGGGGTCTCCTCCGGTTCAGATACGCGATACACTTTCAGTCCTCGTCATTCTACGCGTCAGAGCGGAAATACAAGTCGAACCGAATGCATGCCAACGTGTAACCGACCGCGATCGAGTTCATTTCACGCGTAACACGGATGGTGTGAGGATTTTGAACGGGTAGAGAGTGTGATTACAGTCAGTGCAGCATCCAGGCGGGATTAATAGCGCCGAGTGTGCGGTTTCTGGCGGCGCGATAACACGAAGGTGTGCCCAATTAAAGTGTTGTGACAAGTGAGTTAAAGTGATTAGAGCGGAAAATGCGAAATGATCTCATTCGCGCCTAGAAATGTGTGTGCTTAGCTGTGATTTGTGATGTGACTCTACCTTTACATGAAGGATACTACTACCGCTACCACTACTCGAAGGATTATATCGTTTCGGATTTTATAGCATACCGTGATCGCTACAACAAATTCTAAGGTATTGTCCCACGGCGAACGCGAACTCATTTCGCAGATTTTTTTGAGTTTATGTCACTGAACAAACTTAACACAATCATCACCAAAATTAACAAATAAAACTCATTTTATGGCACCCGTAACGGGCTGTGCCATAAATCCTAGTAGCAGCAAGTACAAAGTTGCTGCCGCTGTCGCTGCCGCCGCCGGTGAGTGTGTGTGTGATTGATTTCGTGTGCCTCAGAGTATCGTAGGTATCTACCTAGATTGAGTGAGTAGACTATTGGCTTTAGCGGGATTTGTTTACTCTAATCGGCATCTGGGTCGTTTGTAATCCGAGCAGGGACCCTCCTCCGCGGCCCGGTCGAAAAGCTACGTATGACCGCGTGAGGAAGTATCCGAAAAGGTCAATAGGGAACATCAGTGTGTGACATAAATCTTGTTTTTGGAAAATATAATGCCTCATTGAGTTTTGACGGTTTCGGATGTTTCTGCGCTCAGGCGTGTGAGAACTGGATAGTTATACACAGTCAGAGACAGCTGAGCGAAAAAAAAGTGCGGAAGCGTGCGTTTAAGCTTGGAGTGATTTTAAGGGAATGATAAATTTTGTTTATCAGGATGTCTTAGCTTGAGTTGAAAATTAGATTAGGAAAGACACACTGAAGAAAACGAATTCGGATGCCTGTTCTGAATTCTTGTGATTTGATGTTTGTGTACGAAAGTATTTCATCAAATTTCCATGATATTCCATACATTTAATTTAATTCAAGTGATATCTGCCAGAGTGAAACATAAATAAACCCATTGGAATGAACGGATTACCTACTTGAAGCATTGTGGATCGTCTCAAGAGCGATTTTTATATTGCGGAAGTCATTACGATTTTGAGAAAATATTAGTAATCTAAAAGTTAAACAACTTTTAAATATCTGCTGTCTAAGGGTCAGTTTAGATGATCTGCATGTTTTAAATTGTTATTCACATCTGCATTGTCTGATCGAACTCTGAGTGAATAAATCTAACGATTATGATCAGACATTTACGTACAATTTAGGATTTCTACGAGCAACAGGGCTGGTAGCGAGTCAGTTTTTAGTGACTTGGTCACTTTTTTCAAGCCAGTCACTAAAAAGTCTCTTTTTTTAAGGCCAAGTCACTAAAGTCACTTTTTCTTGTAATCAGTCACTATTTTCAACTTTTTCAGCGTTTAATCGTCTTTCTCTATCTACAGGGTGTCTACTCATTTTTCTAAATAGAATTACCTGAGTTTTCCAAATTTTTCTAGTTCTTTAACGGTTAAATTCCAGGTTTATTATAAGAAAGCTAGGTAGGTCAAAAACAACAGCAATTTACCCAAACTTTTTTAAGACATGGCAATCAGTTTTAAAGAAACAGCTGAACTATCAAATCTATTGAATGTTGCAGTTTAACACTTACTATATTTCTCACTTAATAAAGTTTAAAAAAACATACTTAATTTGAGTAAGTCTAAGACCTAAAATTTGTCAATATCTTGAAGTTTCGTATTCCATGTTCAAGATATTGAAAATGTTCAAAGTACCAGAATCAAGGAAAAAAAGAAATGATTTATTTTAAGTTCATAATTGCAGGAACTTTGGACAAGTTCTGAGTAATGAAAAGAAATGCTGAGAATTTCAGTGATCCATCATTAACAAACTGCGGGAACATAACGGAAGTTGATACGCTGAAAATATGGGGAATTTACTGAAAGCTTTAAGAACCTCAAAGCGGTTCATTTAGCATCTGAAATTTTTCGGGAACTTTTATGAAGTTCCTAGAATTTCAGAGAACTTCACAGGTGTCAAGAGAACTTGAGAAATATAGAAAACATGAGGGGTATTGTGCAAATTTTTAAGAAGTTCTTTTTTGGGGAAGAGGTTTTTGGGGAATTTCAGATCTTAAAAGCAGTTTCCGTAGCTTTAGTCTAGACTTTTGGAGCAGTTTAAAGATCTATAATCGTAAATTAATAAAAAAAAACAAATCGGGAAATCTAAAGGTGTTTACGGGAATTCCATTTATTTCCAAGCAGAACCGAGATCTTCAATAGAATTGAGAGCTTTAGGGAATCTTCGAGAACATAATCTGTCTTGATGAGAATCAAAGGAAAGTACAAATAATTTCAAGGAAATTGTAGAAACCTTAAAGATGTTTTGAGACACTCAGGGAATTTTCGGAAACTTCAGCAAAGCTCCGAGAGAGTTTCTGGAACGTGATAAAAATTATATGAACATCCGGAAAAAGTGGGAGTATTTTAAGCGTGTTTTGTGGAGATTTCAAGAACTTAAAAAAATGCAAAAATTTAGCTAAATTGATTAGAGAAAATTAACGAAGTTCTATTAATTAAAAAAATGCGAGAACTTTTAGCAATCAGTGATCTCTTCAAGAAATTCCAGAGAACTTATTATAAATTTAGATACTTTTAGATAGTTTCCGAGTACTTCAAGGACGATCAGATAGCTTCAGAATAATCCCATAAACTAGAGCAAATTTGCAGAGACTTACAAGGAGTTCCGTGGAATTATGGGGTATTCCAAGAATTCTATGATTGAACCGAAAACGTCAGAAGCGTCAGGGAATTATTAAACAAATTTCGCGTACTTCAGGTAACTATAGATAATTTCAGGGAAAATTAGTAAGCGTTTATAATGGTTATACTTAAGGAAAATTGTCGAAACTTCAAGGCAACGTTAGAAACATTGAGGAAACTTTAGGAAGTCCTATAAAGTTCAGGGAAGTTTAAGAATTTGATGAGAAGTGTTGTTAGCATTCGGCTAGTTTCTCAAAATATAAAATAACTTCAAGGCAGTTTCATTAACTTCAGGAAATTTTATGGAACTTTCAAGAATAGAATAGTCCATTCTGATTTCCATTGAAATATTCCTCAACATTTCAATAAAGCTATCCTCCTAATTCAATTTTCTTTTAGTTTTCCACGGAATTACCTTGAAATTCTCCACAATAAGAAACCCTTTGGAAAAATTCTCCGAATATTCATTGAATTCATTTAATATTTCCTTTTTGAATATCATTCCATTCCTTGGAATTCTAATCACATTGAAAGTCTCCTAAGAATTCAGTGCCATTTCTCCTCACAAATTCCTTAGATTTCTTCTCATAATTTGTTTGGCAAACCCTCCTGAATTTATTTTCCGAATTCCTTTGAAGATGTTCCGGAGTTATTCTCAAATTTAATTGTAATCCTCCTTTTAAATTTTTCAAAAGGATTCCAATGACTTATGCTCCGGATTCGTTTTCTTCCACAACTTTATAAAATTATCCTCAGAAGGCCCTTGGAATTCTGCTCTGAAGGAGTTGTGCTCCTCAGAAATTTTTAGAGTTTTCATTAAAATTTGCTTCTCATTCTGTTGGGAGGTTCACCTGGAAAGAGTGCGCTCACGAGTGTCTCAGTTCTAACTCGAGACCGAGTGGATATCTCGGTGCTCGGGATAGAACTGAGATACTCGTGAGCGCACCAAAGAGAGAAGCGGTGTGTAGTATGCTGCGAGTGGATCACCATTGCGCTGGTACAATCCATTTCTATCAGAAGATCAAATGATTCGGCTTGGTGGCCGTTTGAAGCACTCTATGGAAGCGGAGGAGACCAAACACCCAGTCGTCCTACCAGCACGGCATCCACTTACACGCATGCTGCTACGACACTACCACGAGCAATTACTCCACGCTGGACCACAACTGCTGTTGAGCGTTGTTAGGCTCCGCTTCTGGCCGTTAGGAGGAAGAAGTGTGGTACGAAACATTATTCATTTGTCCAACAACAAATGGGAGATTTGCCTACGTCGCGAGTCACGATATCGCGCCCCTTTTCTCGGACGGGTGTAGATTACTTCGGTCCGATCTACATAAGACCTGCACCAAGGCGACCAACAGTCAAGGCTTATGTTGCAATCTTCATTTGTTTGTGCACTAAGGCGGTGCATATGGAACTCGTCTCGGTTCTGTCAACCGACAGATTTCTGCAGGCTCTAAGGCGGTTTATCTCCAGACGAGGACGATGTACAGATATCTTCTCCGACAATGGTACCAACTTTGTCGGTGCACGGAATAAACTGCAAGATTTTCTGAAGCTGCTCAAGGACGACAATCACCGTGAAATAGTCACCAGGGAATTAGCCAAGGAAGGAATTCAGTGGCACTTCAACCCTCCGAGTGCGCCACACTTTGGAGGCCTATGGGGGCTGCTGTTCGATCGGCCAAAACCCATCTGCTAAAGGTTGTAGGAGAAACACCCGTATCTTCGGAAAACATGGCTACGCTACTGACACAAGTCGAAGCATGTCTCAACTCTCGCCCTCTGACCCCCCTCTCCGATGATTTTAACGATCTCCAGCCATTAACGCCCGCTCATTTTCTGGTCGGAGAATCATTACAAGCGTTTCCAGAGCCACGAGTGCTATCGAAGTGAGTACTCCGTTCCCCAACACATTCAATTCAGGGTTTCTTGAAATTTTACTCAAAACTTTCAGGCTTCACAAGAAATCTAAAATTCTTCCGAACTACCTTAAAAGCAGATTGCATTTGATGTTTTTCTGAAAGATTTTTTTCCCAGAACTTCCTTGAAATGAGGTCATTAGAAATTATAATTGAATTCCACGAGCTTTTAAAACTGTACATGGATTAACCTCAAGAATTTTGAAAATTTCTTAAAGTATTATAGCTTTTATGTCCAGAACTAGTTCAAATTTTAAATTTCTGGGAAATATGCATGTTCCAAACAAAAAAAAATATTTCTAGCCTCTGTTTTTCTTTTAATTTATTTGTTACTGAATATTAGTCCACTATGGATCGATAAAGTTCAAAGTGTGAATGTTAATAACGAAAAAAAAAATTAAATGCCTGTATTTTGAAATTCATTCTTTTCTTTAAATATCCTTTGTAAGAAAATTATTACATTCTCTGAGCCTTCCAGGTATTTTAAGGAAAAATAAAATTTCCTGAGGATTCCGGGTATAACAGGCTTTTACAGTTAGTAGATACCATGACTAATACCGTAGGTTTGGCCATAAGTCACTTTTTGGTCACTTATTTCTTCAACATGGTCACTAAAATCACTATTTTTGACAACAGTGATCGCTACCAGTCCTGGAACAAAAGTGTCTCACCCATTATGACTGACTTCAATACTCAAAGAACAGGTTAGGATCAATCGCCCAGTCCAGATTATTTCCGGTAACGTCTCGAACTTTTTAGAATCAAAGATCAAAATTTACCGAACTTTTTCCGGCACTAGTTCTTTTAGGGTTTTCTTTCAAATTAGGGACAACATATTTCTTTAGGTTTTTCTCAAATACATTATTGAAAGAACCACCTTGTCCTTACCTTACTTTACCTTGTCAATGAAATCAGTAACGCTTTCAAGGTGCGTTACTGGTATAAGATCTACCTCCGATCCCTAGTCCGGACAGCATCACACTAAGGGAACAGGATTCTTCAGTAATCAATGGAATACATTTTAGTCCTTGGATGTACTTGTGTCTAGTCGTATGTTATAAAACGCTATGTACGCGTCCCGGAAGAAAAAGAAAAATTGTTTCATAAATTTTATGCTAGCAGAGTTCGAGTGAGGTTTGATGGTGGTGGATTTGCATTAAGAAGAGTGCCATGTTCCCTATTTAAGTGTTTTTATGTGGTTGTGTATATTTTTTCCCTTTCCTTTCTCTACGAATTCTTCAAAAAATGGTTTAAGATTGTGTTTGCCCTGCCATGGGGATTGTATTTGGTGAGCTTGTTGCTTTCGAAAACGTAATTTTGAAATAGCTTGTTTAACCAGGGTTTAAACAATAGCTTATAGTTTACCAAAACGAACCCTGCTGCAAACCCAATCCTCTTACCCAACATCCCAGTAATTCCTCGTGGAAGTACAGAGGACTCCTCGGCTTCCATCAAGGCGAGTGTCGCGTCAACAAATTCCTACCCATACCTTTCTTGACTTGCGTTCATGCGCGGCCGGCGCTTGTATTGCCTAGTTTGAGTTCACCAGTTTCTACACATTGAGGATGAATTCTACTCCCAAGCATCGCCTATTGGTTATTTGTATAATCACACCTGATCTGGCATAACAGAGTAGCAATCATGGGCGGTCAGTCATGCTCATGCTGAAAACCGAAATACCAATGGAAATGTGTTCACTGTATTCCGATAGGCAATAATAATGCAATGAACACTTTTTCATGGACTTAATTTTGGTTTTGATCGTTGAAACGTTGGAGATTTTCAAAACTTTTTTTTCCAATTCTAAACATAAGGCCGATACAAATTTGTATTTCACTTTTTGTCAACTCTAGAAAATCTTGTCTTAATTTAAAGGGAATTAATCGTTGCAATTGAGGATTTGTTCTAAAGTCTCACCATTTGTTATTCTATGTAACTCGATAGTACCAACAATCAATACGAAACTAACGATTTTAAATTGGCTCACCACTTTAGTAGCCTATTGGTCCCAAGCAAACGATTAACGTACCCTATTCTATTTGATATTCTATTACTACACTATGTTTGTTTTGATTCGCTATGAAAGTTTGACAGATAACATCAGGGGTGTGTGGATTCATGCAGAACATGCAGGGGTGAGTGAAATAGTTTGGGACTGCTTGGGACCGTTGTTCTGGTACTGAGTGAGCCAAAAATAATAATGATTTTCTTCGGGACCCAGTGGTCTTAGAGTTACCTCTATGATAGTACTGTACCAGGGAGGCAGCTGGAGTCATCTTCAGAACTTTGTTCTGAATCCTTTGAAGTGCTTTTTTCCTAGTAGTGCAACAACTAAACTATATTGGCACAGCATAAAGTATGGCCGGTCTAAAAACTTGTTTAAATATTAGAAGATTATTCTTCAGGCAAAGTTTTAATTTCTTGATTCTAATATATGTTACATTTGGCTTGAATGTGATTTTCAAAAGATAATTTTGGTCAAGTACTAGTCCAACATATTTCACTTGGTTTGACCAGGAAATTGAAATTTCGTTCGTAGTGACTATGTGACTACTAATAGGTTTCAAAACAGGAAGCTCTAAGCTTATGTGGAAATATTATAAGTTGAGTTTTGGAAGCGTTGGGAGAAATCTTTCATTATTGTAAATAAGTAGAGAAAATAACTAAACTTTTCTGCGGTCTGCTGCAAATGAACTTGACTTGAAAGATTTCCTCCTATAGCGGAAATGCATATGTCATCGGCGAACAACTATTTGTGGCAACCCTGAGTCAAATCAGAAAGGTCCGAAGTGAAAATGATATAGAATATTGGCCCAAGAATACTACGCTGGGGAACTCCAGCTCAAACAGGTAGTATTTCAGAATTGGAATTTTTTGTAATTTACCTGCAGAGTTCTGTTAGTTAAATAATTTTGAACTAATTTCATAATATAGAGAGGAAAATTAAACTTTTTCAATTTGGCAATCAAACCTTCATGCCAAACACGGTCGAATGCTTTTTCTGTGTCTAGAACGACAACTCCAGTTGGACAGCCTTCAGATTTGTTTGAGCGAATTAAATTGGTAAGTTTTAGAAGTTGATGAGTAGATGAATGCCCATGGCGAAGTCCAAACTGCTCATGTTCAAAAATTGGGTTCGTATTGATGCGATTCAAAAAGTTTAATGATTGAAGAAAGCAAACTTATTGGACGGTAGCTAAAAGCTTCAGCTGGATTTTTATCCGGCTTCAAAATTGGAACAACTTTTGCATTTTTCTATTTATCAGGAAAGTATGCCAAATGGGAACATCTGTTAAATAATTTTACCAAGAAAGACAAGGTACTCTCTGGGAGTTTTTTGATTAGGATACAGAAGTTTTCATCATCACCTGGAGCTTTCATATTTTGAATCTTTTTAGTTATAGATATTACTTCGTTCAAATCAGCCCGCCAGGAATCATCAAAAATGTTTTCCCGAGAGAAAATATTCAGATAATCCCGAGCAACCTGATTCTCAATAGGGCTACTGTGTTACCTGACTTATAACGAATATACGTTGTATACGAGTACCCAGAATACAACGTATAGTTCGTCTAATTTTACATTGCAAATGCTATGCAAAATTAGACGAGTCATACGTTGTATTCGGGGTACTCGTTAAAAGTCAGGTAACACAGTAGTAAGACCCAAACTGTAATTATGGAAACTCTCGAATTGCTTGGCAAATTTCTGAGCTTTTTCCGAATTTGTGATTAAAGTTTTACCACCATCTTTAAGCGCAAATTTTGTTGTGAGCCTCCAAAAGGATTCGGAACTCGGGTCTATTATAATTGATTAACCTCGCATTTTGGTACTGAGGCAGCTCTTGCTTCTACTGTAGAAGTCGTTAGAGATTCAAGAGAATAATTTACCCAAGTAACCAAAAGTTCTGATAAAAGGCTATTTGAGGCTTAAGCAGCTTGGTTGAAAATGGTCTATAGAATTCTAAGCAGCCTCATTTTTAAGTCGTTATAAGAACTTGAAAAATCCGGTACCATAATTGAAGAGCATTCTAAGCAGCTTCTGGCGGAACTTGAACGGAACTTTTAGAAAATAAATCAAAAAAGGTTTTTGTCCTCCACAAGAATTCTATATGTAGTTCGCACTTTTATGAAAGTTATTTCTAAAGGCAGGTATGAACGTGTATTGATATATCAACATTAGTAGTAGTATTGGAGCTGTTTGAAGAATTAAACCCAGTCCTTCTGCATGCGAGCCCCAGGACAAACCGCCATGCCATCTGAGATATATTAAAGTGAGCTGTTGTCCCGCCTACTGTTGAAGTTTTCAGTGCCAGCTGACTGACTTGAATACGAAACACAACACCTTGATGAGTTTGAAATCGGTGTTTGCCCGCATGGTATTTCAACACACTTGTGGTACAGTGCTTAGCGTTCGTAGATTGCATGCCGAATACACGGGTTGGAATCCAGGAAATTGCTTTTTAATTTTTTTTTATGTTTGGATGGAATATTGATGCACTGCATAAATATAAGAATTTTAATTTATTTGAGCCACTGATCATTTCATATTTACGTACATTAATTTTTGTACCTAAGACTTTTACGGATTGCTTAATGTGGGTTTTGACGGACCTTTTTAAAAACGTTCAAGTTGCTAAAAAATTCCGCAGGGAACCTGCTCGGAACTTTGTTACGACCATATTTTCAGCCTTGCCTGAAGTACCTAAGAAGTGCTTAGGGATGGTTTTTGGAACTTTTTGTAAACTACGAGTTGCTAGGAGTACGCATCGGAACGTTTTGGAGCCTGAAGTTCCTCGTGTGCTTACTATAGCTTCTAAATTAGCCAGAAAGTTGTGTTGGAACTTTATATGCACTTTATGGAACTTGAAAGTGGGTTTTATCGTTGAATGCGGAACTTTTGGTTACTTGAGAAGAAAGTACTGTCAGAACGTTATGGAACTTGAAAGTTCTGTCGGAACTTTATTTGAACTTTATGGAACTTGAAAGTGTGTTTTATCGTTGAATGCGGAACTTTTGGTTACTTGGGAATATCATCTTTGGTTTGCAAAGGAATGTTTAGATCAAAGCTATATTCCACAAGTGTTCGATATTGCTCCCTATCAGCTCTATATTAATTGAAAGTAGAGCTGTTGGGATTGGAAATTATTTCTTGAGATATTTCAAAAGTTACTGGAAGGTGATCAGAACCGAAGTCAGCATGGGTAACCTATTGGCTACATCTCAGAGAGAAAGCAGTAGGGTGGTTGTTGCGTGCTGTACCATCATCACTAAAGCTTCATGTTAGATAGCATTTCCAACCAACTATGAAAATCGCAAACTTCGCGTATGAAGTAACATAAAAAACACTTTGAATGTAACAACTCAAGGCGGGAGTAGCCGTCAACAGTGCTGATGATGTTACAGCACGCAACAACCACCCTACTGCTTTCTCTCTTAGATGACCACGTTGGCCATGACGAGAGGAGCAACACATTAGTTGGGTAAAGAAGAATTCAAGAACAACATGTGTAAAGGGCATTCAAGCTTTTTGTAAACAAACCTTCTTATGTCCTTTTCTTGCCACCCATATGACACCAACGTAAACCATCAACATCACCGGATAGGGGAAACATTCCCCATCCCTATGATGTTGTTGATTTGCGTGGGCGACCCTAGGTTGACGAGAAAAGGGCCTGCAAAGGTTTGTTTACAAAAAGCTGGTATGCCCTTTTCACATGTGGCTCTTGAATTGCATTATAGCACACCATCGACTGGAAATGCTTTCGGCAACGTGGGGCTTTAGGTAGTGATGAAACGTCGATAGAACTATTCCACAGCCGCAGACAGTAATGAGCAAAGGCGGGTGCACACTTTTTGACTGTAGATTTGAAGACCTACTTCAAATCTCCGCGTACATCGTACGGGTTGCCGGCGCCGGTGGTGTAGTGGTAAGCGTGACTGCTTTCTCACTCCAATGGGTCTGGGTTCAATTTCATCCGAGGTCGGTGGGATTTTTCTGATGCATATAAAAATCTCTGGTCACGTCTTCCTTCGAAAGGGAAGTAAATCCGTTGGTTCCGGCGCATGTGTGTTGAATGGGTGCGATATCCTACGCAGGTGTGGAAGCTGCCTTCCTGCACATTCGATTGCCGTCAATGGATGAAAATCGATGTCCGTCGGTGATTGGCACTAGATTGTGGAACAGAGACCGACGTTAAATAAAGGAAAGAAGATCGTACGGGTTAGGCAAAAGGTGTGCGTTTGACTTTGTTCCCGTCGCATTAATGGCCCTTCGCTCATTTTCAACTTCTATTCAATTTTCATACTGCCGTACTCTAACGGAACTATCCACCTACCCTCTTCTAAGATCATTATCTAGCTAATAAATTATAACACTAAAGCTTCATTTTTTTGTTAATTACTTTATTTGTACAGACTCAATCGAATAAACTTTACAGAGCCAAGTTATCATTTTCTTTATATATTATAAATGTCTTAAATCTAAAATTAAAAGATTTGAACCGATTACTCGCGGTCTTCTCGAGGTTAGTGGATGACAATTGTTTGGATCCGGAGAGGGAAAAAGAGATTTGGAATATGATTTATGATTCAACAATTTCACTATTTCTAAAACATGTACTTAATCCTATCGACGTTATGTCAACTCTGTAACAAATATACAAAAACAAACAAACACACACACAAAATACAAACTAAACACAAGGTTAATCAAACTTACAATCTATGGTTAATATTCTTAAAGAAAACATATATGAGTTGCATAAACTCCAGATCGCGTCTAGCCAAAATATCCCGAACTGGGACATTAGGTTGTCCACCTCGAGCCCGAAGGGAATCGTACAATTCGGATCTGACTCCACGGTGCTCAGCACATGACCAAATAATGTGATCTGCATCCTGGTAATCTTGTCCACATTCACAGAGATTATTGTCCCCCAGCCCAAAACGGAACAAGTGAGCGCTTAACGAATAGTGATTGGACATGAGGCGAGACATCACACGAATGATGTCTCGACCCACCTCCAACCCTTTAAACCAAGGATACTTCGACACCTTAGGGATAATCGAATATAGCCATCGTCCCAAACTAAAAATAAAATAATTATCTGGTGCAAGTGAGACTACCCAACTAACATTTTCAGCTTCGCAAGCCAACTTTTTCAGCGTTATGCTGTAAAGTAGCTGAAAAGAAGCTGCAGATACAGCTACAAGCAAAAGCTAGCGAAATAGTTTTGGAGAGCGTTTACTCAACTTTTTCACATCCATTATTCAATTTGTCAGTCGCACTGAATAACAACAGCCAAAAAACGCTAATGTCTCTTTTATACACATACTAATCAACTTTCAACTTGTTACTGCAAAACAAAGCTAATAAAGTGAATATATTACTCATTTGATGGCACTACGCAGCCAACCACTCTTGCTGAATAACTTAAACATCAAAAGTGCTTTTACAACAACTAAACATCCTGTACTCAGCTAATAAACTGTGTTAAAGCAACTTCAGAAGCATTTTCACATTCAACTAGGTTTATTTTTAGACGTGTGCAGTTTTACAGTTTTTACTCTGCTCTTTTACAAAGCTGAAGTAACTAGTCGAGAAAAGTGATTCATGTGCACTATTATACAGCCTCTACTCAGCGATTTTGTTGTAGAAGGGCATGTTGATTTGTTTACATCAGTTGGCGTAGTACAGTTGGTAGTGTCAAGGTTTGCCAATGCGGACGTCTCGAGTTCGATTCCAGGTTCCGGTGCAGGGTAAATAATTTGGTGATGATTTGTTACTAATTTCGATTAATTTGATTCACAGCAAAATAAACTTTATAAATTCCTTCATAAAAAAGCGTAAACAGTATTTAAGCCGGCTTCAAGAGAAAGCTGTGTAGTGATTAGCCGGGAAAAGGTTGAATAAGCGCCTTTCAGATTCACACACAACTAAACAGCAGGATAACAGCTGTATATAAGCGTTAATGGATATGCCATAAGAGCTTGTCCCAACCGTCCCAACAGCCATAAGTAGCTGACTAAGTTCATCAGATTTGCTTGCATAGATGTTGAGTAAAGGTTTCCTCATATCGTATAACGTTTGAATACAGCTTGAGGCTGTATAAATGAAATGAGTAAAGCGTTTACATTGTGAAAATTGTTAGTTGGGTAAAGCTACATGTTAGATAGCATTTCCAACCAACTGTGAAATATGTGTTGTTATACCCCAGCAAGACGTTGTCTGTATCAGCGGAGAACACTCAAAAGCTGCAGATCTTCATCGACCAATGCTTGCGGTATATAATTAGTGC
Organism: Ochlerotatus camptorhynchus; assembly: GCF_037179485.1. Classification (NCBI taxonomy): domain Eukaryota; kingdom Metazoa; phylum Arthropoda; class Insecta; order Diptera; family Culicidae; genus Ochlerotatus; species Ochlerotatus camptorhynchus. Next base: position 3,065,323 of record NW_027040801.1, on the reverse strand, counting down.
CTGATCACCTCACAACTGGATCTCGAATGATGAGCTCCATCATCGATGTCAACAGAAACCGACATCGACAGAAATTCGAGAACGTAAGTGAAGGTGGGTCTGCCACACACTACGAAGGGGTGAAACAAAATCTGCAAGCAAGCGCAGGATTGGAATCCGACAGGACATCGCAGTAGGGGCTCATGGCGGTGGCCCAGTTCAAGGCAAAAGCGAGCAGCCACCAGCCAGTATGGAAATCTTCCACGTTAGCCCTATGCACCACTAGGGGGGTGCAGGATACATAAGTAAGTAAGTTGAGGACCTCAATACAGATCGAAAGAGCAGTGGAGCCGCCATACAAACTGGACCCACCCTGCTAGAGCCCATATTACGAACACTCAGCTGCCAACTTTAGGGACATCTGATGGAACGATGCAGTACTAAAGTGTGTTCGACATCAAATAACATGAGAGTTTCATTCTACAAAGAGAGGCAATGCGCGGATTGTGCTTAGTAGGCCGGAAATAAGATCAAACCCTATGCTGTATTAAAAATTATGCGCGGTCGTAAATTTCAAATCACCGGTTATGCAAGCCCATTCGATCGTCATTGGTGCTATGATATCCTCTCGACATTACAAGGTTATACTGTTAAACATCCAATTTGAGGTGTCAGTAAAGTAAGTCCCTTGGTAAATCGCAGTAGAATCCTTATGTTATCGCACTATCACCACGAAATTTTAAGTGCTTAAATATCAGCTCTCACAAAACATACAACAATGAAACTGGAACTTCACGTTTGCAGCAAACACAACAACAGTGTCTGAGATTTGGTCAGAGATACGTGCCCTACTCAGCAAAAAATAATTTTGATATCACAGCAAAGTGGATGCACTTCAATTGTGTCAAAAATATGGTGTAATATTACTTGCCAAAAAGGACAAAATTATCATTAATACAGTGCATGAACTGACATTACGCTGCTTTTACCGCATTTGTTTATTTTTGTGGTTGTATGGCCATTACATGATATTTTCGACATGATTGAAGTGCATCCTCTTGGATTTTTTTTTTTTTTGCTTTGTAGGGCATATCAGCCTATCTACAGAACTATTCCATCTGTTATTTAATTTTTATCGATACTAGAGAGGGTGTCTCTAATCGATACGTAGTTTGCACCACTCTGCTTAAAGAGTTCGTTGTCCTTATAAGAAATTAATCAAATAAAAAAAAACGAACACTGTTTATCAAACTGAGCAAAGTGATACGACTCAATCAAAGCACCACCAGTGAATTATGATACGACATTTTATTGTTTATTTACCAAGCTGTACAGAGAAGGAGATCAATTTTCACTCCCGCGACAAAGCGAAAACAACACTTCATTGCACCCGCACAACTATGTAGTATCATATTTCCTTATGGACACATTTCCTCTTGCAAACGATCGAGAAACAACTTAATTAGCGAATATAATAAAGAAGGAAAAATCGGCTACTGGCTGGGAGTGGATTGTGCATTCGCCCACTCAAGACTTGCTTGGCAGCAGAAGCAGAAGCAGAAGGCTTTTTAGTGCATCAAACAGCTCACATCCATCCATCGACATTGCTCTTCATCATCGTCGTCAGCTACTGCCATCATCGTTCACACAACCAATTACCCACAGTGCACATGGGGAGTATTGTAGCAGAAGTTATTACTTTGTCTCGAACGGCTCAGTGTTTCGTTTGTCAGCAGTTTTTGCTTCTCTTGCTTCTCTTGGCGACAATGGCTCGTGTTATTGTTGTTTTATTTTTATAAGAATAAAACAGAATAAACGAGACACAAAGGGCTGCCTTCCATTATACCTACGTTCCATACAAAACGGCAGAAAGCTCTCGGCTGAATTTCATCCTTTTATGTGCTCTTACTTGACAAGTTGTTGGTCTTTGACAAATGGCGATCGCTACCGATAACCAACAGTAGCCGATGTGTGCAGACATCTTCAATGCAGGATGAGTTGATTTTAAATTTTGCATTTATTTACAACAACAACACAAACACTCCCACATACACGTGCGTACTTTCGGAAATTGCGGCTCAGATTAGGTATTTCTAATAGTTGCTACAAAGTAGCGATTTCCATTGAAAACCGAATGCATCACGTGCTTTCACTTTTCAAGCTGTTTTACGATTTGTCGACTAGGTGACACCTACCGCGGATGTCGCTTCCGGTTATTTGTCCTGTACAAGTATGTGCGCACAAATCATCGCTAATAGCTTCGAATGAATGGCCAAAGGGCGGTCCACTCTCACTGCAAATAACTAATTAAGCCCCCTTTCTTCCCTACTGATTCGAGACCATGCGCGCGAGCGCTAAAATGTCAAACTCCCGCAACTTTTGTGTCAACGGAAAGCCGTAAAACGACGACGACGACGACGACGATGACCGACGCGCAAGTGTCGCTCGTAAAATTATGATTAGTCTCGGACAGTAAAATATTTATTCCGATTTTTCCTTCCAAGAAAGAAACCCGTTTAAAAAAAAGTACATTAACAACACTTTTGTGTGCTATTTTCTGCTTTCTATGAGCAGGGGTCTTAATTTTACACACAGTTTTATTATCACTTGTGAGTAATGTCGCGTCGCGTCGTATCGTCCCCAAGCCCAAGCCAAGCGGAAAAGTGCGTCCGTTATACTTTTGGCGACGCAATCTGATCGGTTTTAAATGGCAAGTGGTGTTGAAGAAAAGCTACAATAAAGTTAAATCTGACACAAAGCGAGCCATTAATTTGTTTTTTTTTTTTCTGCTTGAATCGTAAAACGATGGTTAAATAATGGAGCATTATCCGTGCCCTTGGGGCGTACATAATTTGACAGTTGTGTAAACATATCACGTGAAGGCGTACGATATGATGAATGAGATGGAGTGAGAAAAGGGAGATGAGGAACGGGCACTGTGTTGGTGTCGATTCGGGTTAACTGGCCAAAGTGACGTCTTTATCGGTTCCTGGGAACAACGAAGAACTGAGAAGATGGACTCTCGACTTGGATGTGACTTCACGTGTAAGGAACTTGTCGCTCTGTGAAGAACTTTCATGCCATCCTGGAGAACAATAAAGTACAATACATTCTGCTGTTTGCTATTAATCACAGCAGAGCAGTCTCACGCCAAACGACGGATCGATGGGGCTCGACCATCTCTGACTTATATGAAATTTTGCACATTTGCAATCATTCACAGTTTTGCTAAAATTCGACCATTTTGAATCTTGTGTATGTGGGTAAACATTGATGAAATGGCACCGAACCGGAACGACAAACTATGACGAAACCGAGGTTGCGTCGTGAAGGACGACGTGACTTATTGCGAATTTGTTTACTATCCAGGTTGGCACCAGTTCCAGTCCATGCGAACCCGAGCTTATTGTCAGTGCGAACCTCAACCCGAGCCTGGTTACAGAAACAAACGTTGACACTAACGTTTGAAAGGCAACACGCAGACCCAATCTTGATACCCGATCCAGGTTGGAACTGAATCAAAAACAAATTCGCTATTACATCAAGGCGGATACAAAGCAGTTGCCGGGGCAGGAGGTAAGGAAGAAGAAGGTGGAAAAATTCGCGAAAAAGTTCTTGGATTGGCAGGCCATCTGTGGGTGTGGCAAGTTGAGCTAGACGTACGTGATGACGGAAAAATTGTGGAATTCATTGTAAACTTTCCGTCCCGGATTATGGTGCTGTCATCAATTTTGTTGTTTATTTGGCTTTAAAAATTTTATACCGGTTCAAACCAACACATATATTTATAGATACACATATATTTACCTTCAATTTGTCTTTTGACGATTGAACGATCAGACAACCCGTTTAGAATTTACAGGGGATATGAAAACACTATTATTTTAAATATAGAAACCAACACAAGTTAAGTTGCACTTATTTTCATTATCAAGCGTAGTTTCATCCTATTTAAGTTGGTAATATTGATGTACCTATCCATCTTATTATTTTAGGTACATTATAATGTCTTCCATGGCATTCCAAAAGAGCTTCTCTGTTAGAGTAGCTTCAATACCAAAACAATATTTATACCTGAATATCCAAATGGTACCTACGTTTGTATATAAGCATGATCATCCTTTTGAAAACAGACATCACTAAAAAAATCTTTTTGATTGTTCACTTGTATAATTTGAATATGAAATTCAAGAAGGTCGAGTGTTGCAAGCCGTTTCCTAATAAACGGTGTTCGTCAAAGCTTCGTAAATTATCCGAAATTGGATTGAAAAAAATAAGTTCCTAGAGTGGAAATTTAATTTGGATACATCTCTATCAATCTGTGATACGTGTCGCTTGAATTTAAATAGAATCGAACCATGTGCTGAAAATCTGGAACTAGAAGTGCAACCGTCAGTCATGGACGTCGCGGAGCCGCAGCCATCTACATCTCGACATGGCCTCGAAGAAATACCATCAACTACGTCAATAACAACAGCATCATCTCAGGATAGTGGAGAGCAACAATTTTCCAGGACGCATAATATTGAGCTATTCAACAAGGGCATAGCTGGTATCAACGTATCGCCAATATCGACAAAAAAATTCCAGAATGTTAACTATCCCCAGAGAAAAATATGGACATTACCGATGGCATTAAGAAACGCATCTTCGGTTTTCAAGCGGAAGAAGATGACCTGGAGCAACTAAAATTGAAAGCTGTGGAACACAATGAGATGATCGGACAACTGAAGGAGAGATTTGCTGATCCAAATTCATCGAGACGATCAAATAAGGATTCTGACGATTTTGCCGAAATCTTGGTCAACGCAAACGGTAATGGACGAGTTTGAAACAAATAAATACAATAACCCATATTCTGTATTTCGTTTCGAACGAAATTCTCATACAAAAAAATATTTTTTTGTATGAGAATTTCGTTCGAAACGAAATACAGAATAGGGGTGAATGTATTGCAAGCTCGATGCTTAGCAAACGGGAAAGGAGTATTGGCCACCCCCAACAAAAGGTTAGGACACGGTTTGGATCCCGTGGAACGAGGTATTGCAGTTCTTCGAAAGCGACCAGATAAGCAGAGCCACGCCAGGACTAAACGATTACGTAGAATATTCATATTCAAAAGCGACTTTTAGTTTGTACATTGCGAGAAGCTTTTATTACTTTTCAAGAAGTTAGTGAAAATAGCATTGGATTTATTTCATTTGCAGCACTAAAACCAAAGCATTACAAATTACTTGGTAGTTCAGGTTCTCACAATATTTGTGTTTGTACCATCCATGAAAATATTAATTTAATGCTTCATTGTCTTAGAAAATATTCATTCGAAAAAGATTTCAACCATTATTTTGAAGAAATAATTATGCAGCTCATCATCCAGAACTAAACATTGTTATCTCCGCGAATGCGAACGTTGTCCAGGTCTCTCAGATTTTGAAAGAAGTTTTTCAGAAAAATTCGAGCAACACGGTATGTCTGAAATATGTTTTGAACAATGGGTTTCAATTGATTGATGTAGTTTAGAGAAACTTGTAAAACCAGTAGATGGATTTGTTCCTTATTTTTGCGAAAAGTTGGAAAAACTGGTATCCCATGATTATATTAAAACTCAGCAGTCTAGTTTCTTGAGAAATACAAAAAAATACTCTTAAAAATGGAGAAGTTGTCATAATTTGTGATTTTTCCGAAAATTATTCATTTGTTCTTCAAGATGCTGCCCAAAGTAGTTACTGGAATAATCAACAAGCTACTATTCATCCTTTTTGCATTTATTATTCAGAATCAGATATAATTAAAAATTTAAGTTTGATCGTAATCTCTGAAGTTTTAAAACACGATACAATTGCGGTGCAAGTATTTATTTCAAAATTACTGACCTTTTTGCAAACAAAAATACAAGTAAAAAAAGCGATGTTTATGTCTGATGGAGCTGCATCCCAATATAAAAATTTTGTAAATTTAAAACGAAGTACAATATTGATTTTGAATGGCACTTTTTTGCAACTTCGCATGGCAAGGGACTATGTGACGCGATTGGTGGCACATTAAAACAAATGGCAAGGAACGCAAGTGTGGCTGTAGAACACGAACATCCAATCACAAGTGCAGCAGAGTTATATGCATGGGCTAACCAGAAGAGTAATGATTATTTAACAAAAATGTCATTTTGTTTTGTGTCACAAAAGGAATACGAACAGGGGGCTGCAGAATGGAAAAGCATTTTTGAAAAGGCCAAAACGATCACAGGTACAAGAAAATATCACTGTATTGTTCCGATTTCCGAAAATAAAATATCAGCGAAACTATTTTCGAATGACGAAGAACGCACCATTCATAACATATAAAAACATGCCAATCAAAAAATCATCAAATAAAAATACATACAACGAAAAGGTTTATGTACAAATTATTATTATTAAAGACGATCAAAAGTAATAAATGTAAGATGCAAATAAAAACGCATGGGTATTTCATTTATTTATCTTATTTATCTTATAAGTTTAAAACAAATTTTACAAAAGTCTATTGGTGCAAAGGTAAGTTGAAGGTAAATACATGCATATCTTGCAAAACTTATCATATTTGATGGACAATCACGTATAACTTACGAAAAGGGCATATTTTCTACAAAAAAATGATTATGATGAAAGTAAATTTGAAATATCTCGAAAACGGTTACATTTAAGAAGTTTATCGATATGGGCACTATTGTTTGAAATGATTTTTTTAATCATATACTGACATCAAACTGAACATTTTGCCGTAAATAATGAAAGTTTAAAAAATGCCTTAAAAGTTGCTCTTAGAAAAACTTTTTTATTAAAAGATTGTCCATCCTGGAGTTGTTTTCAAAACTTCTGCTTTCTATTCAAGTTTTTATTAAAAAAAATATGAAAAAAATCAAAAATACGTTTTTTTTGTTATTTGAATTTTGAGGTTTATTTTTAATTTTTTTTTTTGTTAAACGAAAAAAAAATTCCGTGTATATTTTTTTTTTATAAAGCCTTAATAGTTTCCTACAACTCCATCTTAGTAAAAAAAATTCTACAACCAACTGTTTTCGAACTACTTTTTTTTTAATGTATGTGTGCAAAAACACATAGGCCCTTTTCAAAAATTACCCTTGAGTCAAAAGGGTCTCCTCTCCTGCGGAAAATACTTGGTCTATCATACTGAAAATATGTGCCAAGTATCATCCAGATCGAAGATAGTCAAGTTTGGTGACTGACCGATTTGGCGTGGAATTGGTCTACCTTAACTCGGATCCAGGATCACTACATTTGGACACTTCGAACTGGTTCTACGTAGGACGGGACTACCCAAGTAACCAACAAGCCCACTAATTCGCCTTTTTGCAATATAAGGTCGATACACGGCTAAGCTTTATATAAGGCGCATATTAGCCTTACATTGCTTTTGCAAAATTAGGCGAATTAGCAGGCTTGTTGGTTACTTGGGTGGTTTATGTTGATCCCCATCAAGCGAACCGTCTTGATTGGACCTATAATGCAACAATAGCACGGATGCTTCCTGTGGATTCATTTGGACTAACTTTGGTGAGATCGTATCTGATTTTATCAAGTTAAACTAAATTTACACGATTCTCATAAATTTGACAATTTAACATCCCATTTTTTGTGTATTTGAAATCATCATTGAACGCTAAATGGATTGTCTGTACATTTTTGAGCATGTTGTGTAACATGACTGTAAATCATATATGTTAAAACATTATATTATATACTAGGTTGAGGGGGTGGGGGTAGCCTAAGGGAATCAAAGGATTTGTTGACTGGACGAGGGTTCGTGGATTTGCCAGTCCCTTGTCACGTGATTACAGATGGCCATCTGGACGTTTTGTCTTCCAAAGGTCTTCAATGAAACTGATTCACGCTGCTGCAACAAACCATCTGGCAGAACTTTAGAACCGGTAAAGTATCTGCAGACATTGGTAATCCTTGCACTGATGGTGAGTTCCATTTACATCACATCACATTTTACTTAAAGTGCTTCATATCTCGCAAAAGTTTGTACTACATCTGCATTGATGTAAGACTCCTTTTTGTTATTTTTGCAGTACATGTATTTGATTTCGATTTTTATACCTGTATAATGAGAGACAGAAGGATTAGTATTTTCCATTTAATTCCACTACTTTATTTGCTTATCCTTGACAGATACGCGTATTTCGTCTACAATGTGCAGACTTCTTCAGTGTCTTGTACTAATACTCGACTGAAGAAAAACATCGCATGTACCGAATATATATTAATACAGGTACATTTTCACTTAGAAACTAGTTAAACTTAAATTTAATTTTCTATAGGAACATGTACTCCGCTGCTTACTCGTTGATGTGTCCTAGGTAGTAACTTGAAAAGCCACGTGTGTCCGTTTCCTTGATTCCTGTCGAGTAAAGTTGAATTACGTTGTTTGTTGATCTCGAGGCTTTCTGCAACATCCAATTTCCATGGTGTAGATACGGTTCGTAAAATCGTGATGTCCTCCGTCGATAGTTGGTGGTCCTCTGCGAAGATGTGTTCTGCAACCTTTGACTTGAAATCATATGTTAGGGCTTTTTCCTCTTGCTTTTTGGCCCTATTAACCTTCGCTATATGTTCCTTAAATCTAGTTGCTAAAGTTCTTTTGGTTTGTCCTACATATACTTTGTTACAATGATTACAGCTTATTTTATAAGCACCTGCTTTACCTAAAACATTAACTGGGTCTTTAGTGGATCCTAACAATGATTTCAACTGGTTATGTCTACTGGTGAAAACTAAATCTAATCCGAATTGTTTTAACTGTGGTCTTAGTTTACAAGTAATATCTTGATCAAATGGAACGGACACTCGTTTCAATGGTTCAGGTGCTGTGGTGAGGGTTGTAAATAATCTCCTTTGTAGAATTCTCGCTTTTTTATCGATGATTGCCTGGATTGTGGTCTCCTTGTATCCGTTGAGTCTTGCTGTTTCGAAGATGTACTGTAATTCCTTAACCTTTCCTGTGTCGCTGAGTGGAAGAGTCTGCATTCGGTGAATCATGTGGTGAAAGGCGGCCATTTTCTGCTGGAACGAATGGTTGGAAGTATAGGGGATAACTCTTTTAGTGCTTTTTGGTTTCCTGTAAATTTCGTATTCAAGCGAAGAAGATGATGACGATTCCCTGATGACTAGAAGATCGAGAAATGCGAGTTTCCCGTCTTTTTCTACCTCGTGAGTGAATTTGATATCCTTATGAATTCTGTTGATCTCATCTAAAATTTGTGGAAGGGCTTCCCGTTTAACTACGCTGAAGATATCGTCAACAAACCTCCACCAACGGTTTGGTAATAGTCCTTTCTCCTTCAGGATTGTCTCCAAGTTGGCCATGAAAAGTTCACACAAGAAGGGAGATAGGGGGTTTCCCATTGGGGCTCCTTTCGTCTGCTTGTAGAAGTTACCTCGGAAAGAGAAGTAGTTCTCTTCCATACAAAGGCGGGTCAGCTTAAGGTACGTCCGAACCTTGTTTCTCCATGCTGCATCCTCTCGTTGTGTTAATAGCCAGTCCTCCAAATGGTTGATCGCTTCCTTGACCGGTACGCTGGGAAAAAGAGCTGTGACGTCGAAAGATACCATAATCTCGTCCTCGTTGATGTCTCCTGAAGATTGTAGTTGCTGGGTGAACTCCTGGGTGTTACTAACTGCTTTACTCTGGAACTGATTCGGCATAAATACTCTGGAACTCTTTGACTAGCCACTTCGCTAGTTTGTGGGTGGGGGAACCAACTGCAGACACGATCTCTCGCATTTCATTTCCTGGTTTGTGGACTTTGGGACATCTCCTAATATCGATTGGCACTCCTTCAGTGCTTTCTCCACGCGTTTCACTATGTTCTGTAAGGGGTTTACTCGAAGCTGTCTATACGGTCCGTTGTTAATCTTCGTTGTCATTTGATTATCGTAATCGTCCTTGTCCATGATAACGACCGCGTTTCCCTTGTCTGCCTTTACGTAGTATACTGCTTTACTTTTTAGCTCCTTTACAATCCGAATTTCTTTTTCGTTGGCGCGTCCGTCCTGTCCGTCCTTGATTATGTTCGATGTGATAGTCCTAACCGTATTCTGTGATGTTGTTGGAAGCGTCTTGGTAATCGCTGTTTCTACGTCAATGATGATCTGCTCCACGTCTGGCTTGGTTGTAACCGCGTATCCTAGCCCCTTGTTGAGGTGTGTCAATTGTTCTTCCGTGAATGCGGTCGTCGATCGGTTGACAACCAACCCATCAATGGAGTGAACCCTCGGCGTCGTGGTGATGGTTGATGGGATCTGCTCACCCGTTCGGTGTGTCGTCCGTCTCCGTTGAGACTCCTGCCGTAGTCTGTTTAGCTTCCTATCCTGCAGCTTCCGCTTCCTATCCGATTCGCACTCCTCTGCTACCTTGGCCCTAGACAGAAACTCCTGGAATTTAATTGGATACTCCTTGGCCAATTTGAGATGTAGATAATAACATTCCAAAACCTTCATGTCCAGTTTGCTATATAGCCGTCTGATGCTATCCTTGATGAACTCTGCTTCCATCCTCTTTACTACGCTGGGTGGGGTGGGCGTCCGTACCTTAATCCTATGGCTTATAGGTATAACCTTATATTTTTGGCATTTCTTCAGAAATGCTACGTCCTTGTGAAGCGATGCGATGGTTTTCTTCAATCCGATGAATTTATTTGGCTCCGACGGCTTGGTTGCCATGATGAATCCTGATGAATGTGGGCGTCTTAGTGGAATACCTATATAATGAGAGAGAGAAGGATTAGTATTTTCCATTTAATTCCACTACTTTATTTGCTTATCCTTGACATGTAGGACAAACCAAGAGAACTTTAGCAACTAGATTTAAAGTACATATAGCGGAGATTAATAAGGCCAAAAAGCAAGAAAATAAAGGCCTAACATATGATTTCAAATCAAAGGTTGCAGAACACATCTTCACAAAAGACCACCAACTATCGACGGAGGACATCACGATTTTACGAACCGTATCTACACCATGGAAATTGGATGTTGCAGAAAGCCTCGAGATCAACAAACAACGTAATTCAACTTTACTCAACAGGGATCAAGGAAACGGACACACATGGCTTTTCAGGTTACTACCTAGGACACATCAACGAGTAAGCAGCGGAGTACCTGTTCCTATAGAAAATAAAATTTAAGTTTACCTAGTTTCTAAGTGAAAATGTACCTGTGTTAATATATATTCGGTAAATGCGATGTTTTTCTTCAGTCGAGTATTAGTACAAGAAACTGAAGAAGTCTGCACATTGTAGACGAAATACGCGTATCTGTCAAGGGTAAGCAAATAAAGTAGTGTAATTAAATGGAAAATACTAATCCTTCTCTCTCTCATTATAAAAATGACAAATTAGGGCCGAAGGCAACGCAAATATTATTACCAAACTCGATTTTCCAGTGCACAAAAGTACCGTTAGTCGCGTACTCATTGCGTCTTCACACATGAAATGGATAAAGCCAAAGCCACATTTTCCTACGATGCTAAGTTTCCTATCTGCTGGATATCCACGAGAATGGACTCGATCACTTACTATGAACTCCTGGACGAAGTTTTGATTCCGTATTTGGAGGATTATCTGGACGATTCGGCTGTTTTTCAGCTGGAAAATGCCTCAATCCATGTGTCGCCGATAAAAGGCATGGTTTAAGGCAATGGAAACCACCGTTCTTGAATGGCCAGCTTGTAGCCCGGATTGTAACCCTATCGAGAACCTATGGGGAATAATGGCATCAAAGATTTACGCAAATGGACGTCAGTTCAATACCCAAATTCTACCCACAAACAATCCAGAATCTTGTTACCTCAATGCCCAAGCGAATCAAACTTCAAACTTTTTAAGAAGAACTATTTTTGAAGAAACTATGTTACTTGTTCCAGCTTGAAGAGAGAAATAAAATAAAGAAAACCCGAAGCGATTTGGATTTAACTTCATTGAGTAATATAGCAATATGTTGATGCGGCTAAATGAATGCACCGCTGCTTTGAATAAAAAAAGGTTTACAATGCATTAAAACTACATCCTTATTACATAAACTAAATTAACTGGTTTGTTTATAATAAACGAATGCAGTGCTCAATTTCTACTAAAAAGGCATTTCTATTTAAAGAAACAAGTGTCCATCTTTCTGTGACCGTACGACTTTCCCCTACAAATAAATTGAACGGTAATGATTTCCCATAAAACTTCAAACGAGAAACATTCAACAACTTCATTCACAACCCTTCCGTTACGTAAACTATACTGAAAATGCGGGTGTCTTGTTCGCTTCCGACCTGGTCTCGATTCAACTTTCTTCCGCCGAAGAAGCATCTATAACACATCTTCATGATCTTGCTTAACCGTGAAAAAAAAAAATCAATCAATCAATCAACTGCGGGTAAAGATCGGAAGTGCGGATAGCCAAGACAGTTTTCGCCTACCGTTGTCAATTATCATGTGTGCCTGTGTGTGTTTGGCTGTTTGGCAACGACGGCCTAAAGAACAATAACAACATCACACGGAGAATAGGAAATAGAGACCTCAATTTGTCCGCTCACTTGGTCGACGGACCGCGTGCGTATGAATAAATTTTCCCACAATAACTTTCCTCAATGTAGGCTGCCTGGCCCCTTAGCTTCAACGATTATGAATCGGGTGAGACGTGAGCATAACAATGAAGATTCGATCAATATTTCATATTGATCGGGTGAGATGAGCCTTTTGGACCACTTTGCTTCGTAGCGTTTCATGTGGGAACAGTGCGAACGTGATTTTTCCATTGAAAATCAATCTGCTTTTACAGAACAGGATTTTTCAGTTGATTAATCGATAGAGTTAGTTACGTTAGGAACTGAGCTGAAAAAATGCAAATACATGACACGTGACTTTGGTGCATAAGTGAAGCTAGGAGTCATCCGACCTCCGGAGGGCGGATAGCTCACATATAAGTTCCATCATTTGAATCATTTCAGAAGCATGCCCAAAGGCTAGATAAGCTTATTAAGTAGTAACCAACGCGATAAAAATAGGTGGCAGATAAGCCAACAACAGCAACAATCACACAGCGCCGAGTGCAAACCGAAATACTGCCATAAAGTCACGGATTGTTTTGAAAAATAGTTTTCGTTTTGATACAGTAAATATGCAACAACGTTGTAGCTTGGCTGCTATTGTTATTTGTTCCATCCCAGTGACAAACCCGCGCCATTCGTTTGAATCTTCGCTTGGAAACGTGTCGGACACGCTGGACAGCAAGGATGAGTATTGTGGTACATATATTAGCAGTGTCGCAAAATGACAAAGTCATGTGAAAGCCACCCAGCGCCAACCACGTTAACTTGCTGGAGGTTTTTTTCTGCTCTACCAGCGTCTGTGTTTAAAAACAGTTTTACAAAACCTTTATGAAAAACACCAAACATGGCAATGACATTCGAAACCGTTGAAGGCAAGAAGCCCTCGCGTCTGTTGTGACCACGAAGTCGCCAGCACCGACCACCAAGTCATTCATCACAGTAGGAAGAAAGGTTCAACGGAAAGCGCGATTCTGCCACACTTAGCCTCACATGTAGCAGCAGTAGTAGTAGTAGTAGTTGTTGAGTAGTTATCAGTTGTTCTAGTAGTTTGTTCTAACGGCTGAGCCGCTAGAACCTGGTGGTCAGTTTGATGCAGCACTCGAGACTAATTAGATTGTTTTGTTTTACGAGCGGCGGTGCGATGATCGGTTTTGGTTGTTCGAATCGCGAAAGAAGTGTTAATGTTTGTACGAAAATGGTGTCTTTGATTTGATGAAATCGGTTTAGGCTTCACGTGTTTTTTTTTTTTAGTTATGTGTGAGTGTGCTTGAAATTAATAGAAGAAATTTTATCTTGACCAGTTGCATCTAGAAAGGAGGTTCCTTAGCACATAAAAACAAGATGTCCTACAAAAGTGAGTTGAATATAGATTCTGAGCAGTCGGCCCTCGTCGAAATAGCATTGAAATCTTTTGAAGAAGTTATGCTGCTGTGAATTGACATAACTTTTATGACTAAAATTACTTGTGATATTTCTTCAGATTTTAGTACAAAGTGTGCGTCCGATATGAAGTGCATTACGGTACATAATTCCAGGTATTTTTAGTACTACTCCGGGTGCTTTTAGAAGGAACGCCTGGGGATATCGGGATTGAATTTTTGAGTGTTCCGATGTTTCGGAAGTACATATTTGGAGAATGAAATGTTCCCGGAGTTAGAAAATTTACGACGTTCTTGTGTTAAACTACATTCAATCAGTTAGTTATTAGTTATTCAAAGCTATATGTGCGTCTGTGTGTCATCCTCTATCCCTCACCCAGCCGGGGGCGTTGGACAAGTAGAACTGCGAATAATTTGATCAAATCTCATGCTCCGTAAGAGTGCCCTTTATGTTGTGAAGACTAGTACTTAATTTTTGAGGCAAGACAGGGTGTCCTCAACAAGTTAGATGTCCACAACAGGTACAGCAAAACATCAGATAGACGCCCTTATTCACACTAACTACTCAGGGGGTAGAAGGTCAAGGAGAGCCACCGCCGCCAACTAAAGCTTGAACCGGGTACCTGGGACTCCCACGATATACCCGCGGCAATGGTCAGCAGACGATGCCCTGTGCGTATTTAGTATGTAATATGTTTTATTTGGATACACAACATGTTTGAAGCCATGCGTCATCTAACCCATAATTTGCATCACCACAAATACACTTTTCAACCACACAACAACCAAATATCACTTTTCTTCGCTTTTCTTTTTCAAGTTACTACGTGCACAAAAGCAATGCACGTCGCAAAACTCTAGCAATAGATCAGCGCCGTTCTCATCACCGGGTAAATAAACTGAAATTAAAATTTTCATTCGCGATGCCACAAATTTCTAGTCCGGAAGAAAAAATCAAACCACGCAGATAGCGCCAAATCTTCTGATGCTTGCAATTTTGCAAACATGATGAATCATGTTTTCTTTCTCGATTCTAAAACTTCTCGGAAAGCGAGAAAACCACCAATCCACTACACACACGTATAACCGTCTGGGAGGCAGAGTGCCAGCGCTAATCCGGCAAATGCAGCCGAAAACTATGAAAGCGAAAGCACGCACAAAACAGAGAGCAAACTTTAGACACAACCGTATCCGAAGGGGTTCGAAACTCCAGTTATTAGTTATTCAAAGCTATATGTTGTTTAAATTTATTGACATTTTGGAATCATTTCATTAGCCCACATGCGCTCACGGTGTTTCATAATTAAAAAATATCACTGAAATTTTGTGTGAGCATAAAAGATGAGGCAATGTTTCATACAAGCGGAGATGAAGAAATTGACCCTAAGTTAACTTATTCGAAGCTTAACAAATGGCATAGCAAATTTCAATGGCATTATATAAGGTCAACTACAATGAGGCAATATTGGACTACAGGTACTAAAGGTTGAACACGAAAATCTTGTTGGGATTTAAAAATCGTTTAATTTTCATAGTTCGATGTAACAGCTATACATTACTATGTACGCTTATTCTAAGGCCATTTTTTCAGTCTTCCTTCTTACCATAGGCCATTGCTCGAACTTTTCTTCATCTTCATATTTTTCACGAGCCCTGTAAGGCCTAAATAGGCCTTAGTTCCGGAGTACTAGCCGGATTCATCTCCTTGGGAACCACTTTGACGCCATTTTCGCTGTACCACTGTTTGGTGAAAATTGTGAAGTGGCAGCTTACTGTTCCCGAAAAGGCAGTAGTCTCTTTCGTAGGCACTCCTCCTGGTTAATTTACCAGGTTCATGGTCCCAGAAGTAACGAAAGTTTCGCTTTTCAGCCCACAACTGCAGACAAGCAGTTTGTGTCAGAACATTTTGGGGAATTTCGACTTCTTTTAGATTTTACTCGAGGCACTCTTCCGGTTAACCGAGGTATAAAATTTCTGCGCAGGAATTTGATCGAAAACTGCCAGGAGCCGTTAGACCGGGATCGAATTGCAACGTGCTTGCTCCGGTGAAGCCATAATGTAAACAAATGAACTTATCCTGATATCCAATACCTACTGTGATTCTATACACTCTTAGCTTGATGCAGTTAAATTTTGAAAATGTTCACTCCAAAAATGTTTTAATGGCAGCGTTTTTAATGTGTCCGGATTTTTCCGTGTGCAACACTGCAACCTTTATAGTTATTTGAGCGTTCTCAACAACTGAACAATTCTAAGGAAGATTAGGATCTTCCATATATTCAGGATGCAGTAGATTATTTTAGAAGCTTTTTCTTTAGAACTTTCAGAAGTTTATTCTAGATGCATGCCCATCGCTCCGCTTTTCTAACTAAAAAAAAATACACGGACAGGAAATCAAATCTGAGTAGCTACGCAGTAAAAGAGCATTTCATCGTTTTAATGATGATAATTGTCTACCAATCATTGTAACATGGAAGCTAAGTCCGATGGCAGTGGGCTCTCCTCACTGTGTGATTTGATTAAACTTAATAATCTCTGATTGTCCTCAACATGTCACTATATGAAGGGTTAAAAAAGGGTTGGCTCTTCGTAGACTTTCTTCGACCCATCACAGGTATCTCCTTTTTCTTTACGTGATAATTATAATTTTAGACGGTCTGCTTGACATCAACACGAACCTGTCAGGACTATGGTTGAAGCTGCATGAAATATAAGCATGAGCATGATTGACCGCCCACGTCCGCTACTCTGTTATTGCCAGATCCACTAGCGTGCACAGGAATCTTGTTAAGGAGGGGCAATTGTTTTTCTATGGTGCATTTAATCTGGGGATGGGGAGTACTCCAAAGTGCGTGGTGTATAGTGTCCACCTCCCACTATTTCCCTACTGTTAAATCTAGCTAATTTTATTTATTTTTTGCTCCGGTGGTGATTCATCTTCTTCAATGCAAACTACCTTCAGACAGCCAATGGAAATTGGTAATTTAATCCAATCGACGATATCGATGAAGATCGGTTCGTCATTACATTGTGCAACGACGTAATCATGTCATTTTGAATACGGTACTTGTGTACTGGCTATTTTAGGCACCTTCCGCCAAGTGTTTTTCCAGCACAGGATCGTAGTTAGCCACCAACTGGGTGACACACTTTCCGCTCCTTCCGAATGTCCACGAAGTGGTCGGCCACCTTTGCAAATTATGCGCACAATATCGATGAAACGTTCCATTATAGAGCAATTCTGTAGCAGCTTTGTCTCTCTAGCAGCAATCATAGATGTTTTTTGGTGGTCCAGTGCTTCGTCGATACCCTTCCTGGTTTTGAAATTCTTCCACGCTTCCATACTACCAACATGGGTATCACTGCCATTGTGTGATAGCAACTCGGTCGCTTTCTTCCAATTTCTGAACCCTGTAGGAATCGGACAGCTAGGATCGCCCGAAAATATCGGCAGCATAATGTTTTTGTGTATAATTGGCTTTGATAAGCGCCATCCGTCGTCTGGCTCGTCGTGGCGATGTCAAACGTACCTCCGGTTTGATCTACGAGAAAACACGAGGTGTGCTGAAGGTTTTCCTGAAAAATGAGATCCGTGATGCTGTCACCTACATGGATGCCATGGATGTTGTCTACGCTTTGATGCGACAGACGCACTCTGTACGGTTTCGGAGGTTAAATCATCACCAACTTTGGCAACGAAACGGCCCTTTTCAGGGCCAACAAGCTTATCTATTTTATCTGTGCCTGTTATTACACATTCAGAACCATACGCCCTCAACGACCACACAAAGTTGTAATCTTGTAAGGGGCTGTCCATAAACTACGTAGACAGTTTAGTGGGGGGGGGGGGGTTGACAATTATTCACGGCCCATACAAATTTTAATTTTTTTGTATGGACAATTGTCTACGCATGGGGAGGGGGGGGGGGTCAACAATCCCAAAAAACTGTCTACGTAGTTTATGAACAGGCCCTAACCAAACTTGGAAGCAGGTGTGCAAGTGATTTTGGTCAATTCTCTTCATCAACTTTCTCTTCGAAAAAAATACTACAAATTTTGTACCCCTAAAAATCAAAACGGAAAGAGTTAAGATAATAGATGATCGATCAATGGATCAATGAAAATGCTGAGGTTTTGACAGAACTATGCTGTGGCTACCACAGTATTTTACATCTGATCGTCCATATACAGTAGCGCCAAAAGCATGCTGTGGTGGGTTCAAAACTAGACCATCTAAAATAATCAATTAAAAGAACTAAATGCTTTTCACATTTGTTCCGTCCACTAGCGGTCCTACGTCAAGATTCCATTAGTGCCCCTAGGCACAGATCCATCCACTTTTGACGTAGAGCTACGTCTTTGTCGACTATACTGGGGTACAAATCAAAAAATATGTGTGGTGAAATAGTGTTAGGTTTTGAACGCCTATAATTTTGTCATTTATAGATGAAATTAAAATCCAAACACGCCATTCGATAGGATATTACTTCACGAATCTGCTGAAATAAATACATTTCCAATTTTCAAACAAAACACTTCTGAAAAATGCGCGAAGGATAATTTTATCACTGGTTTTAAATAAACTAAACGTTTTCCCCAGACCTAGTCATCATAAACGAATACCACTTGGTTGCACATCATTCTGCTTGAACCTGAAAAGATGTAAAACAGCGCTGCTTTCCTGCCTCTGCTCATCACCGCTTCGGACGGTGTGGCACTAGGTCCTGCAGCAAGCAGCACCAAGACAGCGGCTAAAGGTGGATCACGGCGTGATTACCTGTCACATAATGAGGAATGCGATTTTGATATGGATTTGACGATCACTTTTTTTTCCGGAGAATAAATTTTAAGCAAACTAAGCAAATTATAAGTAAAAACAAATGCCAAAATTTTCAAAACAATTGCTTAAGAGGAGACATACATACATATCTGGTACCTCTATATATGCAATTAGATTAACATCCAAAGTCCATCCTTTTTTCCATATTCTGCACAAAAGATACGTTCTGCCCCGCCCCATTCATAATAATTAGTATAATAGTCAAAAATGCATGACAAACATCAATTTTGCGTGGTTCTACGTCATACTGCGGTCGTGTCTAGGACATAACCCTTTAATTCTTATTTTTAAGCCCTTATATGCTTTTGTAGTTACACTTTACTATTACCGTAACGAGTACGTTAATCTTGGCCATTTTCAGCGAAAATTGGAGTTTTAATTTTTTCAAATTTTGACCTAAATGCCAAGGCTAATAGGATCATTAAAAAGGTTTAAAAAATATGTAACGATTCGCTTGTCAAAATAGTTTTGTGCGCTTTCGTTCCATAAAACTATTTTTACAAGCGAGTACAGGATTGTTAACGGAATCACGCATGTCAACCCTGTACCTAAGTACCGCCAGTTGGGGTGACAGAAAATGATGCCGAACATTCAACATATTTTAGAGATGATATAAAGGACAAACCCGAATTTATTGCAACGCACAAAAACAGCTGTAAATTTTTAACCTCGGTAACAAATGACTTGAAATTTTCAGAGAAGATTCTTACACGAATTTTCATTGAGACAACAATCGACCAGGGTTCAATGGCAAACTAATACCTTCTTTTCAAATAGGGAATCCAAAAGCTGTCTTTAAACTTTGTACAGTTGCGAAAAATTCCATCCTCAGAATTCCTTGAGGTTCTTTTCGAAGTTTTTAGAACTCTATGAACTCTTTTAAAATTATTCTCAGTAGTCCTCTGGAATTATTTTTAGAACTCTTCTTGACTTTTACTCAGCCCACCTTGGAACTGTTTCAATTTCAGAAGAATTTCCTCAGTATTATCCAGAAATTTTTCCCAAAATGAGCTTGAAGTTATCCTCGGAATTTCCTTGAAATTTTCCCCTACATCCCTTTGGAACTTCATTCAAAATTTGATTCTCTCTGTTAGCTTTTTGAAATTATCTTAGAACTATCTGCAGGATTCACTAGAAATTATTCGCAGAATTTTCATGAAATCATCCCCAGAAATCTTTTCTTTTAGAACTGTCCTCAGAATTCAATACCCTTGAGGTTCTTCTCGGAAGTCAAGTTTAAGTTGTCTGTCCATTCACCAAAATGTTGTAGTTTTTCTACCAGAAATGTTCAATGAAGCTTGCCCCTTCATTCATCAGAACTGTGCAATTTTTACATCAGGAATTTTCAATTCAGCTTGCCCCTCCATGCAGCAGATTAATGCAAATCTTACACCAGAAATTTTCAATACAAACTTGCCCCCATAAAACTTCAACTGATCAGAACGAGGCAAATTTTCCACCGTTAATGTTCAATGAAAATTACTTCTCCAATCTTCTGATTTGTGCAGATTTCCTTTTTCCATTTTCAATATAGCTTGCTTCTCCTATCATCAGAATGTTGCAAGTTTTCCACCAAATAAAGCTTGCCCCTATTTTCATATATGTGATGAACTAGCCTACGGCTAAAAATCACAAAAATAAAGAAAAAAAAAAAAAAAAAAACCTATTTTCATATTTTGAGTAAGTTCAGTAAATCAGCTTCCCTCCAATCATCAGAATGGTGCAAATTTTACACAGTTTACAGTTTGTGTCTCTACTCAGCAGAAGGATGCAAATTTAAGACCAAATTTTTTCCGAAAAGCTTGCCCATCCGTTCATCAGAACGGTGCAGATTTTCCACCAGAATTTTTTTTTTAATAAAGCTTGTGCCTTCATTTACCAGTGCAAGTTTTCCACCATAAATCTTCTGCTCATTTCATTTATCACGGCGATGCCAATTTTGCACCAGAAATTTTCAATAAAACATGCTCCTCCATTCACCAGAACGGTGCACCAAAAATTGTCAGTGAAGTTTGTTTCACCATGCACCTTTGTGTGCAATTTTCAGGCTTTGCCTCTTCATGCAGAATGGTGCAAATTTTCCACCATAAATTTTCAATGAAGCTTGCATTCATCAGAACGATGCAAATTATGCACCAGTAAAATGAATAAACCTTGCTTCTACATTCACCACAGTGTTGCGAACTTTCCACCAGAAGTTTTTAGTTAAATTTAGTCAGAGTTATTCATTTTGATTAGTCCCTCCGTGCACCACCTTGATGATATATTTACACCAAAAATATTCAATAAAAAGCTTTTTCTTCGATTTACCACCACGAAGGTGAATTTTATGAATCTTAAATTTACCCTCTTCTTTTAGCCCTCCATGAACCACATTGAAAAAAAAAAAAAGAATTGCACTAAAATGTTTTGTATGCACTACTGGTGCAATTTTTTGGACAAAAATTACATTGAAGTTTGTCCCTTCATGCACCTTTGTAAAACAATTTTCAGGCACCATCTCAAAGGAATTGACCCAGTGTTTTCAGTGCCCTTATATTATGAAATGAAGTTATTATTCCTTCAAATCAAATTATCAAGGAATCAAGTTATTTTATATCATAATTTTGTAAATGTGGGAATAAAAATCTTATTTATAAAATGAGGGACAACTGCCCCACCTTGCCCCACCCTGTGCACGCCAGTGGCCAGATCAGCGGTAATTTCACATGCTTGAAACCATTCTCAATGTGTAAAAACTGGTGATCCCATACTTTTAAAATGCAAAACCAGCGCCGGCCGCGTCCGAATGCAGGTCAATTAAGGAATGGGTAGGAATATGTTGACGTGAAAACTCGTGCTGTACGAAGCCGAGAAATCCTCTACTCTTCCACGAGAAATCACTGAGATGTTGAATATAAGGGTTGGGTTCGTTTTGGTAGACGATACGCTGCATATAGAGAATTGTTCATGTTAAGCTTAATTTATGGATTTTCCTCAACGAAAGCTGAAAAAAATCACCATTATAATATAAATCCAAAGATCCATCATCAAAGAGCTGAAAACTAATTTAAACAAATCAAGTCAATAGATTCAACCAGGGCGAAAGGTGATAATATTGAATCATTACAATATAAATCTAAAGATGTTCCATCACCAAATAGCTGAAATGCAAAGAGAAGCATTAAATGTTAATTTAAAAGTGTTCCATAATCGATGAATTGAAAATACATTTTCATAAAACCAACAACCGGGTCAAGAAGGTTAAAAAAATTCGTTTAAATCTTGATTAAAGAGATTTTAGCCATAGGCTAATTCAACTCTAAGGTGAAAAAGTGAATATTTATAATATAAATACAAAATTCAATGATTTAAATGAATTATTATAATATAATTCTAGAGATGTTTAATCATCTAAGAGCTGAAAGCAAGCTTAAATAATTTAAATCCATACATCCATGAATGAAAACTAAAAAAAAGTGTATTATTATGTAAATCTAATGATGTCATATATTCAAAGAGCTGAAAATAAACTT
The DNA here is from genome assembly GCF_037179485.1 of Ochlerotatus camptorhynchus. Taxonomy (NCBI): domain Eukaryota; kingdom Metazoa; phylum Arthropoda; class Insecta; order Diptera; family Culicidae; genus Ochlerotatus; species Ochlerotatus camptorhynchus. Next base: position 3,043,010 of record NW_027040801.1, on the reverse strand, counting down.
ATATTATATAAAACAATAGATCTAACCAGAGTGAAGGTTGAGAAAAACAAATCATTAAGATATAAATCCCAAGATGTTCCGGCATCAATGAACTCAAAAGATGTTCCACCATTGAAGCCTTTTAGTAGCATAATCATACAATTGGTCAAAAGAGCGGGCTCTTCTCCACACTCATCCATCCTTATATTTGACGGCTTGTTTTTTGACCAATCATACAATTGGTAAAAAAAAGCCGTCAAATATAAGGATGGATGAGTGTGGAAAAGAGTCCGCTCTTTATCCACGAAATTTTAACTACAGGAAGTTGATAATATCACTCTCTCGATCGAAATCGCTTCAATTGGGTACCTGTCAATCCCCAATATAGGTAGATATAATATATAATGAATTATGAAACAATCAGAGTAATATAATATGGAAAGGTCTAACCATATTCTGCTTCGATGAATTCTACCTCAAGGCATTAACGTTGTCTCCGGTAAAATGTGTAACGGCAAATTGTCAACGTTTGAAAAATCATAACCCAGCAATTTATCAATAGATTTTAAATCTATTGGAACCGAATATATCTTTAAAGTATGTGGCGTTATATTTTGCTCTTATGCAAATGCATTAAATAAAGAACTTTTGTGAACAAACATACTGGTTGAAGCTTCAAATTTTAAAGATATTGTTGAAAAAAAATGAAAAAAAACAGAAATTTTTGATCTTTAATATCTCTTAAAGCGCAAAAAATCGCAACCTGAAATTTTCAGCAAAAGTTAAACAATACTCGATAAACAAAATATCAAAATTTGAGAGAGGTATATTTTGTTTTTTTTTTTTTAGATTTCTTCATTTTAGTGGAACATGTTTTTTCTATGCATTGAAATGGCGTTTTGAAGACTTGACGTCTAAGGCAAAGTTGTATCTTGATAAAATAAACAACTCTTCTCAAGACGTCAAAACTCCGAGGCATATTGTTTTTGAGTTAAATGTATTTAAACGGTATATTTAATACTCGAAAACAGTACGCTGTGGAGTTTTGACATATTCAGAATAGAAAAACAACTTTGCCCAGAACGTCAAATTTTTCCGTTTTGGGAGATATTCAAGTTCAGAAATTGCGTTTTTTTTTTCGTTTGTTTAACAATATCTTTAATACTTGAAGCTTAAACCAGTATCTTTCTTCACAAAAGTTCTTTATTTAATGCATTTACATAAGAGAAAAAATATAACGTTATATGGTTGTAAGCAAAAAAAAAACGGAATAGAAGGGAAAAAAACATATTTTTGCCATTTCACGCTCCATAAAACTCGGAACCAGTAGGCTGTGGAAATTTTACGACTTCAAAGAGTTCTTTATTTTGTCAAGATAACCACTTTTCCGGAGACATCAAGTCTCCAAAACGTCAGAGAAAGAAGTTAGATAGCGGAAAAGAGTTGAACTATTTGTTTATGTCAATAGATGGTCCTTATTAAGGTGAGAAACTTTGTCCAAGACACCAAGTCGCGGAAATGCTTTGTTTCGGAGTTATTGATTTTGAACCGTTGGATTGCATTCCTGGCTCAGTGTGCACTGTACTGTCCATAAAAGCATAACAGTCCCATATGGATTTCTGTCAAACTTAATGGAGTTATCCATTAAAATCGATTGCTAACTACCGGGATTTTTTCATTGTACAATAAAAGTTACCTGTTTTGTTCAGGAAATATCGTGAAAAATACCAAAACTAGGTTGTTCCGTCCTTGAGAGCATGTGGAGGAATAATTTTTCAACAGCGTTTTTCTCGGCTTGCTGTTTTCCGAGATGGGACTGACATGCTGTTATGGCCAGTGTGTACACTAAGAATATTTCATAGATTTCTGTGATATTTTACCGAAATCGAAACAGCTGAACGTTCGGTAAATAATTCGGTGATTTTTCACAGTTTTCCTGTAATTAATTTTTCCAGGATATTCTGTGAAACATTTAGAACTTTTCTCTATGTCATCAGAGAACAGGAAACAGTTGATGGCTCTTCCCGGGAAACGGGATTTTTTTTTTGTTCAATATCCAAAAAGACAATAAGTTGAATTCATGCCATTTATTTATCAGAATGCTTATTTTTCAACGTCTGTATAGCGATTTATAATATAGAGAATAGTTTACCCACTTAATTTTGAGCATGATTGACCGCCCGTGCTTGCTACTCCGTTATTGCAATGATCAGCTGTAATTACACATAGAACCAAACGATGGCGCTTGGGAGTAGCGGTCATCCTTAATGTGCAAATGCTGGTGATCTAATATATTTTGAGCAATACCGGCGCCGTCTTCGTCCGAATGCAGCTCAAATAGGGGATGAGGGTAGGTAATAGGTGAAGATTCGTATTGGTACACGATTTGTTAAATTATGTCGATGCAACGGATGTAAAGGAGTTTGGGAATTAACCCACGATCTGCCCAGTAAGCAAAAACGGTTACCATTAGGCCACCGAGCTCCTAACAGCTTAAAACAAGCATAAACTAGCCCTGGAAAATTTGTCTTAGTTTAGAATCTTTTTTTTTTGAACACCAAATTTTAATGTTTCATGTCTAGAATCATGATCATTGTTTGTGTCAAGTATATATTCTTATTTTTTTAGTTGGTGCCATAAAAATTGGAATCATATATTTTTTCTGGGCACTTTTCATCAATCCATGATTTAAAATCATAGTCTTAATTAAGGCCCTTGATTTTTCAATCCAAAAACTTCAAGCTTCTTTGCTAGTAGAGAGGCTACGGAGGGCTTCGACCAAGAGATCCCGGGGGTTTCCTATGAAAATTAATCGCGAACCTATCCAAATGCATCAAACTGGAGAAAATAAACGTTATAAGTTATTGTTCCTCGGTGAGACAGGGTTCTGGTGTTGGCCCTAAAAGCCAGCTGTTAAATTCAACTGTACATGATGCAAATAATGTAAGTCATTCTTTCCCCCATAGGGAATAGGGCCTCGTGGGGACGGAGCTGTTCAACACTCTATGGCAGACCTGTCCCCCCTTTCTAAAGAAACATATTTCAAGCTGCTTTTAGTTTATTTCTCTCCTAAAATTCATAACGAAGAATAAAATTGGGCTAGAATGAAATAATTTGGTTTTTTTAATTTCGAAAAACTTACTGGTTTTTATACATCAAGTGTGTACGTATGTGTAAAGAACAGTGTGTTTCTCGGCAATCACTGAACCAAATTGGACGCAACACCACCAAATAAAAGAATTAATGGTACAATAGGACTTTTTCTTATATTTTTGGAATAGGTCAACTAGTTCCTCAGATATGGACGGAACAAAATAAAACGCAGATTTTGAAAACTAAGTTGTGTTTCTCGGAAACCACTGAACCGAATTGGACAAAACAACCGCCAAATGAAATGTCCATGGTTCCATAGAAGGCTTTTGAATTTTTTTGGAATCGATCAACTGGTTCCGGAGATATGGCTGGAACATGACACATCGAATAACATGAGAATTCGAAAAACCAGTTTAATGATTGTCATTTGGAGTGCCCAAGACCACGCTGGACACATCCGGTCATGTTTCCGGAACCCCCGTGGAGGTGGTCAGCTTCTGACTAGTGTCAAAGTGCATCATGTGATACCTCAAATCACATGAGAATTCATCTATCACCTAACACCATATGAGCACTTTTGCCGGAATTTCATTGGTAAGGAGGGTCAGATCTCACCATAGGTGAATTAATTTGGGTTTTTTTTCAAATTATATTCACTTTAACACATTTCAGGTCATTCGGGATTTATCCGAGGATAAGATTTAATCTCGTGTATTCTAGCGTGAGAGGCATGAATGCTACTCAAGTAATAATTTTGGTTTTATGAGGGTTCTGTAGACCATGCTTTAGACTTGTAGAATGCTATAAAACCTCTGTAATGCGAAGTAATGAAATTGGGTTGTTAGCGGAGTGCTTAAATAAAACAAATACGTATTTCGACTACTATGTGCAGTAGACTGGCCCACATTTAAATATGGGAAATTTTGCATCTTTTTTTCAACTAGCCAACCCGTAGATTTGTGCCATTAGGTGAGAAAACCACATTCTGAAAATTTCGACTCATTCGGATGTAACACGAGCTGGCGCTTTTGATTTAAAATTGATATAGGGATATTGGTTGAAATGTATGGAGACATAATATACTTTCAGTCTTTCGATCTGGTTCAGCAAACTTGGTTAAGCTCAGAATTCCAGCACACGTAGTTTAATCTATAAGGAACAACTTTGCTGAAGACAGCATCGCGATTCAAGTTAGTGTTTTTTTTTCCTTGATCCTTGTTTTCCGTGCTGAGCACCAATGCTACCGAAGCCAGGAAGGGCAGCCCTCACACCTGGACCCTACCAATCGACTCATCATTTCACGAAGACGAAGATACGTAGACCCTCAAATCCCTCCTGGAATACAACATTTAATTCGGAAACGATCCATACACGTCATTATCCAAATATTGCGCGGTAGGCGTGATATTTTAATGGTTCAAATACTGCCGGTTGACGTAATTTTTTCCATAAACTTTACTCATACACACATCTCTTGTACATGATGTGCTTTGCTTCTTAGTATTTTCTCTACAAAACTAACCTATGAGTCGGTAGAGGATAGATATAATTTCCGGCCTACTAAGCACAACACCCTCTTTTTCGAACGGGTATTTTACACAACATGGAATGTTTCTATTACAGATGATGCCCAAATTTATTTAGCTTTCCGTATGTACCGTTGGATTTGATAAAGAGTTCCAAATTGTTTATCTACTTTTTTGGCTTTAATACGTCCCTACTGGGACTTTTACGTCGGCTCTCAACGTACGATTCTTTGAGCACTTCCACAGTGGTTAATTGAGATCTTTCTAAGCCTGTACAATTTTCGCATTAGTATAATTCAAGACCAACAATTGAAAGGGCCTCAACTACATTTTGTAAACAAACCTTGTAAGGCCATTTTGTCGCGAACCGAAGTCAGCCAACGCAAACCAACATAATGAACAGGTAGGGTAAATTTTCCGCTACACCATTATTTTTAAGGTTTACGAATGTAGGTTTCGTTTCGCGAGAAAATTGAATGCCCAGGGAAGCCGAGACATTTTCCAGCACGAAAAATGGCTACACAGCAAAAAATTAATTTTAATATTACATTAAATTTTAATATTTACTTCAATCATGTCGAATCATCCAGAAACTTCAAGCTTCTTTGCTAGTAGAGGAGTTACGAACGGCTTTGACCCAGAGACCCCGGAATTTTCCTATGAAAATTAATCGCGAACCTATCCAAATGCATCAAACTGGAGAAAATAAACGTTGTAAGTTATTGTTCCTCGCAACGGCGCAGGTGGTGTAGTGGTAAGCGTGATTACCTCTCACCCCAGCAGGCCTGGGTTCAATCCCAGTCGGTGCCGCCGGGATGTTCTGAGGCATAACATCTCTGATCACGCCTTCCTTCGGATGGGAAGTAAAGCCGTTGGTCCCCGGTTCATGAGTTGATGGGTCGATAGGTAGGGTCCAGGTGTGGGAGCTGCCTTCCTGGCACGTCGGTAGCATTGCACAGTGGTCCAGAATGCAGATTTAGGTGGAATGATATGTTTTGAGCCTGAAATTGAAACTTTAGAGTAAAAGTCTCTTCTACAAAGTTGTTCCTTATAGTTAGGCCCTCATTTTTATGACAATGAATTCTAGGGTGGTTCCTATTAGCATTAAAATCAAAAATCTAACTTTTTTGTTTGAATAAATTAAGGTATACATCCTTCAGCAAAGTTATAGTTGAGCTAATTTCAAGCAACTTTGTTGAATATCACTTTTTTGTATATCTTAAATTGGCCGATTTAGAGCTATTTTCTTAAATTGAGTTAGGGTGACTCTTAAAAAAAAACAGTTTTTTTGCTCTATTTTTCTTATTTTGAATTTTTCAGCAAAGGTGTCTTCAGATAACTTTTAGATCTTAAGAAGGCGCAAATTTTTGCTGCACAAAGCTTGTCAATATCTTTCGCCGATCAAGAGTTATTGACGTTTTTATACTAAAAATATGCACTTTTCAAATGTTAATATCTCTGGTTGGGGCAAGCAAAAAAAAAGTCGCAGCTCAATATGGCAAAAGACTAGAAGGCAATGAACAAAAAATTGAGATTTCCCATAGTAATTTACATGTAAACTTCAAATGGTTTGTGCGAAGTCTGTTTCTAACCAAATGAGTTGTAACTTTTGGAGGCTAATCAGGACCCGATTTGAAACCATTTAAGAACTGTGGAGCGAAAAAGTCAAATTTTGCATCAGTCTACTGCCCACCCTTTCTAAATGAACATATTTCATGCTGTTCTTAGTTTATTTCTCTCCTAAAATTCATAATGAAGAATTAAATTGGGCTAGAATGATACACAGTTCAAAAAAGTAGTGTAAATCTCTGTTCAATATGATGCACATAAATCGTGTAAAGTTCCGATACATTTCTTGAAATGTTGCAAATATTGTATACAAAAGCCCATATATGCAAACAATATTGCTTACATGTTGCGCGTTTGCGTGAAATGGAATACAAGTTTACGGGAATGTATTAAAATTCAGAATTTTTTGCTGTGTATAATTGGGTTTTTATTAATTTCGAAAAACTTACTGGGTTTTTATACATCATCTGAAAGAGCTTCGTTTTCTGAGCACAACGATGTTTTTATCGATCCCGTAGACATTCAACTCGATTTTTAAATCTAGATTTAAATTTTGATTTTTTGACGCTAAATCTATTATTTGATGCATCAATGCATCAAAATTGATAAAATTGTGTATTTCGGTTCCATTTTTAATGTCGATTACGAATATGTATTTACTTCAATACCTCTAAACAACCCAATTGCTCGTAACTGCCTCTAACTCCAAAGAGTTCAATCCCAATTGGCGCCGTCAAGGTTTTCTGAGCAATAACATCCCTCTTCATAAGGAAAGTAAAGCCGTTGGTCCCCGATCCATGAGTTGAGGTGAGGAAGCCACCTCCCTGGCGTTGGAAGCTTTGGTACTCAGTATGGAAAACAAGATCGACAGAAAACAAATCATGGAAAAAAAAAACCCCGATTGCTGAGATCCAGAGGTCACACCCGGCCCGTGGGCCCCACGTCGGGCAGCGCTGCTCTATGGAACATTGTTATCACATGGTCTTGAATCTTAAAACTGTTACCAACCTCTTCAATATGCGAGTTACTTTTTCGTAATTTTTGGTCACTTTTTGGGGTTAGATTCTAATTGCTTTCTTGTGTACCTGGAACAAGACTAGAGGCGATTTCAATCTGTTAACCATTCTTATATACGGTATGGATACCACTTAGAAAACCGACTATCGATCCGAGGGCCTGTGTCATATACCAATCGACTCAGCTCGAAGAGATCAGAAATTGTTTGTATGTGTGCGCAACAACCACCAACTGAAAGTTTTCATGGCTTAATAAAACACGTTTGAATATTTATGGAATCGGTCAACTGGTTCCGCAGATATGGGCGGATCAAGATCCGAAAAACACGGACTTTGATAACAAAGTCGTGTTTCTCAGCGACCACTGAACCAAATTGGACGCAACAAGCACCAAATGAAAGGATTCATGGTTAAATATTTTGGCTTGCAGGCTCAGAAAACTATCAACATTAATTATTTTTCACGAAAGGCATAAGCATTTCGTATGAAAACTAAGTTGTGTTTCTATGTAAGCACTGAACCAAATTCGACAAAACAACCGCCAAATGAAATGTTTCATGGTCCTACAGAACGCTTTCGAATATTTATTGAATCGGTCAACTGGTTCCGCAGATATGACTGTAACATGTTCCGGTTTGTATAGGCCATGTACTAAATCCGACCTCTAATCGAATAAAACTCATAATGTGACACATCTAATGACATGAGAATTCAAAAACCAGTTCAATGGTAGTAATTTGATGTGCCCAGGATTACACTGGCCACATCCGGCCATGTTCCGGTACCCCCGGAGAAGTGGCCGGTTTCTGACTAGGATCAAAATTCATTATGTGATACCTCAAATTACATGAGGATTCATCTATCACCTCACATCATATGAGCACTTTTGCCGGAATTTCTATTGGTAAGAAAGGGTCAAATTATAAAAAATTTTGTTACTACTATAGTCAAACATATTTCAGGTCATTCGTGACTTATCCGGGGATGAGATTTAAACTCGTGTTTTTTTAGCGTGAGGACAAAGAAAGGAACAGCAACTTCGTGCAAACGCTGATATAATTTCTGACTACGTTTTGAAATGACCGTTAGCTTAACAGTTCATCCTGCTTAATACGAACTGTTGTTTTAAAATTTGTACAAACAAGTTTTTTTTTGTATCTATACATATACTGGACATATCTAGATTAAAATTTCAAGAGGTCCTATCTGCATTTATTTATTAATTTCAGGATTCATTCGATATTCTAATTGAGTAACCACACTTTTGCAAACATGCTTCATGCTATTTGTGTCAAATGGTTCAAAGAAAAAGTTTAATCTTCTTCTTTTTCGTCTTTGACTATTATGCCCCAACTAGAACTTTACGCTTGCTCTCAACTGAGGGGATTGGAAGCAAAGGAGTGCAAGTGATTTTGATTTATTCTCTTCATCGACTTTGTATTTCGTTAATAACTCAGCGGTAAACATATTTCTTGATGCGGTTGCTATCCTGCATGACAGATGATAAGCTCCTTTATCAAACTATGCAGCAGAAATAGTGTGAAATCGGTTGGTAAAGCCGTGATTATTAAAAGAGAAATACGATTAAGAGAATCGATCATATCACTTGCACCCCTTTGCCTCTAACCCCTTCAACTTAGTGTTCTTTGAGCATTTCCACTGTTCTTAATGGAGATCTTTCTTAGCCTGCACCATTTTTGCATTCGTATATTGAGTGGCAACACAATCATACCCTATTCACAAGGAAGTCGAGAAGTTTTCCAACCCGAAAACTTCTTTGACTGGACCGAAATGAGAACACAGTCAGCTCCAGCATGGTCTTAATTTTAACTGTGCTCCTTTATCCACAAATCTAAGGGAGGCTCCAAAAGATGTAATGTAATACATACCTACCAGCAGGCTTGCTTCCACTCTCTTGCTATAAAAAATTGTTTTTCGGAATTATGAAATCATTAGATATTATAATGATAGTTAGTAGTTGTAAGTCACAAGATAAGGTTGTAAACTAGGTGTTTTACACATAAAACCTGTCATTATTGCTTTCAGTGCGCCACAATCAGCGATTTTACGATTCGTGAGCGCTCACTCTGAGTGAACGCTCACGAGTAATAATTCGCTGATTGTGACGCACTGAAAGCGAAATTGACAGGTTTTATATGTCAAATACATACCTTCCAACCTCTTCTTGTTTCTGACAAGTACAAACTTTCATAATAGCATCCAATGATTCCATAATTCCGAAAAACATTTTTTATAGTGAAGTGAGAGGAAGTAACCCTGCCTACCACACATAATAGGAATCACAGAAGTGAATGTTTTTGCAACGATATAAAAAAATGGTGAAGAGAATTGATTAATGAGACGTATTTAAATCTTTTATACAAAGATACTGTATTCGTCCAAGAAGCTCAGTAAAGCATAGACCACAGGTGGTGTTAGTTTACGTGGGAGTACTAAGAGTTTCTTCGAAGCGACGTTTGATTTTTCATTTATATAAAAATACATTCATCGCTATGAAAAATCATCATTGATTTAATGTTATAGAGTATTTTACAAGACCTTTTTTTACTTTATAAGTTAGCCCATTGATCTGTTTGTACATGTTGGTTTAGAACTGTTGATTAGAGTATTTGAATAACACTGTCCTACAATGATTTTTTTTTTTAATTTTGTGTCAAAGACCTACTTGCATCAGAATGTTTCAACACTCGAATAAACATTATAAGAACTCATAGAATAAGGCGATCAATATTACTTTAAAGCTGCGTTCTAAAGTTCCTTTTGATCAACCGCTGCACCTTGAAAGCTCCGAACGTCACGTTCTGTGTAACCCTTTTTCACGCTTCAGAATATACTCCGGCAAAACAAAGGACGAACCCCGTCCATAAAGCGAATAGAACCATTCAAAACGAAATCACTTTCGGAAGCTGCTGTTAACCGTCGGCAAAAGGTGGCAATGAGACCGGCGGTGGCAGCAGCCGAGGCGAACGGGTATATGACATACATAAATAAGAAATTCCACTAAAAATCACGTACAATCTGACATCACGTCCTAAATCAATTAGTAAACATTTTATCTAGGACTGGCACAAGCGGCGGCGCAGCGTGCCGGAAAGACGGGAAGAACAAAAGTTTTAGCGTCGGGACGGATGCTGACTGCTCGCCCACTCTTCAATGGCTGGGGTAGAAACTTTGTAACACTCAACCTGGATTTGTTGGGTTAAGGCTCTGCCGTTGTCACGTGTTATCGATTTTCTTCGGTGCTGAAACGTTTCCCTTCCCCCGGATTTAACCGCACAGAACCTACCTAGATATATTGTTGAACTAGCCCCCGGATTCGTTGCCGGAATCGACGAATGTTTGAATGCGCGAGCGCGCGTAGTAAGATGGCAGACGAAGAAGAATGAACAACTCAGAATGGTAATAAAAATATTTGGAAATGACTTAAGAGCGACTTTCCGTAGACGGTTGTGAACCGTGAAGCGAAGGCTACCGAAAGTGCCAAGGCGCGTAGGGGTTTTCGACATCTTCGGAAGACTATAAATAAACAGAAACGGCAGCAACACAGCAGCAGCAAACAGTAAATGAAAGAGACAAAAGTAACATCAACAACAACAACAACCGACGACGACAATATAAAATACCGGGGTTCGGAAATTGATGGGCGTGACGGAGCTGAATGGGGTGGACATGCTCAGCTGGGTGAGAGGCAGATAATAGATGCATCTTGCCGAGAGCTGGATAAACAACTTCACCGCAAGTGCATCCATCGACGTAGGATGGATGCATTTGAACATAAAATCAATCATTCCGTTTTGGGTGCAAGGGTTTACTTTACTACCATTCGATGACAGCTGATGATAGATTTTTAGGATTATTTTAGGAACTTGGACAATTTGACGCTTTTGGAGATTTTTACGTTTTTTTTTTTCAAACTTGAAGCAATAAAAACATGCCTGCGAATGTCGATAATGGTGAATAAACATTCGACTGTCATGTGTTACTTGTAGATTTTACAGTGTGATTGTATATTTGAACTTGTAATGTAAGTAATCATCCTCAACTTTAAAACTGAGTTTAATTTGACCAGGTATAAAAGCTGTTTCCTGTATCAGATAAGTTAGTGAATTTTGTGAAATTCAATGAAAAATGTTTCAGCTTTACTAAAGTTGCTCTTATTTGCTCCCAGAGCTATTGCAATTATTATTCTACTTAGCTGTTTTAGCCAGATTTATTTTAGGAATCGACCTGATGGATCAATTTTGATTTTTTAATGCCAGGTTGGAAAATGTAAGCCATTTTGTCTCTTTTTGGGCCATTTATGGCGTTTTTCAGACCATTTGACAATTCAAGATTATGAGAATTGTCGTTTTCAAAATGATTATAAGAGTTGTGTGATTGATGAGAACAATCTCCCGTTTATGTTTTCAGGTCATTTACGGACATTTAAGGCCGTATTTGGAATGACTTGGCAGATGAATGATTTTAAGCCATTTCAATGCCATGCTGTTTTGAGTTTCGGCAATCATGCAATGTGAATGCTATTTTCTTGGCGTTTTAGAGCTATTTAACCTTTTCGGAGCATCACATTCATCATATTTAGGTTAATCCTTTTTCGGTTGTTTTTTTTTACCATCAAAAATCAAAACAACAACACAAGCTAAGGGTTGTATCCCAAGCACGACCGAATTATTGACGTACGACTACGAGATTGTTTTTTGGCTTAGTAATTTATTTATTAATTACAAAATTATTGACTTATAAATTTTATTCTGAAATAAACAAACATTCAATTCAAAGTTTTGAAATTAGGGGACATTGAATATTGTTAATTGGATACAAAATTCAGTTCCTATTCCCATTCTGTGGTTACCGAATGCGGAGTGAAAATTTCCTCTTTAAAATGCATGTTATATAGCAAACCGGCTTAAATACATATAAGTTTGTCACACCATATTACTACATTTTAATGTTGCAAAATTATGACAGATAAACTGAATCGTATTTGAGTTTGTCCTTTATTTGTGTTCAAACAAAAATTTATCACTCTATTTCACAAGTAATGACGGCAGTCCCAATACAGCAGATGAAATTAAGGTTTAAGACAAAACCAAAGTTCCAGTTGGGCGTAATAAATATGAATAATAAGAAGAAATTATCAAAATTTCGATTTAAATAATTATAATTTCAAAGGCACCTTCCCTGGTGACAGAATTCTGAACTAAACTGTGCACCATCTAACAGGTCTTGTGCAACTGAACAACTCGGTCAAAGGTAGCAAGTCAGTTTGTTCACTGGTGAATAAATTTTCAACTAAACTGGCCCAACATTACTTCAGCAGGGGAAAGAAACGCTCAGCCTCCTGCTTACTGAACTATTCAAATCCAGTGTTACTCTGAGCTACATACCAAAAAAAAAATGGAGCAACCTTTCATCTGTTCTGTTAAAGACAGTGGGAAAATCTCTATATGATTTCACAAACTCAACAAGTTTAGCGAGGTTACCTCTTAGCAAATTTCAATAAATATCAATCAGATAAATCTAAGATAACGGCTCTACAATCGCTAGTTAATAAAATCGAGAAATCGCTTAAAGCCAAGGAAATAGCCGTGGTTGCTTTTCTAGATATTGAAGGTGCATTAAACAATGTATCCTACAGCTCAATGCGTTCAGCTATGGAAGCAAAGGTTTTGGATAACTGTCTTATTAATTGGATAATGGCAATGCTCACAGATAGAGAAATATCTGCTGATCTTGGAGATGCCCAACTTATCATAAGATCGGTACTATCACCCAGTCTTGTAAGCGGTCACGGTAGTCGACACATTTTCTGTGATAATTGACTGCCTTTGCCTCCGAAACTTGCAAAGCAAGCTATCATAGTACAGTACCAAACTAAAATGTCGTATGACAGGCTCTGTCATACGACACTGTCGCCGAAGACCGTCACGAATGTATGTATTTTAGTTTTTCTCATAATAAGAGCTGCTGATGATGTGCTTGTGTGAATTCTGAAAATATGATAGCTATTTTGATAATTTTCTTTTAGCTCGAATGTTATTCTACCGCTCGTGTTGTGTGAGAGAGACGACGGTAGAGAATGAGTGTTCGACTGTCGCGCACGACAACGAAGCGAGTGTAGTAAAAAACGTCAACTGTTTCAACCCCTGCTATCACCCTTATGGTGGCCTTTAGTAGTGGACTAACTCCTTAAAAGTTTGGCGGAGCAAGGTTTCGAGGAGATTGGTTACGCAGATGATGTGGCCATAATGGTGCGTGGAAAATACGAAAATACGATTTCTAATTGGTTACAAACTGCCCTCAACATGATCTTCAAGTGATGTTGGAGATAGGGCTTGAATGTAAACTCTTCAAAAACTGTCATAGTACCTTTCACCAAAAGAACACAATTTATGTTGGTACAGTCTACTCTAGATGGGGTTCAAAATGAGTTCGCGGAAGAGGCTAAATACCTAAGTGTTACTTTGGACCTAAAGCTAAATTGGAACTCTCATCTCGATAAGGTTATCATTAAAGCTAGAAATGCGCTGTGGATTCGCAGCTGTGGAGAAAACATGGGAACTACGACCAAATATGGTATACTTGATATATTGGATGGTAGGAGACCAGATATGATGCGGATGTAGCTGTTGTAGACTGGAGCTAGGATTTTAACCAGCTTCTCGGAAGCGATGTAAGTAATTTCCGTCCCCGTCCCGTACTTCCTACTGTCGATGATGGCTCGCGCCACCCGGAACCGAACATCGCGGTTGTTGGATCGGTGAGGCCGAGAGATCGTTTTAACGAGGTTGAGTCTACTGCGGCAGTCCTTTTTGACCTGTTGGAAATGCTGGTCGAAGGAGAGCGTTCGGTCGATCAGTACGATGAGGACGCGAACTGTGTTCCTGTTTGGAATGGCTTGGTCGTGGATCGTAATTGGGGTGCGATTGACTCGGTGCTGAGACGGACATACGTGGCATCGGATGCTCTTCCTGGCGGATAGCTGGAAACCCATCGAGTCGGTCCATTTGACGACGGCAGAGACTGCCACTTGCGCTTGCCGTAGGGTTCGGATCTGTGTAGGACCGGTGGCCACAATCAGCACATCGTCAGCGTAAACAAATATATAAATGCGCCCAGGTAGTCGGTCAAATACCCCGTTCATTGCCACCAGAAACAACGTGACTGCGATAACGGAGCCTTGAGGGACTGCGGTTTCCTCGCTGAAACTTTTCGACCGCTTGTTCTCCACCAATACACGATATGACCGGTGGGTCAAGAAGTTTCGTATGAAATACATCATATGCCCCTTCAAGCCCCAGTTTGTTAGTTTTTTCAGGACGACTGGCGTCCACGTTCGGTTGAAAGCCTTGGAGATGTCCAAAGAGATGATTTCAACGTGGTGTTCCTGGTCGTAAGCTTCCTTGAGCACGTCCCCCAGAGTGGCAAAGTACGTGGACGTACCGAAAACTTGTCGAAAGGCATGTTGTCGGTGGTCGAGCAAGCTGTTGGTATCAAGGAACATCTTGAGTCGACGGTTCACCATCCGTTCGAATACCTTGGCCATGCAGGATGTGCGAGCGATCGGTCGGAACTTAGATGTGCCCCTGTCTTTTTCGTTTGCCTTCGGGATGGGCACGACGAGACTCTCCTTCCACAGCGTCGGGTAGGTATCAGAGACCCAGAGTTGGTTGAGCATCTCAAGCAGGCAACACTTGCCCTCAAGGGGCAGCTTTTTTAAAAGTGGATAGCCGAGATTGTCAGGTCCCGCAGATTTGCCGTTGCTGCGGCTTAGTGCGTGCTGGAGTTCCTGCCAGGAGAAAGACCCGTTGATCTCGAGGTTGTCCGTGTCAAGCGGGATGCTGAACTCAGTGACTGATGTACGGGTAGGCTTTGCCAACCACTGAAAATGGCTATCGTAACCGGAGATGGCCGAAATTTCTGCGAAATACCCTCCGAGTTCTTCGGCGACGGCTGCCGGTTTGGAGATGGTAACTCCGTTAGCTTGTACATGTAATGGCGTCGAGTGCCGTTTACCGCTGACAGCATTAACCCTGCTCCAGAGATCGGCAGAGGACTGGGAGGCGTTGATGCTTTCAAGGAAACCAGACCAACTGTTTAGCTTCGCACTTCTCACTGAGTATCCTTAAGGATTTCAACTTAAATTCAGCTGTTAATACAGTGGAGGATTGGATGGTAATGAAGACAAACTATGATGTTCTCTTCAAAGTGGTTTAATCAAGCCGCCATGTATGGGAATCTGGTTGGCCAAATATACGTTCAAGATCTATTGTATTTTACACCGACGGGTCGAAAATGGGTGAAAATACTGGAGCTGGGGTCTATGGCCCTGGAGTCATTAAAGTTGTACCAATAGGACATAGTACCACAGTATTTGAAGCAGAAATTGAAGCAATCATTGAATGTGTGTATATTAGAGTGATGCAAAATTTGAAATTTTCGCTCCACAATACTTAAACGATTCCAAATCGGATCCTGACTAACCTCTCAAAATTTGAACCAATTTGGTGAGAAACTGAGATGGCACAAACCATTTGAAGTTTGCATGGGAATTACTATGGTAAAACCAAGATTTTTGTTCATGTCTAACTAATAATTCACCATATCGGTCTGCTTCAAAAGTTTTCAACTTTACTTATAGAAAATTTTTCCAGCTACAACTTTGCTCAAGACTACTTTTTGATTAATTGCAAGGATCGAAAGTTATCAATGGTTCAGTGCGCTGATGTCTTATGATCATGCTCAATAAACTGCTCAGCTGGCAACATTGGTGTTTCTGGGGCGTTGAATAGGACACAAAAATCATGGCTACTATGTCACACTGCAAAATACAGTGTTGCCTACAGAGCAGCTGCTTGATCATGTCATAAGTTTACCAATCTCTTGAATAATTAATAACTTTTTCCTGTCTCGTTTTAAATAGAAACGATCTTGAGCAAAGTGGTAGCTGAGAAAATTTTCTATAAGAATGGTTATTGAACTGTTTCGCAGCTCAATATGGAAAAAGACTAGAATGCAATGAACAAAAAGTTGAGATTTCCCATAGTAATTTACATGCAAACTTCAAATGGCTTGTGCGAAGTCTGTTTCTAACCAAATGAGTTGTAACTTTGGAAGGCTAATCAAAACCCGATTTGAATCCATTTAAGCACTGTGGAGCGAAAAAGTCATATTTTGCATCAGTCTAGTGTACATCTGTCTAATAAGGAAATACAGGTGTGCTAAGATCTGTATATTAGCCGGTGCTGGTGGTGTAGTGGTAAGCGTGACTGCTTTCTCACCCCAATGGGCCTGGGTTCAATCCCAGCCGAGGTCGGTGGGATTTTTCTGAGGCATAAAAATCTCTGGTCACGTCTTCCTTCGGAAGGGAAGTAAAGCCGTTGGTCCCGGCCCATGTGTGTTAAATGGGTGCGATATCTTACGCAGGTGTGGAAGCTGCCTTCCTGCACATTCGATTGTCTTGTCGTCAATGGCCATAATCGTTGTCCGCCGGTGATTGGCACTAGATTGCGGAACAGAGACCGACGTTAAATAAAGAAAGAAAGATTTGTATATTCTCGGACAGCCAAGTAGCTCTTAATGCGCTTAAGCCATTTATATGCCGATCAAAGCTAGTGTGGAATGCTTTCTTTCTTCAAAACAATTGGCCGAAAGGAACGAAGTTACATTATGCTGGGTGACATCTAGACAAGCCAAAAGTTTTATAAAACCGAATGCTGTCTAAGCTCGGATCTTACTTAATCTTAGGAAAACAGATCTTCGGGTCTAACGACTGGTCAATACCTTAGCAGATAACACTTGAATAAAATTGGAAAAATCCAGTTTAGCGACTGTCTTTTTTTCATTTTGAACACGAAACTGCTAAACATATACTCTGCAATTGCGGAGCATTGTTCAATCAAAGAATGTCAATATTTGGATTTGCAAAGCAATCCCAACAGGGTTTTTTTTTATTATTATTATTATTATTATTATTATTATTATTATTATTATTATTATTATTATTATTATTATTATTATTATTATTATTATTATTATTATTATTATTATTATTATTATTATTATTATTACAGTCACTTTAACGCTCTTGGGTCATTCGTGACTTGTCCGCGGGTGAGATTTGAACTCGCGACTTTGGCGTTAGAGGTATGGATGCTAACAACTACGTCGGGGTCGCCCCCTCAACAGGGTATTAGATTTTATAAAACGAGCTATCTTGTTGAGCTTTCAAGTTGAAGCAAGTAATATAATAAGTCAAATCGTATAGTCTCGTGGCCTGGTGTGATAATTTATAACTGAGCTATCCTCTATACAATAGGTCGTGTCAATAGCAACCTACTATCTAGTCGAGATGTCGACTTAAGCAAGCCATTAGTATCAAATGACACTAATAATTAGTGATTTTTTCGAGTGAGATACGATAGATCTTGTCATTCAGAACTGAAGACAGTAATCTTCTATGTAGTCGTACTGTCAAGTTAAAGCAATTTTTTGCAAAAATCTGATCGAATATGACGAACATCGAGAAAAAAAATTTACCTAGTCTACACACCGATAAAAATTACTCAATACCTGAGTCGAATTCAACTCACAATTGCATTACAATGCGTAGCACTGTAGGGATACCCGTTAAACAAATTCAAAGTGAGCGTCGTTTAAATGCAATTTTAGCTATTCAAATGCGTTCTACGGTATTCAAGAAGATTTTCCAAGCAAATTGAGGAATAATTTACTCGTTCACTAAGTAACCCCTTTTTCTTGCAAATTTAGAGTCAAATTTGATTTAATCTCACTAGTGTACGCATAGACTTAAAAGACGTAAACATGTTCTCTTTTTCAAGCAGATTTTTTAGGAAAATTTGACTCATTTTCTACTATTTTGAGAGAAATCCTACTCAATTTTAAGTTAGTCTCATCGGTCGTGTATGGTTTCTAACGTTGTGACAACCGTCACATCCCCAGCCGATCTGAAGCAAAACGTCCAGGTAAGCTCTTTTATAACCTCGCAACCGGTCGTCTCTTTCTGTTCTCTCGATAGTCATGTGATTGGTTGATTGCGGCCTAAAAGTTTGATCTATTTTCAATAGTTTACTAATGATAAATTACTATAATCTTCATACGAAACAAATCTTACATCAATTGTAAATCAAATGGTGTGAAAAGAATTTTAATCCATCGATAAATGGCCAAGTTATAAACGTTTAAATTCTAACACTATTTTGGTTTACAATTTTTTAATTTGCACCCCAGTATAGTCCACAAAGACGTAGTCCTACGTCAAAAAGAAAAATATTGCTTCATAATTGTTTATGTCTTAGGCCATCGAAACTATCCTGAAAATCCTTGACTTTATCGTAAAAACAACTTTGACAACTTGCTCTCGCTATGGTACATGCCCATTAGGGTGTTTCATTTTGAAAAAAGTGATGAATTTTTGATAGGCCACCCTCCAGTTCGATTCATAGCCCCAAAATATGAACCTGTGCAAAAAATGGTAAAGATTGATGAAGGTTTAGAGGTCGCGCCAATGATTTGGATTTTGTATGGAGATTTTGGTGAATTAGTATGGGAAATTATTGATTTTCGTTTACATTGCTCTAACTTTGGTTGTAGTTGTCCAAACGTTGAAAAAAAAAATATGTGGTTGTCATGACAATGATCAACAAGCCTGTTGTTGTTGCGATGAAATTGGCGTTGTTGCCTTGTACATATTCATCTGTCAATTTACCCTATTTTGCCATTTTTTCACATTTTTATAATTCTTGATACACTGCAAAACTGAGCGTAGCAACTGTAGGCTTTTTGTTTATTGCCATAGCAATAACATACTAAATTTGTTCGACATTTGGACAAGTAGAAGCAAAGTTATAGCGATATAAGCGATTTTTTAAATTCTTCCATAGTAATTCCCATACAAATTTCAAATCATTGGCGCGACCTCTAAACCTTCATCAATCTTTACCAATTTTTGCACAGGTTCATATTTTGGGGCTATGAATCGAACTGGAGGGTGGCCCATCAGAAATTCATCACTTTTTTCAGAATGAAGCACCCTAATGCCCATTCATAGCATAGCATAAACCAGTTTGGACAATGTCGTAGGTGGTACGAGCTCCAAACTGTTGTTAAGAAGGACCCACCTTCATCCGTTGCTGTTAGATAGTAATTTGTGATTAATTACTACCTCTTAGATAAAGGATGTGTCTCCCTCCAACAGACCAGAGCTGTCCTGGCCACGTCCTTGCATCTGGTGGGGAAAGGGGAGGAATGTTAGTCCGACACTTACTTAAGAGAGATGCAGAGAACTCTACGACCCCTCATAAGTGTCACGGGAAGGGTGGAATTTTGTTAGTAGGGAGGGTAAGCCATACGATATGCCCAGCCGGCGTTGCTGGCAATCGTTATATCAAGCATTTCATAAATAGAAGCTGTAAGTAGGGGCCTCCCTTAGCTCAGTCGGTAAAGGCGCAGCTACAAAGCAAGACCATGCTGGAGGTGGCTGGGTTCAATTCCCGGTCCCGGTCTAGGAATTTTCCGGGTTGGGAAATTTCTCGACTTCCCTGGGCATAGAAGTATGAATGGACTTGCCATACAATTATACCAATGCAAAAATGGTATCAGCATCGAAAGCTCTCAATTAATAACTGTGGAAGTGCATCTAGAACACTAAGTTGAGAGCACGAAATAAGCTAATATACGATATGCAATAAGCTTGAAATGCGAAGAAGAAGAAGAAGTATTTTATCTGTCCGTTGTTGCTGTCCATTACCTAAATATATTATACAAAACAGTCTTTAGATTTTGGAATTACGAAACGTTATCAGCTCGATCCTGGTGCTCCTTTGTGCTTGAAAATGTGTGTTGATCCTAAACATATGCACAATTCATTCTGATGTGTAAAAGGTTATTAATAGTATGTGGAATCGTAGATTAGAATGAAGATTCGACCTTGGTCTAACTCTCACTGTCTGGCAGTGGTACTATGGATAAAATCTACCTGAAATCATTTCTTATGAATGCCAAGAAGCTTGAACCCGGGAGTTAGAAGGTGAGAGCTCTACCGCAGCAACAATAGCCCATTTCTAGAACGCAAGCATTCCGAAACTATTTTCACACATGATAAGTCCCGCTCCAATACATTATCGATGCAAATATACACGATTGAAAATGTACTGAAACTTTCAATCAAGCAGTAGTGCAATACACTACACACGTATTTAGTAAGTTTTGAAATAATCATCTTGAATAAGATGGATATTTCCTATCGAGGACAGAGGAACGAAAAGGTAAATAAACTTAGCTGAGCGTAGGTTAGAACAGTCGGCACCACATGCAACGGAAAGGAATTTGAAAATTTTCACTTAATGCACTTTTCAATATCACAACTGTACTTTCGAATTAACACTTTTTAAAAATGAAATTGTAAATTTATCACATTTTCATTAGAACGAAAATGACGCAGCAAAACAAAAACACGTCATTTTCGCAGCGCGGCCTACTTTGATCCGATCTGGTACATGCCCATTCATGATCATAAACCCTTGAAGCCATCCATCCTCATGAATATTAATTATTCTAACACCCACCTGAGTGTCAGATTTGCTTACAATAATGAGTTATTCATCATCGCTGGATGTTAGTGAAGACCGCATGAACGGATGATGAGACACAGAACTGCGATTCAATGCAATAAAATGGAGAAAGCAATATTAGTGAGTGAAATGAATTATGTCAAAAAAAATAGAAAAAAGGTTGCCGGACTGGACTCGAACCACGAATGGTGCGATTATTAGACCTGTGATTACTCCACTACTTTCTCCATGCTTCAGAACATGGTTTGGATAAAAGCGAATAAGAAGTGCGCCTCTACCGACTGAGCTAAGGGAGGCCCCGTAATCAACAGTATTTCCCACTTTTTCTGAAACCGGACGCCGCCACCTTGGATATAAAAATGGCGTCGGATATCTGATATTGATGCTCGGCCTGTAAACGTCACTCCGATTCCAAAAATACCCATATTGAAGGGTATTTGACTACACTAAAAAAATATTGAAATCTAAATAGTATAAAAGTTACGCTAAATCTCAACTCTCCGCAAAGGTCGGTATAAAGGGAGAGAATGCAAACTTAGTATAAAAATGGTTTATCCTGCCATAGTATAAAATCGAAATATACTTTCAATGCATACATATGGTTTATTCATGGGAATATATTTTCTGCTTCTTTTTTGTTTCATGTTTAATATTATTGTTTTCAAATCAAAATTACTGTTGTCTTACGAAGGTTCCTAAATTATTATTTTTTTAAATATTTATTATTATGAAAAACACGTACAGTTTTGAAATGTTCTTTTGGCGAACTCGTACTAACGCAGTCTTACTAAAGAAGAACTAACTGTCTAGCTGATCACATGCGTAGTAGAAATCCTGCTTATCGACCGGGACTTTCGTTAGTCAAAGCTCTCCACCAGATCCCGACACGTTCTCACCATATGCGAGCCTAATAAGTCCAACCCGTTGTCCTCATATTTGGTGGTATTATCGACACAGCGCCACCAATATGATATGATAAAGCTTGCGGTGTTTCAATGCATTGAGTACATAGTACTTGGGCAGCTTCTGTTAGCAGACTCTGACCTTGACCGAATGATTCGTCAAAAATGCTGTGAGAACCACATTTTGACCAGTGGGATATCCATCGCTGTGAGTCAACGTCCCGAGCGAAGGTTAAACGCGCCCACAGAAGCGATATTCCATTCGCAGTGCTGTCCTTATACAGAAGTGTATCCTGAAGGAACGGTAGGGTAAATTCTTCGTCAACATTCGGATAGACCTCGACTGATTTGACGACATGACGGTGGGCGATCGGATTGATCACCAGATCGGATTACTCGATTTTGATGAAGATCACGTTCGGAGTGTAATATCTGGGGATGAGAAGCGAAGCAGGATATTTTACACGAGGTTTTCTCGGGAACTAGAGATTACATCCATTGCATTACATACCGCCGGGAATATAGAATGATCTGGATGTCTCAACGATCAATTCCTTTCAAGCGATGATCTTTAATAATAATTTAAAAAATACTATTACTCAACTATCCTGGTACACAAGTCGAGCTATACAAACCAGCAGGATTGGAAACAGTCAAACAATTATAATTTGAATTGCATTTATATAAAACACCAACCGCACGACACCAACGCGAGATAATAGCAACAAGGAAATGATTACGAACGACTACGAGCGCCATCGCGTTTGATTTTGTAATTGTTTATCATTTTTGTATACAGTGATCGAATTCCACTACGATAATCGGACTTAGTTTAATTTTGACGAAAGTTTTAATCGGACCAATGTATACATTTTGATTAACCTTAAAATGCATAAAATTTAATCTTTATTCGTTTTGTAATATTTTTGAGTGTGTATTTCCCACTTTTTCTAAAACCGGAAGCCACTATTTTGGATTTCAAAATGGCGTCGGCTATCGATTTTCAACCTGTAGATGTAACCCCGATTCCTAAAATACATCTAGATAGAGCTGAAATTAGGGCGTAACAGCCTTTGTAAACAATGACTTCTATCGGTGTTTTCTAGGAACTCAAGGCGAAAGGTGTTGTTGATTTGCGTTGGCAAGCCTTAATTTTCTAGAAATCATCAAAAGAAGTCATTGTTTATAAAAGCTGTGACGCCCTAATTCCAGCTCTATCTAGACATTCTCCATGTCTATCCGGATAGTCTGCCCATTTTTTAATATAAGCCTGATATGCGACTAATATAAAATTCAATAGCCCTATGTTAACATTATATTTATTGTAGAATGGCCGATTAGCGTGCAATCAATGGGTTTGCTG
Organism: Ochlerotatus camptorhynchus; assembly: GCF_037179485.1. Lineage (NCBI taxonomy): Eukaryota > Metazoa > Arthropoda > Insecta > Diptera > Culicidae > Ochlerotatus > Ochlerotatus camptorhynchus. The sequence goes on along the minus strand of NW_027040801.1, from coordinate 3,019,949 downwards.
GTTACATGGGCAGTTCTTATATGATGACGTTTGAATTGACGGGGGTCTACATCGTCTACGGTAAGGAGCTCTGCATAAACCACGTAGACAGGTTTTCAGATATTTTGAACCGTTTCGTATGCAATCATACATTTTTTAAATTTGTACGGGCTATTTCTTCAAATCATCTATCCGTCTATCTGGTTTATGACCAGTCCCTAATGCGTATTCTTCTTGCAACTTTTGGATTACCTCTTTGGGTTGGGCAGTAAGCCTTCTAGAGCGTTTCCTGGTCAGGGAACGTCCAAGACAAGTCTCTATCACTTCAAGTGTATATCCGAATGGGGACATGACAATGCCCATTTGGCTTTGGGAATTGTCATCATCATCTGCCGCACACTGGAATGATAAACGTCAGCAGCTATTTTTTTCTCGAACATTGAGTCATCTTCCGCTTTTAATTACGTTACTTTTCGATTGGGCGGAATTGCGGGCAGTTGGGTGGATTGATATTCTTGTCGACGAAATCCACCTTATTGTCGCGGTTTCACTGTAGTACCTCCCGGCTGTTATGGCCGCTTGCCAAATCAGGCCAGAACTTCACTGGACCTTTGTGAGCCTCAATGAAAGGTTGTAGGGTTTTTGATCTAATTTACGTCCTACTAAGCACATCACGCACTTTACCTCTCTTTTTTGAAAGGGTTTGAACAAAGCAAGGATTTTTTTCATCAAAGATATACTTCTAAATTCATTCCCTTTTCCATACGTACTGTTGGATTTGATAAAGAGTCAAACAATGTTGAGATATTATTAAAAATCTAATACTGCTTCTTGATTCTAAATTCGTCCTACGAGTTTCAATTCCGTCCTAACGCATTGAAACGTCATTAGATTTTCTTCGTCCTACAGATGATGGTAGAAATAGTGGATTCGCTAGGAGCGCTTCTTTTGTTTTGAGAACAATAATTGTAAAATATTCATACAATGCGTTGTAATAGGCTTCATGTTGTGGCTTATGAACTAATGGATAGGAACAAACGCATTATTGTTTTGTGCATGGTGAAATCAATGATATTATTTATGATTTCTGTTCGATAGAACGGAAATGGGCGATTACGACGAAGTAGCGCTCTTCCCTATACATTTCTCCAGACACTCTTGCTTATACAGCTTCGAGTCCATCGTTTTGTTGGGTGGGTGTGCATGATAAATTTTCTTTTCTCGTCTTCCATCTAGTATAACTATTTTAATACTGGCACGTATGGAGACGTCCACCACTGAAACACGTGTAATTTCAAAACGAATCGCTGTCAAAACATTCTAAATCCGACCACTAGAGGCGCTGCTATAGAATAAATAATGTGTGTGGATCCTAAGTGGACCAGACTTTATTCGGAAGTCGTTCAGAACTTTCAAACCTCGTTGCCATGATGATTAAACGGATCTCAAACGGCACTAATATGAAGTTCCTCATAAATCACTCGTGAATTGGATTAAAAATTTGCCAACCCAGGTCGTCATTCATTTAATATATAATAAATCTAGGTGAAAAGGGGCAGAGATATAAATCGTTCGGCATAATTAACCTTCAATGTTAATAATTTTCTTTTGTCACTTACCGAATCGTCCCCTGCGATCGTATAACTAATAAATGCGCCCGTTCTTCTAGTGAGTGCTATGGCGTAGTCCAACCCAGATGATTATAATCTATGTATAAAAATTGTACGAAGAGGCAAAATGTATGTATGTAATTCTCCCTTTCTCGCTAGAAGGCTATTTATTTACTTGCTTCTTCCTTTTTTACAGTGGCACCTTCTTTTGTGATTTCGTTGCTTTTTTATAGTCAGCCATCTGGGGTACGAACAATCGAGATTTGTCACTATTAGCAAATGAACAATAATCGGCCTTGAGCGGCACCATTGCCGGATTATTCTGGATGAAATATTGTTCGACTGACCTTTGCATGAACTAGAAAACCAGCGGCGTCAGGCGTTGAGTTGCATAAGAATAGGAGATTATGAGGTTTTTTGTCTGTCTTTGCATGGTTAGATAGTAGGTTACAGCTTGAACAGTATTGGATATTCCATTCGACGCCCAATGGATTGAGTTAATCGAATCCATGATGATTGGTTCAAGTCATTTTCTGCGCTTCAAAAATGCAAACTTGACATAGGCAAAACAGCACCTTGAAGAGATTCTTCCATTCCAAGAACTGTTTCTTGTAGCGTGGGAAAGTTTTAACTCACCTAAAATCACCTGCAAAAACAATCAGTACCGACAGTCTCGCTGCAGTGGGCCGCCCGAATGTGCCGAAAATTATCATATTTTTGCAGTAAGTGCCATAAAAGTCAGGTACCGGAAGAGCTCTTGTTCCTGCCTTCGTGGACTTGAGCTTGGAACGCCACACAGACTCGGAGCGTGGGAAAGTGTTGGATGATTTCCTCGGCTGGTTTTTCCAAACGGAACAGGAGGTAGAAATTTTGAATATTTATGCAAAGTAAGGACCGGTGCACACTTAAATTCGTTTGCCATAACGTTTGTTTTTCTTGGGCAGAGATTACCAGCAGAGTGCTTTGCGCATTCCTGTGGGTTTATTGTAGCTGCAATGTTGTTTTTGGTTTACACCTGAACCCATTCGAGCTGTGCAACACATGGTGAACAGATGGACGTACAGTTTATTGAAGCCTGAAGGACCTATGAATCTTATCCCAATAAAATGTATAGATACACAGTTTTTTTGTTTATACAGGTAAGTCGTAGCACTTTGGATCTACTTATGGTATTTAGCGAAAGAAACAAACCGAAGCGTGTTATGTATTCAGACTTGGGACAAAGTGTAAATTACAAGCTTTAATCTAATCTCAAATGTTCATTTTGGTTTAATATGGTCTTCACTTTAATGCAAAAAACAAGCTTTGATATAGAATGTATTAAAGTCTGGAACGCGCAAAAATTGGTCAACTTCAAAATGGTGTATTTCTGTTTTTGGACAAAGAGGACTATGACAATCGGATTCCCTATTCTACCTATGATCAAAGGTTTATCAAATATTCACAAATCAGGTAACGAAATGAGGGAGATTATCTCGGCTGAACGATCTCCCTCTCATAAGCTTGCCAAATGGCTAGTAAAGAACTTTCAAAATATGCCTAAACACTTTTCCACTCGCTCAGTTAACAGCACTCAGGAATTCGCAAGTCAGCTTCAGGCATCAGGAGAGATTCGGGAAGATGAAGTCATGGTTTCATTTGATGTCACAGCACTTTTTCCGAGTGTATCAGTAAAGGAAGCCATCAGCCTTTTAGAGGACTGGCTTCTGAAGCAACGTGAGGATTCTACTTGGAAAAGCAAAGTTCAGTCATATATCAAGCTTACTCGTCTTTGTATGGAGGGAACTTATTTCATTTTCAAAGGAAATTTTTATAAACAAACTGAATTGTTCATGGCTAACCTAGAAAATACTCTGGAGGATAGGAATTTGTTGCATAAATGTTGATATAGGCACGTGGATGACATCTTTAGCATTGTCAAAAAGAAAGATTTATCAAAAACTTTGGAGGCCATGAGCAACGTTCACAAGGACATCAAATTTACTCACGAAGAAGAGAGAGACGGCAAACTCCCCTTCTTAGATCTGCTCATCATCAGGGAAACGGCTTCGTTCAATTTCGAAAATTATAGGAAACCAACAAACACAAAGAGAGTAATACCAAGTTCACATGGTCCACAGGATGCAAACTCTTCCTCTTAGCGATACAGGCAAATCAAAGGAAATAGCTCACATTTTTGAAATCGCTAGACTTAATCGGTATCAAGAAAAAAAAACAATTCAAGCAGTAATCGATAAAAGAACAAGGGATCATTTTAGACGTATTTCGACAACTGTTACACCAGAAACTGAGGGTTTAAAACGGGTAGCGGTGAATTTCGACAAAAAAATTACCAAACCATTGATTTCAAAGTTTAGAAGTTTGGCCTAGATTTAGTATTCAGCAGCAGTCACTGTTAGGATCAACAAAAGATTCAATAAATGTCTTAGGGAAAGCCGGAGTCTACAAAATCTCTTGTTCAGATTGCAATAAAGTCTACATTGGTCAGACGAAAAGGACTTTGGAGACTGAATTTAGGTACCTGGCAGTGGATACCTGCTGATTTTTAGTACCTATTGATTAGCATATAACTCGTAGATAAAAGATGGATTCTTCAGTGGTGTTGAGTACTTGGCACTGATGAAGTCTGCAAGTAGTAGACGAAATACGCGTATCTGTCAAAAGATAAGCAATTATAACGGAATTTAAAGGAAATAAACCAACCCACTCAAAGCTCTTCATAAAAAACCTGAAATGCTGCATCTGGAATTTGAGTGAGGTTGCTATGATGAGTTTTCACCGTTTGCTCTCCAGTTTTCAAAATGACGTTCAAGCAAGAGGAGCAGCGTGGCAAATCGACCGTGACAAACGTTTTAAAAGTGTTCGGAGAGCGTCTTTCGACCGGCCGCCTGGAAGCGATGGCAATCGTAATCCGGACGTGGCATTTTCATTACTACGGGAACCATCAATCAAGAGATCTACGTCCAGGAGTGCCTGGAAAAGCGGCTGCTACCATTCCTAAAGCAACATAATAGACCTGTGCTCTTTTGGCCGGAATTGGCGAGCTGCCACTATAGGAAAAAGGCAATCGAGTGGTACGACGCGAACAACTTGGTTGTGGTACCCAAAGACCACAACCCTTCCAACAGCCCAGAACTCCGCCCTATCGAACGGTATTGGGCCTTGGTCAAACGAAATCTCAAAAAAACTAATAAATCCATGGAAAACGAGCAACAGTTTAAATCTAACTGGCGTTCGGCGGCGAATAAGGTCGATGAGACCACTGTGCAAAATGTGGGTTAAGCGGAAGGCACAGCAGTTCGGATTTGGCAAACCAAAAGAATAAACGAACATTTTTTCCTTTAGATATATGAATTGAACTACCAAAAGAAAAATAAGAAGATTTTTGTGATATGAATTTTGCGCATTCCAGTCTTTAAGTGTACTGAGATTTGTAGGAGTTGTGTAAATCTTGGTGGCAGAGAGTTCTAGAAGCAGTTGATGTTTTTATAGTTCTCAACGTATTGGACTCCCTCTAAAGCCTTAGGCCCCTGACATAGTGAGAACTGGAGACCGAGCTGACCAGAAAAAGGAATAGCAATTATTATTAAAATCTTTTGTCCGCTCGGTCACCGGCTTTCGCTCTGCCAGGGGCTTAAGACGCTTAATCATCTTCCTTTAAATCAATGTGTGGGTCATTCCGCGCCAAGTGACGGAGAAAAAAATTTCCCAGAAAAATAATGTTTCTCTATAATTGGCATTGCCCATAGCAAACAATTATTCAAAGCATCATGCAAATCGGAGATGGTCGAGTGTTTCCGAATTGTTATATGGCTTTCCCAAGTAACAATTCAGTAACCATTTGGAATCTACTCTGATTTATGATGGTTTTATAACGGCAATGAGCAATCCATTTAGTTTAAATACAGCATTTCCAAGTGTAAAACATTCCTGCTTAGTAATTCAGCTTTTTGCTATTATAAAAACCTTCTATAGTCTGTCAAGAAAGTCAAAAACTGTCTCGTTTTAAAAATAAATTTAAAACAGTTCTCAATCCCTCCTTAAAACTGTTTTTTTTTTTAATTCTAGCATAAATGTCATTAGCAATTGTTCATTAATGTCTTGATAAAATACTTTATAAACGTGTTCTATCATTATAAAAGCAACCATAAAACCAATAGGTTTTTCATTAGAGAAAAAAGACATTAATTGTTGCTTTTTAGGCTTTTTAAAGTGCATCATAAACTCCCAAATTACTCTGTTTACAAATTGAGCTTAAAAGATTGTTCCTCATAGTTAATAAAAGCCAAATTTATGACAAGTAAATCTCGAAAGATAGACGAAGTAGGAACTAATTCAAGTCGATTTCTGCAAAATTTACTTCTTTAGAAGAACCAGCACACCATCAACGACTGACCATCTGGCGGAAAAGAGTAAAGTGAGTGTTGTAAGTTTAAAAACATACCAGCCTTCCCCAGATCTTGCGAATAGATGACAACCGACAGCAAACCACTGAAACTGTTAGTTAGTGGAAATTAGCTGGTTTCCAATCCTTAGCAGCGATTTTATTCGGCGAAAGAATCAACTCTTCGAAAATTCCATTCAAGTGTACATCCCTGCATCGTTGGATGGTGCACTTCTGTAACCATCCGGAAGAATGGGATCTTTTTCGGGAACGATTGCGCTTCCAGCTGTTCGAAATGCGAAATGTTGTAAAACAGTATCGCAAACTGTCTGAGTAACTGCTCCCAATCCATCGGGAGAAAGCCGCCTAGAAGAATCCTGGATCCCACAGCGCAACTATCGAGAGAATAACAAACTTTGACGTTTAACTTTTTGCAGGCAACTTTGCCTCCATAAATGCTGCCAAAAATCTGAACGGGTTAGGATTAAGCAAAATGGCTTTAGATAAATACAATTTAGTCTGCATGTTTCCTTCATAAAAGCCATTTTAAAACCTTATGAATTTGTTAAGGATTTCTTGAAATCAAAACAACTTTTTCACAAATGACCCATGAAAATCAAGTTTTATGCCACCGCCATGTTACAATTAGTTTGCTTGTTTTTTACAATCTTCGATTTTCAATTTATCAATGAGCAAAGATTTAAATGCAAAAATCATTAAAAAAAATCTCGGCCTAGCTTTTTTTTTTCAATGTAAAGTAATTAGTCAAATTGACGTTTTACGAGAGTGGACCTAATTATTTCGATGTTTTCACTTTCATTTCACATAAAATTTAATATGGCACTGAAAACTAGGCCACTTAATAAGAACTATTGTAATAAATTTGGATATTCAACAAGATTTTTATACCATCAGTTTCTATTTTAATTATTTTGATAAGATCGGATTCATAAATCCTTTTCTATCTTGATTGATGCTTTTCTAGTGGATTCAGCATGCGGCTAGGGGAAATGGCTCGGAAAGGGTTTTATTGTTGCTAAATAGCTTTTATTGTAGCTTTCAAATGGTTCTCAATGCGTTCGTCATACAACCTTTTGCAGTAAATCAATCCTGAAGAGCTTCCAGAATACACCCTTCAGAACCTTCTCTAGGGTGGGCCAACTAGACATATTCTAGTCTTAATGAGGTTTTGGTGGATGCATTAATGACAAAATAGCCTTGACCAAGGTTTATGAATGTTGTTTTATAGTTGCTATATAGTATTTCATAAAACTTCAAATGTTATTTGGGATGTGCATGTTGTTTGGTTTGAATAGGTAAAAAATTGAGAAAACTAGAGCCAAATTAACTACAACATTTAGGACAACAAAATACATCAGAGACCCAAAGGTTTATTTTCAAGAAAATTTTCATTTCAAAACAAAATGCATTATTTTTTTTTAATAATGTTAAAGCTCTCAATTAAAATGTGAAAGTACTTTAAAGAACGCTAAGTTGAGAGCAGGTACAAATCTAATATGATATACATATAACAATAAGCTTGAAATGCCATGTAGTACCTACCTAGTATACAAATGGCAAACAACATCTATAAAGTAATCCAAGATACTGTTCCGGTGAAGACACGAAAATCTTGTTTGCAATTCCAACAACCTTGGTGGAATCCGCAATGGCGTAATCTGCGTAACCGTCTGCGTAAAGCTCGAAAACGTTACTTTCGTTCGCGGACCACAGCAAACAAGTATACGGTGCAGCTAGTAGAAGCACAGTATAATAGTTTGCAGGAAGCTCGCTTTCGTGAGTACATTGACAACCTCCAGAAGGGTTTCAAGGAAAATTCATCGTCGTTCTGGTCTTTTATCAACTCTCGGAAAAGATCAGCTGGTATTCCCGTGGACGTCACCTACGGTAGTAGAAGCTCCACCACCGACACCGCTTCTGCTGACCTTTTCGCTGACTTTTTCCGAAGTGTTTTCGAACCCCATCAAACTCCTCCACCGCAGCAATACATTGATCAGCTACCAAGATACGACATTCACCTGCAGCAGCTCATCTTCATTCAAGACGCTATTCTCAAAGCCCTTTGCTCAGTCGATCCATCGAAAGGTCCAGGCCCGGACCGTATTCCACCGTCTTTCGTCAAGAACTGTGCAGCATCGTTGGCCACTCCCGTTATGTCTATTTTCAATCGATCGCTTAAGGATGGCGTTTTTCCGGATGCCTGGAAGCTCGCCTCAATTACACAAATCTTTAAGTCCGGTAACATGCACAAAGTGGAAAATTACCGACCTATCTCGATCCTGAACTGCTTGGCCAAAGTTCTCGAAAGTCTCCTGCATGAGAAGTTGTATCCAGCTGTTCAACCCATAATCTCAGAGTTTCAACATGGATTCATGAAAAAGCGCTCGACAGTCTCTAACTTGATGACTTACACGAACACTCTTACAGGTAGCATCGAGAAGCGTCAGCAAGTGGACTCCGTTTACGTCGACTTCTCTAAGGTTTTTGACAAAGTCCCTCAAGACCTAGCCATTATGAAGCTAAACCGCCTTGGTCTTCCACCGTGGATCGTTTGTTGGTTAAGGTACGTGATTCCAGATCCGAGGTATTCCATATACCATCGGGGGTTCCACAAGGGAGTCACCTCTCATTTTCGTTCTGTTTATTAACGATGTGTGTTATATGCTAAGTTCCTGTAAGTTGCTATATGTGGATGATCTTAAGCTGCAAAGTGATTACCCTTACCCGCTCTCACTCTCCGATCATTTTTGATTACTCTATGAATCAATCGCCGCTGGAAAGGGTTAATGCCATTAAGGATCTTGGGCTCCTCTTGGTCAGCAAACTACGGTTTAACGAGCACACATCCATGACAGTTGCAAAGGCCATCTCCATGCTAGGATTTTTGCGCCGCAATACTGCACAATTCGACGATGTGTACGCCCAGAAAGCGCTGTACTGCTCTATGGTCCGCAGTGTTCTTGAATATGGAGTACAAATTTGGGTTCCATATCATGCTGTTCATGTACTGCGCATCGAGAGAATCCAGAAACAGTTTATAAAGTTTGCATTACGACGTCTGCCATGGACAAATCCAGATAGCTTACCTCCGTACGAACATAGATCCGGAGTGATTTGAGATTTGGGCGTAATTGCATTTGTAAACAAACACGTCAATCACCGATTTCTTACGAATTAAAGAATAGGACCAGTTTTTAAGAATAGGATTAAGTCACTTTAAACAGTCTGTATGGCTAAAATTTCAAAGATGGTGGTTAAATAAATAAATAAATAAATAAAATTCAAACTTCGGTTCAAATAGTCTTAGTTTTTTTTGTTGATGCTGCCGGATGTCCTAGTTTCAGAATATGAAACCCTATAATTGTCCGAATTAATAAGAATATAAAACCCTTTAATTGTCCCTAATCCTCAAAGAGAATTTGTCTGGTTTGTTTGCATTTAAATTAGTCGTTTGTTTTACACACTTAATCTAGCTCGGTAAAATCTCCAACAGCCGATTACTTCGGCATTTACTTTTGATGATATCTCTGCAAAATATCTGTTTGTGGGGGAGAGGTAGCTCATCGATTCTTCCGGTTCGCCTCCTAGCATCGTGCTATAAGGTACCAGGCGATAACCAGGGTAGTTGATCGATAGCTCGATGACGTCATTTCGTTGGCGCCTGCAATGGGACGTTGTCGAGTTGTTGAATAGCAATTATCGTGGTAACTCACCGATTACCTGTCGATCTGCCAAATTTGGAAAGACGTCTGCATTGAATTGTCTCATATAATAATATTCCGCCCACTATATCACAAGAAATTGCGAGTAGCTGAGTGGAATGGAGATAAGGTGAGCATTGGGTATAGGACCAAGTCTCCCCTGGGTGGTGCCAAAAGATGAGCGCAATAGAATCATCAAGTTGCCATAAGGCACGCAATGAGACTATTGCATGGCTGGGTAGTCAAAGTCTTCCATTCGTTAGTCATTTCAGGTGGATTAGAACAGGTTTAGGTGGGCGTTGGCCAGATTTGGATTTTTCAGATGTAATCCTGGATAGGACCTTGTCATTGAACGTCGCGTGAAAGTGGAACTTAATGAAGGCCTAAGTACTTTTTCGTAGTTTTGAGTTTTCGGATTTGAATGATCGTCGGTTACAGTGGCCTGCTTACTGAGCAGAAAAACGCGGTCCCAGGTCCTTACATATCAAAGATATTTATGGTAAAATCGCTTGTGTATCGTGTATTTTGCGAAACTCGTTGTTGTCGTTGGTTCCGGGTTTGAATGGATACACAAATTTGAGCAACGGTATTATGTGATATGAGGGGCTCGGTGGCCTTAGAGCAACCGTTTTTGCTTACTGAGCAGAACATCATGAGTCTAATCTCAGGCCCATCCACATTCAAGATTCGTCAATCGTTTTATTTGTTAATATGACTACATGGTAATAACAGCAACTCGGTGATTAAAAAGGTGCTCGTCTGCCTAGTGGCAAACGTTTTTGCTTACTGAGCAGAAGACCGTGGGTTTAGTCCCAAGCTCCTTCGCGTTATATGATCGTTAGGACATCAATTCAGCTTATCGTTTACCAAAACGAAGCCTGCTGCAAACCCAACCCTCTTATCCAACATCCCAGTGATTCCTCGTGGAAGTGCAGAGGTGTTTTCGGCTTCCATCAAAGCGAGTGTCATGTCAACACAATCCTTCCCATTCCTTTCTTGACCTGTGTTCGGGCGCGGCCGGCGCTGGTATTGCCTAATTTAAGATCACCAGTTTTTACACATTGAGGATGATTGCTAGTCCCAAGCATCGTCTATTGGTTCTCTGTGTAATTACAGCTGTTCTGGCAGTAACAGAGTAGCAACCGTGGGCGGTCAATCAAGCTCAAGCTCAAGCTATCTCTGCAAAATATCTGTTTGTTAGCTGATATCTCAGCAAAATTTTATTTGTTAGCTGAGTCTCGGCAATTGTTTGACTGAATCTCAGCAAAATAAATTGCAGAATTACTCGGCTGTTGGAATCTCGGCGAAAATTTTTAAGTGTGTAAGCCCCCCTGTGAAAAGTCGGTAAAGGCGCAGCTGCAAAGCAAGATCATGCTGGGGTGGCTGGGTTTGATTACCGATCCGGCAATCTTACATAACTATAGTGCAAGTGCGTATAATATTAATGACGCTAATCTATAAAACCACATGATATATGAGTTTGTTCCCGTTTGAGGGGAATATAGGGTGAAATGGGGGTTTATCAGGAGTCACCATAAAACGGGGGTCGCACCATTTGATTCCTTGGATAATTCTACGATGATTTAGTGTATATAGGTTTATACATTATAGTACCCATTTAAATTTCCACTTGATTTATATAGGTTTTTTAATTTGAGGGGAGATCGGGTAAAATAGACCATTTCCTGAAGTCTGACCAAGACGGGACCATCACCATTCGATTCTCGGGACATTTTTACATAAGTACAGTGCAAGTGCGTGTAATATTAATGACGCCAATCTATAAAACCACATGATGTAAGAATTTGTTCAAGTTTGACGGGGTGAAATGGGGTTTGGCAGAAATCAATATAAGACGGGGCTCGCACCATTCGATTCCTTGAATAAGTTTACAATAGTTAAGTGTATAAAGTTCAATATTTTGTCCGTCAAATTCCGAGTGTTTAATCTTGTTTTTATAGGCCAAGGGGAAATCGGGTAAAATGGACCACTTATTGACGTCTGATCAAAGAAAAACTAGCTTCAGCTCTTTTTACAAGGAAAAGTTCACGTTCAGTTATTCCATCTGATCGACGAGATCCGAGTTCCTAGGTGCTATCTGGGAAGACTAGATTCGAAGGCGTACGATACGGTACAGTTGCATGTGTTCACCGATGCTGGCGATGCTTATTTCCGATTTGAGGATGGCGGAGTCGTTCACTGCGCATTCATCGAGGCAAAAGCGAAGGTGGCACCATTGCAGTACCTGTCTACGCCACGAATGGAGCTAGAGGCTGCTGTTCTAGGCGCGCGGCTGATGAAGTCAATCTGCGATAGTCATTTTGTTCCTGTTTTGAAGTGGTTCCTGTGGTGCGATTCGTATACTGTTGTGTCGTGGGTGAAGTCCGACCAACGGAGGTACAAACCTTTCGTTGCCCACCGAATCGGAGAGATTCTCAGCATCACAAACCCTGAAGATTGGCGCTGGGTGGGTACGAAGGACAATCCAGCAGACGACCTAACGAAATGGGGAAAAGGAACGGAAATCAAGTCGGAGAGTCGGTGTTATCGAGGTCCGGAGTTCCTGTATAAAGACGTGTCAGAGTGGCCGAAGCAGAAACGTCCGGTGGTGGAGGCGCAAGCGTGCTGATGCATCATATTCTGTTGCCTGAGGGGTTGATGGAGAGGATGCAGCATATTTCTCGGTGGACGGTGATGGTGCGAACGGTAGCAGTAGTGTTCCGTTTTGTGTCCAACTGTCGTCATCGGATCAAGAAGATGCCGATCGAAGCGTTGCCGATTGATGCTAAGCAAGCTGGACGTAGAGCGTTTGCAGCAGTTGAGGTACCGTTGCGGCAGGAAGAATATATGTCTGCAGAAACGTTGCTGTGGAGGATAGTGTAAGCAGAGGAGTTCGCGAACGAGGTGAAGACACTCATGAAGAATCGGGATTCATCTGTAGCTCAAGATTTACCACTGGAAAAGTCGAGTCCGATTTATCGCTTATCGCCATTTCTGGATGAAGATGGGATTGTGCGGATGGAAGGTCGGACCGAGGCGGCTGACTACGTGGCGTTTGATGCGAGGTTCCCGATCATTCTGCCGAAAGATCACGTGGTGACTAAGAGACTGGTGCAGCATTATCATCGGCAGTATGGCCACGGTAGCAGGGAAACGGTAGTGAACGAAATTCGGCAGCGATACTACATCCCTTGTCTACGCGTGTTGGTGGAGCAAGTGATGCGGGAGTGCATGTGGTGCAAGATCCGGAAGGCAAAGCCAACTGTGCCCAGGATGGCACCGCTACCCGAACAGTGATTGGCTGCGAAGATCGATCCGTTTTCAAACGTGGGCATCGATTATTTCGGACCGCTAGAAGTGACCGTTGGAAGAAGGAATGATAAAAGATGGGTGGCACTGTTCACTTGGAGGTGGCGTACAGCCTGACGAAGGAGTCGTGCAAAATGGCGATTAGGAGGTTTGTGAAGCGGCGTGGCAGTCCGATTGAGATCATCTCGGACAACGGTACGAATTTCGTCGGTGCCAATCGAGATCTGCTGAAGGAGATCAACGTTGCCTGTGCGGACACGTTCACTGGTGCAAGGACCCATTGGACGTTTAACCCACCTTCAGCGCCACAAATGGGAGGCGCTTGGGAGAGAATGGTACGCTCGGTGGTCATGCGATATGTGCTCCTGTCATCGTCGACTTGACGATCTCGAGGGGAATCGTTGACTTCACGTAGAAGTAATACTAAAAAAAGTTGGAAGGGTTGTATACTAGATACGATCGCAGGGTTGGCGTTGGATAACGTCTGTTATGTGTTGTACTTAATTGTGTATATTATATTTTAGGAATATTCCTTAATAACTCTTTTGCGAAAGTTTGGTGGCCCTGAAAAGGGCCGTTTTGTTGGGCTGATGTTGTTGACAATGATGGAACGGGCGACCTTGTTGGACGCTTATATAGTAGAACAGAAAATATCAGAGGTGTCAGATACTCGCATACGTACGTTAAACTCTTTCTTGATAATGTTGTGGCCCTGAAAAGGGCCATTTTTCCAACGCACTCGGCGTAGTTGCCCTTGCGGAGCAGATGGTGAATACGACCGACTGCGAACTGCAGCAGCTGGGCATTCCATGACGGCGGCCCAGTATACCGGAGCACTGGCACCAACGCACTCGACGTAGTTGCCCTTTCGCCCCCAGGTTCTGCTGCCGCTGCTCTGCTGCCGTTGCTCTGCTTCCGCTGCTCTGGTACTGCTGCTCTGCTGCTCTGCTGCTGGGTCGACGATCGGATAGACAAACCGACCTTGTTGGACGCTTATATAGTAGAACAGAAAATATCAGAGGTGTCAGATACTCGCATCTGATGTCTCGGTTGGAGAAAGTATAAGAATATAAAAAATCAATGGATTTTCACCATCTTTAAACAATGGTTTACTTTTAACCATTTTTCAATAGTTTACAGAATGAAATCAATAGTTTTGAAACATTCAGCAAATTGCTAGAAATATTTCCAATCGATTGATGCCATTATCTCGTAAATCTATCGAGAGACGGTTGAGTTATTATCGTTCAAAATCTTTTAATTTTTCGTAACGCATCCAAAATGACTGTTTTCAATTTTGTACCCCCGTATGTTGCCGAAAGACGTTATCCAACGTCAACATATAGTCAAAGTACATAACTCTGGATGGGAGCATACCATCAATTACTTTCAATGGTCGAAAGGTATAGTAGCAGCACCTACCCCACCCGTGTCCCCTCGAGATCGTCAAGTCGACGATGACAGGAGCACATATCGTGGTAGGGGTAAACCAATGAGGTACAGAGAGAGGTGAAGCAGATCGTGAAATATGGTTGTATTCGTAATCCAAAAAATCAACCTAAACGCAAGTAGTGACGTCACTAATTGCATGTATCATACAGGGGTTTTACTCACACAACTTAACCGACTGCTCCACCTCGGTAATCCAGCTCATTGGGGGTAAACAATAGTTGCAATTTCCAAACCTACGACTGGATGCCTTCCTTCAAATAACAACTGAAGTGCGGTAAAAAATCGGTAGAACTGTTTCAAACACACAGTTGGTACTTGAGCGGGTCGGTTTTCATCTCTTTTTGCCAGTGGTGGCGGGGGGGAACACCCCTCACCATCCCTCTCCAAAGGGGGGGGGGGGTTTGGTAAAGAGAGATGAAAAAACCGATTTGTACCTTCCTTAAAAAGTTGTCCTAGCTCGCTTGTCTAATATCTATATACAATCTTCACACTGCCGTACTCTAACGGAACTATCAACTCTATGCTTTCATCTACTCCATCTATCGTATAAAAATTACCACTACAGTCTGTTATTTGAAATTAGCATCTTCAACTATGTTAATTTTGAGAATGTTGGTCACAGTCCTTCGGATCGTGCATAGAAAACTATCGCCGAAAGAATACTTCGTAAAATAGTTTTCTATGCTCGATCGAAAGGACTGCGAGCAACAATAGATATCCAAAAAAAAATCCTGAACATATATGTTCAAGACTTCAGCTTGATCAAGTATCATTCTGAAGATCTGTAACTGCACATGAATTCAAATCATATCATCCAAATGTCATCTCAGCATACTTCTTGAAATTTTTTTGCAACTACTGCAAAGATTCCTCAACTTCTGCCTAGTTTAAAAGTTTTTTTTTTAAATAATTCAATTCTAACATGATCTCAGAACATAGGCGTAGAGGGTGGCATGAGGGGGGGGGGAGCAGCTGCCGTTACACATTTTACCGGAGGCATCGTGTTCGGAGTGTTAAGAGATGTTCGAATTTTTTGTGAAAATTCTACTCGAATTTCGCTGAAATTACCGTCAAAATTCTGCTGTAGTTTTTCACTAGTCTGGTTTTTTTAGAAGTTCCAACGAAATTTCTCTGGAATTTTTAAGATTTTGATGGAACTTTCAGAGGAAATCAAATTAGCGAAAAATCAAAAATCGTCAGCGAAAAAAAGGGGATTTTTATCGGAAAAGTTGAGTGCCAAAGGCATATAGGAATTTTAGCATTCCAAGTTCACTGGGCGCTCTTGAAGTGGAGAAATATTGATACGCCCCATCGAATTAAAATAAATATATTGACTCTAGCATTAGGGTGGGGCTATTTTTAAAACCCGTTCGAGGACGAAAAATGAAGGAAGGAGAGAAATGATTATTGGGTTTATTTGAGTAAGATGCCTTTAAAGAATTGAGCTCTTTTCTTTGACATTTAGGAGTGGCGCAAGAGGTCTAAGTCCTAAATGACAAAGGATGGCTTTTTTCATTTAAAACATATGCTTTTATAAGTAAACACGTGATTTTGTCACCTTATTACAGTAAACTCGTTCTACATAGATATTTGCGATCAATGAGCCGGGAAAGAATTTCGAGCTACGGCGCTAAATTTTCGAATTTTGCATGGGAAATGTAGTTGAAGTGGCCTGAATTTCCACCGATTTAGGGAGAATGGCGTGTTAAATAGAATAAGGCTTGACTGTATTTGAAATGTGATCTGATTTCAACTTAAAGTATCTATTGATTCATAAAATTATCTGCTCGTGAGCAGTTCCCAAAATAATAGAGAAGTTCTTCCCAGAACTTCAAAAAGTTTTTCTCAGAACTTCAGAATGCTGTTCCCATAGCTCTAGGGAAGTTATTTCTAGAGCTTCCATAAAGTTCGTCAAAAATCTACAGGTAAGTTTTTCCATAAACTTTAGGGACGTTCTTTCCAAAACTATAGTCCTTCTAAGAACTATAGAAAAGTTATTCCCAAAACTTCAGGCAAGTTTTATCCAGAACTTCTGAGAAGTTCTTCCCAAAGCTTGAGGAATGTTCTGTCCAGAACTTGAGAGAAGTTCTTCCCAGAACTTCAAACAAGTTTTTCTCAGAACTCCAGAAATGCTCTTTCCAGAGCTTCAGGGAAGTTCTTTACAGAATTTCAGGGAAGTTTTTCCATGAATTTAGGGACGTTCCTATACTATAGGAAAGTTCTTCCATGTGCTTTAGGGAAGTTTATTTCCAGAACTTAAGAAAAATTCTTCGTATATCATCAGGGAAGTTCCGTTTGGACTTATAAAACCATTGATAAACAGTCAATATAAAGCTTATGAAGGGTGTATTCATGGAAAATGGCACACGCATAAACAGTTGTAACTTTTTATCTATTATACCAAATTGCTTGAAATTTTTAGTGAAGAATGTTTAGTCCATAAAGTGCTTATGAGATATTTATAAGGGTCTGAGAGGTGGATTATCTCGAGTAATGGTCATGAGAGTAACATGCATCTCATAAATTTTGTTCAGTCCCAAATTTGAACTCAACGGTTATGGAAGGAAAATCTTGGAACCAAACCAAATATTATAATTCAAAATTGTGTCCAGTTAGTCATAAATTTTACTTAAAAAATTAGGCTCATTAAACAAATCCTTAGGCTCGAATAAAAAAAAACAAATCCTTTTACGCCCAATAAAAACAGTTCTTTTTTCTCGGTCACACTTTAAAGATTCATAATCAGTGAATAAATTGAACAAGGAGTGAAAAAAATAAGTAAAAAATAGACAAATTGCATTTTTTTTGCCACTGTCATTTTTTTTCGGACAACAATTTGTTTTCTTTCAACTCTAGATTTAAGACATTAATTATGTATAACACAAATTATTAGTTGGCTCTGTAAAGTTTGAATTAATTTATAAAAAATAAAAAACAAATCTCATTGAACATTTCAATAGGTCCTATTTGCTTTAATTGATTCTCTTCATCGACTTTCTCTTTTGATAACCACTTATATGTAAACAGATTTCATACTATTTTACCACATAGTTCGATAAAGCTGGTTCTTATCTAGCGTCCAAAACGTCAAATGCAATAGGGGAAGATTTTGCAGCTGAGTTATTAATGAAAGAGAAAGTCGATGAAGAGAATCGATCAATGCAGATATGACCTTTTGAAATATTTATCTAGAAATGTTGTCATGATCTAAACTGAAATCAAAGCTCATATTTGAATCATGACATATTTTTCACTTATTAAGTACTCTCTAAACCATCGTCGTTGAAATTTTCAAGTAATTTGGTATAATAGTTAAAAAGTTGCAGCTGTTGATCTGTGATCTCACGAATACACCCTTTATAAGCTCTCATTACAAAAAAAAAGGTTTTGCAGTTTTCGAGGATCATTTTAGAGAACTACAGATGGAGGGTAGTTCGAAGATCGTCCTGCATAAGTCCAGGCTACTCTGCGAACAAATTCTTGATTCCATTGGTAGAGGGCACAGTAAAGGGTGCAACGAGCAAAAAGTAGTTAACCCAAATATAGTACGTTTCTGCTTAGCGTGCACTTTAAAATCTAATAATTGTTGATTTTCGAAAGTGTGTGTCTACAAAATCTCTTGCGATTTGGAGTTTTGCGTTCAATTTTTAAGATGGTTACCAAATAAAAGGACCAGCATTTTTAAATTCTGCACGTGCATTTGTTAAATTCAAATCATTCTTTGTGAAGGCTTATTTTAAACAGCGCTCTGTTCAAGAATGCTATGATGTAACCGGAACAGAACTACACAATTTGAAATACCTTATTTTACATGTGACGGAATCCATCTTTGACATAAAGGATGACACGGTAACAAACATGTCATGTAAAATTAAGTGCTCCGAGACTGAAAAGTTCGTTACTCGGCGAAAAGTATGTTTGATTGAGCTGAATTTCACGTCTATTATGACTCAATTTTACGTCAAAATTAACGCTCATATATGTCAATCTCAGAGCACCTAAATTTACATGATTTTTTCTAAGTGTGTAGCTCAGGACAACTTAGGCAAAAAATCAGATGAAATTGTCTAGAAAACTATTTGGACGGGCAGGTGATTTGCACTGGTGAGCTGAAGAGCAATTATCTTTATGACAGCTGGCCAGAATATTTACGTGAGCGAGTGTTTGAATAAATGCGGGTTGCTTTTTATTAGAAACCACTCATAACGTAAGCTGTATTGGCCTGATCTCGTGTCTTTGACATTGCGGTAAATTTACATGAAAATGAAACCATCAACGTTGCAGTTGTAGCCAAAAACTAGAACTCGTCAAATTCATTATACTCCGGCCATTTTTAAAGTATTGAACGACCATCACGAGAAACCTCAAGAAGGATCAACAAACTGGCGTACATTGGCAAATGACTTAATTTAACAGTACAATAAGGTTGTGCAAAACTAAATGGAAGGGGTCAACCGTGAAATTCGTTAATGCGTATATGGAAAAGTGATGAATAATTGATTACCATTATTTTTCTACACTTGATTTTGTGTGACTACTTTTTGCTCGTTCCATTTTTTAGATACAAGTAACAATTTAGAGTGAAAATGTAGTTACAAAACTTAAATGCGAGGCCTGGCGAAAACGCCTCGCCGAAAATCCAACAATCATTCCACCATTAAAGCCAAATTTAGGCCACAACAATTTCCGTTTGGCAAAAAGTAGAACAAAAACAAACCCATTGGCTCTCCGTCTGAGGTGAAAAATGGCAAACGCAGATTCATTGCCAAGAATTATAAAAGAGTCCGAATCAAATGTAGGTAGGACGCGCACACACACTGCACGAGCAAGACCTTGAATTTGAGGCCAAAAAATGTCCCCTCCCCCCTTTTTTCCCGTCCGTCGAATTCGAAAAGTGTGACAGTGTGTTTGCCTATGTGGGAAAAAGGGAAAGCTTCCATAAATACACACTTTTCCAGTCAATAAGGTTTTGCTGGGTTTTTTGAATTGCGGAACTGTTCGGTACAAGTTTAGAAATCTGTGTAAAATTCAAAAATGAGAAAATTTATTCCGAACTTGCACAGTTCTGCTAACCTCATTTTATGATAGAAAATAAAAAAAATTAGGTTTCATTGATTTCTTACGGATAACGGTCGACTCCTGTAAAAGAATCTAAGTGTGTGCGCACTCTCCTGTCGGTGGAATGTAACATGTAAGTGCATTAGATACAATTACCCCACTTTCAGGGAAAACGGACAATAGCAGGAAATTAATTACTCAGAGAAATACAAGACATTGTTGACGTTTCGAATTGGAACACGACGAGGGACGGGGTTTGAATTTCACAAATCTAAGCGCACCAACCCGCATAAGCGCGAACCATAAGTTGACCTTACCTAAAATGGTTATAAATTGTTTATAATCCTTGCTAAACTTCAACTGAAATGGTTATGGAACTTTACATGAACGTTTAATGATAAAGTTTTAACCTTAAGTATTATAGTTTTTTGGAAGTGGACCTTACAAATAATGGGTTGTTAAGAACCATTACCATTCAAAATTCTTGTTTTCTCCATACATTTTTGGAAAGAAAACTATACTAAAACCTTTTAACTTATGGTTTGAGAACATTAATGGTAATGGTTATGGTAACCAGTAAGGTCCATGAATGGTTTTGTAACATCGATCAACTTTATGTGGAATATATCGCGAATTGGTTGCCTGTAAATTACTGATTACCAATTCACGATATATTTCACGTAAAGTTGATCGATAATACAAAACCATTAATGGACCTTACTGACTACCATAACCATAACCATTAATGTTCTCAAACCATAAGTAAAAACGTTCTAATATAGTTCTCTTTCCGATAATGTATGGAGAAAACAAGAATTTGGAATGGTAATGGTTCTTAACAACCCATTATTTGTAAGGTCCGCTTCCAAAAAACCATAATACATAAGGTTAAAACTTTATCACACAAACGTTCATGTAAAGTTCCATAACCATTTCAGTTGAAGTTTAGCAGGAATTATAAACAATTTATAACCAATTATCGGTAAGGTCATGTGATGGTTCGCGTTTATGCGGGAAGTTCAGTTTCTGGATGATAATTATATTTTTCATCTGAAAATTAGGGTAAATCGGGCAAAACGGACCACTTCCCGAAGTCAACCCTAAACGGGACCATCACCAACCGATTTTCCGATTTTTTTTTTTCACGTAAGGCTATTTTGCAGGACTCCTACCGTGCGCCGTCTAATTAGGTGAGATTTTGGGTCGATTTTTCCCCACTGTGCAATGTATGGGTCATTCCGCGCCAAGTGACCGAGAAAATTTTGTTTGTTTATTCTTCCCAGAAAAATAATGTTTCTTTATAATTTTGTCTCCGGCGTCATTTCGATCAGAAATGCTGGTTCCGTGCTACATTTTTTTTTTGAAAGATGTTAAAAACGCCATTTTGAAAATTTTAAGAGATCCAAAATGGCCGAATTTTAGCAAAAACGTAGCATTGCCCATAGCAAACAATTATGCAAAGCTTCATGCAAATCGAAGATGAAATACCATCAATGTTTCCCTTGATAACTATTACCGTAAATGTTCGACGGAACTGCTGAAAACGCAAGGCATTTGATAAGTTTCACTCCGGTGATCAAGTTACCCCCGGATTACCGTACTTGAGAGTTCTTGGCGTACAAAGCGAGAGCTTTGAAAATTACAAGCGTACCGAAATTTTCCGAAGCTCTCTAGAAATCGAAATTCTTGAGCATTTGGAGTTTCAAGAGCTGCGGTTGTGTCAGAATTTCCAAGTGT
Organism: Ochlerotatus camptorhynchus; assembly: GCF_037179485.1. Taxonomy (NCBI): domain Eukaryota; kingdom Metazoa; phylum Arthropoda; class Insecta; order Diptera; family Culicidae; genus Ochlerotatus; species Ochlerotatus camptorhynchus. Next base: position 2,998,698 of record NW_027040801.1, on the reverse strand, counting down.
GCTAAGCAACTCAGGCATATTGCGTGTTACTAGATAATTAATTCTTCCGTGTACTGATCGCTGAAATGGTAGGGTATCGCAAAATATTCGTTTGTAATTGTTCAACTTTCAAGCAATTGATAGATCCTCACTCTAACGCTAAGAACGGTTAAATGCTCGGTAAAATTTCCAAACCGTGACAAATCTACATTCTTCTCCAGTTCCAACAATGACCTACAAATCATGTTCTTTTGCTACACAAAAAAAAACTAGAACCATTTGTCTGGATCGGTCGGGATAACCTCCTTCCGCTGCCGTCCTCCCATTCCCAACCGTCTGGCAGAATGGAACAGCATTTCAAAAACAAATCATCGTACGTGACGTGGAATACCAAATTCTCGAAAAAGTCACGACCAGCAAATCTCTTGACCGTGCATTTGGCACATACCTACCGGGAGAGAGTCTATGTAGACTTGCACGTACGACGACGGACGACCATTGCCGGGAGAAAAAAAACCCGGGGAATTTCATTGATAAAATTCTTTCAATGGAATGGATTTGTGTCCCCCGCCGGCGGGTCGGACAACAGGGGGTCACACCACCACCGCCGCCGCCGCCAATGCCAGTTGGGTCGATTTCCGATTCGGAACTCCTGGGACTGACTGGGCACGTACGCGCGTCGTTTGTAAAACCTGATCAGGGACAAGCAAGGTTCCTCTCCAACTAGGATACCCATCATTATCGCCCTCCGAACATGTACAACACAATAAATTATGTAAATAGCCGTGGGAACGAACCGTCGGGAGTCCGGTGGTTCTGAAGTTTTCCTTTGCACCCGGGTTTGTTTTTCCGTTTTGCTTTCACCCATTGCATTTGCACCGCCCTAATCTAGTTCGTTCCCTACACATTTTCGTCACCTTTTGGCGTGATAATGAATGAAGTACAACCACCACCTGAATTGTATGAGCCAGGCTTTGGACCAATCGGTGGTCCCGTTACCCACACCAATTCATCGATCCCGACCGACCTGGAAGGGATCTGATCATCTGTGCCGGGCAGGTACCGGGTGGATGGAACCTGCACACAGTACTGATCGACAAGTCCTAGTGACAAGTGCTTTTCGGTCAACAATACCGGAAAGTTGCTTTAGAAGATAAGATTGCTTAAATGTATATAGGAATATTATGATTGCAGTGATAGTGATGCTTTAATTTGCATATTCGTGTTATTAAGTGAAGATAGTTTAGAAGTAGTTTTATAACTCCAGTGAAATCGCACCAGCTCAGTGAACGATGAAAGTCCTACGGAAGCCGCTTATGGATTGCAATCGGAACATCATGGGTAATTGTCGCATACACGTCGTGGTATAGTTAATCTTTTATGACACCAATTAGAGTTATTAGATTGGGCAGCCAAGTGGCAGTTTGTCGTTATTGCATTGTGGTTTCTGGCCCTAGAATGGTATGAATAATTAAACCGGAATAAGCGGATTATTGTCATTGTATTGACGCACATAGCAGTGGGAGGAAAAGAAAGAATTTGGTGTGAAATTTTCAGATCAGACTCACTGGAAGCATGGTCTGTACTGTTTTTAATAAAGTATGGTATCGAAAAACGAAGGCAGTTGCACAATGGGGTGAAATTGGCTGCAATGATGTTGAAGTTTCCATTCGCAAGTAACATTTTTTTAACCTATTGAATTCTGTTAGAGTAATTTTTATCTAGTTCGTTTATTTTTAAGGCTCAATCGCGTTAGCTTTACGGCGCCGATAATTCATTGTTCTTTGTTTGTAACAAAATTCACTTAATACTATGTCTAGTAGGAGTTGGGCCGAATACTCGCGGCTTACTCGAGGTTAGAGGGGTACATTGTCGAAGGATAGGAAAAGGGGAGGAGCTTGGGGGTAGGGTTTCGTTGTCTCATCAGAGCGATGTCGCCAGTATGAACGTTAGTGTGGTTCTAGATTCGTCTGAAGTTCGACCGGCTATGGTGACCAGTGGGCGACGATGAGACTCATTGAGGCGGAGGGACAAGACAAACACAAACTATTAAAGAGAGACAAAAGAATTAAAATCTTATACTAGACATTTGAAGAAACACATAAACTGACTGCATATAGCAGATATCGCGAGTTCCCAACACGTCTGTGATAGGGATATAGGGTTGTCTTCCTTGGGCCTCGAGGGTATTCAAAAGTCGCTCTCTGGCGACGTCATTATCCGTACATTGCCAAACTGCGTGATTGATGTCGTCGTAACCGTTTCCACACCGACAGATGTTGCTGTCCACGAGGTTCATTCTATTGAGATGCGCATCTAGCAAGTAGTGGTTGGACATAAGTCTACTCATCACGCGAATGAAGTCACAACTTAAGCCCAAGCCTTTAAACCACGCTCTCGAAGAAACATTAAGAATAATTGAATGTAACCACCGTCCAAGATTTCCAGTGTCCCAATCGGTTTGTCAACTCGAAAGGGTACTCTGACGTACTAAATGGTAAAATCGTGTGAAATTTGCCTGTCATAAAATTCGCCTTCCTGCGCGCCCACCTTTGCGAGAGAGTCCGCCTTCTCATTGCCTGGGATTGAGCAATGTGAGGGGACCCATACAACGGTAATCATATATGATGTGTCGACCAGCACACTCAACTGCTCCCTTACCTTTGAAAGGAAATAAGATGAGTGCCTACTTGGTTTCATCGACCGAATAGCCTCAGTCGAACTGAGACTATCCGTGAAGATGAAGCAATGGTCTGCGGGCATGTTGGAAATCATCCCCAATGCGAAGTTGATTGCTGCCAGCTCAGCAACATAAACGGAACAAGGTTCCTGAAGTTTGCGGAAGACGCTAGAGTTTTAATTGAAGACACCGAAGCTAGTGGATCCATTGAGATGTGACCCGTCTATAAAATATCTTTTCACGCAGTTGACGTGTTGGTACTTTTCAGGTAAAAATACGTGGAATAACAAAAGTTCGAAGTTGATCTGGAATCCCATGAATCACTTGTTTCATGGACAGATCATATTCAATTGAAGAACTGCGATTGGTGAAGTGAGCACGGTCTGGAGTATAACAAGGAAGACACATATCCGAGGATACGTAGTGGTGGTAGATTCTCATAAATCGAGTTTGTGTGTTCAGCCCAAGAATTTCTTCAAAATTTGCAATTATGTGTGTTCATCACTCCGCATTTGATTAGTATTCTGCGAGAGAGCTCCCAGAAACGGTTCTGGAGGGGTGTTACTCCTGCCAGAACCTCGAGACTAATGTTATGCGTTGAGTGCATACAGCCAAGAGCAATACGCAGACAACGATATTGAATTCGTTCCAATTTTATTAGGTGACATTTGCTTGCCGAGAGAAAGCAGAAAGAGCCGTACTCTAGAACAGAGAGAATAGTTGTTTTATAAAGCGTTATGAGGTCTCCCGGATGAGAACCCCACCATGTGCCGCAAATTGAACGGAGAAAGTTGATCCTCTGTTGACATTTTTGCTTCAAATACGTAATATGGGCATTCCAAGTGCACTTTGAATCAAACCAGACTCCAAGGTACTTGAAAGACAACGATTCTGTAATGTTTCTGCCCAAAAGATTTGGGCTGGGTACCGCTTTCGAGTAAACACTACCAGTTCAGTTTTCTGCGGCGACAATTCGATCCCTAAGATTCCTAGCCCAAGAAGACAAGTTATCTAAGGAACTTTGCAATGGTCCTTGCAAGTCCACGGCCTGTGGACCTCTTACGGAAAGCACACCGTCATCTGCAAGCTGTCTAAGCGTGCATTTTTCTGCCAAACAGTTGTCGATATCTTTGACATAAAGGGCTGAGACATGAGCCTTGGGCAGGCCCATGTAGCTAATTCTGGAAGTTGTTAGTTGTCCAAGGGAAAAGTTCATTTGCTTTTCTGACAACAAATTGTTTAAAATTCCAAAAAGTCCACATCTGTGCAGATTTTCTGACAGGATTTCAATAGAAACTGAATCGAAAGCCCCCTTAATGTCCAAAAATACTGAAGCCAATTGCTCCTTGTGTGCAAAGGCCAGTTGAATATCTGTGGATTGCAGCGCTAGACAATCGTTTGTTCCTTTGCTCTTGCGGAACCCAAACTGTGTATTTGATAGCAAGTTATTTGTTTGGACCCACTGATCGAATCTCCGAAGGATCGTTTTCTCCAACAATTTCCTAATGCACGAAAGCATCGCAATCGGACGGTATGAGTTATGGTCAGACGCTGGTTTGCCAGGTTTTCGAATGGTTATTACTTTGACCTGTCTCCATTCAGGCGGTGTAATGTTGTTTTCTAGTAAGGAATTGAATAAGTCTAGCAAGCGTCTTTTAGCGATATCTGGGAGATTTTTCAGAAGATTGAATTTAATCATATCGCTTCCCGGTGAGGAGTTGTTCGATGAAAGAAGAGCCATAGAGAATTCCAGCATTGTGAATGGTCTATCCAGCGGGGTGCCGCTCGGAGACGCTTCTCGAAGAATGTGCTGTGCTGGAACTGAGTCCGGACAGACCTTTTTAGCGAAATCGAATATCCATCGGTTGGAGTATTGTTCACTCTCATTAGACGATGAGTGGTTACGCATGTTTCGAGCCACCCTCCACAAGGTGTTCATTGAGGTTTCTCGTGAGAGTCCCTCGACGAAATTGCGCAAGTAACCGCGTTTTTTGCCTCAAGCTTTGAATATTCCTCGAAGTATGTGGAGGTTTTGTGTCTACGAAAAGCTTTGAAAGCATCAGATTTTTCTACATACAATTTTGTGCATTCTTCGTCCCATCCAGGTGTGGCTGGTATCCTTTTGAAGGGCGCATTTGGAACTTTTCTTTTTTTGTGCTTCCAGTGAGCTTTTGTATATCAAATCGGCGAGGAATCGATATTCTTTCCATGGTGGGAGCGTATCTATTGATTCGATACCGATTGTCACCGCCGTTGCATATTTCTGCCAGTCGATGTTCTATAAATTTCATGACATTTTTGGTAATGACATGTCCACAAACTACACAGAAAATATTCGAGAAATGGTATACCTCTTGCCCCATTCAGTCATGCATTCAAATTTCTTGATTTCTTCCTCGATTTCAGAAGTAATAAATGAAGAATTTCACAAATTAAAAAAAAAACATTCCAGTGTCATGTGTTGGCGACACATCTATGTTTTAACGGTTGCGACCGAAATTGGTACAGACGTCTGTAAATGTGATCATACAAAAAAGTAACAAAATGTGGCTGAAAACTGGAAAATATTGTGCCTGATGAACATGTACCATTTAATGTGAACAAAACTTAACGGTAAACTAGAAAACGTTCCGAGCGAAAGTTATGATATTTACAGTACGGGAAATCTCGTGAACATGGCCATATGGAATGTTACCGTCTTCAGCAAAGTTCTTCAGGAGACCAAGGACCTCCGGTTGTTATACAGATTAATTCAGAATTCTCTCACTACGTGGCGCCAGCATCCATATGATCTTCCTGCATACCTGTTATATCTTAACAGCCTGACTGTGTTAGAAATGGCATTCTTCGAGAGAGTTATTAAGGTGATAAAAGGCCCTCCGAATGGTAGACTCCGAACTCGCTCCCTGTGCAGCGCTTGTGTGCATACGTTAATGAATTTGGATCTGGGACCAGCATGCGAACTCTGTTGGCCACAACCAGGTCTTTCGTTATAGTGATCAATTCATAAAAAAGATTCAAGAGCTTCGCGATTCACTTATTCTGAAGCTACATGTATGAATTAGGATCTAGGACTAGCATATGCAATCAGGTAGCGGTGTGGTTCTCTGGAAGATTTTGAACATCCACAAAAGTAGACAATTCGCGTAAAAATCCTAGTTTTATTTGGACTTCCGTGAGGTTTTGAATCTTTCCTGAAGTTCATTAATTTTTCTATTGTTCTGGAAATTTGAATCATATATATAAAATTTCCTGAAAACCTCGCATTGTTTCTGAAGCATCGCAAAATTAATGAATTCCTTCAAATATCCTGTTATTTTCCTTAAATAAATGAAACTGATATGAAGATCCCTACCCAAGTAGCAATTGGTTTTATGAGGGTTCTGCAGACTATAATTTAGACTTGTAGCATGCTTTAAAACCGTGATAAAACTTGCAATGTTACTTGGGTAATCATCTACAAGGCCCGAGAACTTCCCAAAATATAATGAAACTACCAAAAAATCTATATACTTCTCTGAAAGTCTGATCGTTGCTGAAGTTCCTGCATTTTTTGCAGTTCTTTGAAATTCATTGAAAACCATGGAACTCCCTTAAACTGATCTCACATTTTCCTGATGCTCAAGTAACATCTCTTATGTTTCTGAAATTTAAATAAAGGTTTTGGTAATTTGATGAAATTTCGAAAATTTCCTGAGTTTCTTGGAACTTCTTAAACATGCTTCAACTTCCTTCAAATTAGTTGAACTGTTCTTAGTTTCTCCGATCAGTCCTTCTGCTCTCGAACCATTCCTGAAGTACTCTCAATTCTATTGAAGTTCTTGGTATGTATGTATGTATGTAAAGGATACCACTCATTGTTGCAAGGCACAGCCATTAGACAGTGGATCATCCTCCAAGTATGACTTGATCAAGTACGATGCCTGGTTGTATTCAATTTACCATTGTATGAAGGGCCAAAAACGGAGGGGCGGACCCGTAAGCAGATACACTTAGGCGCAATCCGCGGGATCAGGAGAATCGCCTTCGAATGATAAAATCCTACAACCCGATGTAGAACAAGCCATCATACGAGGGAACGTCCCAATGAGTGGGGAGAAGAGCCCGCCGTCAATTCACGAAATGTTAATGACAGGGAGTTGGCAATTCCACTCTCCCCATCCAAATCGCTTCAATCCGGTGCCCTGGTGGTCCCATCCCTCCCCTTTGCATTTAATGTGTGTATATATATATATATATATATATATATATATATATTTATATCGGCATTACCCGTTACATTTTGTAAACACAATTTTGACTTCTTAGCTTTTCAAAATCTTTAATAATGCAAATCTTATGATCTGACCTATTCCGCGAGTCGTGTGAATTAATATTTAATAATATAACTGCAGAGCACAAGCAGTTTAAATATACTGAGGACGTGTTGCCAAAATCAAACGGATACTTTATATGTTTATTAATTTATCTTACCTTTGATGGACCAACTACTTACCTGTCCTTAATGGTCATAAGCTCCAATCGGTATTTCCCGGTAAATCCGATCACGATCCTTTACAACATTTGGCCGACCTAGTTGGAGGTTACCAACGCGCATCATCGCAACCACTCAGCACTTTCTTCCTCTTCACTAAATTGAAGGGCTTCTAGGGAAACTATTTTCTTGCGGACCGCGTTGCGGTCGGACTTCACTGTTCTTCGAATTCTATTGAAGTTCTTGGTATTACCCTAAACTAAATAGAACTGTCAAAAAAATCGCGAAGTTTTTCTGAAGTTTATGGAATTTACCGGAATTTATCGAACCTAACCCATTCAAAGTGCCGTTAATATCTCTGGAATTCTCTAAAGCTCTCTAGTCTAACTTCTTTGAGGTACTTGGAAGTTCTTTAAAATGTCAATTTTACTCAAGTTATCTCCACATTTTTTTGAATTCTCTATAGTTCTCTGGATATCCCTGAATTTCTTAAAATTTCCAGAAGTTTTCGAAACTTACCTTTTGTTCCCACAGTTTGCCTTTAAAACTTCCAGAAATTTTCAGTACCGTAAAATGGGGTATCTTTGATAATGCGGGTAGCTTTGATAAATTTACTCGCTGCGATTTTTCCAAATTAGAAATATTGGTTCCATATTGTAGCTTAGGGTATTTCCGTTGATATCGTAAATAATTTTTATATAATTTGTGTTACACATTTTAAACACATATTAAAAAACAATTTTCGTGTTTTTCGCCTTTCTGAAAAAGTACTCAAACCATCACTTATGAAATGTATTTCCAATATAGCAATCACAAATTCAATGTTGTATTTTTATTGCTTATGATGTTTTCTGATTATATACTCATTCAAAGTTTCATATTTAAAGAATAAATTGTTTGAGTTTCACTCATTTTTTTCTACATTCAACGAGCATTACCAAAGTAACCCCAAATCAAAATACTGAAGCTCGGTCACAAAACTTAAAAAAATGTGCAAATGCTTTAATTTCCATTAAACAAACTACTAACGAATAAACTCTAGGATTCTCAGTACTTGTTTTAAAAATATAAAATTTTAAAAACATTCATTGCTATAAAAAATATTTAAAATATACTTTAAAAAACTATCAATGTTACCCCATTTTACGGTACTTCTTTTCCTTCCTCAGACTCTCCTGAAGATCTCTATTGTTTCCTGAAGTTTACGGAACTTCCCTTATGTTCTCCTGATGATGTTCCTGAAATTGTTCAGAAATTAATGGAACTTCCCAGAAGATTTTTAAACCTCCCTTTCAACATGGATCTTCTGTGTAGCTTTCTTAATGTTTTTAAGTTCATTCCCTGAAGTTTTTTACTATCCTTAAATTTTCGGAACTTCTTGATGGTTTCCTATATTTTACTGAAATAAATGGAACTGCCATAAAGTTTTCGAAAAGATCCTAAAGTTTTAGAAACGTCCCTCAAGCTCTCACAGTTTTCCTGATATTCATGGAACTGCCCTAACATTTTCAGAACTTACCCGAAGTTCACGTAACTGAATTTAATGGAACTGCCCTAAAGCTCTTGATCTTCGCTGAAGTAAATTTTCCTGAAATCCAGTAGATTGTCCTGGAGCTGTCGAAACTTACTCTTAATGATCTTTTAACTTCCTCACATTTCTATCAATCAGAACTTCTTAAAGGTTTCAACATTTTTTGATACATTCACAAGCTAAAATATGTAATCTAGTAATCCAGATGGGCATCCGAAAAAGCCTTTATGCCTTTTGGTGCGCAACTTTTATAAGATGAGCATACGAAGATCGATATTTCGATAATTTTTCGAATTGATCACTTTTATGGATGTTCCGGATCTCCCAGAGGACAGTTTCGTGACCACCAGTGTGCGCATGCTGGCCCCAGATTCAAATTCATTCATGTAGCATCACAACAAGTGATTTAAAAAAATGACGATTTGGATCTTCCGGAGGACCGTTTCTTGAGTGCCTGGGTCTGTAGTTGAATCTTAACCTTCAATCTTCTGTCTTCGTGGTTAGGTATATCAATATTGTCGAAAAAATCAATCATGAAACTCTGTGATCAATTTCAGTTTGAAGTTCGACGATAAGTTTAGCAACCATCGGTGCGAAAGTCGAAAACGTAAATTCACAATCGTGATAGCAACGACCGGTGCGTAAACAAGTTGCTAACTAAAATAGCAATGGCTAAAGTTGTCAAGCTAGAAGCCCGAATTGCAACGCGCGTTGGTGCGGATGCTCTAATACCGATCGCATATGGAGTCCACGTAGCATATGGGATTTGGCTTAACTGGTTCCAACATGGAATATCTCGTGATCCTGGACATATAAGGCAAATGGATGTAATGTCGGCCTAAATGCCCCTAATTTGGGCCCATACATAAATTCAGTAATCGGCTAAATTTTCAATAGCGACCAAAAATATCCATTAGTACCGTCCCAATGACGCGTTCATCTCGATAAAATTGATAAATAGCAGATTTTTAGCGATGGGCCCAATCTTAGATCCATAGGCCTACATTAGAGTCATTTCCCCTATAAGGTTTCTGTCTTGCGCAAAGTTGTTCAATGGATCAAGGCCTTATGTACAAGTTGTATCTCGTGGTCCTTGTCATATAGAAGGTAACTGTCTTCAGGTGACCTAGTCCCTGTGGATGGTGGTCACTTACGGCTAGTGAAAATGTGTCTATCCCGGTACACGTCGTCTCCGTTCCAAAAATACCAATATTGCGGAGTATTTGGCCCCTTTACAGTCTTTAAAGCTTACACTGGAAGGTAATGTACACACTAGTGCCACGGAGTGAGAAAGTTCTGAACTAATATGGCCACTAGACTGATGCAAATTTAGACATTTTCGCTCCACAGTGCTCAAACCGTTACAAATCGGGTCCTGATTAGTCTTCCAACATTTGAACTCCTTTGAAAAGAAACTGACTTGGCACAAACCATTTAAAGTTTATATGGAAATTACTATGGGAAAGCCAAACTTTTTGTTCATTGTCTTCTTAACTTTTTCCATATTGCACTGTTCAAAAATTCAAAAGCTATACCTATGGAAAATTTTCTCAGCTACAACTTAGCAGAATATACTTATTGAGCTAAACGTCAAATAAAATAGTAATTAATTATTTAAGAGATTGATAATCTTATGGCATGATCAAGCAGCTGTTTTGTGAGCAACACTGTATTTTGCAGTGTGACATAGTAGCCATGATTTTTGTCCTCTATTCTAAGCGCCAGAAACACCAATGTTGCCTGCTGAACAGTTGATTGAGCATATTCATAAGATATAAGTGGCTTGAATTATTGATAACTTTTGATGCTTACATTATATTGAAAAGTGGTCTTGGACAAAGTTGTAGCGAAGAAAATTTGCAACGAGTTCAGTTATAATTTTTTAAAGCCGAGCGATATGGTAAATTGTTAAATGGGTATGAACAAAACATTTGGTTTTCCCATAGTAATTTCCATATAAACTTCAAATGGTTTGTGCCAAGTCAGTCTCTTATCGAATGAGTTCAAATTTTGGGAGGCTAGTCAGGACCTGATTTTGAACCGTATGAGTACTGTGGAGCGAAAATGTCAAAATTTGCATCAGTCTAATGACCACCATCCGCAAAGACATATGGTCACCTGAACAACGTATTTGACACGTTTCCCCAAACCAGAAGTCATCATATTGGATTCCAAAATGGCGTCAATAATTTATTTCTGGCCTGGCTTTTACAACTTGCATAAGAAGTTCATGCGTACACTAGCGCTGCGTAGTTATAGAGTTCTGAATTTTGAAATCCAATATGGTGGCTTCCAATTTTCTATAAACCAAGATGGCAACTTCCGGTTTGTTAAATATCCAACAGTGGAGGTATTTTAAGATCGTAAATGATTTGTATCCATAATGATGACTTCCGGTTTTCTAAAATCTAAAATGGTAATTTCCGGATTATTAAAAACTGTCAAATACGGCGATGGCGTCTTCCGTCTTAAGAAAACTTTTAAATACCTAACAATATCGAAATGAAAACAACGATTAGAGACCGGAAATAGACCATTGACGGCATTTATTAATCATTGACGGTGGTGTTTGGTTTTAGAAAATCTGTCATTACTCACAATATGTTTTTTTTAACGGAGGTGACTAATAAAGGCTGGAAATCAATAAATTACGCCTTTTTGATATCCAAGATGGAAACTTTCGAATTTAGAAAAAAAAAACTATTAAATACCTAAATCTATGTATATTTTTGGAACGAGGACGATGTGTAGCAATATTGATATAGACTGTACGTAGCTTTATTGCGAATCAACATATGGTTATAGAACCTATTCAAAAAGGACTCTATAGCTAGATCTAGAACTATTCATCTTGAATTGTTTTTTTTTCAAATCGATTTCAAGTTATGACTCAAAAGCTCGGAAAATTTAAATCATCCTCTGAGTTAACGACGTTTTGGAGACTTTTTAGTGAACTTGTATCAAATTTGAGTTAATCTCATTGGCCGTGTGCAAAGTAAAGGGTGTCCCACATCAAATTGCATCACGGAAAAACGCTGAAGAAAATTATCTAGTTGACCGATCATTTTCAAACTTTCAGACAATAAAACAATAAAGACAATATAACCCATTAGTAAGCTTTTGACATATTTATTTTATTCAACTTTAATACCATAACCGTACGCTCGCAATATGCACACCTTACGCTTAACTCCACTCATTAGGTTCTGTACAACATCTGGTTGCAGCTTCTTCTGTAAGGAAACCCACTTTTTCTTCATGTCTTCCTCAGATTTGACCTTTTTGGGATGCTTCCGTAGAGCCTGCTTCATAATAGCCCAGTATTTTTCGATGGGCCTTAGTTCCGATGCGTTGGGGGAGGGTCATGTCCTTGGGTACGAAAGTGACCCCGTTGGCTTCGTACAACTCCAGGACAACATTTGAATAGTGACACGAAGCTAGATCGTAGGGCCCTCGTGTTGCTTCAACAGAGGAAGCAGACGCTTCTGTAGACACTCCTTGAGGTAGATCTCCCCGTTTACAGTTCCGGTAGTCACGAAGGGCGCCACATGAGCAGATCGCTTGCCAAATCGTGTATTTCTTGGCAAAATTTGAAAGTTTCTGCTTCCCTACTTCCTCCGGAACATCAAACTTGTGTTGAGCGGTGAAGAACAGTAGCCCCTTAAGCTGCCGAAAGTCCGCCTTGACGTAAGTCTCATCATCCATGATGAGACAATGAGACTTTACCAGCATCTGGGTGTACAGTTTCCGAACCCGTGACTCTCCCACCTTATTTTGCCGTTCGACACAATTTGGAGCCTTCTGCACTTCGTACGTATGCAGTCCCTCCCGGTCCTTGGCTCTCTGAACAAAAATTATTAGGGGTAAAAGTGCCTCAACCTCTCCCCCCTTATTTAATTGGCAGCTATGCTTCCGATATGCTCCGATAATAAAGAACCACGTCTATTAAAAAATAACAATTTTTACAATCCCATGTTTTTCATAGCAGCTGCGTTTTTTAAACATTATTATTTTTGTTTATTAATTCATTTGATAAGGCTCAACCTAATTAACTTTACAGAGCCGAAGATTCGGGTTCACTACACAATACATCTCGATGAACATTTCAAATAGTCCTATCTGCTTTGATCGATTCTCTTCATGGACTTTCTCTTTTTATAACCACAGCTATGCAAACAGATTTCGCGCTAATTCTACCACATAGTTTGATAAAAGAGGTTCTTATCTAGCGTCCAAAACGTCAAATACAACAGGAACAAGTTTAGCAGCTGAATTATTTACAAAAGAGAAAGTCGGTGAAGAGAATCGATCAATGTAGATAAGACCTTTTGAAATGTTTATCTAGACATCTTAAAACTATAGTCAAAAGGTACAACACAATAAACATTTTATCTTCCGCTATTCAATAAGCCTCCTCCACCAGAACGGAAGCCGCTTCCAGTGGTTTTATTGTAAGGCAGATTCGCCAACGGGGGTCAAAGCGCTTCCATTGCAGCAATGGACGCAAAAGGTGGTCTGCTGATGAAGAACAATCAAAAGAAAATAAATTCCTAGACCTGATAAGATTCTTCTGAATATGATAAAAATATCGAAAGATTATTGGCATCGTGGAGTAATGACTCATTGATCCTAGTAACCCGTAAAATCTAACCATATTCGGCCTAATGGCGTTAAGCATAATGTCTTTCGGCTTAATGACTCAAGACTTACACCCTTGGATGGTATATCAATCACATTTTAAAATAAGAAAATCATGGGCTTTAATTCGTTCGTACAGAAAACCATTTATTGAAGAAGAATAAGAAGAATAAGAATAAAAATAATGATATGAAGAATAAAAAAAACTAATAAGTAGAAGAAGAACATTATTCTCAAAGAACAGCTCATGAGAAAAATAATGGTAAATTATGTGATTCGGTCAAGTGTCAAGTCAGTGTCTTGTTGTTTCGAGAGGGGGATCTTCAAGATACAAAGTTTTCTGTGGAATTTCCAAAGGGGGCTCTCCCGAAAAAAAAAGGTAGGCCTCCGAAGGGAGACCCTTAAACTGTCTTGAGATAAATTAGCTGTCGTAGGTTGGCTGTCGTCACTGTGGTGCCGGCCTGTTGGTTTGGGGGTGTCCTACTTCGTTGCGTTCGTCGGGGATTTTCTGGACCGCGTTCTCATTGCGAAGATCAGTGTCTTTTGGGGTGGGCAGTTTGTTCGTGTTTGATAGTCGAGATCGTGTGGCTGTCGGCGGGGGTGGGTTATCGTGGAGCTCAAATCCGGTGAAATAGGCCTGCCTTTCGGAGGAAACTCAGTAGAGCGGCTGAGCGGCTGGGGTCGGCATGCTGGACAGGACTTATGGAATGCAACATTTCCTAGGATGTTGTGAGAGAGATAGGTGTGGCCGGATCTCAGTCTGGAGAGAACGACTTGGGAGCGGTGGTCAGCTGGGTCCCTTAATTTTGCGGATGAACAGATCCCGGGAGTTTAGCCAGTCCCTGCTCCAAGCCTCCCAGATGACTCGGGTGATCCAGCTTGTTAGGTCTAGGCCAGGGACATTGCGTGTATACAAGGATGTCAGTCTTCCTGACGAGGCGAGGTGGTCGGCTTCAACGTTGTCCGGTATCCATGGTGTCGGGTGGAGCGAATTGAAGAATGGGCTGGATCCACGGGTGTGTTGGGTATTCGGCGTCGATGGCGGCAGTAACGCTGGCTGAGTCTGTAAAAAGGACGATGGGTTTGCTGGGTGGCCTCAGCATTGATCGGGAAGGCGGTAGCATACACTTACCTCGCAATCGGATATCCCCGGTATACCAAACCGTCAGAGTACCGTATCATCTGATCTCTGTATCGACGTTTAATTAAATCTTTGTGTGCTTGGGTGACGGTGAGGGGATTGGTATCTGCCTTGAAGGTGTGTTTGATAGTTTGATCCATGGATATTTTGCGCACATTCCAACTCTTGGCTCTACACCAGTGGACCCTGGACACTGGAGGGAGGGCTTGCTTGGCAGTGCTGGCGAGAAGGTAGTTAGCCTTCTCCAGGAGGGCCAGTCCTATAATTGATCCGGTTGGCTTCTCTACAAAGCTGACGGCTCGGCGACAGACAGTCAGCGTGCTGAGTCTGTCGAAGGTTAGAACGCCTCCCTCGACACCTGCGGTCAGGCCCGGGACCCGAACAAAGTCCAGCATCAAAATGACAGCAAATTGAAATCAAGTTTTGATATCAACATCAAACTGAAATCATAATTTGATTTCAGTTTACGCAATTGACAATTTTCCCGAGCAAAGTCCAGCATCAAAATGACAGCAAATTGAAATCAAGTTTTGATATGAACATCAAACTGAAATCATAATTTGATTTCAGTTTACGCAATTCACAAATTTGATACCTAATTTTGTTTTCTTTTTGCTGTACATTTGTTCTTCAAAAATATGTTGTTGCGGGTTTGTTTTCATTGCCTTAGCAATACCTCAAATTGAATACTTGTTTTGTTATCAACAGGAAAAATGGATATCAAATTTAGTTCTCACTGATAGCAGAAATAGTTTTCAATGTGATGTCACAGGAAGATTTGTTTGCTCTCAATTTTGATATTTTAACCGTTAAAACGACCAAAACTACAGCAACCTGAGTAATCATTATCAGCAAAATCACAACATCAAATTTAGATTTCAATTTGATTTCAGACTTTGCTCGGGAGCAAGCCGGAAGTGGTGTGGATATATAACTGGAGTTAGTTTTTCAACGTGGGTCGTTCGAGCCATGCATGTAAGCTCGATCCAGTAAGTGAGACGTGTGTCGATGATCGCCTTGGCGACTTGGATCCGCTGTCCGGGTGACGTCTGGCGATTGATCGGATGAGCTTAAGTCTTGTCAAACAGTGGAAAATTTAAAAAAAAATCTCTATAAGGCTCTTTCAATTTAATCATGTCTTCAAACATCACAAAGCATGAAATGTCTTTAAAATATCTTCGACTAAAACGGATTCCCAGAGTTTCAAATGTCTGCAAAATGAAGACATATCTTCAAATCTGGCATCCCTGGGACGATTGAATTGCAGATGGTGAGAGGGTGAAAATAAAATCCTTCAATAAAAGTTCTAAGTTCCAGTTGCACTATCAAAATCCGTTCCAATCAAACAAAGCTCGAGCAAATAATCGAATCGCCGTTGAACATAATAGCTTTAAACGTCAATTTATCGAAAATGATAGCTCACCTATCACTCAGGTGGTGGTGTTAGGTTGCGTAGGCGACAAGGGGTGGTCACTCTGTGCCGAGAGTGCTAGTCATCGGACTGATTTTGTTAGTGTGTAATTGTATGTTTGGCAACCCGGCATTTTAACAGTTCAAATGTTTTGTTTTGGTATGACAAACCGTACGAGCTGTCGAAGACAATGGTCACGTCAACGCCAGATCAACCGAAACGACATTCGACCGTTGGAAAGCTTCTGGTTCCGTGTGGACCACGCAGGTCGATCTATTCGGATGGGAAGTGACTCACAACGATAGCAACGTGATCAACATACTGTACACCATGCATCTGGGTAAGCCGGGATCCGGATTCATCTTACAACAACCTGCAGGATGAGGATAGGCATCTGAATCTGACGTTAACGTTCAACAGCGTGACTAGTACGGTGGACAACTCACTTGGGCAGCCCATCAAGAATACTGCTGCAGCGTAGCGTTCGGATAGGCCCATAGTTCCGTCACCCGTATGTGCGGAGGGCGATGGAGATTTGATCCACGGAAAGTACAGCAAATATTACACGCGGGTGAGGAACATCGGGAAGGGCGCGCACGGGTATGTGAAGTTGAGCAACCGGAACTCGGATAGGTTGCTGGTGATATTGGAAGTGTACCAGTTGACACACGTGAAGCATCCGAACATTGTTGTTGGATCTTTCAACAGAGTGCTGATGTGGTTGCTTTCCTGCACTCGTTGAACATTCAGCACCGTCCCGGTGTCCGGATGTCCCATCAAAGACGAGAACGTTATCATCGATCACAATTTCCATATCAAGCTGATTGACTTCGTTTCGCGACGTTCGTTCAGGAAGGGCAAGTTTTTTCTACCTTCTACGGCACGAACGAGTACTGCAATCCGGAAGTGTTGACAGGCAACCGCTACTCCGGGCTGGAACTGGAAGATTGGTCTAACGATCAGGGCTGAAAAAATCACTAAAATTCATCAAAGTTCACTTTGGATGAAACATTTATTTCATAGTTAATGCAGGTGATTTTTTCAACCCTGCTGACGATATCTCCAGCAGAGAGATGAATATTCCACCGGTCTCACTAGTCTGTATCTGAGGGAACCGAACGGAATGTGCATTAGTCTGGTCGATGGCGATCGGATTGGCTTTATTACTACTAGAAGACAATTTCGATACAGATGATAGTGAGATACTGCTGGTGATGTTGGATGGTGATGCTGACGATAAGGATGAGAATGGCGATGGTGGTGCTGGTGCTGGCAACCTGAGAATGGAACGAGCGGAACGAACACTGGAGTCCTTTTTGATTGGGTCGTATGTAACACTTTTGTCAATTAGAGAAACGAGGTGTATTGCTTTGATAACAAAAAAATGGTTCCATTTTCAATGAAATTCCCATTTACTAACATAAGTACCTACGACTGAGAAAGCTATTGATAGCGTTCCTGTTAAAATAATAAACGTTTTTCACCAATCCATATTATTCGACCTTTTGCATGCCGTTGTGTTACATTCGACCGTGCGCATTTTAATGGTTCAAAAATGTATTATAATTAGTAATATCTCCACGAATATCTCACGGAAAGCGTAGCTATCATTCTATGGACCACCAATTACCATTACATTTAAGATTTGCTAAATTTGCACTTTTATTAGGAAAAACAACAGGTCGCATGAACAGTTTTTTACGCTTCTGTATAATTTGTTACATACGACGATTGACGCCTCTATAGAAGTTAGGTGTTGTATTTAACATTGAGCTATGTTTTGATCGGTTGGCACATACGTCAAATCGTTTTTTGATGACCAAATGAAACAAAATTGAGGTAGCGGATCCAAATTTTGCCTCTAGGGAAAGGAAGTAGAGTAGTGTCTGGTAGCATTAAATGTCAAATTGTTAACGTTTGTTACATACGATCCAATCAAAAACGACTCCAGAACACTTCAGACCAAAGCGTCCAGTAGCACTAGGCGCAGAAATAGTGCAGTGATGCCAGTTTCTTTAGATATCATAAAAAAAATGTACCATGGGTGCCAAAAAGTGTCAATGAGTGTGCCATGGTGTGTCCTACTTTGTTTTTGGCACACTGTGCTGAGTGACTTACCCCTTGGTAGGCGAGCTATCAGAGTCGATAAATTGACGATAGATGCAAACTTTTTTCAAATGTGCTTACGTCGATTTGACTATTTGGTCGAGCTCTGATCGATTCGAACGGATTTTGAACTTCCTGGTGACAGTCGTCCATAATTTTAATGAAGAGCTTCAGGTGGAAGTGTTAATGACATTCGGATCACGGTCCGATCTATGAAATCATCTTTAAAAAAAACTCGCATAAACAAAGACTTGAGTGAACTATAAACCTTCTATATCGAGCTAGAAGATTAGGACTATAATAATCTAAGATCAGACACATTTCGAATGGCTTACAGAGTCAAACTACATACGCGTTATTAATAGCACTGTTATCGTGCATAATTGTCGCCAGACAAGCTATAGCGTCGAATTAGATTTTATGCTTCCTACAAACTGGCTGACTGCCTGAACCAATTTGCTCGGCAAACAAAAATTAGTTCCCCATAAATCGAGATCAGCAAATTAGCCCGCGCTGTATTAGTTCACCCCGAAACGACAATCACTCCCTACTCAGAACAGAGTTCAATAATCGACAGCTTGTGTGTTGTTTGGTAATCTTATTAATTTGTGCTTCTGCTGCTGCCCTGTATCGGTTTTTATTTCCTATGACCACATTCGGTCTAATTATTCTGACACAACATTCGCTTAAATATTAAATGTAATGTGTGCACCTAATTGTGTTTTTCAGGTCTTGCCACACGCTGCGCCATGAAGGAGAAGAGCAAGAATGCGGCCCGCTCCCGGCGCGAGAAGGAAAACGCCGAGTTTCTCGAGCTGGCCAAACTGCTCCCGCTGCCGAGTGCCATCACGTCGCAGCTCGATAAGGCTTCCATCATTAGACTAACTACCTCGTACCTGAAGATGCGCCAGGTGTTTCCCGAAGGTATGTCCCTTGTTGGTTGAAGTAAATGGAATGTAGGACTAGTTATAACTCGAACAGTGTTTGACATGTGTTGTAAGAGCTTTAATCATTAAACAGTTGAAATGTCCAACTTGGGAGGAATTTTCTTGAACCCTAATAATAATCCAACCATAACTGGCAAACTGTAGCCAAATTACATAATATTGCTTGAAGGATCGTCTGTATTGATTGACTCTAACTAGTTACTAAATCAAAGTAAATCATATCCTGCAGTTATTAGATTTGACCTTACTTACTTATTTGAGTTCAAACGATGAATTTTGAATCAACTAGAATAAGACCTTCTATGAAGTTTCATTACGATAGGTAGCAGCAAAATATCACTGAAATACTCCTCATGAATTTTCATGTCGTCCAATTTTCGTCCTGAAAAAGAGCCCACGCGATCTACGCCGTGCTAATTTGCAATTTAAATTTCACTCAACAATTTAATGAGGTTTCCGCGAAAAAATAATGATTGCACTTTTTTTCCCTCCACCTGGAATATTTATAATGCAATGATGAAGCAGTACTGTTTACCTTTTTTTTCAATATGGCGACAGTCAGGGCAGAGGAAAAAAGAGCACTCGGGCATTCAAATTTGATGACATCCCCATAGAGCAGGATGAGCGCATCGAGTGTTATGCAAATAACCCGTCGTCGCTCGTACGGGTTTGGGGGGAGGGGGTCGTGGACGTACGCTCGGTCGGTGGCCCATCGCAGCATAATTGAGTTTGTCGAGGGTGTCGGGTAAAAAATTATATAAAAATAATAATCATTTGTTTCGAGCTGAACTGAGTTGAGTTGAGCTGAGCGATCGTCGCGTGATGATTGCTCAGCGCTTCACCGAGGGCACTGAATGGGATGGGCGGATGAAGTGTTGGAGGAACTCCAGGGAGGTAGAGTAAAGTAGCGAGCGACAAATTGAAATCCGATCGTATCGGATGAATTTTTATGATAATTCCCATTCAATCTGTCCCTGGTTGCCCTTTTTTGCTTTCTCGGGGGTAACGGATGGAATTCTTTCCTCCTTGCAGGAGGAAGCTATAGAACGACGGTAGGGCAAGGTGTTTAGGGCAATTTAGATTCCTAAAATGCTCTGTGAGGGGAATAAGGTCGTAAAAAGTGAAAAGAATTTAGGCGATAGGAATCTTTCTGCTTTATGAGGTTATCCGTGTTTTACGATGAGAGATGAAGAACTGTAACTTTGATAAAATGTGGGTTCATCTAGAAAAATTAGCAAGTGTTTGTTCTTCCTCAATTTGGAACTTAACTTGTATGGGAAGTAGAATTGATTTACTTTTTGGCCGTAAACAGAATTAACAAAACTAAATGCATAGCTGTGGCTATCAAAAGAGAAAGTCGATGAAGAGATTCGATCAAAGCATAGGATATAGGACAATTTGAAATGTCCATCTCTATATATAGTAGAGTGTAATTACGGGTTATGTGATTCTGTGATGCTTGATATTATAGTGGAAATTCGATACGGTGCAAAATGTGTCATATTCACAGCATTTAAATAAACAAAACGCTTCCAGATAAACTGTTGTTGCTATGGCACTAGTCTCTGGTATAATGTTTGATTTAAATTCAATATTAATACTACTATAGTCAAGTTTTATAAATTTCCACAATCATTCTTAAATTCAAAATTCAGCTCCACTCACCCGTTGCATAAACTTTAAATCTTCCTCATTATGCTCAAGAAACACAATAGCCCAGGCATTCTTCCCATTCATAACCCTCAAAGTGACGAATTACATCAATAACTGAAGCGACCACCCGGCGGAAAATGCCTCAAGGGGGAAACTCTCAATCCCTCAAATCCACCCCAAAAACAACGGTGGCCTACGGTCTCTTGTTATTTCAAGCTCTTTAGAGCAAACGTATGCTTCCGTTGTCATCCCACGCTTCGTCACTTCCTGCTGAGCTCGCTAATAGGGTCCTGCTGCCAGCCATCCATCCAACCCCGGCCGGCTTTTACTACACAGCAATAATAACAAAGGGGGAAATAATAAGCGAACAAAGTGATAAAAATTATGCTGACAAATAAAAACACATTCTGAAGTGGATCAGTCTGCCTTGCACACACACACACACACACACTCATATGTACCTGCACCTATCCGTTTAATGACGAAGCAAACCCAGAGCATGATGAATACCACTTAGCGCCACTGAGATTGTTTTCCTTTCTAATTATGTCCTCCCTTTCGCAGGCCTGGGGGAAGCTTGGGGTTCGCAGCACATACCGACCAATCCACGTGACATGGCCATCAAAGAGCTGGGCTCTCATCTGCTGCAGACGCTCGATGGGTTCATCTTCGTGGTGGCTCCCGACGGCAAGATAATGTACATCTCCGAGACGGCTTCGGTGCACTTGGGCCTGAGCCAGGTAGAGCTGACGGGCAACTCCATCTACGAGTACATCCACAACTACGACCAGGACGAGATGACATCGGTCTTGTCATTGCAACCGAACATGTTTGGGCCGCCTGCTGCTCCGCCAGCACCGCCACCACCGCCGCCGCCTTCGTCCTCGTCTAATCCACCGCCAATGGCCATCATAACTCCCCTGATAGCAGCACCGACTGCAACCATCGTCAGTCAAGGACCAACATCGGATTCGCCTCCACAGACCATGAGCTGCCCTCCCTCGATATCCCCCGGTCTAAGCATACCTCCATCCAGCATACAACCGCACCTTGGGCCACCTCCACAGGTCCCACCCGGACTTTCACCCTCCGCCGGACAAGTTCCCCCACCCCATCTGACACCGAATATTCCACCACCAACGCCGAACCACCACCACAATCAACACCCGCACCACCACCATCATCACCATCACCATCACCATCACCACCACCCCTTCAACCAGCAGTCACAAACCATCGAGATCGAGCGGACGTTCTTCCTACGGATGAAGTGCGTGCTGGCGAAGCGAAACGCCGGCCTCACCACTTCCGGATACAAGGTAAGCCAGGCATTGTCCTCGTCGTCATCGTCTTCGTAACGTTAGCTTAACTCAAGTGTTTTGATTCAATTATGCCCTTCAGTCGGTTCAGTGTGCACGGGATGTGAGTGGGATTTGAGATTTATTGATCGCTTTTTGTGTGAGGTGAAGTGGCTTTACTCGAAGTGGCTTTACTCGTGTGGACTATGTGTAGTTAGAATTTTCAATTAGAGAACCGAAGGTTGTGATTTGGGCGATTTTAGTGGGTTCGAATCGCAACTTGGATTCCGTTTAATCCCGACCGCCAGCGATGGAATGCTACTCAAATTATGCAAAATGCAACTAAATTACACTCCACGCACAAGTCGGAACAGCGGGAGCACTTCTCTTGACTGCTTTAGACTTATAAACAGTTTTTTTCTCTTTGTGAAACGGGACTGGCTTTTACGAAGCCTCTATGGCAATTCTTGGAATCTGGGACATTCTGCTTTTCAAGATGGCAAATCGTTAATAAAGATATTGGATTTCAATCGAAGATGGTGGATCCGAATTCAAGATGGCGGCCACTGAACAGCGAATACACATCTCAAGCCATTTACGGAATGAGTTCAGCGAATAGATGATTAAAATCGATGTTTTCTACCATTTTTAATCCAAGATGGCGGACCTACGGTAAAGATAAACGTAAAGCATGGAACGTAAACAAACATTTCAGTGCGAAACCGAACTTTTTGTCAGTGTGAACCTCAATCTAAGCAAACTGACGTTTTTTTTTTAGAAAACAAGCAAACCCAATCTTGATAAGCGTTGCCAGAATGTTTTAAAGCTTATCGGCATCAAAGGTTTTAAAAAATCGGTATTTATCGGTATTTACTATTCAAATTTATTTTATATTTTTGCCGTTTTTGAAAGCGAAAGTTTAAACTTTTGGACAATGATCGGAAAATTCCAGAAGAAAACTCCGGGGAATGTTTGAATTAGCTTCTGTAGGAAGCTGAAAACAACATCCAGAGAAAGAAGAAAGAAATTTCTGGGAGAAGTTTAAGTGAACTTCCTGGAGAAGACGAAAGACACTTCCTAAGGTAGATTGGCAAAAATAATCTGGAGGAAGTCAGAAGCCAGAGCGCTAACGGAACAGTCGAAAGAAACAAGGACGTAATTCCGGAAGAAAGAGCTCTTGGGGGATGTTTTATTTAATGAGTTTTTAATGAGCGAAAATTTTCCAAATGGTCATAAAACATCCCTGAAGACCCCGGAATTCCCCTGAAGTTTTTAGAACATTTCTGAAATGTACTTAGGAATATTCCATATTTCCTCGAAATTCCCATTCCTGTAATTTTCCTTAAGTTAATAGGGCTGTCTTGGAGCAATCCAATCATTTTTTAAATACTTGGAACATCCTTGATTATAATGAGAATGCCGGAATATCTCTAATCAACTTTGAAGGTCTCTAGACTTTCTTGAAGATTACGAAATTTCTTCAGCGCTCTCACAATTTTCTTTCTTTCTATTGTAACATCAGCATTAAAGTTCTCTGATCTTTCCGATTTTTCTAATTTTTAAAAGTTATCAACACTGCCATAAGCACGGAACTTCCCATAATATGTTCTCACAATGTGTACATGTAACTTAACTTACGTTTCTTAAATTCGCATGAGCCTCTCGGAACATTGCTAAAATTTATTGATCTGTCCTGATGTTCTCGGACCTTCCTAAAGTACTCTCAATTCTCCTGAAACTGAACTGTCCTGAAAACCATTAAATTTTCCAGAAGTTCTTTGGACTTGTGAAGTATCCAAAATATTTATGATGTTTCCTTAAGTTCATTGGAGTTCGCTTGACCGGGTTTTAGAATTTTAGCAGAAGTTGTTGAAACATTCTGGACTTTTCTAAAGTTTCTGAACTTCTTAAAAGTTCCTGCAGCTAGTGTGGATCCGCAATCAAAATCTGGAAGCATTCCTGAAGTTCCGGGAAAGTTGAAAAAAAAACTGGCGGGAGAAGATGGAAGAACCATTCGATCGAAGGCTGAAGAAGCTTTCAAGGGAAGTCGAAATAAGTTTCCGAGATGAATCGAAAAATAATTTACGATGTAAGGTGGAAGAAAATTCCAGGGAAAGTTGGAAGAAAATTCAGAAAGTTAAATAATGTTTAAAAAGTATTTCCCGATTTCCCTGGAATTACCAGAAAGAGCCATCGACTGTTTATCGATTCATGGGTAGCCAAAAACGATGAGAAAATTGAAACATTAATCGACAGAGTATCTATAAGACATTTTTGAGGATGATTCTTTTTTAGAATTTTAAAGGCTCAAAAAATTTGAGTAATTCAAAATGATACAAATCTCTCACAATAATTTTATAAAAAAATTCTGAGCGCGGGCAGGCAAAATCATTTTGTTTATTTAAAAAAAATCGGTATAAATCGGTATGAGGTTTTATGCCTCAAAAATCGGTATTCTGAGACCTTATCTGTATATCGGTATCTAGTTCGGACATCGGTATATCTGGCAACGCTGATCTTGATACCCGATCCAGGTTGTAACTGAATAATAAACGAATTCGCTATAAGCTATGAATTGAATTTCTCGTTTCTATCAACTGATTCTTATGTAAAAAGGACATGCTGAGAGGTAAAACCTGAATTAATTTGCAGTATCCCTCCGTAATCCGAAAAAAATCTGCCTTCCAAATCCATACTCAAAAAACAGACAGCACAATGAATTCAAACGCGTGTTTATGCTTTTTAATCGGACATTTTCCGGATTAACGGTGTCCGGATTATCGAGTCGTCGAATTACTGGGGGGATACTGTATTTGTTCACTACATGGCCTCTGAATACTCATCTGACCCAAGGGGTTAGTCATTCCAATAAAGATGTGGTAACCCAACTAACAATTTTAGCTGCAGCTCAGCTTATACAGGCAAAAATTAGCTGCATAAGGCAAATTTTGGCAGTATAAGCTAATCTGCAGCTAAAATTGTTTGTTGGGAAGTAACTGACTAAAAATAGTATCATATGTTTCTGTGTCTCCATTGGTTTAAGATTTTTTCCTGGAGTAATCTGGAGGAAGAGTACGGTGCGATAAACTTCCACCTAAAAAATACTCTCAAGATTCCAAATCTTTGCAGTCAGTCTCTTGGGCGGTTGACAAGCGACAATATTAAAATCATGGAGAAGAACATGCGTGGTATGGCTGATTGCCTGAGAGAAGAGCAAGCTTTCGCTGTCGGATGGTACATTGTCGTATCTACGCACATATGATTAGATATAAAATACAATAAGCCATCGCAATAAGGCAAGTTTTCTTTGTGTATTATTATGCAAACCTACTTCTTCAATCTCTGTCGGAAAAAAATCCATTACCGATTGGCTCGGAAGCACTTCCCAAATTCCGTCACATAAAATCAAAATCCTCGCTAACCACTCGTTCTTCCATATTCGAATATGCCCAGAATGCCGTCGACAGGGCCAAATACCCATTCGCTCTAGGTGATCGATCGAAAGCACATCAAGCTTCCCGTGCATGCACGCGATCGCCCGCGAATCCCTAGCATTCACATAATACAACTTATCGTTCATTACCTGTTATGGAAATGCTTACACCTATCATCCTATATATATCTTGTCTTTCATGAAATTATTCATAACAACCTTCACTCACTGAGATTATTATTCAAACGAATTTCATAGAAATATCGTATGATTTTTTGCGATAAGATTTTATGTTGAATTTCATACGACCGAACTATGAAGAACTGTCAGTTTATTGTCAATCAGCCATCATATGATTTTTCATGCATATGAGTCTCAATATAAACGAACGATAGCTATCATTGGATATTACGATCAATTTCATTTGTCATTTCGTATGAAACTCATAAAGGATATGAATGAAAAATATAGTTTGTGTTGATTAATTACTATATTAGTGATGGTGACGACTAGTACTTGAGTGATTTGCTTAGTTTAACGGCTTTCTAAGTCTTAATCTCACTCTAACGACAACGATTTAATCTGCCCGACGTTTCGAACATGGACCATGAACTAAAACCTATGACCGAAGCGTCGGGCAGATTAAATCGTAGTCTTTAGAGTGAGATTAAGACTGAGAAAGTCGTTAAACCAAGCAATTATTTATTATATTTTTTATATTGAGACCTATTGTGCATGGTGAGTGAAGTGACAATAGTTATCGCGTGGTGGCTTGATACTCCACGACGTGACTAGGATCAATTCACTAATTACATCACCTTACTAGCGAGTAGAATAGGCTGATTGAACTAAAAAAATTGGTTTTGGATTTTTAGGTATAGTGTTTATTCACCTAATCACATAGGGTAAATGACGGTTTTGACAATACCTTTACCTATTATCGTCAGAGGGTAAATGAAGTCCTCGAGCAGCCATTTTTTTTCTGTAGACAAAAATTGTAAAGTTAGGTTAGGTTTTCTTTATTAGGGAGGCTTTTAGCTCGGGGCTGGATCACCTTCGGTATTGTAAAAAATAACGAACCAACTGAGAACTTTATGCTTACGATTTTGCGCGTAGTTTTGTTGTACTCGTGTCCGATTCCTGTTCAAAAAAAATTTACAATGGTATCAAATTATCAAAACAAAAACAAAAAATAAATCTGACACTTACCCGATCCGGTTGTCTCTTCCAACGTGCTTTTGAAATCGATAAAGCAGAAGTAGCTGCAGCAGCTTACTTAACTGTCTACAAATGTAAATAAAGTTGTAGACTACATACAATTAAAAAATACAAATTTAATTTACTTACAGGTTTACGGAGCCTTGCGCCACGTAAGCTGAACCAAAGTAATTCATACGATGTGTTTATTAAATTTTAATGTTTTTCGTATACCATTTGTTGTATCAAATTATGACTACTATAGACGTATGAAAACATAAGATAATTATGAAATTGATTCAGGCTTGTATTTGCATGCGTTCATACGATGCAGTTTATGAAATTTGTAGGGATAATTATCTCAGTGTATGTATTTACCTTGCTCTTTGAATAAAATCAGTCTCTATTTACCCGTCCAACTGACTACTGCGTAACATTACCATAACGGCAACCGCCGTCGATCCGGCTATCCGATCATTCAGCATAACCTCGTCATTGTCCAATAAGCCACGCCATCTTCAGAGCGTCCCGTGCTCCGATCGTTTCGTCACAAACGTGTGCAATACTGGACACCACCGTGGCCATCGTACACGGCGAAAAAGGTCATGCCTAGTGCCTAGATAATCCTGTAGTGAGAAATCCGGTAGCGCGTCTGTGAGTCCTTTCAGTTATCGCTCAGCTTCTGAGACGTGCAGACGTTTTTCTCGATTGCGCTTATCACTAGTGAAGCATTTACGTTTTGGATACCCTTCTATCCGCTGCGCCGCGTCGCGTGCAAAAGTGTTTCGCGATGAGGCGAGAAAGCCGTCGGTCGAAAAACTCTATGGTTTTTGTCGTTCGGTTCTTGGTCTAAATAGGGAAGACATTAAAAGACTTCAGTGCCACAGAGGTGGAGCATGTGCCTTCGTCAAAGTCAGTGACTTGACGCTGGCACAAAAAGTCGTTGACGAACATGACGGGAAGCATGAAGTGGAGTGTGAGGGGAAGAAACACAAGCTTCGGATCACGTTGGAAGATGGTAGTGTTGAAGTGCGGGTTTACGACCTTCCCGAATATGTGTCTGAAGAGAAAGTCTTTAGTTTCCTAAGTGCGTTCGGGGAAGTGATCTCAGTTCACGAGGTATCGTGGGGTGAGAGCAACGAATGGGAAGGCATACCGCTCGGCATATGGTCTGCTCGTATGCTAGTGAAGCGGAACATTGACTCGTGGGTCACCGTCGATGGAGAGCAAGCGTTCGTTGTTTACAAGGGACAGCTGCAATCCTGCCGCCACTGCAAAGAGCAAGCGCACACTGGCATATCATGTGTCCAGAACAAAAAGCTACTGTACCAGAAAAGCTACGCGAATGTCACGAAGCAAACTGGATAGGCCAATAGGTCAACAGCCGGTCAGCAATCCAAAAAAGCTGGTGCGAAACCACCAATCACGAAACTAGTCGGTAAAAAATTCACTACTCCGCCATCGTTAGAGTCAGACGTTTTCCCCGAACTGCCGAAGAGCCAGAGTGAATTCTCAGGCCCGAAAACACACACACGCAGCCAGCCTGCAGCAGGGTCTGCGCAAATACAACGAGCGCACAATGCGTCAAGTTCGTTCCTAACACCACCACAAGCTGTCGTGGCTTTGGATGACGTGTTCAAAAAGCCAGAAAATGCGCTGCGATCGCAAAGCAGAAGCGGCAACGGGAACGAAACCGATGGATCCTCCGCTTCCACGAGCAGTAGACGTCACCCCGCCGGGATGACGACGACGACGAGAGGGACGAGGACAATCGCTTATAAATGGCTCTCACGTCGTACAACATCTCGTCCATCAACATCGGCACCATCATGAACCCCACGAAACTGAACGCGCTCCGAAGCTTCATAAACAGCCATAGCCTCGATATCGTGTGTCTACAAGAAGTAGAGAACGAGCAGCTCTCCTTGCCTGGCTACGTAGTTTTCTTCAATGTGGACCATACGTAAAGGGGAACAGCTATTGTCCTGAAGGAACACATCCAGGCCACTCACATCGAGAGAAGCTTGGACGGCCGACTGCTTGCGCTGAGAGTGCAAGACACAACGATCTGTAATGTTTACGCTCCCTCCGGCTCTTCGCTACGTGCAGCTCGGGAGAACTTTTTCAATAGGACGCTTGCCCACTACCTCCGCCATCGTACCACGCATGTCATTCTGGCCGGCGATTTCAATTGCGTGCTTCGAACAAGTGATTCTAGCAGCCCAAACACTAGTCCCGCCCTCAAAACAGCCGTCCAGCAACTGCAGCTCCATGACGTATGGGAGAAACTGTGTCCGCGTGATCCAGGTTTCACGTACGTCTGCCGTAACGCACAGTCGCGACTCGATCGCATTTACGTCAGCAGTGATTTGCGCGATCACCTGCGAGCAGCACATGCACACGTCTGCTCATTTACCGACCACAAAGCGCTGGTACTCCGACTTTGTCTCCCCCATCTTGGTCAAGAGCATGGCCGTGGGTTTTGGTCCCTTCGGCCCTATCTTCTGAGTGACGAGAACGTTGCCGAGTTCCAATACCAGTTGCAATATTGGACCCGGCAGCGCAGAAACTATGGCTCCTGGATCGAATGGTGGATTTTGTTCGCTAAGCCCAAGATCAAATGCTTTTTCAAGTGGAAATCTCGAGCCGTCTTCGATGTGAACATTAGTATCTCTACAGCGAGCTTCGGTTAGCCTACGACGGGTACTACCAGCACCCTGAAATGATAACCACCATAAACCGGTTGAAAGGTGAAATGCTAGCACTTCAACGGAGATTTTCCTACACGTTCATGCGAATGAATGAAACACATGTGGTGGGAGAACCCATGTCAATATTCCAATTGGGGGAGAGGCGAAGGAAGAGAACCGTCATCACGCAGCTGCAGACAGAGCAAGACGAAACGGTAGCAGAGCCACGAGCGATCGAGACGCATATGATGGACTACTTCTCGACGCTGTACTCGGAGGAGGAAACAGAAGAGAATGAGAACAGTTTCGTCTGCGAGAGTGTTATCCCACCCAACGACCCATCGAATGAAGCCTGCACGGACGACATTACGACGACAGAAATCTGGTCTGCAATAAAAGCGAGCGCCCCACGAAAATCTCCCGGCTGCGATGGTATTCCGAGAGAGTTCTACCACCGCATGTTCGACGTCATCCACCGAGAGTTGAATCTGTTCCTGTACGGCAAGGGGATCCGCTATCAATGCATCTCTTCGTTCTTTACCTGCATCCACTAGTGTGCAGACTTGAAAGAAAGTGCGGGAATGATCTGCTAGTGGCGTATGCGGACGACATCAGTGTGATCGTCACATTGACCAGGCAAATCGATGAGATAAATAGGCTGTTCACTCGTTTCGAGAGAGCTGCTGGCGCAAAATTAATTTTGCGGAAAACTGTTGCCGTCGATGTTGGCCTTTGCGAAGGCAACAGAATCAACACTTAGTGGCTACAAACAGTCAATGTAGTTAAAATTCTGGGTGTTGTTTTCGCAAATTCAATACGACTGATGACAACGATGAACTGGAATGCGCTAGTGGGGAAGTTCGCGCAACAAATGTGGCTGCATTCTCTGCGCACGCTGACGCTGCACCAAAGGGTCATCATGCTCAACACGTTCGGAACGTCCAGGATATGGTACCTCGCGTCCATTCTACCGCCGTTGGGAGTGCATACGGCAAAAATCACATCAGCAATGGGTACGTTCCTCTGGAGAGGGACTGTCGCCCGTGTCCCAATGATGCAGCTGGCACGCAGCAGAAAGAATGGAGGCCTGAAGCTGCAATTACCAGCTCTGAAATGTAAGTCACTCGCAATCAACCGACACCTACAAGAGATCGAATCCCTTCCTTTTTATAGATCCCTTCTTTTCCACGATAATCCCCGCCCAGCCATCTCAATAGATCTTCCCGACCTTAGACAAATCCTATCAAACTTATCCCAAATTCCCCACCAAATCCAACAGAACACCTCCACCGATCAAATTCACCAGTATTTCGTCCAGCAAACTGAGCTACCAAGGGTGGAACGTAACAGTCCAGCAAGTGGCTGGTCACGCATATGGCGAAACATTGCATCGAGGCACCTTACTTCAGCGCAGAGGACGAAGCTTTACTTGTTGGTGAACGAGAAGATAGAGCACCGCAAAATGCTATTCGTGATGCGGCGAGTAGATGACGAAAACTATACGCATTGTGGCAACCGTACAGCAGAAACTCTCTCCCACAAATTTTGCGCTTGTGCTCGCGCCGACCCGGCTTGGACGGTTCTTCAGCAGAGAATAGCTGTCATCTTGGGTGGATGGAGGCGACTCGAGTTCAAAGATTTGTTAAGACCTGCCCTATTAGGAATAAACGGCAGACATAGAGTGGCAATTCTGAATATGTTTATTACATATATCTGCTTCGTTAATGATTGTAACGGTAGAATTGATTTAGCTGATTTGAACTTTCATCTTGATGTAGCAAATTGACGGTAAAACAAAAAAACTTTGTATGCTAAACTGACAAATAAAACTTCACTTTTACATAAAAAAAAGGCCTCCATGCGGATGTGCTAAGCGTGCATACAGCTCGATCCTACCAACCGGTGGAAACTAACAATTTAAATTGGCTCACTACTTGACTAGCCTATTGGTCCCAAGCAAATCGATTAACGTAGCCCATACTAGTCGAAATTCTAGTACTACACTATGTTTGTTTTGATTCGCTATGAAAATTTGACAGATAAAATGAGGGGTTCGTGGATTTTTCTATGCTTCGAGGGGTGCATCGATTAGCTTGGGACCGAAGAGAGTACCAGAGCTGAGCCAAAAAGTTGAGCACTTTTCTTCGGGACCTTTCGGTCTTAGAGTTACCTCTATGATCCTACCTTGTAGTAGTCGTACTGGCAGAAGATATGAAGAGAAAATTCTTCTGCAGCGACTTTCAACCGAAAAGTTTGCTCCGGTGCTGATGGGTCAGATCTTCTTCTTCTTTCCTTTATTTAACGTCGGTCTCTGTTCCGCAATCTAGTGCCAATCACCGACGGACATCGATTGCCATCCATTGATGGCAATCGAATGTGCAGGAAGGCAGCTTCCACACCTGCGTAGGATATCGCACCCATTCAAACACACATGGGCCGGAACCAACGGCTTTACTTCTCTTCCGAAGGAAGACGTGACCAGAGATTACCAGTAAAATATGACAAAATTTATGTCATGGAGCGACGACTTGCATCTCTCGTCTTCGCTTTATTTTTGCAAAATGTTGCCGCGCTCTTAATTTTTAAGCAGTTCCGGTCGAACGTTCAAATTTTCTGAACAACATTGCGGCACTGTATGAAAGTCATTTGAAACCACTCGAAGAAACATGGTTGCCAGTGACATTGCAAAAGGTCCCTCAAAAACC
This sequence comes from Ochlerotatus camptorhynchus, assembly GCF_037179485.1. Classification (NCBI taxonomy): domain Eukaryota; kingdom Metazoa; phylum Arthropoda; class Insecta; order Diptera; family Culicidae; genus Ochlerotatus; species Ochlerotatus camptorhynchus. The sequence goes on along the minus strand of NW_027040801.1, from coordinate 2,966,815 downwards.
GTGCTGCTGTTTTGACATAAATTTTCTTTGCGCGTCTCTATCAACGTCTCTGGTGTTGTGGTAAGCGTGATTGCCTCTCGCACCAAAAGACCTGAGTTCAATCCCAGTCGGTGCCGCCGGGATTTTCTGAGGCATCAAATTTTTGATCACACCTAGGAAGTAAAGCCATAGAGGTAACTCTAAGACCAGTTGGTCCCGAAGAAACGTGCTCAACTTTTTGGCTCAGCTCTAGTACTATCTTCGGTCCCAGGCTAATCGATGCACCCCTCGAAACATTTTTCCCTGGAAAATCCTGGAAAAACTTGGGAAAACATGAGGCAAATTTACTCATCGCTGAGTTCCTGCACTTTTGGCGATTAAGAGTGAACTAAACTCAAATTTGGGTCGTTCTCATTCGCCGTGTATGGAAATTTGACAGATAAAATGAGGGGTTCGTGGATTTTCCTATGTTTCGAGGGGTGCATCGATTAACTTGGGACCGAAGAGAGTACCAGAGCTGAGCCAAAAAGTTGAGCACGTTTCTTCGGGAACTTCTAGTCTTAGAGTTACTTCTATGGTTCTAACATAGAGGTAGCTCTAAGTCCTGAAGAAACGGGCTCAACTTTTTGGCTCAGCTCTGTCACAGATAGTGTCAAAAAGCACAGTGAAGGATAAATTTATGCATACAAATAGGCCGCCATTACAGAGCATGGAAAGCTGGATAGAACCTGAAGAATGTTCAAACAAGTGCTTGGTATAACTTATAAAAACCACAATGTACTAAATAGAGCGAAAAAATGTTTTTCATCTAAAATTACTAAAATATTTTCAGTAATGAATTTTAGTTTCACTAAAATCGGTTCAGCTATCATCGAGACAAGTGAATGAGAAATTTTGTCTCCATTTCAAAATTTCACTTTTTCGATCATGAATACGCACTTTTTCTCTTCCATAAATAGATTTCAATAAGGTTTTTTGGAAAATCAATATAAATACTTGCACTAATCACTATTTTGAGTGATTTGAGGTATCGCACGATGCATTTCGGCGCATGTCAGAATCTGTTCACTTCCCGGGGGTACTCGGTACACCTAAAATATTGAGAGCATTGGGTCTGAATATGTCCATGGCAGAATTCTAATGTGATTTTAGTTGTCGCATGATGATTGTTTTTGATATATCAATCTTTTGCGAATTCCCCAGTGGAATCTGGAATGCACATTTTTGTTCAAATCTTCGAAACCATAATTCCGATCGGTAAAAAAAAACAATAGGAATCTATGGGGATCTGAAACACATCTTCTGGAACTTGTATATACCATTCGTCTCTCCGACGAATTCGTCTTGGAACGAAGTTGCGTTTTTAAGTGATATCATAGCTTTTCGGTACACCTTGGCAAAAAGGTTGGTATCAGCTAATTGTGTGATATTTAGCCAAGCTGCTTGAGATGTCTTATTTCAAAACTGTATTTGTAAAATTGTTACAACAGTATTAGTTTTTAGCGCCAATTAATCGTACTTGGCTTCGTTGTACAGTACTCTCCATTTCTCGATGATCTTTATTTCGATATTCCTTCCTATCTAAATCGTTTCAGCACCCTGATCCTGATTTATCAACACTTTCTGAGCACGAAGTGTTTAGAATCGTATTAATAAGCTTATAGATTTCTCTTTTGATTGTCGATTTCTCCATATTTAGGTGGTGGAAAGATGAATCTCTCACTACGATGTGCTCGTTCACCCGCTGCTCGCGTTCAAAAGGACGAGTACTAAGTAACTAGCTGATTTGCACAACACATGGCATATAAGATCGACTCAAATTAAAGTTTTAATGTCTCAAACTCTAGAAAACGTAGTTTACTTGTAGACTGAGTAAAATTTTCCGAGCTTCATAAATCTTTTCGAATATGACAAAAAACGACGAAAAATTTACTCATTCTAGAAGGAAACACTCAAAGAATAAATCACATCCAATGAAAAATATTCATTAGAATTTCACATAACATTCATGTGATATCATAAGGGCCTGTTCATAAACTGCGTAGACAGTTTTTTTCGATTCTTGACCCCCCCTCCCCCTGCGTAGACAATTGCCCATACAAAAAATTTAAAATTTGTATGGACCGTGGATAATTGTCAACCCCCCCCCCCCCCCTAAACTGTCTACGTAGTTTATGGACAGCCCCTAATTGGGTTCTTTAGGGTTATTGAGGTAATTGAATATTTTGCAAAATTTCATCAATTTTTGAGCACTGGAACTTTTTTTAATTAGTGTGATTACATAAGCAAAAATCAACATCTTAGCGCCCCTCGATGGTACTTCGTATGGGAACGAGCTGTCAGTTTGTTAGTTTAGTGTCAAACAGTGAAGTGATTATTTTGCTATTAATCTTGATTTAAAAATTGAGATGGAAGTAAATGGGATCGAAAAAATATCGTTGTGCACAGAAAACGACGCCCTTTCAGATGATGTGTGAAAACCGACATATTTTTCAAAATTAAAGAACCCAATTGGGAATTGCACCACAAAATCACATGAACCTTATATGTCAAATGAAATTTAAGTGATTTATCATATTGAACTCATGTGATCACATGAATTTTATGTGAAATTTATATAGATATCATTGGTTTTGTTAATGGAAAAATAATATGTGCATTCCATGTGCAACACATCTAAATCTCAATTCTAGATGCTCAGCAAATCTCACTCTAGCGAATCAAACTTCGAAAAATATTCTTTCATTTCTCTCATCTACTTGCATCGCGCATCATCTTTTGGAGGAAATCTTCATAATCGACATCAATCTTCTTTCTATCTACTCAGCGTGCGGGCAGCTAACCACAGCAAAACACAATTTTTCCTGCATCGTAGATAGATAGAGTCGCTCCCCGCGATTCCCAATGGAAACTACATGAACACTGTTTTCCGTGTACTAAATTCATATGTACATCGATATGTTTCACATATTAGAAAACAAATTCCTGTAAAAGCTCAGAAAGTTTTACTCAGTTTGTGAGTTAACTACGTTTTCAAGAATATGAGTGAACTAATCTCAATTTAGAGTCAACCTCATTTGTCGTGTAATCGTAATTTTTCTTTTTATTAATTGCTGTTAACGATTCCCAACTCCAATTGATGAATTCACGCGAAACTGCACCAGTGCATGCGACACCTAGGTTTGAAATCCAAAACCACAAAAGTGATGATGTACTAAAAAATATTCCATACGATTTGTCAGGTAGCAAAACGTCATTTTCATTTTCTCATCATTTCCATCTGCTGGTCGACCGTAACGTAGATTCATCAATTAGGTTCAATTCGTTAAAAGCAGAAGTTTTTTGCTCGAACATGACTTTTAAGACATTTCAAATTTCGCATCTATTTCACAACCACTCCGACACACGCAAAACTTCTGCTAATTTTATGAAGCCCAATTACATAAATTTCTGAAATTCACAGACATTTTACGCAGACTTCCGAAAAAAAATATCTGGCATCTCTGCTCAGCGCCTAGGAGAATCAGCGGTGCCAGATATTTTTTTTTTTTCCTCTGTTCGGGACATAACACCACTGCGACCAGTAATTTGATCTATTGTAGTATATCCCGTGTCCTTAGTTTAGTGCCATTACTATTGAGAAATGATGAAGTATTCGGTTTTGATACAGTTGTCATTCTTGCCTTCATCGCAAGGAATCGATTCTAACTGAAAGGTTCCGCTATTTATACCCTTCGGAGTTGGAACACCCTCCAAAGGCGCGCCCCTTTGTCAGTCAAAATTGGATTCCTTAACAACAAAAACAAGCTATGACACCGATAATGACCATGCATCAGAACCCTAGTCTTAACCACTTCAAACTAGGGAACAACGATTAGAAGATTAGGAATCACATAGATGAAGACTAACTAACTCATTTTTCCCTTGTTTAAAGATCATCCTCGGTCCAGGCAACCCGAGGACTTATCACTATCAACAAGGCATAAAAAGTAACAAGGACTAAGATGTGTTCCTTCGATTACTGAAAAATCCTGTTCCCCTAGTTTGAAGAAGTTAGGACTAGGAATCGGTGGTAGATCTTACATCCCGTAACGTACCACGAAAAGGTGATCTACCCACGTTACGGGGGTGCCAGATATACAGATATGTCTGTATTTATACAGATATTTGAAGTTTCGTACAGACATTATACAGACTACAGACATTATACAGATATTTGAAACTCAATTCAGATTTTGTACAGATTTTTACCAATTCGCTCCTGAAATTAAACATAAAATAAACAAAATTATTTTCGAAATTTGAACAGCTTCAAGCAATTATGGACTTGAAACCACACACTTGTTGTCATTAGAGCAGGTTGTGAAGCGGATGCTAGAAAGACTTCCAGCTCTCAGAGTATACTTAAATTATATTTGTTCTACCAAAAGTTAACAAACTAAACCACTTGTTTCAATCGGAAGCGCCTTAAATATTCCGACTCAATTCTGAGCTAGTTCGTTTGCTCAAGCAAATCCTCGATAATTTCATGAGACCAGACTACATTGCGAAGTTTGAAGACCTGGGTTCGTTAAGGGGGATTTCCGGTTCAATTGACCTAAACTTTGGATTTTTTTTTCCAGGGTACTGGTAAGAGTTAGAGACCTGAGTTTTTTGTCAAATCTTTATTCATTCTTGCTCTACAACTGGGAATTTTTTCAAGTCCAAAAATCCAAAATGGCGTCCAATATGGCGGCTGCCCGGCGGGTACTTCCCAAAACTGCGAGCAGCCTAGAGGTCGCAAATCGTCACCTAGAAAGAAAATCGGCTCAGTTTCTTGAAGAGTATAGTTCAGAGAATGGAATGAACTAGAATCTTTGAAAAATCTCAAAATTTGACAAAATGGCGGGCATTTGAAAAAGAGTCATTTACCTAGTTACCGCAATTTTGTCAAATTTTGAGATTTTTCAAAGATTCTAGTTCATTCCATTCTCTGAACTATACTCTTCAAGAAACTGAGCCGATTTTTAAGTTTATTTGCTTAGTATAGTGTGTGGCGAGCAATTTTATACCTAAAATACATGTGGGAAATACGAAATCTGCAATGCGGTGATTTTTTCTAGAATACAGACAAATACAGACATATTTTTTGACACTCATACAGACTTTTGAAAAAATCATCTGGCATCCCTGAGGAGAATATTTTCCTAAAATTTACCGCGATTTGTTGGTCGATGAACTCAAACATGAGTGGAACATCTGTTTCTCTATGTTATTAACGTGAATCGTTGCAGATGTTGGAGTTCAAACGAAACTTTCAATATCTCTCCTTACTCCCAACTGCACAGAATCTAAATACGTACGAAAGTACGTCTTAAAATTGAGTCAAAACGTTGGAGAAAAGAAATAACAGAAAACAACTGCATAATGAGAACTGTGTTATGCCGTTCACTATGAAAACAAGCAATTATACGTGACTCCAAAGGCATAACATTTCTACATACGCCCCAAACGTCGACGAAAGTATGAGCCCACCACTTCAGGTCAGGCATCTGAGAATACAGCAGCAACAACAATACAAAGTGTTCGGGATTTATGTTTCATCGACTGCTCCGCGGATTGTTTACCAAGCAAATGAAGCTAGTACCATCTCACTAGTTCAAGGAATCGTTAAAGGGGTGAATCCATTTTCCCCTCACAATTTGGGTGCACTTGTGCAATTAATCAATTATTCAATCCATCCGCAGAAGATCAAACGGACGATATGCAGGAGGCGTTCGCTCGAGCCTTTCTTGAAAAAAAAAGTGTTCACATATTCCACTTTTTGATGATTAACTTTTAAGGTTAGGTGCATAATCAAAGCTGACTCGTGGTGAAAGGGGTTAGTAATTAGTATGCGTTAGCATGCCCGTGGAAGTCCTGATTGCACGAATGTGAACACTTCTGTGTTTGATAAAAAAAATATATAATTCAAGAGCTACTTATTTGAAGGAACATTTGACTTGGAAATAGACACAAAATTTTAAGGCACCAACACCAAGATCCGCCATACATGGCCACGAGTCAAAACACCGTATCTACACAAACCGACAGTTCAAGTGGTGATTATGAACTTTCGAAACTCATTTTGCCACCCTAATCCTCATTCCAGGTCATCCACTGCTCCGGGTACCTGAAGGCCCGCATCTACCCCGGTGATTCGACGTACGGCGATGGGCACAGTTGCATCCAAAATCTGGGCCTGGTGGCGGTCGGCCACTCGCTGCCCCCGTCCGCCATAACCGAAATCAAGCTCCATCAGAATATGTTTATGTTTCGAGCCAGCATGGACCTGAAACTGATCTTCCTCGACGCCAAGTAAGTATTGAGCGTTTGTTTATTTGCATCTCATCGCCGCCGCCTCGCAGGGGATTCAAGCTCAATTTTCGTGGTACTCGAAGTCGGAGGAAAAACACCAGATGAAATAGTAATTTGATAGCAAAACCATTATGAAGCTTGCTTCTTGGTGTGAAAGCGTGTTCAGAGCCAGAGTGCAAATAGAATCTGCTTCGGCGGTGGCGGTGGCGGCGACGGCGACGGTGGTAGCAAGTGTACATACGATGTACACAGACGTCCGGCGTCGTTGTTTGCCGAATCAAATCCGCGGGACGTGTCAAATCTTGTTTGTTTGAAATGCTACCTTTCCGTTCAGTTCCGACGCCGGATTCCGTTATATTTGCGCTTCCCGTTTACTACAAAGTACCTTTGTTCCCCTTCTCTCGCTCTCTGTTCGCAGAGTTTCCCAGCTGACTGGATACGAGCCACAGGATCTGATTGAGAAAACACTGTACCAGTATATCCATGCGACCGACATCCTGCACATGCGATATTCCCACCAAATACGTAAGTAGCTTCTTCTGTTTGCCATAAACAAGCGCACGAGAGAGCAAGCTAATGAGCGATGAAATAGGGGGCGGATCGAATTACATTTGAGTATTCTCCTTTCTCTCTGTTCCATATACTACGCATTTTTCGACGAACGATGAAGTGATGTACAAGGGACAAGTGACGACAAAGTACTATCGATTTCTGACGAAGGGCGGCGGATGGACCTGGGTGCAGTCGTACGCCACCGTGGTGCACAATACGCGGTCTTCCCGGCCGCACTGCATCGTCAGCGTGAACTACGTGCTGAGGTAAGTTTGAACTTTACAGTAAAATATATTTTGTAATATCGCATCGAAAACTATACGCCCATCAACAATGTTGAGAAAGTCATGCAATTCTGCATCGAAAATGGACCTGAATCCGGGCTGCCTAAGCCCGGTTTTGATGAGTCAATTTAGCGTTCAACTCACTTGAACTGCGAAATAATAGTCCAGAAGCTGGTCGATGTTGGACTTGCTCTGTTCAATATTGTCGGAGATGAACCAGCCTCGGACCGAAAGTTTCCTTAACAAAGACAACTAAGGATGATACAAATTTGTTTCCATTTCATTTTGGCTAATTATGGACAATATTTCAACAAGAAGTATGTACATTCAAAATTTGTCACGTGAAGGATTGTAAATCGAATATCCTTCAACTGGAATTCCACTAACCCAACAAACAATTTTAGCTGCAGATTAGCTTATACAGCCAAAATTTGCCTTATGCAGCTAATTTTTGCCTGTATAAGCTAAGCTGCAGCTAAAATTGTTTGTTGGGAAGTGAAACAAATTTTAAGAGGCTCTTACATGTCAATGTTTTGCAATGTTAAAATGTCTCTAAAAACTTGCAATTGATGCACTTAAAATGTGTTTAACAACTAGTTTTATTTAAGAAATGCATAGCAAATGTCGTAAATTGTAATATTTTTCATTAACCGAACGATAAATATTTATGGTTTATTCGGCCTTTTGTGGCAGATTTATACATTTTCGGATTATTGTGTTTCGGTCTTATTCGATTTTTGGCAGCTGGGTGGCATCCCTATCTTGTTTGCCTTGCCTTGAAAAGAGCTAACATCGCTGCGGGCCCGCGAGTCGTGGGCCCCACTGACAGCTCATAATTTGTAAACAAATAGAAGATTCATGCCAGAATTTCAAAAAAGGCGTGACTGATATTTTATATATTCTTAATATTTTTGCTTACATTTTGTGAAAAATAAACTTAGAACTCATGAAATATTATTTTCTGATTTTCTACCACGAAGTCAACCATTTATATGGCATGAAAGGGAAAATAATTTCATTTGATAAAAATAAGACAATGCAGTCACGCCATTTTTGCAGTTCACACTTGAATTGTGACGTTTCAGGTGTTGGTTTCAATAACATGGCGGCATATCACCCAGCTGATTTTTGGCCATTTGTAGGTCGAATTTTCAACCATTTTCGGCCTTTTTTCGTTCGGCCTTTTGTAATTCGGCCGTTTGTTCCTATCTCTTATAGAGTTATCTACCACCGTTAGTATTAGTGATCAGTTTCACTAATACATGCGTTTTACTGGCTGAAAAAAAAAAAAAAAACAAACCGCTGTCAAGTCGAACACTTTGACAGCTGATTTCGTGGTTGAAAATAATAAACAAATCGATTTTACACGTATACACTAGCAAGGTTGTGTTAGTGAGATCTTGCGTCGAGAAGTCAAATGACAATAATCGTCAATTGTCAATAATTCCTCTTCGTCAACATATTGATACGTGTGGGGTTCGCTTAAGGTGTTCTGCACTGTAGTTTAAGAAACGCCCATTAGGGCGGAAAAATCTGGATTATTACCCCCGATCCCCCCATTCGCATACCAGTGATCTTGTCATATTTACCTAGGGGATGAGTACTTAAGGGGTTAAGGCCGGCGCACAATAGATACGTTTTCGGGTTTTTTGACAGTTAGCCCATACATTATCTGTCAAAAAACCCGAAAACGTATCTATTCTGCGCCGGCCTTTAGATTTTGATACGTTTTTAGAGGGAATGGCACTGATGAAGACTGCACATTGTAGTCGAAAAACATATCTGTCATGGATACCAAAATTAATTAAGTGGAATTAAATGGAAGATAACCTTTTTTCTAGCGGCGTCGGTGGTGTAGTGGTAAGCGTGATTACCTCTCACCCCAGTAGTCCTGGGTTCAATTCCAGTCGGCGCCGCCGGGATGTTCTGAGGCATAACATCTCTGATCACGCCTTCCTTCGGGAGAGAAGTAAAGCCGTTGGTCCCCGGCTCATGAGTTGATGGGTCGATAGGTAGGGTCCAGGTGTGGGAGCTGCCTCCCTGGCGTCGGTAGCATTGGTGCTCAGCACGGAAAACAAGATCGACGGAAAACAAATAAAGGAAAAAAAACCTTTTTGCTATTTGAAATCCTTGATATTTTCTTTCATTTCTCGGAACTTCTTCCTACAATTTTGTGAACCCTCTTGAAATTCTCTAATTTTTCCTGAAGTTCTCATTACTCTTCTAATGATGTTCCTGGATTGCCCTGAAATTAAATAATACGGTTCTAAAGATCTCTAAACTTCCTGACGTTTTCTGAATCTCCGTGAATTTCGCACAACTTCAGTGAAGTTTTCGATTTTTTTGTCTTAGGTTCTCTAAACTTACCTGACGTTCTCAAAATTTACCTGGAGTCCTCGGAACTTCCCTAAAATTCCCGCTATTTTCCTGATATTTATGGTCTAAGTTCTCAGAACTACTTGAAGCTACGTAACTTCCTTTAAGATCTTTTTATTATCTTGGTACCTTCTGTTAAGTGCCTGCAATTTTCCTGAAGTTAATGGGACTGCCCTGAAGTTCTTTGATCTTCATTGAATTTCTATAAATGTTATTGAAATCTATCCAACTGCCCTGAAGCTTTCGAAATTTATCTGAATGATATTAAAACTTGCTCCTAGTTCTGGACGTTTTTGTACTTTTCGCAACTGCCCCCAAAATTCTTAGAAATTCAAAGAAAAACTCATTCTTAAAGGTTTTTAAAACATTCCTGAAGTTCTCGGAAATCTCTATTTTCCTGACGTTCATGGGACTCCCAACTTCTTTGAAGTTATCTGGACTTTGTTCTGGGAAAATGTGTTTAAATGCCTGCATTTTTTGACGAAGGATTACGTCTTTCGGCAACATATTGGCGGTGCAGTTTCAAAAAACCAAAATCGAAAACTGGTTAGGGTAAACGCTCCTATAGTTGCGGTACGTTAGAAGCGTTAGGTTCCTATAGTTGTGTATGGAGACTCCGTACACAACTATAGGAACCTAACGCTTCTAACGTACCGCAACTATAGGAGCGTTTCCCCTAGTTGGGTTTTAATTCTAAACAAACCAATCGATTGGAAATTTTCTACGAATCTGCTAAAATGTAATATAGTAAAAATAGGTTACTATTGAAAATTACACAAATGTCCAACTGTTGCAATGGTGATTAAAATTATCACCGATTGTCTGCAAAAAGTGCTTTCCCTAACATAGGTTTCAAAATCGAATTCCATCCGGTCTCACCGAACGGTGCTTATTCAATCACCATGTGTTGTGGTGTCTGGTGCGTTGAACATTGTTCTCTAGTACACAACGAAAGGCTGCCCCCAAAGCACCGAGCTGCAGCCCCCATGGGCGTCCATTAGACTGATGCAAATTTTGACTTTTGCGCTCCACAGTGCTTAAATGGTTTCAAATCGGGTCCTGATTAGCCTCCCAAAGTTACAACTCATTTGGTTAGAAACAGACTTCGCACAAGCCATTTGAAGTTTGCATGTAAATTACTATGGGAAATCTCAACTTTTTGTTCATTGCCTGCTAGCCTTTTTCCATATTGTGCTGCGAAACAGTTCGATAGCCATTCTTATAGAAAATTTTCTCAGCTACAACTTTGGTGAAGATCGTTTCTATGTAAAACGAGACAGGAAAAAGTTATTAATTATTTAAGAGATTGGTAAACTTATGACATGATCAAGCAGCTGCTATGTAGGTAACACTGTATTTTGCAGTGTGACATAGTAGCCATGATTTTTGTTTCCTATTCAACGCCCCAGAAACACCAATGTTGCCTGCTGAGCAGTTGATTGAGCATGATCATAAGACATCAGCGCATTGAACCATTGATAACTTTCGATTCTTGCATTTAATCAAAAAGTGGCCTTCAGCAAAGTTGTAGCTGGGAAAATTTCCTACAAGTGCAGCTGAAAGCTTTTGAAGCAGACTGATATGGTGAATTATTAGATAGACATGAACAAAAATCTTGGTTTTACCATAGTAATTCCCATACAAACTTCAAATGGTTTGTGCCATCGCAGATTCTCACCAAAAGGGTTCAAATTTTGAGAGGTTAGTCAGGATCCGATTTGGAATCGTTTAAGTATTGTGGAGTGAAAATTTCAAATTTTGCATCACTCTAGCGTCCATTCACCGAATAAGGAGGAAGAAGCCGCGCCGCTACTGATCGGATTCAGTAGCTCTTCGTGAGTCGCTGTGGGCCATCTATGCCAAGCGCATCACTCTCAATCCAAACAACATACAGCTCGCCAGTCTCTTCTGTGTTGAACACCCTAATAGCTCAGCATTACTCAACCATCACGACAGAACGGTCCTTTTCAGGACCATAATAAATTTGTTAAAGAGTATTTTCTGGACATTTGTCAAGGTCATAAATTATATTTCAGTTCCCATAAGTTTAAATCTAACATACCATGTATTTTTTAAAGCAATATTCGGGGTGAATTTCAAAAATCAAAGTCGGTCGTGGCATGAAAGTGGTCAGATTTTGATCCAGATATGATGAATTTTAATTCGTAATACGCCAAGCGATAGGAAATTTTTCTACAAATCTGTTAAAACTGAGACTTTTTCAATTTTCAAAAGATTGCCTGCGAAAAGCGCTTTCCCTAACACAGATTTCAAAATCGAATTCCATCCGGTCTCTGAAATCAATCTCTCAAGTCATAGCTTCTACGAATATTCATTAATTTCTCAGTTTAAAAATCTGAAAGAGTGCACATCTTTCGCCACCCGTAATTTTTAAATGTAGAAAGGAAGACATTTTGTCGATCCCCCCTAATGGTTTATGTCTTGTCAGCTAGGGCCATGGCCTTCCCTAGCCCAACATCCTAGTTACGCCTATGATTATGCCCAATCCATTTTACAATGGCCTAAAGTGCAATATGCTGATATTCTTCGCTCTTCATTTCAGTGACCAGGAAGCACGTGACCTGCTTCTGAACGAAATCCAAGGACCAATGATTCCCAAGCCGGAGATTAAGACCCCGTTGGTTACCCCAGCAAGCGTATCAACGCCGATGGCACCGATCTCCCCTCCACAGCACGTCCCAATTCAAATGCACCAACCCACACAGCAACAACAGCAGCAGCAGCAGCCACAACATCAAACGCCCATTATGCAACCCCACAATCCACTATTGGTGAAGGAAATGACCAACTATCTTCAACTGCATCAATTCGATGACGATAACAGCCTGCACCAAATGGTACAGACCAACGCTCTACATCCGAACCAGCATGGCAACCATCAGAGTCAGAGTCAAGAATTTGAGCATCAATATAACAGCCAGGGCAGTTTCATGATGGACTCGAATCAATCCATGTCGCAGGGAACGCCCAGCGAGTTTCTCGACTCGTACTACTGTGACCCGTTCTACCCGGCATACGACCCTCAAGCGGATGGGTCGAATGTACTTCGACCATTCTCGGCCAGCTCCAACAGCTGCAGCAGTTCCGATGGGGAAGCACATCTCAATGCCACCTACATCCCCAACACGGCACTGATACAACAGCAACCGTCGTACGATGAAATCAATCAACATTTCGGACTCAACTGCTTCAATAACAATAGCAACAACAGCAGCAATGGTGACCCCTCCAATGGGCATCTAAATGGTCTAAATAGTCACAATCTACATCACCAGCACAGTGCCACCAATAATAGCAGCAGTAGCAACAGCGTTGCTGCTGCTGCCGCTGCCGCTGCTACCAATAGCAGTCACAATAACAACAACAATAACAACAATGGTCATCATGATAATGGCTTCCTGGATGAATTCAAAGTAAGCCAGCAGCAGCAGCAACATCACCATGGCAACAACGGCCATCATCCCCAGCACCACCACCACTCGCAACATCACCAACATGTCCCTCAGCAGCAGCAGCAGCAGCACCACCACCACAGTCAAAACGGGGGAGGGCCCCAGTACACCAGCGTGATTGTGGAACCGCAAAACTATCATCTGCCTGTCACGCAAAATGAATTTGTGCATTAGGTCTGGTCCTTCCGAAGGGCCGGCATGGTTTGATTGGTGGGGAATGCGATGTTTGAAATATTAACAGGAAGAAGCATAAGACTGCAGGCAGTTGACATTGTCTCTATAAACGATGTATTTAGTGTTGTAGCAATTTTGTTAGGGCACGATATTATGATATTGTAGTGTAGAAGGGCTAAGATTTTAACTGTTATCATGCTAATTTAGGTAAGGTAAGTTGCTTAAGTGTAAAGTATTTATTTAGCGTAATACCGTGTAAATATTTGCTATGAACATTTGAAAACTGTATAAAACTGCAAAGAGTGGAATATTATTGACGAAAATATACTTAAATAAATATGAATTCATTGTGGGTTTGCAATAGAAAGAATCTTCGACGTTTCCATATTGTAGTTTACATTTGAAACTGGAATACTCAAAAGTGTGGAATCGCTTATAAAACTGCGCTTTTACGATGGATCGTCTTGGTGTCTTCTACTCACTTATTCCTTCTGAACTAAGAGCAACCGTACCAGTCGTTGCCATTTGCGGCACTATTTTACTTACGCACAGCGTTTCCATTTTGGCTTGATCACTCCTCTCCACACCGGTCGTTGCTATCAGAGTCATAATTTAAGTTACCGTTTTCCACACCGGCAAAACAAACTTTTGACGTTTATTCAAAATAGCAACCGTCTGATGCGTTGCTACCGGGTTGCTAAATTTATGAACTCACTACTTCCCAAGGTGCGGATTGCTATTTCCCCCACCTGAATAGCAACCTCCGGTACGCAAGTAGCGTTATGGTAGAGGTTGGTAAATGTGCCTTATTTACTCATTGGTACGGTTGCTCTAAGGAATAAGTGGGTCGTCCCAGAAGGTAGTAAGTTGTTTTGAGATGCCAAAACATGTTTTTTAGGATAAAAAAAAGTTGAAACAAATTTATTCCATACAGTCTAAAATTATCGAATTAATTAAAAAAAAGTGCTACATGTCAACTTGTATTTTCAATTGTTGCTCCTATTCTCAATTCTCAAAATCTCAAGAATACAAATGGACGAGAATAATAAGCACCCGGAGAAGTTTAAATAAGTACTGATTTTTTTTATGGTAGATGACATGACATGACATGAGACGGATTGAAAAGATGTGGATCACCTGTGCTTGAACAAATCTTTTTATATTGCGCATTTCCACATAACATATGTGGAACTTCATGCAAAACTGCTGTTTAAAAGCACACATTGGATTATTTTACAGAAGTCAGTTCGCCTCCGCTTATCGTAAGTTGTTCATCGAACAACTACTATCGCCATGTGTTGAGCACATTACCCATAACAGTGTACTCAACAGATGCCTGTAGTGTTTTAGCGACGATGTTTTATAGTGAGAAATACTCAATGTGCTTTGTCTGTTTGTCTGGTTGTCTGTGGTTCAGTGGTACTTTTAACCTCGCTTTTAACCTGGAATTAGCAGATTTTCTCGATAATATTTCAGACTGCAGTTAGATGCAAACAACAATTCTGCAATGTCCTCGAGCAACATCCTTTCACCACAGATAACAGATGTCCAACTTCGGTCAGAAACTTGTGTAAAGATAAGTGGGAACATCGCCGTTACGTAGCGCTAGCGTCTCCTGATTTCCTCTATAAATTTTCCAATTTCGAACAATTTGGCGATAGTATCGATAAATTTTCGGTTGAAAATTACCACTCAGCGCTACCGACACTTAGTGTCTAGTGTAAGTTATGAAACGCCAGCGCAAAGATGTGTAAAAAAGAGGGTTTTTTAAAGTGGGGAAGTCAGCGTTGGTGGCGCTTAAGTCGAATAGTAATCTTTACAAAAGTTTTTACAGAAATTTAGTTCGAGCCTCAACGTCTGTTCTCTGTGGTTTTGCGTAAATTCATCACTATAAGCATCAACTTCTCCAGAGGATCATCACCGATCGTTTCAAACATGCACTCTCATTGGTGGAAAAATGGCAGCACAGCGAACAACAAAAGCAATTTGGCCCGTTCTATTGCCGAGTGAATCGTATCACATTCCATGGGGCTATGGCCCGTAGCCATAAACTTATGGCATATGGTCAGATTTCGCCCTTCAGATGCTGCCAATTCTACAACGTAAGCCATAAGAAAAAGAACTATACGGTTGTTATTTTGTCCAGCCCATCTATCTTCCTCCACGCATGCCGGTAGCCCTTTCAAATAATGCCACATGCAAGATCCGATTTCTCTCGATCCCCGTTTTGCACGCGTTTCGTCCCAAATGTAACATACCGGAATATTTGAACCTATCTGGGTCTCATATACCCTAAGGTTATGTGTATAAAGTTGTCGGCTATAAAATGCTCGACCGCATGTGAGATAAGGTGTAGCAAGTTGCTTCTGAAGGTCGAAAGAAATTGTTCGCACCGACATATCCTGATCCGCCCGCTTTCGATCAGCTTTTTTCTCGTCATAGATACGTTGAGCCACTTGCTGATGTGCCTCCTTCCGTGCGATTATCTGCTGTCGCTTTTCCTCATCTGTCTCTACCTGAAGCTCGATTTTGAAGGTATCACATGCGTTGCATGTATCAATTTTTGGCTTTCTAAATTTGAGATTTAGGGAATTGAAGGCAAGCCGATAAGTATTATAATGGACTGGAATGAGATTGTCTTCTCCACACTGGTCTTGGTAAAGCTCATACATGCACTGAATAGTCAAATCAGACGACAAGTAGAGTCGAGACGATTTCTCACGACCGTAACGACTTTCTTCAGCTGGAAAAGACTTGATATGTTTGACGATGTAGTCGGCATGCTCTGGACTAATTTTTATTCGGGAACAATTGTTCTTCCGCTTATCATCTGCAGCAATTCCTTGTCCCAAAACAAGTTTATCAGCGAGACTACGAACTTTTCTATCCTTCAGGTCAAACGTAGCCATAAACATACGTTTGCAGACTTTTACGGGACCTCCAACGCCAGGTTGTCGATAAATTCGAGACCGGGTACGTCTTGAAACAAGAACCTAAAGGAATTAATGCGAAATGATTCATAAGTATACGTAATACAAAAAATCCTGTAAAAAAATACTATGTTATTACCTTCGGACGAACCGTATTTATAACGCTCATGTGACTGGACAAGAACTGATTTTGCCCCGATTGAGTCAATTCAAGAAGCGTAGCTAGCAGTTTCTTTCGGACCGGTTCAGAAAATTTGTCACAGCATCTCATCGGACATTCACACGGTGCTTGAACTTGTCTTGCTGGAACAACGCTTCCATCCATTCGTCTGTATGAAAGCCCTTTTTGTTTGAGGATTTTGTTGCTCTTCCGTACCTTTACTTTGCTTTTTTTTTGTAGAGGTTCTTCGCCGTCTGTGTGTTCATTCGCTTGTTCTTCTCCAGCAGATGATATTCCAGTTTCGTGGTCGGATAAGCGATCATTTTTGAATGTTTCGAAATATTCAAAAATCGATAAGTCATTCAACAGACTTGCGTCACCGTCTGGAAACCATTCTGGATCATTTTGATCATCCGAAAAATCATCATCAGATGCTGGTTCAGACTGCTTCATATTATTGCCAATCAGACTCGGGTGTCCAAATTGATCAACATCATCTTTGGCTCCAAATTTATCTACTTTACAGTATCCATCATGATCATGCCGTAGAACATGATGCTTGGTAGTGTTAAGCGAATCATTTGGAGGCGATTCGTGGTTTTCAAGATTTTTTTCGGGTATGAGGTCAGGTGAAACATTCTGTGATTCAATATTATTTGCACGTAGATCAAGAATCTCTGAAGCTCGATGGTGACCGCTAGGAGCAAGCACCTCGGAAGATCGACGGTGACCAGCATAGCTGGGTTTGTCGGTTTTGGCTACCACCAAATTCAATGGCAATTCAGGATTGCAATTTTCATCTAACGAGAAGTCCAGTGCAAATGAAGTATGGTTCAAAGGAGTGGATGATGCGACGTGACGAAATGATGGTGCTTCTTTCCATTTATTGCTCTTATGCGAATCTGAATAGAAAAGGAATTAAACGGTTCATTAGTACATGAACTCAGAAAATATAATTTGTAAAACTTACCAATACTGTCTTTCAAAGAAAGCTGACGTTTTCGCAGATAAATGAAAGACGAGTGATGGGAACGTTCTTCCCAAGCGTTTGGTCGAGGATCTGGGTGCATGAGATTGGCCCAGGGTCCCATGGAACTATCGTGGAATTTCTGCGAAGATTTCAAAAAGTTCCTATTACCGTTGACTAGCTCCTCCCGTCCTGATTGAGAAGACGACGAAGCTTGGGGTCTCAAAACACGACGGCAAAAACTCTTACTGCCAGCATCCTCTCGTCCTAATTGAGACGATAAAGTTTTTTCCCGTTTATTGTCGTCATCAAATTCTAAAAGAAAGAGAAAATAAAATAATTAATTGATATATACGTAAGTTCCGGATAACTTACTATTGCTTTCCCTAACGCAAGACTGACAACTACTGTGATCACCGTTGGAAAACTGATTTGGGATATCGAGGACACGACCTTTCAAACTCCGGCATGGAGTAGAGTACTTCCGGTTTTGGTTGACTAATTCCTCTCGTTCTGATTGGAAACTCTGGGAAGAAGTGAAAAAGCTTCGATTCCCTGACCGATTCTCATCAGTTGCATCATCTCGTTCAGATTGAGCCGATAGAGTGCTTTCCCATTTACCGCTCTCAGAAATAACCTCGGAAATAACTAGAAAAAAAAAGAAAATGTGTCATGAGAATTGGGGGCATAGTTAAATATATGAAATTTTGCAAACCTACCGTTACTGTTTCTTACGGAAGGCAGACGTCTGCAGCCGTCAGCGTTTGAAGAGTAATTCGAAATATCATTCAAAGCGACACGACTCAGATTAGCCCTGGGCTCCAAAACACGACCGTGGAATCTTGAAAGAGAAGACTTCGATTCCTGTTGATTGCTTCCTCGATTCCCGTTGACGGCTTCCTCTTCCTCTTTCTCTAATTTATCTGCTGCGGCTAAAAGTAATCACTTCGATCAGACCCTTTTTAAGGTAAAAATATTGAAAGTACGTACCAAGCAGCAAGTCGAATGCGTGCATTTTATCTCGAAAGCTGATTATTTGTTCAAATAGTCGCTGAATTCCAATGAAAACGTTAAAAATATTCGAAAATATGCAGTAATCTGCAAAAGACCGAGGTACAAAGTACAAATTTGTATTGTTTTGATGGTTTTGTCAATTCAGACGTCAGATGGGTCAAACGTCTGAAGTAACAGTCAAGCACTCATAATGCGAATCTGTACATTGGACAATTTTCAGAACTCTGATTAAATAAAAAAAGAGAAAGATATTACGATGGCTGTTTTTGCATCACATGCAGTGAAAGAAACGTGATAGTTTGCATCAATAAACTCGATTTGTTTACATTAGTTACTTTGGACCTTTTGAAAAGTTACGCGAGATTTGTTGTCTTCGATGAAAGGGACCGTAAAAAGCGTTGCCAGATTGTTTTAAACCTTATCGGTATCGAAGGTATTAAAAAATCGGTATTTATCGGTATTTACTATTTACTTAATTTTATATTTTGCCGTTTTTGAAAGCAAAAATTTTAACAACCGTGACGACTGGGGAATGAGGGGAATTGCTCACTCTTGAATTTGATTTATTTTTTAAAATTATCGTTGTCCTCAAATGGTGATCGAAATAGTAGAATCCAAGTGAAATTTGTGCGTCACTAGTGGCGGGAAATAGACTAGTCGATGGTAACTTTCAATGACATTGAAAGATAATGAAAATGCGTTTTTTGATGCACCGATATTATTTAGGTTATGTTTTGTATGATTGAAATCGACGTCGAAGTCAGTCTGCTTTAGATTTAGAGACCAGTGGATCAGCAGCAAAGCAAGAATTGAGGGGAATGGATTGTTCTGCAAAGTTTCCATCCCGGGGAGCAGCCACATGAAATTAATCTCAAATTACCCCCCCCCCCCCCGACAACAAACTTTGGAACTTATATTTTTCTGATCCGTAAACAGTGGCACCCTTTCTCCACTGCACGAATTTGTTGCTCCCCGATTTCGGAACTCGAAAAAGTTGAAATTTGTTCTCGTTGCATCCCGGGATAATGCAACGATCATGCAACAACAATGAGAATGTTAAGCGGTGGAGCTTGTGTTTACGTAGTCTAAAAATTTAATTATTTTCCTGATTGCAAGCAGTGATATCATTGTAGTCATTTGTCACTTTGAAGAAGGACACTTTTCCTACAATTCTACAAGCTTTTTGACCACCAAAAACGTAACAAGACAAGATAAATTTTCAATTTTAAAAGTGAAAATTCTGATGTGAGTCACGTTTGACAGATGTTTACATTTTTATCTCCGCTATGACAACAGCGCCACGGGTGGCCGGTAATTGGTTGGATTTTACTATTGTGACCAAGTAGTTTTTTTTTTCAATTAAATATCATTAAATGAAACCAAAATATATATTTAAATAACCAGCCACAACAACTACTAATCTATTGACAATAACGACAAACAATATTTTCTCTTGAAAAAGGCTACAACCCATGGCCGAAATGTCGAGCAGATTACATCGTAGTCGTTGCAGTGTTTTAAGACTGAGAAAGCCATTAATCAAAGCAATTTTTTTGCTTTTGAACTATGATCGAAAAATTGCGGAAGAAAACTTCAGGGAATGTTTGAATTAGCTTCTGAACGAAGCTGACAAAACATCCAGAGAACGACGAAAGAAGCTCTCCTGGATGAAGTTCGAGTAAAGTTCTAAGAAAAGTTAGAAAAACATCCGCGAAACTTCCAAGACATGAATTGAGAAACTTGTGGTGAAAATTTAAATAAACTTTCGGAAAAAAATCGGATGTCACATTCTAAGGAAGCCAGAAAAGTTTCGGAAATCGGAAGTAAATTTTCAAAAGTAGCCATTTCCAGGAAAAGCCAGAAGAAGCTCAAAAAAACCTTCCAATAGTCGAACGAAAAAACCTTTGGCTTATGGTCAAACTTCCAGAAGAAGACGAAAGAAATTTCTGGGAGAATTAATTAAACTTTCTGGAGAAGACGAAAGAAAATTCCTAGAGACGCTGACAGAAACTTCCTAAGGTAGATTGGAAGAAACATCTGAAGAAAGGCTTACAGAACAGTTGAAAGAAACAAATACATAATTCATAAAACATCCCTGAAGACTCCGCAATTTCCCTCAAGTTTTCGGAACATTTCTGAAATGCACTTAAGAGACTTCCATAATTCCTCGAAATTCCTTAAAAGTTCTTGTAATTTTCCTGAAATTAGGGACTGTGACTACCGGAATATCTCTAATCTTCTTTGAAAGTCTCTGGACTTTCTTGAAGATTATGAAATTTCTTAAGTGCTCTCACAAATTTCTCGAATTTATTGTAACATCAGCATTGAAGCTCTCTGATCTTCCCGATTTTGTTTTATTTTTAAAAGTTATCGACACTGCCATTAAAAAAGCATAGAACTTCCCATAAAATGTTCTCGCAATGTTCTACTGTTCATATAACTTCCCTTCGGTTTCCTAAATTTGCATGAGCCCCTCAGGACATTGCTGAAGTTTCTCGGAACTCCTTTATAATTTCAGCAATTTCATTGAAATTAATTAATTATACGATTTGAGTAGTAGCTATTCTGAAGATCCGAGAGATTTCGCCCCTTCAGTGGTAGGAAAATCATTTTTGCAGTATGGAGAATATCAGAAAATCCACGATTTGTGACTAAACATGCTTTCACAGAAGGAAACAAATAAACGAGTGTTTACCTTATCACCATAGTAATGTACTCGTGCAATTTTTGTGCATCTAAAACTGTCCATAAAGACGATAATGAATAAAAACTGAAAATTTTCATGCATTTCCAAATGGTTTCCTACCATTCCCATACATTCGAAGTGACTGGCCCTCTGGATGTGGATGATGTCAAAAACAACAAAACATGATTAATTAGCAGATTTTCTCGATAATATTTCAGACTGCAGTGAGATGCAAACAACAATTCTGCAATGTCCACGAGCAACATCCTTTCACTACAGAGAACAGATGTCCAACTTCGGTCAGAAACTTGTGTAAAAATAAGTGGGAACATCGCCGTTACGTGGCGCTAGCATCTCCTGGTTTCCTCTATAATTTTTCCACTTTTGACCGATTTGGTGCTAGTATCGATACATTTTCTATTGAAAATTGCCACTTGGCGCTACCAGCACTTAGTGTCTAGTGTAAGTTGTGCAACGCCAGGGCCATCAGGTTGTCAGAGGGGTTTTAAGTGGGGAAGTCGCCGTTTGTGGCGCTTAAGTCAAATAGGAATCTTTACACAAGTTTTTAGAGAAATTTTGCTCGAGCCTCAATGTCTGTTCTCTGTGGTTTGCGTTGG
This sequence comes from Ochlerotatus camptorhynchus, assembly GCF_037179485.1. NCBI lineage: Eukaryota > Metazoa > Arthropoda > Insecta > Diptera > Culicidae > Ochlerotatus > Ochlerotatus camptorhynchus. The sequence continues at coordinate 2,945,267 of NW_027040801.1, read as the reverse complement.
ATGTCACCGCAAACAACAGCAGTGACATCTGAGGGAAAATGAATACAGAAACCTAACAAAATGGTCAATTGATGAATCTACGCGAAACCACAGAGAACAGACATGGAGGCTCGAACAAAATTTCTCTAAAAACTTGTGTAAAGATTCCTATTTGACTTAAGCGCCACTAACAGCGACTTCCCCACTTAAAAACCCTCTTTGACAACATGATGGCGCTGGCGTTGCACAAATTACACTAGACACTAAGTGCTAGTAGCGCCAAGTGACAATTTTCAACAGAAAATTTATCGATACTAGCGCCAAATTGGTCGAAAACGGAAAATTTATAGAGAAAATCAGGAGATGCTAACACCACGTAACGGCGACGTTCCCACTTATTTTACACAAGTTTCTGACCGAGCTTGAACGTCTGTTCTCTGTGGCGAAACTGCACCAGTGCATGCGACACCTAGGTTTGAAATCCAAAACCACAAAAGTGATGATGTACTAAAAAATATTCCATACGATTTGACAGCTAGCAAAACGTCATTATCATTTTTACATCATTTCCATCTGCTGCACGGATAGAAATCTCCGTATAGATCAGTGCACGGTCCCTAACCTCACTTTTTGCTCCCTATCATTATGCTTCTGAGTAAAAGAGATAGCAACGAATGGGAGCCAAAACAAACCACCCAAAACTGTCAAAACTTACGGGTGAGAGAAGAGTGCGGCAAATCTTCGTGAACTGATCAATACCTTTTGACAAATTTCTATTGCTGATTATTCATAAAATGTATAAGTCAACTAATAAGCAGACGCCTTGCATAAAGCTAATGAAGATCATGTGTCAAATGAAATGTATAAGCGGTCACACATACCTTTTATGCATTCTTATAGGACCTATGTAGTTTGTCTTATGGAATGTATAAGGCTGATGTTTTGGCAAAAATGTAAAAGGGAAACACATGGATAAAATAATTGATTTTCGTTTCGTGTGGCCGACCGTAACGTAGATTCATCAATTACAAAGCTGAGAAACCATTTGTCTGACCCTCATCTCTGCCGGTGCCGGAAGTGTAGTGGTAAGCGTGACTGCTTTCTAACACCCCGATGGGTCTGGGTTCAATCCCAGCCGAGGTCGGTGGGATTTTTCTGAGGCATAAAAATCTCTGGTCACGTCTTCCTTCGGAAGGGAAGTAAAGTCGTTGGTCCCGGCCCATGTGTGTTGAATGGGTGCGATATCCTACGCAGGTGTGGAAGCTGCCTTCCTGCACATTCGATTGCCGTCAATGGATGGTAATAGATCAGTGCACGGTCCCTAACCTCACTTTTTGCTCCCTATCATTTTGCTTCTGAGTAAAAGAGATAGCAACGAATGGGAGCCAAAACAAACCACCCAAAACTGTCAAAACTTACGGGTGAGAGAAGAGTGCGGCAAATCTTCGTGAACTGATCAATCGATGTCCGTCGGTGATTGGCACCAAGGTGGCTACATATAGGTGTTCTAATGTGTCAAATTCATGATTCAGCCATGTTGGAATTATCGGATAGGTCTGAGAAGAGTGTGACGGTCATTCTGAAGAGTGTACCAAGGAAATTGTTAAGAATGTTACTGGAAAAGTTTAGATATTTTCAAGATTATTTTAGGGGAATATAGAAAAGAAATATGATGGAATTCAAGGATGATTCGAATTGAACTAAAACAAAAAAGGCGAAGATATCCTGTGAAGAGTTCCAAGTAAATTCAGACTAACAAAACAATTCATGATCTGGGACGCAGTAAAAATATAAATTCCGGAATTTAGAATCATTGCAAGTTCCTGAGACTTCAAAAATGAAGCTATCAGACGTTCATTTTAGTAATATAATAAAATTATTCTTTGGCATAAAATTGTTCGAAATGGTCATGCTAATAGTGGAGTTACCCGTAGTTTAGGTGGTTTAGGTAAACTGCCCGGTGATTTTTTCTTCAAAATAAAATTGCCTACTGGTCTGCTGGGTGTTGTATGTTGTATGATGTCAAGAATTAAATTGTAAATCTGATCAACCTCAGAGTAATATTAGAATTATTTAGAACTAATAGGACTAAGGACTACATCGACTATTAGTTCAAAAAATTCATCCCATCAAATTTCCTTGATTTTTTGCTTTTCATTATTTGTAAAAAAGTTACAGTTTAAAAAACAATTCTAACCATATTTTCTGCTGTTTTTTACCCGCATTTAACTCAATTTTTGAAATGCTGCGTAATGGATATTTGAACTTATTGGGCACACCGTGTCAATACTTTTCAACTTTTGGATAATTTTAGCATTTCTAACAAGTTATTTGCTTTTTATAATTTATTTAAACATGTAATTTATAACCATTCTAGTACTTTAAATAAATTTCAGATGATCAAACTGACCTATTTTTACTGGAGATTGTCACATCACTTTTATTTCAATAGCATTATGTTAAAAAGAGGATTTTTTTGAGCATTCCAGATTTTTCCAGATTTTATACCTGGTCCAGATTTTTCAGAAAATGATCTGGCAACGCTGCGTACAAGAGCTACCCGAAGCTAGAATCGGTGTATAATGAGTCACGCCAAGAGTGAAGCCAAGTCTACCTATTGAACTGTCAAACCGGCTACCTATCGGGCAAAGTAAACAAACATTACGATGCTATGAAAGGTCCATGAAAGGTATTGCAATAAAATATAACATATAATCGAAGAAATGAGCATAAACACGCTGTGAGTATTAAATTGTTATGGGATACGTTCGGTAATGATCAGTAATGAGTATTTTTTGTTAAGATAATTTGACAAAATCACTGATATAATGATTTACTACAGCCGCAATTTTTTTTTCTCTCGCTAGAAGTCATTTGAAGTTGTTGTAGAAGTCCTCTGTTGCCAAGTGAAAAGAATGGAAATCTTTTGAAAACCGTGATGCGAGTTCAACTGTTTTTCTCTTGGCGTGACTCATTATATACCGACTCTACCCGAAGCTACCTCATTTTAGACCAAAAAAATCATAAGTCACGCTTACGAAATTCATATATGTCGTTCATAAGTCGAGCCTTATGAATTTCTTAAGTCTATTTGCCTCTTAGACTGAGTAAAATTTTCGTCGATTTTCCTCGATTTTGTTTAGGAAAGTCCAGGAAAATGCACATTATGAGTAAATCTACTTTAGCCAAAATTGAAACACATCCAGCTCAATGTTGAGTTAGTCTCATCGTCCGTGCATTCTAAAACCACGCACCTCAGTGTATTGATTCGATTCCAAGCTAGATTTTAGTACACGCACCAAAATGAGCAGCAAGATTGAACGTCACAGCACAACATCAACTGCCCCCACCTGCAAATGCCACTTGGACATTTCACCTCCACCACTGATCAGGCCCACCAGCGAGTCATATGACACTTTTCAGAGAAGAAAATCGCATCTCTCAGCAAAGCAGCAGCAGCAGCAGCAGTGAGTTCGCATTCGACGTCTTCGCCTGGAAGAAAAGTTTTGTCACCGAAGGAAAATCGTCGTCCCACGGAAAACCCACTTTATCCTACTAAATATAACCAACCGAAGGAACGATGCCAGGATTCATGTTCAACATCGACGGTGGCTATCTGGAGGGCCTCTGCCGTGGGTTCAAGTGCGGAATCCTCAAGCAGGCCGACTACCTCAATCTGGTCCAGTGCGAAACGCTCGAAGGTAAATAAATCGATTTTCTGCGGGTTGGGCTACAATCCGGGATGGGTCATTCTGGCGGTGGAGTTTGAACGGTGAAAAGGGGGAAATGTTGACCGAAAAGAGTGTTTTGTGAAATTTTCCATCTTGGTTGATCATATGACCTTATCACGAAAGAAGGTACGTAAAGTGGCGACGAGGGCTACGCGATGACAATGAATCACGACGAGGGGCGAGTCGATGGTGTTGTTGAAGTGCGTTTTGTTTTGAAGTTATGATGGTGGGTGGAATAAATTAATCATAGACTAATTTTAGTTAATGTGCCTGTCTGTATGTTTGAGTCCATCAAGAAGCATGATATGATTGCTCATAATTTGTTTGCAACGACCCAAAATTAGGTAAAGTCATTTCGCCGAACATCAGAAGAAAATAATATGATTATGATAGAATTTCAAATACATATACAGTTCCACACGAGAGGAATGATATTTAAAAGGATCTTTAGAATTCAGGGTGGCAACATATTCAACAGGTGTCAAAATGAGTCGTGGAAACTTGGTAGTCATTGTGTAGTATAGAAATTTTTCAACAGCTCAAACAAATCACGTAGGAATTTTGAACTTTTCTGAAGATGTTCTGAAGTTGATAGAAATCATTTGTAGTCAATAGTAATGCTAGGAGATGTTAAGAATATCGGATCAGTCTGGTTGATAATGCTAATAATCTTAAGATCCACACATACCAGTCCGTTTTTGTTTGATAATCTGGTTAAGATGTTATCTTAATCATCTCAAAGATAAATCGTCCAGCACAAACCTGAGGTGGGACCATCATCATCATTAATACAAATATTAAGGCTTCCCAGCGTCCCCATATATGTACCATATTATGACAACTTCCAATTATCTCCCGCAGATTTGAAATTGCACCTGCAGGGAACCGACTACGGTCAGTTCCTGGCCAACGAGCCCTCCCCGTTGGCGGTTTCCGTGATCGACGACAAGCTGCGCGAAAAGCTTGTGATCGAATTCCAGCACATGCGCAACCACGCGGTGGAGCCCCTGTCCACTTTCCTGGACTTCATCACCTACAGCTACATGATCGACAACATCATCCTGCTGATCACCGGTACCCTGCACCAGCGCCCGATCTCGGAGCTGATCCCCAAGTGCCACCCGCTGGGAAGCTTCGAACAGATGGAGGCCATCCATGTGGCCGCCACCCCGGCCGAGCTGTATAACGCCGTTCTGGTCGACACGCCGTTGGCTCCGTTCTTCGTCGATTGCATCTCCGAGCAGGATCTGGATGAGATGAACATCGAAATCATCCGTAACACGCTGTACAAGGCCTACCTGGAGGCGTTCTACGAGTTCTGCAAGAACATCGGTGGTACCACCGCCGACGTAATGTGCGAGATCTTGGCGGTTTGTATCTCTTAATGGATTCCCAACAAAAGATGCTGGCTGCTCATTATTTTCCAATTTTCCAGTTCGAAGCCGATCGTCGCGCCATCATTATCACGATCAACTCGTTCGGCACCGAGCTGTCCAAGGACGATCGCGCCAAGCTGTACCCCCGCTGCGGCCGCATGTACCCGGATGGACTGGCTGCTTTGGCCCGTGCTGACGACTACGAACAGGTCAAGGCCGTAGCCGAGTACTACGCCGAGTACGCCGCTCTGTTCGACGGATCGGGCAATAACCCCGGCGACAAGACCCTGGAGGACAAGTTCTACGAGCACGAAGTCAAGCTGAACGTGTACGCCTTTATGCAGCAGTTCCACTTTGGTGTGTTCTACTCGTATCTGAAGCTGAAGGAACAGGAATGCCGTAACATTGTTTGGATTGCCGAGTGCGTGGCCCAGAAGCACCGTGCCAAGATCGACAACTATATTCCGATTTTTTAAATTGAGTTTATGCTTAAGCACCCCCACTTAACAGCAAGGATAAAGTTTGAACACACATTCCTCCATCTACTTGTTGATATCATCCGCCGGAAGGTAGTAGAAAAAAGGATTACGTTCGCCGAAAGTATTGTTTCCTCGTTCTGAATTATAGTTTGGAATAATTTCACCCATTGAGGAATGATTTACCTACTGAAATGTGTCGAACGAGTATATTTTCTGCACATTTACTAGTTCTAGAAAGATGCCGTTTCTGTTATTTGTTTTATACTGCTTTTGAACTTTATCGAAATTTATTTTACTTGTGCTTTTGATTCACCGGTATGATTCTGTACAATATATGTCGATAAGATAATAAAATTACCCTGTATTATAAATATATAAAGATCACCCTAAATCGATAAACCTAATCACTTTAATGTAAAATGGTGAAATATATAGAATGTTTAGATGCCCCGGTCGAGATGAGTTGCTCTTTCAATTCGAAATACTGCCTTTCTATCTGTCGTAAATGGAGTAATTTATATGTATGCGCCTCCACTCAACAGCAAGATCAAATTTCGTCATTATTTTGAATAAAACATACTGCTGTATGATGGATCAAAAAGGGGGGGCGGAATGGAGTATCAATTTCGACTGGCTTCGCTCCACTGTGCAAGGAGCTGTCCCTGGCAGGTTTAAGTTTGTTTTCGCTGACAAAATCGCTTGGAAGCTTATGATCGGGCAGGGGCTTTGATGGACTCTCTCAGCTATATAAAGAAGACTGCCTGGCAAAACGCATTAAATGGCACCTCCATTCATTGTGTCACGCAAAATTAACACCCCTTCCCTAATTATTGCAAAATTTGTATAGAAATGAATTTTATAGATTTTTAACCAAAATTGGATACCTTATTTATTTCAGAATAGTTATTATAAATATTTTTTGCAGGAAATCAAGCTGAACATTGCATTAGGTCCTAAGTAACAACCATTTCTCTTTCGTTAATAACTTGAGCACATAACTGTTTCTTGTTGTGTTTGTCGTATTAGATGCAAGATTAAAGCTTCTTTTATCGATCTGTGTGCTGAAAATACCTGGATATGTCTTAACATGGCTAACATGGCCGTGGGGATACAAAGAGAAAGTCGACGAAGAGAATCTGTCAATGTTCTTCTTCTTCTTCTTCTTCGCATTTCAAGCTTATTGCATATCGCATATTAGCTTATTGCGTGCTCTCAACTTAGTGTTCTAGATGCACTTCCACAGTTATTAATTGAGAGCTTTCGATGCCTGTACCATTTTTGCATTGATGTAATTGTGTAGCAAGTCCAATCGTCCAATCATACTTCTGTGCCCAGGGAGGTCGAGAAATTTTCCAACCCGAAAAATTTTTAGACTGGACCGGGAATTGAACCCAGCCACCTCCAGCATGGTCTTGCTTTGTAGCTGCGCCTTTACCTCTGTCAATGTTACTTAGGACCTAATGCAATGTTCAGCTTGAAATCTTCAGAATCGTCATCAATCTTCTTTCTATCTACTGTATCACCGAGCAATATTATGATTTTTTTTAGAACTACGAAAAAAGAGGTCAAAAAAAAAAACCAACAATTATTGCCTCGTTTCCTTAAAATCATTGAGAGAAGGGCGTCCAAAAACTGCTAGACAATATGATTAATTAAGTCCTTTCTGAGCCGGATTTATGCTATATCCAGCGACAAACCGACATGAAACATAAACCTAACTGTTGATCGAGAATCCATAACCATCCATGATCCATCTGTTTGTTAGCTGATATCATAGCATAATGATATTTGTTAGCTGAGTCTCGGCAATTGGGTTCTTTAAGCGTATTGAGGTAAATGCATAATCGTAATCTGCATTAAAAATGGAACCCAAACCCAAAATTTCATCTATTTTGGTACTCTGGAACTATTTTAAATAAGCACGATAACATTTGCAAAAATCACCTTATTAGCGCCCCTCTGTGTCACTTTGTATGGAAGCGAGCTGTTAGTTTGTTAGTTTAGTGTCAAACAGTGAAGTTATTATTTTGCTTTAAATCTTGATTTAAAAATCGAGATGAAAGAGTGTGGGTTCGAAAAAAATATCGCTGTGCTCAGAAAACGAAGCTCTTTCAGATGATGTATAAAAACGATACATTTTTCAAAATTAAAGAACCCAATTGTTTTACTGAATCTCAGCAAAATAAATTGCAGAACTACTCGGCTGTTGGAATCTCGGCGAAACATTTTAAGTGTGTAGAAATATTTTATCTAGATAAAAATAATTTGTCCGAAATAGATCAGACACGAACCAACTCAGAAATTATGTACGCGTGTTCGTGGCTAGGATAAATATTTTCCGCGAATACGGCGGCAGATGTCAGTTTGTGCTTTGATCAGATATTTCTTTGTAATTTGTATGATCATTCATGTCGGTTTGTCGGTGATATAGCCGTTAGACAAGATTCTGGAGCTTAACAATATTTTGAGACTTTTAGACGGGAGTAGATTTTCTTCGGGATTTTCGGGATAAATCACTGTGAAGAACTTTTAAGGGATTTTTTTTCTGAAAGTTATATAGGTATTTTACGACGCTTTTCAGAATGAATTCAAGAGGCAGTTCAGAGAAAATTTTCAACGTAGTTTTTGGAAGAACATTTAACACCGTCCCACAAGGGGTAAGTCACTCAGCACATTGTGCCGGAATTATATTCTACACAGCTTGGGCACATCCATCGGCACATTGTCGACATACCTTCGGCACAATCTCGTAGGCATTAGATTGTTGTAAATAAAATGGGAGCACTGCTGGACAACTGTCATTGAAGTTGTTCAGAACATTACGTGCTGTTTGACTGTATGTTCAGGAACATTTTCTAATTGAATATACCAGAGGAACTCAGACCAGCAGCTCACTTATAGATCTAAATACGAAATGTAGGTTCTAGAGTGGACTCAAGAGAATTTTTTTTTTGTTTTTCTTTATTAAAGAGATTTTTAGCCATAGGCTAGTTCATCTCTTAACTCAAGAGGAAGAGGCAGTTAATCAGACCTCATTAATACCCTTAATTCAAATAATGCTGCAACTCACACAAAACAAACTTAAGAAGTCTATTCATTACCCTCTATAGTCGGTCTCCAACAATACTCCCCACCGGTTCCAACTCTTTCCAGCCAAAAGGCTAGGTTTCTGGTCTGCCTTTGAGGGCATTATAAAACACTAAAACACAGGACATTTATTACCCTATGGATCACAAAACACCAAAATATCGCACATTCGCCACTTCCCGCGTCATCATCAATCCGATTTATCCTTGCGATTTCAAACCAAAACATTCAAGGTGTCAGAAATACCGGGTTGCCGGGATGGATATTTTACAAATAATCGCAGCTTGATCTATGACCGGCACAATCAGCATACTTGCGGCACACTGACAAAAAAGATGACCCAAAATTGGTGTGCGGAGTGACCTACCCCTTGCCGTCCCATTAGTATGAGTATGAAATGTTTGCTTACATGTATAGAAATCCCCTTATACCTTTTGGCAAACTTCCATTGCTGATTATTCATAAAATGTATAAGTCAACTAATAAGCAGACGCTTTGCAAAAAGTTAATGAAGATCATGTGTTAAATGAAACGTATAACGTGTATGTGTTCTTATAGGACGTATGTGGTTTGTCCTATGGAATGTATAAGGCAGATGTTTTGTCAAAAATGTATAAGAGAAAAACATTAATAAAATAATTAATTTTCGTTTCGTGTAGGCTCGTGTTGATTAACTCTGATGTCGACATCAAATCGGACGAATATTCTTGATCGTTATTAAATCCGAGGATAATACCATAATACCGGTTGGAGCTCGCGTACTATTCATTTGACTCATAAATTTCATGTGTGCTTCTGAGTGGATTTTGTATATGTGTGGTCACATAAAAATTATGTGGAATTTCCAATCTGCAATCAACTCTGCACCCTGTGCCAAAACAAAGCACGGCACACTTTTCGGCACGATAGGGCACACTTTGACTAGTAGGACACAAACGAGTGTTGACATTTTGCCAATAGTTGCTCAGGTTGACTACTCGGTTGAATGCTTTGTTTACTCAAAAGTGAAGCTACTGAGAGTATTTGTTGTCATATATAAAACTGGTAAAACAACGATTCAATCAAGAATTTGAGAACGACACACCGGTTGCGAGGATCGCTCCAAAAAAATCTGCAAGTATTCTCTGAACTGTGAATCTCTTTAAATGTAGCAAAACTCAGTCCGTCTCATCCGATTCACCGCAAAAATCCCAGCGGCTCGTGATTGACTTCCATCAAGTTCATCCACACCATGGTGTGGTCGAGAAGGTCTTGTCAATACGGCAGTCAAGACGGCTGAAACTGGAGGTAGCTCCAGCGACCGACGGTTGGTCAAAAGCTACCTATGGTGCAAACTAGTTGGATCCCGTGATCATGAAAATCAAAACCAAACCTGGAGATAATGAACATCAGTTTATACACGTTCGCAGTATTGATCGAGATATAGATAAATACTATAGATTCCATAGATAAGCGGAGGAAAAGTATAATGTAGCCAAACGAACAGCCTTCCATTCATTTTAGGTTAAAAAAATGTTTTATTGAATTATGGAATAATAAGCTATTATAGTAATATTTTGTTTGTGTAAGCAACAATAAAAGACTGTGAAGTTTGTGTTTGACACATAATACCTGCCAATTTTGCTACACGAGTGTCGCAATAAGCGATTTTGTCATTTATCTCACCCACTCTTCGCTCTTCACTCTTCGCGAAGAGGCGATTGGAAAATCGCTCATTGTGACTCTGCCAAAGCTAAATTTGCAGGTTTTATGCGTCAAACACAAACATTACAATCTTTTCCTGTTACTTACACATACAAAATATCATCATATTATCTTATTATTCTATAATTTAATAAAACAGTTTTTTAGCCAAAATGAATGGAAGGCACCCTGCTGTCAGTTAGTGTTAGTGTTTTTTTTGTAACTAGCGTAAGTGTGTCTGCGATTTGCATTGAGTTTCGGAGATTGTAAGTAATCTGAAGGATGCCTCGCTGGATACGCCCAAGACTGGACGGGCAGTAGCTGGTGACCGTGAACGGTTCCTAGGGAAAGCACTAGATGTGACCCTCCTCCCAGATGACCATGGCAATACAGGAAGTATTGGTATTGGAAGGTAATTGCTATTAGATATTTTGCAAACAGTGACAGATAGCGGACATGAAGAACCAGTGGAGGTGCCGGGCAAAGGTGTTTATCCTAGACAAATGGTAAGTTACAAATTCGCTGTTGTCGTTGTCGTAGGCGCCGTCGTAGTCGCTGTCGTAATCGCCGTCGTAGTCGTAGGCAGTACCGTTAGTATATTTAAAATTAACCACCAACCGCTGAAAATATGAACTATCGCGTATTTCTGTTGTTCATTACATGCCAAGTAAAATTCGACAACGTAATTTCATTTGAATAGCTTGTTCAACCAGGTCTTAAACAATCGTCACGTCGGTCATAGCTTGTTATGATTACCTGAACCATGCGTAAAGAGAAAATCGAAACATTTAACGTCGCGTGAAAATGGATCTTAATGAAGGCCTCTTTCAGAGCTTTTAGTTTAAGGATTTCAAAGATCGTCGGTTGCAGTGGCTTGCTTACTGAGCAGAAAAACGCGGTCCCAGATCCTTTCATATTAAAAATGTATGGTTAGTTTTTGCTTATTGAGCAGAAGACCGTAGGTTCAATCCCAAGCTCATTTGCGTTATATGATTGTTAGGACATCAATTCAGCTTATCGTTTACCAAAACGAACCCTGCTGCAAACCCAACCCTATTACCAACAATCAATACGAAACTAACGATTTTAAATTGGCTCACCACTTTAGTAGCCTATTGGTCCCAAGCAAACGATTAACGTACCCTATTCTAGTTGAAATTCTATTACTACACTATGTTTGTTTTGATTCGCTATGAAAGTTTGACAGATAACATCAGGGGTGTGTGGATTCATGCAGAACATGCAGGGGTGAGTGAAATAGCTTGGGACTGCTTGGGACCGTTGTTCTGGTACTGAGTGAGCCAAAAATAATAATGATTTTCTTCGGGACCCAGTGGTCTTAGAGTTACCTCTATGGTACAAGTATTATTAAGCATGAAGTAGAATAAAATCGTCAAGAAGTCGTTTCTTCAATAGGCAATTGTTTGTTGGGTATAGCTCGGGTCCCGACTCAAGTGAAGTGATATAAAAGAATATGTGAAATAAACCGATCAGAAGTAGTTTGACTGAGGACGAAACCAGATTTATTTTTATATTACAATCATCGGCTTAATACTGAAATTATATTAAAGGAAAGCTGAATGCTTGCCTTGATCCATCTGATAAATTGAAAATGTAAACATAATAAAAAAAAGTCATAACTCTCGGGGTTGCCAATCTCATGGAATATTGACACATTGATAGGCACACTTTGATTGAAACCACGTTCGGCATAACACTGGCTACAGCTTTTTTGCACTGCTCAATCACTCGGCACGGATTAAGGTGTGCAGAGTTGAATACCCCTTGCACGAATCGAAATTCATTTATTTTTTCATGTGTTTCACATATACATTTTTGCCAAAACATCAGTCTTATACATTCCATAAGACAAACCACATAGGTCCTATAAGAATGTATAAAAGGTATGTGTGACCGCTTATACATTTCATTTGACACATGATCTTCATTAACTTTTTGCAAGGCATCTGTTTATTATTTTTTTTTTCCTTTATTTAACGTCGGTCTCTGTTCCGCAATCTAGTGCCAATCACCGACGGACATCGATTGCCATCCATTGACGACAATCGAATGTGCAGGAAGGCAGCTTCCACACCTGCGTATGATATCGCACCCATTCACAACACGTATGGGCCGGGACCAACGGCTTTACTTCCCTTCCGAAGGAAGACGTGACCAGAGATTTTTATGCCTCAGAAAAATCCCACCGACCTCGGCTGGGATTGAACCCAGACCCATTGGAGTGTTAGAAAGCAGTCACGCTTACCACTACACCACCGGCGCCGGCAAACTCTGTTTATTAGTTGACATATATTTTATCGAGCATTTTATGAATAATCAGCAATAGAAATTTGCCAAAAGGTATAAGGAGGTTTCTATCCGTGTCGGAATTTCACATGGAAATTCGTTAGTAAAAATGTGTGTATTTTTTTTAGTGTACATGAAGGCAGTACACATTCAAAAAATTTATCACATAGCTATGTGAATTTCACATGGATTTCATTCATTAGATATTATCTAATCAATGAAATCCATGTGAAATTCACATAGCTTTCCTGTGATCACATAGCAGCAAATCCTACCACAAAATCAGATGAATATTATGAGGCCGATGAAATTCATATGAAAAATCACATAAAATTAATGTGATCGCATAAATGTTATGTGAAATTCAGATGTATTCCATTAATTTTGATTACGGATGAAAATCATGTGCGTTTTGAATGGAAGCTACATGAAAACTTTTTTTCAGTGCAGGACACGCTAAAAATCGTTCATCCAAATTCTATTTTGTTGCAACAAACATATGCTTTTGAATTTATTTAAAACAAATATTTATGATGAAAACATGTTTTTAGTTTACTTTGTTTCTGGAATGAACATTTATATTTTTTATTTTAATGAACAAAATTGTATTTGTTGTATTTTAATATCGTTTAAGAATAATTATATCGACAGTGAGCATGCATAAGTGCCTATACGCGATGATCGATTCTCTTCGTCGATTTTCTCTTTTGTTAATATTTCGCTAGATTTAACGTTTCTCGGTGCGTTTGCTGTTGCTTTTGATAGCCAATACAAACTGTTACTACTCTGCATTGAACAAATTCTAGAAAATTGTTTCGCTTAGCTGTAGCAATGGAAAGAGAAAATCGATGAAGAGAATCGATCATCGCGTATTCGCCCTTATGCATGCTCACTGTCGATATATAATAATATATATTCATTTTTCTTAATCTTTTCCGTGCATCTGCAGCCCTAAAACTTTTGCGTGGACCCCCCGAATTTAGTACCGAAAGTTGAACATCACTAAACTGACACTCCTGCACTGGACGCCATCTTACGTTTTTAGTACAAACTGACAACTTGTGACGTGCTTGGCCCGAAAAAAAATATAAAGAAGAAAATCGCGACGACGTCGAAAGGTGTGTGAAAAAAAACCTCCTCTACCACTGGTGAGAGACGAAAAAAGAACAGTAGTGAAACGGGTCGGTTCGTGAAAAATGTTTTAATCCGACGAGCTGGAATCGCTTTCGTTCCTCCGCGTACTGGCAATCCCGTTGGAGCACCGTGTGTCCGCTCCAGCGCGTATCGGTTTCGGGCAGTAGTTCGTTCCTCCGGAAGTGTTGGGTTTGGGGCTGCTTCCAAGTCTTTTCTTTTTTTTTTTGGAGAGTGCAGTGAAAACGCGAAGAAAAACCGCTCCTCAGCCTCCACCTTTCCACTTTCGTCTCGCGTGCCCACGTCCCCTCGTCGAGTGTGTGTGCATCATCCATCTCCGATCGTCGTCGTCGTCGGACACGGGCGGCAGGACGGACGGGGCTTTTTGGGAGTCTTTCTCGCGGTGGTGGAACACAGTGTGTGAAACGCGAATAAAGCAGTGAAAAAGCAAGGAGAAGAAAAAAAAAGTGAGCAGAGTCCCACTGTGTGTGGTGCGTCAGCAGCGATTCTTCGCTGCCTTTTCCTCCCGCTTGTGTTGGCCTGTTTCGGTGTGGGCTTCTTTTTCTTCCTGTCTTCCCCCCGCGGATACAATATTGCATTTCGGAAGTTTGGAATCTCCACGAACGGATCCTAGGCGGCAGGACTGCTGCTCGTTGGTGTAAAAAGAATTTTCGCCCGAAATACAATGGACATCATCACGTCGACGACGTCGCAAGTCAATGGAATAACCACAACGACGCCCCGAAAGAAGGATATCGATCCGAAAGAGAACCTCTGGTAAGTGGAGATGACGAATCAACAACCTGCAGCAGTTGTATGGGGAATGATGGGGGTGGAAATCTAAATTGCATTCTGCGAGACAGATGAAAATTGTGCACCATATGTCATTTGCAGCAAGGAAGAGGTGCAATGGTCATTGTTGCCAAGTTTATGATGATGATGAAACCAAAACATTCCATCGTCGTCGTCGTAGCCGGATGGTAAATCTGATATTCGTCGAAGGTGGCAACTCGGCCACCGAATGCAACCTGAATAGGAAAGACAAGAAGTACACTGCTTCACTTTTGCATAATTAATTCCCACCCATGCCATTTTTGCTATTGCCAAGCTGCATACCAGGCAGCCGAGCACCAGCACCCCACATATCGGTACATATCCAAAAGAGATTCGCGATCACAATTTAATTCAATTTCTCTCTCTCTCTCTCTTTCGTTGGCATTCCATCTATCTTCTATTCGATGTGATGGAATCGAAGAAGAGAAGGTGAAAATCGTGAAAAGATAATTATTTTTTTGTTTTTGGGGAAAACTTAAACTAGCTTTGTCTAAATATTCCTTTGCTAGTTTGATTGCTCTTGACAGAGTGACACACTCTCACAACGAAGCCCCGTGCGCGTAATCAATATGCCTGTGATGAATCATAGCTTGTTCGCGATAAATTTGCTCGACCAGGCAACCCCCTCTGTCGCTTCGTGTTTTATCACCTTGTACTGTTGCCTTGTATGAGAGAGCAGCAGAAGGCAGAACAGCTGCTTTGTTGACCGATGCAAGTGCAGTATGTGCGTACGTATGTACGCACCCCTACGACTTGTCCTCCACTTGCACCAATAAGCAAGTTTAATCGGTCCACTAGTAGGCAAACTGGTATTCGTGAGGAAGCGCTTGTTATTTACAGCGATCGTCATCGGTTACAGTTTTGTTTACATTCTTTTGACCGGCGTTGTTTGATGAGATGGGCTAGCTGTGTCAAATTTTATCTTGATGGGTATAAGGCATCTATATTGAATAAGAAGAGAGGAATTTGAGGTTGATCAGGGAAGTTTTTAGAAAGATTTCACGGGGAACTTAAAGGGGAGTTCAGCAGAACTTAATAACTTAGAACCCTGGAAAATTTGTAGCTAATATTTTGGATTTGAAACTGGTTTCCGCAAAAGTGCGGAATCGCTAAGAAAAGTGCGCTTTAACGTTATATGCTTCTTCTTTATAATTCCTTTATTTAACGTCGGTTTCTGTTCCTCAATCTAGTGCCAATCAATCACCGACGGACATCGATTGCCATCCATTGACGGCAATCGAATGTGCAGGGAGGCTTCTTCCACACCTGCGTAGTATATCGCACCCATCGATACACATGGGATCAAGGGCTTTACTTCCCTTCCGAAGGAAGACGCGTGATCACACGGCCAATGAGAACGACCCAAATTTGAGTTTAGTTTACTCATAAATCCACTAGTCCAGGTTTGTCCAGGAAAAAAATCCCGAATATGAGAAAAGTTAAGATTGGATTCACTCAGTCTATTAGTACTAATTTTCCTTTTTCGGAAGATTTTTTAGGCTTTCCACTGTAAAACATGAGACAAATTTACTCATCGCTGAGTTCGTGCAGGTTTAGCTATTAAAGGTAAACTAAACTCAAATGTGGGTCGTTTACATTGGCCGTGTAGAGATTTTTATGCCTCAGAAAAATCCCGCCGACCTTGGCAGGGATTGAACTCAGACCCATTGGAGTGATAAAGCAGTCACGCTTACCACTACACCACCGGCGGCGGCTGACGTTGTATCGCCTTGGTGTCCTCTGCGTACTTAATCCTTATTAACTAACATTCAGATGTGGATGGTGAAATTGCCGTTAAATCGGTTCGCTGTTTTTCGTTGTTGGTTTCTGAAGCAATTTTTAGCCGCTGGGTGACAGTCAGACGCTGTTTGAGTCGCTCTTCCATGGTGGACTGACGCTCGGGTTGGTTGGACATTCCCTCAGATCGAGATAATTTGTTTGCATCGTATTCGTGACACTAACAACTCAAGAATACGAAGAAACCTGGAATTGAATCCATGATCTGCTGCTCAGTAAGCAAAAACGGTCGCTACCAAGTCACCAAGCTCCTTAGTTCACAAGAAAACAAGCACTATAAACAAAAATCGATGCAGCCCTCTCATCTCAATTTGAAGAGGCCTGGCAGAGTGTCGACTACTTGGAAAATCAGGGAATTTAATTCAAATTCAGAGATAATTTCTTTATAACAGAAACTTATTATTGAGTATGACTGACTTCGCTAGTTTAAAACAACTCGGTCTAGTTTGAGGATGGTTTTTCGTTTCAAATTTTAAATAAAGTTGCGAACTTGGTGTTGTGATTTTGAGCCTATTATAAATTCAGCTCCCATTGAGTTGAACTGAGATAAAATTCAATTTCCGTAGACGCTAGAACGCTGTTAGTTGTTGCAAAATTTAAGCTGCTAATGGGTATGTGCGTCTCTTAATAGATGTTACACCACCTAATTGCGTATGACAAAATTTAACCTTCGAGTAGATAGGTGCGTCTAGTCGAACCAGTTGTGTCCAACAAAAACCAATCCCTTGAGCGCATTGGAACGTCTTTCAGTAAATGCAAGAATGGTAACGACAGACTTAAGCTGTGTTTAGACCAGGAAATTCATTGATCAACACAGTTGAATTCAATTGCAGAGTTGAGCCTGTGTCGAATGAGTTGATCAAGTCAGTTGAATGGCATAGTTTCAACTGAGTTGATCAATTGAATTGCCTTGTCTAAACTCAGCTTTAAGAGAAGATGATGATTTTTTCTGAATACTTCTAGTTTTTTTTTACTAGTTCGTTTGTTTACTAGGCTCAGTCTTGTGTGACACTTTGCGGAGCCAATAATCAGTAATGTTTGATTTACATTTTAAACAGCAGTAGTTCTAGGTTAGTGTTGGGTACCAATTACTCGTAGCGGGCTCGAGGTTAATGGGTAGCAATTTCGATTGGAAAGAGCTAGGTAGGAAACTGGTTTCTGGAGCCTCCTTCAAATACTAATCTCGGACGGTTGACCAAATCCTGGCTGGGCAGGGGCAAGTAGCACAGAAACAGGAAGATAATAAGACTGGGACACAATGGCTGGAAATTGTTTGGAGGGAATGAAACTCTAGCATCAGACAAACAAAGGAATTCGTAGATCGCCTGCATGTATGGAAGATCACGGGTTCCCAATACATCTCTTACTTCACGGAAGGGTTGTCTACCTCGGGCCACTAGCGTATCCAACAGTCGTGCTCTGGAGGCGTCATTACCCGACCAATACCAAACTGCGTGATCGATGTCATCATAACCGGTTCTGCACCTACATATATTGCTGTCAACTAGGTTTATTCTGTAGAGATGTGCGTATAGCAAGTAGTGGTTGGACATAAGTCTTGACATCACGCGAATGAATCCCCGACTTACATCCAGACCTTTGAACCACGCTCTCGAAGAAACATTTGCAGTAATAAAATGTAACCACCGCGCAAGAGAATTACTTGTCCAATTGTTTTGCCAACTTAGAAGAGAACTCTGACGTACTAATGGGGAAAATTCTTCTATCATAAATCTCGCCTTGTTGTGCGCCCACCTTTGCGAGAGAGTCTGTCTTCTCATTGCCTGGGATTGAGCAATGTGAGGGGACCCATACAAAGGTAATCCTATATGATCTTTCGACTAGCAAACTCATCTGCTCCCTTACCTTTGAAAGGAAATAAGATGAGTGCCTACCTTGTTTCATCGACTGAATAGCCTCAATCGAACTGAGACTATCCGAGAAGATGAAGTATTGGTCTATGGGCATGTAGGAAATCATCCCCAATGCGAAGTTGATTGCTGCTAACTCAGCAACATAAACGGAACAAGGTCCCTGAAGTTTCCGAAAGGCGGTTGAGTATTCATTGAAGACGCCGAAGCCAGTGGATCCACCAATGCGTGATCCATCAGTGAAAAATCTTCTATTGCAATTGACTTGTTGGTACTTTTCAGCAAAAATACGGGGCATTAAGATACGTCGAAGTTGATCAGGAACTCCTTTAATAGCCTGTTTCATGGGGAGATCATAGTCAATGGGGGAACTGTAGTTAGTAAAGCATACACAGGGTCGACAATCGTTGTTGTTATTCACATCGTCGTGATTTTGCGCTGTTAAATTTGATGATTTTTTATCACTCTTCGTTCTTCGTTTTCCCGTTCTGTACGCTTGCAAAATTTTACCGATTGTTAGTGGAAAGAAAAGTTTGTTGCAATAATCGTTTATTTGGAGCATATTCCGTGCTATGAAAACAGTGAAAAAGTTATCTAATCGGACATTTTATAGTGTTTACTGTTGTGTTATTGTCGATATCAGACGCTCTGCAGAATCCAACTCCTCCTTGCGTATTAGAGCATCTCCATCGCTGTTTCTAAATTAGAGTTGGAAACTGAGTCAGCATGACATCCGCCTGTGACC
The DNA here is from genome assembly GCF_037179485.1 of Ochlerotatus camptorhynchus. Lineage (NCBI taxonomy): Eukaryota > Metazoa > Arthropoda > Insecta > Diptera > Culicidae > Ochlerotatus > Ochlerotatus camptorhynchus. The sequence continues at coordinate 2,926,247 of NW_027040801.1, read as the reverse complement.
AATGCACTAAACCAGTAAAAGGCGATGAAGAATCCGTCTCCTGCATGGCTTTTTGCGACAGGATGATTCACCTGAAATGCGTCGACACAAAGTTGAACAAGGCTTTTCTGAATATCTGAACTTTTTTTTTGGATGTGCAACGAGTGCGCGAAGCTGATGAAATGTGCCCGGTTCAAAACTGCTGTTTTGTCGTTTGGTAGTGCGATTAATTCTATCACCGAGAAACAGGAAATCGCACACGCTGAGCTTAGGAAGGAAATGACTAAGCAAGGACAGCAGATCGCTCAGCTGTCGAAACGAATCGCATTGACCACTCCAACACACTTGAGTTCCGGCGATCTTATGCGTCAACCGCCATTAAACCGGCGCCACGATGAAGGCTCGCTCACCAGCAAACCACTTGTCCTCGGGCCCTGAGGGATGTGGATAACTCAGATCTGACAACACGGTGTAGGGTACATGACCAAAAAACATGCTCGATATCATGATAACCACTGCCACACGCACATAAATTGCTACCTGAGAGCCCAATTCGATAGAAGTGCGAGTCTAACGAACGGTGATTGGGCATAAGCCTTGACATAACGCCTATAAAGTCGCGGTTCATGTCCAACCCTTTGAACCATGGTTTATTCGACACCTGTGGGAGAATAGAATGTAACCAACTTCCCAAATCACCATCATTCCATTTTTGTTGCCAACTGATGAGGACTTGCTGACGAGTAATGGAGAAAAATTCGTTGAAGGCAATTTGTCGCTCAAAAATATCGCCTTCCATAGCGATACGAGTCCGCTTTCTCACTACCCGGAATTGAGCAATGAGATGGGACCTTATTTCAAGTTCGCAACCTTAGATTTCAAAGTTCGGCGTTTCAAATATTTTTGCTAGTTTTGGAACTTGAAAACTTCTCACGTTCCGTAATCTCTCCATGCCTGGAATATTTAATTTAAATAAAACATCCTGAACCATGAAGATTTTTCTAAATCCAATCATATAATTTTCTAATCATGAAATCTTTAAAAATCTAAGTCTCAGGATTACAACTTTTTCCCCAAACTTTGAATCTTGACCTTTTTTGTATCCAATTGTGGAAAAATTGAATTCTTTTACAATTTCCCTAATAATACGCTTGAAAATCTTCTGCAGAACACTCTTTGAATTCACTCTCCATGCTCCTCTCATATTATTTATAATTCTAGCAATTCCCTAAAAAATACTCCTGAAAAAAATCACTTGAAGTTCTCCTCAGGATGCACTTTAAGCTGACAAAAAGTAAATTGGTACACCCCTCGCGCACCGCTAGCGCGCCTCTAGTGTTGGGAAGCGAAAATCTTTGACAGTGGTTTGTTTATACTTCTATAGAAAACAACTGGTGCAAGTTTGATCAAAGTAGTCGATCGCGTTCAGAAATAACGTCAAATGGAACTCGAAAGAAGAAGAAAATATTGTGCAAAAACACCTGGAAAATCCGGTTCCAAGCCGGCAAAAGTGCTGAAGATGCCGAAAACAATAGTTTGTCAGAGTGCCAGAATTAAGGAAAAAGAAGAAGATTTATTTCATGTTCGTAACTACCTTTATGAAAGATTAGAGACTTCATTGCAGTCCCATTAACTTCACAACAATTGTAGGAGCTTTGGAGAAGTTCTGATGAATGAAAGGAAATGCTGAGAATTTCAGTGAAGCTCCATAAACAAACTGCGGGAACATAAGGGAAGTTAACATGCTGAAAATATGGGAAACTAACTGGAAGCTTTAAGAACCTCAAAGCAGTTCTTTTAGTATCCGAAAATTTTCAGAAAGTTTTATCAAGTTCCTAGAGAACTTCACAGGTGTCAAGCGAACCTGAAAAATATAGAAAACTTGAGGGGTATTGTGCAATTGTTTAAGAAGGTCTAAGCACCTTAGAAAAACTAGATCTAGAGATCTTTGGGGAATTTTAGAACTTAAGAGCAGTTAACGTAACTTTAGTCCAGACTTTTGGAACAGTTTAAAGATGCATAATCGTAAATTTAGATAAATTCAGGTTAGTTCCATGATGTGCTGGAAAAAAAATCGACAACCCTTAAGATGTTCCGAAAATTTCCGGCAAGTACAGAGACCTTCAGAGAATTTATGAAAACTTCAGACATATTTCAGGAACTTCACAGAAGTTCAGAGAATTTTAGGGAAATTTAAAGGTGTTTACGGGAATGCTCTTTTTTGCCGATCAGAACCGAGATCTTCAATAGAATTGAGAGATGTAGAGAAGCTTCGAGTACATCAAGAATGATCAAAGAATCAAAGGGCAGTTCAAATAATTTCAAGGAAATTGTAAAAACCGTTAAGAAGTCTCGAGAAACTCAGAGAATTTCCGGAAACTTCAGCAAAGCTCCGAGAGAATTTCGTGATAAAAGTTATATTAACATCCGAAAAACGTGGGAGTATTTTGAGAGTAGATTTCAAGAACTTAAAAAATGCAAACATTTAGCTAAGTTGATAAGAGAACATCAACAAAGTTCCATTAATTAAAGAAAAATGTGAGATCTTCTAGCAAGCAGCGATATCTTCAAGAAATTTCAGAGAACTTCACATTAATTTAGATACTTTTAGATAGTTTCATGATATTCAGCGAACTTCCGAGTACTTCGAGGACGATCAGATAGCTTCAGAATAATCCCATTAACTTAAGAAAATTTGCAGCGACTTACAAGGAGTTCCGTGGAATTATGGGGTATTCCAAGAATTCTATGATTGATCCAAAAACGTCAGAGCGGCGCCGGTGGTGTAGTGGTTAGCGTGATTATCTCTCACCCCAGCAGGCTTGGGTTCAATCCCAGTCGGCGCCGCTGGGATGTTCTGAGGCATAAAATCTCTGATCACGTCTAAAGGACGAAGTAAAGTAAAAGTAAAAGCCGTCGGTCCCCGGTTCATGAGTTGATGGCTCGATAGGTAGGTAGAGTAGGATCCAGGTGTGGGAGCTGCCTCCCTGGCGTCGGTAGAATTGGTGCTCAACACGGAAAACAAATCAAGGAGAAAAAAAAAGTTCAGGTAAAATTAGTGAGCGTTTATGATGGTTATAATACTTAATGAAAATTGTCGAAACTTCAAGGCAAATCAATTAATTTCAGTAAAGTTGCGGGTTCTTAAAAAATACTGATAAATTCAGGGCAGACTAGAGAACTTTAAAGAAATTCAGTAATCATTTAGGCAGTTTCAATAACACGACAGACGCTACACTATTGAAGAAGTTTTAAATTAGTGTCGATAATCAGAAAAATCTTGAGAACTTCAGTGAAAATCATAGAACTATATTAATTATTTCGTTCTAATTCCATGAAAATTGCAGAAAAACAAAAGTTCCAGAAATTTAGAACACCTTCGAAAACTTTACAGAAGGACAGAGGTCTTCAGAAACATTTCAAGAACTTGTTAGAAATCTATAGAGCTAAAGAGGAGATCCGTGAACTTTTTTATGAACATTATCAAAATTCGGGAGCATAAAAAAATTGGAGAAATCTCAGGGTGAGGCCAGTTCCATTAGATTCAGAAAATTAGTGGGAAATTTAAAGCAGTTCCCAGATTTTCAGATAACTTCAGAGACGTTAAAAGTTAATTGAGGTCTTCGCAAAAGTTCAAAAGTTCACTGAAGTTTACACATTTTTAGGACCGTTCAATTAAATTCAGCGCAGTACAACAAGCTGCATGAGAACTGCAAAAACTTCAGAAAAGTTTTGAGAATTTCAGAAAAGAATACAGAACTTCAGAGCAGTTCCGTTAACATTAGAGAAGTCACATACATTTTAAAGAAGTTTAGAGTACTTCAGCGATTTGTTAAACCATTAGAAAGAGATCCATGATCGTTAGCAAAATTGAGGAAACTTTAGGAATTCCTATAAAGTTCAAGGAAGTTTGGGAAGGCAGTTTCATTAACTTCAGGAAAAATTTGGGAACTTTCAAGTAGTTCTGAAGACCTCAGAGTAGTCGGAGATTTCCATTGAAATATTCCTCAAAATTTCGATGAAGCTATCCTCCGTTTTTTTTTCCTCGGAATTACCTTGAAATTCTCAACAATATGAACCCTATTTTCTTTTGAATCTCACTCCTACCCTTGGAATTCTACTCACATTGAAAGTCTCCTAACAAATTCCTTAGATTTCTTCTCATAATTTGTTTGGCAAATTCTCCAGAATTTATTAAACGAATTTTTTTGAAGATGTCCTGGAGTTATTCTAAGATTTAATTGTAATCCTCCTTTTAGTATTTAAAAAAAAATCCAAGGGCTTATGCTCCGGATTCGTTGTAACCACAAACTTTATGAAATTATCTTCAGAATGCCCTTGGAATTTTCCTCTGAAGTTCACAGGAGTTGTGCCCCTCAGAAATTCCTAAGAGTTTGCATTAAAAGTTACTTTTAATTCAATTCAGGATTTCTTGAAATTCTACTCAAAACTATCAGGCTTCACATGAAATCTAAAATTCATCAGAACTACCTTGAAAGCAGAAAGCATTTGATGTTTTTTTGAAAGATTTTATCCCCAGAACTCCCTTGGGAGCCTGTAAAACTGTGCATGGAATTTGACTCCAGATTCTTGAAAACTTCTTGAAGCATTATAGCTTTTGTGTGCCATCATAACGACTACTTTTCTTCTCTTAGGTCACTTTTTAGTCACTATTTTAACAACTATAAGTCACTATTTGTTCACTTATTTCTTCAACATGGTCACTAAAATTACTATTTTTGACAACAGTGATCGCTACCAGCCCTGATACATTGTTATTTTTTTTTTCAAATGGTATAAACTCCCTTAGCTCAGTCGGTAAAGGTGCTGCTACAAAGCAAATCTATGCTGGAGGAAGCTGGGTTCGATTTCCGTTCGGTCTATTTTTATTGTACAGTCATTGAAAGCTCTCAATTGAAATGTGGAAGCGCTTCAAAAACACTAAGTTGAGAGCAATCTGTCTATATCTCAGTGGCGTCGCGTAACCTCACTTTTTACCTGTTCAACAACTTTGAAAACGGTATTTAGGGTCATGTTTACATTCAAAACAGTTTCAAAAGGCATAGGATCTTCTAGTTTCACTGATTTGTATCCATTGAAACCAATATTGTTTTGTTTGTTTACGTTTGAGAGTTGTTGAACAGGTAGATTGAGGTTAGGGCGACGCCACTGCTATATCTATCTATCTATCTTTATAAATAAAAATGAATTTCTGTCTGTCTGTCGGTCTGACCCTTATAGACTTGGAAACTACTAAAAAGATCGGCGTAAAAATTTGTAAGCAGGGGTTTTTGGACAGCGAAAGGTTCTTATGATGGTTCGAGACCCCTCCGTCCTCTGTAAAGGGGGGCTTCCATACAAATGAAACAGAAGTTTCTGCATAACTCGAGAACTAATCAAGCAAATGGAACCAAATTTGACATGTTGAGGTCATAGAGGGTAGCTCCTTAGATAAGAGGGGGGGGGGGGCTACGTACAATATAGCATGCTTTTTTAAATTGGTGCATAAATTCAAGCTAATATTGAATCCCGAGTAAGGCCGGGCACACTCAGCTAGTATGATATAAGCAATAAGCTTGAAATACCATGTAGTAGTAATACAAATGGTGAAGGTTTGATTGCTAAATTGAAAAAGTTTAATTTTCCACTTTATATTATGAAATTAGTTCAAAATTATTTAACTGACAGAACTCTGCAGGTAAATTATCAAAATTCCAAATCTAATAGCAGGAGTTCCTCAGAGTAGCATTCTTGGGCCTATATTGTATAACATTTTCACTTCGGACCTCCCTGATTTGCCTCAGGGTTGCCACAAATCTTTGTTCGCTGATGACACAGGCATTTCCGCTAAAGGAAGAAGTCTTCGTGTTATTTGCAGCAGACTGCAGAAAAGTTTAGATATTTTCTCTTCTTATTTACAAAAATGGAAGATTTCTCCCAACGCTTCCAAAACTCAACTTATAATATTTCCACATAAGCCCAGAGCTTCCTTTTTGAAACCTAGTAGTAGTCACATAGTCACTATAAACGGAGTTCAAATTTCCTGATCAAACCAAGTGAAATATCTTGGATTAATACTTGACCAAAAATTAACTTTTAAAGATCACATTGAAGGCATTCAAGCTAAATGTAATAAATATATTAAATGTGTGTATCCTCTTATAAACAGGAAATCCAAACTTTGCCTGACGAATAAACTTCTAATATTTAAACAAGTTTTTAGACCGGCCATGCTTTACGCTGTGCCAATATGGTCTAGTTGTTGCACGACCAGGAAAAAAGCACTTCAAAGGATTCAGAACAAAGTTCTGAAGATGTTTTTGAAGTTGCCTCCCTGGTACAATACTACCGAAGTACGTAGAATTTCGAATGTTGAGACTGTAGAACAAATGTCCAACAAAATAATTAATAATTTCAGGCAAAAATCGTTGCAATCCTCAAATGCAACCATTAATTCCCTTTATACTTAGATAAGATTTAGTTTTAGTTTTTAGTTTTAAGATTTCAATTGTTATACTGACATGCAGGTTTAAAAAAACCTGTTTAAAATACTGAATTGCCAAGGCAGGAACAATGTAAAAACACTTAGATATATATCATAACAATTAAGGCTGGTAAGTTACTGTAGTAACTGGGGCACCTAGGTTAAAATGAAATGTAATTTATTTTGAATTTGGAACAAATAAAGAGTTAAAAAAAAGTAATACAAATGGTATCTTTAAGCAATGAAAACAGTTTTTATCTGTCGCGGATTAGTATTACAAATCGCGGATTTTGTTTTTAGAAAATAAAGTAGTCAAGACCTTTAGGTTGAGCTCGATTTTCAGAATTATGTTACTTTTTATGAACTATTTAGATAATTTTGGTGTAAATCCTATGTAATTTTGAGGAGGTTTTAGAAGGAATTCAGAAACGAACCAACCCAAGGCTGAAAATCTCTTTAATAAAGTAATCTCTCTCTCTCAGAGAAAATGCACATGGTTGTTATCGGACGAACTCTAAAGGGGGTGACGAGATGAACTAGCCTACGGCTAAAAATCTCAAAAATAAAGCCTTAAAATAAAAAAAAATAATCTAAAGGGGGTGTTCATTAACTACGTAGACAGTTTTTTGGAATTCTTGACCCCCCTGCCCCTGCGTAGACAATTGTCCATACATAGTTTTTAAAATTTTTATGGGCTGTGGACAATTCCCAATCCCCCCTACGTAGTTAATGCACAACCCCAAAGTAAGTGCAAAGCTGCTGGTGAATTTTAAGGAGAGTTCTGGGGTAGAATTTTTAGGGAATTCTGAAGAGAACTCCACGACGATTGCGAGGAGGATTCCTGCTCCAATTTCAATGAGTATTTCAAATAAGTTCTGAGATGAATTTAAAAAGAGTTAAGATGTGAATACTTAGGAAATTCCAAGATGAACTTCAAGGGTATTATATTCTTATGAAATGATAATTACAAAAAGGCGGATAATTCCATGAAAATTCTGAGGATAATTATAAGGAAGTTTGAAAGAGAATTTCAAGGAAATCTTAAGAAAAATACCATCGAAAATAGGTTTGAGGGGTACAATTCCTGAAATCCAGTAGCATTTCCTTAACCTCAATCTACCTGTGCACCAACTCTCAAAACATAAACAATTATCAAAATATTGCTTGCAATGGATAGATATCGAGTAAACTAGAACATTAAGTGTATTTTTCAACCGATTAGAGTCTGAATATGGCATTAAATCTGGTTTTGAAAGTTGGTGCATGGTAAAAAGTGAGGTTACGGGACACCACTACTGAAACCATTCGAAAATATGATCATATTTTTTTATTTAATAGAAAATGTGATCATACCATCTAATGATTTCATAATTCCGAAAAACATGTTTTTATCTGGAATGAGTATTTGCAATCCTGATCAAAACATCTTTAAGATCAATGGTTTTCTTTCAAAAATATCAAGCGTGTTAAAAAAATGTTTCTGTACGTATGCTATTGAAGATAGTTTAATGATTTGTATGGACTGTGAACATTTGCCGAACCCCCTCCCCTCCTAAAGTGTCCACGTGGTAAAGGGACAGCCCCTGAGAATATATTAATTCCATACCAAAGAGTACAAATAAATGGAACACTTGTGTTGATAACACTTCTTCATCGGCTCGCAAATGCAATCATACTCACACGGGTCAACGCCGAGCAAATGCTTATTTATTTATTTGCAGCTTCCCATACTAGATTAATCGTGGCGATCCTTCGGTCACCATACGATCACGCTTCTGTCACCCTCTCAAAATATGATCTCAGACTCAGGTGAGATCTGTCTTCTCTCCCAACGAAAGTGCGCTCGCCAAGCTGACTGAGGTAATTTATTCAATAGGTACACACATTGAGTTTTTACACTCCCCGACAAGAGCACGCGTTCGAATCTGTTCGAATGATTTCGTCGCGAATGACGTAATGTTGGGGCTCCTTTTTCCCGTATTCATTGCTTCCTATCGTTTTGGCATTCTTTCGTCGCACAACTGCTTTCTTTACAGCAAATCTTTCCGAGCTGATGGCGATAGTCCAACAACTCACATTCGGGTTTGTTGGCAGGCGGGCATTTATTGTCAATCGCTAGTCAGTGCAATCACTGCAATCAAACAATGCCACCAGCAGCCAGAAGACGAATTGTTACGCGTTACGGTACTTATTGCTTTTGGAGCTAAACAACATTTGAATTTAATGGTGGCAGCACCCTCTGCCTTCTGTTGCCGGTCTGGTTTGCTCACACTTCATCGATAGCATCATGATGGTGATGTGGGCCAGAAATTGTGTGTGCAATATTGTGAACCATGCGACACACTCTTCCTTGCCTTGGCAGCGGTGGCGGTGGATTGCAGAATGACATCATTTTTGTCGCAGCACACTGAAGGAATCGATGAATATAGTGTGCAAGACGGAGGCTTCGATTTTCTTTAGTACATACAGTAGACGTTCGCTAACTGAAACACTTTTAACTGAAACGGCAGGGTGGTCGCTCAACCGGGAATAAACCGGGAATTTGATTGCAAACTCAATATATTCTTGCTATTTTTTTCAGATTCCTTGAAGCGTCCAACAATGGCCGTCATGATGGCTGGCATGTCCTATCACTTAAAGTTTTCTAGAGCACAAATCTTGGGCACTGTTGCGATATCTCTCATGAAATTGGAGCTCCTAGTGTGCTGCACCACAGCAAACATGAAGTTCATGGTTTACTGTTGTGTGTTTTGCGAGAGCTGATATTTGTGTTCATGAAATTTCAAGATGATAATGAGATTGATCATATCTAGATAGAGCTGGAATTAGTGTGTAACAGCTTTTGTAAACAATGACTTCTCTTGTTGATTTCTAGAAGGCCAAGGCTTGCTCACGCAAATCAACATCACCATGATGCGCGATGCAAGTAGATGCGAGAAATGATAGAAGATTTTTCGAAGATTGATTCGCTAGTGTGAGATTTGTTGAGCATCTACAATTTATATTTAGATGTGTCCGCCCCCCTCGGAATTTCAAAAGTTGAATCCTGAATGTCTCTGCCCGGATTTTTTAAAAATTGCCAATGTTTGAATTACCTAGAATATTTCAAGATTTCTAGTAGATAACTCTTCTAAAATATATTATGATTTTTTCAAAAATTTCCTTAGCATCATTTCAGAATGTCTTCGGAGCTGCTTTCAGGGTTCCCCTGAATAATCTTTTGATTATATCTGGCTTTCTCTTTGTCCATAACAGCCTTGTAAATTCTCTGCATATCATTTTAATAATCCTCTGTAGGAATTCTCGCTAAGAATTTCTAGATAATTTTAAGAAGAATTCCATTTGAATTTTCAGAATAATTTAGAGGAAAACTTATTTATAATTCTGAGCAGGGCCCAACAAAGTCACTTTGTGTGTGTGTGTGTGTGTGTGTGTGTACAATCCAACCCACACTGTCTGGCAGTGTTATTATGGAAGAAAACTGCTTTTTATTACCCTTCAACTAAAGCAGGTTTAGTCCGGGAGTTAGAAGGTGTTAGCTCTATTGCAGCTCCAGTGACCCATTTCAGAATGCCTGGTAATTCACGACCACTCCGAGGTCACTTTTACTTACAATAAGCCCCGCATGTTCACTCTACCTTTATCAAATGGATAATGGTATCATAAACACACTTCCAGATTCAAAAAATATTATTTCCAAATCTGGCACGTATATAGTTTTGAAATTTGTTTAACTGTAATAAAACGATTTGAATGGACATTTCTTACCAATTTTGTTTCGAATACCTCTTGATTCATCTGCTGGCAGCACTTACTGGACCTTACCGGCGACCAACTCGTCTGCCCGCAAAAGCAACAACGCCTAAATCTCAAGGCTCTCCGGACGTCCCCTCGAAAATGCAATCGAGATATGTATAAGAACAATCTTCAACTGGAACGATACATCCGGGAGTACATTCCCGATGCTTATTTTTCTCTCGCATGCCCGTCGTCGTCAAACGACAAAAAAAAGGGAACTCGTTGAGCAATTTTGTGATACGGAATTTTCACTGAACATAAACCGCGAATTTACGAACTTCACCACTCCCAACTGCGAAACACGTTCAGAAGCACTTTTGGTACACTTTCGATCAATTTCTTTCGAACACACAAAAAAAGTTTCAAGCAGCGAGCCAACAACAACACCGATTGTGCCGAACTCTTTCACGCACCTTGCAGCGCGTAAATAAACTGAAATTAAAAATTATCACTCGCGATGCCACTAATTTCTGGTCCGGGAGAAAATCAAATAACGCAGATTGCGACATTTCTTCTGATGCTTGCAAACATGTTGAATCACGTTTTCTTTCTCTATTCTAAAACTTCCCGGAAAGCGAGAAAACTACCAATCACACACGTATAAACGTCCGGGAGGCAGAGCGCCAGTGCTAATCCGGCAAATGCAGCCGAAAACTATGAACGCGAACGCACCACAAAACAGAGAACAAACAACCGTATCCTAACTAACTAACTAACGTATACTAACGTTTCAGACTAAAATCCACTTCACGAAAACTAAACTGGGGATTGTTCTTCATTAAAAGCACTTCAGAACGGGGAATCACGAGAAAAAAATCTTGACAGCAAAAATAAACACGACCGTTCGCCGGCACAGCCTACTTTCCCCCAAATGGTTTGGATGATACCCCGAAAACATCGTTACGCTCTCTTTTATTGATACTTTTTAAGGAAGCTCTTTATAACCTCGCCACCGGTCGTCTCTCTGTTCTCTCGATCAGGGCCCAACAAAGTCACTTTCAATCGAAAATCGTCAAACGACGACGAAGCTGTCAACAATCACTTTCAATTGAAAGTCATTCTGTCTTCTCTTCGAGCAGATTCCCTTCAACATCAACAAACACTTTCGATCAATTTTCATGCTGTTTCATTTAACTTGACTCGTGTTCATTTCGTCTTTCATTGTCAAATGAACTTATTTTCGCATTGTAGCGATCCAAATTCGTGCAGTTTTTCTGACTTTTCTTGATTGTTCACTCGGTTCATTTAAGTGAATGCGTATCAATGACGTTTATATAAGGTCCAGGCCAACAGGCAGCTTGCTGGTGTTAGAAGCAAAAAGGTTGTTAACATTGCGACGTCACTCTACCATAACATTCCATACTGCGAACAGTTAGATTTACGTTACTGCCAATAGCTGTTTCGTATAATTTATCATTGTCGGATAGTTTGTTTGGGTATTTTTTGGAATCAGGGTGCCGTCTAGAGGTCGGAATCGATGACCGACGCCATTTGTAAATCCATGATGGTGACTTCCGAATTCAGAAAAAGTGGAAAATACTGACGCCGGCCCATCAATATGGATGATTTTAGAACCGGGGTGACGTCTATAGATCGAAAATCGATACGGGACGCCATTATAAAATTCAAGATTGTGGCTCCCAGTTTATAAAAAGTGGGAAATACTGGCAAATACCCAATAATATGGTTTTTTTTAATCGAGATGACGTCTAGAGGTTGAAAATCGATATCCGACGCTATTTTAAAATCCAAGATTGTGGCTTCCGATTTCAGAAAAGTAGGAAACCTGTCAATATATGTATTTTTGGAATTGGGATGATGTATAGAGAATGAAAATCGATATCCGACACCAATTTGAAAACCAAGATGATGGCTTTCGATTCAAAACAATGTGGAAAATACTGACAAATACTCATCAATAAGGGGTGATGCATATATTATGTCACGCTCAAGGAATCAAAAATATCTCCAAATGGCAAAATGACAAGCGATCAACGAACCGAATGATATCGCTATGTCAGAAGTGGAAAGCAATAAAGGGTGTCCACGATGAAATTGCCACACTATGAAATTACTCTAACTTTTTAACCGTTGGGTAGAATTTAATGAAAATTTGGGTGGATTTAGTTCATAGTGCATTATTTACATCCTGCAAGTTTTAAAGTCCTGTGATCAAAACTCGCGGAAATGGAGTCGAAAGAACAGCTCGTGCGTGATAAAATCTTGCGCATTCATCACGAGAACAAGGATCTCTCGCATCGTTCCATCGCTAAAACGTTGGGAATCGCGAATTCCACGGTGTCGCGAGTGATTAAGCGGTTCGAGGAACGGTTGACCACCGATCGGAAGCCCAGAAGTGAAGGAAAAAGTATTCCGTACAACACCAAAAATCACAACCGCGTAGTTGGGGCCTTCAACCGAAATCCGAACGCCTCCGTTAGGGATGTGGCTAAGAAGCTGCACCTAAGCCGAAGTTTTGTCCAGAAGGCCAAAACTAAGGCTGGGCTTCGAACGTTCAAGGTACAAAAGGCCCCTAATCGCGACGAGAAGCAGAACAAGTCCGCCAAAACCCGTGCCAGGAAGTTGTACCTCAACATGCTGACGAAAGTTGAATGCTGCATCATGGACGACGAAACATATGTGAAGGCCGACTTCAAACAGATCCCCGGCAACCTGTTTTTCACGGCCAAGGATAAGTTCAGCGTTCCGGAGCATGTCCGCACTCAGAAGATGTCCAAATTTGCGAAGAAATTCCTGGTTTGGCAAGCCATCTGCACGTGCGGGAAGCGGAGTGCACCTTTCGTGACCCAGGACACGATGAACGGACAGGTGTACATAAAAGAGTGCCTCCAGAAGCGGCTGCTTCCTCGCCTGAAGGCCCACAACGTCCCAACAATCTTCTGGCCGGATTTGGCCTCATGCCACTACTCCAAGGACGTGCTGAAGTGGTATGCGGACAATAAGGTCAATTTCGTGCCGAAAATGTTCAACCCTCCCAACACTCCGGAGCTCCGCCCCATCGAGAAGTACTGGGCGATTATGAAGCAGCACCTTCTTAAACGACCTAAGGTAGTGAAGACAGTCGAGGAACTGAAGAAAGTATGGGTTTACATGCAAAAAACGGTTGATTCACAGGTTGTGCAGAATCTTATGGCCGGGGTTAAGGCCAAGGTGCGGGCATTTGCGTATGGACTGTAAATAAAATACGAGTAAAATGGTAAAATGAAGTTTAATAGTTATTTCTCAATCCCTGAAAATTTGATGGCAATCGGATGAAAACTCGAATTTTGCGAATAAATTTTGTGTGTGGCTATTTCATCGTGGACACCCTTAAATGATATGATCTTCTTCATTCTTTTTCATGACAAGCAGCCCACGCCACACAGCTCACTCGGGGCGGTAGAAGGAAACGAGAGAATTGTTGGCAAGCTGCTTCACGAAGCAAAGCCGAAGATGATACACGTGTGTTAATGGGAATTTTTTTGTTATGTCTTGTCTCGATTCAGATCAAGCTATGTCCTCATCCGTGTATATTGCAACAAAGCAGGCAAGCAATATATCATTATCCTTCTACCACTCCGATCGAGTTAGTGAGAGTTTGTTGTGGTAGTCGTAGCAAGCGTTTTGTCTGTATCGTTGGTTGCTTTATGTGTTTGGATTCGCTGGTCACGCTCTAAGGGGGAAGGAATTTATGATTTTAAGTCAAGCAATGCATTAGGTATAGGAAAAACGTCAAGAAAGGGGGGAGATGGGGTTAATTTTTCCTCAATTTAGCGTGACATAATGAATGCATAGCCCCTATGGGTATTTTTTTTAATCAGAATGTCATCTAGAGGATGGAAATCGACCACTGACTACATTATGAAATCCAAGATGGTGGCTTCCGATTTAATTTAAGTGCGAAATACTGTCAAATACCCATCAATTTGGGTATTTTTGGAATTGGGATGTCGTCCAGAGAAAGAAAACTGATATTCAACGCCTTTTTTTTTAAATAAAAGCAGTCAGATGTGGTTCAGAAAAAGTGTAAAATACTGTCAATACCGATCAATGTGGGTAGTTTTGGAATCGGGGTGATATCTAGAGACCGGACACCGATGTCCGACGCCATCTTGACATTCAAGACGGTGGCTTCCGATTCAGAAGAAGTAACAAATACCCTGCAAATGGCGTCGAATATCGATTTTCAGCATTTACATGTTTTCTGAAAACCTATTGTAGGATATTTGACATTTTTTTTGAAACCCGATCTTGGATTTCAAAATGCCGTCGGATATCGATTTTTGGCACTTTCACGTCGTCCTCGTTCCAAAACTACCCTATTGTAAGGTATTTGAGACTTTGTCTTAGCCCGATGGCCGCCATTTTGGACTTCAGAATGACCTCGTTAATTTAATTTTTGTTTAATATAAACTAAAAATTTATTGGAAGATTGCCGTAAAAGCTCAACGCAGATGTCGCCACTGCATGATGATGATAATGTTGATAGACTACATATAAAATTCGTGAAAATTAGCGTTAAATCATAATTTTCATCAAGCCTGTGTAAAATCCTTCCAATATAACATTCGAATTGAAGAAGAAAACGTTTTTACGATCAGACTGATGTGCATCTTTGACTTTTCCAGTTAAACTTTCATAAGATATATTCATTTCATTTCGCGGATCCATCAATGCTGCATCGTAAATATCATGTAAACAGAAGTAAATTGTTCAATTACTCAAAATAAAGATGATTTGTCATCTTGTTATCACTTTGAAGACCATCTAGCATCATTTTATAGTATGGTGCGTGTTGAGTAAAGCAAGTTCCGTTGCGTTTTCCGTCGAAAATTGTGAGTATCGTTATGTTTGCTTAGAAAAGGCCAAAATGAACATTTATTGAATATTGGCGTCCTGTACAACCAATTCTCCATTACTACCAGCATGATACAACCTTTCCTAAGTAAATTAACTTAATTTCCACTTTCATCTTAGTGGAAATCGCACATATTCACCATTTTCCGAAAAATGCAGCTGCGCAGGAGGTAACCTCTCGCTTTGGGTGCAAACTTGTTATGCATTATTTTCCATGAAAACCTCTCCGATCCATACCGAAATAATAACAATTAGTTTTCAAACACGTTTTCTTACACGATTCAAGCAAAAGTTTCCACACGAAATTATTAGTTTTTCTTTATGGACCAATTTGCCCCAAAAATCGTCTGTTTTACTTGGAAAATTTAGAAACTATCCTCCTTCTAGTAGTTCTCACTTCGAAATGTAGGAGGCGAAAGCTTGGAAAAGTTTCATTGCAAGACGCCAATTGCTACATGCGACCCAGATGCCTTCCCTATCGACAAATGAGATTGTGCGGATACTATGTTATGATGCCTAACGACGTGACGCGTGACAAGTCGAATGAGCCCCGAATTGAAGTGAAAGTGGAAAAAACGAAGGAAGCAGTTTCCGAGTCATTCATTGCGTCAATTAATCATGTTTTGTTCTTTTTGACATCATCCACATCCAGAGGGCCAGTCACTTCGAATGTATGGGAATGGTAGGAAACCATTTGGAAATGCATGAAAATTTTCAGTTTTTATTCATTATCATCTCTATGGGTAGTTTTAGATGCACCAAAATTGCACGAGTACATTACTATGGTTATAAGGTAAACACTCGTTTATTTGTTTCCTTCTGTGAAAGCATGTTTAGTCACAAATCGTGGATTTTCTGATATACTCCATACTGCAAAAATGATTTTCCTAACACTGAAGGGGCGACATCTCTCGAATCTTCAGTATAGCTACTACTCAAATCATATAATTAATTGAAATGAACTGATATTGACGAAAGAAACAAGCAATAGCCAAGTCATGTTGAACAGGAGGAATGTTTGTCGTGACTCGATATCAAGAAACACAATGGCTTACACGAAAACGATATTGCTCGAAATGAAGCGATTCTGCAGAGGGTTCATTTTCTTTACTTTGTTTCGAAAATGCAGAACCCTGATTCTGAGTAACATTTTGATACAATTCTGAGGTGAATTGCGCGGGAATTAAGGAACTAAAGGAGAATCGAAACGAATTCTTAAAAATTAAGGAAGCTTCAGTGAATTTTTCGAAAACATTTAAAATTCGAAGATAATTTAAGCACGAATTTCATTAATGAGTGTTCTGCAGAGAATGTCTTCACTGTTGTACATACATTGTCAACTGGCTTCCAGAGAAAATCTCTAATTTATTGTAGATGAATTCTGATCCTGTAAAGTTTTGAGTGAATTTTCTTAGACAATTTTTGAAGACACAATTGAAGAATCAAAGTGACGATTGACTCACAGATGGCGAGTTGGTGAAAATGGTAATGACGTTTTAATATCTGTCATATTGCATGACACTTTTTTTTAGGTGTCGCATAACCAGTTATGCCTTTGCTCTGATTTGCCAATCGCAGGGCTGGTAGCAGGTCACTTTTTAGTGACTTTGTCACTATTTTGAAGTCAGTCACTAAAAAGTCACTTTTCACACCAAAAACTCACTAAAGTCACTATTTCCATAAAAATAGTCACTAAAGTCACTTTTTCACAACTAAAATAGAGTGAAATGGAAAAATATCAACACCATTTTTAAATTGAGTACTTGGCACTAAGGAAGTCTACAGTAGTTATGACAAAATATGCATATCTGTTGAAAAATTAACAATTTTAACCAGGATGACCAGTGAACCGCAAAAATTCAAGAACCTTTGAAACACCAGGATATCTACTGGGAAATGCCTTCAATTTCGATAAAAAATCGTTGAAAATATACCTCCCATATCCAAAATCTAGGAAACTTTTCAGGGGTATTGGTCTGTTCTAGATTTTCAGAGGTCTTTGAAGAACTATCAAGAACTTAAAAAAATCAAATGACAGCTTAAGACAATTTTAAATGAATTCTTGGAAGAACACCAAGACATTACATACTACGAAAGTCTCATGTAAAATTAAGTGCTCTTAGGGCCGATTTCTTCACATCCGCTGAAATCTCAAACCAGATTTATCCATATAGTTAAACCTGGTTGAAGGCTTAAGCGAAAAACCCAGCCCTGAGACTGACACATACTAGCGTTGCTTTTGATTATTGTTTAAAATTATTAAAGATGCCAAATTCAGCTCCGAAACAATACTGGAAATAATTCCAATATAATTGAGAGAATTCTATAATGATTGGATGAGGATTCTGTGTTCAATTCTAATAAGAATTCAAAACTAGTTCTGGCATTGTTTAAGAAAGCTCTGATGAGAATTCCATGTGAATCCCGCGAACTTCAAAGATGATCTCTGCGGATAGCTATAAAAGAATTATGGAATGATTTCTGAGGATACTTTCAAGAGAACTCTAAAGAGTTCCAAATAAATTCCGAGAAGAATTCCAATGGAGTCGGCTTTTGAGGGTTGAATCTCAAAGGAATTCTTCGAAGAGTGTCAAGGGTATTCTGAGATGGATTTTTGTTTTGAGAATTCTGAGGAAATACCATGGAAATTCTGAGGAGAATACGAACTGAATTTCTAATAGAATTCAAGGGAGAAGTCCAAGATTATTCTAAGCAGAAATTTATGTAACGCTCAACCAGTAACATTACAAAAAAAAAGTCTGGGAAAATCTGGAAATTGCTATGTATAACGTAATCAAAGGGAAATTATTCAAATCACTTCAAGTGCTCTTCATAGGAGCTTCCGTTGAGAGTTTCGATATAATTAGAGGAATTGATGAAATGTGATTTTAAGTTTCATGACAAAAACAGTTTATTAAATACAATATTAAACCTTATTTGAGTTTCTGAGTCATCATATAAATTTCACTATTGGTTACTTATTTATTATTCACTAAAGTCACTACTATTATATCGCACCAGCACTACCAGCCCTGCAATCGGCATAATCGTATTTAGTTTCAAGCTTAATTTAAATGTATGTCACATTAGCGGGAAAATTTTAAACATTTCCGGGAAAAAAACGGGAAAAACTAATTGGGATTTGTTGGTTACCATGAGTCATCCACATTGCAAACTGCTCTTTTGTAATGATTTGCCAAAATAATTTCAATATTTAATTCTCAGAAGTGTCCGATCCGGTCTTGTAAGTGGTCTCCGTAGTCGACATATTTTCTGTGATAGTCTACTGCCTTTCCAACCGACACTTGCGAAACAAGCTATCAAATTACTGTACCAAACTAAAATGTCATATGACAGGCTCTATCATACGACACTGTTGCCGAAGACCGTCACGAATGTATGTATTTTAGTTTTTCTCATAATAAGAGTTGCTGATGTTGTGCTTCTGTGAATACTGAAAATAGCAAGCAACGATGTCCTAGTAATAACATTTCGTATCAGAAATGGTTTAATTTACACCAAATTGAGGAATTAGAACGAAATCACACATGTCATATGATCAGAGTTGAGTTTCTCTACTGTATTATAGAACATAATAGAGATTTTCATGCAAACTTCTCTTAAATATTACTCCATTATTACTCCATTTCAGGGGTCTCAGATAGGCTTCTTCTTCTTATTCGCATTTCAAGCTTATTGCACATTAGCTTAGTGCGTTTTCAACTTAGTGTTCTAAATGCACTTCCACAGTTATTAATTGAGAGCTTTAGATGCCAATAACAATGCATGAATTTGTATATTGTGTGGCAAGCACAATGATATTCTATGCCCAGGGAAGTTGAGAAAATTTCCAAAGATTCCCTCGACCGGACCGGGAATCAAACCCGCCGCCTCCGGCTTGGTAATACCGTGCCTTTACTGACTAGGCTATGAAGCATGGTGTAAGAGCGTCAAAGCCACGATAAGGAGGAAGAAGTCATATTCGACCTCTTCTCATAAGTAAGGTCAGAAGACTTTTAGGCTATATTTAGTGGTCTTCAGGAGCAATTCAATCTAGTAGATATTGATAATCAATTTAAAAGACTTGTAGGCAAGCCTGGACGTCACTGAGTGTAAGTCCAAAGAACACTAAAAACACAGAACCTACTTGACAGGCTTAGTGAATCTTGAGGTTACATTTAGAAGGGCTCATGGGCTTGATATAGATTACCCCAATTGTAAGTTCAGCGAAAAAAAAACAAATCAGAGGCGTCGCGTGCCTCGTTTGTTTACCTGTGCACCAAACTTTGTTCGTTATAGCTTACCACCACATATTAGTTTTTGTATATTTTTCAATGCTCCATGAATTCGAGGGACATATTCTCAATTACTATATTAATCACTACCTAACGTAACATTTGAACGGCCTATAATCTTTCGACTGAAGTGTAATGAAGAATATCCATCAAACACTTCCGAAAACATTTTTTGATACAAAACAGTGTCAAAATCTAGAGAAAATTCATGTCGTCCTTTGGGTAGCAAACTTGAATTAATCAACTCTTTATTCATCAGAACAACACTATCAGAATGAACCAGGAGCTCATAAGTTTTCATAGGCGCACCGGTGCAACCATCGGGAATTGAGAGATTTACAACTGACAAGAGAGTAAGAGCAAGCTTTTGCGCTCTCTTTCTCCATTACTCTCTTTGCCTGCAATCAGATATCCAAGTGCACAACGAGAAATGCACACTTTGGGCACCCATACATCGCAAATGTTCTTCTAATTTAAACTCACACATTCAAACTGGTCTGCATGTATGATAATGTCCAAAGCGTACCAGACTGCTGTCTCCGTGTTGCTCCCCTTTGACGCGTGACTGCTGAAAGTTTCAATTACAACTAGTGGTGCAAACCGCCATGTATTGTGGAAAATGTGGGGTATGTTTCAAGAGATGATAGAAGGTCTGCTTGGCTTACATCAGGCATTGACCATTCACAAACTTGTCACCCGCCACCCGACCCCCAAAAAAACTCGCTTTTAGGTGCACTATTTAACGAGTTTTGTCATGGTAGTGTTATCGATATGCTTAGAAATCAATGCATTAGGGATTAGGCAGACCATCCGAACCTTTTTGAAGCAAACCAAGGTCGAAGATTTAATTGAGCCACACTATAAAATAGTGTATTCATATGGTCACTTGTAATCTGGAGTAAAGTAGTACAGCTTTAATGTGACCATAAAATCTATAAAAAATCCAAACGCATTTTTTAAATTATTCACACCTGTGTCGTGCATATCACTGGACAAAACAGAAAGCTAAAAGAGGCCATTTCGGAGCTGTTTTCGTGGCTTCTCGAAAAAATTCAGGTCGGTTTGACAACAAGCGGAATGAAGTCCTGAAATGATGGCAAACTCAATAATTTTTAGACAAACTTGGAAAACTGATAAAACTGGTATATACAGGGAGAGATAAGCTTGAAAATAAGATCGAAAATCAACAGGACGATTCAAAGAAACACCAAGGTTAACGTCAGACGATTTTTAGGGTAATTTGCAGAGATCCTCGCCTTTTGAGAGCAAGTCGAAAATAATCCTGAGCAACTAAACTCATTCTCAAAGATCTTGTTAAATACTTTCGAAGTTCACTAAGCATGCCGCAAAGATCCCCAAGTTTACAACTAAAAGAAGAATTTCACAAACCATGCTAATCATTTTTCAGACCTACATTTGAAGTCTTATGAATGTTCAAAAGCCCTAAAAACCTTCGGATCTCCTCTCAATATTTTTATCCAATTGAGCACACTTTACGGTAGGGACATTCACATGGAAATTCAAGGTTCTACGCTGCGATTACCAGGCCTATACAATTCAACAGGCCTGTTCGAAAGAATTATTGTGCAAATTCGGAAAATTCAGTTGCAAATCAAAAGAACTTGGTGCAAGGGAGGTTTAGTGCACAAATCTATTAGATCACAGGACTTCAAAAGCGAGTGTATTGTCTTACCAGGGGACCCTGAGACCAAATTCAGATAGTAACTCCAAGGACAATTACTTTTAATAAGGCCTACGGACGTCAATAGACATCAACACATTACTATAGGTTCCCTAAAGCATGTCCGCAAAACCTAGATGTCATGTTATGCGTTTATCTATACTTAGAAGATTATGGGATTGAAAAAGAGCAAGGCATCAATGGTAAGCCCTGACGACAAAAGGGGCAAGTTTAGAAGAATTTCAGAACGGGCAGTTTGGAAGATTGAAATGGTCAATTCAAACAATTCAATCGCACTTGTGACACGGTCTTCTAGATGAACTTCAGAGAACTTCTGTGGGATTGAAGGAGGTCTGTCTTCAAATGATTTTAAGGGACTGTTTGAAAACATCCAGGAAAGAATGCTGGTATTTCTTTTTGAATTGTGGTCTAAACAAATTTCAGTCTAAACTCTGGACTCTGGTAGTGAGTTCCAGAATAGTTCGATAACAACTTTGCCTAAGACGTCAACCTTCTAAACAGTTGGGATTTCGATATCTAGTACCTGCATAAAATCACCAGAGCTGCGGAAATTCTAAACTGAATTGATTTCTATCTAATAAAGCTTCTTCCTGAGCCTATATCCGGATAACCTCAGGTTCTAATATGTCTCTTTGTTCTTCAATTTTGTAAAGGAAGCGATTGATCAGTAGCCCATCGTAGTATAGTGAACAGTGAGGCAGTTTCGCTATATGGACAATATAGCCTAAAAATTCACTTTTCTATAAAGGCCCACCCACATTAGATCCGATTGCGTTCCGTTGACGTAAATTAGACAGTTAGACAATAGATTTAGCTGTCACTTTGCCGCAACGCATCTGATCCCGATCTATCCAAGTAACCACCAAGCCCGCTAATAGCCCGATAATCGCTCTTTTTGCAATATAAGGTTAATATAGGGCTTCCACACTTTATATCACCTATATATCAGCTTTATATTGCAAAAAAGGCGATTAGCGGGCTTGTTGGTTACTTGGGTAATGTGCGTGGACTTTAACGCATATATTTAAAATGTGTTAGACAAGCTGAAAATGTCATAAACTAAGATTTCTGCATATGAAAATAAGGTTTACCAATACTTCAAACGACTTTTCAGAAATATTCCTTCAACTGCTAAACTGCCGCTATTCGCATAACAGTCCCATGATCTGTGAATTTCATATCTACATGGGACTGTTATGCGAATAGCCGCAGTACAGAACTGGGCATTGGCAAGTTAGATACCAAGATAATTTCAAGTTTACCATAAACAAAAAAGTATTTCTTTAAAAAAATATTACTTAAGTCGTAAGATGATATGAGCGACCACGATATTTCAAACATTTCGTGTATCAACTTTGGCCTTACTTCGTGAAGCAACTTGCCAACCTCTACCGACTCGAGCGAGCATTATTGCAAAGGCAGTTTGTCATGAAAAAAGGTAGAAGATTATATCATTATTGGTTTCCATTTCAGCCAAAGCATTATTGTTGGGCTGGTGGATCACTTGTCATTATGATATTTTTGATTCCTTGCCCAACGGTATTTCGGTTTACCAACACGAACATTTTTTTAAATTCAAATATACATTTAGTTGATTAAAAATCACTTGAATTATCATATGAATTTAGTATTATAAGTGATGATTTTCTTAGGGTGGCCAAATTGCCCCATCTCCCCTAGATAGAATATAAGCATCCGAAATTCACACTCTTAATAGACTCGCACTGTCTAGCAAAATTGATTTGGAAACTGAGTTGACAGTCCAAATCGAGCAAAGACGGTGAATCCGATGCAAAAGACGATTCCTGTGAACCCAAGCGCAACTATAATGCCCCTATTGAATCTTCATGCTCTAATGTCTTGCCTTTCTTTCCATCCACCAGGTCGGCAATTCTCAGCGAAGTACAAACACAGAGTAGTACCAAACTTCCATCGAACAAATCAGTGCTCGTGCTGGGCGACAATGCGAGCGGCAAAACGACACTGATTGCCAAGCTACAGGGCGTCGAAGATCCCAAGAAGGGCTCCGGCCTGGAGTACGCCTACATAGACGTGAGGGACGAATATCGAGATGGTGAGTTCGGTTTGTACTATATTTCGCGATGTACCTATATTTTCTGAATGTTTTCTTTTTTCATTTCAGACCTAACCCGCCTCGGAGTGTGGATATTGGATGGCGACCCCGGGCACATCAACCTGCTCAAATATGCCCTAAACGAGTCGAACTACGCACACACACTGGTCATTCTGACGCTATCGATGACGACCCCATGGAGCTGGGTGGATCAGCTGCAGCACTGGATCAAGATGCTGGATGATCACATAGCGGGGCTGAAAATCGAGCCGGGTAAGTCTCTGCTTAGTTTGAATGTGAGGTGGTGATTATGCTTTGTCTCGTCCAGCTCGGTAACACTAGAACAAGCATGCGTGGCCTCGAAACTGTGCGCCACACAGCAAAAAGCTTTTAAACGAATCGGATCACGTTACAGCTGCTTGTAAGGTTTCCGATTTCGGTTGTCCCTTTCTATCGTCACCGTCCTTGAAATTTGAAAATTGCTTCATTAACACGATGTTTCTGTTTATGGTTCATTCCAGAGGAACGACACCAGTGCCGCCAGAGGCTGGTAGCGGTGTGGCAGAGCTATTGCGATACGATCGATGAGCTGGACCCTGGGTCCCCTATCAAGCGAACCAATCGTCTCTCGTCGGTGGACGACGATCTGGACGCGCTTCCGCTCCCAGAAGGTGTACTAACGACCAATTTGGGCTTAGATGTAGTAGTTGTTGTAACGAAAGTACGTGTCTGATTCTCTCTGACCCATTTCCCACTAATAGCATTACAACTGATTGTGCTATTCTATCATCTACCTGCCTGCATAATTGCTTCAATTGCTATCGGCAATACTAATGACTTTCGACCGAATTCTGCTCCCTTAATGCTTGCAGACCGATTATATGACCACCCTAGAGAAGGAGCTGGACTACCGAGATGAGCACTTTGACTTCATGCAGCAGTGGATCCGTCGGTTCTGTCTGGTGTACGGGTCGTCTCTGTTCTACACCAGCGTCAAGGAGGACAAAAACTGCGACTTGCTCTACAAATACCTAACGCATCGGATCTACGGGCTACCATTCCGTACACCGGCGCTGATCGTCGAGAAGGATGCCGTGCTAATGTAAGTTTAAATTCTCCCGATCTCCCAGGTGGGAACATTTCTGAACTTCTTTCCTCCTTCCCCAGACCCGCTGGTTGGGACAATATGAAGAAAATTAACATATTGTATGAAAACATGCAATCGTGTAAGCCGGATGATTACTACAATGATATTATTGCACAACCGCCTTCAAGAAAGGTAAGTTAAAGTGTTTGGAAAAAGAAATCCTCGGTCAAAATTTACACTATCCATGTTTTCCAGACTGTGTCCAATCGTGAGATTGAAGTTCAGACCGAGGAAGAGCAGGCGTTCCTGAACCGGCAGCTGCAACTGCTGCAACAGGGTCAGACGCCAACGCGCGGCGAGTCGCCAATGCGATCGCAGAACAGTGCGGGCAAAACGTCCCCGCGAACTCCCGGTTCGGCGGGTGCGCAAGGATCACCAAAAAAGGTATGTCCATTTCAAAACCGTCGCTCAGAAGATTCAAATCTCAGTTTTCTCTTCGTTAATTTCTGGTATGTTTCGACAACTTCTACGAAGCTTAATAAATTTTTACTAATTTTCTACCAAGTTTGTAAACTTGAATCTATTTCCTATAACTTAAACTATGTTCCCTGAGCATCTACAAAATGCACTTAACTTCTGCAAAACTTCATCGACTACTTTTTTTTACGTAATTCCCTACAATTTTACGAAGCATGTTGAGCTTCTACAAAGTTTGCCGACCTTCCACTAGGTGGCCTGAACTTTTAAAATAATACCTGCACTTCTACATACTTCATACGAAGTTTTACGTAGTTCTTCGAATTGCTACATCGTTTACTACAAAGTTCACCGTGCTTTGACGTTTCTCGTTGATTCTGCGAATTTGTTTTATGCTGAACTTATACGGAATCCTCTGATCTATATAAAGTCAATCAAACATCAAAGAAGTGCACTGAAATTAAAAGAAGGTCCTAGAGATGTTATTATTTTAATTAAACTAATTAACTAATTAAACAATGCTCCCTTAACATTTTCGAATTTTCCTGAAGTTTGATAAAACTCCCGGAACTTCAACGAAGCTCTTCGAATAAATAAAAATCACTAAATTCATATGAAGTTCACAAAATTCCTATTACATTCGCTATAAATACTTCAACACAATTTGCTGAACTTCTACAAATCCCACTGAAGTTCAATAAAGTTCGTTAAGCTAGTACCTACAGTACTTACCTTACCAATCAAGCTAAGGCCTTGTTGTCCTCTGCTGTCCGAAGAAGTCGTCTCCACTCTACTCGATCCATGGCCACACTTCGGCAGTCTCGTAGTCTGCGGGTCCGCAGGTCGCCTTCTACTTGGTCGATCCGCCTTGCCAGCTGTGCGCCTCTTCTTCTTGTTCCTGTTGGGTCGCTTTCTAGAACCACTGGGTCGTCGTGCGGCATTCTTACGACGTGCCCAGCCCACCGTAGTCGCCCAATTTTTGCAATGTTGACGATGGATGGTTCTCCCAGCAGCTGGTGCAATTCGTGGTTCATTCGCCTCCTCCACGTTCCGTCATCCATCTGCACTCCGCCGTGGATGGTACGCAACACCTTCCGTTCGAAAACACCAAGGGCGCCTTGGTCCTCCACGAGCATAGTCCAGGTCTCGTGACCGTAGAGGACCACCAGTCTAATCAGCGTCTTGTAGACAGTCAACTTCGTGCGGCGGCGAATTTTATTCGACCGGAGCGTCCTCCGGAGTCCATAGTAGGCACGATTCCCTGCCATAATGCGTCTTTGAATTTCTCTGCTTGTATCATTTTTGGCGGTCACCAGTAAGCCCAAATACACGAACTCATCAACCACCTCGATTTCGTCACCGTCAATCTGAACTCGGGGTGGGAGGCTAACATTGTCTTCCCTAGAACCTCTTCCTTTCATGTATTTTTTCTTTGATGCGTTGATGGCAATTCCAATCCGCCTAGCTTCAGCCTTCAGTCTGATGTACGTTTTCGCCATCGTCTCAAAGTTCCATGCCATGATGTCAATGTCATCGGCGAAGAAAATAAGCTGGATGGACTTCCTGAAGATCGTGCTAACGCGATGTTGAATAGCAGACAAGAAAGTCCATCACCTTGCCGTAGCCCCCTTCGAGATTCAAAGGGACTCGAGAGTGTCCCCGAGCAACGCACATCACTCGATCCATCGTCGCCTTGACCAACCGCGTCAGTTTATCCGGAAATCCGTACTCGTGCATAATCTGCCATAGCTGATCTCGATCGATTGTGTCGTATGCGAATTTGAAATCGATGAACAAATGATGTGTGGGCACGTTGTATTCGCGGCATTTCTGCAGAACCTGCCGAATCGCGAAAATTTGGTCCGTGGTAGCGCAAGCACCCATGAATCCCGCCTGGTATTGCCCCACGAATTCTCTTGCAAATGGTGACAGACGGCGGCATAGAATTTGGGAGAGTACCTTGTAGGCGGCGCTCAGCAGTGTGATCGCGCGGTAGTTGCAGCAATCCAACTTGTCGCCCTTTTTGTAGACTGGGCATACGAAACCTTCCATCCACTCCTCCGGTAATATCTCCTCCGCTCTAGCCAGAGCTTCGCAGCCGTATTTTAATAGCTCACTTGGTAATTGATCTACACCATTTGCTTTGTTGTGTTTCAGCCGACCGATCTCCTCCTCAACTTCTTGAAGATCAGGGGCCGGTAGCCTGTCGTCTTCTGCGCGTGCTCCAAGGTCTGTTGCCGTGCCACCTTCGTTTTCTGCTGCTTTACCGTTGAGGTGCTCGTCATAGTACTGCTTCCACCTCTCAATCACCTCACACTCGTTCGTGAGAAGGTTACCGTCCAAGTCCTTGCACATATCGGCTTGCGGCACGTAGCCTTTGCGCGAACTATTTAGCTTCTCGTAGAACTTCCGTGTGTCGTTTACGCGGTACAGATTTTCCATCGCCTCGCGATCTCGCTGCTGACGCTTCTTCCTTCTGACGCTTCTTCCTTCGGAAAACCGAGTTTTGTCTGTTCCGCGCCTGTCTGTATCGCTCCACATTCAATCTCGTGCGGTGCTGCAGCATTCTCGCCCGTGCTGCTTCTCCTCTACTACTAGTTTGCATTCGCCGTCAAACCAGTCATTTCTTCGGTCCGGGATTGCAGTACCTAGTGCCGCTGCAGCAGTACTACCTATGGCTGAACGGATGTCCCTCCAGCCATCTTCAAAAGAAGCTGTGCCAAGCTGCTCTTCCGTGGGTAGTGCAACTTCCAGCTGCTGCGCGTAGTCCTGGGCAACTCCGGCGTCCCGTAGTTGCTCAATGTTGGGTCGCGGCGTTCGACTCCGCGAGTGCATACTGCAACTAGGTAGTGGTCCGAATCTATGTTCGCACTGCGGTACGTGCGGACGTTGATAATGTCGGAGAAGAATTTCCCGTCGATTAGAACGTGATCGATTTGGTTTTCTGTGTGTTGGTCAGGTGATCTCCAGGTGGCTTTGTGGATATCCTTGCGGGAGAAAAAGGTACTTCGAACTACCATTCTTCGAGAGGCTGCAAAGTTCACGCATCGTTGGCCGTTGTCGTTCGATGCGGCATGCAGGCTGTTTGGCCCGATTGCCGGTCTAAGGCCTGTACTCGAAAAAAAATGCACCAGACAAAAGTGTTCGCAAAAAACTTCTTTTAAGTCGGATTTTCTTGAAACTTTCAGGGAATGAACTAATTCCTTTCATCCTTTCCATCGCTGAAAGCCCGCACCTTTCCCTTAAGACCCCTCATTACATTTTGTGCAATGGTGGAGCCGACCTTTTTGGTCACTTTCATCCATTCTTTCTTCAACTCCAGCTCGTTCTTAAACACTTTGGACGATTTTCATTAAACCTTCATTATGGCCCAAAATCTTTCCACCGGACGATTCTCTGGTGAATTTGGGGGGTTGGCGGTTTTTGGTACAAAACAACGTTACAGTGGGGGAAATTCGTTTAAACGCAATGTCATTTTTGCGTTTATTTTCAACACAAAAGATCGAGACAAAAAATCAAATATAGTTTGTCATAGCCCATCAGAAGTCTCGTATTTGAGAACACAATTTGATTGGAAGTTCATAATGACTTTTGAAAAAATCCCAAAAAAGGTGATTTTGGGGGGGACATTCGTTTAAACGCACACTAACGTAAAGCCGCATTGAGCGTACCTATGCTCCTGTTATCTTGCGCATCTGTCATATTTACACTGTATAGCCCTCGTTCGCCATTAACACGAGTTTAAATTTGCGTTGCGCGGTAGTTGTTGCTTGTTTTCGGCAAAATGGGTAAAGGAAAGTATTTAAGCCAGTCGGTACCCATTGTGATGTACGGTTTACTCAGTTTACCGCATTGGCATATGGCCTGCCAGAGCAAGTATTTTTTGGTGAATCTGTCCACTTTCTTCGTCCTTATGTCTTCCGAAACATTAAACCGTGATTTGGCAACGTAGAACTTTAGTCCCGGTATCTGCTTTACGTCTGCCTTGATGTAGGTTTCGTCATTCATAACCACACACATCGGTTTCGTTAACCACTCTCGATACAGCTTCCGGTGCCTTCCGGACCTTGAATACACGAAGCCCAGCTCGTTTCATGGTTTGCTGAACGAACCAGGCGGAACACTTTGCCTTCAGAGCCGCGTCGCGAATCGAAAGGTTTGGATTACGCTTGAAATAATCCAACACCTTCCGGGCCTTCACAGGGTCAGCTGTCTTCGATTTTCTTCCACTTCCAGCCCGCCGCTCGGTCGTCTGGGACTCCTTAAACAATTTTACCACCCGATACACAGTTGTATGGGTGATTCCAAGGCTGGTAGCAGGTCACTTTTAAGTGACTTGGTCACTATTTTTAAGCCAGTCACTAAAAAGTCACTTTTTACACCAAAAAGCCACTAAAGTCACTATTTCCCTAAAAATAGACACTAAAGCCACTTTTTCACTACTAAAAGAGAGTGAAATTTAAAAACATCAAAAATGTTTAAATTGAGTACTTGGCACTAAGAAAGTCTACAGTAGTTTTAACAAAATATACATATCTGTTAAAAAATTAAAATTTTAACCAGGGTGACCAGTGAACCGCAAAACTTAAAAACACCAGAAAAACTATTGGGGAATGCCTACAATTTCGATTAAAAATCTGGAAAAATATATCTCCTTTCCCTGAAAATAAATTGTTAACCTTGGAAGGTTTCCAAAGGTATTTGTCTGTGATAGATTTTCAAAAGTCTTTCAAGGAAGAGCTTCAAAAAATCCATAGTAAATTTTAAGAGAATTTTAAAGGATTCTAGGGATGATACCAAGATATATCAGAGAAGAACACCAAAGTACAGACTACGAAAGTATCATGTAAAATTAAGTGCTCTGAGGACCGATTTCATCTTCTCCGCTTAAATCTTAAGCCAGGTTTACCTATGTAGTTAAACTTGGCTTAACACATACGAGCGTCGCTTTTGATTATTGTTTAAATTATAAGAGACGCAAAATTCAGCTCCGAAACAATTTTGGAAATAATTCTAATTTAATTGAGAGTTCATTTTAACGAGAGTTCTTAAAAGAATTATTTGATTATTGTATGAGGATTCTAGGTCCAATTCTAATAAGAATTCAAAATTAGTTCTGAAATTTTGCTTAAGAGCGCTCTGATGAAAATTCCATGAAAATCCCGTGAACTCCAAAGATGGTATCTGCGGATAGTTCTAAAAGAATTCTGGGGTGATTTTTGACGATACTTCCAATAGAATTCTAAAGAGTTCGAAATAAATTCCGAGAAGAATTCCAATGGAATCGAATTTTGAGGGTTCAATCTCAAAGGAATTCTGAGAAGTGTTTCAAAGTTTGTGATGGATTTTTGTTTTGAGAATTCTGAGGAAATACTATGCGGATTCTAAGGAGATTACGAATTAAATTTTCAATTGAATGCAAGGGAGAAGTCCAAGATTATTCTAAGCAGAAATTTATGAAATTTCTAAGGTTAATTGCATGGAAATTCTAAGGACGGATTTATGAAAGGAGCCTTAAGGGTGTTCCTAGAAGAATCAATAAAAATCGAAAATAATCTACTTTAACTAATCATGTGTTATTACTTCATGCGTGAATTTAACGATTTACATAGTCGGAGATGCTTAACGTCAAATATCAGACTTAAAGTGGAGATTTTATACGAGCTTGGTAAAGGAGATGATCTACCCTATTCGTATCTTTCTTAAAATTGTACTTTGTTCTCTTTCCGCTTTCCATATGCAAATTTCACACTGCCACACTATAACGGAACTATCAACTCTTTACTTTAATCTCCTCATTCATCGTATAAAATGTCCACTTTAATTCTGATATTTTATGTAAAGCATTTCCAACTACGAAAATAATCTATTTCCAAGAATTTTGTTGATTGTTCTGCAAAGAATTTCAAGAATGCAACATTTTTTTTGTAAAAGCTTATTTGCCTCTAAGTTTAAGAGAAGGGGAATTATTCTAAAAAAGTTCTTGAGATCATTCTGAAGAAATTCCGTGGAAAGTTTTTAGCAAATTATCAAAGTTATCTACCTAGATATATCAAATATTTAAAGATTTCAGAATCAAATCAAGATCATAAAAAATTGGAATTACTATTTGCTAGTCATCAAAGTAAGTAAAAGTGTATGATTCAAATCACTTCAAATGCTCCTCATAGGAGATTCCGTTGTGAGATTCTATTAAATTAGAGGAATTTATTAAATTTTATATTTAGTTCCATGACATAAAAAGTTTATTTCAATATCAAACCGTATTTGAATTTCTATGTTACCATATAAATGGTGACTTATTTAGTATTTACAAGTCACTATTTGGTCACTATTTCCGTAAGTTTAGTAACTAAAGTCACTACTATTATATCACATCAGCACTACCAGCCCTGTGATTCCCAGTTGTCTTCCGATCCATCTCATGGTCGCAGTCGGATTTTCCATGACGGCGCGCAAAATTCTCCGGCGATTTTCTTCTTGTTTCGATGACATCCCAATAACCACTGAACCGATTGTTATGAAATTTTGCACATGTAAACAATTCACTCCAAACTAGTTATACCCAGATTTTGATCAATTTTTACCCATGGATAAAAAAGTTACACACGGATAGTGCATTGTGCATTTGTGCAATGGTGCATTTTTTTTTCGAGTGCAAGCCTTATACATTGCCTCCCGTCCTACCTGAGCGTTCATGTCGTCGATGACGATTTTGACGTCCCGTTGCGAACAGCCGTCGTACACCTGCTCCAGCTGCGCATAGAACGCTTCTTTCTCGTCGTCGGGTCTCCCTTCGTGTGGGCAGTGAACGTTCATGATACTGTATTTAGTTGAAGAAACGGCCCTTAATCCTCAACTTGCACATCCTAGCGTTGATTGGCTGCCAACCAATCACGCGTTGGTGCATCTTACCCAGCACTACAAAGCCGGTTCCCAGCTCGTTGGTGGTGCCACAGCTCTGGTAGAAAGTAGCCACTCGATGCCCGCTTTTCCATACCTTTTGTCCCGTCCAGCAAAGTTCCTGCAGTGCTACGACTTCAAAGATGCGTGGTTGAAGTTCGTCATAGATTAACTTATCGCAACCCGGGAAGCCGAGCGATTTGCAGTTCCATGTTCCGAGTTTCCAATCGTAGTCCTTATTTCGTCGCGTAGGTCTGTGCCGATTGTTCCGATCCGTATTTCTTTATTCAGTATTTGCAACTTTATGTTTTTTTTCCAGGGCGGCTTGTTGGGCCTGCCCCAACCCCCTGTCTCGCCGCACAGCAAAAAAATAATTTTGATATCACGTCAAAGTGGATGCTCTACAATCATGTCGAAAATATGGTGTAATATTACTTGCTAAAAAGGACAAAATTATCATTAATACAATGCATGAACTGACATTGCGCTGCTTTTACTGCATTTGTTTATTTATGTGGTCATAAAAATTACATGAAATTTTCGACATGAATGTAGTGCATCCACTTTGATGTGATATCAAAATTATTTTTTTGCTGTGCGGGGGACCAACGTGCACAGCTCTGTTTAGAGTCACACGCTGGCACTAGGACGGTGATCAGCCGCTCCTAACATGGAGAACAGATGCCGTTTTGAGCCGCACCTCCATGGTGAACAGATGCTCGGGTTTGGTACCTACAGAGTTAGTTGAATTTCTACAAAGTTAGCTGGCTGCACTTCTACACAGTTCTGAACTCTTATTAAGTTCCTGAGATTTTACGCAGTTTCCTGAATTAAAATGACGTTCCCTTAGCATCACTTCTGTTTTGTCACTCAGTTTACAAAATCAAAAATATTGACCGCAAAATTCTCCATTCCTGGTCGCATAAAGCAGTTCCAGGCAAAATAGCGAAAACTGAAATTGAATTTTTGAATCGACCCTCTTCTATTTGCATGAAACTTTGCGAAACTATTTGTTATGGGCAATGATTCACATTTTCGCTGAAATTCGGCCATTTTCTAGCTTGTAAATTGTAATTGTAACACGAAATGACGTCTGAGACAAAGTTGTAGAGAAAATATCAAAATGAAATTCATTTCACGGAATTCCGCAAAATGGGTTTCCGCGAAATGTACAATCGTTGATTTTATTGTCTTAGGAAGTCTATTTAAATCTAACGGGCCTGAGATTGAACTGACGACCTTCAACTAAGGCTGAACCGGTTACTAATTTCTTTCGGTATTTGCAATAAAATAGAATAATCAGTCTACTGTGGTCTGCCAGTAAACCACCTGTCCTCATTAACTTTCCCCCACTAACCACCCGTATTCCATTGCACTATTTACAGGTCGATGGCAAGCTCAACCCCGGCACGCCCAGCGGCGAAGGTGTGCTGGCCAACTTCTTCAACTCGTTGCTGCATAAAAAGTCCGGCTCGCCGGCTGCGGCCAGTTTAGCGGGCACCGGTGTGTCTCCGCGGGCAACGAACGGCGGCGATATGGTGTCGGCCAGCGAGAAAATTTCCATGCGAACTGACGCTGCCATGGAGCTGGACCGTTTGACGCGTAGCGTCAAGAAGGATCTAGACTTTCCAGCACAGACCGATTGTTAAGTATAGTAGGAACACAACAGACAGAAACACACACCCACACACCCACATGGTAATTTGCTGAGGTACGGTAAGCCTTTTTCCGGGGTTCAGTTGAACCGTTTGGGATGAGGAGGAAGGAACCACGGAGGAATATATATGCACGTCGTGTGATATTTGGCTTAATTGGCTTCATATTCTACGCTGGCTGCGAGATGTGGTTTTGTTTGTGGGGAATGCGAGCATGCGTGGGATATCGGGACGGAATGGATGGATGGATGGAGTTTGGTTTTGGATGAAACAAAGCTGGAGTGCGTGTCGAACACAGAATTGAGGGATCCTCTATACTCGGGAGATACGCAAGATATGTGGGAAAATGCTTATCGGAAACCACTTTTAGTAGTTAGGTAGTAGTGCAAGAACGTAGAGAGATTAAGTTGATAGAGAAAGTTTAATAAAACCAGAATGAATACATCTCTTTCTGCTTCCCGCTATGTTGGTGCTAAACTGATTTGCTTCGTAGAAGATCAAGTCCCTTCTACTACGTGTACGTATAAAAATTTGCACTTTCGAATTTTAGAAGTTTTATCATGAGTTTTATGATTTCCTTCGGCATCTTTCAAAATTCTTGCCTTAGAGAAAAAAAAGGTAGCACCAATCTTATTGCACGCTCTCAGTTCATTGTTTTGTTTTTACCATGTGGCACCGATTCGCGAGCAGCAGGAAGGGACGAGAGTACCCCTAAAAAAATGCGTAACGCAAGTGAGAGTAATACATTACTATTAATTAAAAACTAACTTATATCGAATTGATAATAATTTGCAGCTTAGAGATGGTTAAAAGAATAAAAAAAAAGTAACTTAACTTATAGAAAACATTTATCCATTGTAATTCCTCATTGATCAAAATCAAAAAAAGAAAACCACGAATGCAAGATAACGAAAAAAAACACGGTAGAAAATCATTTCTCATTTTGTCCTTTTGTTGACCAATTGACAAAGACAAAATCTTTTTTTGTAATAATTTGTTTCGCACCCATCAAATTTGTCGACATCCTCAGTTTCCTTGAAGCGTTGAATTTCAGGCGATTGTTTGTGCGAACTGTGCATGCGGGAACTCAGATCGAACTCAGATGCGCGTTTAGAGCGTAAACCTCAAAAAGTGAACCCGTTTGGAGTTTCAGTATGCCACAAACCCGCGGTCAAATTGGGATCAACCGTACGTGCAGTATTTATAAATGTTATACTAGAGAGAGAGAGAGAGAGAGAGAGCAACGATTATACTGTCCATTATCCTTATTGTAACGCGATTGCTTGCTTGGTTTTGTTGTAAAGTTTCCATTTAGAAATTCCGTTATGTTATTTTAGAGAGAAAGATAGATTTTTTTATCGACTTTTTTGTTGAAAACAAAAAAAAAGCGTTTAAAAGATTGAACAGATCCAGCGAGTAATCTTATCATTGTTCTTATTTATGTGAACTTATACCGATAAATTAGAGGAAAATTACAATTACATGCGCATCTACTAGGGCGCGTAATGGCTAACTAACGAGGAGGAAAAACAGTAAGAAGTACTAATGAGTCAGCAGCATTAAAAAAAAAACTAAAATCGTCTTTTTTCCCCGTGGGGGAAATTCCTGTAGCAAACACTATTATACTGACATCCTTTTGCAAAACTAATGCGGGGAGGAACCAATTTGGGCGTATTGAATAAAACCAAGACACTACTGTGTAAAATGAATTATTGCAAAAAAGGGAATTGCGCGGTTTGCCATCGCTGTTGTTATTCATCCGAAATCCTTGCCGTTTTGTGGAGTAATTTCTATTTAGTAGGACTGAATAATCAATTAATAAATATTTGAATCGAGTCATAACATGATTTTATAAGGAGTAGGTGTTCGACGCAATTGTTAATAAGGTAATGCAAACCGATAAAGATCCCGTGATCGTCAGCACATAGCTACTATTTACGATATGAAAGCATGAGCATGCACCTACACTTGATTCGGTTCGGAAGACACTATTAACTGTGATGTAAGGGGCACGGTGGCCTTAGGCTGACCGTTTTTGCTTACTGAACAGAAGATCGTGGGTTGAAACCCAAGCCTCTTTACATTACTGAGTTGATAGGGTCGCATCATTTGCTTAACAGGTTTTAAAAGATCGCATCACTTTCCAATGTGAATCCCCTACACCATATTAGCGCCGGACTCTCCCACCCGGTTGAGCCGGTCTGGCATACACTCCACCGTCGACATCTTCGGCAGCAACATGGGAGACAACGGGGCTTATTACGGATGTCACTTCACGGTGAAAACTTGTCACTTGTCGTCACGGTGAAGTGATTCCCATTTGATTTGTACGGCAATCACGGCTCTTATTCTGAGTATCACTTCCTAATCACCGTGTAGTGACACCCGTAATGAGGCCCAACATCTCGCAACCTGTGACCCACTAGGAACAATACGTGCTAGTATCCAGACAGATGAGCAATACTCTGAACCTTGATAGAATTACCAAAAATCTTGTTAGACTCCGTAACTCAATTGGAAGGCAATACCAACGTTCTGGCTTGTCTGTCTTGAAGACCCACTGTAATCGCCTAACAAAAAACCATCCAAGCCAGGATGGTGGTCCTCAACAATCAGAACTTTGCTAGAAGGATCCGCTCTCTCCCAGATTGTGCCAAGCCCTGTTGGAAGCTAACCAAAATTCTTAACAATAAACCAAGACCCAGTCCACCACTGACCCCACTGGATAGTCACGGCGACCCAGTGGTTCATCTGATAAATCCAGAAGAGAAAGCTGCCGCGATAGGTCAACACTTCGTCAGCTCCCATAATCATCGTCAGCCCTCACGAAGCTGGGGTTGCTGAAAATGCAACCAACCTCCATCAGATTTCTAATATTTTTCCCGAGGAATCCGAGATTACGGCTGACGAACTGTTGGCCTATATAAAATCATCTGAAAACATGAAGGCCTCAGGTTTCGACAACATCCTGAATTTGGAACTCAAACACTTAAGTTCCACATTCTACAACCATCTGGTACTGATTTTTGATCTGTGTCTTCAACTTGGCTGCTTCCCCTCGTGTTGAAAGTCAGCTAAAGTCATACCCATCCGGAAACCTGGGAAGGATATCCGTCCTCTCTTTCAAGTTATTGACCAATCAGCGTTCTGTCAGGGTTATCAAAACTGTTTGAAAGAGCAGTCTATCACCGGCTCCTAACATGTGACGAAGAAAACAACTTGTTACTTGAAGAAAAGTTTGGTTTTCGGAAAGGTCGTTCGACCGTCCACCAGCTGCCTCGAGTAACAAACATTCTCAGACGGAACAAGTCTGTTCCGAAAACATCTACCATGACGTTGTTGCTGTGACGTGTGCGCGTAGATACATCTGCGTAGTAAACCGATTGAATAAGTAAATCCGTTTCGAACGAAATATCTAAATTAAGTAAGTTAAGAAAACCGGGCGAATTCCGAAAGCCGTGCGAGTACAACCAAAATAAATGTGATAGCCCATGTTGGCATGTTGATTAATTTTGGTTTCCTCCCTAGATATTCTACTTATTTACTACTGAGCTTTGTATCAAATTAGTTAATTTAAAGAACGTTTCAAGATTTCGCGACCGTACCGAACAAATTCTAAACTACAAAAGCTCAAAAAAAAAATTTTGTTTTTTTTTGGTAAGCTCTACCGAATTGCGAATTACTTCCGCGTAAGCTCCGTAGACGTAGGGGCGTTGATTCCGACAGCCGCGAAAAGTTAAATATGCATCAATACCACATAAGGAAAGACCGATTTTACGTAGGGCTTAGTTCATAGATTACCATTGACTGCTGTTTACAAATGTAAGTACTTGAACACTAAGAAATAATTTAACTCAAATGCTTTAACCGCATATATAAGAGATTTCACGTATTGTGAGAATAATATAGTAATCGAGTACAACAAACTCAGGGGAATTACAATACCTCCACAAGTTTAAAAGTTATTAATTGTCACATACCTCTACTTTTACTTATTTCCTAAACTATTCCTCTCCTTTTTAATCTGCTTAATGCTATTGGTCTGCTTGCGTTTTCTTATTAAAGTTCAAGACTAAATAAGAAGATTTATTCTACAACTTTAAAGGTTAGTTGCCTCCCTCGCATCCTAATTATTTTGTTAATCTACTTAATGTCATTAGACTTTCGGAAGTTTCTTATTTAAGTTCATTTGATAATTATGATATCTCATTAGTTTAATTTAATACATTATTAAAAGCTCTCAATCATAACCAGCGAATCCAAATTTATGTGTTAACGCACGTGTATCATCTTCGGCTTTACTTCGTGAAGCAGCTTGCCAACATTTGCTCGTTTCCTTCTACCGCCCCGAATGAGTTGTGTCGCACGGGCTGCTTGTCATGAAAAAGTACAAAGAAGATTATATCATTATTGCTTTCCACTTCTGACATAGCGTTATTATTCGGTTCGTTGATCGCTTGTCATTTTTTCATTTGGAGATATTTTTGATTCCTTGATCATAACCCATGCTTTATTAAGTACCTGGACTTGTGCTTGTGATTACACGTGCTTCAAGTACTTTTGATTTTGGCCTATATATATTTATTATATCTTAGTTCGACACAGGTAACACCTTCATGAGACTAAAATGCTTCATTCTTGCATTTTCCTAGCTGATTTTTAAATTATATAGGGTATATGCTCCACCTATGCTCACACGCTTCCACTATGTAGCACCACAAAAATACGTATGGGTATGTCACAATAGGAGCACGCCACTGTGGAAATCCCGAGCCATAGTTCAAACACTGATCCTAAATCAAAATGAAGCACATATAAGATTAGTTACAATACCATGTACAAAAATGATGTTTAACATTGTTTCCTGAGTAATACCATAGAGGTAACTCTAAGACCAAAAGGTCTCGAAGAAACGTGCTCAACTTTTTGGCTCAGCTCTGGTACTATCTTCGGTCCCAAGCTAATCGATTCACCCCTCGAAACATAGGAAAATCCATAACCCCTCATTTTATCTGTTAAACTTTCATTGAGAATCAAAACAAACATAGTGTAGTACTAGAATTTTGATTAGAATGGGGTACGTCAATCGTTTGCTTGGGACCAATAGGCTAGTCAAGTGGTGAGTCAATTTAAAATCGTAAGTTTCGTATTGATTGTTGGTAATACTTCAATGAAAACAACAATGAAAGCTTGTCACGCAAATAGAAGGAGCACCGTTGGGCACTTTCTTAAATATTTCAATAGTATAATTCCCTTGCAAACCCAAATAAATCTATCTGTGTAAAAATAAATAAAATAAGAGTGATTTGCGGCAAAACCCGCCAGTATCACACCCAACGTCAGTGCCTATATGTAAGCGTACTAATTAAAGGAGTAACAAGTGTGATACCATAGAGGTAACTCTAAGACCACTGGGTCCCGAAGAAAATCATTATTATTTTTGGCTCACTCAGTACCAGAACAACGGTCCCAAGCAGTCCCAAGCTATTTCACTCACCCCTGCATGTTCTGCATGAATCCACACACCCCTGATGTTATCTGTCAAACTTTCATAGCGAATCAAAACAAACATAGTGTAGTAATAGAATTTCAACTAGAATAGGGTACGTTAATCGTTTGCTTGGGACCAATAGGCTACTAAAGTGGTGAGCCAATTTAAAATCGTTAGTTTCGTATTGATTGTTGGTGATACTATCACTGCTAGACTAGATCTTTGGTTCCCTCATGCAGTGGTTATCAGAGAGGGGAAGCTTAGTAATCCCCATTGCCTTTGCCTGCCCATGGCGCCATTCTATCGCGGCATGAGCCAGCAATGCCGGCCATAAACCTACCGTCTCCAACACTCCACTATAAAGCATGAAATTAAGCCCGCCAACCAACAGCAAGGTGCAAAAACTAGCCAAGAGGAGGGAATAATTTACATTCATTCAAGTTAAGTCATATTAATTAATACAAGTCATTTGGGCTACAAAATGGTGAGTGACAATCTGGAAGGAGTGATATACCTAGCTTCGGACCTTACAAGTTCCTACCTCACGCCTCCACGAGTCATATGATCACAAAAGACTGCCAGCTGAAACATGGACACAGCTGGTTGGCGTAGCCTGGGCAATGTTGTCAATCCGACAATAGCAGAGTGAGGAGGTGCGACGCGAACACTGGCGCGGTAACCATAGCACGGTGATAGAGGAAATGCTTCGCCAACCCGAGCGTCTGTTCACCATGGAGGTGCGGCTCAAACAGCGTGTGACTGGCATCCAGCGGCTGAATAAGAAATGCTCTTCCCCGGAAGTTACACCTAAGGCCAACCACCTACTGTCTCTGAAACCTTTACAATTGTTACAGAAACCAACAGAGAAAGACATCGAACTGATATAACGGCAACGACTTTTAGCGCAAAACAACGGACACGAATTGGATCATGGAATGTATTGACGTTAGCCCAGCAGAGTAAACTGGCACTACTCGCCAACGAGGCGCGACGCATGAAGCTAGAAATCCTGGGACTGAGTGAAGTTCGTTGGCCAAACTTTGGAGAACACAAACTGCCGTCGGGACAGGTGCTACTATACTCTGGTATTCGAGGTGAAAACGCTCCCCGCCATCGTGGAGTTGGTCTCCTACTTAGCGCCCAGGCAAGTGCTGCGCTCATCAAGTCGGAGAGGATAATCGTTGCCAGATTTAGAACACGGGTTCGTAACCTTACCATAATCCAATGTTATGCGCCAACCGATGCTGTCGAGCTACAGGACAAGGAGAATGCCGTCGTGGATAAGGTTCCAAAGAGTGACATCAAGATCTACACTGGCGACTTCAATGCGAAGATCGGCTCCGACAACACGGACTATGAGCGTGTCATGAGACGCCATGGTCTCGGCGAAATGAGCGAGAACGGTGAGCTGTTTGCAGAATTTTGTGGCAATAACGACATGGTGATCGGGGGCTCGCTCTTCCCCCATCGGCCAGTGCACAAAGTCACGTGGGTTTCCCGTGATGGACATACCGAAAATCAGATCGACCACATCTGCATCAGCCGAAAATGGAGACGGAGCCTTCTTGATGTCCGGAATAAACGCAGCGCCGACATTGCGTCTGACCATCACCTTCTAATCGGTGAAATCCGCCTACGCATGGCACGAATCCAGCGACGGGAGGAGATACTCGGGCGGCGGTTCAACACACGCCGACTTGAAGATCCAGCGGTAAAAAGGTCTTTTGTTGAAGAACTTGAGACTCGAGCTGCGGACGTTCCAGAAGGTGGCAGCGTAGAACAATGGACGGCCATCAAGAATGCCTTTATAGAAACAAGCGAGAACAACTTGGGTGAGCTGTGCACCCAGAGGAAAGAGTGGGCGAGAACCAGAGGAGCCAAGAACGAAGCCCGTCAACGGTACTCGGCTCTAGAGAAGGAAGTCAAGCGCTCTTGCAGACGGGACAAGCAAGCGTGGGTGAACTCCCTGGCCGACGAAGGGGAGAAAGCCGCAAACACTGGCGGTATACGCCTCCTCTACGATATCTCACGACGCCTGAGTGGAGCAAGGATGAACCCGAGGATGCCAGTGAAGGATACGACTGGACAATTGCTTACCGACCCCACTAACCAGCTGAAACGCTGGTTTGAGCACTGCATAACGGAGCCTTGTCCGACCCTATCCGGGTAGCCGCTGGTGTGAGACAAGGATGTATACTATCACCGCTACTGTTTCTCATCGTAATCGACGAGATCATGGTAGGTGCAATTGACCGTGTACCGAACCGTGGGCTGCTTTGGCAGCCTATCACCATGGAGCATCTCAACGACTTCGATTTGGCTGAAGATTTTGCTCTACTAGCACAACGGCGCTCTGATATGCAGAGTAAGCTCAATGACCTAGCCGAACGCTCCTCTGCGGTGGGTCTCACCATCAACGTCAACAAGACCAAATCGTTGGATATCAACACGGGCAACCCTTCCAACTTTACGGTAGCGGGGCAAGCAGTGGAGAAGATCGAAAGTTTCCAATATCTTGGCAGCCAAATAGCGTCGGACGGCGGGACCAAGAGCGACATAGGTGCACGAATCAAGAAGGCTAAGGCTGCCTTTGCGAGTTTACGAAACGTATGGAGATCCAACCAGATAAGTCAACGCACCAAAATCCGAATTTTCAACTCGAACGTGAAATCTGTGTTGTTATACGCCAGCGAGACGTGGTGTGTATCAGCGGAGAACACTCAAAAGCTGCAGGTCTTCATCAACCGATGCCTGCGGTATATAATTCGTGCCTGGTGGCCTCACAACTGGATCTCGAATGCCGAGCTCCATCGTCGATGTCATCAGAAGCCGATAGCAACAGAAATTCGAGAGCGAAAGTGGAGGTGGTTCGGCCACACACTTCGACGGGGCGGAAACGAAATCTGCAAGCAAGCGCTGGATTGGAATCCGGCAGGACATCACAGCAGAGGCAGACCCAGGGGCTCATGGCGGCGGAACCTCAATAAGGAAATTAAGCAAGTCGATAGGAATCTGACCTGGGCCCAGGTCAAGGCAAAAGCGAGCAGCCGCCCAGGATGGAAGTCTTTCACGTTGGCCCTTTGCACCGCTGGTGGTGCACAGGACCCTTAAGTAAGTAAGTAATTCAAGTTATTCGATCAAATCTACATCTCTGTCCTCCAGTA
This sequence comes from Ochlerotatus camptorhynchus, assembly GCF_037179485.1. Lineage (NCBI taxonomy): Eukaryota > Metazoa > Arthropoda > Insecta > Diptera > Culicidae > Ochlerotatus > Ochlerotatus camptorhynchus. The sequence continues at coordinate 2,884,281 of NW_027040801.1, read as the reverse complement.
GAAAATATTTAAGCAATGTTGCGTACTCGGTTGCGTGATAATCTTTTTGCTTGATATATGCCATCAGTTTTGCGTAAATTGGGTTGTTTAATTTCGAAAAACATACCGGTTTTTATGCATCATCTGAAAGAGCTTTGTTTTCTGAGCCGACATCCAAAATTTCATCAATTTTGGTACACTGGAACTATTTTAAATAAATACGATTACATTATCATAAATCACCATCTTTGCACCCCTTGGTGGGACTTTGTATGGGAGCTAGCTGTCAACGAATGGATTTAGTTTTAACGATCAAAAATTTAAATCTTGATTTAAAAATCGAGATGAATGTCTACGGGATCTATAAAAATATCGTTGTGCTCAGAAAACGAAGTTCTACCAGATGATGTATAAAAATCGGTATATTTTTGGAAGTTAAACAACCCAATTGGATACAAATCCACGCTTGTAATATCGAACGTCGGATTTGACAGAATTTTGATTAAGCTTTTGCCCTGGTGTACTTTTGTAATCGCAATTAATTCGTCAACTCCATAATATTATTAGGGCATTAGGCCCTAAGTAACATTGACAGATTCTCTTTGTTGACTTTCTCTTTGTATCCCCACGGCCGTGTAAAGACATTCCCCGGTATTTTCATAACACAGATCGATAAAAGAAGCTTTTATCTAGCATCTAATACGACAAACACAACAAGAAACGGTTATGTGCTCAAGTTATTAACGAAAGAGAAAGTCGACGAAGAGAATCGATCAATGTTACCTAGGACCTAATTCAATTTTCTGGTTGATTTGTCAAATGTTTTGGTAGAATGACAGATTGGACTGATATTATATAAATTTTCAAATTGGGCGTTTTTTCACATATTTTTATAATTTTCTGATTATTGATAATTAAAATTTCTATAACAAAACTTAGAGATGGTGAGCTCTGCAGTAAAGAGAAGCATTAAACTCGATTTGTTTACAAATGTCAGATAGGACCTAGATATCTGTCTGTTAAAGAAAGTATTGAACGATAAGAACAGCTGAACATGTTTTTGGAGCCGAATTATTAACGAAAGACAGAGTCGATGAAGAAAATCGTTCAATGAAGATTAATCTATTTGAAAAGAAGACGTGAGATGCCTTAATTTCACCATTTCGAACCGCAACAGTCCTCCCTAATAAAAAATAACCATAAACGAACGATAGCCCAAATCATTGAACTATTCCACAAATGGTTTGGATGATACCCAGAACACGTCGTTAAGCAAATTAACCATACAATTTTTATTAGGGCTGTCACTAACCGGCGCGGTCCAGAAATCAACAAACCCTTCTCCAGTAACTAAGACCTAGTCATATTTTCCCGTACTAGAGAGGTAGTCGGGACCAATGAACAAAAGAAAACCAAACAGAGCCCTCCTACACGGCGAATGAGAACGACCCAAAATGGAGTTTAGTTCACTCATAATCGCCAAAAGTGTCGGAACTGAGCGATGACTAAATTTGCCTCATGGTTTCCTGTGGAAACTCTCGCAAATCTGCCGGAAAATTAGGAAAATTGACGAAAATTTTACTCAGTCTAGGAGTAGTATCAATAGACTGAGTGAATCCAATCTTTACTTTTTTCATATTCGGGAAGTTTTTCTGGACAAACCTGCAAAAACATGAGGCAAATTTACTCATCGCTGAGTTCCAGCACTTTATGGCATTTATGAGTGAACTAAACTCAAATTTGGGTTGTTATCATTCGCCGTGTACTCGTACCATGAAAGCGTGTTTGTCTAACCGGCAGTGCAGTATACTTCCCTGATGAATGGCATCGTCGCCCGTCCATCCAAGCTGGACAACATACACTTGCCTGATGACGACGACGACGACGACTGATAAGACTGATAAACAGATAACGCTGTTGTAGACAAAAAGCCTAGCAAAGCCAGTCCCAGGTAGAAGACTTGCTGCGGCTAGATGTGTGTGAAAGAACCCCTAAACCGCCGTACAATGAATGCAACGAACACACTTCTTGGCATCGCACTGAGCCATAAGACCGTGAGTAGCGTACGTCGTAGTCGTCGCGACAATGGCCTGTAATACGCGACAGTACTTGTCGAACGGTTTATCTAGGCTACGCGCGCGTACGGAAGTGCTCGTTCGAATAAGGATTTCAGTCGGAGTGCGAAGAATTCCTGGATTCCGTCCATCCGAAACGTGGTTGACCATACGCCGTCCGTCACCCGACTGTCCGTTATGTAACGATATAGAAGAACAATCTGACTCTCGGTAGATCGGACCTGCTTTCGTGACAACGTGAATACGCGATCCGACGCAAAATGGAAGCCTTCATCAACGAGATGGTAGAACCGAGGGTGCTGGATTTGATTGTGCTGATTTTGCCGAAATGGAAGCTACTGATATATATCTTTCTGATGAATGTAAGCGAATTAATGGGTTGCGGCCTTCGGTGGCGGTTCGTTCGGGGAAACATTTTACTGCTACGCGAGTTATCTAAACTTAGTTTGGCGATAAGTAGATAAGAGGGCGAGCCTATGCAAACATTTCCCCAGGTACTACTCTGGAAGGTGTGATTGTGATAGTCGGATTTTTTTTTCAATTATCATGGTTGTAAATGTTTTATGAAGTTAACTCAAACATTTCTTCGTGTAAATCACAGGAATACCATAAGCGAGCGCAATGACTCCTTTCTTCCATGTGCTATTTCTAGGGCTTCTATGTCAAAGAAGCTCTTGGGTTCCTGGTTTTTTTTGTGAATCAAACGATGATGTAGAATGTAAATAGATTACGAGTTCATCTATGACACTATCTTAAGCAGCTGCTCGATGGCCTGTGTAGCATTATCACTTAAGATGAAAGTGATTTCTCAGAGAAAACAATTTTTGAAAATTTTGTTAACTCACTAGATAACTTTGACCCACACGACGAAGACTTCACGATGCCTCTTTAGGCATTGAGCTTCTTGTAATTTTTTCGACTGAGGAATCCTGTTATGCCAGATTTTTCTTTAAATTAATTATAGGAGAAATGGATCTAATGTTGGTCTATGGATAAGATTGGGCCCATCGCTAAAAATCTGCTATTTATCAATTTTATCTAGATGAACGCGTCATTGGGACGGTACTAATGGATATTTTTGGTCGCTATTGAAAATTTAGTCGATTGCTGAATTTATGTATGGGCCCAAATTAGGAGCATTTAGGCCGACATTACATCAATTTCCCCTACGCTCTACAAAATGCGACTAATAGAAACGCAGACGCTGCTTAGATTGACGACAATACGTAAATTCCTCTATCTTATAATTTAATAATTCCGAAAAAATGTATTTTATGCAAGCTTGAATGTGACTAAAATCCCCCTCGGCAGGTTATCATCTTTTCGCCGATCTACTTCTTCGGCGTTATCCTGATCGACAACGTCGAGCTGCAGCTGATCTGCCCATCGGCAATGCTGTTCGGTTTCAACCTCATCCACCGGGCGCTGTTCATACGCCATAACCTGAACAACACCCGTTCCATGCTGGTGGGCATTGGCTTGCTGTGCGTTGGAATCTCAACCAGTGGCCTCGTGGCGATGTACAGCGATGATCGCGGAACCTACCAGACGATCGTACTGCTGTACAGCTTAGTCGGAGGTCAGTAACAGTATCTTTGAAAATCCTAACGCCGTTTACAAATTCACACATTTTTCTCAGGTTATGGTTATCACTTGGTGTTTTCAAAAATGTGGAAAGTCCTAGCGAAGATCTTCAACGCCAAGAAGGAAATGTTTGTCATTAAATTCCTCCACTCGTTCGGTCAATCCATGACCCCGCTGTTCCTGTTGGTCATATTCTACTGCCCGTGGAAGGACTATATCTACGGTGCACTGCTGGTGTTGCTCGGCGGAATTCTACTCAATCTCGTTCCCATCACCATCCTGATAGAGAACGAGAAGAACTTCCTGAAGCTTGACCTAGATTCGTTCATAAAAATCACTGAAAAAGGAAACGAATCCTTCTACAACGATGTGGCCAAGAACTTTACCGGAACGGAAGCCGTTTTCCCGGCACAAACACCACCCGAAGTGGAGCAGATGCCGATGATGAGTTGGAAGAATCCAGCAAATTACTGCCGCGATGAAGAGTTGGAGATACCTGTAATTCTGGAGGGCGACTGCGAAGACGATCTATTGAACCGGGAGGGGAAGTGCTACAATCACGATGGGGTAGAGATACTGGAAATAATCATCGAAGAAGACGAGGACAATGCCTCGGAGATTGCAGACGTAGCCGTGAACGTGCAACCTGTCAAGGAAGCTGATAAGACTAAGTGGCTTACATTAAGCCAGATATTCATATCAATTGCTAGACTATATCACAGCATCCAGGTGCGACAGAACTTCAACACCAGGATCGGGAAATCGCTCCGCTTCTCGATCAGAGAGCTCAGATTCTACAGCTGTTTGTTTCTGAAATCCACTGACGTATGCATTTTCGTACTTTTCCTAACGGTGCTGCCAAGGTTTATGTCCCACCATTACTATTATCGGGGAAAGCCGCGGCAAATGCTGCTATTATCGTTGGTCATTATCTCCTCTTCGTGGGCGACGTTTTCGCTGTTGCTACTTTGGTGTGACATCAAGCTCCGCAAGCAGCAAGATAAGCTACTCATATTTAGCATTCTCTTCAAAGCGTTCGGCTACTTTTGCGTCTATTCGACCAAGTCCAGCTTTTGGACCGTGTCCGGATGTATTCTGATAGGCGTAGGTCACGCCATCACCTGCTTCTATCAGGATCTGGTGATTAAGCGGAAGTTCAGCGCTCGCCAGTGGAGTCTGGTGAAGGGAGCCCTCTGTCTGCTGAGCGGACTGTTAGTGATAGCAATAGCTAGCTTAACCAATGTAGCGTTCATCTACTGTAGGATAGATAACGTACTGCTGACCCTGCTGTTGGTTTACTGCTTCAGTGGGAGCGTGTGGTTGGTGTTTAATTTTAGGATAATTTTCCGGTAGGTTTTAATAAACGATGCGAACGTTTGTGTAAACAGAAAATTTCTGGGGTTTTTGACATCCGAAATTGTTTCCTTCGTTGGAATATTGTGCAGAAGTGGCACTCGGATGGTGAAGTAATGATATCGGAACCATATAGAATTTCATTGTCTGTTAACTGGATAACTGTTCCACGGTCCATAAGGACTGCATAGAATATGGGACAGCTATGCGTATAACGGTATAATACCTGCAGATAAATAAGCATCAGCAGTGTTCAGTGCTTTTCGTAGCTTCAGCTCTTCAAGAAAACGATAAAATTATTCCAATTATTTAAAATCCTCCGCCAAATCGTAGTGCTGCGCTATTTACCGAGAACGTTGACTGGAAGCACGGGAAGCACCTACGAACATTTAAACCTTATTTAGATGATTCAATGCAGTTCAACCTATAGTCACTAAACCAGTTGACAGCCAAGCACCGTGCGAGATAGACGTATTGCTTTTATGTATCATCTACGGTGTCGTGTTACAATCGGATGGTCTCCTCTGAGGATGAATAATGTTGATGTATGAAAACATGAAGTTCAACATTACAGACACAATAGACATTCAGTTCCATAATGTTCGGAAGCATGTTTATGTCGAGATGGTAGATGAAGCAACAGCCAAGCTCTACTATAAGTCTCATATTCTACAGCAGGAGTACAAAATTCCTATGTAAGTACACTGAGCCAACTTCCACATTCAATGTTATATGGTAGGCATATAATTTTGCACTATTGGAATTTCTTATGAAATTTATCTTAGAATGAAAATGCTGGTTATGATTTATATGCAATGCATATTATATGACTCTCAAGTAGTCATGTTATTATTGTGTGCAATAGATTTCATTTTAACAAACGGTGAGAGTATATGGAAATAATTAACTTATACATTATAAATCAATATTGCTCGTTAAACAAAATACATTCAAAATAAATTTGATCTATATGCAGTTCACATGCTTTTTATTAATACTTCAAATAACCATAGTACAGTGCCAATATTCAATATAATGGAAATTTGCTACAAATATTTGGTTTAAAATATATTGACATGTTTATTAAGCTAAATATACATTACTATTTTTTTTAACTAGTTCGTTTATTTACTAGGCTCAGTCGTGTGTGACACTTTGCAGAGCCAAAATCAGTAATGTTTGATTTACATTTTAAATAGCAGTATTTCTAGGTTAGTATTGGGTACCAATTACTCGTGGCGGGCTCGAGGTTAATGGGTAACAATTTCGATTGGAAGGATCTAGGTAGGAAACTGGTTTCTGAAGCCTTCTTCAGATACTACTCTCGGACTGGGCAGGGGCAAGTAGCACAGGAACAGGAGGATAATAAGACTGGGACACAATGCCTGGAAATTGTTTGGAAAGGAGGGGATAGTCACATCAAACTCTAACATCAGACAAACAAAGGAATTCGTAGATCGCTTGCATGTAGGGAAGATCACGTGTTCCCAATACATCTCTTACTTCACGGAAGGGTTGTCTACCTCGGGCCACTAGGGTATCCAATAGTCGTGCTCTGGAGGCGTCATTACCCGGGCAATACCAAACTGCGTGATCGATGTCATCATAACCGGTTCTGCACCTACATATATTGCTGTCAACGAGGTTTATTCTATAGAGATGTGCGTCTAGCGAGTAGTGGTTGGACATAAGTCTTGACATCACTCGAATGAATCCCCGACTTATATCCAGACCTTTGAACCACGCTCTAGAAGAAACATTTGGAATAAGCAAACTTATCTGCTCCCTTACCTTTGAAAGGAAATAAGATGAGTGCCGACCTTGTTTCATCGACCGAATAGCCTCAATCGAACTGAGACTATCCGAGAAGATGAAGTAATGGTCTATGGGCATATCGGAAATCATCCCCAATGCGAAGTTGATTGCTGCTAGCTCAGCAACATAAACGGAACAAGGTTCCTGAAGTTTCCGAAAGGCGGTTGAGTATTCATTGAAGACACCGAAGCCAGTGGATCCATCAGTGAACAATCTTCTACTGCAATTGACTTGTTGGTACTTTTCAGTCAGCAAAAATGCGGGGAATTGAGATAGGTCGAAGTTGATCTGGAACTCCTTGAATAGCCTGTTTCATGGAGAGCTCATAGTCAATGGGGGAACTGTAGTAGTAAAGCATACAAGAGAGGGGTTATAGCAAGGAAGGCTAATATCCGATGACATATAATTAAGATAGATTCGCACGAATCTAGACTGGATGCTCAATTCGAGCATTTCTTCGAAGTTTTCAATCACAAGGTTGTTACTGACAATCAATCAATATTCTTAATGAGAGCTCCCAGAAACGGTTCTGCAGGGGTTTTACTCCCGCTAGAACCTCTAGGCTCATATTGTGTTTTGAATGCATACAGCCAAGGGCAATACGTAAACAACGATATTGAATACATTCCAATTTGATTAGGTGGCTTTTTCTTGCCGAGAGGAAGCAAAAAGAGCCATACTCAAGAACTGAAAGAATAGTCGTTTTATATAGTTTAATGAGGTCTTCCGGGTGAGCACCCCACCATGTCCCGGAAATTGATCGTATATCGATATCAATCTGAAAGTTTGAACAGCAATTTATTGATAATAGGGTAGAGCGCTACTTCGTCGGGGGAGGTAGCTCATCGATTCTTCCGGTTCGCCTCCTAGCTTCGTGCTATAAGGTACCAGGCGATAACCAGGGTAGTTGATCGATAGCTCGATGACGTCATTTCGTTGGCGTCTGCAATGGGAAATTCTCATAGCAGGCGTTGACGATGGGACGTTGTCGAGTTGTTGAATAGCAACTATCGTGGTAACTCACCGATTACCTGTCGATCTGCCAAATTTGGAAAGACGTCTGCATTGAATTGTCTCAGATTATAATATTCCGCCCCTATATCACAAGAAATTGCGAGTAGCTGAGTGGAATGGAGATAAGTTAAGCATTGGGTACAGGACCAAGTCTCCCCTGGGTGGTGCCAGAAGATGAGCGCAATAGAATCATCAAGTTGCCATAAGGCACGGAATGAGACTATTGCATGGCTGGGTAGTCAAAGTCTTCCATTCGTTAGTCATTTCAGGTGGATTAGAACAAGTTTAGGTTTAGGGTGGGCGTTGGCCAGATTTGGATTTTTCAGATATATAGACCTAGATTATTTAATACACTAGTAACCTCAACCTTTGTCACAATGTTTCATTGTTATTAATCAACACTCAATGGGTAAAATATCAAATTTGCGGTAAATTTGAAAAAAAAAGGTAACTTGGAATGTAGAGCGGGTAGTGGACGATTCTGAAGCCTGGCCATGTGAGTGGGTTACGGGTTTATTTGATTGTACGTCATTTCCAAGTCATATATAGATACATTCATACTATTGGCATTTTGTATTTGAGATAAGACAGAGACAGGATGCGGAGGGCCCGCTTAGGGGGAGCGTAACCCATGTTATGGCTTCCATTTATTAAATAGTTCAGATAGGCTGGAAATGATAGGTTCATGGTGAGAAAATGTACCATATGGTGCCTGTTCACTGATCAAAATTAGATTCAAATCGTCTGGCCCTGCCCTGGAATAAGGGGATTGACGATTATTTGTCAAGTTTCATTTTGCATTTGCATATAATTGTAAGTTTAGGTTTGCTTTTGTAATAGATAGATAGATAGTTTGCCTCAATTGAAACATTGAGTTGTATAAACTTGACGAATCATACCTCTAAAATAGTAGTAGTTACAGTGCCGCATGATCTAACAACCACTGCCTGCAACTAATGTTGAAGGGGCCGGCAGGGCTGATTATGGATCAAAACTAACATAACTCTAACACTGAAATGATCCCGAAACCAACGCTCATTCATTGCACTTTGAGTCATAAAGTAGTTTTATTTATTTTCCTACTAATCTATCTACACACTTAATTTTTTCTACCGAGCTCGGCTGTGCGGGTCTCGGCGGGGAGCAGTGTTAGATTTTTAACAATATCTCAACAATGTGTGGCTCTTTATCAAATTCAACGAAACTTATGGAAAGGGGAATAAATTTAGAAGTCATCTTTGATAGAAAAATTTAATTTATTGATAAAACCCGTTCAAGAAAGAGAAGTAAAGTGTGGGTTGTCCTTAGTAAGACGGAAATTAGATCAAAAACCCTATGCATAGTTTTTTATCGAGAATGTTGGAATATGTGCAAACAAAACTATAACAAAATCATATTGCGCATTTCCAATCAAACTGCGCAAATAAGCATGTTTTACCTTGTTAAAAAGTGTGATAAAAGTGCAAGTTCCCTTCTAATCTTTTTGTTGTTTTCGGTGCACTTTTTTCTTATAACGCACACTAAAGCAATTTGAAGAAAACGTGCACTTTAATCACATTACTTCTTCTTCTTCTTCGCATTTCAAGCTTATTGCATATCACATATTAGCTTATTGCGTGCTCTCAACTTAGTGTTCTAGATGCACTTCCACAGTTATTAATTGAGAGCTTTCGATGCCTGTACCATTTTTGCATTGGTATAATTGTGTGTTAAGTCCAATCATACTTCTATGCCCAGGGAAGTCGAGAGATTTTCCAACCCGAAAAATTCCTAGACCGGACCGGGAACCGAACCCAGCCACCTCCAGCATGGTCTTGCTTTGTAGCTGCGCCTTTACCGACTGAGCTAAGGGAGGCCCCATCACATTAATAATTTCATATTTCTAGTATGTTAAATAAATGATACTCACTAGTTGGTATCCAAATTCACTTTGAACGTGCTTCCAAATTTGATTCTTCCACAATTTTTCCTCTGCTGTTGATTTTCCCAAGAATTGAATGCGTGATGCGAAGCTTTCCTTCCATTTATCAAGAATTGTAGCCCATGGTCCATCGTTAAGCATCAACCAGTTCATGGACAATACAGATGCTGTGTTGTTTTTCGTGCCATCGGTTCCTGGCCGAATTCGCTTGGCATACTCCTCTTCTGATTTGTCACGTTTACGGGATTTGGTTCTCAAATTACAAATCTTGTTGTTAATAATACCTTCTGGATTCCTTTTGGTGCCGCCTTTTTCCAAATAGTATGTTTCCTATAAACCGTAACAAAAAGCTTAAAATGTATAAATATTTCAAACGGTAGCACCTCCCAAATAAAATAAAAACTTTCTTTATAGGTTCTATACGCGTTGCTATTACCTTATTTTCCGATTTGAATACTGGCGATACTGTTAAAGCATACTCCTCAAGGTCTTCTTGCAACAGTCTTGTTCTGTTCGCCAAGTGCCATTCGGCGATAATACCCGCCAACTCGTATTGTCTTCCAGTCGACAACTAACCGATTTCAGATCGACGCCCAATGTCCTTACCCAGTTCTGAAGAATTTAGCAAGTGCAGTAAAGTTGCCGGGCTGAACAATTTTCGTCCAGCAGAATTGTCGTTCACAACTTCCACACTACTTCCAGTATTGAGACCGCTACAACCGGCAGTATCTTGATTACTCAAACGCTGTCGAAAAAGAAAAAAAAATACTGTTAGTCATAAATACAATGCAAAGGTTTCTAATAATTAATTAACATTGTTTTACCTGTTTAGTATTTGTAATGTCCTTTAGACATACGAATCCACCTGTAGCACTGCTCGACAGGGTACATGGTGAATCGTGGGGATGATGATTAATGTTTGTGTTTGCTGGGGTTCTTTCTTCAATTGTTTCCTGGCTGCTGCGATTTTGAGTAGACCTGAGCGTAACCTCTTCTGCCACAGGAATCTGTTCCGGCTCTTGATTTGAATCGTTTTCTACCTTCACTTCGCTTTCCGAAACTATCCACGGTGATAGGGAAGCCAGATTATTTTCACAGCCCAGAAAGTTCTGTAGTTCCACTTGCTGCAAGGAAAGTAAATCTGTTGAAAAATAATTTTTGCAACATTACAGATAAAGGTTTACGTTTCTCTGTCGCCACTGCACTACGGTCAACAATCAGTTCGAAACTAACGATTTTAAATTGGCTCACTGCTTGACTAGCCTATTGGTCCCAAGCAAACGATTAACGTATTCCATTCTAGTATAAATTCCAGTACTACACTATGTTTGTTATGATTTGCTATGAAAGTTTGACAGATAAAATGAGGGGTTCATGGATTTTCCTATGTTTCGAGGGGTGAATCGATTAGCTTGGGACCGAAGATAGTACCAGAGCGGAGCCAAAAAGTTGAACACGTATCTTCTGGATCTTCTGATCTTAGAGTTACCTCTATGCTACGGTGTTGAAGATTTTCTGTGTGTTCCAAACGAATCCGTCGCTCAAATTGGTGGACTGCAAAACTTCTTCAAGTGTTCCATAGTCTATGGTGGATAGCTCTTGAATACCAATGTTACGTTCTATCAAAAGAAAACAGCTTTTTAATCAGTCAGTTGTAATTAATTTAAATACTGTACTTACCACCGAGAAGATCGAAAAAAACTAAGCGGAAATCCCGAGTCCAACAACAAACGCTCTCGTTCATCAGCCATTTTCACTCTTTTATCCACTGCTAAAATGATACAGTCGATATGTCATACACGCAAAAATCCATAATGAAATTGGGTCTGCCAAAGTTATGTGCAAAGCATGTGAATCGCACATGGTACATGCATATAACTTCTACGCGAACGAATGCCTTTAATGTTTATGGATTGCTAATAAATTTGAACTGCTTTACGCTTGATACGTATAGGGATTCATTTGGAATAAAAGTGCCAGACTTGGAGTTGAATATATATGATATTTCTGATAAAATTACCATACTGATTTATTTGAGTATAGAAGATGAAGCCGAGGGGAGCGACACATCTAAATCTCAATTCTAGATACTCGAAAAATCTTTTTTAATTTCTCGCATCTACTTGTATCGCGCATCATTGTTTTGCAGGAAATCTTTAGAATCGTCATCAATCTTTTTTCTATTTACTCAATGTTTGTTTTGATTCGCTATGAAAGTTTGACAGATAAAATGAGGGGTTAGTGGGTTTTCCTATGTTTCGAGGCGTGAATCAATTAGCTTTGGACCGAAGATAGTACCAGAGCTGAGCCAATAAGTTGAACACGTTTCTTCGGGACCAACTAGTCTTAGAGTTACATCTATGGCAGTAGCATCAAGGAGGAACAGATGCTAATAAATGTAAAGATGTCTTGCAAGAAACCCAAGACAAACGTAACCGAAAAGCAGGGTTCCTTCCATTCATTTTGGCTAAAAAAAATGTTTTATAAAATTATGGAATAATAAGATATTATAATAATATTTTGTTTGTGTAAACAACAAGAAAAGATTGTGGAGTTTGTGTTTGACACATAATACCAGCCAATGTTGCTGCATGAGAGTCGCAATAAGCGATTTTGTCATCTATCTCACCCACTCTTCACTCTTCACTCTTCGCGAAGAGGCGATCAGAAAATTGTTCATTGTGGCTCTGTCAAAGCTAAATTTGCAGGTTTTATGTGTCAAACACAAACTTTAAAAATTTGTCTTGTTCCGTACACATACAAAATACCATCATAATATCGTATTATTCCATAATTTCCTAAAACATTTTTTTAGTCAAAGTGAATGGAAGGCACCCTGCCGAAAAGTTTCTGATTGTAAATCCTACACAGAAAAAAAAAAGATGTTGAATATTACATCCGAACTGCTGCAACCAGGTCAATCCATCGGTTGTGTAATATAACGTTTTACGATGTACATCGATTTTGCGAACAAAATTACATCCATTGATGTAATATTGTATCTGGTTTTTGCTATTACATAATTATTTCATACATCAGCTTGAATTACATTGATCGATATTACATTTTTTTTGCTGTGTAAGTTCTCCCCAGCAACCACTGAATCACGACCTTACTAATTAATTGCAAATTCAACCCATTGCTTGGTCCTTCTTCCTGGGTGGCCAATTTGTCCTTCTTCCAAGTGCCAATTTGTCTGCCTCGTGCAGCGGGAGGGCCAATGTCCGTGTCAAGGACTAATCTTCGGACAAGTTACCCTGAACGGTAGCTGCACGCTGAATAATATACGATCTCTACAATTGCGAAACGGTTATGGAACTCTACTACTGCTGTTGACGCAACAAGTCAGTGTTATCAACAATCAATACGAAACTAACGATTTTAAATTGGCTCACCACTTTAGTAGCCTATTGGTCCCAAGCAAACGATTAACGTACCCTATTCTAGTCGAAATTCTAGTACTACGCAATGTTTGTTTTGATTCGCTATGAAAGTTTGACAGATAAAATGAGGGGTTATTGGTTTTTCCTATGTTTCGAGGGGTGAATCGATTAGCTTGGGACCGAAGAGAATACCAGAATTGAGCCAAAAATTTGAGCACGTTATATCGGGACCTTCTTGTCTTAGAGTTACCTCTATGGTGTTATAGCTGGCGGCAAGTTCCAGCCCATAAAAGCATAACAGTCACATCAACCACTCGGGTTTTTTTTTTCAGCTACCATCGGAATGTAATTTGTGATTAGCCCCGACTCATTATTTTTGAACGGCCCTTATATTTGAAATTACGTTCTAAGTTTATAGGGATGTTTGATTTTCATTCGAATAATCGATTAACGAACGTTGTTAATCGAGTAACTAAAAAATGGGACATAATTAATTTTGGTGTGATAGTTTTGATAAAAAATGCGCTACCGAGGGGGCAGCATAACCACAAAACATCTTGCATTGGATGAAAGGGACCATGAAAGAGGACACTTAAACAGAAACTTTTTTCTTCCGACAGTTTCATCTTAGTATTCTTATTTGGTCACATCTTTGCTTGATTTCCTATTTGGGGTCACAATTTACCCGTATTATAAAGCGCTAAGCATAATGAAAACGTTGCTTTTGCGTTTATATACCTGTTAACCCATGGGTTATCTGTCAATTTTACGTTAACGCAACGCAAACGTATTCATTGGGCGTGATCTTGAGTTTGTCGTCGCTTTGTCAGGTTTATTCCAAATCTGGTTAATTTATGTCAGCAATGTGGAAAAACTGATTTAGCGTGTATTTTACCGCAATGTCGCAGCAAAGTCTGGCAACGCTGTTCGTAGAGTCTGACATTTTCCCTTCTTCGCAATCGTCATCATGTCATCATCAGCATCATCGTCGTCATAAAGCAGATACATCAAAACAAAAACCAAAACAATCTTCCACCGACTGCTTGCTTCTGCAAAGCTTCTCGTTACCAGACGAAATAGTGCTGCATTTTTCGCGATGGAAATGTAAGTAAATGCTATCAGTTTCAATTTCAATCAGGAAATTCAGAAAATAATTCCACCGCTTCTTTCAGCGTCAACCCGAATGCGGCAATCCTAACCAACTTCGAGGTTATGGCGACCTTGAAAAACATGAAAAGTAGCAAGAAAAAGTACGGCCTGCGGAATCTGGCCACCATTACCTACGAAACGGTGCAGTTCCTCGAGGACACCGCCTGTAAGGAGCAAACCTCAGAGTTGGTTGTAGAATTTCTGAAAGCCATGAAGCAGTTCAATCTCACCAAGAACGAATGCTTGATGATGATCAATGATCCGCCCGTTTCTGCGCTGCACATTCAGATTATGATCGAAGATTCGGACGAGCGACTAACGGATGAGCAGGTTAATTTTATCATTGAATGCGCAGCCAAGCTACGAACAGGGATGGGTCAGCAGCAGGAAGGACAAGAATAATCGCTTCGGAGTTGTGTGCTGTGTTCCATTGTTTCTTATATTAAGAAATATGTATACATATTAAAATATTTTATTACATGTAGAACGTTATTTGCGAGAAAAAGGAACTCCTGCAGTTTATCGCTTCTGATCGCCAAGATCTTCGATAAAATCCTCGTCGATTTCTGGCCACTTCTCGGGAATCACATCGAACAGATCATCCTTAATGTCGCCTTGGATTACAATCTCGTCATCCCCAGTCACCGATGAACCGCAGGCAAACTTGGTTCCGAAAAATTTAGCTGCCACCTTAAGATCAACATCGAACGTGGCCATTCCTGTGACCACCGTAACTGACTTCTTCTTGCCTCTTGCTGATCGGGAAACGCATATCTTCTTTGGTCCATCGTCCTTGACTTTTTTGGTCTTCATCATACCCTTGCCGCCACGTTTCTGTCGCTTCTTGTCCTCCTCACCACCGGCAGCTGCACCATCTTCACCGCCTCCGGCTGCTCCCTCTCCGGAGCCACCGGTGGCACTTGCAGTCGTTCTGGTTCCTCCCGTTACCGAAGAACCCGTTCGCATCCTATCGAACTCTGCCGGGAGGTTCTTCTCCAGCCATTGTTTGCACTTTTCGTACTCAGGATAGTATTCGCAGTACTCCAAGGGCATCGAGCAGTTACCGCAGTACTGGACCGACAGGGGATAGTTGCAGCCCTCCTTCGGACCGATTTGCAGCTTGGCAGGAATTTCGCTGACCATTCTGGAAGGAAGCGAGGAAATAAGTTTGGCTCGGGTAGAGAAGTGATTTATTACTTACATATTTCAGTGAAAATTACTAGGGAAACTAGATAGATTGTAGATTGTGTTCTTTGGGCGAGATCGCAGCTTGAACGTGAAAACACAAAACGAGACTCAAAAACTGCGAAAACTGATGATCGATGTGACATTTATGTCAAATTTATGGATAGTGTACCAAAATCCCACTTCCAACCGGTCAACACTGGGAAACGGGGGCAACGGAGGACATCTATCAGAAAGTAGCTGAAACTTCTTCCAGGGTTGTATCACAGAGAACAGACGTCCAACTAGCATCTCCTGACTTCCTCCACACATGTGGTTTCACGTACAAGCTAAGTGAAATCTCAGTATTGGCAAATCAAAGTTGGCACTCGTGGAGAATAGACGAACTAAGGCTCTGAACCATTTGGTGGATTATTTTAACTTTTGGTTAAAATTTGACAGATGAAAAGTTATCGATTAACCCTGCTATCCGAGCGTGGTTACTTCTGACAGACAAGAAGTTAAATTTTGACAACTGTGGCTGAGTTCTTCTTGAAAACCGGTCGATCGACAGCACAGGGATATTCGAACATAGGAAATAACTTTCGAAATGTCACTTTTAACCATGAATTAAATTTAACTCGGCAAATGGTTCACAGCCTAAGAAAGTGATGATGGTTTTAAATTTTTCCACGGAGAGCTATACGTGTGCAATCTTAAAATGCTTTTATTTTGAAAATGGAGCATTGTATTTAAATCTGGTTGTTGCTACACTTGTAGAAAAACTAAAATCTATGCATACACCTAAAAATCTGAAAAGAAATTATTTTTCCTATATTATATATCTAATGAGTAGTCCTTAAGTTTTCTACTAACGTAGCTTTTGAAGGAGCAGAGCACTACCGGAAACCTCGGAAAAGGAACGAATTTCGGAAAAACGATTAAACACACGTAAACTACGAGAAAAGAAAAAAAGCTACTATTTTATTTGCGTCTTTTACTACAGAACTAGAACGCTAACTGAACAAAAAAAAACTTCCAACTGTCAACCAAAAGCAAATTTCAAGGTGTACCAATATAGGTTGTCTCTGTTGTCTGCATGTAGGGGTAGGACGCTAGTGGTCATTCTACTCCCACACTCCTCCTGAATGACCACCGACTTCACCTAAGTCGATAGTCCGATCCGTTCAATGAATTTGTTGAACATCAGTCGTCCCAACGGCTTTGTTAAAGCATCAGCAATCATCTCACTTGAAGGACAATACTCCAAAACTATAATCTTCCGTTCGCATAAGTCACGAATGAAATGCTTCTTCGTGTCTATGTGCTTTACCCTTCCGCTCGATCGTTCGGCCTTCGCAAAGCATATGCACCCCTGGTTGTCCTCGAAGATGGTAATCGCATCGGCCTGAGGTTCGTCGAGGTCATTCATCAATCGCTTGATCCAGATTGCTTCTTGACACGCCACGGTGAGTGCGTAATACTCTGCTTCCAACGACGAGAGTGCGACCGCATCCTGTCCTTTGCTCACCCAGCATATCGGCCCACCACCGTAGAAAAATATCACACCAGTAGTAGACCGCCTTGTTCGCTGATCTCCGGCCCAATCGGAGTCCGAAAATCCGATCAACTTCCATTCCTGTCCAGGTCCGTATGTCAGCTTCCGATCCTTCGTTGCATTCAAATATTGCACGATCCGCTTAGCTGCAGACCAGTCGCTTTGATTTGGCTCAGCTACCTTTCGTCCAAGCAATCCCACGCTAACAGATATATCCGGCCTCGCATTGACAGCCAAGTATAAAAGAGCTCCAACAACACTTCGATACGAGGTCTGATCCGAAAATTGCTTGCTATCATGGTTCGCAGATAAATACCCTGGATCCATAGGTGTTTTTACTGGTGGTGCCTTATCCATACCCAGCTGGCTCACCAACTTGTCAATATACGCCGTAAGCCGCAAAGAGTAGATTCTGTCCTCTTTCTGAATATCCAGTCCCAAAAAATGTCGAACAGGGCCGAGACAGGTAAGCTCGAACTCTTCCTTCAAATCTTCAGCCACTTTATTGATCTCTGCTTCATTCACACTTCCGAGTAGGAGGTCGTCTACGTATACTAGCAAGTATACCGTAACGCCTTGAACGTGCCGTACGTAGAGACACGAATCTGATGTACATTGCTGAAATTTCAGCTTCTTCGTCAACACAGCGTGGAGCACTTTATTCCAACAACGTGCCGATTGACGCAAACCGTAAATGCTTTTTACCAATTTACACACCATCTCCTCCTGTCCAGTTACGGTGAAACCGGGGGGTTGCGCATAAACAATTCTTCCTCAACTGTTCCATTTAAGTACGCCGTTTTAACGTCGTATTGTTTCAGTACTAGTCCCTTCTTGCCCGCAACAGCCAGCAACGCACGCAACGTAGTTATACGCGTTACTGGGGCAAAAATATCCGTATAGTCAATACCAAACTTTTGCGAGTAGCCCCGCGCAACAATTCTCGCTTTATGTTTGACTACTCTTCCATTTTCATCGCGCTTGAGTTTAAACACCCACTTCGCACTAATCACTTTCTTTCCGGTGGCAATCTCACAAGTTCCCACGTTTGGTTTTGTTCGTGAGCCTTAAGTTCATCCTTCATCGCACTTCACCACTCTGGCAAGGCCATCGCCTCCCGGTAGTCTTCGGGTTCTTCGTCGTGAGATGCCAACGCAACGACAAAATCGTCATATCTTCTTGGAAGAACACCTCGCGTAGAGCGCGGTGCCCTTCTCTGCACTTGTCCGGATTCGTGAATACTTTCATCACCGTAACCGAAGAAATCACTCTCGTTTGTATCATCAGCGTCCTCGTAAACTGATTCATCTTCTTCTTGCTCTTCAGGCTCTTCAACTGCCTCATCACTCTGGTTCCAAACCAGGATCACTTCACTTTCATCTTCTTCACGCATTTCCGCTGGAACTTGTTGGTCCTCCTGAACTGCATCTTCCCGCTCCGAGCCGTTATCAAGCTCGAGGAACCGCGCGTCGCGGCTGATGACGATCCGATCACTCTCACGATCCAGGAATCTCCAACCCTTGTGCTGATCCGAGTAGCCGACGAACAATAGCTTCTTTGCTTTGGGATCAAATTTCTTACGCTTGCATTCCGGGACATGGACATAAGCGGAGCACCCGAAAGCACGAAGACGGGTCAGATCCGGCTTCGTCCCAGTCCACATCTCGTACGGAGTACGATCTACAGCACGAGTAGGCAGCCGGTTCTGAATATAAGCTGCTGTTAATACTGCCTCTCCCCAGTAACATTTTGGCAGGCCTGCATCGAGCAACATGCAGTTAGCCATTTCTTGAAGCGCTCGGTTCTTGCGTTCCGCTACCCCATTTTGTTGTGGGGAGTAGGGAACCGTGAACTGCGCGTCGATACCTTCAGCCTTATAAAACTCCTGCAAATTGTTACTAGTATACTCACCTCCGCCATCGGATCTAATGATGCGGGGCTTCCGTCCGAATCCATTCTCCGTCCAGCGCACGTACTCCTTTATCTTCCCTGCTGCCTCGTCCTTGGACTTCAGGAGAAAGACCACACAGAATCGACTGAAATCATCGATCATGGTCATCAGGTACTTGTTACCACTAGGTGTTTGATTATCCATGGGGCCACAAAGGTCCGTGTGGATCAGATCCAAAGGCTGCTTAGACTTGCGTTCAGTTACCGCTGGGAAAGGGAAACGAGTCAACTTCCCCTTCAGACAACATTCACAAACTATCTGCTCACCGCAACTCTTGACCTCCAGTCCACTTGCCAGATCTTTCGCCTTAATCGACTCTATGACATCCGCATCTCGATGACCAAACCTTCTATGTCAGGTGTGTTGGCACAACAAGGTATGGTTTCCACACACCGCACGCATACCCTGCTCGGCCGTTTTCAATTTGTACTGGTTGCCGACGGTTTCACCAACTGCCACTACAACGCCATCCGCAGATTTTACTTCGCAACGATCTACGCCGAACACCACTGAAAATCCTTTGAGTGCCAGCTTCCGGACCGAGATCAGTCCACCTTCTAGAGAAGGGAAGTACAGAACGTTCTCCAACGTGATGGCAATTCGGTTTCCATCTCCGTTTACACCGAACAACACTCCACTACCGCATCCAGCAGACATCGTTTTGGTTCCATCCGCCAGGGTCACATCAACAACGACACCTCTTTTCATTTCGTTGAAGAAAGTACGGTCGTTGGTCATATGACACGTACAACCGCTATCCACAGTCCATGCTCCGGGAATAACTCCTCCTGCGACGAAGCACACAGCTCCAAAAACAGCGCTGGGTTTCTCAGCATCCCGCTGCTCCGGCGCCGGTTGTGTTTGCACCTGCTTCGCTTGCTGGTCTGGACTATCCTTCTGACTTGACTGGCTTAGGCCTTGTTCCTTTTTCGCTGCTAGAGACTTCCTGCAATTCTTCTTCAGATGACCCGGCATATTGCAGAAAAAACACTTCCGAGTTTCACTTTTTGGCAGTGAAACGCTGATGCTGGGGCAGGTGATGCCGGTGGAGTTTCAACTTAATTGTTTTGGTTGTGGAATTGCTTTGGGGACAGCTGATGGAGTTGAAGGTTTCACCGGAAGTTTCATTGCTGGAATAATCTATATGTTTGGAGTAAGTTCTCGTGGACTCGCGGGAACACTCTTTTCCTTCTGTTTATGTTGCTGGCTGAGGTTGCGTGTTCGTCTGGAGTAAATTAACTCAGAGTACAGAGTACTTCCAAATTGTTTTAGTTGGAAGGTTGGAAGAATTTTGGAATTTGGTCTGTTGTTATGTCCTGTAACTCGAAAAATTCAATTTCACACCGTTCAAAATCTGTAAATCAGCTAACACCTCTTGCAGTATGTACTGCAGAGTGGCCATGTTTCTTATTTTTTCATACATGTAAAACACGTAGCATGTACGTGAAGGTCAAGCTGTCAAAAGAGTGCCTTCAACTTATGTGATTTTCACATAAATGTTATGGGATAAAAAAGTGGATATGAAATGTGTTCCTTATGAACATCAAATACTGATAACTAAATTCTACTTACGTCAGGTAAACTCACAAAAAAATATACGTATTGAGATCTACGTGATTTTTCACGTAGCATTAACGTGTAGAATTTTTTGAGTGTATGTTTTCAAGAAAAACATTTTCAATGAGTTACGTCTGTTTGTCTGTGGTGCTGGCATGGTATATCATCAGGGTATATCTAAACAGCGATGCATTTCGTGAATCTTCAGGGGTGGAGGGAAGTGTGAACATACCGTACCAAACGCTCCGAGCTAGGTTATGAGTGAATGTAACAGTAATATGCAATGTAATGAATGGTATATAAAATACAGTGGGCCTTATTACGAGTGTCACTTCACGGTGAAAACGAAGTGAAGTGACCAGTTGTCACTCACGGTGAAGTGATTGCCGTGTAAATCAAATGGGAATCACTTCACCGTGAGTGAGAAGTTGTCACTTCACCGTGAAGTGACATCGGTAATAAGGGCCAGTGTGATGGAAGGATCTCACCAAATGCCTCCAATGTTAACCAAATTCCCGATTTCCTTTTTTCCGTTTGTCAGCTGTAAGCTTCTCTCTGGCACTTAAAAGTCCCTCCTCGGCAACATGATCGCACTGAACGATGGGACGTTGGGGGTTTGGTGGCTTGACAGCGGTTCCAGGAACAAGCTGGCGGATATTGTAGGTCCTGCAGACCGTCGATGTACGTGCACTCGCGGTGTTCCGAATGGAAGATCTTCCGTTGCTGATGATTGGCCATTTGCGCCAGGAATTGAGCTGCTCGTGAAAATAACATCTTGAATGGCTTTGGTGGCGACCCAGAACCGGGCAATCGAATCCAGGTCCATATATCGTAGTTGTTGACCGGATCAGCACCCAAGTATAAATATAACACAGGTCATCACTGGAATTTCGAATCGGGGAAAATGTGCTCCAATTACGAGGCAAGCTATCACACATAAATTATTAATTTTAAATTTTTCCAAATTTTCAAACGCAACAAAGAAAACAAACGTCACGGCCGTACGGACGCACAGCCTACCACAAACGAAGTGACAGACGGAGCGGCTCGAAAACTTTGGTGACTAACCTGCTATTGCAATTTTTCAGTGTACCACATGGCAACACCACTACTACTGGATTGTACCACATGGCAACACTACTACTAGATTGAACTAGCATTTTCACCAAATGTACTAGAATGTTTTGGTTCTATCTCTTTCACTCTACTCAAAATTGAAATGCTTAAAAAAATGACAAAATGATACGCACTCTTTGCACACTGTCAAAGAATCATTGTACACAAAATCAACTTTGTTCAAATCAAAACAAAAAAACTAACCCATCTGGTGGATGATGGCACAAGCTTCCAAGAAAATTCTATTACAGTGAACCACATTATTTAAATGAATTTCTTCGCCAGTAAGTCGTCTGTCACTTCGTTTGTGCTAATACAATCGCATCCAGTACGAGAAAGCATCCTGGAAAATCATTAGGTTAGATAAGACCTAATCATTTTTCTTGTCAACATTGATGTTTGCAGCATATCTGAGATATTGACGATTCTGTGAAAGGATTCGAGTTCAAATAAACCGTGGAGGCACCAAATTCGAAGCAGTTTCTAAATCGACGCACTCCATAATGTTCGACTATTTTAAATAATTATATTTGAAATGTTACTTCTGCAAATATTAGTTTCAGTGCTCTAGGGGGATGTTGGTGTCCCAACAAACATTGGAAGTGGAATAAGAGCTTATTCAGACAAAAATATGCTTCTTGAGCTAAAAAATTGCTTATTCAGCCTTTAATCAGCAGGTAAATTTCTCCTCGGTTTAGCGTGACATAATTAATGCATGGGCCATTTCGTGAACCTTCAGGGGTGGAAGGAAGCGTGAACATACCGTACCAAACGTTCCGAGCTAGGTTATGAGTGAATGTAACAGTAATATGCAATGTAATGAATGGTATATAAAATACAGTGTAATGGAAGGATCTCACCAAATGCCTCCAATGTTAACCAAATTCCCGATTTCCATTTGACGTTTGTCAGCTGTAAGCTTCTCTCTGGCACTTGAAAGTCCTACCTCGGCAACATGATCCCACTGAACGATGGGACGTTGGGGGTTTGGTGGCTTGACAGCGGTTCCAGGAACAAGCTGGGGGATATTGTACACACTCAGCGACGATTTGCGTGTTCGGTAATTTTTTACCGGAAAAAAAACTGTAAATGCAGAATATTACAGATTTTTCGGTAAAAAAAATTAATTTTACCAATATTCGGTAAAGTTTAAACGAAGTTTCGGTAATCTGAATATTTAATTACCGAACACTGTAAAAAAAATACAATACGATCTGTAAAATGTGGTAAACGCCGAATTCGGTAAAAAATTACCGAACACACTGTAAATCACAAACGAAGTGACAGACGACTAACTGGCGAAGAAATCCATTAAAATAATGTGGTTCACTGTAATAGAATTTTCTTGGAAGCTTGTGCCATCATCCACCAGATGGGTTAGTTTTTTTGTTTTGATTTGTACAAAGTTGATTTTGTGTACAACGATTCTTTGACAGTGTGCAAAGAGTGTATCATTTTGCCATTTTTTTATGCATTTCAGTTTTGAGTAGAGTGAAAGAGATAGAACCAAAACATTATAATACGTTTGGTGAAAATGCTAGTACAATCCAGTAGTAGTGTTGCCATGTGGTACAATCTAGTAGTAGTGGTGTTGCCATGTGGTACACTGAAAAATTGAAATAGCAGGTTAGTCACCAAAGTTTTCGAGCCGCTCCGTCTGTCACTTCGTTTGTGCTGTAAATGCCAAATCCGTTTACCGAACTTCGGTACATTCAGACTGTCAAATCATGGGACGGCTTTTTTTTACACATAACCGCAAGCTGAGAGAAGTGAGACCAGTGAAAGTTGTGTAATTTTTATCATGGAACAGGTATGGAAGCAAATTCAAGACCAGGATGAACGCATCACTGAAATTTTTGGAAGACTCGAACGATTGACCACTTTGTCAAGCAGTTTTAGCGTGACTTTCTACCAGCTATTTCACAAAACTGGACCAAATAATTTCTATTTTTTTATGAAACGCACAAATGTTGGCTACTATTCTCGAGATACTAGAAGAAAAAATCTCAAAATAATGTTTTATTTCAAAGTTCGAGTGGTAGTAAACGTCATTTTAAGTGCTCGAATAAAGTGGTTAATTGCGCAATATGCTAGAAAAATCTGGCGATTCTAATTGGACGTGGAATGAGGGAAGCGTTTGAAATGTTGATCCAATCGTTCTTCGTTTTTGATACTGTACCGGCACCGTCAGACAAACAAATCTTCCTATTTTTCGGACCGTCGATGTACGTGCACTCGTGGTGTTCCGAATGGAAGATCTTCCGTTGCTGATGATTGGCCATTTGCGCCAGGAATTGAGCTGCTCGTGAAAATAACATCTTGAATCTCGGCTTTGGTGGCGACCCAGAACCGGGCAATCGAATCCAGGTCCATATATCCACAGAGAACAGACGTTCAAGCTCGGTCAGAAACTTGTGTAAAATAATTGGGAATGTCGCCGTTACGTGGTGTTAGCATCTCCTGATTTTCTCTCTAAATTTTCCACTTTCGACCAATTTGGCGCTAGTATCGATAAATTTTCTGTTGAAAATTGCCACTTGGCGCTACTAGCACTTAGTGTCTAGTGTAATTTGTGCAAAAACAGCGCCATCATGTTATCAAAGAGGATTTTTAAGTGGGGAAGTCGCCGTTAATGGCGCAGAAGTCAAATAGGAATCCTTACACAAGTTTTTAGAGAAATTTTGTTCCAGCCTCCATGTCTGTTCTCTGTGATATATCGTAGTTGTTGACCGGATCAGCACCCAAGTATAAATATAACACAGGTCGTCACTGGAATTTCGAATCGGGGAAAATGTGCTCCAATTACGAGGCAAGCTATCACACATAAATTATTAATTTTAACTTTTTCCAAATTTTCAAACGCGACAAACAAAACAAACGTCACGGCCGTACGGACACACAGCCTACTCTCGTGTTAAATGTAAACTACTATATGCGATTTACTCAAATACGGCTTATCCGGGAGTTGAGGGTAAAGTACTTAATGTTGGGTACTTTTTCATCTCCGTGTAGCCATCGCCATCTATTTCGTGGTGGAGGAAATTTCCTCTACCAACAAGTGATTTTTGTATCGACGATGAATTGCTGTTCATGGCTATTCAATATGGTAATGTAAACAATCGAATTATAAATCTAATCTAAAGCATTTGCAAGTCGTCCTATCCTTAAATTGTTGTCCTCTGAGCGCTCTATGTTTTACAACCAATTTTCAAATAAATATCATCCTTTATTTGGAGGACAGTTATAAATATCAGTTGAAGATGAATTCATCAATAAGACAATCATCCGAAATCCGACAGCATATTGTTAAAGGACCCGAGCAATACAATAATCATTCGAAGTATTGTGGATATTTTCGTTCAAAGTATGCGTTGCTTCCACCATCGCTCGAGCGCAGAGCTACTTTATCTGTTGCTTGGATTGTGACATAGTTGCAGGTCTTCTTGATATGATGTCTTCGAAATAAGGCTACCATACATGTCGGATGCTCATAGGGTTACCAGAAGTTCAAATTAAAAAAGAACCCCGTTAATATGCATGAAGTGCCTTTCAGATTGGCGGAGGTCCACGGATATGTTATTTTAACACATAAACTGTGTAGAAGATGTTTTGTAAAAGAGGCATTTCGGATGATTATGTGGACAACGATTTTATCATCAGAACATTTTTAATTGTTATCATCATTGTCCGGAATGGAATTATTCACAAATGCTAACATTTGAACCTGTCACGCACACAGGTCCCTCTGCTCGGTAAGTTGCGGAGAGCCACAACTTCATTCTTCGCGTCAATACTCGGAATCGCTTCAAAATCTCTTCATTGTGAGAAAAGGTAAATTTTACACTAATAAAAATCTAACGATGAAATGGTGATCAAAACATATCCGCTGGAAAAGCTCTCTCTCTCTCTCTATTTCTCTTTCGATCTATAATCTAACTGCATTAGGCCATCTGTTCCCGATGGCCCGAATGCCGCTCCTTACGACTAATTTGGGGGGAAAATGGGAATTCTTAAAAACTACTCAAGAAAACCGAATTACTAAAACTAACGAATTACATCAGCAAGCATTAGACGCTTCATGAAAAATAAAATAGTGTGCGCTAACGTTGTTGGTCGTGCAAAAATCGTGGTCATCGTCGAAGTCAGATTTCATGGCAGTATTTAAATTAAAATAATGCTGGTTTCCATTGGATACCACTGGTGGATTGGTTTCATGGAATCACGGGTAATTCTACGAAACCGATCCACCAATCGATCCAATATGGAGAAGATGAAATGATAGCATATGTTTTGACTTATGTAACAAGTGCCTTTTTCAAAGAGTTTGAAGAAAATCAGGACGATCATAAGGGCTGTACAAAGAAGATCACTACAGGAAAACAATAATGTTCAGTCAATCGGAACTAATCCTTACAACCCAGCCCGGCGGACCAGTTGCAGATTCCGCCGACCGGATCGTAGCTCAAGCCCTTGGGACATGTGTACTCCCATCCGATGACTCCGCCGATCTCCATCTTGGCGCAGGAGATGAACTTCTTGCATGACATCGGATGAGGGAAGTTACCCTGATCCAAGCACTCGATAATTCCCGGTCCGTGCATGATCACCTTGACCTGAGAGTTGCTCTTGCTGATGATTCGCTGCTCGCCGTCGTCGTAGTAATCGTAGTCCACCGCAGGCCGATAGGTGCGACCGCCGAAGTCGTCCTTCTGCTTGCGATGATTCGCCGACGCATAGGACGACTTCTCGTATGAGCTGGGTTTGCGCTTCCACTGGGTGTCCTTTCGCGGACTAAGCGTGACCGGGGAACTGCTATAATACAGGCTTGGGGTGGTCTGCTGGTAGTAGAACTGCGATTGAGTGGAGATTCGTGGCCGCTGGATCAGTTTCTCTGTGGAAAGGAAAAGGAGGTTAGTTGTTTTAAGGAGCGGAGGTTGGGATTGTGTTAGGTTATACGTGATCGCCTGGTTGTACTGAAAGGTTCCGAAAAGCTTTGCGCTGGTGTATAATCGTGCGTGATGTTGTATTTGTGGGTCGAAGCTCGCTGGTGGCTTGCCGGCAGTTCACCAATGTTCAAAACCTTCATCATCTGCATGTGCTGATTCTTTTCCTCGGGGCTTTCATTTGGAAACAGGAAGTTACGGCTGGTAGTGGACGGAAGGGGTGCACGGGAAATGGTTGTGATCGCACCGACCAGATCGTCCTCTAGGCTGCCTTCGCGATCGCCTTCACCGATTTGATTGTAGCGGTTCTTGTTGTTGACCAGTTTGCTGTTCTGCCGGATGCTGGGTTCGATTTCCTGATCGACGTCACCGTCCAACAGTGCAGGGTTCTGATCGTCCGCTGCCACGGCAGGAGATTCCGTAACAGGAGATGGCTTCGAACGGTTCTTGAAGAATTTGCTGGCCGGAGATGAGAAGGTCGTTACCGGTGGGGCTGGGGTGGTTATGCGGTTCGGTGAGAGGAAACCGGGCCGGCGCTTGAAGAGGTTGGTCCGAGTCGTGGTTTCTGTGTGGGGCGGGATGGAAATAGAATGTTGTATTATTTTACGAATTTGTTCAGCGGGATTTAGGAAGAAGTTTAGGCAACTTTCAAAAGACAGTTTCAAGAAGATTCAAAGGGAAGTTCAAGGAACTTCCATAGAACTATTCAAGGAACTTGAACAGAGACGATACATGAGTTTTAAAATTAAAAGTTCAACCATGAGATATGTGTGGGAACTCTCAAGTGGAAGTTCTGGTAAGTTCCAAGAAGGGTGTTCTGTTCTTATAAAATGACAAAGTATGGGAACTTTCGATCAACAAATCTGGGAACTTCCAAGGGGAAATTTTGTTGATTTTTCAAGAGATGTTTTGGTAGCTTCCATTTTTTTGAGAATATGAAAGATAATGTTCAGTATCATAAACTCGTCGGAGCGCTACTCTACGTAGCGACTAACTCAAGGCCGGATGTAGCAGCGGCGGTATCCATCCTGAGCCGTAAGACCAACTGTCCCTCGCAACGGGACTGGGTGGAACTAAAGCGTGTGGTACGATATTTTATTGAGACTCAAGGCTATCAACTGAAACTGGTTAGCGTTCGGATGAAGAATCTTGTATTGATCTTGTCTCGTTGGAGCGACAGAACAAGAGGAGTAAACACATCGATACAAAGTTCTTTCATGCCAAGGATCTCTGTACCTGTGGAGTGATTCAGCTACGGTATTGCTCTGCTAACGTGGAGAGGCTCGGACTGTGTTCTGGGCGAAAGTGCCGAGACAGTTGCGATCAGCTGACTTTTTTGTTTACCAAGAACTTTTGACAGATCACAGTAAAACCAACAATCAATACGAAACTAACGATTTTAAATTGGCTCACTACTTGACTAGCCTATTGGTCCCAAGCAAACGATTAACGTACCCTATTCTAGTCGAAATTCTAGTACTACGCAATGTTTGTTTTGATTCGCTATTTCGAAAGTTTGACAGATAAAATGAGGGGTTATTGGTTTTCCCTATTCTTCCAGGGGTGAATCGATTAGCTTGGGACCGAAGAGAGTACCAGAGCTGAGCCAAAAAGTTGAGCACGTTATTTCGGGACCTTCTAGTCTTATGGTGGTAAGCTCCAACCGGTATTATCCTCGGATTAGATCCCGATCAAGAATGTCCGGCTGGTTTGATGTCGACATCAGAGTTAATCAACATAATTCTGAGCAAACATTTTTCAGATCATACAAACAGGGACGGTATTAAAAGTTAATCCGAGTTGGAGCTTACCGCCATTAGAGTTACCTTTATGGTAGAACTGACAGTTCACTCTCATATGAACTTCTGCTTTGTTTATGTTTACATTCAGCACCATTAACACCAGATCACTCACACACTCTTGATTTTTAGCTGTCAGTTCCACTGAGAAACGTCTCTTGGATCACCTTATTGCAGTGATCTAGGGGGAGACAACTCGAGTATAGATTTGGATCCAGTTTTTGATCCAGTCGCTGATTGTTACTATCATTCTTTTCCAAAAACAAGTCAAGCTGAACATTGCATTAGGTCCTAAGTAACATTGATAGATTCTCTTCGTCTACTTTCTTTTTGCATCCCCACGGCCATGTAAAGACATTTCCAGGTATTTCCAGACATTCCAGGTAAAGAAGCTTTTATCTAGCATTTAATGATATCATAGGATATGATATGGAACTACCACTCTCTGTAGCAAGACAACTGTCGGAAGACTGTGAACTATCTTCGCTGTTCGACTTGATCAAGTTTAGTAACCTCTAATTGTACTCAACCTGCCATTGTATGAAGGGCAAAAAACGGTTTTGGTGTATCCGTGGCAACATCTCCCACGTGCATCCACGGGATAAAAAGAATCTCCTTCCAACAACAGGATCATGCAACCAGTCAAAAAACAGGCCATCCAACAGGAGGATGTCCCAATGAGTGGGAAGAAGAGCCCGCCCTTTTTTCACGAAATGTTAAAGACAGGGAGTTTTTTTTACTATTTCGTTTATTTACTAGGCTCAGTCGTTTGTGACACTTTGCAGAGCCAAAATCAGTAATGTTTGAATTTAAATTTTAAACAGCAGTACCGTATGCGTGATAATGTTTGCACCATTGAGCAATGTCAAAATTCTCAAAAAGATCGCTTTCGTTTTATTTTTTATTTATTCAAAGGGAGATGTTTCTCAGAGTCTTAAACAATGTTAATCATTGATCGAGTTTTCACTTGCAGCAATTACGGCCTCCACATGCTTCCGGAATTTCTCTCCAGGTACGGGTCAATGTTTGTCTGCGGCTTGCTGTACTCGGGTGGCGTTTAAAACAGGTCTTGACGCGCTATATTGAGTAAGCCAGCGGATTAAGATCGGGGCTGGATGGCGGCCACATATCCTTCACCCAGAACGGAAGATGTTCCTGCAACCACTTCTGAGTGCGGTTCGAGATGTGGCACGGAGCCCCATCTTGTTGAAATACAACATTTGGCTTCGAGCCGTACTGTTCTTTGATCCACGGAAGAACATACTTACTTAAAATCCCGATGTAGACCTCGGTGTTGACCTTGTCGCCTTCTGGAATGAACACCGGGTCCATTTTTTGCCATCGGAAGCCACCAATCCAAACACCATAACGCTAGCAGGATGCTTGGTCAGATACACGTTCTTGTGCTCGTCGGCCACGTCTTTTACTGGAAGAGAACTAATATACCGGTCGGTTCTGGAATTTGACCGACGGTAAACATGCTCTCGTCGGTGAACAGGATTACCGGATTTTTTCGCTTAAGGAAGTTCAAGATTTTCTTGCATCGTTCGACTCGTAGCTTCCGGATGCGGTTGGTAATCATGTGAGTTTTTTTTCCGTGCCCTCGACTTCACCCCGCTATCTTCCTTTACGATCTTCCGTGCCGTAAAGTCACGGATCCCGTGTTCCTTTGCCATTTTCCTTATTGAACGCACTGGATTCACCCGAATATTCCTTTTGATAGTAGCGATAACCCTCGGAACCCAAGCTGACCTCGGACGAACTGTGGCCACCTTCGCGGATATTTGTCCTTTCTTTTCTCGGTCTAAAACTCTTTTGACGGTCCACTGGGACACTCCCACGGCGATTGAAATGTCTTTTTGCGACATTTGCGTGTGGGACAAATCACAAATACGCTGCCACTTCGTCATGGTGAAACTGTCAAACTAAGTAAATCGTTTTCTTTTATACACAGCCTACTACGGTATGAGCTATAGGTTACGTGCATGCAAAGAAAACCAAGACATTGTATGCACAGGTGAAACGGGAACCTTATTTGTACCACAAACGAAGTGACAGACTTTGGTGACGCACCTGCTAATGCAATTTTTCAGTGTACCACATGGCAACACCACTACTGCTGGATTGTGCCACATGGCAACACTACTAATGGATTGTACCACATGGCAACACTAAATGTACTAGAATTTTTTGGTTCTATCTCTTTCACTCTACTCTAAACTGAAATGCCTAAAAAAATGACAAAATGATACACTCTTTGCACACTGTCAAAGATCATATTGCACACAAAATCAACTATGTTCAAATCAAAACAAAAATAGGGGGAGAGGTAGCTCATCGATTCTTCCGGTTCGCCTCCTAGCATCGTGCTATAAGGTACCAGGCGATAACCAGGGTAGTTGATCTCGATGACGTCATTTCGTTGGCGTCTGCAATGGGAAATTATCATAGCAGGCGTTGACGATGGGACGTTGTCGAGTTGTTGAATAGCAACTATCGTGGTAACTCACCGATTACCAAAGACGTCTGCATTGAATTGTCTCATATAATAATACTCCGCCCACTATATCACAAGAAATTGCGAGTAGCTGAGTGGAATGGAGATAAGTTAAGCATTGGGTACAGGACCAAGTCTCCCCTGGGTGGTGCCAAAAGATGAGCGCAATAGTTCATCAAGTTGCCATAAGGCACGGAATGAGACTATTGCATGGCTGGGTAGTCAAAGTCTTCCATTCGTTAGTCATTTCAGGTGGATTAGAACAGGTTTAGGTGGGCGTTGGCCAGATTTGGATTTTTCAGATGTAATCCTGGATAGGACCCTGTCATTGAACGTCGCGTGAAAGTGAAACTTAATGAAGGCCTAAATACTTTTTCGTAGTTTTTAGTTTTCGGATTTGAAAGATCGTCGGTTACAGTGGCCTGCTTACTGAGCAGAAAAACGCAACTCGGTGATTAAAAAGGTGCTCGTCTGCCTAGTGGCAAACGTTTTTGCTTACTGAGCAGAAGACCGTGGGTTTAGTCTCAAGCTCCTTCGCGTTATATGATCGTTAGGACATCAATTCAGCTTATCGGTTACCAAAACGAACCCTGCTGCAAACCCAACCCTCTTATCCAACATCCCAGTGATTCCTCGTGGAAGTGCAGAGGTGTTCTCGGCTTCCATCAAAGCGAGTGTCATGTCAACACAATCCTTCCCATTCTCCCCTGTGTTCGGGCGCGGCCGGCGCTGGTATTGCCTAATTTAAGATCACCAGTTTTTACACATTGAGGATGATTGCTAGTCCCAAGCATCGTCTATTGGTTCTCTGTGTAATTACAGCTGGTCTGGCAGTAACAGAGTAGCAACCGTGGGCGGTCAATCAAGCTCAAGCTCAAGCTATGTTCAAATCAAAACAAAAATACTAGCCCATCCACAAGCTTCTAAGAAAATTCTATTACAGCGAACCACATTATTTTAATTGATTTCTTCGCCAGTTAGTCGTCTGTCACTTCATTTGTGTTTGTACGATGGTGCAAACATTATCACGCATACGGTAGTTCTAGGTTAGTATTGGGTACCAATTACTCGTGGTGGGCTCGAGCGGTTACGGTAGTCGACATATTTTCTGTGATAATGGACTGCTTTTGCCTCCGACACTTGCAAAACAAGCTATCATAGTCAGGGCGTCACAATATCAGCTTAAGGTGATACTCTTAGGAAGCCTTAGCGTGAAACTTTAAAGGCACAAATGTCAGCTTCCACAAAACATACAAATTTGAAATTGCTACTCCTTGTTTGTTGTGCTACTACGAACAGAGAGTAGCAATTTCAAATTTGTATGTTTTGTGAAAGCTGACAATTGTGCCTTTGAAGTTTAACGCTAAGGCTTCCTTAGAGTATCACCTTAAATCGACCAAATCGATGCGACGAAGAGACTGCTGGCTTTCTTTTTCTGTTAAAGTCGAACAGCTTCGCAGCCTTCTAGAACCTCAGTCGGCGTGCACAAACAAATGTTCAATCGCTTGTCTCTCTTTCTCCCGTCGCTCCATTGGTCTTCCTTTCAAGCTTCGGTGAAACGGATGAGCGAAAGAGCGCTCGACTTTGATAGTTTTCTCTTTCATGAAACACATCAACAGAGGTTTCTTCTTCTTCTTCTTCTGTCCTTTATTTAACGTCGGTCTCTGTTCCACAATCACCGACGGACATCGATTGCCATCCATTGACGGCAATCGAATGTGCAGGAAGGCAGCTTCCACACCTGCGTAGGATATCGCACCCATTCAAACACACATGGGCCGGGACCAACGGCTTTACTTTCCATCCGAAGGAAGACGTGACCAGAGATTTTTTTATGCCTCAGAAAAATCCGACCGGCCTCGGCTGGGATTGAACCCAGACCCATTGGGGTGTTAGAAAGCAGTCACGCTTACCACAACACCACCGGCGCCGACACAGAGGTTTCATGACGTATATGACGAAAAATGAAATTACATATTTAAAGCATTTCTCACGTGAAAACACTTGAAGATTACACGTAATATGTTTAATTTATCTTCCATCCACATATTTATCTAAAAAAAAAATAACGAAAACGGGACATAACGCATTTTAAACAAATTGAAAGAGCGGTGATTGAAAGCCATAATGAGGTTTCGTTTAACTAGAAAATCGACGTAAGTAACGTGCGTGAAAGCGATGAGCAAAGCAACGACGAGAAGATCCATAGTCAGCGCTCTAAGCGTGCTTCTTTTTCATTATCATTTCTTGCTGATAGTCTAGCTAGGCGTTATAGAAATGAAGCGTTGAACACATTTGTATGAGAGAAACAAAACTCGAGTTCATTTTAGAGCTTCGAAAATGTAGAGCCCTGATCACAGTACAACACCAAACTAAAATGTCATATGACAGGCACCGTCATACGACACTATCGCCGAAGACCGTCACGAATGTATGTATTTTAGTTTTTCTCATAATAAGAGCTGCTGACATTGTGCTTGTGTGAATTCTGAAAAAAACAAGCAACGATGTCCTAGTAATAACAGTTCGTATCAGAAATGGTTTAGTTTACACCAAATTGAGGAATTGGAACGAAATCACACAACGCGTCTAATAGCGGCCACGGTACGCTTCGATCACAGAGAACAGACGTTGAGGCTCGAACCACAGAGAACAGACATTGAGGCTCGAACAAAATTTCTCTAAAAACTTGTGTAAAGATACCTATTTGACATAAGCGCCACTAACGGTGACTTCCCCACTTAAAAACCCTCTTTGATCATTAACGTTATTCCTCACCAAACTTGAAGCCTTAAAAATTCAATGATTATTTTTATGTGTCCCACACATGAATTTTTGCAATGTGATAAATAAATTATATATGTGTCGGACAAAGCGGCGCCGGTGGTGTAGTAGTAAGCGTGATTACCTCTCACCCCAGCAGGCCTGGGTTCAATCCCAGTCGGCGCCGCCGGGATGTTCTGAGGCATAACATCTCTGATCACGCCTTCCTTCGGATGGGAATTAAAGCCGTTGGTCCCCGATTCATGAGTTGATGGGTCGATAGGTAGGGTCCAGGTGTGGGAGCTGCCTTACTGGCACGTCGGTAGCATTGGTGCTCAGCACGGAAAACAAGATCGACGGAAAAAACAAACCTAAGGAAAAAAAATATGTGTCGGACACATAGTGCTTATGTGTCGACATAAAATTCATGTGTAACCACACATACTATTCATTTGACTCATAAATTTCATGTGTACTTCTGAGTGGATTCTGTTTATGTGAATGAAAATCATGTGGAATTTTACATGGATATTCGCCAATAAAAATGTGTCGAATTTTATGAGTGTACATTTTGCAGTACTAGCTGCGTATAATTAGTACAGTCTTACTCGCTGCAAAACCATGCTTTCTTTATTCATTATCAACAATAATAGCAATAGCGTTGAAAACACCGAAAGTATCCTTGTTCAAAATTCTTATTTGTTCCCATTAATTCGATGACAATCATCTATTTTCTTTTACAAATCATATGTTTAAGCTTTTGGTTCTGTACTGCTCATTAGAGTGATGCAAAATTTGAAATTTTCGCTCCACAATACTTAAACGATTCCAAATCGGATCCTGACTAACCTCTCAAAATTTGACCCCATTTGGTGAGAACCTGAGATCGCACAAACCATTTGAAGTTTGTAAGGGAATAACTATGCTAAA
The DNA here is from genome assembly GCF_037179485.1 of Ochlerotatus camptorhynchus. NCBI lineage: Eukaryota > Metazoa > Arthropoda > Insecta > Diptera > Culicidae > Ochlerotatus > Ochlerotatus camptorhynchus. Next base: position 2,849,730 of record NW_027040801.1, on the reverse strand, counting down.
ACCAAGATTTTTGTTCATGTCTATCTAATAATTCACCATATCGGTCTGCTTCAAAAGCTTTCAACTGTACTTGTAGAAATTTTTCCCAGCTACAACTTTGCTGATGATCACTTTTTAATTAAATGCAAGGATCGAAAGTTATCAATGGTTCAATGCGCTGATGTCTTATGATCATGCTCAATCAACTGCTCAGCAGGCAACATTGGTATTTCTGGGGCGTTGAATAGGACTCAAAAATCGTGGCTACTATGTCACACTGCAAAATACAGTGTTGCCTACAGAGCAGATGCTTGATCATGTCATAAGTTTACCAATCTCTTAAATAATTAATTACTTTTTCCTGTCTCATTTTACATAGAAACGATCTTCAGCAAAGTTGTAGCTGAGAAAATTTTCCATAAGAATGGCTATCGAACTGTTTCGCAACTCAATATGGAAAAAGACTAGAAGGCAATGAACAAAAAGTTGAGATTTCCCATAGTAATTTACATGCTAACTTCAAATGGCTTGTGCGAAGTCTGTTTCTAATTAAATGAGTTGTAACTTTGGGAGGCTAATCAGGACCCAATTTTAAACCATTTAAGCACTGTGGAGCGAAAAAGTCAAATTTTGCATCGGTCTACTGCTCATATACGGTAAACACAAAAAAAAAGGTTTCATTAACTGATACTGTATTGTGCATACTACTGAGAATCAAAACGAAATTTTTAACTGGCATCACTGGAGTTCCTATGTCGCTAACATCGCGTGTGCGGTTTGGTGAGCACGCGACAATAAGATTAATTTTAAACTTTAATTTGGTTTACTGTACATCATTTCCGCATTCGCTCTTTTAAGATAACACTTCTGAAATTTGTGAGTTTGACAGAACCACCAGCACCAAATTGTCGGGGTACACTGGCAATATACCGGAGCTACACCATATTTTCGACACGATTAAAGCAACAACCAATACGAAACTAACGATTTTAAATTGGCTCACTACTTGACTAGCCTGTTGGTCCCAAGCAAACGATTAACGTACCCCATTCTAGTCGAAATTATAGTACTACACAATGTTTGTTTTGATTCGCTATGAAAGTTTGATAGATAAAATGAGGGGTTAGTGGATTTTCCTATGTTTCGAGGGGTGAATCGATTAGCTTGGGACCGAAGAGAGTACCAGAGCTGATCCAAAAAGTTGAGCACGTTTCTTCGGGACCTTCTAGTCTTAGAGTTACCTCTATGATTAAAGTGCATCCACTTTGATGTGATATCAAAATTAATTTTTTGCTGTGTTCCTAAGCCACTGTGCAATGGACTGCAGCGTACAAGCTAGTTTTTCCAGAAACAAAATTTGTTCGAAAATGAAGCTAACTTAAAAATTACAAAATTATTTTAAAAACTATCCGGCGACATCATTACAGAATCTGTTCAGGTCGCAAAACATTGTAAATTCTGCATACTTTTCATGTAAATCTGAACAAGATTATTACATTTTCCGGTCGGGCGTAGGTTGCTAGCATGCTGGCCCAGCTAGTTTCCAAATTATGCAGTGCACCTCCCGAAGAATACCCTTTGGACTTTTTGATCGAGGTTTTTGTTGGCTTGAAATGCCACATTCCACCATTCTTAACCTTGTCCTGAGTTGAGTTGGTTCTACATCTTGACCATCGAATAATAATAATACAAATTCATTTGAACAGCTCCTTATTAATCTCCATAACAGTTCCATCAAATTCATAACACCTTCTATTCATTCAGCTTCGACGAAAATTATTCACCGCGCTGCTACCACCAATCAATTAACACCTACTTTCTATCCATAATAAGCAAGTAGCTTGCGCGCTGCTTGATCAGAGCCAAGGACCTTCGAGCAAGCTGTTCTCGGCAACCACAACAACCGCCAGCACCTGTAGGCAGCGCTGCTTGGTCGGCATCAGAACCAATTTCCTCAAACTCCCAGTGAAACCCACACACAAACTGCACAACACCTCTCAAGGCGCTTGCCATTACGTGTGTCTACACAGTAGCCATAGGCGAATAGCGAGCGATGTCTTGAGAGATTGATTCTATTGGCCGCATACGTCGCATGTAGATCGTGTCCGTCCATCAACCGCCGACCGACCGATCAAGACAACTTCCCCATTCCGATCGTAACCACTGAATAATGCAAAAAGAAAAAAAACGACGTGAGCTAGACGCAAAATAATTGTCGATTGAAATCTTGTAAGCAATACGCTTTTAATAGCTTCCTCCAATCGTTAAGACAAGTGCCTTACTATGATAAAACTTAACTAGCATGCATAATTCATCCGTCGTCGTCGTCATTTTCAGTGCGGAATGAAAAGCGATCTCCTCCGGGGCCTTTATCATATTCATGCCTCCCGTTTTCAAGGAAGAGAAATTCCGTTCACGATCTCGAAAAGCGGAAGAAATCGATCCGACCACACTAGGCAAGTGGTGTCATTTATCATCGATTACGTTCGCTGGAGGCTCACATGATGGATCGAGAAAAATGTACGACGATCAACTGTTGTCAGCTTGAAGCTAAGTATGATCCAAGTAGGGAGATACATTTAATAAAACCACCGAAGCGAGGAAAACCGGTACCTTTACCCTAGAAACACACGAACAAAAAACAGAAAAGTCCTCCAACTTGCTCAGCAATCAGGGTTGTGTGGTGTTGCGGGATACTTACAGTCAGAGAGTGGTGTCACATGTTATGCAACCTTCAACGAAGCCAATGAACGACGACGGCGGCGTGGTCTGAGTGGAAACCGGATTCTGGTGATCCGTGTGCAGACGAGTCGCTCTCAGGAATTCCAGTTTTGTAAATAATTAGCTCGATATTGAGCACGGCTTTAATTCCAGAATGAGTCGATAATCTTTTCAAGAAGACCAGTAGGACTTTTCTGAAGAGAACTAAAGCATAACCCCAGCGGCCTTTGCATCAATGAAAACGTTCGTCCCACGTTCATCGAATATCTGGTGGAACCAATTTCGTCACTAGCAGCTGTCGATTTCAAATTCACACCTTGACCACGCTTTCGCTTTCGTTGCATCTACCTATAGGTATCCCAATTGGAAAAAAAAATCTTCGTGCGAAGAAAGAAAGACGAATAGTGAGAGATCTAATCGTCGGATAAATCACGATCCAATCATCGATTGACTCGCCCCGCATCGATATGATCGGCTCTGGGATCGATCTTTCCTCCAGATATGTGAAACAAAAGCCCGTGGTGAAGATCAACGTGATGTCGATAGTAAATGAAGAAGTTAATTGCACCTTACGGTTGTCACTCTCTGTCGGACCAAACTTACAACATGCCAATTTCTTGCAAGCTGACTGATGACTGCTTACTCTGCCCAACATGAGCAAGTGAGTACAAACATACACTCAGTTTGGATAATGACTTTTCTCGGCTTGTTGCTTTGAGGACCCGCTCGAGATCACCTCTGCTGTGGATGGACTTGGAGAAGGCGCTTCTGGGGTTAACTTTGAATCACCTCGAAACGTATGTAATTGTCCGGAGCACTAAGCATTCCGTTGCACGTTTTCTTAATGGTCCATTACACTGCTCTCGAACTAGATGGGTACTACTGGCACCGAGAGTGCACTCTGCTCGCGCCAACGAGTACAAAGTACCATGTATGGGAGTGTAGTCTAAAAGACATAATTCCTGCACACGAGTCGAAAGCATTATGCCATCTCGTTGTTGTTGGTTCACCACACCAGGCGAAAGGCTGACCCGGAGGGTTAATTTCCTTTGGCGCCCTTCTCTGGCTCCCACCCACCGGTACCGACATCTTCGTGAGGTTTGGTGGTCGGTGGATTGTAATACAAGATTTCAGACCAACATCAACGTCGTGGACAGGATGGATTATGTAAAAGAGATTTGGAACGCATATCGTATAGTTTAAAGGTTGTAGTTCGGAGATTGGAATGGAGCCGTTTCATATGTGCGTCTGTCTGTCCAAAATTGTAGTGTTCCGTTTCACATAGATGACAAACGTCTGAGTATACAACACCACACCACCCATCGCTCACAAAATCACCCAGCACGTAGCCACATCACTGAGGAGTCACCGCTGAAGACATCGTTTGTGTAGCCTTTGAGGGGCCATATTGTGAGGCAAAATCCTTCTGTAAAGGACATACATCACAGAGAACAGACGTCCAACTTCGGTCAGAAACTTGTGTAAAGTGAGTGGGAACATCGCCGTTACGCGGCGCTAGCATCTTCTGATTTCCTCTATACATTTTCCACTTTCGACCAATTTGGTGCTAGTATCGATAAATTTTCTGTTGAAAATTGCCACTTAACAGTTTTGTAACTGTTACTCATTAATGGCACAGCGAACAGACGTTCAAGCTCGGTCAGAAACTTGTGTAAAGTTAAGTGGAAATGTCGCCGTTACGTAGCGCTAGCATTTCCTGATTTCCTCTATAAATTTTGCACATTCAGCCAATTTGGCGCTAGTATCGATAAATTATCTGTAGAAAATTGCAACTTGGCGCTACCAGCACTTACTGTCTAGTGTAAGTTTTGCAACGCCAGCGCCATCATGTTGTCAAAGAGGGTTTTAAGTGAGGAAGCCGCCGTTAGTGGCGCTTAAGTCGAATAGGAATCTTTACACAAGTTTTTACAGAAATCGTCTGTTCTCTGTGTTAATGGGTAACAATTGCTCATTATTCGGTAAAAAAAAGTTTACTCATTAGATCACGCACACCGGTGCGTTGCTATTCAGGCTGCTAGTTTGACAACTTTAGCCGTTGCTATTTTTGTTATCAACCAGTTTACGCACCGGTTGTTGCTATCACGATTGTTAATTTATGTTTTTGTCTTTCGCATCGGTAATTACTAAATCTATCTTCGAGCTGAAGCTGATCACAGAGATTCGTGATGATTATTTTTTCGATAACATTTATATACCGAACCATGAAGATTTTAGATTGAAGGTTGAGATAGATAAAAATTCCTATGGTTTTGACAGTTCGGATCACTACACATTTAAATCGGCCGTTTACGATTTTCGGGCATAAGTCAGAATTAAGTGTCGTGTCGGTTTGTCGGTGGTTGAGGCTTATACAAAATATCTTTTAAAACTAGTGTAAAGCTTTCTATTTGTCTTAAGCGCCTCCAACGCCGACTTCCCCACTTAAAAACCCTATTTGACACACTGATGGCGCGCGTTGCACAACTTACACTAGACACTAAGTGCCGGTTGCGCCGAGTGGTAATTTTCAACAGAAAATTTATCGATACTAGTGCCAAATTGTTCGAAATTGGAAAATTTATAGAGGAAATCAGGAGATGCTAGCACCACGTAACGGCGACGTTCCCACTTATCTTAACACAAGTTTTTGGTGGAAGTTGGACGTCTGTTCTCTGTGGTATATCATCAATTTAGTAATTACGGATATTAAAACTAGGTGTCGCATGACCAGTTTTGGCTTTGCTTGATTCGCCAATTGAGACCCTGCAGTATAAGCTCTACGCACATGTCGCCCCTGCATGATGATGATAATGTTGACAGCTGCATAGGAAATTCATAAACATGAGCATTAAAACACCGTTTTTATCAAACCTTCATACGAAACTTTCACTTCATTTCACGACACCGTCAATGGTTCATCGCATAAAAGATGTAAACAAGAGTAAATTTCTTAAATACGCCTTTTTAATACACCACCAATATAGATTGCGACACGCGAGTTCGAGAAGAAAGTCAACCAAACCGTTTGTTTACATCAGAATAAGTATTTTCCCCAACGCAAATAACAGCATCACAGACAAACAGACATAACACTCGTAAGTTGTTAATCGAACAAGCATTTAACAGTCAATTTAAAAGTATCGTAGTTGGTAGTACCGCCACCTGTGGCGCGCATAGTCAATTGCCTTGAGTTTGACGTTTACACACTACCGCCATCTGTTCAGCGTACTACCCACCACAGTGTATTCAACAGATGGCGGTAATGTTTTAGCGACGATGTTTTACAGTGATAAATATCCAATGTGTTATGTCTGTTTGTCTGTGACAGCATTTTTTATTCAAAATCTTGCCAATTTCCATCGGTAATTGTCTTATTGTACAATTTTCCACAAATCTGAACTGATTTACACCTTAACTATTCACACACAAGAAATCCGAAAGATCATAACCACTAAGGCACTTTTCTAATTTTCCATTTTTTTCAACAAAAATATTCCTGAACACCAGCAGGATCTTTTCAAAAACGTTACAGAATTAAATTTTTCAACTGTAGATTAAGCTTTGCAGCATCTCAGATGAATCAATTTATCAGGAAAAGTAAAAAAGTGTTCCGCTTCCTATGTCTCAAGGCAAAAAATTATGCTCACAACACTCTTTTTGACGTTCTCCTACACAGTTCGAAAAAGTAGTGTAAATTTCTGTTCAGTATGATGCACATAAATGGAGCGTCACATATCATATAAGTTTACATTATATATCATGTAAAGTTCTGAGACATTTCATGCAATGTAGCAAATATTGTATACAAAAGCCCATTGTTGTAAACAACATTGTTTACAAGTTGCTCGGTTGCGTGAAATGAAATACAAGTTTACGTGAAAGAATGTTTACATCACAATTAAAATTCAGAACTTTTATCTGTGTATTCACCACCAGAGGTTGAATTGATCGTTTAGTTTCTATTAAAAAGGCCTATTGCTCTAAATAAAGATGATTTGCTACTATGGTATCACTGTGAAAACCATCTAGAAGATTCTAATTTAGAATGCCTGTTGATTGAATGAAGTTCAGTTGTATTTTTTATCGAAATTTGTGAGTATCCAAATGTTTGCCTAAAAAGGATTTTTGATGAACTATTATTGAATAATACCGTCCTAAACAACACCTTTTCCATTATCACTAGCATGCTAAAAGCTGACCTTAGAAAATTCACCTAATTTCCACTTTAATCTCAGTGGAAATCACGCGTTTCAACCATTTTCCGAAAAAATGAAGATGCGCAGGAGGTAACCTTTACATGTGAGTGAAAAATTGAAATGAATAATTTACCATCACAGAATCACACCGGACGAAAAACAGTTAGTTACTGGAAACCTATTCCTACGCTATTCAAGCAACAGGTTTACCGTGAAAAGATGAGTTTTGCTCTGTAGAGTGATTTTCTCCAAAAATAGCCTGCTTTCCTTGGAGAATTTTGCAACCATCATCAATTTAACACATCTCACTTGAAAATGTAGGTGGCGAAAGCTAGCAAAAGTTTCACTGCAAGACGGCAATGCTTCACGGTGAAAACACAGAGAACAGACGCCCAAGTTCGATCATGGTAATGGTTCTTAACAACCCATTATTTGTAAGGTTCACTTCCAAAAAACCTTAATAAATAAGGTTAAAACTTTATCACACAAACTTTCATGTAAAGTTCCATAACCGTTTCAGTTAAACTTTAGCAGGGATTATAAATAATTTTGATGTGATGTGATGTGAATAGAACCCACCATCAGTGCAAGGATTACCTATGACTGCAGATACTTCACTCACAGAGAACAGACATTGAGGCTCGAACAACATTTTTCTAAAAACTTGTGTAAAGATTCCTATTCGACTTAAGCGCCACAAACGGTGACTTCCCCACTTAAAAACCCTCTTTGACAACATGATGGCGCTGGCGTTGCAAAACTTACACTAGACACTACCCTAGTAGCACGCTTGTCATATATCGGTTGAAACTTCTTAACGACTTATTTCAGTCATAAACAAGTTGCTGCAACTTTTATTAACAGAAGTGTGCTACTCGGGTAAGTGCTGGTAGCGCCAAGTGGCAATTTTTCAACAGAAAATTTATCGTTACTAGCGCCCAATTGGTCGAAAGTGATAGATTTATAGAGGAACTCAGGAGACGCTAGCGGTACGTAACGGCGACGTTTCCACATAACTTTACACAAGTTTCTGATCAAACTTGGACATCTGTTTTTTGTGCTTCACTGGTTGTAAAGTTCTGCCTGATGGTTTGTTACAGCAGGGTGAATCAACTTCATTGGAGACCTTTGGAAGACAAACGACAAGATGTACGTCTATCAACACGTGACAAGGGACTGGCAAATCCACGGACCCCTTGTCAAGCCTACAAATCCTTTGAAACCCTTAGGCTGCCCCCCCCAAACCCAGCATAAAATAATGTTTGATTAATGAAATGTATTCAAAAAAAGGGTTATTTAGAGCGAACAATCTTCAACTGGAACGTACTCACCAAATCAATATATCCGGGAGCGCATTCCCGATGCTTAATTTTCTCTAGTCATTTTTAAACAATTCATCCTCCAACGAATCCAACCACACAATAACTAAATATCCCTTTTCTTCTTCATGTCACTCTGTACACGCATCGTGAAAAAGGCCAGCCCCGATCCTTCAAGTGTACATTTTCAGATTGCACGTTAGCGATGATCAGAGCCAGTTGTCTCACAAAGAGCCGTAGACAGAGATGAATAAGCAGCTTGTGAATAAATGCACTTTGTTGTTTGGTTCTGGTAGCAGGTTGGGCAAACGGCCTCCGAAAGATTTTGACCGGATCATCAACCAAATGAAGGAAAAAAAAAAACACAACGACCGACGCAAAATCGACACTGATCACTTCTTGGATGATTGGATATAAGTCTAGTCTAGTCTACACATACTGATCACTTCTTGGATGATTGGATATAAGTTTTGGCACACACTTTAAAGTATTTTGAAACTATAATTGTTCAATTTCCGGAAGGAAGAAACGCAGCTGAAAAAAAAACACACGTCAGATTTTCAACGCAGCCTACTTGATGTTAGTAAGTTCAAGCAATGGTTTGCATTTATGCGGGTTACTATACACGGAGATGAAAAACTACCCAAAATTAAGTACTTTTCCCTCAATTCCGGGGTTCAGCCCAATAACCCAAATTTGAGTAAATCGCATATAGTAGTTTCCATTTAACACCAGCAAAAAAAACTACCTACTCTTAAGTATATTCTACCCAAAATTAAGTTTAATTCACGTAAATTTGAGAATATGCATATTACTCAAAAGTAACTTATTGGGCTGAACTATATCGTTGGGTTGAATCTCTTGTTCCTTTTTTGACAACAATAACGAGTGTAAGTGAGAGGCTGAAGTCAATGTTAAGTAAAAAGAACTCAAATTTTGGGTAGTATTTTTTCTCCGTGTATGTGGCACAAAAGGAAAAAAATTGTGACCACTTAGCTCAAATTTTACGACAACAGCACTGATTTCCAAACTTATTTTTTCAATCGACGCATACTTCAAATTCAATAGTGAATACAACTGTCGTTATAAATGAAGAATTCCTCGATTCTTAAATCAATATCTATATCTAAAATGAGCAATACCACGACTTTCATCACAGTCAACTTTCCATCGAGATACGGAGAGATCGACATTCAGAACAGTAATTTACTGATACTAGAAGAACTCTAGGCGAGACTTCAGGTTCAAGTTTATTTGTTTATCCCGTATCCAAAGAAAATTTCGATCGCTTACTCCAAACGTAGCAAAAACTAGTGATCTAGATTTTTCCGTCGACATATGGAGAGTAAAGGCCGGCGCACAATGGATAAGTTTTCAGGTTTTTTGAAAGTTAACCCATGCATTATCTGTCAAAATACCCGGAAATTTATACATTGTGCGCCAGCCTTAATTTGTTCCCGAATTAGAAAATCTAAGGACCATCGACATACACGGATAGAAATCTCCTTATACCTTTTGGCAAATTTCCATTGCGATTATTCATAAATTGTATAAGTCGACTATAAGCAGACGCCTTGCAAAAAGTTAATAAAGATCATGTGTCAAATGAAATGTATAAGCGGTCACACATACCTTTTAAGCATTCTAATAGGACCTATGTGGTTTGTCTTATGGAATGTGCTTTGGCAAAAATGTATAAGTGAAACACATGAATTAAATAATTGATTTTCGTTTCGTGTAGATAACGATCGAGATAAATAGAGAAAATACCGAGTGGTTATTCAATCCTAAATCTCAATTCTAGATGCTCAACAAATCTCACACTCAAACAATCTTCTTTCATTTCTCGCATCTACTTGCATTGCACATCATCTTTTTGCAAGAAATCTTCAGAATCGTTATCAATCTTTTTTCTATCGACTCAGCGTGTGTGCAGCTAACCACAACAAAACACTGTTCGAGAGTAACCTCACCCTACCCTAGCTACGCCACTGTCGTTTGTACAGAAACTCTCTCAAACTCTCACCACGTAGAATCGAACCATCTCTTCTCTCGTACGGACATTACCACGGAATCGGTAACAGATTGGATAATATTAGGTAGCGATAACGATCGGGATTAATGACGTCACAGTGGTGATCGTCTAGCAGTGTAGGGATCGGAATATATTTAGGAATAGCCAGTCGGCTCTGACTCTCAAAGAAGGATGGATAGAGTAGAGCGACAAGGATTTAATATGTTATGTGTGTTGTGTAATAAACCTTGTAAATATGTAAAGTGTTGTAAATAAATTGTATGTTAATAGAATAAACTTGACATGGAAATGTATGCGATGTGTGATTGAATGGACGAATGTGCTGTGTTATAAAGAATGTGGATGAAAGGAACCTCAAAAGGAAACCAATCGAAGCGCCCTAGAAACGACAGTGCCTTTTATTACCCTCCTAAACGGTGTTGGGAAGGGTTTGGTAACCCAACATTATGGTTTTTTTTCTGGTCCTTCGAACCGGATTTGGACCAGTGACCTATGGATACAGTCCTGCATCGTAGATAGAGTCGTTCCCCTCGGAAAATACCGAGACATAGAGACCTGGATGTATGGAAATCTGAAGGGGCTTTTCAGATCATCGAGATAGGGAAGAATATCGAGATATATAAAATATCGAGAAATGTCAAGGGGTAAGTCACTCCACACACCAATCTTGGGTCAACATTTTTCTCAGTGTGCCGCAAGTGTACCGCTGGTATGCCGCTGGTTTGTCGCTAGTGTGCCGAGCATATAGCAAGCTGCGATTATAAAAAAATACAAATAGTATGATATATTTGGCAACCCGGTATTTCTGACAGCTTGAATGTTTAGGTTTGCAATCGCAACGGCCCCGAAAATGTCCAACATCGTGCTCAATAAGGATTCCTTCTACTGACGAATAAAACGCCTCTACACCAACTAGAAGGAACCAGAGTATTCCCATCATGATTCGATGCAGAAGGTGGATCGCATTCTGACGGCGGTCGGCGTAGACGAGGTAGCCATCTACAGCAAATCAAACTCGCTGCAGGCTTGGCTGCTGGGATACAAGCTGACCGATACGATTACGGTCAATCTTTTTCCTGACCAGCAAGAAGAGGATCGATTTCCTGAAGCAGATCGAGAAAGACGGTGAAGAGGGCGTTCCGTCGGTGAAGCTGTTGGTTCGGTATAAGAACGACAAAGACAAAGTCAATTTTGAAAAGCTGCTGGAGACGATCAAGGGATGCAAGGATGGCAAAACGTTGGTCGTCTTCTCCAAGGAAAACTTCCCGGGTGAATTTTGTGAATTGGGGCGAGCCTTCATCAAGGACAAGAGCTTCGACACGGTGGACATCAGCGTCCCAATCGCGTACATCATGTGCTCCAAGGAGGACTCCAAGGTTATCACCATCAGATGGTAGACTTATTCAACAAGTACCTCAAGGATCACATCATGGAGATTATGGATGCTGATAAGAAAGTGAAACATGCCAAACTGTCGGAGGGTGTCGAGCAGGCTCTGACGGACAAAAGATATGAATCGGGGGGCAATTACAGTTTGAAGTTCAGTGCATTCAGCGACAAGAACTAGCTGCACTTCGGATCGATCATCTGTGCTCTTGGTGCGCGTTACAAGTCCTACTGCTCCAAACGGAAACGATTCAGAAGCACTGCACCTTTCTGCTCAATCTGGAAGAGAAACTGCTGAACTTAATGATTCCGGGCAAGAAGCTCTCGGAGGTTTTCGACGTCGGAATGGTTTATGTCAAGAAAAGGATCCCGAGCTAAGACGTTCGGTTTTCACCATCGGGTTGGAGTGTCGGGAGAATCCGATCGTAGTGCAAGTGAAATTCGGTTTAAAAATTGTAAGTTATTTAGGTTGAGTTGAAACGATAAAAATTCCGAGTGATTGTGCCGTGAATATTAGTTCGGTATTGCTCAAATGAGTTTGGTTTTGTAGACGACCAATCGAACTACTACTTTTCACGGCAACCTGTTTAAAATACTGAATTGCCAAGGTAGCAACAATGTTAAAACACTTAGATATATATAATAACAATTAAGACTGGTAAGTGACTGTAGTAACTGAAGCACCTAGGTTAAAATGAAAGGTTATTTATTTTGAATTTGGTCAATTTGGAACAAATAAAGAGTTAATAAAAATTAAAAAAAAACTACTTTTCACGGCACAACCACACGGCTATAAAAGTCGAAAACCATTTATTTCATCCCGTATAAGATGACAAATATCCGAAAATTAAACTACTCTTTTACTTGAGTTCCTCTAGTATTCTTCAATTAGAGTATGTTTTTGAACACACAGTCAAACAGCACGTTCAATGACAACTGTCCAGCAGTGCTCCCATTTTATTTAATGAACAATCCAATGCCTACGAGATTGTGCCGATGGATGAGCCCAAGCTGTGCTATGGATCGTGCAATATGTTACATGATCGCATCATTATCACAGAGACGCTAAAAAGTCCTCTTAAATTGAATTTATTTTTCCCACATCGAACCCACTTCATATTTCATAAATACAAATATAATTCGCACTGTTTAGCACGCTTTGTCGAACAAGCCGTTCCTCACCGGTGTAACGTTTCATTTTCCCACCGAGTGCAGAATGCGTGTAAACATCGTGCGCGTCACCGGTCTGTGTTGCTGTGGTACCGGTTTGGGCTTGGTTCCATCCAAACTACTTTTCTCGATTCGTCTTACGAATTGATGTTAAATAAATATATTTAATACTACTGGGTTGTTCGAATTTAAAAAAAATAAAAATAAAACCCGTTCCCATCAGTGCGTCATTTGATTGCGCAACTTTTGCTTTTTTACATTTTTCTGTGTCGCACTCGTTGCACTAGCGAGAGAGGTGTGCGGAAACGGGCAGTGCGTGGCAATGGGACTGGCTGTTCAATAAATTAATCACCAATGTACCAGCTGTGTGACATGCATCCGAATGCGCGCGCGAATAGCGCCTACTACGACGACGCCGTAGACGCACTCAGCACACCTCTGTTGCTTGATTTTCTTTCTCCCACTTTAGCTAATGCCTACTAGGGTCCTAAAACCCAAACAAAGCAAAAGCAAACGAGGAAACGCCTCAAAATCTCATCGAAGGTTCGACCACCGACACAAATTACCTCTCTCTACCCTTATCACATACGCAATCATGTTGGGCGTTTTTCCGTCGATATAGTGAAGTGAAGTGTGTAGGGAATGACAGCTAAATGTAATGTCGCATTCCTCATGGGACGTGAACTGGAAGTTACGTGACGGAATTTGTCAGCGATTATTTTCTGGTGATTGAAGTCGGTTACGTTTGACTACGCTAGTGGCTGCTCGTAATCTGGTGGCTGACCGTGCTGCTCCATTAGAGCAGCATTCTCAAGATGCGTGCACCGCGTGCGGTAATTAAGTGAAAAACGTAATTTTGTCAATTCAATTTATTTATAAAGAGTAGGTGTACCAATTATGGCTATACGTTCCTATTATGGTGTGCTTTAATTATGAACTAAGGAATTCCCATATGCCATAATTGTAGCACAGCATAGACATAACTGATACACCTAGCCTACATTGTATAACGTCTGTTCCGGTTCTTACTTCTTTGATTTTGCTCTAAGTTGCTGTAGCTTTCTGTAAGTGGCTGTAAGAAAATAGTATGATGCAGAAGGGGGTGACCCCATCGTAGAGGTTAGCATCCATACCAACCGGTGTACACTCGTGTTTATTTCAGTTACCATGGAGACGTAATTTGTGATTAGCCCCGGTCCCTTTCAAATTGTATCATTATTTATGAACGGCCTTATATTTGAAATGACGTTTCACATTCATCTAGTGATGTCCGATTTTCATTCGAATAATCGTTTAATCGATTAACGAACCGAAAAGTAAACTATTTATAATCGGTTAGATCATGCCGATAAAATCATTAAAATCTCCACACGATCATCCCCGATCGTTTCAAACATGTGCTGCACTCTCATTGGTGGAAAAATGGCAGCACAGCGAACAAAAAATAATCGATTAGTTGTTAATCGAGTAATTAAAAAGTGGGACATCTCTGATTTTGGTGTGATTGTTTTGATAAAAATGAGCGCAAAATTTCATCTCTTCCGAGGGGGCAGCAAAACATGCCCGAACTTGTTGTGGAAATGCAGTATCAACTTCTTGGTGCTATCATGCTTCCCTGACAGAATGATCGGATACCTCTTGTCGAAGGGTAGCTCTTCGTTCTTCTCCAGCCGGCCTCGAACTCTCAGAACTCCCTCTTCATCTAGCACTGGCGATCGCTGTAGAGACTGCTAGACTTCTCGATCTTTTCCGGTCGTTGACCCGGGCTGCGTTCCACATTCTTTGTAAGTGTGTTCATCTCATCTGGGAAGCTTTCGTATTGTGCCTGCCTCCACAGAATAATTTCCGCTCTCTGAAGCTCCTCTTGTTGAAGTGGTTTCTTGTCTGTCGAATATTCCGCTTTAATTAATCGTCGTTGACGATTCGTAGATTGGCAGGTTACGATTGGCAACCCGGCCCTTTTTCGCTGGCAATTGGAAACGAAACGCAGTACGGTTGCCGTCACACGCACAAGTTTTGTCCAACTGGAAACAGTTTCCGCTTCGACCACCGCATGGAGCAGCATAACTCCCCTGGTTTCCTCCACGGTTTCTTCGATCGGTTCGGTTAATCGCTCGTATAGCTTTGGTATAGCATTGAAGGACCATGAATCCATTCCGAATCATTTTGCAATGGAGGACCGCGACCCCACTTGGTGAGCACATCCGCGATATTCTGCTTCGTGGGCACCCATCTGCAGTCTCACATACGGGTTAATTCCAAAATTTCATCCACTCTGAATGCAACGAATTGCTTGAATCTGTGCTGATCTGACTGTAGCCACGATAGTACAGTTCGAGAGTACGTCCATAGAACAGTGCGACCGATTCGGAGAGAATGCGTTTCGATAATGGTTTGGCTCTTTCGAGCTCCAAGAACCTTAAATATTTAAGGGCGCAGCTGATTGAACATACGTCATGTTACAAGGGGCAAGTCACATTAATTATTATTTTAAATAAATTGGGGTGTGAAGTTGTTCGCCTCCTCGTGCTTCACCCTGGAAACGATGGACCACCAGTGCTGCGGTACTGATCCATTCGGTTAATCGAACAGCAAACGAGGGGACGCGCCTTGCGATCGATGTCAGTAAGATCGCAAGTATGTATACTGACACACTGGCATTATGTAGGATACAGAGTGGAAACTTATCATAAACCACGCTACGGGCTGGCGGCCAAGGTATTTCATCCTCTTAGTAGAGTCGGGTGGAACCGACCGAAACGACGTTTGAGCGATTGGCAACCTTGTTGCCTTGTTCGTCTCCGTCCTATAAAACCCTGGCAGGCCTTAGAATACGTTCCTCCCGTGCCACCCACTTGGGAGACTGCGGTGGGAATAGGTTCGGTTGAGTTATTCCCGTCTTACGCGATCCGGCTCTGAACATAACGCCCCATGAAGGCCTATGTCAACCCTTGTCATGGACCTCACTGCTCGCATAAGCACCCATGGGGATCAATCAGCGACTATTCCATTTGCATGGTAGGATAGCGGTCTAAGGGGGACCCAATAGTCGGGATGATTTCATCGAAAAGTCATCAAAAAAGCTCAAAACCCCAAACCCCCAGTAAACAAGTCGCCGAGGAGGCGACCGCGAATCCATTCGCGAAGGGTGGTCTATCCAGATCTCCCCAACACAGTGAGCCGAAGATCGGCCGAGATCCGTGGACAGCCGGAGGAGCAGCCGAAGGACTGGCCAGGGCTAATCAGAACCATGAATAGCTTTTGGGCCCCTCCCTAGGTTGCTTGCAATCGCGGGACAGCTCGACGCCATCATAGAGTTCATGAGCACGAAGAGCAACATCGCGAAGGACCTAAAGCAGGCCTTGCGACAGCTCCGCGCAACCGTGAACGAGGCCCAGGACGATCACGAGCGGCTTAGGAAGCGACTAGAGGTCGCAGAGAGGACGGAACAGAAGGAGCCCAAGTCTACCCAGACGGACGCCTTCAACTTCGCGGGCAACAACACGATGTCCAGCGAGGCCCTCCACTTTGCCGTTACGCAGGGACAGAAACGCGATCGGCCCTCACTCTCGCCAGTAAAGGGCGCGGCACGCCCTAAGAGACGGAAAGTCTCTGCACAGGTGGAGTGCGTAGCGGTGGCCCATCAGTCCACTGCATCAGTGGACGTACCGCAAAAGAGGGCTGGAATAGCCAATAGAAATTCAGTTGAGAAAAGTAGCAGCTCCAAGGGCGGGAAGCAGGGCAGTAAGAAGGGCGCCCCCCCCCCGAAACCCCCGGACAAAACTGCCCCCAAGAGCAGTGCTGCCCGGAACAGGAACAAGATGAAGGGCGAAGCTCTCATCTTCAAGACGGAAGCGTCGAAATACGCGGAAGTCTTGAAGAAAATGAGAACGGACGAGCGCCTTGCGGAGATGGGCAGCAACGTGAGGAGCATCAGGCGCACTCGTACAGGCGAGATGTTCCTGGTGCTCAAGCGTGGTGCTAAAGACCAGGGACCAACCTACCTGAAACTGGCAAAGGAGGTCGTTGGTACTGGGGTGCAGGTGAAGTCGCTAGGCTCGACTATCACCATCCAGGTCAAGGACCTGGACGAAGTGACGGAGGCAACCGAGATAGTCACGGCGCTCCGGGAACAGTGTCAAGTTGAGGTACCGCAAACAGCGATTACCTTGAGGAAGGGACTGTTTTCCACCCAAGTGGCTACCGTCAGGCTCTGTGCAGCTGAGGCCAGAAAGGCGGTAGCCGCAGGGAGGGTGCGAGTGGGCTGGTCGGTTTGCCCCGTTAGTATTCCCCGACCGGTTACGGCTTGCTTTAGATGCTTCGGTCAGGGCCATGTGGCCCGTGACTGTAAGAACACCGACAGGAGCAAGCTTTGCAGATGGTGCTGCTCGGAGGGCCATAAGGCGCGAGGTTGCCAAAAGCCGCCGAGGTGCACTATATGCGCGGAGAAGGGGAATACCCCTACCAACCACATGGCAGGTGGCCCACGCTACCCGGGGGCCAAGAGCAATGCTGCTAAGGCAAAGAGCAATGCTCAGCCATGTTCGAGGTAGCGCAGTTGAACCTGAACCACTGTTCGGCTGCCCAGCAACTGCTGTGGCAATCGGCAGCGGAATGGGGAGCGGATGTCGCAATCATCTTCGATCCGTACCGCGTGCCAACCGGCAACGGGAATTGGGTCACGGACGCGTCGGGGATGGCGGCGATATGCACGATGGGGAGCTTCCCCATTCAGGAGGTAGTCGTGTCCAACTCGAGCGAGGGATTCGTGATCGCCAGGGTTAATGGAGTATATTTAAGTAGCTGCTATGCTCCGCCCAGGTGGTCTATCGAGCAATTCTCGCAGATGGTGGACAGACTCACTGCGGTACTTGTCGGCCTAAGACCGGTGGTCATTGCGGGCGACTTTCACGCATGGGCGTTGGAGTGGGGCAGCCACCACACCAACCAGAGAGGATGCATCCTACTGGAGGCAATGGCCAAGCTGGACGTTGTACTATCCAACACCGGCTCGGTCAGTACCTACAGAAGGAATGGTGCAGAATCCGTCATCGACGTGACATACTGCAGCCCGAGTTTGGAGGGCAACCTACACTGGAGGGTCAATGAGGGTTACACTCATAGTGACCATCAGGCGATTCGGTACAGTGTGGGGCCAGGTGAGAGGCGAGTGGCAGGAGGAAATTCTTCCTGCGCTCGAGGCTGGCGGACGTCGTTCTTCGAGGAAGAGGTCTTCGGCGAAGCACTGAGGCGGGAGCGAATAACCCCGGATCTGACGGGGGAAGAACTGGTAGCAGCACTGACAAGGGCGTGCGATACAACCATGCCTAGAAGAGCCTATCCCAGGCATGGTCATAGACCGGTGTACTGGTGGAGCGAGTCGATTGCTATCCTCAGGGCGTCTTGCCTCCAGGCGAGAAGGAGGATGCACTCTCGGGAGGAACGCCGTGTCGCTCTTCGAGCGGCTAAGGCAGCCCTCAATAAAGATATCGCCAGACGCAAGCGCGCGTGCTTTGACAGCCTATGCCAAAGCGCCAACACGAACCCATGGGGGGATGCCTACAAAGTGGTCATGGCAAAGACCCGTGGCGTGACGGCACCCCCGGAGAGATCAGCACTGGCTCCGATCGTTGGGTTCCTGTTCCCGCGTAGGGACGTAGACTCCTGGCCGCGGATCCCAGGCGCGGATCAGGGAGAAGTGTCTAGAGTGACGAACAGTGAACTTGGCGGTATTGCCAAGTCGGTGGTGGTGGGCAAGGCCCCGGGCCCAAATGGGACCCCGGTTGTGGCTCTGAGGGCGGCCGTTGCGGAAAATCCAGACATGTTCCGTTCTGTTTTTCAGACTTGTCTGGACGTAGGCATTTTCCCAGATGCGTGGAAGCGGCAGAAGCTGGTGCTGCTTCCGAAGCCAGGAAAACCCCCTGGGGACCCGTCAGCATACAGACCCATCTGTTTGCTGAACACCACTGGGAAACTGCTTGAGAGGGTCATCCTCAACAGGTGTCGGCCTACACCGAAGGTGTAGACGGCCTGTCAAGCAGCCAGTACGGGTTCCGTAAGGGCAGATCCACGGTGGATGCCATCCGCGACGTCATCCAGACGGCAGAGGTGGTCCATCGGAAACGAAAGGGCATTCGCTACTGCGCACAGTGGTCCAAACGGCGAAAAACGTGATCGTGTGAGATTATGCAAAATCCTTTGACTTTAGGTATATAGTGTCTTCAGAGAAGTTTTAAGGCATAATTGGCGCCATCTTTTGACGGTAGCCATTTTGTGATCAGTCCCCCTAAAAGTGGGATCCAACATTTATTTATTTTTTAAGTTGAGATAGAAGGTTTGTGTATTCAGCAAAGATTATGTCAATACAAACAACTTTGCTGAAGACATGAACCTTCTATCTTTTTGCTCAATTGATCTATAAGGCGTTTTTTGTGGACGTGCCTCTTAAATCATATTTTTGTACCATAACTTTTTCTATGTATTTTTTACAGGTTTGCAATGTTCTAAGGACTTCTTTGTATTGTTAAAATACATGTTTTTGTAGAACATTGTTTCTCGGTATTTCCTATATACTTGGAGATATTTGGGATTTTTCAATGAAATTGGCCTATTTTTGAACTTAAATATTTCATAAGGTGGCAAATGGTGGCAGATCAAACAACTTACATTTGAAAGTACAACAAAATTGCTGCAAAATCATGCCAGAGTTGTCTACATCGGACTACATCCAGAAAAGTTACAGCTGTTTTAAGAAGGGATCAAAATCAAATGTCTCCTATTAAATAAATATTTGATCTCATTCAAAAGGCGACAATCGAGATACTGTGACTATCTGTCTGGTATGTTTATAAAGATCTTAATTCTTCGTTAGATCATTTTCCAAAGCTTTACGAACATTCTTGTATTGATATGTTGCGTTAATGACACTCTCTTTTGAATTAAAATAAAAAATAAAGCCCGCTTTTTATGTTGCTTTATTCGCTATCAGTATCTTCAGAATCAGACCCAGTACTTGAGTCGTTCATATCTAGTAGGAATCGAGCATCATTAGAAAATAACATATTTGGCTTGCACTTACTAATCCTATTCATTGTAATGAATTGATCAGACAACTCTAGCAATCGATGCAGCAGATCAGTAATCGTTGCCACCCGAGAAATTTTCCTTGAATGGAACGCTCGTGTCTGTCGGATGACTTTATTCATCGATTCTTGTGCCTCCTCGGAAAGTTGACCAATGGGCACCATAAATTGGTTGATGATTCTCGAACCATGTAACAGGATTTTGTGCACAGAGGCAGGCAAGTAGAACCACGGATACAGGTGAACTAGTTTTCGTGCCGTTTCTATACAGTAAATATCGAATTTTTCCACATTTACTGTACGACCAGAAGCCAGAACTTGCAAAATTGTACCACATCGCTGAATCACATGGAAGTCTAGACCTAGATAATGAAAAATGCGTGCTGGAATAAAGAAAAGTATAAACTGATATATATTTACCTAAGATTTCTGCAGACTTTTCTGCATCTCTGAAAAATCGACGAGCTGTGTTACCGTCGTTTGACGTTCCTGCCCCAGTCGAACGCGGTTTGCCGATTATTAATCCAAGTTCCCTTTTGAACCGATTCTGTATTGTCTTCTTCCGTTCTTTCATCCTTTCAATTTCAACTCCTTGAATTCGCCATTTTTCTATATCAAGCCTATACGAAACATGTAGAAAAAATTCCATAAATCGAATCCAGGCGTGAGGAGTCGATAGTCCGAATTGAAACGTTGTTTCATCAGCAACGCGTTTTTGAACATCTTCAATTTGGTTCATCTGTTTCGGAGTTGCACCACAAACGTAACATCTTTGAGAGGATGCTGTAGATGTGATAGCATTACAAACTTTCCCGTCAATCATTGTTAAAACCATGCTGTATTCCACAATCACAGTTTTCCCATTTATGCTCGTTTTGAATGGAACGAGATCTGCTATTTCACGATCAACTATTTGTTTTTCGGTTACCGATACTTCTGTTGTTTCTTTGATCAATTGAATTCTTAATGGCCGACAGAACCGAGTTGATGATGGGGTGGGATTTTGAAAAACAATTTTTCCGTTAGTTTCCGCCTTTATCGGGACAATTGACGTTAAAAACATGTGCGAATCTGATGCATCTTCGTCCGTTGTAAACCGTGCTGTGATCGCTGCTTCCGTCAAACCCCCATTTCACAATCATTTTCACTTTTAAAAGCTCATCGGCGGAAAGCTCTTTCACTATATCTGCAGAAGATTGCAAAATCCGTAAAGTAGTGTGATCCAAGAGCTGTTGCAGTTGTACTGCAATTAAAGTTTCGCTAACATGAATATATTCCTGATCAGGGTAACATTGTTTTCTGCTAAAACCTTATGGTACGAAGGATATAATTGCGCATTTCTCAATCTTGCACCCTTTCGAATGTTGATGTATTGAGATTTTGTCAAATCCTGTTCAATAATCAAAGCTAACGCTTCCGAGTCAGAGAATGGAACTATTTCCGGAAGTTTCGATGATTTCCAGGATTTTAAAATTTTTGTCGCACGAGTTGGGGAAGTTTGTGTGGCTTCTTTGACAATAGAAGCAGCATCATTTTGCCCAGTTGAACGCAATGACATTTGTGCAGCATAGGTCAACTTATCAGCATTATGAGCTGAGCGAAGCACCGCTGTTCTACGTCTTTTCACACAGTCTGAAGTTTCGACAAACGCTTTAATTATTTTGTGTGTAACATTGGAAGTTGATGGAATGTTTTTAAGGATATGCTGCGGTAAACAAATTGGTTTGTCAAAATAAGCAACGTTATTTTCCAGAACTCTAGCCATTGTGCGGTTATGCCTCTGCCACAGCTGGCTGAAATATTTGCAAATGTTATCCAAGTAATTTTCAATCTCTGACATAACATCAACAAGTTCTGCATCTATTTCAAGACATCGTGTTATTTCTTTAACCAAAAAACCCAATTTGGTTTTTTTGTCACCTTCCGCATTTTTCCAAAGCAGAAACACCTGACGATAATCCATTTCTCCTGCAGATACTGATAGAACATTTTAGTATAATATAAGTAAATAAAATACCATATTAATGTTATTGGAAAGCATTCAAATCATGCTGAACGCCAGAATAGAAGAAAATATCTGAAGAATCATTATAATATATTTACCGGATAGTTAAGAAGTTATTTCGGCTGAATTTAAGAAAACTTAGAGCACTTCACAAAAAACACTTCCGAGCACTACGGATGAAAGCTCCTTCCAAAGTGACCTTCAAGCCGTGTTTTTACAAAGAGCATTGTACTATCGGAAATAATTGAACAAGTGTGCGTGAGATGCTTTTTATACACATCAAACTAAACCAATAAAAATCTAATCAAAAGAGATTGCTGACAGCTCTCTTACCACCACAAACGTAGCCGACACGTGGTTTGTGATCATGGCAATCCTTACGTATTCATGGCAACCCTTACGGGAAAGAAAATTGAATAGCTGAATGTTGCCATTCGAATGAGATCAAATATTTAATAGGAGACATTTGATTTTGATCCCTTGTTAAAACAGCTGTAACTTTTCCGGATGTAGTCCGATGTAGACAACTCTGGCATGATTTTGCAGCATTTTTATTGTTCTTTTAAATGTAAGTTGTTTGATCTGCCACCATTTGCCACCTTATGAAATATTTGAGTTCAAAAATAGGCCAATTTTATTCAAAAATCCCAAATATCTCCAAGTATATAGGAAATAGCGAGAAACAATGTTGTACAAAAACATGTATTTTAACAATACAAAGAAGTCCTTAGAACATTGCAAACCTGTAAAAAATACATAGAAAAAGTTATGGTAAAAAAATATGATTTAAGAGGCACGTCCACAAAAAACGCCTTATAGATCAATTGAGCAAAAAGATAGAAGGTTTATGTCTTCAGCAAAGTTGTTTGTATTTACATAATCTACAACTTTGCTGAATATACAAACCTTCTATCTCAACTTTATAAAAAAATGAGTGTTGGATCCCACTTTTAAGAGGATTGATCACAAAATGGCTACCGTCAAAAGATGGCGTCAATTATGCCTTAAAACTTCTCTGAAGACACTATATACCTAAAGTCAAAGGATTTTGCATAATCTCACACGATCACGTTTTTCGCCGTTTGGACCACTGTGCTGCGCGGTGCTAACCTTAGATGTGAAGAACGCGTTCAACAGCGCGTGCTGGGGGGCGATAGCCCGCTCGCTACACCAGCTCCAAATTCCCGGAGGGCTGTATAAGATTCTGGAAAGCAACTTCCAGAATCGTGTGTTGACGTACGACACAGAAGATGGTGAAAAATGCGTTAGAGTCACCGCAGGAGTGCCACAAGGCTCCACCCTGGGCCCGGTGTTATGGAACGTCATGTACGATGGACTGTTGAGGATAAAATTCCCGGTAGGCGTGAAAATTGTAGGTTTTGCCGATGATGTCACGCTGGTAGTCTGCGGGGAATCCCTCGAGGAGGTAGAGCTGACAGCGGCCCACTGCGTCAGGCTTGTGGAGGAATGGATGAGAACCAGGAAACTGGAGCTCGCCCATCACAAGACGGAAGTGGTCGTAGTCAACAATCGCATGTCAGTACAGCATGCGACGTTGACAGTCGGCGGAAGCACAATTAGGTCTGTGTGCTCTCTGAAACTGTTGTGGGTTATGCTCGACGATAAGCTCAGCTTCGGCTGCCACGTCGAGTACGCTTGCAAGAGAGCGTCTATGGCTGTGGGGGCATTATCCCGTATGATGTCAAACAGCTCGGCAGTGAATGCCAGTAAGCGCAGGCTCCTCGCTGGGGTCGTAGTATCTATCCTCAGATACGGCGACCCTGCGTGGGCTGCGGTACTGGATATTGACTGCCACAGGCGGAAATTAGAGGGCACACACAGGCTAATGTGCTTGAGGGTGGCCAGTGCATACCGCACTATCTCGAGAGAGGCCGTCTGTGTCATAGCAGGGATGATGCCAATCAGCCTTATCATTAAGGAGGATGTGGTGTGCTATGACGCGAGGACCGTTCGAGGGGTGCGCAACAACGCGCGAGTTGTGTCGACCGCGAAATGGCAATCGGAGTGGGAAAACTCCACAAAGGGGAGGTGGACTTACCGCTTGATACCTTCCGTATCAAGCTGGGTCAACAGGCGCCATGGGGAAGTAAACTTCCACCTGACACAGTTCCTGTCAGGCCATGGCTGCTTTAGGAGCTACCTGCATAGGTTCAGACATGCAAGTACTCCCATCTGCCCCACATGTGCTGGTATCGAGGAGACCGCCGAACACGTTGTGTTCGCCTGTCCACGTTTCGAACCAGTATCGAGCGCTATGCTAGCGATATGCGGAGCGGATACCAGTCCGGATAACATCGTTCCTAGGAGTTTCGGTATTACAACGACAGTGGCGAGCCGAACAGCAGTTACCTACTGCCCGACTAGATCGTTAGAGTATTGCTAGAGAGGCGTCATAGCACTACAGCGCCCCCTCCCACGAAGTAATGCCTTCGGGCGGTTCCGGGAAGGTCAAGGGCCAAGCGCACAGGGTAAGGTTTAGTGGGTCGGGAGTGAAATTCTCCCATTCCCACACCCTGAGTTCCTTCTCAGGTGTCTGTGAGCAGATTCCCCCCTGTATAAAAAAGGGCAAGTCAGCTGTGCTCAGAGCAAATAGTTTCGCAGCGAGTAAATTTGAGCAACTCATAATTTTAATTGTAATTTATTATCGTAACGCTAGCCTGTCCGTTACACCATTGCTCAAAATTTATCAAAGTAATCTCGACAAATACAAACTTTCAATGAAAAAAAAATATATATATATATATACAGACGTCATCTACCCACCTAAGTTTTTATTTATTTGAATTGAAATTAAAATTTAGTAACCGTTAAAATTGTGTGAAATCATTTGCATTCATGCGACGTTATCAGTGATAACAGATTGATCGGTGTTATGTGACATCAATCCGTATTAGTCGCAAAAATGATCAGTGGGCGATATGCGATTCCGAAACTAGTCGCTAGCATCGGAAGTACGAGGCCGGGGATGCCATCAAGAATGGGTTGCGCACTGACATTGAGGCGAATGACATTGATATTCTAGCTGTTGTGTACTGATACTGACATCAGGTGGCTAGAGAAATTCAGCATTTTGTAGCTATTGATATTGATATTTTGCAGCACTGGTTTGAACAATAGTTCCGGGCAATGTCATTTTCGTCAGCTGCAGATCCTTCTTGGTGGACTCAATTCCTAATGCTGTAAAGTGTTCCTCCCACCTCACCACCAATATGAAAGAAACGGTATCACATGTCACAATATTAAAACAGCTACAATTTTTCTGCAAATAGATCCACCCGGTCTGTGATGGTATCCGTTGACTCAGACAAGGTGGTGGTCTTGAATCATCGTTACCATTCATGTATTATGTAACACCGATATCCTGGACAGAATTATACAATCCAGCAAATTTCTCAACAGCACCACAAGTATCACATCCGGAAGAACTTCAGCGCCAGATTGCATTAGCTTATGAAATTAGTGTTGAAAAATATGTCAATTGGCTTCAGCCCACCGATCATGACAGATTTCAACACAAAAATCAGGTTGCTACGAGGGGGACGAAAGTAATCCATTCTACATTTCATTTAACGGATTTCAATAAAAGTTGCTTCATATTTTGGATTTTGGTGGATTTGTTCGATTCGCAAAGAATAATAAATGGTGCTTGCCGATATTATCCGATTTCATCCACTATTAATCGATAATCTTGAATGAGTCAGAACTATCTAACCGTTCTCTCATATAATGTTTAGTGTGTATCACCGTTTGACCATCTCCCAATCATCTACAGCAGAAACACACTCCAATACTCTTTGTATGATGCTAACAACCAACAAATTTCTTTCGTAAGTTCTAAACCTCCATTCCCCACCGTATATGTACTTTCGAAATCCAGCGATTGGCCGAAATTCGTTTTCTTTCGCAACCTCTTCCAGCTTCATTTTGGAACACCTCCAAACCGTGATATTATCATCGTCCTCATCTTATCGTTGTCTTTTTAACTGTTAAATTCATCTCGATTCAAACCGAAAATCCATACGTCCACTAATGTGATGTAAACAATGTAAATGTTTCGTCACATTCGTTTTTCCGCTGTTGAAATGGAAGACAGAGTTTAACGTCACAGTCCATCAACCATTCAAACAGCGGGAGAACGAAAGAGACGACAAAATCACAAAATTTACATCGCATAGAACTTTTTGGCGTTTAATCGGCGCACACGACTGCACAATTTAAATCGAACGAGTAAGAGGGAAACAGATTAGTGGGAAAACAAACCATCCATGTGTGCTAGATACAGAAAGACGATTAATTGTCAAAAAGGTCCATTGGACCGCACCAAGACACTCCTTCGCGGGGTCCTTAAATTTCGTAATCTGTCATGAGATAGTTAGAGCTGTGACCCGATATGATAGAGATGTAATCGATAAAAAACTATATTAACACTTTTAGAGATTAAATGGATTTATGAAGATATGAATCGATTCATCAATGTGATGTTGATCAACGCGAGTTACTCAGAGTTGCTCAGAGTTACTCAGAGTTTCTCGGAATTAGCTCTGAATTTACTCATGATCGAAAGCTGTCTTGCCCCTTGTCATGTTAAGTACGTTTGCATTGCAATTGAGCAGATATGAGCGCACAGTAATGTCAAAAACTTCCCTTATGCGGTTCGGTGCACAGCTTTTATAACAGAAACGCCTGTGGATTGATATTTCTGCGCCCAGATTGAAAAAAATATCAAAAAAGTCGGTTTATGGAGCTGGTTGTTCATGGAGTAACCATGATGGTAATGGGACTTCAATGAACATCTCTAATCTTTCATCAAGTTAAATGCAAACTTGAAATTAATCACTTGCTATTTGTACAAAATTGTGGCTCTTTGAAAATTTTCAATATCTTTAACTTGCACTTGAAATACGAAACATCCTCTTCTTTTTCGCAATTCAAGCTTATTGCTTATCGCATATTAGATTATTGCGAGCTCTCAATTTAGTGTTCTAGATGCACTTCCACAGTTATTAATTGAAAGCTTTCGATGACTGTACCATTTTTACATTTTAATAATTGTATGGCAAGTACAGTCATACTCTATGCCCAGGGAAGTTGATAAATTTTCCAACCCGAAAAAAATCCTAGACCGGACCGGGAATCGAACCCAGCCACCTCCAGCATGGTGTTTCTGTGAAACTTTTTTTCCTTGATTTGTTTTCCGTCGATCTTGTTTTCCGTGCTGAGCACCAATGCTACCGACGACCATCTACGGAGCCGAATATAATTTATCAGCATAGCTTATATTTGATCATTTCATCCCAAGATGACTCGATCTCAGCTCAAAGCAAGTCTTTATTCAAGAAGATAAACATTTTCAACCTCCACAAATCGGCACAGCCATACACCTCGACTCATCGATTCAAGGAAAACGAGTTCGCATTTGAATAAATTTCAAATAACCACACACTCACTCAAGCTCAAGATGAATACCCAAGATGAGAATACCGAGTAGGATGAGTCAAAGATTTACGATCTGGCGACAAACAAACGTAAAATATTCAATCCCACTCCGAGAGCGGTTCGTGTCTAGCATCCTGTTGAAGTCATACATATGCAAACCTCCCCACTTCCTAATGTATGTTTGCACGAATCACACAAACAGCACATATTTCAATTCAACACTTATTGAACAAACACATTAGTGGCTGGTGACTCGATTGCGCAATCAAGCGACGAACTCAGCGCTGTGATTACATGTCTTCGATCGAGCGCATATGAATGTAAATTATAGGTAGTCTGTGTCGCTTGCTCTTCCAAGTTTCCAGTCGAACGCGTTCGTTTTGGTGTCATCGATAATCGATTATGAAATTAATGTGGTTGTGAAATTAAATATGTCGTGCACCCATGAAAACGGGCCGCCCAGGGTGCCCAAAATTAGTCATACGAAATGATCCCAGCTCCTTTGAAGCAGCTGCTATTTTTTCAGGGGTTGCGTGGTCGGCAAAACAAAACGCAGTTTGACAAGTAATACCAACCTACATAGTAGGCCGTGCTAAGAAAATAAAAACTGGTTTCCCCATCCGCCACGCGTTTTCGTATGGGGGATGTATAAATTTGGATAAGTCATTAGTCCGCACCGAGAGACAGACGACGACGATCACGAGATTGAGCTTTATTTTCTGTTGTACAATGGCCCCTTCCCGGGTCGAATCCGACCGTGCTGCCGAGGATGGAATTTGAGGTTGAGTAATTGCATTCAAAGGCCCCGCAGGGCTGCTGCAGAGATGTCATCGGTTGCGAAATTTGGTCGGCTTGGTTGATTGACGGACAACCGACGACGACCCCGAGCGGTTTAAGCGGCTGGGTCCAAGAAGGACGGATGGGGAGAGGATGCTGGGTTTCAATGTGAATACGTTTTTTTTCTATCTCTCTTCGCTTGTTTAGTATTCATCTGCCGATTTGATGAAGTGCGACGATAGTGTGGCGTGACGAGCGACGAGCTGAGCTGCCCTGCTGTCGAATGTAGTGGACAAAGGCGCACTCTTGGGAAGAGGTTTGAAGAGTGATCATCCAAGCACATCTCAACTCTCCAGTACAGAGTGCAACCGCAGAAGAGGTTCGTGACTGTACAATTTGTATGTTACGTGACTCTTGTATCCCTTGCTCCTCCGGTTTTTTTGCCAGTGGTTGATGAAGATTGTCTTAACGCGACATCAATGTTTAATTGGCCTAAAGAAAGAACATGCATCTGCCGTTGAAAGCACAGCTCTATTCAGCTTCAAATCAAATCCAGCAACGACTAGTAAACCTTTCGTAACAACCCATCCTTGGCCAATTTCGCCAAACAAGTTCGTCGTTTTAAGAGACTGCGATTAAAAAGCTTTTATAATTAAATCTTTTTTCACAGCCGGCAGTGGCAACGGTGCAGCGTTGCTCAATTCCCACAATATCTGATGTCTTTCTTAATCCGTCGCTAACTAATCTAACCAAGAGAACTAGTTTATTGCACCCCAATTTATGCAGAAATAACCAGTGTTTTTCTTATTTTTTAACCATTGCAACTATCTACATAATTTAGTTGATTCTTCTTCACCTAGATTTAGTGCAAGCAAAAACTTCTCACGGTTTCGATTGTCAAACCACGCGGCACCAGTTGCTTCTCAGTTACTAGTCGGATTATCTTTTTGTGAACGGTTTCTGTTCACAATCGTCAAAATCGGCACATGTGTTGTCCAGCTTCCATAGCCAACTCAGCCAGGAAAACTCAAGCAACCTTCGGCCATGCTCTTTGTCTGGCTTAATTGATCTCAAAGCAGCAAGTTTCGAAGCGTCGTCGTCGGCTGAAACCTGTCCGATCGATCGAATATTAATTTCAATAATTTGGAGGCTTCTCTCATTTGTACTAGCAATTTGAGTGGACCGAAAATCAGTGCATGGTTGAATGTCATGGCACTTTGGACATAAAAAGCCATACATGATGTGAGTCAGTATTGGTGGGACATGTTTTGGGTCGTTAAAGTTGATTGGTTGTTCTTTAAGTTACGGAACAGATGTTTAAAATGTTTGAATGTTGATCATTAAAGGTGAATTGGTATCTTCATAGAATGAGAATTTTAGATTATTAAATAAGCTACTACAGTCAGTCCTCTTTCTAAAAATCTTTTTCTAATTTTCTAAGAAACCCATGAACTGTTTCAGTACACCATAACACGGAAGTGCACCATAAATATCCATCTTGAAGATGAATCAGATAGAGGTGAAAGTATTGAATGACAATTTCCTGTTGCGTGGAGGGGTTGACAAAATTGGGTCATTACTGTGTAGCAATATTGTCGAGCAGCTTTTGGACGATAAATTTTATATTTTCAAGCCTAACATAAATAAGACCCTATTATCTCGAGGCTGTAGCAGAAACAAATTCAAAATATTGTTCCATATAGTAAATTTCGAGTGGTAGGAAACGTTATTTAAAACTACTCGAATGATATGATTCGTTCTAGGTAGATGGCACAACTTGATGAATTCTAATGATAAGAAACCATGTATAAATGATGAAGCAATTTAGCGGGAAGGAGGTGGTGGGTTCGATTCCTGGTCAAGGATCCATTTTTGACTTTCTTATTCTAGAACTCTAGAAAAAAGATCGTTTAAAATCAATGAATGGCTTATTTATTTCAAAATATAACGTACAATTAATCATATTGCCGAGCAGTTTAAGACGACCTCTTAAGAGCACAGCTAAAAAAAAGTAGTGTAAATTTCCGTTACTATGATGCACATAAATGGAGCGTCATAAATCATACAAATTTACATTATAAATCGTGTAAATTTATGAGACATGTCATGCAATATTCCATATATTGTATGCAACTTTCCACCTTTGTTTGCAACATTTCTTGCAAGCTGCTAGTTTACGTGAAAAGGAAGTTTACATGCATGAATGTTTGCATGCATGGATGTTTAGATCACCAGTAAAATTCAGATTTTTTTAGTGTGAGGTAACTAACCATCACTCGATTTGCTTCTTCTTCTTGTATTCCTAAATCATCACTTTCTAAAAGTGTTGGTAAAATTCGTTGGTAGCGTGCGTCGCCGTGCCAAAACAGTCAATGAATCATAAATATCAACTGGTATGGTGAGCAAAATCTGCTATCTCTTTTATTCTTTTACTTTTAAATACAACAGCAAATGTGACGTCACACATGCATGTGTATAAGACTGTCGTAGACAAAACATTCACACTGCTAGACTACGCTGTATGACATTTTGTTTACATCCCTGAACGGGAAAGCCAATAATAGGTTACATGCAATGTTGCCATCTCCCCTGTCTGTGTTTAATTCAATCTTTTTTTACCTCTTAATTGAAAAGTTTAAGTTCCAAAAAAGGACCTTTTATTTTTATTCATAAATGCATGTTTTCCCAGAATTCATATTTGTGTATAAAACCTTCATGAGATAATTTTCTACGCACAATGCATTTGTAGGAAACTAACATTGTTCGAAGAATAAGCTAACGTAAAAATATAAAAACATATTTTTAAACCTTAGTATAAATTTCTGTTCAATATGATGCACCTAAACGGAGCGTCACATATCATGTAAGTTTACATTACAAATCGTGTTAAGTTCTGAGACATTTAATGGAATGTTGCAAATAGTATATGCAACCTTTGTAAGCAATATTTCTTGCAAGTTGCTGGTTTGCGCGAATTTAAATATAAGTTTACACGCACCAATCAAGCGTAACTTATTCAAATCGACGTATCTGCTTTTGTAAACAATCACTTCAATCGACGATTTGTCTTAACTGTTAACTCACCCACGCAAACAAACACCATCATCAGATAGGGGAATCTTTCCTCTACTAGCTGGTGTTGTTAGTTGCTACGAGTGAGCTAGCAGTTACCACAAATTGTCGATTGAAGTGCATGTTTACAAAATCAGATACGTCGATTTGAATAGTTACGCTTGTCATGTTTACATCACAAGTTAAATTCAGAACTTTTTTCTATGGAAATTAGCACAGCTTATACAGTTAATGTTTGTCTGTATAAGCTAGTTTGCAGCTAAAATTGTTTGTTGGGAGGAAACGTCATTTTAAACTGCTCAATTGATCTGATCCATTTTTTGGAACAGACAACCAGCAACTTGAAAGAAATGTTGCTTTCACATATGGATGGTTGCATACAATTTATGGAATATCTCATGACATGTGTCATAAATATTTACTATTTATAATTCAACAGGTAAAATGTTTACCCCAATGACACTTATTCTACAAGTTAACACAAATTAAATAAATGCCATAAATTAACATTTATTTATTGTTTTGTAAATCATCTGATAAAACAGTCTTAATGAATATCTAAATTATGTTCAATCTTCTTACTCTATTTACAAATTGAGGCGAAGAAATACCAAATTTGAACGCGGGTTCCACCGAAGCAAACAAACGAACCATTGCAGATATAGGCTGGTTATAACTAGAGAGGGTCTAGACCAGCGTTGCCAGATTGTTTTAAAGTTTATCGGTATCGAAGGTATTAAAAATCGGTATTTATCGGTATTTACTATTTAATTAATTTTATGTTTTTGCCGTTTTTGAAAGCAAAATTTTGACGTAGGACTACGTCTTTGATTTCTATATGGGGTACACTTTGTGAAAACCGAAAATGGAACATGTAACAAATTAAGAAAGATTTGTAACGTTAATAACTCAGCTGCTCTTGGTCCAATTTCAATAATTGTATCACCAATCGATCTGAAATATGGCTACGCATCGATAACAATGCTTCCGAATGTTGATTTCCAACAAGAAACTATTGAAAAACTGGTAAATGTCCAGCCTTGTCCAAAAGCGTCGAAGAAACTAACAAATCCACCAATTACCTACATGCATATGCTGCTTCCCCAGCACAGTCGTCAGAGAGTAGTAAGTAGACGAAACAAGTCGAAGTGGCATTCGCCTCCGATCCTCGGAAGGATGGAGTTGCGTAATATTTTGCACACTCATCGCCATATCCAGAATCAAACGCAAATTCTTCGAGATAACCACCATCCGTCGTCTGGCTCGTCGTGGCGGTGTCTGACGTATCTCCGGTCTGATTTACGAGGTGTGCTGAAGGTGTTCCTGAAAAATGAGGTCCGTGATGCTGTCACCTACACTAAATACGCCCAGCGTAAGCGGCCATGGATGTCATCTACGTTTTGAAGTGACAGAGACGCACTCTGTTTGGTTTTGGAGGTTAAATCATCACCAACTTTGGAAACAAAACGGCTCTTTTCAGGGCGACCAAGCTTATTACAGTAAAGAGTAGGAATAGAATTCATCTGCCTGTTTGTCCATATTCAGAACCAACGACCTCACAAAATGCTCATGTAATCAATCTGGAAGCAGGGGTACAAATTATTTTGATCAACCTTGATCAACATTGAATCGCCACAGCCGGATATTTTCGATGGAGGAATCTAGCATCTAATTCGACGAAGACGGCAGGAAACATTTGTGAAGCCGAGTTATTTACGAAAGAGAGTGTCGATGAAGAGAATCCATCAATGTAGATAGGACCTATTGAAAAGTGGCGCGAGATTTGTTTTCCGTACTGAGCTCCAATGCTACCGACGCCAGGAAGGCAGCTCCCACACCTGGACCCTACCAATCGACCCATCATCTCCACCGGGGACCAACAGTTTTACTTCCCGAAGGAAGGCGTGATCAGAGATGTTATGCCTTAGAACATGCCGGTGGCGCCGACTGAGATTGGACCCAGGCCTGCTGGGGTGAGAGGTAATCACGCTAACCACCGGCACCGATATCTTTCAAGGTGATATCACGGCGAATGAGATCGACCCAAATTTGAGTTTAGTTATCTCAGAAATAAGAAATAAAGTGCAGGAACTCAGGGATGAGTAAATTTGTCTCATGGTTGCCTTTGGCAAAAGAGGAAAAGGTCTGGTAAAGGAGGCGCCAAGCGTCATCACAAAGTTCTTCGAGATAACCGCCATCGGTCGTCTGGCTCACCGTGGTGGTGTCAAACGTATCTCCGGTCTGATCTACGAGGTGTGCTGATGGTGTTCCTGGAAAATGAGGTCCGTGATGCTGTCACCTACAAACACGTCAAACGTAAGTGGCCATGGATGTTCTCTTCAATAAAACGGCCCTTTTCAGGGCCATCAAGCTTACATCAGTAAAGAGTTGGAATAGAATATATCTGTGCTTGTTTGTCCATATTCAGAACCACAAGCCCCCAACGACCACACAAAATGCTCTCCAGAGTTGTAATCTTGTAATCAAGCTTGGAAGAATGGGTGCAAGTGATTTTGATTGATTCTCTTCATCAAATTTCTCTTTGAAAAAAAAAATACTACAAATTTGGTACGCCTACAATTCAAAAACGGAAAGAGTTGAGATAATAGATAATTGATCAATTAAAAGAACTAAATGCTCTACACATTTATTCAGTTCCCTTAGCGGTCCTACGTCAAGCTTCCGTTCGTGGCCCTAGGCACAGACCCTTCTACTTTTTAACAATGGTGACGACTGGAACTTGAAGGAATTGCTTTTTTCAACGGCTTTCTCAGTCTTAAAACACTCTTTATTTTAAATTTATTTTTTTAAATTATCGTCGTCCTCAAATGGTGATCGAAATTGTAACCAAGAAGTTTTTTTTTTCAATTAAATGAAACCAAAATATGGAAAATCAGCCACAACAACGACTAAACTATTGACAATAACGACAAACAATATTTTCCAATATTAGACCACAACCCATGAACGAAATGTCGAGCAGATCACATCGTAGTCGTTGCAATGTTTTAAGATTGAGAAAGCAGTTAATCAAAGCAATTTTTTTGCTTTTGAACTATGATCGTAAAATTCCGGAAAAAACTCCGGGGAATGTTTGAATTAGCTTCTGAACGAAGCTGAAAAAAATATCTAGAGAAAGACGAAAGAAGCACTCCTGGATGAAGTTCGAGGAAAGTTCTAAGAAAAGTTGGAAAAAATTAAATAAACTATCGGAAAAAACAAATTGGATGTCACATCCAAAGGAAGCCAGAAAAGTTTCGGAAATCGGAAGTAAATTTTCAGAAGTAGCCATTTGCAGGGAAAGCCAGAAGAAGCTCGGAAAAACCATCCATTAGAAGTAGAACAAAAAAAAAACCAAACTTCCAGAGAAAACGAAAGAAATTTCTGGGAAAATTATTTGAACTTCATTAAAAAGCATAGAACTTTCCATAAAATGTTCTCACAATGATCTAATGTTAATGTAACTTCCCTTATGTTTCTTAAGCTTGCATGAGCCCCTCAGGACATTGCTGAAGTTTTCGGAAATTTCCTGAGTTTCTCGGAACTCCTTTATAATTTCAGCAATTTCATTAATTAATTGATCGGTCCTAATGTTCTCTAAGCTTCACTAAAGTTTCTGAAAATCATTAAATTTCCCTGAAGTTCTTTGGACTTGTCAAGTTTCCAAAATATTTATGATGTCTCCATAAATTCACTGGAGTTCACTGGACTTTTCTGAAATTTCCGGGTTTTCGAATTTAACAGAAGTTAATGAAACTGTCTTTAATTTATCGAAACTTACACAAAAGTCTGAACTTTCCTATGTTTCATAACTTCTTGAATGTTCCTGCAGCTAGTGTGGATCCATGATAAAAATCTGATAGCATCCTTGAAGTTCAGGGAAAGTTGAAAAAACTGGCGGGAGAAGATGAAAGAATCATTCGAGCGAAGGCTGAAGAAGCTTACAAGGTAAGGTGGAAGAGAATTCCAGGGAAAGTTGGATGAAACTTCAGGAAGTTTAAAAGTGAATAAAAACTTCCGGAAGTTAAATAATGTTCAAAAAATATTTCTCGATTCCCTAGGAACTACCGGAAAGATCCATCGACTATTTTTCGATAGATGGGTAGCCAAAAACGGTGAGGAAATGCAAACATTAGTCGAAACAGTATCAAGCATAAGGCATCTTATGATGATTTTTTAGAATGTTGAAGGCTTAAAAAATATGAGGTCTTCAAAAAGATACATGTCTCTCACAAAAATTTCTTCTGAGGAACCTTATCTGTATATCGGTATCCAGGAAGGTAAGTCATCAGTAACAGCACTCCATACGGTTGTTACAAAACTAGAAAGATCTTTTGAAGCAAAAGAAATTTCACTTGCTGCATTCCTTGACATTGAAGGTGCATTCGATAATTCATCTCACGATTCAATGACTACAGCTATGATGAAACATGGTTTCGATCAAAGCATTGTAAATTGGATCAATGAAATGTTATCAAAAAGAGAAATATCAGCAAACCTTGGAAGCTCACTCATCAGTGTAAGAGCAACCAAAGGATGCCCGCAAAGAGGCGTGTTATCACCTCTATTGTGGTCTTTAATAGTTGATGATCTTCTCAAAAATTTAATAGCCAATGGCTTCGAAATAATTGGCTTCGCAGATGATATAGTCATAATTGTACGTGGCAAATATGATTGTATTATCGCTAACAGAATGCAAATTGCTTTAAATTTTGTCTCATCGTGGTGTGATAGGGAAGGATTAAACATAAATCTTTCTAAAATTACTATCGTGCCATTTACCCGAAGGAAGAAATTTTCATTAGACAACATAAGATTGAAAGGCACACTTTTGGAACTTTCTAATGCTGTCAAATATCTTGGAGTAATCCTTGATAGTAAACTTAATTGGAATATGCACCTAGAGCAGGCAATAAACAAAGCTACTAATGCTCTATGGATATGCAAAAGAACATTCGGTAAACAGTGGGGACTGAAACCGAAAATGATCCATTGGATTTACTCGGCAAATGTGAAACCCACGATTACTTATGGTGCATTGGTCTGGTGGCCAAAAACAAAAGAGAGTGTTGCTCAGAGAAAGTTAGAAAAACTCCAAAGGTTAGCAACTCTCTCAATAACAGGTGCAATGAGAAGTACACCATCGAAGGCATTGGATGCTTTGCTTTATATGCTACCATTGCATCAATTTGTACAATTAGAAGCCGAAAAGTGTGCTCTAAGGATTACAAGGTCAGTGAAACTCTTTGAAGGAGACTTTAGAGGACATCTTACGATTCTAAAAACTGTTAGTATCA
Source organism: Ochlerotatus camptorhynchus (assembly GCF_037179485.1). NCBI lineage: Eukaryota > Metazoa > Arthropoda > Insecta > Diptera > Culicidae > Ochlerotatus > Ochlerotatus camptorhynchus. Next base: position 2,813,234 of record NW_027040801.1, on the reverse strand, counting down.
ACTCTCTAGTAAGGAACAACGAAGACTGGATGGATAAAAGATACAATTTCAATCGACTTTTTCGTGTAGTTGACCCTGGGCGTAATTCATGGCAATTTGGTGGCCCGGTTCTTCGTCCAGGATCGATTGTTTTTTATACAAATGGTTCAAGATTGAACAATCAAGTGGGAGGAGGAGTAACTGGCCCAGGGATAGAAATATCGGTTCCTATGGGCAGATGGCCAACTGTGTTCCAAGCTGAAATCCAAGCAATTTTAGAGTGTTCCGTTATATGTTTGCGTAGAAACTATAAGAGTTCAAATATATGCGTCATGTCCGACAGTCAAGCTGCTCTAAATGCTTTAAAGTCGGCGACATGTACATCAAAACTTGTCTGGGAGTGTGTTCAATCACTTCAAAAATTGTCTTGTCATAATCAAGTCAACTTATATTGGGTTCCTGGTCATTGCGGGATTGAAGGAAATGAAAGAGCTGATGCACTAGCAAGACTCGGATCTTCTCATAAGTTCATCGGGCCAGAGCCCTTTTGTGGCTTATCGGCTGCATCTCTTAGAATGGAGCTAAAAGCGTGGGAATCTTCAAAAGTGGAGGAAAACTGGAAGAACACTTCCATTGCTAGGCAGTCGAAGCGATTTATTAATCCAAACATTTCTGTGACCCACAAAATCCTGGAACTTTCTAAGAAAGATCTTAGTATATATGCAGGTCTTATAACAGGTCATTGTCCGAGCCGTTATCACTTGAAGCTGATTGGAAAATTTCAAGATGATGTGTGTCGCTTCTGTGGCATAGAAAAGGAAGACTCGGAACATTTGCTATGCCACTGTCTGGCAATTTTCAATAAAAGGCGTAAGTTCTTCGACAAGGGGCTGATAGAACCCTTTGACATTTGAAGAACAACTCCCAGTACGGCAGTGCACTTTATTCGAAGTATAATGCCGTGCTGGGATAATGCTGTTAGTCAAACGATGGCGATCACTCCTAATAATAGTGATACGGCATCTTGATATAGCTAAAGAAAAAAAAAGGGGAATATATCACAATAGATCAGAAAAATGGTCGCAGTGATGAAAATACCCGACAAGGAAAAAAAAATCGGTATCTAGTTCGGAAATCGGTATAAATACCGATAAATCGGTATATCTGGCAACGCTGGTCAAGACTAGGGTCTACACAATTTATCAATTCAGTGCCAACATTTCATAGGGGCGTAATTGCTTTTGTAAACAATGACTTTAGCCGTCAATTTCTCGCGAATGAAATCTTACCTCTCCAAAATTACAATGCTAGCTGGTGGAGGAAACATTCCTGTACCTGCTGGTGTCATTATTTTTCATGAGTGAGCTTTTATTCACGAGAAACCGATGGCTAAAGCCATTGTTTACAAATGCAATTACGCCACTTTGAAATGTTGGCACTGAATTTTGCTTTCAGAAGGTCACAACTAGAGATTTTATGATCGCTGATTGCTCGCTCATCGCGTTGCTCATCGTTACAGCTAATCGCTATTGTCACACTCTGAAAGCTAAATTGACAGGTTTTATGTATCATACGAATTACCATTAAAATATTTCATAGCTTCATAAATCCAAAAAATAGCATTTTAGCTGTAATGAGCATTTGCAAGCTTGGGTCTAGTATAAGAGAGGAGCGGATTCAAAACAAACTGCTTTGGCAACCTATGCCTAGGTGATTGCTAGCAACACTGCCAATGCCATCAAGATAGGCGCTGCTCGATTGGCTCTGGCTTTGACAGTTCGTTTGGCTCAAAACCAGCCAGTCCGCTCATCTCTTATACTAGATCCTCTCTAGTTATAACCATACAGAGAACGATGAAATCTCGGCTGCATCAGGGATCACTGACGTAATATCCTAACGATAAATCCTAATTTAACGATAAACGTAGCTTGTTGTAATTTTCGTCTTCGATCAAGCGTTTCAAGACCAAGCAGACGGCATCTAGCGGGATACGCTGGATGGTTAGACGGGTCACGCCATGGTAGATTCCTGAGAGCAAGCCGTATGAACATTTTTTGGACTCGCTCAATTCTTAGGTTCCATGTAACGTCGTTTTGGAGCCCGTATGACTTAATAGTTTTCTAGAATTGGTCACACTGTGGAACAATATAGCGCTTTTAGACAGTGTGGATCCATGAAGTCCTTAGCAATTTTGGAGATAAAGCCAAGTTGACGGTTTGCCTTGGAAATAATCGATGCGTAATGGGAATGGAAGGAGAGCTTTGCATCCAACACAACACCAAGATTGGCTGCATGGAAATGAAACTTCTACGCTTATTTGTTTCTCGAGACAAGTGTGTGTTTTTATTTCATTTACCATCACAAGTATGCCAGTATGGATGAATTGCATTTGTTTTGAAAATCTTCGATGTTATACCCCGTTCACATTACAGCGTATATCACGACCCAAAATTGTCAAAATCAGAAGCGATCCTCAAAAGCAAAATAATCAAATTCATTTTGAGTAAAATAATTATTTGGAATATTGTCGACCCCAGAGCCTAAAACGTTGATATTATCATCAATTCAGCATGAGGCAATAATTTTCCATCGATCTTTGTGTAAAAACCAACACAAAACGTTGCTTAATTTTTCCCTCCATGACGGCAGCTGCTGCTAGCACCAGCCCAGTGGCAGGCGCATAGGCAACATGTTATACCGTGACAGCGGGCCCAGCACAGCAAAATAAATTATTTGAGCCCGGGACATGCTGCCTACTGTCAAACACTGCTGTTGGTATAGGCCTTGTCACTGGCCTGGTTAGCACAAAAACATTCTTTCCAATTCCATGTTTCAGTTCCGATCGGTGTACTCTCGATATCCTTATATGTTTGCTTTCGGTTTGCAACATTGCAGCAAGCAAAACAAAACATTTGAACTGTCAAAATACCGGGTTGCTAAACAAACATTTATTAACAATCAAAGTAAGTCCGATGACCGGCACTCTCGACACAGCGTGGCACACTTGAGGCACAGTGAGAAAAATGTTGGCGTAAAATATGTGTGTAGAGTGACCACCCCTTGGTGTAGAAGAAATGATTTTTATCAGCACTGCTCGAGACACGTTGAAATCGTACACATAGCAACACCGGTTTAATATACGGGACATTAGAGTGATGCAAAATTTGAAATTTTTGCTCTACAATACTTAAACGATTCCAAATCGGATCCTGACTAACCTCTCAAAATTTGAACCCATTTGGTGAGAAACTGAGATGGCACAAACCATTTGAAGTTTGTATGGGAATTACTATGGTAAAACCAAGATTTTTGTTCATGTCTATCTAATAATTCACCATATCGGTCTTCGTCAAAAACTTTCAACTGTATTTGTAGAAAATTTTCCCAGCTACAACTTTGCTGAAGATCACTTCTTGATTAAATGCAAGGATCAAAAGTTATCAATAGTTCAATGCGCTGATGTCTTATGATCATGCTCAATCAACTGCTCAGCAGGCAACATTGGTGTTTCTGTGGCGTTGAATAGGACACAAAAATCATGGCTACTATGTTACACTGCAAAAAAAAGTGTTGCCTACAGAGCAGCTGCTTGATCATGTCATAAGTTTACCAATCTCTTAAATAATTAATAATTTTTTCCTGTCTCATTTTACATAGAAACGATCTTCAGCAAAGTTGTAGCTTAGAAAATTTTCTATAAGAATGGCTATCGAACTATTTCACAGCTCAATATGGAAAAACACTAGAAGACAATGAACAAAAAATTGAGATTTCCCATAGTAATTTACATGTAATCTTCAAATGGCTTGTGCGAAGTCTGTTTCTAACCAAATGAGTTGTAACTTTGGGAGGCTAATCAGGACCCGATTTGAAACCATTTAAGCACTGTGGAGCGAAAAGTCAAATTTTGCATCAGTCTAACGGGACATGCTTCGCAAAGGTTCGTGAAAGCCATAGTTAGTTCTTGCCCGAGGGATGGTGATAAACGTTGCGACCAAAGATTGCGACCTCGTGTGTTGATGCCCAAGAGACTCAATTTTGCTTTGCACAATATCTCCAACAAAGCACGCTGTTGCCACGTTGCGTCTCGCTCCCAGTAACTCCAGGTTTATTAGCAAATAACGGCTTTCATAACTGGGTAGGTTGAATGGATCTCTCCACCTGAGATGACGTAGAGCGAACCGGGTGAATTTTCGCTGAATAGCCTCAATGCAATGAATTACATTCGAGTAATAAGGAGACCTGGTTGTGGACGAATACTCTAAGATGTGCGCCCTAAATTGAGCAATAGCTATAGTAATAGCAACCGGTGGAAACTAACGATTTTGAATGGGCTCACTACTTGACTAGCCTATTGGTCTCAAGCAAATCGATTAACGTACCACATTCCAATTGAAATTCTAGTACTACACTATGTTTGTTTTGATTCGCTATGAAAGTTTGATAGATAAAATGAGGGGTCCGTGGATTTTCCTATGTTTCGAGGGGTGCATCGATAAGTTGGGACTGAAGTTAGTATCAGAGCTAAGCCAAAAAATTTGAGCACTTTTCTTCGGGACCTTCTGATCTTAGAGTCAGGTACCTCTATGGTAAAAGCTTTTAGGCAGTACTCGGAAAAAAATCCGTTCCCGAAAACGGGAACGGACCGTGAACTAAAAATCACGGTCAGCTATCCAGAACAAAATTTTCTCAAATATACACCGTGAACTATGGTTCACGGCTGTGGTTCACGAATATGGGAACTCTTTTTTTCCCGTGTAGACGTCCTTGAGCTTTTTGCAAAGCGAGATAAAAATCATAGTTGCGATGAGGCTTTAGACACAACTTACGCGACGTGATGCTTCAAGGACAATTTTGTATCAACCAGAATCCCCAAGTCCTTGATTGTCGACTCACGTTGTACACAGCAAAAAATAAACTTTAAAGTTACATCCAAGAGGATGCACTTCAATCATGTCGAAAATCTTATGTAATTTCAATGTCCACAAAAATAAACAAATGCAGTAAAAGCAGCGTAATGTCAAAATGGAGTATGCTAATCGATTTGCTTGGGACCAATAGGCTAGTCAAGTAGTGAGCCAATTTAAAATCGTTAGGTTCTCCGAAACATTTTATGACACGAGAAACAGTAGATCGTTGGATTCCCAACTTCTTTCCGATGGCTCGGTGCGAAAGATGTGGGTTGTTGAGGTGTGCAAAATTTTCTCGCGCTCGCGCTGTTTCTTCGACTCAATTTTCAAAACTACTAAACATTTTGCAATGAAATTCACAAAAAAAATAATTAAATTAACCTAAAGGGCAAAATGTTACAGCTTTTAGAAAGTGATGTATTAATTTATTAACATGCATCATTAACACGACATAAAAAGTAACAAGGACTTAAATGTGTTTCTTTGATGACTGGAAAAACCTGTTCCCCTAGTTTGAATTCCGGAGAACCCAAAGGGTAATATTGTAATATACCAATGTAAGAGTGATTCAGAATAATCCCAGAGGGTCTTGATGCTGAGTTATCACCTACACACTTATGTCGTTTTCGTTTTTACTACACTACACCGGTGTAGTGTAAGCAGCAATAAGCGCGAGTCATTGACAGCTTATCATCATTTGTTTGTAAACAAAGGTGCAACCGATAGCTACACCCTGATTTTTTTCGGTGTACGGCGGTGTAGCACCGGAGTAGCTACACCGTAAAAACGAAAACGTCATTAGAAATAACCAAATTTACAAGTGACAAAATCCATCTTTGACATTAAAGATGCGACGTAAACAAACATGTCATGTAATATTACATGCTCCGAGACTGAAAAGTTCATTGCTCGACGAAAAGTACGTTTGATAAAGCTATATTTTACGAGATGGACTAGCCCACAGCTAAAAATTTAAAAAAATAAAGTTTAAAAAAAATGCGTCTGTTATGACTTGTATATGTTACTCTCAGAGCACCTAAATTTACATGAGTTTTTCTAAGTGTGTAGCGAGTAAACTGTTAACTCAATGTGAATCAATAGCAATTGAATTTAAAATGTGAATGTGCTCAAAACAAACCATTTCCGGTGCTAATGAGCTTTTAAAGTGATTTTAAACCAAGGAAACTGCCGTTTAGCTTTTGAAAACATCGGTCAATTAGTTACAGATCGTAAATTTTAGACCTGCTGCCTTTTGATTCGATCGTTTTCTGTTCACTCTTTGTACCGCTCAATTCCTCATAAAAACCGTCTCTTTTGGCAGCAAATCAAACTGCACAATGCCCAGCGAATCGATGCAAATCCGCCACAATCAAAATCGATCAAACTGAAATAAAGCCACTTTCGCCCTTTCGCTCCCTGGCAGACTGAGTCAGTAGCCCACCGCCACGAGAGCAAGCTCATTTCTCCTTCTTCCAATGTAAGGCCAAGCAAACAAAGGTGAGTAAAAGCGTATTCCAACTGCTGCTTGCATTGACTGAACAACTTTCGGTTTCTTTGGAGTCAATTTAGTTCTGCCCAATTTAGTCGATTGCTACGAAATAAACATCAAAGCGGAGCAGCCGTAAATGCACACTTTCTTTCGCTGCCCCCAGTTGGGTGGCACAACAGTGGGTTTTCCACTCACTGGCTGCCTTCCTTCCAGTCAGTGAGTGGCGGCGAGTGAGTGAATGGAATGTTCATCTACGATTCATAAATACTACTTACCCAGATCCGGCGACTTGGCAGTGGTGGTGGTAGTGGTAGTAGCTGCGGCCGCACCCCTCTCACCTCCCTCCGAACCGGTTCTGGTGGGTCCAAATTTCCGACGCACTCCAACTTTGGGCCTCGTCGATTTTGACGGCGGTGGCGGCTGGTCAGCATCAATCGCAGGGGTAGTAGTGCTAGTAGCTGTTCTCCTGCTGCTGCCGCTAACAACCGCGGCGTCCCCTGCCGCTTCGTCCACCGTCGACGATCCTCCGAGTACGGCCGGCCGCTGGCGGTTGGCGCTGTTCAGCTTGCTCAGGTATGTTGTTGGCCTTCTACGGCGTGACAATAGAGACGCTGAGGTTGCCGTCGACAACGACGACGACGTCGTCGTCAGGAGGAGGGTCGAGTCGGTCGTCGAAGTCTCGCCACTCTCAGATCTTCGCGTGCTCTTGTTGCGTGCGGTTGTCGTCGGTGTCGCGCTCGTTGTCGTTGCAAAGCTGGGGCCACCTGGACGGCGCAGTGCCGGTCGGAACTGAGGACGAACCTGCGGATTGGATGGGGATAAGAACAGTGATTGGAGGGGGAGAACGAGAATTGTGAATTAGAAATAAAGTGATATTTTGTTTGTTTGTTTTTTTTTTTGGTTTGGTTGGTTGCTTTGATTATTATGTGATTCAATAAATTCCAAGTGATGGCAAGGTTATTTTGCTGGAAATGGGATAATAAATCGGAGTTTTTTCGCTGAAGGAGTAATCGATTCTGCTGCTGCTGCTGATGCTGATGCTGATAGATGCTGATTTTAGAGTTGAAGGATTTTTAGATACGGGAAGAGAGTTTTGTATTTAGAGAACATACTCAGGCAAATTGTGCAGTTTTGGAAAATAGAATCATGCTATTATTCACGTTCAACTGTAGATTGTGACAAGGTGCCAATGAAGATGTGTATTTTGGGTGTACTGGAATGCTGTGCTGGAGCTCTGAACGGTGGTTTTTAAAGAAACTTGAACAATTGCGAAAAGAAGTGCCGAAAAAATCCTGGCGAACGCTTCTGTCTTTAAACAGTTGCAACCAAAGGCGTTTGAAAGGATAAAACGGGAGTTTTGTGTGACATGACCCAACAACTGTTTGAATTTTGACGAATTTGGATTTCATTTAATTTGAACCCAATATTATGTCACAGATGTGAGTCATCCAATCGATTATGTCGTCAAATTGACGACTATTTGTGTCGAGCTGACTAATTTCCCACTGTGTCTTTGTTACTTTCCAAATTTAGATTTGGTAACGGTTCATTAGACTAATGAATGAGTCGTTTGGACCGACAGTGTCATAGTTTACTTAACGAAAACAGTTGATGCTGAGTCAGTGTTTCTTAGTTCCGAAGGTTAGTTAGTTTTCCAAATATTAAGAAAACTTTCAGCATCGAAACATGTTATGAACGCTTGATCAGTGTTAGAAAACAAATTAAATCTATAATCAAAGTTCAGTGAAATGCCTGAGTGGAATTGAGAAATTTTGCAGAATTTAGAAAAATAATTTGATACTTCAAATCATATGGTTCATTTCCAATGTATGTATTTATTATGGCTCTATGCTGGTCGCATTACGGAGCCAAATGTATTTTTTTTTCACTGAACAAACTTGATAGAAAACATTTAAAGCATTCAATTGTATGCGTTTCAAAAGAATTAAGAAATATCACTACCATATTTGCCACATTTATGTGGCGTTTCAAGGGATGTTTTTGTTTTCGTTTCGCGTTGCGTCTAAATATGCTGTTTGTGGTAATTTAGGCGGTTTTAATACCATTTCATTATTTTGGCAGTTCTGAGCCATTTCAAGGATTTCAGCGCTGTTATGACGTTTGCAAGCTCATTATGTCATTTCAAGATAGCTTTGGGAGTTCCTGGTCATTGTGAAGGTTTTAAGGTACTTCAACTTTTAATTTTGTGGCGATTTTGGCAATTTTTAAATTATTATTACTATAGTCACTTCAACACTTTTTGGACTATTCGTGACTTCTTTTTCCATAATATTTATTTGGTATGCTCAATGTCTCTTGGAGCTATACGGAGCCGAGGAACATTTTTTTCTTCAATATTCGTGACTTGTCCAGGGATGAAGATTTGAGCTCGTGACAATCAGCGTGAGAGACATGGGTGCCAAGGTTGGGCCGGAAAGCAATTAGGCCGAATAGTGAAATGTGAAATTTTATGCGTTGTATTTATAGCATCGTATTCCTAAACTTGATTTTAGAGTTTGGAAATTTCGACTTTTAACGAGTTTCCACGATCATCCAAAACTTATTCCTGATTTTATGGTTGGACATCTGTGCATAGACATAATTTTGCCTTCATTGCTGTGAACAAGCTCGCTTCTCGTTAACGGTACAGTTGTGTTGTGTTACAGTATCTACATGCATGTTGCAGACTGGGTAATCAGACTGTTAAACTGGTACGGCGAGTATAGATGCCTTACCATGAAAAGTGAATAACTATTAAAGTTTCGGCCGAATGACCAATTTGGCCTAATGGCATTTGGCTTAGTGGCATTTAGCCAGTGGCATTTGACCAGTGGCATTTGGCCAAGTGAAATTTGGCCAAGTGGCATTTGGCCAAGTGGAATTGAGCCTAATGGCATTCGGCCGAATGGCATTGAGCCTAATGGCATTCGGCATAGTGGCATTCGGTATAATGACCCATCACCGGAGGCCAACCACTACGCCAGGACCGTCCACTTTTTGATGAATATTATTTGTAACATTTTTGAAAAAAATCGGCCATTTTGAATCATGAAATTTTTTTCAAAATGGCGTCTGAGACATTTTTCAATAAAGCACAAAAACGTCAATTTTGATCTAAATGACGTTTGCGATGAAGTTGTAGAGTTGTATTTTAAAATGTTCTTGTTCAATATTTATAAATAAAGAGCTCATCAAAAAGCAAACTTTTGGAAGACTGTGTCTATACACTTGAAAATTGACAAAGCCGTAGAACAAAAACTTTTGGTCTAATTTTTTAACTTTTTCTTATAACCCTTGACTTGTCGATCAACTTAAAATATCAATCCACCAATCAACAAACCGGTTGGCTGATCAACTAACAAACCAACCAAATTGCTAATTGGTTACTTGAGCATATTTATCATTGGAGTGTTTCCTAACTTTTTAATATAAGGAATGATAGTCTATGGACTTTCAGATTTAGATTATTTCTAGATAGAGCTAGAATTAGGGCGTAACATTCAATGTAAACAATGACGTCTCTCGTTGATTACTAGGAATTCAAGACACACCTACACAAATTAACATATCAATAGGGTAGGAGAGAGGAATCACCTCTACTCAATGGTGATGTGGATTTGTCAGGGAGAGCCATGACTTTCGAAAAATCTCTAAGATTTGGGCCCTTTTACTAAATTTGAGTCAACCATCAAGTTGCTTGCCTCACTATTTTGAAACTACAGAAGGAATGACCAGAGACAATTTACTGTCTTAAGCGGAGTAAAAATTAGACCATACCTGACCGACTGATCAATCAATCAATCCGATTGACTGACCAAACAGCCAAGCAAACTATCAACTGAATAATTTTCTGAACTGACTGACTAACTAAACAATCGACCGAAAATCCGAAAATCCAACTACATTGACTAACCAACTGGTCGGGGCTTGCTAAATGGTCAAACATCTCGTCATTTAGATCGATGGTTGATAAATCAGTTGGTGAATTGGTTGATCGGTTCATCGGTTCATTGATTTGGTCAGTTGGTAGATTGATCGGTTCATCGTTTAGTTAGCTGGATTACTTATAATCAGTATATTTTCTTATTGGCTGCTCAGTCAAATTGACTCTTTGCATACTTATCGCAAAACAGCTGTGGCTGCAACTGTTCGTGATGAAAGTTGGTTGGTTGGTTGTTTGGTTTGGTCTATTGAGTAATGGATCGTTCTGTTGGTTGGTTGGTCGGTCAGGCTCTTAGTTAGCTTAGGAAGGATAAGTTCGTGCGTCTATAGGCGAACGATCAAATAGCTAAATCTCCGTTCGATTTATTGAAAAATCAAACATTGTACATCGTTTGCCAATTAACCAATTAATTGACTGGCCAACTAACCAACCCACTAAATGATTGTCTGATCGACATATAAACCAAACTGATCGATGGTTTAGCGATTGGTTGGCTTTCTGATTGATTAGTAAATCAGTTAATAGTTGGTTGATTGGTTTACTGGTCGACCGGTCAGTTTGATCTGACAGTTTGCTATTTGGTGAATTGGTTAGTTGGTTTGGTCGATTGTTCTGTTGCATATTTGGTCAATCTCGCAGCTAGTAGTGGGGACTATTATTGTTTCGTCCGTCAATGGCTGACCGATCGACCATCCAAATCACTGTCGGACCAACTGATTAACCGGCCGATTAAAAGGTCGGAAAGACAAAAGGTCGAAAAGACAAAAGGTCGAAAAGACAAAAAGTCGACAGGACAAAAGGTCGAGAGGACAAAAGGTCGAAAGGAAAAAAGGTCAAAAGGGACAGAAGGTCGAAAGGACAAAGGGTTGAAAGAACAAATGGCCAAAAAGACAAAAGGTCGAAAAGTATAAAATGTTGAAAGAACAAAAGGTTGAAATCATAAAATAGTTTTTTCTTCTTTTTTCCTTCTGTCTTTCGACCTTCTGTCTTTCGACTATCTGTCTTTCGATTATCTGTCTTTCGACTATCTGTCTTTCGACCGTCAGTCTTTCGATCTTCTGACTTTCATCCTTCTGTCTTACGACCTTCTGTCTTTCGAATTTCTGTCTTAAGACTTTCTGTCTTTCGACCTTCTGTCTTTCGACCGTCAGTCTTTCGATCTTCTGTCTTTCATCCTTCTATCTTTCGACCTTCTGTCTTTCGACCTTCTGTCTTTCGACCATATGTCTTTCGACCCTCTGTCTTTCGACCTTCTGTCTTTCTACCTTCTGTCTTTCGACCTTGTGTCTTTCGACCTTCTGTCTTTCGACCTTCTGTCTTTGGACGTTCTGTCTTTCGACCTTCTGTCTTTCGAACTTCTGTTTTTCGATCTTCTGTCTTCCGACCTTCTGTCTTTGGACCTTCTGTCTTTGGACCTTCTGTCTTTGGACGTTCTGTCTTTCGACCTTCTGTCTTTCGACATTATGCCTTTGGACCTTTTGTCTCGAAACCATCCACCAATCAGCAAACCGAAAATTGATCAACCGATCAACCAACAAACCGATAAATCAATTACTGAGCAGCACTCCAAGTTTCGCCATCCAACCTACAAACCGACCGCTTATCTAATTAACTTATCAACCAATCTTTCAAAACATCAACCAACCAACCAACCCACCAACCAACCAACCAACCAGTTAGTAGTTAGTTGGTTGGATGACAGGTTTATCATTTGGTCTGGTGAACTGACTGACTGACTGACTGACCAACCGGCTAACCAAAAATCAACCAACTGATCGGCCCACTAATCAACTATTTGACTATCGGCTGACCAACCAACCAGTCAACAAAGCGACCGGTTGACAATCCACTTGCTTGTTGCTTGTTTGGTAGATTGATCGATCGATTTGGTTGACTGGTCCGTTGATTGGTCAGTGGGATGTGCGGAACGACCGGTTTTTTGGTCAGAAAGTCAGTTAATTGGTTGGTTGGTCAATCGCAAGGTTGATAAGTCATTCGGTTTACTCATTGGTTGCCAACTAAAAATTTTAGCTGCAAATTAACGTTTACAGCCAATCATTTGCTTACACAGCTAATTTTAGCCTGTATAAGCTAATATGCAGCTAAAATTATTTTTTGGGTGATCATTTGATTTAGTTGGTCAGTCAACAAGTTGGTTAGGTCAGATCAATTTGATTTAAAGGCCGTTTAACCAAACTCATTCCCGTAAAATGAATGGTGGAGATTGAATTTAAACGAAGCGTTTAAAAAAATTAGTTATATGCAAACTCAGTTCCAAGTATGTACTGTAATTTTCACGAAACCAAACGAAGACTTAATTTTGAGCTAACTGCAACAGTCACTTTACCGTAATCGATTATGTTACCCTTGGACCTAACAATCAATAACCTGACCAATAGCTGACTAACTGACTCATGAAACGATCAGTTAGTCAAATTATCATCCGATCTGTCAACAAGTCACCCAACTTATCGATAAACCAATCAGCTATTTGACTATCTAACTAACTAACCGGTTGGTCAATCAACCATCTAACTGATCAACTAACCAATCAACCAACAAGCCAACAAAATCAGTCAAACAATCAACGAATCAACTGACCGACCAAACAATCAACTTAATTTGTCAACCGTCTAACTGGCTGATCAACCGATTAAGCAACCGAACTATCAACCGACCTATCAACCAATGTACTATTGGACTATCGGTTGACTAGCCAAGCAATCTGCTACCCGATTAGCCAAACAGCCAATGGACTGACCGACCACGATCAGGGGTTTATTGTTTGGTTGATTGGTCGATCAGCCAGTCAGTAGACCAACCAAGAAACTGACTGACCGACCGACCGATCAACCAAATATGGGTTTGTTGATTGGTTGATCGGTCGGTCAGTCAGTTGGTTGTTTGGTTAATCCGGTCAACCGATTAACCTATAGTTGTTTGGTTGATTGTTAAGATCGTTGATTAGTTGATAGGTGGGTTGATAATTTGCCAAGTAACCCAGAAGAGAGCTTTTTGATCTTTTAGCTTTTTTAGCTGATATAAAGTTTATATTAATCTTATATCGCAAAAAGGGCTTGGTGGCTTGATCAGTTGATCTGTCAGTTAGCCTATCAATTGACCCACAAATAAACCCCTGGTTGGTTGGCAGCTTGGTCAGTTGATCGGTTGATGGATTTGGAAAACTAGCTTGTTGATTGATCATTTGGTTGATTGACGTTAGTCAGTAAGTTGGTTGATCAGTCAATCGTTTAGTAGGTTGGTCGATTGATAAAGTTGGTCAGCTTGCTCTGGTTTATTGCTTGACAGTTAATGTGGTTGATTGAATAGTTGATTCGATAGATTGGTCGGACAATTGTTCTGTTTGGTAGTTGGTCAGTCAGTAGGTTAATAAAGTTTGAATGATTGGCAACTAACAGACTGACTAACTGACTGACTGACTGACCAACTAGCTATGAAACCGATCGACCAACCAACCATCGTTGATCAATTTACCAATAGTTTATCCAGCTGAAGCCGTACGAAACAAAAGGTCCAATATTGATCGATTCTCTTCATGGTTTTTCTTTATCATTTTTAAAAATGATTCTGGCTTTGTTTGTCGATTATGGAGCTGGATAATATATTGTTTCATCAAACCGTGAGGCTTAAAAAAACATAAACTGGTTTACATGGCCTTCAGATGGACAAATCGATGAACCTTTTCTAATGTTTGCCGAGAACTGTTCAGCTTAGCTGGTTTATCAGTTGGTTGGTCGATCGTTTGATTGTTTAACTAGTTGGTTGGTTAAAAAATGATTCGCCTTTTGGTTGATTGGTTGGTTGGTTTGGTCGGTTGGTCGATTGGAGTGAATAACTCATCGACCAATGAACCAATAAACTTATCGGCCGTCTCCAATCACTCTCAGTTGATTGGTTGGTTGGTTTCGTCGGTTAATCGGTCAATTGTTCAGTTAAATAATTGGCCTGTCACCAGTCAGTTGATTGGTTGGTAGGTGATCGGATGGTCGGCCAATCGGTTTAGATCGCTGATTAGTCGTTCCACGCCAAATGATGGATCGGAAAAAAAACTCGAACTTCTCCAATTTGCATGAAACTTTGCATAATTGTATTGTATGGGCACATTTTTGCTAAAATTTGGCCGTTTTGGATCTTGTAAAATTTTCAAAGTGGTGGCCATGAATTTTTCCAAAAAATGTAGCGCGATGGTGGGCGCATAGCAAAAATGTATCATTGCCCATAACAATTTGGTTGATTGGTTTGATGGCCGGGTGGTCAACCGGTCAATTGGTAGGTTCATAGATTTGTCTATTGGTGGGTTGTTTGGTTGACTGATCTCAATTAGTTGGGCGGTTAGTTGTTTGATCAATTGGTTGGTTGGTTTATTTGATCAGTTGGTCGGTCGTTCTTCTGGATAGTTGGTCAGTCAGTTGATTAAATTTGTATAAATTTTTGCTACACTTGATCAAGTTGCTCTGTCAATCTTTCTGTAAAATGTTTGATTCAAAGATGTTCCATTGTTAGACCCAAATTAGATTTTGTAAGAGTAAGCATTTAAGAAAATTCAACTCTAAGGCAACCTGCGTTAGGAATTGGATAAACATCAATATTTGCTTCGATTTAATAATGTAAGTTGCCTGAAACCCATTACGTTTTTGGCAGGTGGAATTTCTAAAATTTACAGACCCATTCAGTTCAATTACACATCTTCAAAGGCACTTTGCCCAACTAATCAACTAGCGTTTAAAATCGCTCTCTCGCCAATCACATTGTGAAAGTTGCAACCGCGAATCTAACGAAAAACTCAAATCGGATGAAAACGAAATTCCCACATGCACCGCGTCAGCTGTCAGCCAAAACGGCCGAAAACCGATAGATAATTGCTTCAATCGGCAATCGTAATTTACCCAACTTTCGTCGGCAACTCCGATCGATTGTGACATCTTTTGGCGTCTACTGCTTAGTGCGGCACACGGCGAAATGCTTATTTTTCATATCGAATTAATTACTTTCCACACCGACAATGACGACGACGCCGGGAGGCGGCGGGAAAAAATGACCATACTCAAATTGCTTCAATTATCATCATAGGCGGCGTTGATTTTCTTCACTCTCTTTTGCTCTTTTTTCATCTGTTTTGATCTGCGTAATGTCGTTTGCTTTGTTTTTTTTTTCCTTTGCATTTCTACCCGGCGATTTCGCTTTTGACGATTTGTTTGGAAACAATGTTGTTATTGTTGTTGTTGTTTGTGAAATTGACTTGTTCTGCCTTAAACTGCGCCGCATTGCCACTGCCACCAATTGGTGTTAATTTGCATGTGAGAGGCATTTTGGGCGGCTCTTTGTTCTCGGTTATTTTTTGGAGATTGAAATATGCGTGCAATTCGTGCGATTCGTTGCGAGATTGTTAGCTTTGGGTGAGTGAAATTTTTGACATGCTTGATTTTGTGCAATTTTGCGGATAGTGTTACAACAGATTGATTGTTTAAATGATTCTTACAAACTAGTACATAGTTGTTGATGCTGCTTTTGTATTGTAATTTCACGTTTGTTCTATACCTTATAACTAGCTTAAAACTACATTCGTACTAGTTCAACTTATCTTTCTGGATTGTTTTTAGAACTTAAAAGAAATAAATACACATTTGAATTTTTCGATTGTTGAAAAGTAGTTGTTTTATTGTTTCAGTGTCAGAAGGGGTTGTTGAGTTTTGTTTTTAACCAAACACTTATCAGAAGACTTTGGACCGTTCTCGTTCAGTTGTTACCTAGAATGAAAGTTATTCGACCATGTTTTTTGAAGAAGCCCTGAGCATCATCATCATCGTTGAGTGTTTTTTCGAGGACAATAACTACCACAGCTTGTTAGGCAAATTATACGTTTCGCATAGAGTTGTAAAATGATTTTATGTTGAATTTCAGCATCCCTTCAAAATGAGGAATGGCCAAGTTCCCTTTCCTACGTTAAGGCGAAGGACGTACGATGGTGATGTCTGGATGTTTACTTTAAAGAAACCTTGGTTTTAAGCGGAGGTTAAAGATTAGAAGACTAAACGACTGTTTTTCCTAAAGTCAGGCAACACTGGTGTCAAATTGAACAGATTTCTCCGGAATTTGATTTTTGATGCCTCGATAAATCAATCATTAGTCAATGTTCATTGCGTTTATTCATTGCGCATATCAAGCTTATTACTTATCGCATATTAGCTTATGGCGTGTTCTCATCTTAGTGTTCTAAATGCACTTCCACAGTTATTAAATGAGAGCTTTCGATGCCATTACCAATGCATGAATTTGTATATTGTGTGGCAAGCACAATGATACTCAATGCCCAGGGAAGTCGAGAAAATTTCCATCCCGAAAGATTCCCTCGACTGGACCGGGAATCGAACCCGCCGCCTCCAGCTTGGTAATACCGAGCCATTACTGACTAGGCTATGAGGCCCCAAAAGTGATTGTGATGCATAAGTTAAATTTCCTCCAGTTTGAACACTTTATTTCAGTTCATATAAAGAGCTATCAAGAGCTCAAACACTCGTTAATCCACCAAAGAAAGTCGACATTTCACGTAGATACGGGAATGATCCAGAAGTTGAAACATAAGATAGTTGTTTTTCTTTTTTTTTTTTGTTAATTCAAACTGAAAACTTTATTTATTTGGTATCTAGCTTTTTACGTTTAGTTTTTAAACATTAAATCCCTCCCATCTGACATTAGACGCTTACTATTATAGCACTTTAGGGCAGCATCTAAGTAAACATTGAATTTACAATATATCTGCTTCAACCAACTGTCAATTTCTCCTGAAACAGCGAATATAAGTGTCAGGCTCTGATCCATTTGGTGGATTATTTTAACTTTCAGTTAAAGTTTGACAGATGAAAATTTATCGATTAACCCTGCTATCCGAGCGTGGTTACTTCTGATAGACAAGAAGATAAATTTTGACAACCTTGGCTAAGTTCTTCTCGAAAACCGGTCTATCGACAGCACAGGGATTTTCGAACATAGAAAATAACTTTCGAAATGTCACTTTTAACCACGATTTAACTCTGCAAATGGTTCACAGCCTTAATGAACTCTCCACACTGTGTCGAAACACTATTCGGTACGCTAGGGCACACGCTGACAAGTAGGACACAAACAATATACTATAAAACGGCATCACTGTCGAGTGTTGACGTTTTGCCAATCGTTGCTAACGGTGACTACTTTGTTTACTCCATTAGCCCTAACAATTAGGTTCTGCAGCGTGACGTCACAAATGAACTCAGTGTTAAACGGCTGAACCTTTTTGACAGTTCAGTGGTACTGTTTACAAGCACTTAGTCGTTTTTTCGAAAAAAATTTTCTAAGGTTTCTGAATTTTAACTTGAAAATTGTCGAGGAACAGCGCGTTGCAAGGATGTTGCTCGTGAACATTGCAGAAATGCTGTGTACATCTCACTGCAGTCTGAAAAATTATCGAGAAAATCCACCCAAGAAAAAATCGACTAAGTCCACGTAAACAGTACCACTGAACTGTCATCAGATTGAGGTTAACCCCGACGGTGCAAAACCTAATGGGTTTTCAAAATTCCAAATTCTGTAAGTATTTTCTGTACCATGAATCTCTTTGAGACCAATAAATCTCATCCGATTCTTAGCTGCTAGTGGTTTCGTCCAGAGCCGGACCTCACGCCAGCAGAGTTCTTCTACATTATGGTCAGTAGAGAAGGTCTTGTCGATACGACAGTCAAGACGGCCGAAATGGGTTAGCTCCAGCAACGGTTTGTCAAATGACTGTAAGATGTGGTTGTACAATACGACACTACGGTATTTTCCTCGATATTCTTGCCAGTCATTGGTTTCAATTGGTTATGGGCTTCGATCGGGGAATCCACATGACTTTATAGGGATGTCCATAGAAGTCCCTGTACTGTGGGAGATGTCGATACACATTAACCTCAAATACTCCATTGGATCTGGACCTATGTACGGCTGCCTTAGCACAATAGTATAGGATTAATAGGAACAGATCAATGCAACTACATTCCATTCCGTGAGTCCAACATCAGTAAGGCCTTGCTCAATCGCTTAAGATTAATTCGCGGTAGAGGGGGATTTGGTGGGGTCAACCAAGGGGTTCCCGCATTCCGACTGCAAACAGTTTGCTGTTCTGCATGAGCCCATGGGCGTGTAGATGAGCAACAACAACCAAAGGGTCCTGCCTGCAGTAGAACTGCAGATGAGAAGCTTATCTGGTTCGCAAACCATTTCCGCAGTATGGCTGATCTGCAGTGGGGGGATATTTGATGGTTCTCATCGGTGGTACATTGGCCACTGGTTTTCATTAGTATTACATTGCGGAAGGTACATAAGTCTACATAAGATCGTGAACTTGGTAAGCTTGAGTAATTGCTTGTTGGTAGGAGACATCATAATTCGGCGATTTCTTCGAGGTCACGTACTTCTGAGTCAATCAGATGAACTGGTTCGAGGATGTTGATTCTAGGGTGTTATTTCGCCCGTTCGATTTCTGGTTGTGATTTTGTCGGGGAGCATTTCACAGACAGCTGGAGGAAACTTCGTCCTCCATCAATCAGGTTAAACCTTCCTTTCTGCACACGTTTCTTTTGAACGGTTCGAATTCGCCGTATAGGTTGGATGGCTTCCAGTTCCTCTTCCGCTGCCCGCTCTGCTCACGATCAAATGAGAATGAAGCTTGATGTTTGCCATAAACCATCAAAGAAATTGAAAATGTAAACACAAGCGGCCTACTTCGGCACGTTCGGCATGGCACAGCTTTCGGCACAGCTAAATCTCGCGGCACACATTACGGTGTGCAGAGATGAATACCCTTTGGGTCAAGACGATAGATAATCACTAATTTATTTATCAAATTTCTCCTCAAAAGGAGGCTCTCTGTTTCGTGATTTCTAATGGATTTCTGTTTAAACAACAATGTTTGCTAATTTCAAAGGATATCGTTTTGAAAGGGTGGTTTCTTGGAAAGCGAGGCGAGGGATGTGTGGTTATCAGCTTCCTGTGATAAATGAAATGCTTTGCAATATTTTTAATTTCAGTAGTTCACTGAAATGCTGAAGACTTAAAAAATCAAGGAACTTCGGTGAAAAGTTTCTTTTTATCTGCTGTTTATAGAACAAAGCAAATCACATCTTATCTATTGCACAAATTATCAAAATTGTCAAGAACTAATAGACATTCGAGGAACATTCATTCATGACTTACATAGTTAGGGGCCAATGCAGACTAGAAACACTGGAATAAGAGACCAGCGGAGACACTGTTATGATTCCAATCGAACTGTCAAAAGCGGTTCTAATCTGCAATGTTTCCAAATGGTTTGCGTCAATTAGGGAGGAGTATTAACATCGTTTAACAATCACTCATGAACTCGCTCGTCGTTGCATTGGCGAAGTCACTCGCAAGCAGTCACAAATGCAAGTAATGCCAGGATTGCTTTGATGTTTATCTTGTTGCCAAATTCATGTTTTTTTTTCTCCGCTGGTCTCTTATTCCAGTGTTCCTAATGCAGACTGCCTTCTCTTGAAAGGCAACTGTTCAAACATCGTTGAATTCTAAGTAAACTTGTCTACCCATTGCCATTTCACAAAATCGATTTGGTGAAATTTATCTGGCATTTGAAAAGTTGGTTTTTCAAATCAGAGCCATAACTTCCTTAAACACCAGTAAGAGTCAAACGTCAAACCGAAGGTTAATTGGTTGAAATTATGGCGAGCGTAAAAAGCTGGATATAGTTTGATTGCCTCATTTCCACTTGCAGAAAAGAGATATCCCATCAATTCTGCTGATACCCTATTTCCTGGAATGTGGGTGTTTCTAAATTCAGAGACGTTCTGCGAACTTCAAAGAAGTTCCAAGAACACCAGGAAAGTTTGAAGAACTTCATCGAATTTGAATATAGTTTCTATGAGTTGTCTCGCCAGAACAACTCCCACTAAATTTAAGAGAAAACAGGTATGATAGTGAGAATTTGTTGCGATAGCTGATTCTCTTTTACGCTATACTCTTATGGAATATTATGAGGGTATCGTAAAAATTGAACGAGCAGGGAGTTCGCAAAAATGAGAGTTTGCCACCTTAAAAAATATCCTGAGTACGGCTATGGACATGGTATGATAAGTCCATGTATTCAAAGTTTTATACTCGCCATAATTTTACCGAGGGGTGATTCAGCTTTGACATTAGACGCTTACCAATTTTAAAGCACAGCTATAGGAGGCTATGATTTATGATCCCGTTGATTTCCGTACCACGTCACGGCATGTCCCCGGACAGACCAAGGAGGAAGTCCGAAAAGATCAAGACCAGGCCAAGATGACCTAAGAATATCAGAAGGAACATCCCCAGTTGCAGAAGGACGATTTAGAGAATTGGTTCGAAGTTTACAACGACCGGGAGTTGAGACGTATTTGGGAAGCACAAATGGTGACTCACGACCAGCTCCGGACGCTCAACTAGAAGCTGTATGATATGATTGGCCACCAGGAGCGAACACTCGGACTGCTCTCGGTTCAGGGTGTAGGAGCAACAACAACCACTTCCGGAAGCACCACTCAGCGTCACGAAGTTGAAGCGCTGCTGTGAAATCCGAACGTGCTGGTTCAAACAGTAACCAAGATCCGTCCGCTCATAGGCGAAGCGAATGCCAGAGCAGATTCTATTTTGAACAAGGCCAGAATGCCGATGGTTCAAATCCAGGGCGGAGGATATGATATGTAGAGCTTGATGCTTGTTGTGGTACAAAATTATGGTCTATTCAAGGGGTTGGTCACTCCGTACAGTGTGCCAAAAACACAGTTGGGCACTGTTTGGCAGCCATGGTTCAAAATTTCATGATCTTTGAAGTTACTGGCAATATCTCTGCGCCTGCGCAGGGCATGCGTCAAATCATTGTTGTTCAAACATTTTAATTTTTGGATTCGGATAATCGCACATGCGAATTTTCAGTCAAGAGCCGCCATACATTGCCCAAAACCG
This sequence comes from Ochlerotatus camptorhynchus, assembly GCF_037179485.1. NCBI lineage: Eukaryota > Metazoa > Arthropoda > Insecta > Diptera > Culicidae > Ochlerotatus > Ochlerotatus camptorhynchus. Next base: position 2,791,909 of record NW_027040801.1, on the reverse strand, counting down.
ACTTGGATTTTTCAGCAGCGCAAAATCGTCAAAACTAGGGCAATCGGTACTGCGCTGGAAATGAAAGAACAGCTGATGGTTCGGAAGGTTAATGGTCAAATCAAAACATTCGAGCTACCAGGATTAGGACATCAGGACGATCGGAACGGCTCGTCGTGAAGATCCGAGCTGAGCTGTAATGTTTCACCTGTTTACACTGGCTATTCCTAATCAAAACAAAATGTTTCAGCTGTCAAATTAACCTGCATGCCAAACATCCCATTTTTCACCAACAAACAAAGTCAATTCGATGACTGGCACTCGGCACAGCTTGAACACTGAGAAAAAAGCTGATACAAAATGAGTGTGTAAAATGACCACCCCTTGGGTCTATTGATTTTTTTTGCAAAGGTGACCGATGAAAAATGATCCCTCAACTCTCCGTGGTAACAACTTCAAATCGTATTCAAATTCGAGTTCAAATTGCTTTAAAATTTTACGTCGTTCTTTGAGTTTCTCGCATTGAAGAATCTCCCAATCCTTCTCTTTCTATTCAGCCTTGAACTAAAATTGCTTACCGTGATTATTCTGCATTAGCTTCTTGATCTTCTAACCAATCTTCATTTATATCAACGAATTCAGAATTTGATGGAGAATAATTGCCTTCCGTTGGAAGATATTGAAAACGAAAGGAAAAATTCTACGTCAAAAAATAATTACCTAGATAAAATTATTGTTCAAATTATAATCCACAACAATAATAGAAGTTCTGCATATTGAATAATACGCATACTAAGGCTCTGAACCATTTGGTGGATTATTTTAACTTTTGGTTAAAATTTGACTGATGGAAAGTTATCGATGAACCCTGCTATCCGAGCATGGTTATTTCTGACAGACAAGAAGTTAATTTTTGACAACGGTGGGTCGAAAACCGGTCGATCGACAACACGGGGATTTTCGAACATAGAAAATAACTTTCGAAATGTCACTTTTAACCACGAGTTAATTTTAACTCGGCAAATGGTTCACAACCTAAGGCTGTTCACTTAGATTTGACACTTCGTTGTTCACTTAGATTTGACACTTTTGTTGATCGGCCGATTTTCGAGAAAGCATCTGTCAAAATTGATGCCTTGTCGGTCAGAAATAAGTCTGCTGGAATAGCAGGTTTATTTGAAAAAAAATCATCTATCAAATTTAAGTGAAAATTCACCAAATAGAACACAGCCTAAGGCTGTGAACCATTTGCCGAGTTAAATTTAACTCGTGGTTAAAAGTGACATTTCGAAAGTTATTTTCTATGTTTGAAAATCCCTGTGCTGTCAATCGACCGGTTTTCAAGAAAAACTTAACCAAGGTTGTCAAAATTTAACTTCTTGTCGGTTAGAAGTAACCACGCTCGGATAGCAGGGTTAATAGATAACTTTCCATCTGTCAAATTTTAACCAAAAGTTAAAATAATCCACCAAATGGTTGAGGGCCTAGGTGTTACCTATTCAAACTAACAGTATGCTGGTCCGTCAAAAATTAATTAGTTGAATGTTCTTGTCCTTCCTCAGAATTAAGGATACTTCTAAACAACGATTAAAATGAAATTATGCACGAAATTGACTCAATCAACATTGAAATCAGATTTGTTTTACTTGCCCTGTCAAAGTGCAGACAATTTTCTTCAATCATGGCCATCTTAGTCTTTGCCATAATGGTAATCCTTATACGTCCGAAAGGGGTGATTCACATTTTATGGCACTCAAGCGTAAAAAGCTGGACCCCGGAGAAACCAAGTGAAAAAGAAAAACAAACTTTAATTTGTCAACAAATTTGAGTTTAGTTCACTCATAATCGCCAAAAGTGCACCAGGAACTCGGCGATGAGTAAATTTGCCTATACTTTCCTGTGGAATAACCTCAAAAATCTGCCGGAAAATGAGGAAAATTGACAAAAATTTCACTCAGTCTAGGAGTAGTACCAATAGAGTGAGTGAATCCAATCTTCACTTTTCTCATATTACTGATTTTTTTCCTGCACAAACCTGGAAAAACATGAGGCAAATTTACTCATCGCTGAGTTCCTGCACTTTATGTGATTTATGAGTCAACTAAACTCAAATTTGTGTTGTTCTCATTTGCCGTGTAGTACACCTAAAAAAGTTCAAACTATTCTCAATTATGCATATGCATTTCCTATGCAAAACCAAAACGCATCTCTCTTTAGTTGAAAGGTGCATCACCTATACAATATATTTAAATGAGCCACTGCTGACTATTTTCTGCCGTCCGCTATCAAGCCCATCTGAGCAACAACATCCAACCACATGACATCACATCGCTTCGTCACTCCGCCGTTTATGCTATTGGACGAAACTCAACCAGGAAAAAGGGCCATTACATACCCATAATGTACACGGCCGATGAGAGGAACACAAAATTGTGTTGAATTCGACTCAAAAAAACAAAACTAGTGGGGATATTCAGTGGGAGAGTAAAATTTTCCTTAATTTTCCCAGGAAAAACTTTGCAATTTTGAGTTTTGAGTCGACGCAGTTACTGGGTAGCTCTCATCAGCCGTGTGCTCCACTCGAAATCAACGTGAATTGAGGAAAAATTGCAGCTTGACCACTTATAAAGCTCAAACGGCTCTAAATGTCCCACTTCCGCTGCGGTCGCACGTCGATCAATTTGCTACCGCGCTCAATCAAACTAGTTTGGGAAAAGGAAGCGGGAAATGAGGAAAAAGTGGACTACTTGTTCGCTTCCTCAACCATTCCGGTATTAGAGTCACGCAAAAACGTCACCGCCGTTGTGTGGTTTTATTGTTTAACCATCAGGTTTGAGTTTATTATAATCACCCTGCCCGAGTAGCCTTGCTGCGCCACAGTTCATCAGTGAGAAACACCTTGAAATCGATTTGCAACTCACGTAGATTTTTTTGTCAGATTCGCAAATAAAATCGAGCAACCTTTCGATTCCATCATCCATCCAACCATGTGTTTGTGTGCGAGAGCGAGCTTTCACTTTCGATCGTTCGTTGGTTCGTTTGGGTGGTGAAGGTCTTTCTCCTGGTGGTGCTCGATTATGTCAAGACATCCCAGAAAACATACTACATGATCAATTTCCCCGGCCGCCATGAGGTAATACGACGACGGACGACGACGACGACGACGACGCCAAACATAATAACATGTGCTATTTAGTGGGGTGAGAGCTTGGAGGGACTGGAACTTCTTTCACTTTTTCTTTTCGTTTTGCTCTCACTCTTCGGTTCGGCTCGGTCCGGATCAGCATTACCTCATAACGAAAGTGACAGTGAAATGGTTGATTTGGTACTCGGCGGTGAGTAGGATGCTGGGGAGCAGGTTTTGAACCGCCGGGTGTTCACTTCTGGGTTTTTCGGCCAGGCCAGGAAATGGGAATCTCGAATGACACGGTATCAAGGTGTATTACTTCTCTACCGAACTCGGCTGTAAGTAGGCTTCCCCCCGCTGAGTTGTTCGGAGGTTGGTGAAATTTGAGCGGAATGAAACTGGTTTTTTTTTTTCTGGCGAATTCTGTGAGGTTATGTCATCGACACGGATACGTTGGAGGGTGGATGGAATTTTATCGTTTTTTTTAATGCTGCTGGTTAATGTGGATATGAAATATTTTGTTATTCTTCTACGTGATGAAAAGGTAAGATGCCGTTAAGGAGTCACTGTTACATATCATTTTAAATAGGACACAAATTATGAAAGATCAAAACTGAATAAATATATTATTTCTAATATGACACTAATAACAAAGATATATAATTAACAAGATATCCCACTAATCAATTCTTCATAAACGCATATCTGTTGAGTGCACATTGAAACTGTTGGGAATTCCCCGCAAACTTCACCACCAGGGCTCAATAACTGACAGGTGTCAGCATGACAAATGTCAACGCGGACGAGGAAAGAGGACGATATCATCCTCGAAGTCATCATCATTATATTGCGATTGCAAGATTCTTACTTGTTTGTGATTGCTCCGATTGTCAATCATTACCACTTTATACGCAACAGAAACACTTGAGAAAACAATCACACATCCAAGCGCGCATCATGCTTGTAATATTTTTTGCTTTCGAGCGAAAGAGTTTCCAATATACCACCGGTATCAGTAAGATGCAAATCTCTAATAGTAATTGATGATTTGCGGAGCTGGTGCTCAAAATAATCTTAATAAGCATAGAAGTAAACATGGGAAAAACATTCACTCTCTCTAAACTCTGAACATTCACTCTCTCTCACTGGAAATGCAATAAAATATGCCGTCTTCTTTGGCCAATGCAGCACGCATTCTATTCAGAAAATTACGTTAGAATAATCATTACTTTCCCATTTTATAACGTAGGAAGTATTTGTCAACGCCGGTGAAAGCAAACGCAAACGGAAGTAGCCGAAGCTGAATGATGACGATGAGTGATGACACCGCTTCGTGTTTTGATTTGCGCTGTACTGTCCGCTCAGTTGTGTGGGTTCGTACATGTTTACATGTTGGTGTTAGTGTTTTCTTCCAACGCTGCAGTTCAACGTTGACTCGTCACAAACCGTTTGGCGCTGTTATCTGTCTCTTTAAATTCCAAAGAGTGAAGGGGGTCTGCTAATAACCCAATTATCAATTTTGGAATTATGAGAGTTCTGTTGAATTTTTGCAATGTTATTTGGGAAACCACCTTTTTATTCCAATAGAGCGATTCACCAAGCAACAAATTTCTAAGTGTTTGACAGGAAGTGGATTCACAAACTGTTCCAATGGTAGTGTGATCAGAAATGATACTAATGTGCGAGTGCGCGGGAAAAATGCGCGTAAACTGACTGTGATGGTTCTTAGGCTGTGTTCCATTTGGCGAATTTTTACTTAAATTTGACAAATGGAAAATTTTCAAATAAACCTGCTATCCCAGCAGACTTATTTCTGACAGACAAGGAATCAACTTTGACGCACACCTTCTCGAAAATCGGCCGATCAACAACAGAGGGATTTTCGAACACCTCAATTTATTTTCGAAGTGTCAAATTTAAGTGAAAATTCACCAAATGGAACAAAGCCTTAGGCTCTGAACCATTTGGTAGATTTATTTAAAACTTTTGGTTAAAATTTGACAGATATAAAGTTATCGATTAAAGGCCCACGCACATTAGATCCGGATCGAACGCGTTTCGGCAAATCTATTGTCTAACTGTCAAATTTACGTGTACCCTGTTATCCGAGCGTGGTTATTTCTGACAGACAAGAAGTTAAATTTTGACTTTCGAACTAAAGAAATAACTTTCAAAATGTCACTTTTAACCATGTCACGTTTCGAAAGAAATTCTCTGTGTTCGAAAATCCCTGTGCTGTCAATCTACCGGTTGACGATAGCCCTGAATTTGGTGATTGGGTGGACCTGAGGACAATTGGGTGGGTTGGTACGACCGTAGAACGAACCAGGTATAGTGACCACAGGCAAGATCAGACCAGATTTTCACGGGATTGATAAAACGGCAGAATCCTTTCCTGATGGTGTTGTATCTGATCATTTACAATATTTTTTATCATCCTCCCACAACTACGAATACCCCTTTAAATCGTAATTTTTTCAACAATAAAGTTGCACTGAAAACGAAAACTGGATTCCGTTAATATTTTCCTTAAGGGCAATATTGACGGAATCCTCCCACTTCTTGCCAGCTAAAGCACGGTATTACCAACCGGTGGAAACTAACGATTTGAAATTGGCTCACTACTTGACTAGCCTATTGGTCCCAAGCAAATCGATTAACGTTCCCCATTGTAGTCAATATTCTAGTACTACACTATGTTTGTTTTGATTCGCTATGAAAGTTTGACAGATAAAATAAAGGGTTCGTGGATTTTCCTATGTTTCAAGGGGTGCTTCGATTAGCTTGGGACCGAAGATAGTACCAGAGATGAGACAAAAAGTTGAGCACGTTTCTTCGGACCTTCTAGTCTTAGAGTTACCTCCCAAGCAGTGATAGGCAACTGAACCAACCGGTGCGCACCATGTGCTGGTTCGTGTTCAAAAAAATACTCCTGTGTTTATGTAAGCGTGTACCCTGGTTCGGTTGAGTTTTCGTGTACCAGTGTATTCTAAATCAAAACCGACTGCCGGGTTTCGAGTTGATGTTCAGAACCGCAGCTTGAAAACTGAAAACCGGTGTGATAGAAATTTGGTTTTGGTTCACGAGATCTGAACCGTGTGCATGGTTCAATTATATGTAACCAAAACCGGGTATACCGTTCTTGGTTCAGAACAATGGCAAGAATTAAATTACAGTGCTCCCAAAAAGGTGAGTAAAATATTTGTACCAAGCGACAGTTGTTAATTCAATGGTCAAATATTTTGATAGACAATATTGGTAGCAGAGGAACTGGAAATCATTTTGAAATCTGACAAATACCCTTCGAGGTGGGAATTTTTGGATTCCGGGTGACGCCTATAGTCTGAAAATCGATAACCGATACCTTCTTGAAATCCAATATGGCGGCTTCCGGTTGCAGATAAACTGAGAAATACTGTCAAATACCCTTCGATATGGGTATTACCGGAACGGAGTGACGTCTAGAGACCGGAAATCAATGTCTAACGCCATTTTGAAATCCAAGATGGCGGCTTCCGGTTGTAGGAAAACTGGGAATTACTAACAAAAACCCTTCAATATGGGTATTTTTGGAATCGGGATGACGTATAGAGTCCGGAAATAGATGACTTTCCTTCCGGTTATAGGAAAACTGGGAAATACTGTCAAATACCCTTCAATATGGGTATTTCCGAAATCTGCATGATGTCTAGAGACCAGAAATCAATGTTTGAACACAGACAAACAGACATAACACTCGAAAGTTGTTCATCGAACAAGCATTTTACGGTCAATTTAAAAGTATCGTAGTTGGTAGTACTGCCACCTGTGGCGCGCATAGTCTATTCCCTTGCGGTTGACGTTTACACACTACCGCCATCTGTTCAGCGTACTACCCACCACAGTGTACTCAACAGATGGCGGTAATGTTTAAGCGACGATGTTTTACAGTGAGAAATATTCAATGTGTTATGTCTGTTTGTCTGTGGTTTGAAGCCATTTTGAAATCCGAGATGGTGGCTTCCTGAAGAAAAACTGGGAAATAATGGCAAATATCCTTCAACAATTAACAATACATCCACAAGTAGAGAACTTCAAGTCAATATGACACTCCCATTCCGAAAATACCCATGTCAAAGTGTGTTGGACTGTACTTCCTTATATTTTAGGTCTCTACGTTGTTCCTATTCCGGTCTCTATGTCGTTCTGATTCTAAAAATACCCATACTGAAGGGTATTTGACAGTATTTCCCAGTTTTTCTGCAACCAGAAGCAGCCATCTTGGATTTCAGGATTGCTTCGGAAATCCATTTCCGTGCTCTATACGTCATTCCGATTCAATAAAAAAAACCATATTGAAGGGCATTTGACAGAATTTCCTAGTTTTTTCTGCAACCGGAAGCTGACATATTGGATTTCAAGATGGCGTCTGTCATTTATATCCTGTCTGTATAAGTCTTCCCGATTCCGAAAATACGGATATTGAAGGGTATTTGACACTAATTCCCAGTTTTCCTACAACCGTAAGCCGCCTTCTTCTATTTCAAGAGGGCTTTGACATTGATTTCCGGTCTTTATACGTCATTCCGATTCCAAAAATACCTATATTGAAGCATTTTCGACATTATTTCTCAGTTTTTCTATAACCGGAAGCCACCATATTGGATTTCAAAATGGCGTCAGGCATTGATTTCTGGTCTCTTGGATTCAACATGGCGTCAGACATTGATTTTCGGTATATATACGTCATCCTGATTCCAAAAATACCCATATTGAAGGATATTTGACATTATTTCCCAGTTTTTCTGCAACCGGAAGCCGCCATATTGGATTTCAAGATGGCGTCTGACATTGATATCCGGTCTATATACATCATCCCGATTCCAAAAATACCCACATTGCGTAATACATCATTTGAATTCGCAGTTTTTCTGTATTCAAAAACCGCTATTTCGACTTGTCACTGCATAATTTTATTCATCAACACCATCACTGGCAATTCTGAACCACGCGCATAAACATTAGACTGATGCAAAATTTGACTTTTTCGCTCCACAATACTTAAACGATTCCAAATCGGATCCTGACTAACCTCTCAAAATTTGAACCCCTTTGGAGAGAAACTGAGATGGCACAAACCATTTGAAGTTTGTATGGGAATTACTATGGTAAAACCAAAATTTTTGTTCATGTCTATCTAATAATTCACCATATCGGTCTGCTTCAAAAACTTTCAACTGTACTTGTAAGAAATTTTCCCAGCTACAACTTTGGCCAAGACCACTTTTTGATTAAATGCAAGGATCGAAAGTTATCAATGGTTCAATGCACTGATGTCTAATGATCATGCTCAATCAACTGCTCAGCAGGCAACATTGGTGTTTCTGGGGCGTTGAATAGGACACAAAAATCATGGCTACTATGTCACACTGCAAAATACAGTGTTGCCTACAGAGCAGCTGCTTGATCATGTCATAAGTTTACCAATCTCTTAAATAATTAATAACTTTTTCCTGTCTCGTTTTTCATAGAAACGATCTTCAGCAAAGTTGTAGCTGAGAAAATTTTCTTTAATAATGGCTATCAAACTGTTTCGCTGCTCAATATGGAAAAAGACTAGAAGGCAATGAACAAAAAGTTGAGATTTCCCATAGTAATTTACATGTAAACTTCAAATGGCTTGTGCGAAGTCTGTTTCTAACCAAATGAGTTGTAACTTTGGGAGGCTTATCAGGACCCGATTTGAAACCATTTAAGCACTGTGGAGCGAAAAAGTGAAATTTTGCATCAGTCTAATAAACATACAACAGTACCGGATTGGTTCTTGAATTCAAAACATCATCCTTGTGAACACGAACACCGGTGCTGGAAAATCAGAACCGCACCGGGTGCAGCGAACTGGCGAACACGGTGCGGTGTTGCTTGCAACGACCAAACCGAACCGACAGCAGCACCAAACACACGGTACAACAGATCAGCACATTGGTTATGATTTAGAAATCCGTACCGGTGCTGTACCGGTATTTTGCCCATCACTGCCTCTTTGGTACTACCAACTAAAAAACATTTAAATTGACCGTTATACGCGTGTTCAATGAACAACTTGCGAGTGTTATGTCTGTTTGTCTGACCCTATTTTGTTTTGCTATGGAATGGCTGAATAACCAATCTGAATCCTTGTAAAAAAATCCAAGGTGCTTTGAAGTTCTCCGATGTTCAGTTATCGTCTCTGAATTTGCATTGACTTCAAAACATTTGGGAGCACTTTGTAGATGCACCGCGGGGACATATCGAGAGCTTCGGAGAAGAGTTATGAATATCAGGAAAGCTGCGGGAGCTTAAGGAAAGTTCCATGAATTTTAAGGAAGTCCAGGAAACTCTAATTTATTGAGTAGATCAAAGAAATTCTGGGGCATAAAAATATCTTTAGAGAAATCCAGACTACAGTCAACTTTCGCTCGTTGGGCTAAACCTATAGCCCACTTAGTGAAAGACTTTCGTTAGTTGGACTGAGCTGTCAAGCTGAAAATTGGTTGAAGGATACACCGATTGTGTAATTATCATCAAAATCCTTTAAGAACTATCCTAATTGTTCATACATGAGCCCCTCGAAAAAGAAATAGCACTGTCAAAAATGACGTTTGACTTCGATATAGGTGGGTTACAGCCCAACTAACGGGAGTCCAACTAACGGGAGCCCAACTAAAGCTAAAAATTTGAATGTTTTGGAAAAGTTTATAGATCTTCAAGAGAATATTCAGACAACTTCGAACATATCAGGAAAATGTTGTAAACTTCATCGAAGATCTAGAGTCGTTTTTAAGAAAACTTCGGAGTAGTTATGTCGAGAACTTAGTTCTGAGGAGAACTTCAGAGTAGTTTCGAGGAGAGCTACAGAGTACTTCTGAGGGTAACTTCAGAGTAGTTCTGAGGAGAAGTTCAAAGTAATTCTGAGAAAAACTTCAGAGTAGATCTGAGAAGATCTTCAGAATAAGTCTGAGGAGAGCTTCAGAGTAGATCTGAGGAGAACTTCAGAGTAGTTCTGAGGAGAACTTCAGAATAGTTCTGTGGACAGATTCAGAGTAGTTCTGAGGAGAACTTCAGATTAGTTCTAAGGAGATCTTTAGACTAGTTCTGAAGAGAATTTCAGGGAAGTTCCGAGAACTCCAGAGAAGTTCCATTAGCCTCAGGAAAAAAATCGGGAAATTTATGAAACTTCCCGGGAGCACCCGGAACATGTCTGGCCAGCGTGGTCCTGAGTACTTGATATGGCCACAAATGTTCTTAGTCTTGAATTCACATGTAGTTTGATGTGTCACATGAGGATGTTGGTTTCAAGTTTCACTTCTCCGGGGGTATGCGAAACATGTCCTGATCTGGCCAACGTGGTACTGAGTACTTAATATGGCCACCAATGATCTTATTTTTGATTTCTCATGTAATTTAATGTGTCGCATGTGGGTGTTGGTTCAAGAAGAAGCTGACCAGTTCCCCGGGAATACAAAAAAACATTTGCGGATCTGGCCGACGTGCTCCAGAGTACTTAGTATGGCCACCAATGATCTTATTTTGGAATTCTGATTTAGTTTTATGTGTCGCATGAGGGTGTTGAGAAGAATGTGGCCACTTCCCTTGGGGTACCCGGAACATGTCCGAATCTGGCCAACGTGGTGTACAGTACTTAATATGGCGAAATTATCATATGAATTCTGTAATTTCTGAATTCTCATGTAATTTAATGTGCCGCATTTAGATGTTGGTTCAAGAAGAATCGAAACAAGTCCCCGGGAATACCCGGAACATGTCCGGATGCGGCCAACATGGTTCTGTCTACTTACTACGACCATAGAGGTAACTCTAAGACCAGAAGGTCCCGAAGAAACGTGCTCAACTTTTTGGCTCAGCTCTGGTACTATCTTCGGTCCCAAGCTAATCGATGCACCCCTCGAAACATAGGAAAATCTACGAACCCCTCATTTTATCTGTCAAATTTTCATAGCGAATCAAAACAAACATTGTGTAGTAGTAGAATTTCGTCTAGAATGGGCTACGTTAATCGATTTGCTTGGGACCAATAGGCTAGTCAAATAGTGTGCCAATATAAAATCGTTAGTTTCTACCGGCTGTACATACTGCTATTGTAATCTGGCTTCTGCGCATCAAAATACAAACCAGTACAGCTAGAAGTAGCCTTAAATCACCAAAACTTACTCGTCCCTAAGGTATTGAATTTAAGCCACACCCCAACAGTCTTCTGTTTGTCAAGTTTCATTAACAATCAAGATCCCTGATCTAAGCCGCATGGCACAACTCAAAACGAAAGGTGCTTACAAATGTTACCTCAATTTGATGACATTATGCAAGTGCCAGAGGGTGCGATCAATATGATCAGTGCTGAGAGCACAGACGAGCTGCGCCAGCTGTCCTAATTAGCTTTTAAAATTAATTTGCCAGACGCGCGCGAACGTCGTCATTATGACAGGTTATATGAGTTCTGTTTTTATTGACTTTGAGTTAATTAAAGATGCAACAGTGTTGAGATTTGCTTTGTTTCGACAGGGATAATACAATAGTTAGGGGATTCGTAAGAAATACAAATCGCCTCTCGGAAAACGTAGTTCAAATTGTGATTGATTGTATCTAAATTGTGATAATGTTAAATCCATTTACTTCAAACGGTTCGATTTGACATTGGACAGCTGATTTCGTTATAAGTTAATTTAGATAAAGTGCTAGCCTGAGGACATGCCTTCAAATTTTCAACACGTCAAATTACTGTTACGATTTAATTTGAACAAAGCTTTCAACCTTTTCTTAGATCTATTTCCATCAACATACAATGAACGTATGGACATCGTCTATTACAGCATTTGCAACGATCAATTATCTCGCCGATGATCACGGTGCGGTACGCAATGGTGGCAAACAAGATAATGATCGCTGCTGGGATTGCATACCACTTACCGCGGGTAGCACTTTTGGCAGTTACCAATTTTGGCTCGCACTCCCGTTGTTCTGATCGGTAGTGTGATCACCATCGGTGAGTTAGTGAAGTCATGGTCATGGTTGGTCATAAAGTTCATTTGTCAAACTGAACGTCATATCAAAAACAGCAGTGTTGCCAGATAGTGTAAATTTTCGTGGAAAGTACTTTCTAACAGAGCGACAGGTCCGCACGGGGGTGGCCTACTGGGATCGGAAAACTTTAGAAAGCACAATCATTACTCTTACTCACAGCTATTGATCACGATCACGAAGCGGTCGCTCCGGGCAGGTTGGTAATAAATCAATGCTGCCAGATGGAGAGATGCTTCATGTCGGCGGGTAGTTCATATTGCACAGAAACGTTCCAAGGCAGACTACCTTTTTGTTGTGTGGCGGCAAGCTGCTGAATTGCTGATTCATTGGGAATTACAAGGGGGGTTGATGCATTTCCATCATTCTAAAGGTAAAAAGCATCCGGAACCTGTTTGTGCTGCGGTGGGTGATGGTGGTGATAATCATCATCCCGCGCGATGCGAATCGGTAAAAGTGAGATTACCAGCATCAGGTATGATTGGTACACATGCAGCAGATAACCTTGGATGGGTTATTATTATCTTTTGCCTTGTTGGAAAAGTACTAAGTGATGGTCAATACAACCTTGCCTTAACTTGGATTGGACTTGTAACTTCAATTCATTTGTCCATATCAATTGGGAAAAGCCTTTTGAACATTTGATGTTGTGATTCAGCACGTCGTTAGCAAATTGCATGTCTAAGAGATGAACTAGCCTTCGGCCAAAAATCTCTGTAATAAAGAATTTAAAAAAAAGCAAATTGCATTATATTTCATATCTGATGGAATAGAAATCTTTTTATAAACAACGATTAAAGTCAAAAAAGACAGGCGTTTTGACAGTTTTCAATCTAAATTTATAACCACGTATGCCAGCACTGGTTGCACCAAAGTAGTTGCAGCAACTATCATTCAATGGATCATGGCACGATGACATCATCAATAGAGGTTTGACAGTTCGGGAGCTTGTTTACTTGGATTAAACTTTTTACGGTGGCATCGTTATGAGTGTTTGTGCCTTAAAAATGATCAGTATTGAAGTTTTATAGCATCGCTTAAAAATCGCTTCTTCGCTTCGTTCACATGATCGAAATAGGCTGCGCTGCGAAAAAGACGAGTTGTGTTTTGCTGGCGGCTATCAGTGAAGAATGGAGGCTATCAGAGTTGATAATAGAAGAGTTACGCAGACTGAAACCAAAATCTACCTATTGAACTGTCACACCGTCTTCCTATCGAGTAGTAGAGTAGACAAACTGACTCTGTTGCGTGGGAAGTATTGTTATCGAAACTAGAGGAAACTTTCACAACCCAGGTTAGGTCATCCGATGTGTTAACAAAAACTAAGGTTGGCAAAATAAAATGACCATTGATCTACATCAGTGTTGCAAGCTGCACTCTGCGTAACTCTTCTATAATCAACTCTGGCTGCTACAACCCGCGGACCAAGCACATCGACATTCGACACCATGAGAAACGGGATGGTCGCCGATGGTCTCACGAAACCGTTACCACGATTGAAACTGAAAAAGAATCTTGAAGCCATAGGAATCCTAGCTTAAGGAGGAGTGTGAGTGTTGAAGTAAGCCATGACTATCAGCGAAATAAATTCTCTTCATTCTGCTACAACACGTTAAACGAACAAGTTCTCTTAAGTCCTCTAGATATTTTTTCAAGAGGTTAGTAATCTGAAGATCTCCAATTGTTTTTAGCGCCGGCTAGTTCATCTACATCTATTTACAACAAACGAAGTGACAGACGGAGCGGCTCGAAAACTTTGGTGACGAACCTGCTATTGCAATTTTTCAGTGTACCACATGGCAATACTACTACTGGATTGTACCACATGGCAACACTAAATGTACTAGAATGTTTTGGTTATATCTCTCCGTTTTTTCTAGACTTTTGTGAAGTTGTAATTAGTGTTCCTTCAACTATTTGCCACCCCAGAGTTCTTAAACCACTGATCATCTCGGAACCTAGCACCATTGGTTGTTCTTTGTTTGTTCCTTACAAGTGGGTCAGATTCTCCGATTAGCAGCCTGAATCCATTCAGCCACAATTGTGCTTTCATCATCTGACTAATCAACTGATTGGCCATACAGGATTTTTGGTTCGCTTGTCCGATACTAAGAATAGGAAAACCTATTTTCGAGCCCAGTCAAAAAACCCTTGAGTATGGAGATCACTGTAACAAGACATCGTTCATGGATCAATTTGGTGAGTCCGTTGCAATTTATTCTGGTGCTAATAATTGGCAGGATCCAATATTGGACAGTTTGATGTTTATAAAGTACTATCAGTTAAAACTGTGTTTTTGAGATTTGTCTATATATATTCTTTGGTGCTTCCTACATCGGTTGCAGGACAGTGTTACCGATTTATATTGGATAATCCAAAGCTATGTTGATCATTATAACATTAAATTTTGAATAACAACCCTAATAAACAAATACCATAAACGAACTGTATCTCGGATAGGTAAACCATCCCACATAGGGTTTGGATGATACCCCGAACACGTCGTTAAGCTCTCTTTTATGGTTATTTTTATTAGGGAAATGATAAGACAATCTTATTCAAATGTCGTAATAATACCTCTGACCAAGGAAGAATGATTTATATAGTTTTCATAAAAGTTGACGATACAAATACTAATGAGGAAAGGAATTCCGCATTTCCTTTTCCCAAGTCCTTTTCCTCTCCTTCCCTTCCCTTCTTCTCTTTTCAGAAAGCGAGTAATGGCGCTATAACCATATGCCATATAGGGCTAGGACAAGAGTTAGTGCTCAGGTCCCAACCGCTAGAAGAAAATGGTAGCGAGCAAGGGCGCTTTAACCTAGGCGAATACAGCATTCCCTCCGTAGAGGTTACGTCCGCACACCGCTCTCTGTTGTCCTTCGACTGAGGTCGGCTGGATTGATTGAGGGATGGCAATGGGTTGGCGGTGCCGTCCACGCTTGTACGGAGGGAGGACTGTACGCTCGAACACAAGGGGTAAATACCTGTGTTCCATCCCAGGAGATCGGACAACCAAGGAGTGTACATTAACTTTCTTAGCTCTGTCACTCCCAACGATTTATATAGCCTATTTTCAAATCCTGCATACGGAGCGGTTGGTACGGTATGTCCCCGCTCTTTGATTACCTGTGGATTAAATGTTAACCACTGTCTATACTTATTAAGTAGACATGGTAAACATTCACTTCCACAAAAATTAACTTAACGCTACACAGTAGGCCTGGCCGCTTTATTGTTTGTTTCACATCCTTGATGTGCAGCAGGCATTAATAATGACAAGAAAAATGATAGATGTATCATTTTCCAGGATTCTTTCAAGTACTGGCTGTGTATGTGTAGACTAGAATGTTTTGGTTATATCTCTTTCACTCTACTCAAAACTGAAATGCATAAAAAATGACAAAATGATACACTCTTTGCACACTGTCAAAGATCATTGCACACAAAATCAACTTTGTTCAAATCAAAACAAAAATACTAGCCCATCTGGTGGCTGATGGCACAAGCTTCTAAGAAAATTCTATTGCAGCGAACCACATTATTTTAATTGATTTCTTCGCTAGTTAGTCGTATGTCACTTCGTTAGTGTTATTTACAATATTCAGAATCTTCGATATTCAAAAAGCCTTCGCAACATGAAATGTCTTCAAAATGTATGCGGGAAAACATGTCTTCTCAGAATTTCAAATGTTTTCAAAATAAAGACATATCTTTAAATCTGGCATCCCTGCTTCCCGGCTCCCGGCTTCAAACTTCTTGTATCGTGGACCCCCGCTAATCTGAACTACACTTCATTCATTTTAACGGAGTCATTTTTAGTGTGTACTTTTAGTAACCCTAGGAGCATAAGAAAATCGTGTTTCTGGTAACCTTATTTGATGTTTTGTTTTGATTCTGCGTTCTGTTTCACAATGTTCCATTCCGCTTTACTCCGTTCTATGAGATAATTGACGTTTGAACCATTTTTAGTTTGCACAGCATGCAAATTAGCGGGGTTCATATGAAAAAGTGTTCAGATTACCGGGAGTCCACGGTATCGACTAAACCGGGCCACTACTGGCTCAATCCAACTGGGGTGGGACGTGCTGTCGAATCAGCCTACTGATCATTTTTGTATGAAATTGGTTCCAAACGTAAACAAACCCTGTAAGTTTCTTATAGCTTGTTTACGTTTGGAACCAGTTATGCGAGGTAGACGACGATTGTTCGTATTTGACAGCCACCTCCCCCCCTTGCAATCCAATAGCAAAGATTTGTTTTGCTGGATGCCAGAACTTAATCAATCTATGCATTAATTTGATACCAAACAACCAGATTGCAGCAGCCTACTCAGTGTCGGACAACTGGAAAGAACAGCTTTCATTACCGCCCGCAGCTGTCATTAAGATGTAGGTAGCTTTATAATATGAACCAATACACGACATAAGATTGTAATCTGAACCAGCACCTTACCAATCACCAAAAATAGTGCGGCTTGTTGCTATTAATGCAGTGCAGTGGGGTCCAGTGCCAAGCGATCCAACCCGACACGCATGCTATCTACATAACCTACATTCAAGTAGGTGGACACCACTCGGATTACTATGAGCCTGACCACGGGTGGATTAAGTTGTAATTCCAGTCCCGTCCCGTAGCGGATTGAACAGAGGACACTTTCACTTTTGTCGTCAGTGAGTTGTAACTAATCTCGCACTAATGTTACGTCAAACCTCTTTCAAGCGAAGGCTTCACCGTCTGCAATGACTTGACAATTGACCGCGACCAGTTACTAATGCTTACCGACAATAATGAATTCCATTTAGGAAAATTGATGCAATTGTTCTCGGTCAAGACAACAACGTAACAAATCTGACACATTTTGATTGATTTTCCACGGACCAAACATGGCGCACAATTGTGCAGCTGTCACACGTGTTCACTCTCATAAAGAATCCATAATCTTTTTCTACCAACTAAACTGCAATTTGTGACTTGCGAGAAAAAAAAATCCTGCATGTTTTAGCTGGCTCAACGTTCTTGCGGGTTTTTGCACCACTGCATAATGGTGGCCTACTGCGGTGCACCGCCACTAAAGCTGTCAATTCGAAAATTGTTATGATTATCGTCTCAAAGTCAGTGGGTTCAGTTCAGCCTGCCTAAGGCGACCGAAATACCGTTTAATTAAGCCTAAGCAGCGCAACTGAACCAAAACAGCTGGTTCGGTGTGACAGCTTAATAAAAACGGTCTTTTGGTGTGACAAAACCTTTTGCAGAAACGAATGCGTGGGAATTTTTGCGTTTTGCCCTGTGTCAATCGAACCGCGAAACATGTCCAAATTTGATTGACAGGTACAAGCTTCCTACAACCGCAACCGGTTCGGTCAACCTTGAAAGAATCGATAGGCAGGCGGCCTATTTGCTGTGAATGTTAACAAACATATTTCAACAAAAGGCGCCGACTCTAATGATTTCTAATTTTTCTCTAACCGTTTAGTCGTGATCTGACTTTGAATCCGATCGACCAAAGGCCCGACCTTGACTCACATTCGCCCCTGGTTAAGGTGAGTGTGATTGGATTGGGTGTTTGCGCGCGCGAGCGCTCTACTTTATCGACTGGACGACGGACTTATGACAGCTGCGCGCAGCAGCAGTGACATCGAACTGACCACGATCGTGACGGGATCCTATGTTGCATATACATACATAAATCAGGCAGGCATTACTCATGACATGGTGATCTCAGAGCTCAGTAGCGGTCAGCACATCTGGTCTCTGGACAACGACGACGACGACGACGACGGTCAGCACATTTTGTTTACTGTAGCTGTCATCGCCATGCATATTCATCGAAGGTCTGGAAACTGGGTCGGTCATTTGACTTGCAGTTTTCCATGGAGCGAGGGTAAAATGTATAACTTTAGAAAAATAGTATTTATGAATGTTGGAAACTAAGTAAATGTGCATCAATCTAGTGGCATGCTGCACAATTGGAATGGCTTTTTTCAAGCCGATGACGGATAAACGATTGTACGTGTCGTCACTCTCTCTGCAGACACTCAAATTGAGACATTTTGACGTTTATCTGCAAATTCAACTTTTGAGGTTATGAACACTGTGCATGCTGCTCTATGATTGCGAAAACAAATTCCTCTAAGTAAAACAAATGACTAACGTAAGTAAATACTCGGCACGGGAGACATCAGAGGTGCCAATTGCTTCATCAGTTGCATTACATGCACATATGCTTAGCACGCTTACACAATCATTGCTGGTCCCCCTTGGTGAATGAGATTGCCCCACGATGACGACGACGACGACGACGGCGAGCCAAAGGGTGCTAAAATGCATGTTTTCTCTGTTTCTTTCATGGAGAAGATGAGGAGACACGTGTAGCTACCTCCTCCTGAAGACAAAACAGTGCTAATGACCGCGCTGGAGCGCAGCGACGTCAGTTGGCTAAGACAAAAATATATTGCATTTTTGCAATGAAACAGTTATAGAGGGCACCAAAAGAAGCGCCACTGCACTGAAGAGATGCAGTAAGGCGTAACAAGCAGTGCTCAGTATAGGCTTGAGTACAGGATAAAATAGCAAGCGGAATGCAAAAATGTGTAATTACCGTCGTCTTTTCTGTTGTGATTTTGCAAATTGTTTCAATTTTGGTAACTCAAGAGCAAGAGGCGTTGAGGCTGTGGAAATATTAATGAATCTAAAATATTAACTTTTAGTTGTTCTACGGTCAATAAGCTGAATATAAATCATATTTGAATAAAGCCGGTAACAGTTCAAGCAGACATATCTACTCAGTCTTCAGTCAAAAAATCAAGTCAACATTAAATCTTCCAGGAAAATCACAGAAGATCTCCTGAGAATATCCAGAGTAACGCAAAAAGATCGCTTCAGTATGTCCATTGTCCATATTCTAAGCTTGCTAAGTAATTCTTGAGGACACATTTAGAGAATGTCAAGGGCCAACCCAAGGATTCAGAGATGAGCAGGACTTTAAAGGTAAGCCATAAGCTTAAACGCAACCCTTGAAAACAATGTCAGAAGACTTTGAGGGCAAGTCCTGGTAGTACCGTAGAGAGGTGGATACAGAGTATCTTGAAGAAATAGATATTACATACCAATTATCAATGATTTCAGACGTCGAAAAAGTTAAAACTGCCGAAAATTTATTTCAGAACAGGGTGTCCACGGTGAAATTGCGTCACGCAAAATACAGTGGTGGATCGCACTTTTGAGGCTCTTTCATTAGTTTTTATTATAGATCCAGTTGATTTTTTAGTTAACCCATCGTAAAAAAGATAGTTTAGTGCTATTAATCCCCCTATCAAGATTCAAGTTTTTTGCACCACAGAGCTCACACTCTGTGTTTCCACTGCAGGTGCACTCGAGAGCGCTCTCAAGGGCACCTTCAGTGAAAAAACAGAGTGTGACTCTGTTGTGCAGAAATTTTGAATCTTGATAGGAAGATTAATAGCACCAAAGTTTATTTTTCACGATGGGTTAACTGAAAATTCCATTGGATTTAACGTAAGTATTCTATATTAAAAAGTAATTAAAAAGTCCTGTAGCTTTTTAACCATGATACCAAATAACTTGAAATTTTCACTGAAGGTTCTTTAACTCTCCAGTGCCCATAGTCACCTGTTTTGTTTTGCCTATCAAGAATTCAATTTTAAACGAAAGATGATGAAACTTGTTGCAAATGAAAGCTATACAAATGTTCTTTGAATTGCTCTGAGGAGGTCCAGATTGAACCCAACTGGGCACCGGGAATCGGATCCAAGCAAAATAACCCAAATAACTTATTTGTTCTAAATGAACCTCATTTGCATGGTCGTCAGCATGGAATTTTTTCTGCCAAACATAACAATGGGGTACCGTATGTTCCTAATAATCCGAATTTTTCGAATTGGTAATATTTTCGTGAATCCTTGTGGCTGTGGCTACGAAGATTGAAGAAATCCAAAATGGCTGATTTGGCCGTTTTCTTGATATCTTGAACCGGTTCCAGGAATTAATTAATTTATCTTTATTAGGGAGGCTTTCAGCCTGGGGCTGGTTCGCCTCCAACTATTCCGGGAAGACCCGTATGTTCAATAGTCAAAAAGCCGTATTAAGCAAGACAAAAATTGTTTGCACTTAACTCATTCGACTTTCTTAAAATCTCTAAACTTAACTTAAAATCAATAAATTTAAAAGAAGTTCTCGGAACTTCTCTTACGATCCAATAATTTTCCTGATATTCTGGAACATTACTGAAATTCTTGTTTAATAATTCTTAGAACTTCTTGAAAAAAAAATGCATTTAACTAATGGAGGCTATGAGCTACCTCGAGATACGCGGATCATCCCTGTGAATAATGCAACTGCTTTAAAATCTTCTCTGAAGTTCTGTGGACTTCTTTGAAAATCTCAGAACTTTGCTGAAGGTCCCTGAGTTCTGTAAAGTTCCAGCAATTTCGATGAAGTTAAATAAACTGCCCTGAGGTTCTCAATCTTCCCTGATGTCCTTGAAGCTACCCTGAAGTTCTCATAAGGGCCCATGCATTAATCATGTCACGCTAAATCGAAGGAAATTTACCCCCTCCCCCTTATCGTTATGTTTTTCCTTTACCTAATGCATTGCTGTCACAAAATCTTAGACGTGATATATGCATCAACCCTAATTCACCGGAAGTTCTGCCCTGAAATGAATGGAAATGTCTTCAACATATTTAAACTTCCCTGAAAAGCTCTGGACATCTGTAAAGTTCCCAAAATATGCCTAAATAGTTTTCAAAAAATTCGGTAGACCTCAGGACTTCCCTGAAATTCCTGGAACTTCCTAAAGAGGATAAAGAGCTTAAAGTTTTAACATTTTTCCTAGAACAGTTGCCCTGAAATTAATAAAACTTCCTGTAAGAGCTCTAAACTTCATCGTTTTCTGCAGTTTCTTGAATTTATCGGAACTACTGTGGTCTTTCGGACATTTTTCTTAAGCTCTCCAAACTTCCCTGATGTTCTCATGACCATCTCTAATGTTTTGAACTTCTTGAAGGTTCTCGGAATTTACCTGGACTTTTCGGAACTTCCCTGAGGCTCCCGGAATTTTCCTGATCATCAACCTGCACTGAGTTCTCAGAACTGAACGAAATTACGTCACATAGAGCTTTAAACTCAACTGAAGTTTTGGTATCTGGGGGATCAATTTTCTTGAAGTTAATAGAACTGCCCCGAAGATCATTGATCTTCACTTCTTTTCTTTTATTTAACGTCGTTGATTTCTGTATGATGTTGATGTCAAAATATGATTTCGATTAGCGGTCATTTTGATGCTAGGGAGTGATTTGAGATTCGGCTTATTAAGGCTAGGGTCTGCGTGAACTCTAAATGGCGAAACTATATTAACTATATTAACTAAAGGAATTGATGTCATTTTACGAATAGCGCCCTTCCCTGCTAGTATTTTTAAGATTTCCATAACCCAGTGTAACTTATGGGGAACTAAATTGTGTGTAAATGCAGTTATACATTGGTAGGGAGCACATGGTTTTGAGGTGGGTAGAGCACGCACTTCTAAAATATCAGCGAGTAACTAGCTCGAAATTTACTATGACAGCACTTATTAATACAAGGCGTTTTGGAAACTAATAATCCTTCATTAATTCTTTATAGATTGAGCTATATGTTTCATGATCCATGTCAATTGACTTCTGTGCGGTATTGAATGCGGGGGGCATAGAGATGCTAGTCGCTCACTACTTACTACGAACATAACCCTGCGCACTAGACTGATGCACAATTTGCCTTTTTCGCTCCACAGGTTTCAAATCGGACTTATTAGCCTCCCAAAGTTTCAACTCATTTGGTTAGAAACAGACTTCGCACAAGCCATTTGAAGTTTATATATAAATTACTATGGGAAATCTCAACTTTTTGTTCATTGCCTTCTAGTCTTTTTCCATATTAAGCTGCGAAACAGTTCAATAGCCATTCTTATAGCTACAACTTTGCTCAAGATCGTTTCTTTGTAAAACAAGACAGGAAAATTATTAGTCATTTAAGAGATTGGTAAATTTATGACATGATCAAGCAGCTGCTCTGTAGGCAACACTGTATTTTGCAGTGTAACATAGTAGCAATGATTGTTGTGTCCTATTCAACGCCTCAGAAACACCAATGTTGCCTGCTGAGCATTGATAACTTTCAATCCTTGTATTTAATCAAAAAGTAGTCTTGAGCAAAGTTGTAGCTGGGAAAATTTTCAACAAGAACAGTTGACAACTTTTGAAGCAGACCGATATGGTGAATTATTAGATAGACATGAACAAAAATCTTGGTTTTACCATAGTAATTCGGACAAACTTCAAATGGTTTGTGCCATCTCAGTTTCTCACTAAATGGGTTCAAATTTTCAGTTCAAATTAGTCAGGATCCGATTTGAAATCGTTTAAGTATTGTGGAGCGAAAATTTCAAATTTTGCATCACTCTACTGCGCACTCCTCAGCAGATGTGACGGCAGGCTACGAGAGCACGCAGCGATCGTCTCTCGCCCTCTTCCTCATCATTGCGAGTGGACGCTTGGGTAAGTACAAAACCTGCAACCGGATTCCTCAGTAAATGATGGAACTTCACATTGGCGATCCTGCCAGGTCATTCCTGGGTCGTGAAATTTGGCTTGTGGAACGCCACAAGGTGTGTCTGGAAGACCACCGGAGCTTTGATTGAAAGAATTGCGTATTATGTGGTTACAAAACGTCACAAGGTGTGTCTGGAAGACCACCGGAGCTTTGACTGGAAACCTCGTGTATTTGTTATAAAGCATTGTGCATTTTTTGTGGCTAGGAATGCTGCAAGGTGTGTCTGTAGGGCCACCGGAGCTTTTTCTAGTTAATAGCCAAGAACGATGTAAACAGTGTCTCCAAGACCCCCGGAGAATTGATCCAAAACGTTTCGTAGACTGGCATGACACATTGTGTGTCCGGAAGACCACTGAAGAATGTGCAGTCTGTGCAGTTTTACTTAAAGATGGATGTGTCTCGAAATCCATCGGAAATCGACATGCAATGGCGTGTCTAGAACACCGCCAAAATATTGTTATCAGTGGTATTGAATACCCCCCGCATAGAGATGCTAGCCGCTCACTGCTTACTACGAACATAACCCTGCGCACTCCTCAGCAGATGTGACGGCAGACTACGAGAGCACGCAACGATTGTCTCTCGTCCTCTTCCTCATCGTACCGTCATTCCTCAATCTTTTCGATCTGTGTTGCACTACCCGACGTGTCGGTCATGATTATTTGCCCTTTACGAACAGAAAATATAGTCGATAAGCTTAAATTTATGCGGATTCACCCACACCAATGTCATCTATTGGTAGGGGAGAACATTGCTTATCCGATACTGATGTTGGTTTGCCTTCCACAATTTAACCTTGTTAAACGTTAATGCACGCCCAATCGATTCTGCTGACTTGAACTTTATTTAAAATGCTCCTCCGAAATCTGGTAAGTTGCATCCATCTAAACGCGATCCGCATGCAGGACTATCACGCAATTGGTAATTTTGCGCAATGGCGGGTTTCGCATGGGAATGCTAAATTTTATCGTATTCATTATTTCTATTTATAATAAATAATCATTTCTGACATATGCTGAATCTCAACATTAATTAGAAGAACAACAAATTTAGGAAGAATTGCCCTCATTTCAAAGTCGATAAAACTTCCAAAAGCATTTTAATTTATATTAAATAATTACATATATAAGAAAGTAGTTCAGCTTTTAAAAGAAGGCAAATTAATCTCATGAAACTTTTAAATCCTGGATTTGAAAAAATGTACAAGAAGATTATTTGTGGCAAAATATATTACGGCGAAATGACTCATCCTGATTTTTTTTTTCTGTGAAATGGCCTTTGGCGAAATGTCCCGCTCCCGTTAAGAACAGTTAGTAGTTAGACAGAAAATATGTGTGAATTGAATTGACATCGATAATAGATACACCTTATCGTCAGTTTTTTTTTCCGTTTGGGTATATTCATCACTGCGACCATTACTTTGATCTATTGTGATATTCCCCGTTTTTATATTGCTTTATCAGTTATGTCGTATCACTATTTTGGTATGCGACTCACATAGACTGACCAGAAGCATTTTCCCAGCCAGGTATTACATTTCGAATGAAATGTACTACTTGACTGGGACCTGCATTCCAAATATCAAAGGGTTCTGCCAGCCCTTTTTCCAGAAAAATACGCCTTTTATTAAAGATTGCTGGACAAGAGCATAGCAGATGTTCAGAGTCTTCCTTTTTCTATGCCACAGAATCGACACATATCCTCTTGAAGTTTTCCTAATAACTTCAAATGATATTTACATGGACAATGTCCTGTTTTCAATCCAGTATAGACACTGAGATCTTTCTGTGATAATTCAAAAATTTGGCTAATCATTGAAATGTTCGGAATTATGAACCGATTCGACTGCCTAGCAATGGAAGTGAAGTTGGTCTCCACTTTCATTTTATCCATTTCTTGATCTCCATTTTAAGAGAACAAGCAGAAACTCCACAGAATGGTTCTGGTCCTATGAATTGCTGAGGTGATCCTAGCCTGGCTAACGTGTCGGCTTTTTCATTTCCTTCAATGGCCAGGAACTCAATATAGGTTTACTTGGTTTAGACAGGCCAATTTATGAAGTGACATTGCACATACCCATACGAGTTTTGAATTGCATGTTGCTGATTTTAAAGCATTTAATGCTGCTTGACTATCAGACATAATTACATAATTACATAATTACAGAGCATTCAAGAATTGCTTGAATTTCTGCTTGGAACACGGTTGGCCAGTAGCCCATAGATATTGAGATATCTATCCCTGGACCAGTTACCCCTGCTGCCACACGATTGTTCGATCTTGAACCTTCTGTATAAAAAACAGTGATCAAAATCTGCTTCATTGTATAAACGATCGAAATTATATTTTTCTCCATCCAGTCTTCATTTTGAATACAAGAGATTCAATATCAAACATTTTTAAAATACTAAGGTGTCCTGTAAGATCACCTTCAAGGAAGTACTTTGTTCGTTGAACCCTTAAAGCACTTCTTTCAGCTTCTTATTGGATAATTTGATGGAACAGAAGCAGATAAAGTAGAGCATCTAGTGACATACTCGGTGTGCTGTTCATTGCACCAGTTATTGAGAAAGTAGTAAGTCCTTGCAGTCTCCCCAGCTTCTTCTGAGCCGATTTTTCATTTCACCAAACCGCATCATTGATTATTCTGGGATAATCTGGGTCTTACAATCGTCAAATAAATGTAGTGGATCATTTGTGGTTTTAGGGCCCATTTCCTACCAAAAGTTTTCTTACTTATCCAAAGAGCATTTATTGCCTTATTAACAACCTGCTCTATATGTGAATTCCACTTAAGTTTACTGTCAATAATGACTCCCAGATACTTGACTGTTCGTGAAAGTTCTAAAGAAGTTTCTTTCAATGTTAAGTTATCTATAGAAAATATCCTTTTCCGTGTGAACGTGATCCTAGAATGGTTTATATTCAACCCTTCTTTAGTGCACCACGACGAAATAAAATTTAAAGCAGTTTGCATTATATTTGAAATGATATTATCAAATTTTCTTCGTACTATTATGACTATGTCATCAGCAAAGCCAATTATCTCGAAGCCCTTTGCTTCTAATATGTACTAGCCTACGTTGGTTGACGAAATAAATAAAAATAAAAAAATAAGTTTTTGAGACGTTTGTCGATAATTAAAGACCATAAAAGAGGAGAAAGAACACCTCATTGAGGACACCCTTTTACAGCTCTAACTGTTATGGATGAGCTTCCAAGATTCGCTGAGATTTGTGAATTTAGAAAGCATCTCATTAATCCACCTAACGATGCTTTTGTCGAATCCACTCTTCAACATATTGTTTTTCATGGAGTTATAAGATGCATTATCAAATGCTCCTTCAATATCAATGAACGCTGCTAGTGACATTTCTTTTGATTCAAAAGATTTTTCTAGTTTTATAACAAGCGTGTGAAGAGCTGTTACTGTTGATTTACCAGCTTGATATGCAAACTGATATTTACTCAAAGGAATTGTAATCAAGTACGTTGATTTTATATGCTGATCTGTTATTTTCTCTATTTTTTTGATGATGATAAATTGATCGTCCTGAAGGATTTAGAAGAAGTTTTATCCTTTTTATTAGCCTTCGGAATAAATGTAACCTTTACTTGACGCCAAGTTATCGGAATATAACTTAATCTTAAGCTTGCTCTTAACAAGCCTGTTAGAATGGGTGTCAAAGTTCCTATTTCTTTCTGAAGTATTACTGGAAAAATTCCGTCCCTACCTGGTGATTTGAAAGGTGCAAAAAAACCAATCGCCCATTCGACTCGTTTTTCTGTAAAATTTCTATTGGCCAGATTACGAGCGTCTTTCCTGGCGATCGTCTTTCCTGGCGATCTCTAACCCAGTCGATGCATTCATTGGTGTCTGATTTTCCGTCCTGATTTTTTCAGACCCAGTTTGTGCTGCACGTGTATTTTGGTCTTCATTTATGTTGATAATTGAACATGGAAAGTGTGTTTTCATCATTGTTTCTAATGTTTCTTCCACAGACATAGTAAAAGTGCCGTCTTCATATCGTCAGTTAAGACAACTGTCAAAAATACCACGTTCCGATCTTCAAGCATATCCTCTCTCTCTCTCTCTCTATGTTGATTGATCAGCTTGTAAAATAATAATAAAAAAAAAGAGATTTGAAAATCCACCAAAAAGTTGTTCATAACACTGATACGTCCTCCATCGATGACATAACCTCATTCGCTCTCGCTCAGTAGAAAAAAAGAAGGGAATGCAATTGAAAAGTAAAAAATAATTCAAAGCCTACTTACAGTTGTCGGATGGTCTTACGAGATCGATCCCATTTGACAGTTGTGCCATCAATGGGGCTCCGCTGAGAATCTCCCGAGCATTCCCGGACAACGTTGACAGGTTCATTTTTCGGATCTTCAAAACACTCACTGCCACGATGACGAGGGTGATGACGATGATGATGATGATGATGGCGATGTTATCGGTCAGTAGATGATGGTACGCTTAATGGACTAAAGTTAAGTGTTAAAAATGCAATTGTTTCTGTTGAACGGTTTCGTACTTAGAGCTAAAGAAAATAAAAACGTGTGTTTGTTTTGAACATTTTCGAACGCTTGTTCCAGTGTTTTTATGTATACAAAAACAGTGCTAACAGCTTGGTTTGTTTGTATGTTTGTTTATACTGTGAGAGAATGAGTACGGTCTCGTGACCCTTCTCTGTTTATGTTTTATGTATTAAATATGACTATAAACTATTCAACTATATACACATTGTTTTGTTTTGTTCTAATACGATTTTTGTTTGTTTGTCTGTTTTGCTCGTTTCGCAGAATAGATGTGCTAGCGGGTAGAGAAAGTGTGATAATAAATGTTATTTACACTAAACTGTAACTGTCGGTGTAAGAGCAGTATTACGCGGAATGTCCTCCGCAATTCTAGAGTGAAAACACGATCCTAATCTAACCAGTACGATCTATGGTATTTCTCTTTATACCTACAATAAAAGCTACTTCTGCACTGACGAAAAAAAAAAACAAGACAAAATCGATGCCGACTGTCCGATTCAGATTTCCTTTCTTTTAAGCAAGTCTTTGGGACAGCACACTTTGATTTTGTTTTTGAGGAGTATTTCTCTCTGTTACACCTTCCTGTCACTTGCAATAAATAGCGTTCGTCAGCGCTTGTTCCGTTTTACTTAAAGACTAGCGTTGTTTAGCTAAAAAACTAACTTGTTTAAAAGAGTGTTTTTGTTTACATCCTGCTTCAAAAATCAATAGCTGAAAGAAGTTGGTTAAGATATAAACGGTGCAAAGAAAAGAAAAAGAAATACAACAAACGGGTGCAGTTCATTCTGGTAGTGCTAGGGTGCTTCGAAGAATAATAGGAGGAAAAAAAAGGTGAGGTTATGTTATCGCAACCACTCGCACATACGAACATACACAGATTAGAGGAAAGATTCAAAGTGCATCATCAACAACAACAACAACATCAGCCACAAAATCTCAGAACAAGGGAGCAGAGCAGTCAATCACGCTGTGTGTGTGTGTGAGTGTGTTTGTGAGTGAAGTTGAATCACCATTGCACGCTTTACACGCTTACGTTCTAGAAGGAGGGGCGGGGGGAGAAGAGTATTAAACAAACAATTACGGAAATACGGGTAGGGCGTTACTCCCTTTGAGGTTAGAATAAATACCGTTCACACACAAATACACAAACGCTCGTCACCATGGTCAACAATATCGGCAGATTATAGGTATACCAGGGGTGGGACACATACAACAAGCAGATTAGAGTAAAACCAGGGTCATATTTTCAAATAAACAAGGTTAGAAGAAACAACAATAAATTAGTTAAAATCTATGGCATCTCGTTGTTTCGGAGGATTAGAGATAAAAAACATATTTTGAAAAAAAAAATAAACAGTTATAACTGGACAGACAGGTTGCCAGAACGGAAATGCATTCGCGTGCGAGCTGTTCTCCCATAATAACACGCTACATTCATGATAAAGGTGAGAGGGGTGTGTTTGTTTGATTGTTTGTTTGTTTGGTTGGTTGATCGGAGGGCGGGGGTTAGGGGTTTAACTGACCTCCCCGGTTCGCCGGAAGAAGTACGACGGTATGCTGCGTGGCTCGAGGCGCTCTTCGCTCTCGCTTTCGTTGGTGCTGCGATCACCGAGAATCTCCCGATCCAAGCTGGCAGCCTCCAGTGCAACCGGATCCGGA
This sequence comes from Ochlerotatus camptorhynchus, assembly GCF_037179485.1. Lineage (NCBI taxonomy): Eukaryota > Metazoa > Arthropoda > Insecta > Diptera > Culicidae > Ochlerotatus > Ochlerotatus camptorhynchus. Next base: position 2,762,937 of record NW_027040801.1, on the reverse strand, counting down.
TCGCTGGTCAGGGCCCGGGTAAGCTCATCGTTGTCCAACTCCGGTCGGTAGACGGGCGAGTACTGGCGTTCCTGCCGCTGTTCGCCCGAGACGGATTTCGTGATAAAGTCCGGATGGTAGAGGGAAGACAGTGGAACACTGTACTTGTCGTTCTTGCTTTCGATCTTGAGCTCGGTAGCCAGATCCGGTTTGAACACCGGTAGAACGTACTTGATGTTGAAGTCCACCTTGGTCACAGGTGCTTCGGTTGTGGTGGTCGTTGGCGTTGTGGTAGTTGCCGGAGTCGTCGTGGTCGTTAGCCTCGTTGACTTGACGGTAGTTGCCTTGGAGGCGGCTGCCTTTGGCAGTTGAGCTACCTGAATATCCTTGGACTTTCTGAAGGACAAACCGTCACCTTGGGATCGCAGTGCTATCGAGGGAACGTACTTTCTACTGGTGCTTTGTACTTTTTGGGTGGAGGTGCTGTGAAGTGGTTCAGTTACCTGTTCGACTGCGACAGCCGGTTCATCTTCACTTGAGTTTTCGTTAGTGTAAATAAAGTCTAGTTGTGGTCGGTAGACAGTAGTAGTCCTGGGACGCTTCGTGTATTTCTTCTTTGTCTCCGCACTGGGAATAACCAGTGGGCGTACACGCTCCGGAGCTGGAGTTTCAGGAGCTGCCGTTGATGGCTCTGGAGTTGTTGTTGTTGTTGTCGTCGTTGTCGTGGTGGTTGGGGCAGCGGTCGTAGTCGTGGTGGTCGGTGGCATGGTTGTTGGAGCTGCCGTAGTTGTTGTCGGTTCTTCGGATGGTTCTACGAAAGCAAACTCCGCCGGAATCGTGTACTTGTGAACAATCGGCGTAGAAGACGAAACTGGGACCTCGGTTGGAGGTAGAGTCGTTGGGTCCTCCGTAGTCGTTGTCGTCGTCGTCGTCGTAGTCGATGTCGTGGTAGTCACCGTCGAAGACTGAACCGGCATTGTCGTTGGCAACTCTTCGATGTAGTCATCCGTAGCCTCTTCCTCCTCGTTCACCGTACTGTCTTCAAAATCTTCGCATCGTTCCGTATCCGGCTTAAGCGGAGAAGTAGTTACCTGAGTGTAGCGTTCCGTTTCGGCAATCAGAGGCGTTATCGTGACCAGTTCTTCCTGGTCATGCTCCGTCGATCCAAAGTCCACACTAGAGATACGTTCGATCTCCACTCGTGGTGCAACGGTCGTCAAATCTTCCTCCATGTTGAACTCGGTCGTTTGAAATTCCGTGCGACCGGTTCTTCCATCCTTATCGGCATCAAACAAACCCTCCAGCGGAATCGTGGACGTTTCCACATTGAAGATATTATCGGCGAACACTAGCGTTCGACTCTTCTTCTCCTTCTCTTCGGCGGTTTCGGCCGTCTTGTTCTTCGGTTCAACCAGCCTGATAATGATCTTGCGATTGATTTCACCCAGCTTCTGCATGACTGGGATCTCGTCCGGATTGCTGGTGTTCTTCGTGTAGATCTCCACCACTCGATGGATCTCGACCAGTTTGTCCGCCGTCTTGTTCGTCGATGGCAGTTCGATCTCCTGCTCTTCCGTGCGGTAAATCTCCGTCGACGACGGCATCGATTCGCTCTCCTTGTCGATCGAGAATATGTGGTAGAGCGTCGTTGGTCGGACCGTGGTGGTGGATGTTCTACTACGTTCCTGCAATACATTGACATCATCAATATCGATATTATCATTAATGGTGTAAATTGTGTCGGCCGTATTGAGTGTCGTGTACAGAGTTTCATCGGATGCTGTGTAGTATTCGGTTGTAGTTCTGACTGTGTTGATTGTATCTTCGTATGACGTGGTGTTCTCGATTTCGTTCTCGCTATCGAGTGTGGTGGGTGTGGTGGTTGGCTGTGACGGTGATTTCTGCCCAATTGGCAGCACCGACAGTATCGCCGGAGTCTGTGATTCTACATTCCGGAGTGTCGTCTCTGGTTGGATTAGGTCCGAGCTTTGCTCGGTTGTTGTTAGTACTACTGACGGGGAACGATTGAAAAGATTTGCTCGGGTTCGACTTCCGCCCACAGGTAACGAAGCGGTCGTAAAGTTCGTCTTCCGCGTAGGCTTCTTCGGTTGGTAACGTCTCGTAGTCAAGACTCCTTGTGATTCGTTCACCCGTTGTGCTGCAACCTTATCTTCTCCGGAAGCTCCCGATGCGGTTGTAGACCGTGACCTACCGAAGATCGGCCTTGACCTAATGCTAGTAGTCAGTCGAGGTTTAGCCGTAGTAAAACTGCCACCAGACGGAGCGCTAGCGTTTGTTCCATTACTTGGTTTGTATCCTCCAACATTTCCAAATACCCTCCTAGCTCTCGTCGTGATTGTCCTGGCTGTAGTCGATGATCCTTCCTGATCCTTGTTCGAGAAAATGAACCTTGTATTGTTTCGCGGTGCCTGCACTCGACTTCCCGATCCTATAATCCTCGGTCCAGGTCTCCTGAATCCTACAACCTCCGCTGAACCTCGTTCCCGCGATCGTCCACCCTCATCATCTAAATTATTGATTCCACTTCCTAACTGTCCAAACAATCTCTTACCCTGCCGTTGAACTTCGTTCTCGCTGTCCTCAACCTCTCCGCTGAAGCGTCCCGTCACTCCATCCCTTTCTTCCGATGACGACGGACGTCTGGTCTCGCTGTACCTGCGCGTACTCGGTCCATACCGCTCGCCACTGGTTTCCTCCTCCAGTGTGGTTTTCTCGTCCGTTTCAAAGTCCGTGTACGCTTCCGTGGTGGTCGTCGTTGTACGAGCGAATATGTTTGGTCTTCGCGGAAGCAACGCCGACGATGGTCGGCTTACCCTGCTCGTGCTAGGCTTCACAGCTGCTGGTGCCACTGAACCTTTGTCGAACGAATCCTCAAACGACTGCGGTCGTGGCGTTCGGCTAGTATTGAAAGTTGGTCGCCGACGGGTTGGAGTCAGTGGTCGGCTGGAGGACGCTTCCGTATCATCTCCGGCGCTCGTTGCAGTGGTGCTGGATGTTCGGGTGCCAAAATTCACTGGAGTTCGCCGGCGAGATGGCGTAAAGGAACGACTCGTCGAGCTTGTCGGTTGATCCGGCTGATCCTGCTCGGTTGGGCTCTCAGTTGTGCTGACGGAAGCCCGAGCTCTTGACAACGAGAAAGATGGACGGTTTGAACGTGAGGGAATGAATTTCTTTATAGTGGATACTTCCGGAGATTCCGTTGTTGTGGTACTCAAGGCACCAAACTTGCGTCGAGTAGTTCCAAAGTTACGGTTGGGACTGCGACTGGGAACCACTTCCGATTCAATCTGTTGATTGTCGTTGAAGCGTTGCAACACCGGTCGTCTGGACGGAAGACGAGTTGGAGTTGTTTCGGTAGAAGGTTCACCGGTGACGATGGTGGACAGCAGTTCAGTGGATTCTTCCGAATTGTTCTCTTCACGGGAATCGGGTAACTGCCGTCGCATAAGATTATCGCTCGTGAGAACTTCGTTGGTAATGAAGGTGGATTCGATTTCGTTGGATACGTCTGAAATAACGGTCGTAAAGTCGGAGTTTCCTACGGCACTGTCCGGATAGGTTGGTTCAGCGGTGAACGGTTCTGCGGTAGTGGTTCCAGCCGAACGAAACCTGCTTGTCTGGACTTCAGCACCCGTGGTGCTGGCGGTGGTGGAACGTCCAAACGGTAGTCGTTGGCGTCTGGTGAATCCAGCAGGGCGTTCTCGTCGAACTTCTTCAACGGGTTTTTCGCTTGTGCTTGCCGTTGTAGTGAGTTTTCGACGACCCAAACGACGTCTACTTACGGTTGTCGAGATTCCTGGTGTCTTCTCTGTTATTTCGTTATTATCGCTATCTGGAGAAGACTCTGCGGTGGGGGTGGCAGCTGTGGTGGTGTAGAGTGTTGGCCTTTGACGCCGGATGAAAGGCGATGGTCTTCGGGAAGGTTTCTCCACGTCTTCATTGGCGATGGCATTCGTGTTTGGAGTTACAAAAGTTTTCCGCGTTGGGAACTTTGATCTGAGAGTCGATGCTTCATTGGCTACCGCTTCCGAAGAGCTAACCGTGGTGGACGTGCGGAATCGACTTGGCCGCGTTGGACGAGGTCGTCCCGGGATGAATGTCTTGTTGGTGTTGACTTCCGATATTACGACCTTCAGCGTGGTGTCACTGGATTCCGTGGTCGTTGATTGTGATCGACCGCGAAGAGTGGTTAAAAACCTTCGCAACCCTGGTGTGGTTGTTTCCACTTCAGCCGCGTTCACACTGAACACGGTAGTGTAGTCATTGGTGCGTTCCTGATCACCGATGGTGGTGTCGACCGCAGAAGAAGCACGCTCGGAAGTTGGTCCGGCAGCTGGATCCGTAGCCATCTCGTTGATGTCTTCTGCGAGACGGTTATCGATAGTGTCTTGCGAACTAGATTTTACCGTGGAGCGTTCGCGTTCGCGAGCTACATTCGTGATCGGTGAATCGTTTACGGTTCCTTTGACGAGTCGAGGTTCGGTATCCTGAACCTTTCGTGCGTTCAGCTCATTACGATTACTGAATCCGTACTGTAAAGCAGTTCCCAGCGTAAGCAGAATACGCTCTTGAGTCTTGAACAGATCCTCGTCGATTCCAGAGTGGGATTTGACCTGCAAATTGATGACCGGCGAATCCGTTTCAATTTCCGGTTCAACCGTGGTTGTTGTGGTCGGTTCGGTACTTGATCTACCGCTGTATTGATTAAAGTTCAACCTCCTGAGTGAAGCCCTAGCAGTTGATTGCTCAACTGGCTGCTCCGCGGTGGTGATTCGTTCGGTAGTAGTACTTGGTGCTTCCGCCGACACGCGGCTGGAAGCCCGATTCAAAGAGAAACGATTACGTGCAAAAGAGTCCGACTGTTGCCGGCGTCGAGTGGGCTCGGCTGCTACAACAGTAGCAGATTCAGTCGAAACGGAAATTGGTTCGGTAGAAGGTCCGAACCGTACTCGGCCTCGGAAGCCCCGAGTACGACTCGGGCGTGGACTCGGTTCGCTGGTGAAGGAATTACTAGCGTTACCTACCTCGTTATTGCTAGGATTCACGGCACCAGTTGTCGATCCGGCCACGCTACTTCTACGTCTAGCTGAAAGGTCAAATCTCTGGCTGTTGGCATAACTCACCTTGACCGAGCGTAGAGTGGTAGATTCTTCGGGAGCTGTAGCTGTCGTGGTTGCACTGCTCGATTGACGACGAGTTGGACGAGTACGCCGGGCCACCCCGCCAAACGGCCGTGGGGCAGCCTGCGTTTGGGTTAATTCGAACTCTTGCTTATTAGTGACAACTTCTAGGGGACTAGAGGTGGTGGTGGTTTTCCTAGTTCTTGGTGAAAATTTGTAAATCGAGTTAGACTGTTCATCGTTAGTACTGGTCAGCTTTTCGCTAGTTGTGCTAACGCTTGTTGTTGTTGGGGGACTGACGGGGGTGGTCGGAACCTCACTGTCGTAGGTGGTCGTCCCGGCTGGCTGCGAAGACGTCAGCAACCTTAGCTGATCCTCGCTATCCGGAATCCTAGGATTAACGCTTTCACCACTAGTACCAACACTACTACTAAAAACACTCGCTTCCAACTCACTAACACTACTACCAGTAACACTCTCACCTAGGTTTAGTAAAGTGGTTACCTCGTAGGTCGGTTCGTTCTTGCTATAATCTACGGTCACCGCGTCGTCCGTCGTCAGGCTGTCCGAGTCGGCCGTTCTACTTAAATCTAGATCGGAAACAGTGTGTAACGAACCGTCCCGCTCGGGAAGATCCGTCTGTAAGTCTGTATTGAAGTTGTACTGTACATTGTATACGTTTGATGTTGTAGTGGTGGTGGTGGTGGTTGGAATGGACTGCGTTAGATCCGTAGCGCTTGGGCCACCGGTCTGTGGTGTAGCCTCGGTCGTGCTGCTACGTTCTAAGCTGGCGTACTGTCGTGTATTGTACGTGATAAACTGTTCTGGTGCATCGGTAGTGGACGATGTAGTGTAAATGGTTTCGTAATCGGTAGAAGGTACCAAGAGAGACGAATCAGTGCCTACATCATCTTTGTCACCTTCCTGCAGACGGTTGTACTGCGCGGTAGCTCGACGACGTTCGATCGTGTTGTACCTAAAACGTGAAAATCATAAACATGGTTCCGAAATTACAAGACCCCCACAGCAAACAACTCACCGGCTTGGCACCCGTTCAACCTCCTCTACGGTTTCTTCCGTAGTCGTCTGCCGGAACCGGTTCCGGTTCACACTACTGTACTGCTGCTGCTGCGGTTGCTGCTCATGCTCCTGTTCCTCTTCCTCTTCGACATCCGCATCGGCAACTGTGGTCGGTCTCTGTCTGCGAATGCTCACATACTTCGGGCTGGACGTCGGCCTCCGGGTAGAATAGGTTGAAGGCTGATTCTCCTCCACATCGATTGCATCTTCATCAGACTGATCGTCCGCATCCTCCTCAATGCTAGCCTTGGTCGGTCTCGCCCGGTTCAGCGTCACGTACTTTGGCCGTTCCTTGAACACTCCCTCAAACTCCGGCAACTGCTCGATTCCTTCGTTTTGGGCGGTTACCCGACTGTTCGTGTAAGAGTTCGAATTCGTGTTCCTCACCACCGATGAGTATTTGTTCTCCGTCGAACCGCTTTTGTCCGTCTGCGTAAACGTCAGTGCCGGTCGGAACTTCTGCAGACCATTACCGGCCCTGCTCAGAACCCGCTCGTACAAACTCTTGCTAATCGTGGACTGAGTCGTCGAAATCTGATCCGCCTTTTCACTCTTTAGCACAATCGAGCCATCTTCCTGGGCTTGCAGTTGGCGTTCAAGTTCTTCAATGCCTCCAACCTTCTTGATCAACGCAATCAACTCTTTGATTACCTGCGGATCTTCCTCCGACTGAACCTCGTCCTCTTCCTCGTCAGAGTAATCGATTTCGATCGGAGGTTCCGTGGTGGTCGTAGTGGTTAGAGCCCGGTTGAAGAAATTGTTCCGACTCGTGGCAACCGTAACGCGGCTTCGTGGTGCTGGCGTTGTAGTCGTGGTCGTTGACGTTGACGTTGTGGTTGTCGTGGTAGTCGTAGATGGGGCGGACTTCGAACAGGCCACATTGCGAGCGTAGTCACAAGAATCGGCAAGCTTGTTGAACACCAATCCAGAGGGGCACGTAAACTGATGGGCAACGAGACCGAGACCGGGCGCGTCCAGACACCAGAAGTACTTCTTGCAATCGCGTGGATGTTGGAAAAATCCCTCGTCGGTACACTTGAAGTCTGCAATGAAAACAATGGTTATTCAGATCTGAGGTAAAAACGATTTCTAGGAGATTTGAACCTGCTCCCGGATCCGGAGTGGTTGGTGGCTGCGGAGTGGTCGTACGACCTCCAATGTACAGCGAGCCTTCAGTCGTGGTAGACGTAGTGGTTGTAGTTGTTGCGCGTGGTGCTGGCCGGCTGTTCTTCCTGCTCTGGGAGCTCTTGAACGAAGACTTGATCTCAATGTTGTTGTCGGTCGTCAATCGATTACGGGTACTGGTTGCTGGTCGGCTACGCGATCTTGATGGCTTCTTCCGGGAGCTTGGAGCAGCAATGTCGTTGACACCAACACTATTAAATCAAAATCAGACCATTAACTTCAGTCCTTACTACAAATATGCAAAGGATACTCACTCCGTACTGGCAAGCAGCGTCTCCTTGGCGGCTTCGATGATCGGGTATGGTTTTCCATGGCACGTTCCTCGGAAGTCATCGTTATCGATCGACCAGAACATGACACCTCCCAGTCCTTGCTCGGCTACGTACTTGGCCTTCTTCCTGGCTATGGCTTCATCGTCATAACTAACCCACTGGTTTCCCTTGTAGGCGTACGGGCCCATAGCACTTGGGTTCGGTTGAACCACAGTCCACTCGGGGTCTTCCTTCACTGCGGTACAGATTTCGTAGTAGGACAGATATCCCTTCTCCCGAGTGGCATCACCCTGATCACCAGGGCCGTCCGCAGGCGATCCGATTTCGGTGGCGTCCGGGTTGTACAGCGTGTACGATCTACCGTAGGTTGGAATGCCCAAAACAAGCTTGTCCCGGTCGGCACCGGCGTTCAGGTAGAACTTGATGCTGTAGTCCTTGGGGTGGATAAGTGCATCGTTAGTTTGGGTATCGGAATGTGCATGGCGGTTAAGGGGGAATGATATTGAAATTATTAAAATGTCCTAAGTAACGACACATGATAAACCATATTCATAATGTCTATGTTAATCATTACCTCCCATGAAATTGTGTTTATAACAGTTCAGAAATTATATGTAGAACACTTCTTACAAAAATCATGGAATTCATCCTACGATTAACTTCTAATATATAATGATTCTTCCATGAATTCATTGAAGCATTTTTCATGACTCTAAATATTTAAACTCCGCTTGAAATCTTCATCGAATTTTCATGAATTCACCTAAGAAAAGTCTCGAAATTCTTCTCAAAATTTCCTTGTAATTACTTTCAAAATTCCCTCACTTCCCTCGAAGTTTCCTCACTTTCCTTAAAGTCAATAGAACTGCCTTGAACTTCTTTGATACATCCTGGAATTTCTGTAGTTTCCCTGAAGTTTTACCCAACAAACAATTTTAGCTGCAGACTAGCTTGTACAGACAAAACATAACCTGCATAAGGCAAATTTTGCCTGTGTAAACTAAAATTGTTAGTTGGATAGAAACTTCAATGAAGCTCATGAAACTTTGCAAAACATTCCTTGCCCATACCTGAAATTTTCGTTTCTTCTTAAAGTTCTCTAAATATTTCAGAAGTTCTCTCAACTTTTCAAACGTCCCTGCAGTTTTCTTGAAGTTCGTGGATCTTTCCTGAGGACCTCAAAATTTTCCTGAAATGAGCTTTTTGCATGTTCCTGCAATTGCTAAATGGAACTGCTCTGAAGTTCTCTGATATTCCTCGATGTACTCCTAAGTTCCCTGAAAATAATGAAACTGCTTAAAAATCACGAAACTTCTCTAAAGTTCTTTGGACTTTGTTGATTATCTCGAAATTTTGCAATTTTTTTTGGAAATTCCTTAAGTTTCTCAGAACTTCTGTAAAGGTCCTGCAGTTGCCTTGAAGTTCTACGATCACCCCTAATGTTCTTGAAGCTATCTTAAAGTTCTCTCAATTCTCTTGAAGCTCTTTGTCAGTTTACCTGAAGCTAATGGAACCACCGTGAATTTATCGAAGCTTCCCTGAAGTGCCCGAGATTTTACAAAATTGCTCGGAATTTCATTTCATTTAATTCGTCGGAACTTCCCACATTTTTTGTGGATCCTGAAGTCCATTAAGCAGAGCACTCTAAAGATCTCTCAAGGGTCGTCCACATTAGATCCGTTTGCGTTGCTTTGGCGTAAATTTGACAGTTAGAGAATAAATTTGGCTGTCTGTTTGCCGCAACGCATCTGATCCGGGTCTAATGTGGGTGGTTCTTGTGATTTTTCTGAGTTTAATTTCTGACCTAAGTTCTCGAAAATTTTCTAGGAAAAATTTGGAAGTAGGCTGTGCGTCCGTACGGCCGTGACGTTTGTTTTCTTTGCCGCGTTTTATGTGTGATAGCTTGCAGCATTTTCTGCGGTTCGAAAATCCAGTGATGACCTGTGTTATATTTATACTTGGGTGCTGATCTGGTCAACAACTACCATAGATGGACCTGGATTCGATTGCCCGGTTCAAGATGTTATTTTCACGAGCAGCTCAATTCCTGGCGCAAATGGCCAATCATCAGCAACGGAAGATCTTCCATTCGGAACACCACGAGTGCACGTACATCGGCGGTCTGCAGGACCTACAATATCCCCCAGCTTGTTCCTGGAACCGCTGTCAAGCCACCAAACCCCCAACGTCCCATCGTTCAGTGCGATCATGTTGTCGAGGTAGGACTTTCAAGTGCCAGAGAGAAGCGTACAGCTGACAAACGTCAAATGGAAATCGGGAATTTGGTTAACATTGGAGGCATTTGGTGAGATCCTTCCATTACACTGTATTTTATATACCATTCATTACATTGTATATTACTGTTACATTCACTCATAACCTAGCTCGGAGCGTTTGGTACGGTATGTCCACGCATCCTTCCACCCCTGAAGATTCACGAAATGCATCGCTGTTTAGATATACCATGCCTATTTTGACAAGATGTTTTTTAAAAACCTTGTAACACCATCATCCCTAGAGCACTAATAAAACTAATATTTGCAGAAGTAACATTTCAAAAATAATTATTCAAAACAGTCGAACGTTATTGATTGCGTCGATTTAGGAACTGCTTCAAATATGGTGCCTCCACGGTTTATTTGAACTCGAATCCTTTCACAGAATCATCTTTGCGGCAAATGCAACGCAGTAGGCCTGGCCGTTTTGATGTTTGTGTCATATCTCAGAATGCTGCAAACATCAATGTTGACAAGAAAAATGATTAGGTCTTATCTAACCTAATGATTTTCCAGGATGCTTTCTCGTACTGAGATTAGATTAAAAAAAAATCTAGAAGTTCTCGGAACTTTCTTGAAGCAATCGATATTTATGGAACTCTGAATAACCCCGACGATCGCGTAGCTTCACAGCAAAAAAATAATTTTGATATCACATCAAAGTGGATGCACTACAATCATGTCGAAAATTTCATGTAATTTTTATGACCACATAAATAAACAAATGCAGTAAAAGCAGCGTAATGTCAGCTCATGCATTTTATTAATAATAATTTTGTCCTTTTTAGCAAGTAATATTACACCATATTTTCGACATGATTGTAGTGCATCCACTTTGACGTGATATCAAAATTATTTTTTTGCTGTGTTCCCTTAAAAACTATAAAAGTTTTGAAGTTTTGGCAATCTCTGTAAAGTGCCTGAAGTTAGTGGGACTGTCTTGAAGCTCTTTGATCTTCTCTGTAACTGCCCTGAAGCTATCGCAACCAAACAACAAACAATTTGATCTGATTGAGAGCCAAATTTAGTTGAAGGAGCATATTTTTACCTGAACAAGCTCTTATTTGGCATTCAATGTTTATTGAAGATTCTTTACGTTCTCGGAACTACTCTGAAGTTTTCGGAACTGCATTGAAATTCTCAGAATTTTTAGAAAGGTCCCATAATTTTTCTAATGAATGGAACTAATATCTAGATGAACAATTCAAAAGGTGCTATCTGCATTGATCGGTTCTCTTCATCGACTTTCTCTTTCGTTAATAACTCAACTTCAAAAGCATTCCCTGCTATGGTCAACGTTCTAAGCGCAAGACAATAACTTCTGCTATCAAACTATGTGGCAAAAATAGCACGAAATGTGTTTCCGTAGGCGTGGTTATTAAAATAGATAGTCGATGAAGAGAATTGATCAAAGCAGATAGGGAATTTTGTAATGGTCATCGAGATTTAATGTTTTCAAAATATTCCTGAATTTCTCGGAACTTCATTAAAGTTGCCGCAATGAAGTTAATATAACTGTCGTGTAATCCTCCGATTTTCATTTTCCATTTAAGTTAACGATTTTTTTTTGAAATAATGAAACTGGCCAGAAATTAAACTTCTCTGAAGGTTTCAAATATTTCCTAATGTTCTTAGAACATTTCTGAAGTTTTCGAAATTGCTGTACAGAGTTCTGAACTAACCTGATTTTTTTAGACTTCCCCGAATTTTTCAGAACTTCCATAATGCTCCTGTAATTTTCCTAATATGAATAGAACTGCCCTGAAGTTGTCTGATATGTTCCACCTAGAAAAATACATGAAATCCGACCAACTCAATCGGCGATACATTTTTCAAGCGTTTGATTTATCGCAAGGGGCGGAGCTATAGTTCTTCACTTCAAGAACGGGTAGTGAAAATTGGCATCCAAAAAATTCTTAATGCATTTGGAGAAGTAGATAAAGGGTGAACACGGAATTAATACCGCACACATAGACAGCTGTAACTTCTTAACCACGTTACCAATTACTTGAAATTTTCAGTGATGAGTATTTTTTTCCATGATCTGTTTTTCGTCGATTTTGTTTTCCGTGCTGAGCAGCTCTCACACCTGGACCCTATCTATCGACCCATCAACTCATGAACCAATGACTTTACTTCCCTTCCGAAGGATGGCGTGATCAGAGATGATATGCCTCAGAACATCTCTAGCGGCGCCCACTGGGATTGAACCCAGGCCTGCTAGGGTGAGAGGTAATCACGCTTACTACTACACTACCGGCGCCATTTAGTAGTTAAATAAATTTTATGTATTTAGCGCTTTTTGCATGACATTGCAAATAAATGAAAAAAATGATTGAAAGTATGCAAAAGTTCTTTCTTAAAATAATCAAGAATAGATTAATTTCAAAGTTGTTTGCCATAAAATTTCATATATTTGAGCTGTATTGAATCAACTTTACACAGATAAAAATTCTGAATTTTAATTGTGATGTAAACGTTCATTCACGTACACTTGTATTTCATTTTACGCAACCGAGCAACTTACAAACAATGTTGTTCACAAAAATGGGCTTTTGAATACAATATTTGCTACATTGCATGAAATGTGTCAGAAATTTACATGATATATAATGTAAACGTATATGATATGTAACGCTCCATTTATGTGCATCATATTGAATAGAAATTTACACTACTTTTTCGAACTGTGTGTATTAAAGGGTATTAAAGAATTTTTATGCACTAGAAATATTTGTTTAGCTATGACTATGAAAACCTATTTTTTCAAGGTTAGGTTAGGTTATCTTTATTAGCGAGACTTTCAGGCAGAAGCTGGTTCATCTCTTGACGAATATTGGGGAATCCAGAAGGGGTCCCCCCCTTGTGACAGAATTTGAAATAGCGGTGGGGAGCCAGAAGGGACCCCCTAGCTATAGAGTTAATGAGGTCCAGAAGGGAACCACTAATTAAGAGGAGTGGACAGTCCAGAAGAGACCTCCCTAGTAACAGAGTATTTGTTTATCAGAGTTGGCTGTCAAGGTGCTGTCGTAGTTAGTAGATGTTCCTGGTTTTGTGCATTTGGTCGGCTAATTGTTATGGTGGTGTATTCAGAGTAAGTTATAGGGGTTGGTCCTGGTTCGATGCAGTGGGTCGGTAATGGTTGGTTCTTGTCAGTGAATTAGGTCAGATATTCTTATACATCTTGGCGTCCTTGAAGAAACATATAACAGCTGCTTCGGTTGAAGGGTCATTGGCCAAGGCGTTTCTAATGTTCGTCGGGATCCCATAAAGATCCCTAATTCCCTGGAAACCTGGGCAATTCACTAAGAGGTGCTCTTCCGTCATCGTTGTGTTGCAAATATCACAGTGTTTTCGGAACGAAGTCACACTTCCCATGTGGGTCGTCCGAGTATGTCCTGAGCTGAGACGAGAAAGAATCAGTTGGTCATGACGGTTTGGGGAATCTTGCCACTTGGTGGTTCCCCTTTGATTTTACGGTGGAACGGTTCCTTTTTGCTGGCCCACTCCTGGGCCCAAGCATTCCGAAGTTTGAACTTCATCCAAGTCTTGATATCAGGTCCTGGAACGGTTTTAGTAGCGAGCCTTCCAGATCGGCCCGTAGCCGCAAGATGGTCTGCTAGGAAGGTAGTGTTTGATGGAGCTTCCAGTTGGATCCCTTGGATCCAAGGATGTCTGGATATCTGGGATTCCAAAGCTGTTAGAACACTTGCAGAGTCCGAAAGGATACAGAGCGGTTTGCTGGCGTGCATGGTAAAGGGTGATACGGTCAAAATTTGGTCAATATCAACTTGACGTATTTCTTTCAATTTTGCATTTAAAAAACCTGAACACCCCTCATTTTGAAGGTGTGTGTGTGTAGAATGTTGCTCCTATTTTGATTTTGGAATTCACTCTTCAGTTGTCAAAATGCCGTCCAAGCAAGAAGAGCAGCGTATCAAAATTTTGCTCGCGCATCGCGAAAATCCGAGCTACTCGCACGCAAAGTTGGCAAAATCGCTAAAAGTTGCCAAATCAACCGTTATAAATGTAATTAAAGTGTTTGGGGAACGTTTGTCGACAGCCAGGAAGTCTGGATCGGGGGGAAATCGAAAACCGGAAGCCGCTGAGACGACAAAGAGAGTTGCCGGTAGTTTCAAGCGAAACCCTAACCTCTCTCTCCGAGATGCCGCAAATAAGCTGGGTGTATCGTCTACAACCGTGCATCGAGCCAAAAAACGAGCCGGACTATCGACTTACAAGAAGGTAGTGACTCCAAATCGCGATGATAAACAAAATACGACGGCCAAAGCGCGATCCCAGAGGCTGTACACGACGATGCTGACGAAGTTTGACTGCGTGGTAATGGACGACGAAACCTACGTCAAAGCCGACTACAAGCAGCTTCCGGGACAGGAGTTTTATACGGCAAAAGGAAGGGGAAAGGTAGCAGATGTTTTCAAGCACATGAAACTGTCAAAGTTCGCAAAGAAATATCTGGTTTGGCAAGCCATCTGTACCTGTGGCTTGAAAAGCAGCATTTTCATAGCTTCCGGGACTGTCAACCAAGAAATTTACGTGAAAGAGTGTTTGAATAAACGTCTGCTGCCTTTCCTGAAGAAACACGGTTGTTCCGTACTGTTTTGGCCGGATTTGGCATCTTGCCATTATGGTAAAAAGGCCATGGAGTGGTACGCCGCCAACAACGTGCAGGTGGTTCCCAAGGACAAGAACCCTCCCAACACGCCAGAGCTCCGCCCAATTGAGAAATACTGGGCTATTGTCAAGCGGAACCTAAAGAAGACCAAAAAAACTGCTAAGGGCGAGCAGCAGTTCAAGGCAAACTGGCTTTCTGCGGCGAAGAAGGTGGACAAGGTGGCTGTACAAAATCTGATGGCAGGGGTCAAGCGTAAGGCACGGCAATTCGGATTTGGAAAAGCGGAAGCCTAACTGAATATTTTTCCTGAATTTTATACTAATTGAACTTGAAAAAGAAATTTAATTTGATTTTTTAAATAAACGATTTCACCGATTTACACGCGTTTTCCCTTGACCAAATTTTGACCGTATCACCCTTTAATGGCGTGAAAGATTGCCGCACCTTCCGCAGTGAACACAGAGCACTGGTCCAGGGGTCGGAAGAAAAAACTGGCAGCGGGATCTGCAATTCCAAGGCCGACTCCTTCCAAGGTCTTAGACCTATCCGTATATCTGTGGTGGTGGTCGGAGTATTTCATTTGGGGATACCTTATAATCACGTTTTTCAGAGTAGCCCCCATACAAAATGTTTTTTGTAACATCCTTAGCTATCATTTGGAGATTAAGCCTCCAGGTTTCCAGACAATCTGTTATTTTGGGTCACCCTAATGTGCAATATAACACAACTCACTATAAGATTGAGCTTTTATGGCAAAATCAGTCTTCAAGGTTCAGCATAACACTGATGTGCAAGCAGGCTTGTGCACTTACCTGAGCATTCATTCTATGTTCACGCATGCACTCAGACAAATGAACATGCACCCCAGCATGAGTGCAATGTTTACGTTCGAACATCGCTTGCTTCAGCGTTTGAAAAACATCGTTCGTATTATCGTATTTACTCAAGCGCAGCTCAGCTTTGCTTTCCGTTGTCATTGTGGGACTGGCAAACGCGATATATTTTCAGCGTGGTGGAAAACTAATTTTTTATCCAAAAATCTATTATTGGAAGGATGTTATTGCTGGTAAGTACCCTGGAAGCGGCTGTTATTGTGAAGCTATCATGTGCTATCAGCTAAATGTAAATTTCAACAAATTCCCTAAATAATTCTCCTACTGGTTATTTGTTGTTGTGTTTCACAATTATCTGAATTTGGTAATTAGGTTCATTAAATAAAACAATAAATAATTTTCTACTAAACTTTGAAAAAAGTAGTGGATGAACTTTGACGTTTAGTATAGAGGACGTTTCAAATATGTCGTGCACAAAATTTTTAACCCCCCTCTTATGTCACGCATCGTTCCATACTTATCATTTAAGGCCTCTCCCCACTTTTTGTTCCCTCTGCATATTGTTTTACTCCATTACTATTGAGAAATGAAGAAACATTCGGTTTTGGTACGGTCATTCTTCTTTTCATAGCACGGAACCGATTTTAATTGAAATGTCCCTTCGAAGAGTTAGAGCACCCTCTAAGGAACGCCCGTTTGTCAGTCAAAATCGGATTCTTAAGTAAACAAATGACACCGATATTGACCATGCATCAGTACCTTAGTCTCAACCACTTCACCAACTTCACTGATGTGCATTGCATAAGCATTCCCTCATACACACACCTCAACAACGTTTATGTCCGCACATCGTTTGCTTCAGGGTTTAAAAAACATAGTTCGTATTCAAGTGCAGCAAACAGGCGTTGGCATTGGAAAGAATGAATGATATTGAAAGGAATCATAAAATGGAATAGTTCAAGCTCGAACCATGAACTTTGAGAGTATCAGGCTGGCATGTTCACCTCTCGTCTGTTATTACTCTGAAAGATGTGTAGGCTAGAGGCGAATATGAAGCGTTCATCGATTTCGTCTGTTCTTTCTGTTGCAACATAGCAAGCCTCAATGTTCTCACTTGCGTGCAGGTACGAAGTATCACGTTCAATGTGCAGAGTACACCTGTGCTCGAAAGGTAACACGCGCGTTCAATGAACTTGCACTGAAGAAATTGAAACTCAAGCTCAACGCCGTCTATGTTTCGTGAAGACTGGGCAAAATCGTATCCTGAAAACAGTAAATATGGCAAAGTTGTAACTTCGACACTGGAATAGCCTGATTTTATTCACACAGTTGAAATATTTCATGTCTTAGCTAATTTGACATACAAATTAAATTTTATTAAAGTGATTCAACCTTTTATTTAAAAAAATACCCTCTCCAACATTTGTTTGAACATTTTTTATTAATTTGATAAATGCCCAAATCTGTGATTTAATCAAGTTGAACACTAAGGCCGTTCGCAATGCTGAGTTTCAAAATTGTTTTAAATGACTCGAAAATTCTATAATTTGAAACTGACAAAAATAAAACTGCAACACGATCAGTGCAACGCACAGTTCTAAAAGATGTTTGTAATCATCAAGTTCCATAAACTTTACTGTTCTCTATGAAGTTCATAGAGCTTTTTTTTTGTGACGCTCTTCGAAACATCTTTAAATACATCCAAAGAAATTTGAAACAGAGTTCCATTCGTGTTTCAAACTCGCTCAGAAATAAAAACAGAATAGTCGAGCAGTTGCAAATCTGGTGCAAAATAGTGCTCGAATAATGAAACTGCAACCCAGCATTGCGAGAGGTGCGTTTATGTTCTAGTTTCAAATTGAAACAGTCCTTATAAAATAAAACAGCATTGCGAACGGCCTAAAATACTAACAAAAAGCATAGAACACCAACTTTTGGTAAAATGTTGGTCTTTTTTTGCATAATTATTTGTTAATTTTGTAAATTTTTCTTAATTTTTAAGAGTCCAACTTGAGAATTCCACAGAAGTTTGCAGTTTTTATGAGCCCTTTAACGAATTAACGTCCGAATTATTTCACATCCATCATAAACACGTGACTTTTCTGGATCACTTTGATATAGTCTTTTCTTATAAGAATTGTTTTAACGACAATTAAATTATAGTCTATGGTAATATTTTTTTTTATTAAACACGATATGTGTCATATACACCTAATAAAATATTAAAAAAAAGTAGTCATACAATTTGTTTACAGTAATTAAATTGTTAAGTGTTTGGTTTGGTTGTTCGACTGGTTTTATGGAGATTTCGTTTTTATGGCTTTCTCAGTCTAGGGTAATTCAAACAGTTAGTTTTGCATTGCCCGACGTTTCGGCCGTTTATTGTGGCCTTTTTCAAGGGTAAAACAGTCTACCGTTTGTCGTCAAATTTTTTTGTTTGTTGCCACGATAAGCGTATGTATAGTGTAGTGTCATATAGTGTCCTATGTTAATTTATATTAAACTCAATGCACCATACAGGAAGCTCCTCCAAGCTAAACACGCTTATCGTGGCAACAAACAAAAAAATTTGACGACAAACGGTAGACTGTTTTACCCTTGAAAAAGGCCACAATAAACAGCCGAAACGTCGGGCAATGCAAAACTAACTGTTTGAATTACCCTAGACTGAGAAAGCCATAAAAACGAAATTGTTAAGTGTGCTTCCATGCATTTCAAGGTCATAAATTGGCATAAATTGTAACATTTAGGAGGGGGAATTTCGAGGAACACGGTCCAAACACATTTCAAAAAAAAAACTACAAGGGACAGCCCTATGGGGTTGTACGCAATGGTAACGTAGGACTACGTGGTCTTATATAATAAATCTCATTTGTTAACTGCAGTAGGAGCTTGTGTTTTGTGTAGGAATAGGAATTAGAGCGGGGTTCTCTCTATTTATACTCTTTAGTATGACGGGCTTGACAAATATGGCCCACGCAGCGACTCACGAAGAGCTACTGATTTCGATCAATAGCACTGCGGCTTCTTCCTCCTTCTATAGATGGTCATGTGGACTGCAGCCAGCTGCTTGCAGGCAGCTTTCGTTGTGTACTGGAGAAAACCATCACTCACCACGTGATGATTGAATAAACACCGTTTAGTGAGACCGGATGGAATTCAACTTTTAAATCTGTGTTAGGGAAATCGCTTTTCGCAAGCAATTGGTGATCATTTTAATTTTCATAGAAACAGTTGCACATTCGTGCAATTTTCAATAGTGACATTTTGAAAAATGATAAAGTCTTAAATTTAACAGATTCGTAGACATATTTTTGATCGATTGGTGATGAAATTACTGGAATTAGTCCAGGGACAGCTGAGTTATTAACGTTCAAAATCTTTCATAATTTTGTTACATGTTTCAATTACGGTTTTCACAAAGTGTACCCCCATATAGAAATCACAGACGTAGTCCTACGTCAAAAAAGTATTGACGATTGTCTACGCACGAGCGGGAGGGGGTCTACATCATCTCAAAAATGGTCTACTTCAAGGGGTCAGTCACTCAGCACAGCTGCTTTTGTATTAACGCTGTTTACAGTGTGCCGTATTGTGCCGGTACTGTGCCGACCGAGTATATTTGTGCCCTGTTTTGTGCCTTATGTATTTGAAGTGTATGAGTGGTAAAATACAAATGGATTTGGTATATCTGGCAACAGTGTGAGGATGATTCAGGGTGACAGCTGTTTATTTACAAACTCGTTGCGCCCAGGAAACATAAAATTCGACAGTGAGCATGCATAAGGGCCTATACGCGATGATCGATTCTCTTCGTCGATTTTCTCTTTTGTTAATAACTCGCTAGATTTAACATTTCTCGATGCGTTTGCTGTTGCTTTTGATAGCCAATACAACCTGTTACTACTCTGCATTGAACAAATTCTAGAAAATTGTTTCGCCTAGCTGTAGCAATGCAAAGAGAAAATCGATGAAGAGAATCGATCATCGCGTATTCGCCCTTATGAATGCTCACTGTCGAATTAGTTTTTTTACAATCACTGGATTTACCAACGAATTTCTTCGGTTATCTGCAGCACAAAAATTAGTTCCCATATTCCTGATTCAATATTCGGAACCTGCACTGGAGCCTTCACCGGAGCAAATTTTCCAATTGAAAACTGTTGCAGGAAAATCATCTCTCCATATCGAAACGAAAAATGGTGAAGATTAGCTTCAAATTGAATAACAGCAAGTATATGAGGTGCAGCTTATCTAATCGATGGATCGATCAACCCTGCACCAAGTCATGGGTCAAACTCTGTCAGAGCCGGAAACCTCGAAGGAGTTGCCTGATTGACTACTACTAGGTGGGATCGAGCTATATACAAGGTTACCCGAGCAAAGCTGAAGATCAAATTGAAATCAAAATTTGCTGTTATGATGTAACTTATTTTGAATACTCCAGTTGATCTCATTTTGGTTGACTTAACTTAACACAGCAAAAATGAGAGCAAAATTTTACACTGTTGAAGCAAACGGAAAACTAATCCTGCTTTCAATGAAATCAATTTGATTACTGATTTTGCATTCATAATGTTTAACTGAATACGGGCTTGGAGTAAATGGTTACCATTCATGTTTCTCAAGCTGAAAGACTTCGGCTCCAATCTCACCCCGGGCAAGTCACAAATGACCTAAAATGTGTTAAACAAAACAAATAAACAATAATCATTAGTTCAACGACAGATGAACTTCAATTAAATTTTAAACAAGACGTAAACAGTAGAACTTCAAGTTAAGTTGCTTTCATTTAAAACGTCTTGACTACATAATGAAAGCACAATATGATATCAGACTTATGTCGCAACATTTGAAATCAAAATGAGTTTTCATTATGATAGGAACTGCACACTTTAATATCGATTTGCTTTCATTTTGTTAACCGACTTTGCTCGGGTAGCGCTTCTACATGAAGGACACATTCTCTCGCTACCGGATGGTCTTCGAACGGTATTCTTTGCCGTGTACGATGACCACGGTGGTGCCACACTTGAACACACGAGCAATGGCAGCTCACTCAGTGCGAGTCAGCATATTTCTGCTTCTACAGCCAGCACCCGGCGGGACAACCAACATCTCCAGTATGCCGGCGCAAAGTTGCACAAGTTTGGGACGAAACGGCCGGTGAACAGGGACGACTTGATGACGGCTCAGCTAGATGGCTTTTTGGATATTGACGAGGCTGTGGTGATTTGGTGATCGAAGAATCGCTGAAGGAACAGGTGACCGGTTCGACGGCGGTTGTACCAACCGGTCGATTTAAAATTGGCTCTCTACTTGACTAGCCTATTGGTCCCAAGCAAACGATTAACGTACCCCATTCTAGTCGAAGATCTAGTACTACGCAATGTTTGTTTTGATTCGCTATGAAAGTTTGACAGATAAAATGAGGGGCTCGTGGATTTTCCTATGTTTCGAGGGGTGAATCGTTTAGCTTGGGACCGAAGAGAGTACCAGAGCTGAGCCAAAAAGTTGAACACGTTTCTTCGGGACTTTCTAGTCTTAGAGGTACCTCTATGGTTGTACATAGTTAATCATATAATTTATGCGTTCACATAGGATGTATATTTGGATGTATGCTATTCTCCAAATAGAAAGAATTAAGCTGATGATTAGGAAAATAAAATCATAAATCACTTTTCATTGCATTGGCATTGGCGAAGGTCAACAGATTGCCGAAGGAACAAGTTGTGACGGCATATCCGTAAACGAATGGCTATGGCTTGCACCGAACCAGTAATGGAGTTTGTTCTGGCGAAGATTTCCCAGGGTTTTATATCCACAGAACCTTGCAAACATAAATATTTATAACTAAAAATCTCGATACACGTTTGTTTATGTACACGTAAATGGCAATTGTCGATAGTACACTAGGCAGTGCTCCCATTTTATTTGAATTATAATCTGATAGCTATGAAAATGTGCCGGAAATGTGCCGATAAATGTACCTTAGCTGTGCCAAATCTAGTTTTGGCACATTGTACTTAGTTTATGAACAGCCCCTATTGGAAAAAAAAATCATATACTGAATAAATATATACTGAATAAAGGTGGAATCAGATCAGTATTGAGAGTGTTAATAAAATAACAAATATTCATGTATTCATTTGTGTGTCATGTCTACATACACATACAACCCACGCAGATAGAGAGAAAAATAACCCAAAACAAATGAATGACGACGGTAATTCTTTGGTGCAAGCAATGGAAATATTTACCTTATTGGCCAAAACCCAGGTAATCATGACGTTTGAATATTGAAAACAATTTGAATGAAGAATAGAGACCTACTGCTGTCATGATTACCTGCGATTTGTCAAATAATGTAAATATTTACACCGATTGCATCGAAGAATACGCTGGGCATTGAAAACTGAAGCGAAAAGCAGGCACTGAAATCGAATCTTACTCAACGAATGAGTCACAAACGATACGTCAAAATGGCGTTCCAAAAACAGGTAAAGCATCTCAATGTCTTCATCACCACGTAACACGGCATTTGAATTTATTTTCAGCTTATGGTTTCAAAACAATAATGAATTATGATCTTATTTCCGTCCTACAAAGTAAACACAATCCGCACGTTACACCTATTTTTTGAACGAATAAATTGATTGATCCTGCTATAGGTGACTTCTTAATTTATTTCATTTTCCATACGTACCGTTCGATTTGATAAAGAGTCACAAATTATTGAGACTTTTTTTTAAACGATATTGTTAACAATCTTAAAATTTATAACAACGGCCTAAACTGTCCACAAATCAAAAGGCCTTGTCCTCCTGAACATCATTGCAGAAAACAGCAAATTTGTATCTAGTTAAAATCTCGAAACATACATCCAGCATTTACACGAAATTCATGAGAACGCTTGTGTCATCTAGTGAGAGAACTCCGAACTAAAGTGTTTACAGTTTAAAAGGTTTTAGCTTCCTGAACAACAATACAGAAAACCGAAACTTTGCATCTAGCAAGGATCACGAGATGCCGACCCAGCATTTACACGAAATTTATAAGAACACCTGTGCCACCTGGCGAGAGGATTCCAAACCGAACTGTCAACAATTCAAAAGGCCTTGAGCTCCTGAACAACATTGAAGAAAGCAGCATCTTTGTATCTAGCAAGGATCTCGAGATATCGACCCAGGATTTACACTAAATTTATAAGAACACTGGTGCCACCTAGCGGGAGAATTCTGAATGATGCCCAAGTTTTTATAATTACAAAATCCATATACATTTTTATTAAGGTAGTATTACACGAAGAAAAACTTTTTATTTTAAATCACGAGATAATTTGTTTGTGTGTTGTGCAAAGTTGTAGAACTATAAAAATAATGAAACTTTGCTAAAGACACTAAGTTTCTACGCCATAAGTCTAGCGAGCTATAAATGGATTTTTGTCGGGACTACATTAAAATATTTTTTTTTTACTTTTTTGCATCACAAATCTTTACTAATCGATTCCACATGCTCTACCAAGTTTTTGATATCATCAAAATACACAACTTTTCTGAAAACAGCAATGTTGTAAAATCACTTAATTTGCATTGTAAAGCAAATTTAAAACAAAATTTCTAGAATTTTGCAGTTAAAATTTCTCTGAAAATATCAGTTTTTGGCAACCAAAATTAACGTTGTTTGATCAATCATGATTCATGATATGAAACTATGTCAGGTATGACGCCCAATTTATGTGCAACATAAATAATCAGAAATTGAAGATCTCTTCGTCTTCGTCTCTTCGCCTCTTAGCTATTTTCAGTGGATTGAAATAAGATTCCACATCCTCGTAACTTGCCGCAAAATTGTTTCAAAACATTCCAATCCCAATCAGTAATGGTTTAAAAGATCCGGGTTCGGATCAACCCCAGCGCACTTACAATGTTCAACTCGGAATCGAAGTTGTACTCGGATGCCTCCTCCAGCGAATACAGCGGCGAATGGTGGTTGACGGCTGGTTCGTACGCACTGTGGTAATCGTACGTCAGCAGATTGAACCAATCCAGATACTTGTTCAGCTTGACCACGTCGTAGCCCTTCTCGATGTACTCGATACCGGCTGGCACGGCCATCGTCAGCAGTAGCCTACGGAGCAAACCATTAAAATTAATATCGAAAACAACCCGTCATTTCACCAACAACAACAAAACTCACCTCGGCCGTCCGGTCTTGGACGATTCCCGGTCGAATTCCTCGCGCAGTTCCTGCACCAGCTGGGCGTAGTTTTCCCGATCCTTTGGTTTCGATCCATCCCGGAAGGCCGGGTACTCCCAATCCAGAGATCCAACCCGTCGAACTGATTCTGCCGCAGGAATTTGATCGTATTCTTCACAAACTGTTCCCGCCGTTTCGAATCGGCTACCAGGGGCGAAAACCGCGACGAACCCTCGTTCCAACCGCCGATGGCCAGCATCGTCTTGAGGTTCTTGTTGTAGGTCTTGAGGCCGGTGAACTTGGCGAAGCCGCCCTTCTCAATGTCCTGGTACTTGTCGTACGGCTTAAGGGCATTCTCTTTAGTGAAGCCTCCGAATGAGTAGATCAAGTGAGTACACAGGTACGGATTGATGTTCTGCGGGTTAAACTTGGCCGTTCCGGGCCGGTAGACCGACCAGTTGGTGTAGTAGCATACCACTCGTTGGTTGTTCTCCGCCGCCGACACCGTCGTCCATGCCAGTGTGAGTGTCGTTAACACGAGAAATAACCATGTTGCCGCTCCTCGTTGAAGCTGTAACGAAAGGAAATAACTTGGATTAGTACAGTGAACTACTATCGGTGCCACTCCATCGACGGACTAATGTACACTAATTAGAGCCCTTTCGATGAGGGGGGGTGATGTGTTTCTACCCCGCGGAAGTGCACTGTGAGCGAGATTCGAGATTCGAGATGGCATGCAGAAATGTGATTACCAGAGAGCATAATTTATGAGATCCATGTGCCGGTGCTTGGAGATCAAACTTTTACTAAATTGAAAGCTCACCAGGTGGTGGTGGAGATTTCTCCCACGGTGTATTAGGTCGGTCCGTGTGTAGGGAAAAGGAAATCATGCAATGGCGTGTGAGATTGATTCTTTTGTTTGGGCTGCCTTGCGGTTCGGGCTTATGGAAAGGAGGTGTATAATTAAAAGCCGTGAAATTTGTAACTCCGGAAATTAGGTAAGTAATTTGGTGTTATGTGGGTTTCGATTTACTGTGTGTGTGTTCAATGTGTGGAGCATTGCTTTCTTTTGTCAATTGGTTGTAGAAGTTGAAGATTTATAGCTTTGGATACTCTAATAGAACGCTAAGTTGTGAGTAGGAAATAAATTCCACTTGTTACTTGAGTTCCATGAAGAAGAACATCACACATCACAAGTAGAGTCTCTTAACACAGCCGTATCATTTAATCTTTGTATGTATAGTTTCGAAATTGTTTAAGCGAGCCCCGTCTGTCCAGTAGACCTATGACTTCTTCCACAAGTTTTATGGAAATCTCGGTGAATTTCATAGGATTGGTAGGAGTCCACAGTACTTGTGGGGGATCCCAACAAACAATTTTAGCTGCAGTTTAGCTTATACAGGCAAAAATTAGCTGCATAAGGCAAATTTTGGCTGTATAAGCTAATTTGCAGCTAAAATTGTTTGTTGGGATGTTCAGATATCTTTTGGGAGTCATCCACAGCACTTTTAGGGGAAGTTAACAGGACTGTTTCGATATGGTCTCTCCTATGAACATCCCAGTCCTATAGAATTATCCAGGGATTTATGTGGACCTCCCCAAGATGTAATGTAGACTTCCCACAGAAGTCTTATGGACTTCTCCTAGAAGTCATGTGAACCTCCTCACACACATCTTGATAAATTTTCTCATAAATCTGTTGATTGCACCCAGAAACCCTGTATACATTTCCCAGATATTCTAAAAGTTCCACAAGAATTCCTGTGAAGTCCAGTTAGCTTTCACTAAGTGTTCTAAAGATTTCCCCGAGAAGTGTTTTAGGCATTCTCAGGATGTGCTATGGACGTCATCGAGAAGTATTATGAACCTTATCAAGAATTGGACTATCTTGAGAACTTTCCCAACAAATCCTATGTATATGTTCAATAATTCAAACATTCGTAAGAAGATCTATGAACTTTATAGAAAAATTCTTTGGACTTCCCCAATAAATCCTTTGCACTAATTTTCTAATCTGGTCAAAATCAGGCCCAGGGTACGATATCCATTTCCTCAGCGAGTTCACTAGCACAGAGGAAGTCCTGCGAAAGCTGCAGCTCATTCTATCAAGTTTTACGTTCCTGTGATTTGCCATTGACAAGCTGTTCCGAAGCCAAGTAAATCCGCCATGGGACCCTGCCTAGACATCCCATCATTCATTAAATCGTTGCGTCGCAGCGCTGAACCTGACTGATGGCCACGGAAAGGCTTGCCAATGCACATACAAAATCGACTACATCCAAACATCTTTTATCTCAAGTCGAGGGAAGACATTCCGTGCAAGCTCTAGCGGAAACCGGGCTAGTTCATGTTGGTCTACGTCAAGCGGACCGTCTACAATTTGGACTTCTACATCATCTACGTGTAATGCTGCCTTTAGGTTCAATTGGCAGATCACCTTTTCGTGGTGCGTTACTGGCATAAGATCTACCACCGTCTAGTCCTGACAACTACAAACTAGTGGAACAGGATTTTTAAGTAATCAAAGGAACAGTTTTAGTCCATGTTAATTTTCATGCCTTGTTAATAGGGACAAGACTCGGGTAAAGTGACCACCCTCGTTATGAATTTTGATATTGTATATTCCAAATCAAAAATATTGTTTATGTTCACAGAGTTATGTTCTTTTGTTAATAACTCGCTAGGATTAACATTTCTCTGTGCGTTTGTTGTTGCTTTTGATGGCCAATAAAACCTGTTACGGCACTGGATTGGACAAATTAAAGAAAATTGCTTCCCTTAGCTGTAGCAATTTACAGAGAAAATCGACGAAGAGAATCGATCATCTCGTTTACGCCCTTATGCATTCTCACTGTCGATATATTTTTTTTTCTTTTGGCGTTCTCTTTGTCCTTTCCTGCTTATTTTTTTCAGAAAACAAACAATGGCGCTATAACCATACGCCATAAAAGTCTACGATAAGAGTTAGTGCTCATGATCCAAACGTCAGCGGAAAATGGAGCATCATTTAACCTTTCTAGCCTAGATGCTTCCAACGACAAACCAATTATCTAAAACGGAACGAACGGTACGAGATGTCCACGTTTCATTCATTTATTGGATTCTGAAATATCACGTTTACATCTTCGCTTTAACCAGGTCCGATGTTTTCTGAATCATCTTGCCCCTTAAACGCTGCACAGTAGGTCTGGCCGTTTTGGTATGTGTGACGCATCTTCAGTGTCATAATTTTCCAGGATTCTTTCAAGAACTGGCTGTGTTGGTGTTAGATTATATTAGAAATTTTATGAATACCCCAAGAAGTCCTATGAGCTTCTCTAGAATTCCCATGGAATTCTTCAAGAAGTTCTATGCACTTCGTCAAGAAATTCTTTACCCTTCTCCTAGAAGCCCACAGGGCTTCATTGAGAAATCGAACCACGGCTGACTAAAAGTAAATTGGTACGCCCCTGGCGCGCTGCTAGCACGCCTCTAGTGTTGGGAATCGAAAATCTTTGACAGTGGTTTGTATACACTTCAATATAGAATGCAAGTTTGATCAAAGTAGTCGATCGCGTTCACAAATAACGTCAAATGGAACTCGGTCCGGTTCCTGGCTAAAGTGCTGAAGATGCCGAAAACAACAGTTTGTCGAGTGCTCAAAACCTACAAGGAAACCCTGAGTGTGGAAAGGAATCAGCGCACCTACGAACAAACTGGAACCAGGGATCGTCAGCTGCGCAGCAAGTTAAAGCCAACCCCGGGCTTTCGATCCAAGATGTGGCCAGAAGGTACAATGCAAACTTTCAAACGGTGCGGAGCATCCTTGCCAGGAAAGGATACAAGTCGTACATAGCCAGTAAACATCCGAACCGGCACATGAAGCAGAATTCCATGGCCAAAAAGTGTGCAAGTCTCTTGTACGACCGTGTTTTGACGAAACACAAGGGCTGCACTTTGATCGATGACGAAACACACGTCCAACTGGATTTTAAGCAGCTTACCGGTCAACAGTTTTACATCGCGACTGGACGTGGGGATGTGCCGGGAAGATTCAAGTTCGTGTTTGCCGACAAGTTCGCGAAGAAGGCCATGATTTGGAAAGCGATTTGCAGTTGTGGCCTGAAAACGGAACCATTCGTCACATCCTCGACGATGACATCCCAAGTTTACATCGAAGAATGCCTGAAAAAGCGTGTATTGCCTCTGTTCTGGATACCGCTAAAGCAACCATTACAGGTTTGCCACTCTTTCTCAAATCAATCATGTTTTTAACCAGAACAACCGCATTTTGGATCTTTGTTTTGTAACCACCCAGGACATAGCTCCTTTCTTATACCCCGTTCACATTACAGCCTATATCACGTAATATAGGCTGTCTTCCAATGAGCACTCATACATAGGATTTCCAGTGAAAACTAGATTTATGAGTGCTCATTGCAAGACAGCGTATATCACGTGATATACGCTGTAATGTGAACGGGGTATTACGCGAGGCACCCACTCCTCTGGTAAGACTGGATCCTAGGCGAGTAAGAGAGGTGACACAGTCGGAAGAAGTGTTAGTTTGTTTACTAAAATGAACCGCCCATTTTGTTATGGCAAGTTTTGGTATAAGAAATGCTGCTCGTGTTTATTAGCGAAATTCACATCAAAGATTGATTAATTGCGTAGGAAATCAGTTTGGCACAGCATTTGTGACCAGCATACACCTTCCGGTCGTATGAAACAGGTCAAAAACTGTCAAAATCCGCAGATAAAAATTTTTGTTTTGAATTTCTGTATGGCAAAATAATGAACTTTTCGTGAACATTAACGGCAAAGAACTCACCAACACTGGGAGACCGTGAGTTCCTGCCCACCTGTCATTTCCCATCTCGGTCTTGGCATATGTCATTGACAGACACCTTCCGAAAAAGATTCATCATCATCCACCATGGCATACGAGCGGATTTCGTCGACTGAAATCCAGAAAGAGAGCCGCTCTTAGGAAATTCACCAAGCACCGCACACTATCCCTTCAACGTCACTATGTCAGGATCAATCACGAATACAAACGAGTTGCAAAACGGTGCTTTCTTCAGTATCGACGTGGATTGCAGAGAAAGCTTAAGTCACGTCCCAAGCATTTTTGGAAGTTTGTCAACGAACAACGTCATGAAGCTGGTCTGCCGTTGTCAAAGGTACATAATGGTAACGTGGCCTCATCTACGCAAGGTATTTGTCAGCTGTTTTCTGAAAAATTTGCTAGTGTCTTCACGGATAAGAGACTGAGTGACGACCATGCCCGACTGGCTGCCAGTTACGTGCCACTCTCTGGCCAAACCATGAGCAGAATTGATATCAATCCCGAGATGTTTTCCAGGGCTTCCTCGAAACGCAAGTCGTCGTACAATCTGGGCCCTGACGGAATTCCATCGGCGTTCCTCAAACCGCACTGGGACAGTTTCTTGTCGCCACTGCTGCATGTTTTTAACGGTCCGTTACTCGCTCTCTGTAAGCCATATATTAGTATCGACCAGCATGGTTTCATAGCTGGTCGCTCCACTTCCACTAACTTGCTGTGCCTTACTTCCTACATCTCTAACAGTATGTCGGATCGTGCTCAGACGGATGTCATTTATATTGACTTATCTGCAGCCTTCGATAAATGAAATCGCCACATATCTATCGCAAAACTGGGCAGGCTTGGTATCCACGGCTTCCTTTTGCTATGGTTTCAGTCGTACCTCACCGATCGCTATCTTACTGTTGTCATTGGTGATCACCAGTCCCGTACGTTCGTTGCCACGTCCTGCATACCCCAGGGTAGTCACCTGGGACCGCTGATTTTACTGATTTACTTCAACGACGTGAATCTAGTAATTGAGGGACCACGAAATCACTCAATTGATGACTGTTGCTTCCTTCAACGTTAGTTGAATGCTTTTGGTCATTGGTGTATTCTGAATCATATGGAGGGTAACCCGTCCAAATGCTCGGTTATCTATTTTTCGTGCAAGAAAGAGACTATTATATTCAAGTATGTTTTGTTATGCCCTGAAATTGAGCGCGTTATCTAAATTAAGGACCTAGGTGTGATTCTGGATACACAACTCTCTTTCAAGCAGCACATCTCGTATGCCGTCAACAACGCTTCCAGAATGCTAGGGTTTATCTTCAGGATTGCCAAAGACTTCACGGATATCTACTGCCTTAAATCGTTGTACTGCTCCTTGTCTCGCTCCATATTAGAATACTGCTCGGTTGTCTGGACTCCTCACAACGACAACAACGGTGTCAAAAGAGTTGAGTATGTTCAGCGACGGTTCATGATATATGCGCTACGTAAACTGCCGTGGACGGATCCCTTTCGATTGCCTAGCTACGAAAGTCGTTTGCAACTGATCCATCTGCAGGGACGCACCGATTAGCCTGTTCTCCTTGAGCAAATTGACATCAATGTTCAACTCAGATCCCTACAGAAAATCTGCGCCTGTTGTAACAGCCCTGGATTGACCATAGGTTGATCGGAGTGTGTGATTGGGATTGGTGATGGAAGTGCCGGCCTTGATATAGTGGAAATTGTATGGAAGAATGGTTAATCATATATTGACTACAGAAAATGAGCGGTGAAAGATATTGTTTATCCCATGTTCGGGGAGTCCAAAGCCGTTCTCCACCCTAGTTGTGCTACCAAAATATCTATGTCCCGCAGCTCAGATCGTGATATTCTATAGGATCAATGTAATCTTGTTTTATATTACGACAAAATATAAGCATTCGAGTTTAGTGGACTATCATTGCACCTTATTAGGCACACTGTTGTGTTCACAACCAGGTCTGTCTATTTCAGACGGAGTGAAGATTACTTTTACAACATTCAAGCACTCATTTCCTTATATTGAACACAAAAGTAGGCGACGCTAGGCGCTTATGTTTTTTCATTGCTTCAACCTTTCCGACATGGTCTGACCAGACAGGACAGACAAACAACAGACCAATCACCATGATTCAACAACCGCATAAATGTGTAATCGATTGTCTTAGCACACATAATACTAATATGGACATCATAACAGTTATTATCGATTATATAGTATAGCTGTTGGAATGCTCCGATGGGCAACCAATAAACTTGTAGTTATTAAATTTGCTGGTTGCAATCAACACCCAGTTGTGCAGGGTACCCTCCGAAAAAACATGTGTCCAATTTAAACGAATACTTTGAGACAGCCCTGGAAAAAAAACCCTGGTTTCTCGATCAGCTGATGTGTTTAGCGAACAAAGGAAAACCGCTCAAATAGGTGTGTGCATCTAGCATTTTTAAACATAATCGATACAATTTCGTTGGTGCCTCAGGAAGTCAAGTCAGTTAAGGCTCGCTATTACCAAGCCGGAGGCACCGGGTTCGATTCCCGGAGCGATTTGAGGAATTTTCTCGACTTCCCCGAGTGTAGCGTATCATGGGACTTGCCACCAGTGTCTGTTTTTATCATTTACCATCACACGCAAGGAGTAGCGCTACAACCCAGTGTAGATGAATTGCGTTCGTTTTGAATATCTTCGCTGTGAAGTACGAGCGAAACGAACAAATGAGTTCATTATACATTAATTAATAGGCGCTTGTTGCTATTCAACACTGCTTGATTATCCAACTCAAAATTGTCAAAATCAGAAGCGATCCTCAAAAGCACAATAATCAAATTCATTTTGGACAAAATGATTATTTTGAATATTGTCGACTCCAGAGCCTAAAACCTCGATATTATCATCAAATCAGCATGAGGCCATAGTTTTCCATCAATTTGTGTACACGTTCTACAGCGCTATATTTGTGTAATATGAAAATAATCATTTTCCATTTGATCTTCAAAATCATCCCCACCAAGATGAAGATGAATATTGATATTGACAAGAACACAGCCGATAATGAACATCCAACCACGAATGAACAAAAACAAATGTTGACTTCGATACTCAGAGGTTGCCTTGATCAAGAGAATGTGTTTATTCAGCGTTGTCAGATATACCGACTTATCGGTTTTTATACTGATTTCCGAACTAGATACCGATATACAGATAAGGTTCCTCAGAATACCAATTTTTAAAATGTTATACCTATTTATACCGATTTTTTTTTAATAATCAAAATTATTACTGCCTGCCCGTGTTCGATTTTTGGAGAAAATTTTTGTGAGGTACTTGTATCTTTTTGAATACCTCATATTTTTGAGCCTTGAAAATTCTAAAAAATCATCTCTAAAGATGTCTTATGCTTGATACTTTTATGACTAATGTTTGCGTTTTCTCCTGTTGATTGGCTACCCATCAATCGAGAAATAGTCGATGGCTCTTTCCGGTAATTCCTAGGGAATCGAGGAATATTTTGTAAACATTATTTAACTTCCGGAAGTTTTTATTCGTTTTTAAACTTCCCGAAGTTTCATCCAACTTTCTCTGGAATTTTCTTCCACCTTACCTTGGAAGCTTCTTCAGCCTTCGCTCGAATGATTCTTTAATCTTCTCCCGCCAGTTTTTTTTTTTCAACTTTCCAGGAACTTCAAGGATGCTATCAAATTTTAATTGCGGATCCACACTAGCTGTAGGAACATTTAAGAAGTTCTGAAACTTCAGAAAAGTCCAGAATTTTGTGTAAGTTTCGATAATTTAAAGACAGCTTCATTAACTTCTGTTAAAATTCAAAACCCCGGGAATTTCAGAAAAGTCCAGCGAACTCTAGTGAACTTAAGGAAACATCATAAATATTTTGGAAACTTCACAAATCCAAAGAACTTCAGGGTAATTTAATGGTTTTCGGGAACTTACGTGAAGCTTAGTGAACATCAGGACCGATCAATTAATTTCAATGAAATTGCTGAAATTATAAAGGAGTCCCGAGAAACTCAGGCAATTTCCGAAAACTTCAGCAATGTCCTGAGGGGCACATGCAAATTGAGAAAACGTAAGGGAAATTACATGAACATTAGAACATTGTGAGAACATTTTATGGGAAGTTCTATGCTTTCTATTGGCAGTGTCGATAACTTTTAAAAATTAAAAAAAATATCGGGAAGATCAGCGAACTTCAATGCTGATGTTACAAAAAATTCAAGAAAATTGTGAGAGCACTTAAGAGATTTCGTAATCTTCAAGAAAATCCAGAGACCTTCAAAGATGATTAGAGATATTCCGGTAGTCTTATTATAATCAGAGAAGTTCCGAGCAATTCAAGGATGACCAGAGTACTCCAAAACAGCCCCTAATTTCAGGAAAATGACAAGAACTTTTAAGGAATTTCGAGTAATTATGGAATATTTCTAAGTGAATTTCAGGAATGTTCCGAAAACTTCAGGCAAATTGCGGAGTCCTCAGGGATGTTTTATGAATATCAGGAAAATTTTCTGCATCTTTAGAACATCCCCCAGGAATCTCTTTCTTCCGAAATTAAGTCCTTGTTTCTTTCGACTGTTCCGTAAGCGGTCTGGCTTCCGACTTTCTTCAGATGTTTCTTCCAATCTACCTAAGGAAGTTTCAACCAGCGCCTCCAGGAAGTTTCTTTCGTCTTCTCCAGGAAGTTCAATTAATTCTCCCAGAAATTTCTTTCGTCTTCGTCTGGAAGTTTGAGCATAAGCCAAAGGTTTCTTTGTTCGACTTCTATTGGAAGGTTTTTCCGAGCTTCTTCTGGATTTCCCTAGAAATGGCTACTTCTGGAAATTTACTTTCGATTTCCGAATTTCTTTGGCTTCCTTTGGATGTGACATCCGAGTTTTTGTTCCTACACAGCAAAAAAATAATTTTGATATCACATCAAAGTGGATGCACTACAATCATGTCGAAAATTTCATGTAATTTTTATGACCACATAAATAAACAAATGCAGTAAAAGCAGCGTAATGTCAGTTCATGCATTGTATTAATGATAATTTTGTCCTTTTTAGCAAGTAATATTACACCATATTTTCGACATGATTGTAGTGCATCCACTTTGACGTGATATCAAAATTATTTTTTTGCTGTGTATAGATTATTTAAATTTTCAATAAGTTTCTCAATTTGTGTCTTGGAAGTTTCCCGGATGTTTTTGCAACTTTTCTTAGAACTTTCATCTAACTTCATCCAGGAGAGCTTCTTTCGTCTTTCCCTGGATTTTTCAGCTTCATTCAGAAGCTAATTCAAACATTCCCCGGAGTTTTCTTCTGGAATTTTCCGATCATAGTTCAAAAGCTAAAATTTTGCTTTGATTAACGACTTTCTCAGTCTTAAAACACTGCAACGACTACGATGTAATCTGCCCGACATTTCGGCCATGGTTTGTGGTCTTTTTCAAGGGAAAATATTGTTTGCCGTTACTGGCCGTTTGCCGTTTGCCGTATAGTCGTTGTTGTGGCTGATTTTCCATATTTTGGTTTCATTTAAAGATATTTAATTGAAAAAAAAACTACTTGGTCACAATTTTGATCACCACTTGAGGACAACGATGTTTAAAAAAATAAATTAAATAGTGTTTTAAGACTGAGAAAGCCATTAAATAAAGCAATTCCCCTCAAGGCCCAGTCGTCACCATCGTTAAAATTTTCGCTCTCAAAAACGGCAAAAATATAAATTTAAATAAATAGTAATAACCGATAAATACCGATTTTTTAATACCTTCGATACCGATAATCTTTAAAACAATCTGGCAACGCTGGTGTTTATGTCAAAATTCAAATTCATGCAGGTAGTTGGTCTATCTGTTAAGGTTGTCTTCATTTTCAGCTAAGTTGAGTGTACAAGAAATTTTTTTTATCAGTGCTGCTTGCCACTCAATTTACAAACTCATGCATTGGTTGGAAAGAAAGGTCCCAATTAATAAGTGTGGAAGTGCTTCAAAGAACATTAAGTTACAAGCAAGAACGTAAAAGTCAGGAAGGAGAAGATGATTTCGACAACGAAGAAAAACTCATGAAATTTCGGAGTGATTTGAGATTTGAGCGTAGTTGGTTTTGTAAACAAACATGCCTATCGCTGATTTCTCGTGAATAAAAGCTCAACATCGTGAACAAACTATACCAAATGATAGAGGAATCATTCCTCTACCTCATAGTGCTATTAGTTTTTGAGATGGAGCTTTTATTCGCAAGAAATAAGCGATTGACGTGTTTGTTTACAAATGCAATTACGCCCAAATCTCAAATCACTCCGGAAATGAGGCTATGGAGTGTAATCACCTTTTTACTTTGGGTCAAAAAGCATACAAGAAGTTGCAATCTTGCGACGAGCAGCGATTCAAAAACCAAAACCAACCGCGATTCAATGTTAAATAGCACAGGTATAATCACATCGTCTTTTATCTGAATAAGCCGTTGTTTTCATTATGTTACCTCAATTCGTCCTAAATACAAAAACAAATCCAGTTTACAGCAGCATTTAGCGGTTCAGTAAAAAACACTATTGTTATCTCCCATTTGACATTCCAACTAAACAGCACACAATCATTACAAAACACACAACGTTTTCATTATCTCTGGGTCTGTCGGTCAGTCGGTCAACTGTGTTAACACCGTTGGTCGTCCCCATCGCATACTTTTCCTTAGAGGGCCTGGCAGTCCGCATTGCCGGACGGATGGGCGGACGAACGGACGGATGGGGTGGAGGCCATTAACCGCAAGACCAGGTTGGGAAGCAGCGGCAACGCGCGATGAAATACAATAACGAGCGCCCCAAACGGTAGCACTCCACTGGACAATGATAAGGCAACTTTTGGCTTTCCATCAACTGTCGGACCATTTCTCATAATAGAGTCCGACAGCGACGACGACGGCGACGACGACGACGAGGCGTCTTTTTGGATAGAGTGTCCCTTCCTACCTCACTTTCCTCACAAACACAGAGAGCTCTAGTGGCACTAAACAGATGAAGTAATGTTTTGAATGCGGTTACTACATAGTTAACGGTGGGCACGCGGCGATGAGGTGATGCCGATTAGCTAATGGCTGCCGTTTATTAATATATTAAATTTGAATATGATAATTGTTTCGATTGTGCGACGCACGACACGAAGGCCGCGGATTGCAATGTGACAAGGAAAGCTAACGGTACACAGCGGGTTTGCTCGTTATTATGCACCGAGGAATGGGGTAAATGTCAAACGGTGCCTATAGCACCCGATACGGATCCTACGGTAGAAATTATCTCTTGAGATGTAGGAGGTATGCAAGTAAAAGTAATAGCAGCTTGCAATGATGCTGACTAAGTGTCAGTGGAATGAGGTCGAGCTAGTTTCTTTGAATCAGGCCTCCGTGAGTCATACATAGAAGCTTGTTACATAACAATTGTACCGTGTTCCATCAGAAGTTAGCTTGCCTCAAAGGTTTAAAAAAACATACTACGAGGGGTAGGAAAACGAATGCTTTTTGTGAAAATTGATGAATCATTTAGAAACCGACGAAATTCGAACATGAAGGACAATTTCTTAGCTCACATGTTGATCGGTTGACCTGTTTCAACTTGCAGTACTTCTGAATCGAATGTTCTCAACCATCAACACACCGCCGTATTGCCACAGCAAAACTCGTGACTCGTTCTAGCAGATCGCTCCAAAGCTTCCAAATGGCCTACGCATTGCCCGGTGCAACATTTTATGCACTTACGGTAAACAGCTAAATCCGTCCAGCATGCGGTGCGGTATGTCCCAACCAAGAACCACCAGCGGCATCAGTGAGAACAAAACGTGCACCATTTCATCATAATTATTAATTTTCTCACAGTTCCAAGTCCGAAACAAAAGTGTGGATCTTACGAAAATAAAGCGCAACTTGAATTTCAAGCCGACGCTGTCGTCGGTCGGAAAGCCGACACAGAATCTAGATCAACGACGGCGGCGACGCTTGCATGTATGCACAACAGCATGGCATACTTAGTGTCTTTTTGTTTTGCCACTTCTGCTAATAACAACAACAACAACGGTTGCAATGTCGCACGTTTTCTGACGTCCTGAGAAAAGTTCCCACTGCTGCCACCTCGGCTGGATATGCGCACCAATGTCGCAATCGAAAATCCACGAATGGATGCATTAATCAAGGCAGTTGCATTAATTTTGCCAATTTGTACGCAGGGATTGGGCCGCTAAAAAAAATCGATGGCTTTTGCATTGAGATGTCAACTAAATTTGCTCGAATTTATCGGCTGCGGCAAACCCTTGGACTCGGATTTATTAAATTATGCGGTGTGGAAAAAATAGAAACGGGAAAGTGTGTCACAGTAGGTACAGATAGTGCACCGCCAAGATCGGAGTACGCGGCGATCGCGATAAAGATGGGAAGCCCCCTGGTCATTATTATGCTAATGGCCGACGAGGGTTGCTAATTTGACGGGTTGTTATTTCTTCGGCCCTCTGGCAGAGGTTCGGACGCAGTCAGGCAGCCGCGGAGGAGGTGAGAAGTGGAAGCTAATCGGGCACGCTTTCGTCGTCGC
Source organism: Ochlerotatus camptorhynchus (assembly GCF_037179485.1). Lineage (NCBI taxonomy): Eukaryota > Metazoa > Arthropoda > Insecta > Diptera > Culicidae > Ochlerotatus > Ochlerotatus camptorhynchus. The sequence continues at coordinate 2,725,923 of NW_027040801.1, read as the reverse complement.
TGATCAGATAACAACGAAGCAATTATGCAATTAGAGTTTTTGTTTGGTGGAAGAGGTGCCCACCTGTGTGAAAGAGCGAACAGTGCTACGAACACAAATGCAATTTAACTTGCGTTGGATTGAGCAGGTTATTTATGGATGGTGGTTGGACAAGGTGTAGACAACCCAACCAGAAGCTTGTGAGCGTGGGTGTTTGAATGAAAACGGCAAAATCTTCATTTTTTCAGGCCATATAAAGGTACGTTTAGACTATCTGATTTGTTGGTCTGATTCGAGCGGACTGCTCGATAATTTTGTCGGATGTAATGTTCGGATGCGTTCACACTTTTTCGACATGATGATTAGAGCTGACGTTTGATTTGTCGAACGAAATAGGTTTGTGTTTAGTTTTCATTCGACTCAATCAGAAATTTGCAGAAATTCAGAAAAAAATTACAATAGAGATCGTAGATCTTCAGATGAATGTTTCTAAGAAATTTACAAAACTTCAAGTAAGCTAAAATATTTTCAGATCAATTTGTAAAACTATAAGGGAAAGTTTGCAAATCTTCAAGGAAATTCGCAGAATTTCAAACAAGTTCAAGAATCTACAGTGAAATGTAAAGAATTTCACAGAAGTTTGGAGATCTACTGAAAAACGATTGAACATCATAAAAGTTCATAGATCTTCAGAACAAAGCTACAGAACTTTAAAAAAAATACAGTTTTTCTGAAAAAATCACAAGAATGCTCATAGATTTTCTGATAAATTTAAAGATCTTAATGGAAGTGAGCAGATTTTCTGATGCATTCTTAGAATCTCAGAAATTTTTATGGATTTACAGTGAAATTTGCAGAACTTCAGGGAAGTTCAGCAATTTTTAAGGAGGACTACGTTTGTGATTTCTATATGGGGGTGAAAACCTAAAATGGAACATGTAACGAAACTATGAAAGATTTTGAACGTCAATTACTCAGCTGCCCATAGAACAATTTCAATAATTTTATCACTAATCGATCAGAAATATTTCTACGCATCTGTTAAATTTAAGACTTTATCGTTTTTCAAAATGTCACTAATGAAAATTGCACGAATATGCAACTGTTTCTATGATAATTAAAATTATCACCGATGGCCTGCCAAAATCGATTTCCCTAGCACAGATTTCAAAGTTGAATTCAATCCGGCCTCTACCAAACGGTGTTTATTCAATCACCGCGTGATGAGTGGTGGTGTTCTCCAGTACAAAACAAAAGGCTCCCCGCAAGCAGCTAGCTATCAAGACTGCCCACAACCGCTGATCGGATTCAGTTCCAATCATCGTGCGTGGTGATATCCGGTCGTCGGCATCAGCAGCAGCAGTGCTTTCGGCGCGTGGCGTTGAACATTGTTTTCCAGTACACAACGAAAGGCTACCTACAAGCAGTGAGCTGCAGCCCACATGAGCATCCATAGAAGGAGGAAGAAGCCGCACCGCTATTGATCAGAGTCAGCAGCTCTTCGTGAGTCGCTGTGGGCCATCTATGTCAAGCGAGTCATACTAAAGAGTATAAACAGAGACATCCCCGCTCAAATTCCTATTCCTACACAAAACACAAGCTGCTGCTGTAGTTAACAAATTAGATTTACAATATAAGCTCACGTAGTCCTACGTCACCATTGCGTACAACCCCACAGGGAAATTTGTAGATCTTGAGAGAAACATTTAAATCTTCAAGCAAGTTCAAATATTTTCAGATACATTTTGAGAACTTAAGGTAAATAATTTAGAGGATCTTCAAGGGAAATATTCAGATCTTCAGTGTAGCCCACAGAGCAATTTACAAAAGTTTGCAGATCTACTGAGAAATGTATTGAGCCTCATTCCCAAGGCGAACCAGCCAATGGCTGAAAGCCTTGTAAATAAAGGGAAAAAAATATTGAGCCTCAAGGTAATTCCTAGATCTTGAATATAGAACTACGGAGCTCCAGACAACTTTACAGAACTTTAAAGGTATTTACAGAACTTCAGAAGAGGAGATATTAAGATAAATCCGCAGAACTTCAAGGAATTTTACAGATCTTCAGAGACATTCAGTGTTTCAGAAAGCTTCACAGTTTCAAAAAAAAAAAATGTGAGATCTACAGAAAAATTCGAAAAATTTCAGAAAAGTACTTCAGTTCCAAAAACAAATCTCAGTGAAGTACTAAAGTCCAAGATTTGGCGGAACTCGATGGAAGTTAGAAAAAGACTGATCTGAAGAATTTCAGAGACGTCCATATACCTTAAAAGAAGTCTGTAGAACTTCAGGAAGTTCGAAAATTTTTTAGAAAAATTTGTAAAACTTCAGCAAAATTCACAGAACTTTGGGAGAGTTCACCGATCTTTAGAAGGATTTACACAACTTCAGAGAAATTCATAAATCTTCAGAGAAATTTTTAAAACTTCACTGAAGTTTAATTATTTTAAGATAATGTGTAAAGCTTTGGAGAGTATCAAAGAATTTTTGATAAATCTGCAGAACTTTTCAAGAATCCACAAAGAAATTTACAGAACTTTAGAGAAGTTCAGAGATCTACTGAGAAATTTAGTGAACTTTAGGGCAATTCGTTGATCTTCAGAGCAGAAATACAGTACTTCAGAAAACTTTACAGAATTTTTAAGAAATTTTAGGAATTTCACAAAAGTTCAGAGGGTAGATCTTCAATCTACTGAAAAATCTGCAGATGCTTAAATAAATTTTCAGAATTTTATTGAGGTTCTTGGATTTTAAGAGAAATTTGCAGAAAATCAGGGAAGTTCGCTGATCTTGAGAGATATTTTCGCAACTTCAGAAAAGTCAGTAGATTTTCAGATAACTTCCTAAAACTTCCGGGAAGCTCAAAAATTTCTAAATAAATGTTTAATACTTTAGGGAATTGTGTAAATGTTCAGAGATATTTGCAGATATTCATTGAATCACGAAAATCTACAGAGAAAATTATAGAACTTTCAAAAAGTTCGAAGATTGTTAGAAATTTAGTGAACATCAGAGATAATTGTTGATCTTTAAGGATGTTAAATCTGCAAAGATTCAGGAACTTTGTAGATGTTTAAAGAAATTTGCAGAACTTCTGAAGAACACACAGAACTTTGAAGAAATTTGCAGAGCAATCGAGAAATTTGCAGATCTTCAGGAAAATTTGTTGATCTTCAAAGATATTTTACCAGAGAACAGAAAAAGATTCAGGGACGCCCGAAGGTCTTCAGAGAAATATGCAGAATTGAGTTCTAAACAGAAATTTTCAGAACTCAAGGAATCATGTAGGTCTATAGAGAACTTTTCACACCTGCTTGTTGAAACTTGGTATTGACATCCAGACCAATTTTTGAAATCCTTTTCGTCTTCATATCGCAGTTCTTGACGGAAAAGATGCACCAGATCCCGGCCGGTGTTCCTCCTGAGCAACTATTTCCTACTCCACAAAGTTCACCTTCTCCTTCTCATTTTATTTAAAATAATAAAAGCAATTACGCCTGCCGAAGCTAGAGCAATTTTCCGGCAATTCATGATGGAAGTATTTACTTTTGATTCCTGATACAGTTTTGATTTGAAATCTGATTTGACAGTTCTTTTGACATGTGCTAACAGGATGAACATCAGCAAGCGTGTCGAAAGTAAAATCGAGCAGATTTTTCATTATGGCGGCGGTCAAAATCAGACCGAGAAATCAGACAGTCTAAACGGACCTTAACATGCCAGCGAGAACTCTCTGACAATTGACCAATGCCCACGGACCATGGCGGCGGATCTCACGATGCTTCAGCCCAAGCAAATTCTATGGAACATTCTTACTGCTTCTATTTTGCTGGTTGCTCTTGGATTTACTGGTACGAATTCGGAGAGATGAGACCGGATTTTCTGACTGTTCTGGCTCTTCATTTATCGCCTGCTGATCATCCATCACAAGTTTCAAAATATATCCACCTGTATGAGTTTAACAAGCATATCGTTCTTCCACTTTTTGGACCATCACGGTGTTACTATGATTATTGCTCCAGTTCATTAGTTGCGCCAGCGGAATGTCGTGTTCATGAACAAGTTTTCCTTCAACCAATAGTTCAATTTACATCCAAGATTTTTGGTTTGTAAATTAGTACGCCCCTCGCGTGCCGCTAGCACGCCTCTAGTGTTGGGAATCGAAAATCTTTGACAGTAGTTTGTTTACACTTCAATATAGAATGCAAGTTTGATCAAAGTAGTCGACCGCGTTCACAAATAACGTCAAATGGAACTCGGTCCGGTTCCAAGCTGGCTAAAGTGCTTAAGGTGCCGAAAACAACATTTTGTCGAGTCCTCAAAACCTACAAGGCAACCCTGAGTGTGTAAACGAATCAGCGGACCTACAAAAAACTGGAACCAGGGATCGTCAGCTGCGCAGCAAGGTGTTGAGGTGCGTTAAAGCTAACCCCGGTCTTTCGATCCAAGATGTGGCCAGAAGGTACAACGCCAACTTCCAAACGGTGCGGAGTATCCTTACCAGGGAAGGATACAAGTCGTACAAAGCCAGTAAACATACGAACCGGTTCATGAAGCAGAATTCCGTGGCCAAAAAGCGTGCAAGGCTCTTGTACAACCGTGTTTTGACGGAACACAAGGGCTGCACTTCGATCGATGACGAAACATATTTCAAACTCGATTTTAAGCAGCTTCCCGGTCAAAAGTTATACATTGCGACTGGACGTGGGGATGTGCCGGGAAAATTCAAGTTCGTGTTTGCCGACAAGTTCGCGAAGAAGGCCATGATTTGGCTAGCGATTTGCAGTTGTGGCCTGAAAACGGAACCATTCGTCACATCCTTGACGATGACATCCCAAGTTTACATCGAAGAATGCCTGATAAAGCGTGTATTACTGTTCATCCGCAAGCATAGGGGCAAAGTCATCTTTTGGCCCGATTTGACCAGTTGCCACTACTCCAAGGTGGTCCTGGGGTGGTATGCTGCCAGCAAGATCAATTTTGTTCCCAAGCTAATGAATCCTCCGAATTGCCCGGAATTTTGACCAATCGAAAAATACTGGGCAATTTCAAAGCAGCAACTTCGACGAAGCGGCGGGGCAGTCAAGGACATCCAGCAAATGCGGGCAAAATGGAAGAAATGCACTGATTCCGTGTCCGTTTCCACTGTGCGGGCGCTGATGGGCTCCATCAAGAGGAAGGTTCGAGATTTCGTTCAAACTGGAGAAATGTAACCATCTAATGCTGTAACTTTGAAGTTTTAATGAAAGTACTGTAAAGCAACCATTAATGGATTTTTTTAACTTTAACTCTGTTGAAAATGTCTTGCAGCCTGTACAGACAAAATTTGTGTGTTTCTGCAACTGTTTGCAGGCCTTTAGCTGTCGCAGATAGTTTGACATTCGGCAATTTGTTTACGTTTTTATTTCCTGTGTATGGTTTGGTTGGTTTGGATCAGAAAAAAAATGGTTGTGTGATCACAAGTGGACGATTGCGGTGAAATTTTAAGCAGTGAGCCAATAACCGCCAAACGTAATCGTCAAACGATGACCCATAAGTGGTCGAATGAAAAATCCTTACATTAAATAACCGGCATTCTATTACTCAAATTGGAAACAAATTCTTTAAGCTTTAATCGCACTTCCGTTCACTGTCAACGTCAAGCTGTCAAACTCGCAGATTGCCTTCCAATGTGATCATGGCCTGCTGAGTTTTCTCTGTCTTTACAGTATAATCATCATATAGTCAAAGAAAATAACTGCAAAACTGTTTTCTGCTGACAGTCAATTTTGACTGTGACAGGCACTTATACTATAGGTAGTGTGATCACGTTGCCAGACAAATTTTCAACAATCAAATATTGAAAAGTCTGTGTCAAACAAACTGCGACAGAGAAACTGTCTAGTCTGATGGTAGCTTTGAATGGCGTGACGAGGCTCGGTAGCTTAGTGGTTACCGTTACTGCTTGCTGGGAAGAAGGTCGGGAGTTCAATCTTAGGCCCGTCCCCCTCCTTAAAACTTTTCACTATGCCTTATTCTATCCCCACTAGATTTAGGTAATAACAGTCTGCTGCTTTCACTGATCCGCATCACTTACCACTGAGAATTCTGATCTTAAAATAATCCCACCTCACTAGCATAACAATCCTTCCAGTGAAAGCCGTGGAGATGTAGAGGTGTATTCGGTCTCTAGTGTAACAACGGTAGTCGAACAAATCATACTTTCCCTTCCCAAAGACCGTGAGGACGTGGCCGGCGTCGGTACGGATCTATAAATGCAACGAATCAGAGAAATTGTACATTGGAGCTGGAAATCTAATCCCAAGCTCCATCTATGTGGTTGCCTGTGCAAGTTCATTGATTCTGATCAGAAACGGAGTAGCAACTACCACGCACACGGTCTTAAAAAAACATTACATTTACAGCCACCTGAACATAGTCAATATGTATGGATATTCAAATATTTGTTCTGTGTTGTTCTAGTCTAGTCACATAGGAGTATTGAGCGAAAACCCAAAACTTGATGATTTCAAAAATATATAACTCAAAAACGAAAAAAAAAAAATATATCGTCGGTTTTTTTATGTGTTGTGTAAAAAAGCCTGAGTTTTAAAGGAAAAATATAAAAACATATTGCGCCCAAACCATGAAAATCAAAATCTCAGTTTTTAAACATCATTATATTTTTCCTACAAATCATTTTTAATTAGTGGTTCAAAAGTTATGATTTTTAAAAAAAAAAGTAATTTTTTATAACGGTCATTTTTTGGACCATGGAATAGAGAACCACTCTATCGTTTTTCTATGGAACGGCTGTACAATTCTCTGACAATTTTCTGCTTTGAGAACCACTCTATCGTTTTTCTATGGAACGGCTGTACAATTCTCTGACAATTTTCTGCTTTGAAAGTTGATACATATTTATGTATCGTCAAGAAAAAATTGATTCAATAATTCTAATTATTTTATCATTAAGGGGAGTTTTCATAAATAATAGTCATAAGTATAACAATCTCATTACTATTAAATACTTTGATATGTGATGAACTAGCCTACGGCTAAAAATCACAAAAATAAAGAAAAAAAAAAAAAAAATACTTTGATTGATGATAAGTTAAATTCAGAATTCTCTGCAAAATTGACTCCAAGAAGAAAAGAAACAATTAAGTGACTGCCCAGAACGCCGACACAGAGGTTTTGGAAGTATAAAGAAATGCATGAACAACTGTCAATGCAGAGTGAGGTGGTGGTTATTGGTTTAAAATATCTCGAAAACTGTATACGTAGTGGACATGGACAGCATCTTAGACAAAATGCCATTTATACACAAAGTGTCACCAAGTCAACTCGCCACTCGAAACAAATGACCGTCTAATCGATTTTTGTCTCACGCCTCTAGGCCACATACATCTGGTTCACATGATCACCAATTACTACAATCTTCGTCGGCGAACCAGTTTCATAAATACCCCCTTCGTACGACCTCAACAAATGCAACCCAAACCGATTCTCACAGCGCACAAATAACATGTGCGATTCCATTCAATCGGTTACAAACTATCGCACCATGGCGTCTCGGTGCTGTCATTAACTTATTTTAGCATAGAATCAATAACTGAAACTGTGAAAAACTGAAACAGCGACGACCATTAGCCTTTCAGTTTAAACATGTTGGTACCCCCTTCCTCACCTCGATGCCGTCCAGCCGGCTCCGAACCGAAGCTATTTGACCTTGTCATAAATTCACGCTTCATGACTGCTGAGCGCTAAGAGACTTCAACGCCAATCGAAGCGACGAACCGCCTCCTCTTGTCCGAAAGTGCATGCGAGCATGGCACGACAACCTGATGATGATGGCGACGTGTGAATTTTATGATCTTTATCTAGAGGTACCGACTACCTACTCTTCGCGATCTTAAGATCGCAGTCACTTGGCGAGTAATCGTTTCGTAATTGACCATCAATCGCGTCGCGATGGCTGCACGCATCTCTAGAATCGAAGAGGGCGGCAGAAGAATTTCAACACCGTGTGGCTCGGAAGGCTCATTGTTCGGAACAACTACCTACTGCCCTGCTGGTGGGGAACTTCGATCGATCGACCATCGTTCAAAAGTCGGATGAATGGAAATTTAAAGAACCGACAACGACGACGGTCGCACTGAAGATTTAATAATGAGGGGAGAAGGAAGGAAAGATCAATTAACGATCCATCGATTAATTTGTCTAAATAGTGGCAGAGACCTCGTTCGAAGTCAACCGATACAGACAAAGGACCAGGTACTGTGCAACGACGAGAAAAGATGCGCACCTATTGGTTACTGACCGTGAAAATGTGCCTTTGCTGTTGGGATTGTGCTTAAGTGGCGTCGTAATGAGCAAGTGCCGAAAATTATTGCCGACGTATTTACATTCAGGTATGCGGCAGCAGCATCGTCGAGTATGCGGATGATTGAGAGATGAGGGCTTCCGAGTGCGGTGTTTGGTGCACGTGTGGTGAGAGTACACAACGAACGAGCAAAGGGTAGGCTTGGCTGAAGAGGCTCTGTCCTAGGGAAATTCGATGGCCGTGGGCTGTTCCGGAAAGCGGTAGCTCATAATTCGCTCAAGCGTTTTTCGGGCGTTGGAGGACCTTTGCTTGGTCAATTGAGATTCCATCTTTTGAAGAAAGAACACGATAAGTGGTAATCGATTTTGGTGATTACTTTTGAAGTCATACAAAATGTAATGAAAGGTCGACAGAAGCCGTCACTAGATCGTTTTTTTCTGGTATTTGTTGGATATTTTTCCCAGAAAGGAACTGCAATTTCGTCTCAGACATCATTTCGATCAGAAATGCCCTTTGGACGCTACAATTTTTCGAAATGGCTGAATTTCAGCAAAAATGTAGATCATTGCCGATAGCAAACAGTTCCATTACAATCCTAAAAAAATTACGGTCAATAACTTTTATTCTAAAATCTAAGAACACCGCGAAAACAGTGATTTTACGTGTGAAGAGATGATCTTTGTCTAGAAAGTTTCAAAAGCTCATGGAAAAGTTGCAGCAATTTAAAAAAAAAGAAATATTTCTAGATTAAGACAATAATATTGATTTGATATATATACCAGATATTTGTTTCAAATTAAATATGCACTCAAAATTTCACACAAGTTCACTCAGTTATCATTTTTAAAATATTATTTTAAAATTCTACAGAAGTCTCTTGGTATAGTAAGTATTGGTAAGTATGTCTGTCTTTCTGTCTGTCCTGTCTGTCCTGTCTGTCCTGTCTGTCCTGTCTGTCCTGTCTGTCCTGTCTGTCCTGTCTGTCCTGTCTGTCCTGTCTGTCCTGTCTGTCCTGTCTGTCCTGTCTGTCCTGTCTGTCCTGTCTGTCCTGCCTGTCCTGTCTGTCCTGTCTGTCTGTCTGTCTGTCTGTCACAACAAGCGAAATGACCAATCAATAATATTCAACAACATTTTTTTCAGTATTCGTCAGATTAGTATGTGGTACAGTAATGGCCCGATTTTGTCGGCCCCTCCGCGCATTAAACATTTATCATTGAATAATTTATTAAAATCTTAATTCCAAATTATTCTTATGCATCTTCAAGATGGGTATTTAAGGTATACTTTGGTGCAATAAGACTACTGAAAAAGCGGATAGGTTTCGTAGAACATTAGAAAAGATTAAAAAGAAAGAGGGCTGACAAAATCGGGACATTACTGTATATGTCTCCAGTGGGATGACTTGGTCCCCTTATCATTCTCAAAAGTTGACAAGGGGCAAGACAGCTCCTAATCATGAGCTATTTCAGAGTTCCTTTTGAGGCACCTCGAGTAGCTCACATTGCTCAGTGAGCAAGATCACTATCATTTACTTTCTCACTTTTCGCATCACAGCAACATATGGAGCTGCTATCAAGCAAAACAACAACACAAATCGGGGGTTGCGATTCTGAACTTTCTATACCTAAATTTCCTTCGGTTTCCAGCTCCCGGGATCGTTCCTCGAATGGCCTCCGGATTTATATATTATTAAAACGAGCGTCGGCTGAGAAAAAATTGGATCGTTTTTCTTGATTGTTGCGGATGCTGAATATGATTTGATCTTACTGACGGAAACGTGACTGGATAACCAGGTCTATTCATTGCAACTTATCCTGTCTTCAGAACTTACCGATTTTCCCTGAACAGTCAAGAATTGCGCGCGTTGGAGGCGTTCTGATTGCTGTCTCAACGAGACTAACCAGCTACCTAAATATCTCACCCAATTCTAGTCTACTGGAACAGATCTGAATTGTCGTGGATTTTCCACAAAAAATTCTCAGTATAGGCGTTGTCTACCTGCATCCCGACCGAAAAAAAAACAACTGTACGATCATCCGTGAGCATGTGGAATCGTTAGGCTCGATTTCATCTCGATTGAGTCCCGCTCTTCTATTTGGCGACTACAACCAAGCTGATTTACAGTGACGCTTCACCGACAGCCGCACACCATTAATTGACCCACTGCTATCGCAAATGTCATTGGCTTGCTGTGCTCTTTTGGACGGATTTAACTTACACGGGTTTACTCAGGTAAACAGTTTTCCGAACCGAAACGGACGTTTGCTAGATCTTGTCCTGGTAAATGATCCCGCACTACCGGGTATTTCTACTTCTTTGCCAGTCGAGCCACTGATCGGTCTAGATGCTGACCATCCCGCTCTCGTCGTGTCATGCAGGCTACCAACTTTGATTGTTTATACGCCGCCATCTGACTTTCGCCGGACCAATTACGCTGCATTGAACAATGTACTTGCGGATATTGATTGGCAATTTATCGAACTGACCACTAGTGTCAAAGATGCTGTGGATTTTTCAGTACTGTGCTGGAAGATGCTATTTTCCGCATTGTCCCACAGTACGACGACCACCGCAAAAGCCTCCGTGGTCGAACCCACACCTACGATTGCTAAAGCATCAACGCTCAGCCGTCCTCCGAAAGTACTGTACCATACTGCAAACGACTGTTCAATTTCGCAAGTCACCACTATCGAATATACATTGAGTTACTCGCTAGTTACTCGCTGCAAAAAAGCAACTCAGAGTAAAGCTGTCTCACCCCTTGAGAGTTGACATCTACTAAATTGACCTGAAAAAGAACTGGTATCACTGATAAGTTCTAAATGTAATGGCATGCTAAACGCTTCAGTGGCGCCACCATGACAAATGCAAGCACATTCCCAACTAAAATCTTATTTACGAAGAATGTGATTGTTAGTGTTATGTCTGTTTGCCTGTGGTGAAGCTATAAAAAATGCTAATTGGAACGCTTGCTGGCTAACGAACAAGCATAAAGAGCTACTCGATTTTCTCAACACCAAGGAGGTTGGCATTGCTATCATCACCGAGACGCACTTCCTTGCCAACTTTTGGCTCGTCAGAGTTGAGCACACCTGCTCCTGGGATGGGGGAGTGGCCATCGCTGCATCGCAGTGGCCATCGGAGTGGAGGTGAGTACATCACTTGGCCCAATCAGTGATCCTCCGGAAAGACATCATCAAACTCACCCGGAGGTGCGGGAACTTCATCATCACTGGCAACCTGAACGCATAACACCAAGCTTGGGCAACGGTTGGAGCAATCGAAACGGCACCATCCTGAATGAAGACCACTATACCATCTTGGCCCGAACACTCCCACCCGGATCGAGTCGTTCTGGGGTCCATGCGACCATCGACATCTTCGTCAGCAACATGAGACACAACAGCTCGCAAGCTGTGGCGTTCCAGGAGCTGAACTCGGCCACCTACTAGCCGGTGGTGACCGAAGTAGGCTTCTCGGCTAACAGATTTCAAGCATCCCGGCGAAACTACCATCGTGTTGAATGGAATCGGTTCCAGCACTGTGTCATTCATTTGGACGCCCCCGAAGACGTTGACCGATGCCTGCGTTCCTTAGAGGAGGCGATATCCCGAACCAGGGAACAACACGTGCCAGTATCCAGACAGGTGAGCAATACTCTGAACCTTGACAGTTCCACTAAAAACTTTATCAGACTCCGTAACACCATGCGTAGGCAGTACCAACGCACTGGACTGCCTGCCTTGCAACCGTCTAACAAAAATTATTCAAGCCAGGATGATGGATTTCAGCTAAGCCCTTCTGGAAGCTAACAAAAATCCTTAAAAATAAGCCAAGACCCATTCCACCACTTGTGCCGTTGAATCATGAAATTGAAATGACAAAACCGCGACTAAATTGAATATCTCGGCTGCCAAACGGTTTCAGTCAACATGCTATACATATTCTCAAAGGAAAAACTCTCCTGAATCGATTGGTGGTGGTCTCATTGGCCGGAGACTTTTGCGTACCGAGACAGAGGGCCGGGATCAACCCAAGTTCCCGGTAATGTAGGAAGTGCCACTATCTATCGACATTATTTTAGACTTTACTTAACGTATATTACTGAAAATTGATAGTACTAAGAATATACGGTGTAAAGACACCATATACGCCCTCAAGAAAACTCTACTGGCCTAAAGGAGAATCCGGAACGACCGATAAAGTGGCCACATTATAAAAAAAATGTCCTAGAACCTTGCGATTTTTTCTGTGTTGTTCAGAATCAAGAGATCAAAGCGTATTTAATATGGAAACTATATTTTGGGGTGTAGTGGCCATATTCTGGTTCACCGGATAATCTGGATTGACCGATAAAGTGGATTTTCCGGAGGATATGGCCACTTTACCCCAAAATTTAAATTCTTTATTAAATTCGCTTTGATCTCATGATTCTGAACAAACATAGAAAAAATCGCAAGGTTCTTGGATCATTTTTATAATGCGGCCACTTTATCGGTCAATCCAGATTATCCGAGGAACCAGAATATGGCCACTATATTCCAAAATATGTATTCCAAGTTAAATATGCTTTGATCTCTTGATTCTGAACAACATAGAAAAAATCGCAAGGTTCTAGCACAATTTTTATAATGTGGCCACTTTATCGGTCAATCCATATTATCCGGTGAACCAGGATATGGCCACCATATTCCAAAATATGTATTCCAAGTTAAATATGCTTTGATTTCTTGATTCTGAACAACATAGAAAAAATCGCAAGGTTCTAGGACATTTTTTATAATGTGGCCACTTTATCGGTCGTTCCGGATCCTCCTTTAGGCCAGTAGAGTTTTCCTGAGGGCGTATATGGTGTCTTTACACCATATATACTTAGTACCATCAATTTCCAGTAATATACGTTAAGTAAAGTCTAAAATTATGTCGATAGATAGTGGCATTTCTTACATTACCGGGAAACCGGGTTGCTCCCAGCCCTCTATCTCCGTACGCAAAAGTCTCCGGCCAATGAGACCACCACCAATCGATTCAGGAGAGTTTTTCCTTTGAGAATATGTATAACATGTTGACTGAAACCGTTTGGCAGCCGAGATATTCAATTTAGTCGCGGTTTTGTCATTTTTTGCTCACTGTGCAATGATTCAGTAGCCTCTGTGATAACCCCTGAAGAGAAGGCTGATGCTATAGGTCAACACTTCATCAGCTCGCATAATATCGGGCTGAACATGCCTAGTCCATTCGATACTGCAGTTGCGGTAAATGCAACCAACCTCTATGGAATTCACAACAACTTTCCTGTGGAATCTGAGATTACCGGCTGACGAACTGTTGGCCTAAACCAAATCATCTAAAAATATAAAGGCCCCAGTTTTTGACCAAATCCTGAACCTTGAACTCAGACTTGGCTACTTCCCCTCGTGCTGGAAGTCAGCTAAAGTCATCCCCATCCGGAAGCCTGGGAAAGATCCATCCTCTCCTTCAAGCTACCAACCCATCAGCCTTCTCTCGGGGTATTCCAAGCTGTTCAAAAGAGCAGTCTACCATCGACTCCTGGCATTTGCCGAGGAAAACAACTTTTTGCAGCTTGGCTTCAGTAAAGGTCGCTCAACTGTTCACCAGCTGACTTGAGTAACAAACATTCTCAGATGGAACAAGTCTGTATCTAGAACATCTGCCATGGCATTGAAAGCGTTCGGCGATGTTTGGCATGATGGCCTGGTCTAAAAATTGTAGCGATACGGTCTTCAAATCTTCCTAGTGAAGGTAATTAAAAATTACCTCTCGGGTAGGGCATTCAAAGTCTTTCTCAATGGTATCACATCGGAGGTTGTCCACATCGGTGCGGGTGTCTTATTCAACCTGTTCACCTCCGATCTGCCGGCTCTCCCTGATGGTGGATCGCTGTCTCTGTTCGCAGATGACACAGGGTAGAGCCATCGGCCTAAATGGCCTGTCAGCATATTTCAACAGCTGGAAGATCCGTATCAACGCGGCAAAGACCCAGGTCATCATCTTTCATCATTCCAAATCTCCCAGACTTGTTCCGTCTGAGAATAATAACATCAACTTGAACGGTACAGTGATGGAATGGTCAAAAGAGGTAGTGTACCTCGGCCTTACACTCGACAGCAAGCTGCTTTTCAGGGAACACATTGACAAAACAAAAACCAAATGTAACATCCTTATGAGATCCTTCTATCCACTCATCAACAGGAGATCCACTCTGTCCCCGGAAAACTATATGTAAGCAAATAATTCTTCCTGTAATTGAATACGGGGTGCCAATCTGGGAGAGTAGCGCCAAAACAAATTTTTGAGGATGATCCTCAACAGTCTCCCACGAATGAGGAACTTTGAGGTCCATCGCCTGGCTCGTCTTTAGACGCTGGAGTTACGGGGCACAGCTACCATTCAAAGTTTCAGAGATTTCTGTAGGAAATCCGAGTGACCTACGTTTTTGCGTATTTGAGCGACCGGTACTCAAGTATGAGTCAGATTCGTTTGCCGTGTGGGGGAAACAAATAAAACGGAAACGGAAAAAAGGTAATATTTCGAATTACTTTGGAGTTTGGTGAACTTGATGGAAGTTCTATGAACATTTCGGAAGTTCTATGTACTGCTCGGAAGTTCTAATAAATTCTCGCAAGTTCTATGAACTGCTCGAAAGTGCTAGGATCATCTCAGAAGCTCGAAATTCTATGAGGGTTTTTGAAGTTCTTTAATCTTCTCGGAAGATCTATGAACTGCTCGGAGATTCTATGATCATCTCGGAAGTTCTTTGGACATCTCAGAAGTTCTAAAAGAATCTCTGAAGTTCCATGACCTGATCGAAAGTTCTGTGAATATCTCGGGAGATCTTCAAACCTCGAAAATTTATAGAATTTTTCCAAAGTCCTGTGAACTGCAAGGAAATTCTATGAACTGGGTGGAAGTTCTAGCAGCGACTACCTGAAAAATCATGGAATATCATTTTGGACCTGGAGAATCAAGTAAGCTCAATGTAAATTCAGCTCTCACTGGTTGTTGGCATATTCCTGAGTTGAATTGAGATCCTGTGGGATGATAAAAATCCATTCCCGTAGACACTAGACGTCGTTAATTTTGTAAAATATAAACTCCAAATGGGTATGTGCGACTCTTAATAGATGTTACACCTAATTACGTCAGACAAAATTTAACCTTCAAGTAGATTGGTGCGTCCGCTCGATCAAAAAAAAAATCAATCCTATGAATGCTTTGGAGCATCTTTTATTAAAAACAAGAAAGGTAAAGAGTTAAAAGAAGAGCATGATTTGTTTCTGAATACTTGTAGTTCTTGTTCCTCATTGTGCTCTCAACTCAGCTCAGAGAAACACCTAAATGAGAATGGTCTTGCTTGGATGGAGTTTAACTTTGATTGCTTGGAGAAGCTCTTTTATGATTGAATAATAATTCAAAGATACGTAGACAAGCATTGCCTTGATAGTATAAAGTGGCTTTAGTAAGGCCTTCATTGTAAACCTGATTAACT
The DNA here is from genome assembly GCF_037179485.1 of Ochlerotatus camptorhynchus. NCBI lineage: Eukaryota > Metazoa > Arthropoda > Insecta > Diptera > Culicidae > Ochlerotatus > Ochlerotatus camptorhynchus. The sequence continues at coordinate 2,710,129 of NW_027040801.1, read as the reverse complement.
CGTAATATTAGCTTCTCAATGAAGTTTTAGTATTGTGAGGTTGCTGCTATTACAATAGAGATGGCATTAACGTACATAATTTTGGAGGTGAAAGTGCTGTTCTAACAATTCCCCGTCGGTGAAATCCAACCACGAATTAGCGTTTGGTTAAGCGAATTATCCTGAATAATTTTCCTGCAAAGCTGGGTCTCAAAATGTGCTCAAGGGAGAAACATATAATGGGATTAAAGACAAGTGTTTTATATGTAAGATGTACATATAGAACTCGGTGAATTTCTGCCTCTAGCGTTGAGTTCGAAAACAGTTAGACAAAAACTTCTAAGCGAGAGAAAATGTCCATGCCTAGGATCTTACTACATTGATCAAGTTAAAAAACGGATCACGAACTTTCTGAAAACATTTAGCGGTTAGGCAAGCTTTAGAATTTTCACAGTTTCCTTCACACGGCACATCCCACAGACTACCTGGCACTTACCATGTTTAAAATGTGTGCCTTCCATATACCCAGAAAGCACTAGTACATATCTGAAGAAAGTAATAGGGGAAATGTCGGCTTCGGCAATACCTTTACCTATTATCGTCAGGAGGGTAAACAAAGTCCTAGAGCGCTCAAATTTGGCCAATAGTTGCTCTGAAACACAATGTATCCACATGCCAAAATTGAGCTCTCAAGGACGTTGTTTACCCCCCTGACGATAATAGGTTAAGGTATTGCCGAAGCCAACTTTTCCCCTAGCTATATAGCTATTGAGGTCATGTTTCCAAAACCGGGTAGGCACTGCACCTGGATTTGTTTTTGAAAATTACTGGAAAATCAGGGAATATCAGGAAATTTTGTTTTCTTCATTGAGTCGACACCCTGTCTAGGGACATTTCAAAATTTCTACGTGTCTTTAATAAAGAGAATAATAATAATACATCTTAGAAGTGTTATCAACATCTCAAAAGTCCTACGAACTGCTCGGAAGTTGGTTGAACATGTCGGAAGTTCTATGAGAGTTTTTGAAGTCCATGCACATCTTGGAAGTCCTATAAACTGCTTGGAAGATCTATTAAGTACTCGGAAGGTTTACGAACAATCCAGATCTATGAACATTTCGGAAGTTCAGTGAACTACTCGGAAGATCTATAAACACCTCTGGAGTTCGATGAACATCTAGAAAATTTTATGATTTTTATAAAGTCCTGTGAAATGCACGAAAGGTTTATGAACTGCTAAAGGGGATGCTGAAACGCAATAAATAGAAAACTGCTTAAAAGAGTGATTATTAATAGTATTGGAGTTCTATGAACTTGTAGGACATTCCGTAAACTAGCCGGAAGTTCTGTTAACCTGCTGGAGTTTTAGAAGATCTTCAACAGTTCAACAATTCAAGCCTCGTCTTTCAGATATTTTTAAAAGATATCAGGTTGACCAGGAATTATTCCAAAGACCTTCAGTAGATTAAAGATCACCAAAATCTGCTTTGGTTATTCTTTCAATACTTGAGAAATGTTATATATTGTTCTGAAAATCTCCAACAGTTCAAAAAAATTCTATTCAAGTTACATCTCTCTAATATTTTTAAAGATATCAAGTTGACAAAGAATTATTCCAAAGACCTTCAGTTGATTAGAGATCGCCATAAAGCCCTTTGGTTATTTTTTCAAGACTTCAGGTTGGCCATATATTGTTCTGAAGATCTACAACAGTTCAAAAATTTACGCCATGTCTCTCAGATGTATTTTTGAAAGATATCAGGTTGACCAAGAATTATTCCAAAGACCTTCAGTTGATTAGAGATCGCCATCGCCATTTTTAATAGATTTCAGGTTGGCCAGATATTGTTCTGAAGATTTACAACAGTTCAGAAATTTACGCCGTGTCTCTCAGATGTATTTTTGAAAGATATCAGGTTGACCAAGAATTTTCACCAAAGATTTTCAGTTGATCAAAAATCATACTATAGGTACATCAAGGCTTCAAGTCAATCAGATATTATTTTGAAGATCTTCAATAGTTTAACAATTCAAGTCACGTCTCTAAAATATTTTTTAAAGATATCAGCATGACCAGTACAATGGCCCAGAAAAAGATGCCATTATTATTCTCAAATTTTCGTGATGATTAATGCAAATTTCAGAACCACCCTAAAATTTTAGATCTTGTAATTATTGTAGAACAGTTCCAATATTCTATGCACCACTCAAAAAAAAACTCTAGGAGTTCACCCCCACAGATACTCTTCTAATTGTTAATGGTTCACCCTGGAATTCACTGAAGCTTGATTTCCTTATTGTATGAAAAACTCGCTTGAATTATCGTTAGAATTCTTATGCAATTCCCTCTGAAATGCTTTGAAATTCAACTAGAGTTCTCCTCAGGATTCTTCTGAAAATTTACTCTTGAAATATTTCTCCGCAGGCCCTTGGTATTAACCTCGGAATTCCCTTGAAACTCTTCTCATAAGTCCTTGGAAACAGAACCCTAAAAATTTGATTCCCTTGGTATTCTTCTTGGAATTGCACAGGAATTCTCTTTATATTATCCTCGAAATTTTCTTGAAATTTGCTCCGGAACTAAGTAGCCTCAAAGTTCTTCTCATGATTTTCATGGAACCGCCATTAGAACTATCTTGGAATTCTTCTCAGCATTTCTGAATTAAACCAGGAGTCTTCCTCACAATCGTCATGGAATCTCATCAGAAGCACCTGAAAGTTCAACTCAGAGTTAGACTGAGAACTCTCCTTCTCACAATCATCTGAAAAGACTTTCACAATTGCCTTGGTCGCAATGTGGCCCTCGAAGCAGAAAACGTTTCGAGACCACCGTTGTAGAAGCATAATTTCCAAACGGAAACATCCTGTTTGTCATAAAAACTTTACAAAAAATGTTTTAGATCTAGTTTTAGATAAAGGTAGTTATCCAACTACAAGTTTATGTGCACCATTCATGTGCCTGCTGCCAATTTACCAGCACTTTAACCGGATTGCAACGACAATTAACCACACGGGGAAGCCATTTTTTTTTCTTCCATCAAACACAGTTGTTATCTCGTTATTTGTCAAATCCCCAGTCTGTCTGGTACAGTGGTACAGGCATGGCATTCTGCGCTCTGGGCTCTCCCTCGTAAAAAAAAAAAACGCACACACAGCCAACTACATAAAAGGCACACCCTTCTTCATTTTACAACCTTTATGTCATCCATCCGGCTGTGTTGACGGCTGCAGCAGCGGGAGTTACTGCCGTGCCCCTTTTATAGGGCATAAAATTCAACAGTAAAAAAAACACCGTTGTTTGAATTGAGTTTACCATGATGGCTTTCACTTTCCGGCCGCATCCACCGTAGCGGTTCATTGATACTGGTATATAGATTTTGATGGAGAATTTGTAAATTGGACCACATGCACTGCTGCCGCTCATTCAAGGATCAGCTCGGCCGGCTTTCGGAAAAGCTTTAAAACCACAGCCAAGATCAAATGAACGCATTTTTAGCGGGTCGGACGTTACGGTTTGCTTGAAGTACCCGCCATGTTACCATTTCTGAGCAGTGACGACGCCGACGCCGACGAATAGGGGTCATTAAGAATAAGTCATCATGAAAAATGCGAATTTTGACTCCGGCTCATTTGTAGAACGTATGGCATAACTATACGAGTCGGTACGTGGGCGGAATCCGACGCTTATATTTATCCATGGCATGTGGGAGGAGACAGTGATTAGGCATTGGTATGAGAGATGTTGATTCGCACAAATTGGTACAGGGGAGTAACATTAAGCGATTTGTCATAAGGGGTATTTCTGTGCTCGAATCTTTTGAAGTTCAAGTAGGGGAAATGACGCCTTCGGCATGCCAGACTATTTTCGGCAACCCAAATTGAAACACTTTTTTCAATGGATTTTCTTACGAAAACACTTCGCGGAATGCATGCAAACGATTCTTTATGCTTTCAGCTTCAATTTGACTATATTTTTACCACTGAGAAAAAGCAATCTAGCAAGGTTTTCTTGAAATGAAACACACGCATTACAAATTGTAGCTGATTTAGAGTTGCCGACAATAGAACAGCAGATTTACATGCAGTTCAAATGGAACGGTTGCCGAAGAAAAACTGGTTGCCGACAATACTCGCTCTCACTAGAGAAGATTGGAGCTTTGTAAAAGCGTTTCAAAACAGTTTTTGACAATTCTTTCGACTGAAATTGTTAGAGCAGCTGGCAGCAAAAGATTGTAAACAAACAAATACTGCATATGTGTGCGTTCCTCAGAGAAAAAGGCTATAGAAAGAAGGTCGCTGCTTAGGTTGCCGAGAATACGTAAATTCCCCTATGTGTTCAAGAAATTATAACGAAAAGTAGAATCTTTTAATAAATTGTACCTGAAGAAGATTCAACTTTCACTAACTGGACAAATTCGATTCAAATAAGCGAGCATATCAAGTTGCGGAGATGAAGATCGATTATTTTTATGGAAAGATCTATCGAAGTAGCCTGGATTTAAATCGAGTTAGGAGAAACATCGTCATAATAGGATACCATGTCAATTGTTCCTAAATCGTCAAAGAAAACCTATCTGCTTTTGTAAACAAATCATATAAAGGACATATGTAGGACAACCGAAGAGAACTGTAGCAACTAGATTTAAAGAACATATAGCGGAGTTCAATAAGGCAAAAATCAAGAGGAAAATGGCCTAACATATGATTTCAAATCAAAGGTTGCAGAACACATCTTCACCGAGGACCACCAACTATCGACGGAGGAGATCACGATTTTACGAACCATATCTATACAATGGAAGTTGGATGTTGCAGAAAGTTTTTTTTTTTAAATTCTTTATTAAAGAGATTTTAAGCCTTAGGCTAGTTCATCTCTAAAGTTGTAGAAAGTCTCGAGATCAACAAACAACGGGATTCAACTTTACTCAACAGGGATCAAGGAAACGGGCACACATGGCTTTTCAAGTTACTACCTATGACACATCAACGAGTAATCAGCGGAGTACTTGCTTCTATAGGAGATTAGATTTTAGTTTACCTAGCATCCAAGTGAAAATGTACCTAGGTTAATATATATTCGGTAAGTTGCGATGATTTCTTCAGTCGAGTATTAGTACAGTGTCTTGAAGAAGTCTGCACACTGTAGACAAAATACGCGTATCTGTCAACGATAAGCAAATAGAATAAACAATTCTCTTTTTCTTTATACAGGTATTCCACGAATACACCCACATTCACCATGATTCATATGACCTTTTAGCGTTGCAGTTTCACCAAAAAATGTTTTGTAGGAGCCAGCACCGTACTCAGCACGTGCGAACTTCAGTGAGGGTTTTCGAACTTAAGGAAAGTATCGCGAACTTAACGATAAATCTCCGAGCTCCCTGGAAGTTATGACATTTTGCAAACAACCGGAATGTTCTGTGACCTTCAGGAAAACTCTACGAGCACCACGGAAGTTATGGAAACTCCAGTAAAGTTCTGCGAGCTTCAAAGCGATTCTGAGAATTTTAGGGAACTGCTTAAAATGATTTCGAAGTTCTGCAGTTCTTTGAACTCAAACGAAATTCTAAATATCAGTAAAGTTTTGCAAAACTAGACTTCAGGATATTTTTGCGAACTTGAGAGAACTTTTGCGAATACATGTAAGTTCTATGAACTTCAATGAAGCTCTCCGACCTCATAGACAATTTGATGAACTTCAAAATAGTTCTGCAAACCCCAGAAAATTTATGGCAACTCCAGAGAAACAGAGAAGCTCAACATCATTCAGAGAAGTTCATTGAACTTCAAGAAAGTTCGTTAAATTTCAGGAAAATTTTGCAACCTTTTAACACATGCTTCGAAGTTATTTGAACTTTAAGAAAAGTACTTCAGGAAAATTCTTCGATCTTCAAAGAAGTTCTACAACAAACTTCAGGAATATTCAGCAAACTTCAGGGCCATAATGCGAGCTTCAGGGAAAATTAGATTAGATTTGTTAATTAAAAAGACATTCAGCCATGGGCTGGTTCGTCTCTGAAACCCTCCAGAAAGAGGTTTCCCTAGTTAGAAATGCTGGGAATTACAGAGTTTGATGTAGGGGATTCCAGAAACAAGTGGGGCCTCAGAAACAGAGTGGTTATTGTACAGAGTTTGAAAAGTTTGTTTGCTGTCAAACTTGCAGTCATCTTGTTGCCTAGTAGTTTTACTTAATCGCATGCTTCTTCGAGATATTCGAGAGTTCGACAGTGAGCATGCATAAGGGCGTATACGCGATGATCGATTCTCTTCATCGGTTTTCTCTTTGCATTGCTACAGCTAAGTGAAACAATTTTCTAGAAATTGTTCAGTGCAGTGCTGTAACAGGTTGTATTGGCTATCAAAAGCACCAGCAAACGCACTGAGAAACGTTAATCCAAGCGAGCTAATAACAAAAGAGAAAATCGACGAAGAGAATCGATCATCGCGTTTACGCCCTTATGCATGCTCACTGTCGAGTTGTTGTGTGGGTGGCGGGTATCATTGTGATGTTATGTCGATCGTAATTAATTTAGATGAATAGAGTGAATCCATTGGCGTTGTGGTGGTCAGGTTTGAAGGTGAGGAGATTAGATTTGGTTAAAGAGGCCAGCCTCACGAAGGAAGCACATCAGTGCCGCAGTCCTAGCCGGGTCGTCGCTGAGTGCATCTCTGATGCTGTCTGAAGTGTCGAAACATTCGCTGGGACCCTCATATTTTGGGCAGTGCAGATAATGTGTTCCACCGAGTGAGGCGTTCGACAGAGTTCACACAATTTCCGGAAATGCCTGTTCTCGGAGAAGTGTGCGAAATTCTGGTGTGAGGCTCGACATGATTACCTGCATTCAGCGGTCCAAACGATCCTCTCACTTACGAGTGTCCCCTTTAATTTTTCTAATGAATAGGTTCCTCGATTGGGACCATAAGGTTGACCATGAGTTCCAGATAGCGTTTTTAACCCAGCCTCTGGGAAGGTCAATGTCCTCTTGGTATGTTTTACGAACTTCAAGAGAGTGCTGTGAACTCTTGCAAAAGTATACGAATTTCAATGCAGCTTTGGAAACTATAGGATTTTATTACAAAAACAAGCAAATTTCTTCAAACGTCAGGAAAGTTCTGCAAACTTTAAGGACGTTCTTCGAACCGCAGTGACCCTAATAAACAAATACCATAAACAAACAATAGCCCGGATCGTAGAACTATCCCACCAATAGTTTAGAATACCCCGAACATGTCGTTAAGCTCTTTTTATGGCTATTTTTATTAGGAAACTTTAAGAAATATCTGCGAATTTCAGAAAAAAAAATCCAAATTCAGAGACGTTCGGGTAACTTTAAAGAAGTTCTAAGCATATATGATAGTGATATGATATGGTAGTGAGAAATTGTTGCGACATATCTTTCTCTTTTACACTACTCTTATTGAATGTGATCAGGGCATCGTAAAAATGAACGAGCAGAGGGCGTAAAACTGAGAGTTCGCCCCCAAAATAAATTTCCTGAGTACGGCTTTGGTAGGAGCTGACATGTGTGTTCTTGAAGTTTCAAAAAATGATTGCCCTAGAGATTCATCTTAAGGACAGCTGGTCCAAAGTTTTTGAGGATAGTTCAAGTTAGGTTTTCAAATATCACTACTGAGATCTTTAAAATACAATGGTTGCAATTATTGGTGTTTGATTTATATCCTTCTTTCCTTTATTTAATGTCGGTCTCTGTTCCGCAATCTAGTACCAATACCGAAGGACATCGATTGCCATCCATTGACGGCAATCGAATGTGCAGGAAGGCGTCTTCCACACCTGCGTAGGATATAAGCTGTAGTCTGAACGTACCATTGCAATGCATTGGAGGGGATTTTGGAAACTGTTATTGGAAATTTAATCCAAGTAGCCAGGATTTCCATCGGATTAGGAAGAGTTGACTGTACTATCCAAATTGAATATGATAATGAACAACAAGCAGTTAGTATGGTAGCAACTTAGCAACTATGTAGTGATTGCAATGAGTACAAATGAAGAAAATAGATTCTACTGGGATTCGAATAAGTGGCCTTTAATAGGCTGAATAAATATTCATATATTTAGCAATCATATATATTCAATTTTGACATCACATTGACAACTAAAATCGTTGGGTGCGTCACATCTCAATTTGAGATCGTCAAAAAATCTCACGACAGCGAATCAATCTACGATAAATCTTGTTTCATCTCTTGCATCTACTCGTATAGCTCTCCACCTTTTCGCATGAAATCTTCAAATTCTTCATTAATCTTCTTTCTATCTAATAAGTGTGCGTGCATCTCACAACAGCAATGTAAAATTTTTCCTGCATCTTAGATAGAGTCACTCCCCTCGACTAAAATCAATTCCCCACCATTTTCGGATTTTCCCGGAAATTATTGGAAATCGGGAAATACCTTGATCCGGCGACCAGATATAAATTTTGCCAAAGTTATTCAAAAGAATTAGCACTTCGTCTGATCTTGCACTAAAGTGTCTTTCAACGCTTTCAACATATCCCGGATGAGCAAACATGGAGTATCTGGAGGAGTCCATCCTCCAAGCGGCCAATGCGGCTATACCGAAATCCAGTCCAAATCCCGATCGGAGACCCAGAGTAACGGGTCTCCGGGCTGCTAAACGACTTCTCACAAGCCACCCGAACAAAGAACGTGCCATGGAATGCTATCGCGACAAGCGAAATGAATGCCGCCAGATCATTAGATCAGCCAAATCTAGCAGCTGGGAAGGGTTTTTAGAAGGTATCAACGCCAACCAAACGGCATCAGAGATATGGAGCCGAATCAACGCCTTGAATGCTCTTGCTGATCACTTAGCTTCCCTATCTGGTTATACTATGTTTCAAAATCTTCCACCTAGCATCAAGTTAGCTTTTCTGGACATTCTGAACGATCACTGGATGGGAAATACCTTGCCCACGGTTTGGGCAGCCCTGCCCTGGACAGGCAGCCTCGATTCCAAATAACTTTCACCCCATCTCGCTGACTTGTTGCGCTAGCAAAATATTGGAGCGAATGGTCTACTTTGCTGGTCTTGGGGAGGTGTTACAGGATGCAATGAACAAAGATCTGCATGAGAACATCGTGTCCGTCGAACAGACAAAAGCCTACAACCGTGCCTGGATCCCACATCCAACAACTGACTGACTGTGGTCTGAGTGGCCATCTACTGCATCTCGGTAAAAAATTTCTCCGCAAAAGAACCTTTCAAGTAATCATCGGTAATGACTGCTCATCAACCCGGACGGAAGAGAGAGGTGTTCCCCAAGGATCCGTCTTAGCAGTCACTTTCTGATTGCCATAAATGGTATCTACGAGGCCGTAGTCAAGGATGTTTACGTATTTGTATTTACGGACTAGTGTTGAGAAAATATCAAAAAATCAAATTCCATCAAAGAATAAGATCACCCTTGATTTTCGTAGACAAAAATCAACAAGTAAACAACTGTGGTTGATATTACAAGCTGTGATATCCCAGCTCGAAATATCAAGCTAACAAATCTAATCAATAACGCCTGGTAACAGTCACTTCGTGTCTGCCATCGGTTAAGCGAAGAAAGAGATAGCATTATGCCTACAGTCTCGTTCTAAGAAAACGAAGTGCAGCGGGATCATTTTTGCGTCGATTCAACTCTCAGCTTTAAATCTACACGTTGTGAATAATCTCGCAATATCAAAGGAGCTTGTAAAATCAATATAAGGCATGATGTTTTGCTCCAATATCACGCGTGATATTGAGAGTGAATGAGCGTGAAAAAATATCAATTTGCTAATAAGTCTAGATAGAGCTGGAATTAGGGCCTAACAGCTTTTGTAAACAATGACTTCTCTTGATGATTTCTAGAAATTCAAGGCTCGCCCACGCAAACCAACATCCTCATCTGGTAAGGAAAGACTTCCCCTATCCGATGGTTAGGTTGGTATGCGTGGACGTGCCTTGAATTTCTAGAAATCATCGAAAGAAGTCATTGTTTACACCCTAATTCCAGCTCTATCTAGAAGTATGCCATCACCGCTGTGGACGATATTTTACTGCTGGCAATCAGCCGCACTCAGAAGAAATTGCATAGGAAAACCCAAGCCGTAGTTTCAGCTGTCACTAGATGGGCCACCCGGGTCGGTTTCGCATTATCGGCAAAGATCTCCTCTACCAAAGGCCGCTACGTCGAACGGGGACCTTATCCCATTCAAAAAGACCATCCAGATCCTCGGAGTACGTTTGGATCGGTGATTAATGATATCAAGACGAAATGCAGTACACGTTTGAACCTTAGAGGTAACTCTAAGACCAGAAGGTCCTGAAGAGACGTGCTCAACTTTTTGGCTCAGCTCTGGTACTCTCTTCGGTCCCAAGCTAATCGATGCACCCCTCGAAACCTAGGAAAATCCGCGAAGCCCTCATTTAATCTGTCAAAATTTCATAGCGAATCAAAATAAACATATTGTAGTACTAGAATTTAGACTAGAATGGGGTAGGCTTATAGATTTACTTGAAACCAACAGGCTAGTCAAGTAGTGAGCCAAATTGATATCGTTAGTTTCCACCGGTTGCTTGAACATCCTCAGAACAGTCTCCAAGCCAGGCGCAGCAACAGAGACATTCTCATCCGGCTGACTAAAGACACTGAGAACCGTCCATCATACAACATGGCAACTCAGATCGTTGCTGAACTCTACCATCCACCCCCGCCGAACCAGCGTGCATCGAACTCGGTACCCTACCCTTCCAATATCAAGTTGCGGAAACGCTGTGCTGTAGGGTTATCAGCTACCTGGGGAAGACTTCTGGATATTCTGAGGTCTTTCTCCTCAATGAGGGGAGCAGAGTCCTCACGTCCCTCACTCATCTGGAGCTCCCCCGGTGTCAAAGGTTCACTGGAATGGAGCTAGGGGATGGGACGCGCCAATCCTCAACATCGACTGCTCGATTAGTAGAAGATTCCAGGCAGGTGACAACTCTCGTGCTATGCACGCCCACGTCGCGGAAATGCTTGGAAACGAATATCGCGATTTCCACCACCGCTACACTGACGGATCCGAGTAGGGTTGGCTTTGGGATTGCTTATCGCACTTGCTGTTCCTTTTCCCGGCTTCCTGACCAATGCTCGGTTTTTTCGACGGAAATCCGCTGCCATCACACCCGCCGATAACCACTGTGCATACTATACGATTCTGCAAGCGCCCTTGTCGCATTGAAATCTCCAATACCCTAACATCCGTGGATACAAGGCATTCAAAGGTGGGCTCCCCAAGATACTGTCTTTGTCTGGATCCTGGGTCGCTGCGGCATCCAAGGCAATATCGAAGTTGACCAACTTGCAGCCAGTGGTCGATTTGGTCACTTGGCCTCAAATAATGTTCCCGGTCAAGATGCAAAAAATTTCGCCATATCTGTCCTCCGTACTGCCTGGTCCCAGGATTGGGCCAACAGAAGAGAACCATTCATGCGAAAAGTGAAAGGTGTGATTGATAAACGGGTCGACATCCCAAACTGGCGCGTATCTTGTCCCGCCTCCGATGCGGACATACACGCTCCTCCAACAATATCATCTTTCAGGAAGATATGCGAACCCTGCAGTACGACGATGACAGCAGAACACATCATTGTCAACTGACCCTGTCTTCAAGGCATCCGGGACTTATATGCAATCCCGAACAGTCAATGGAAGCGGCATTAATTTGCTTCAGAAACTAACCTTGACCAACTAGGTACGACGCTACGGACAATCTTAATCTAGTCACCTTAACCGTGCACCCAAAAACATCTTATTCTGACACCTGCAATTCGCACTGACCACGATCCGGCATCCTGCTCTTACAATTCAATCAACTACAGAATACCCGTTTACTGAACCACTGCAACGAACCAAGACTGCACCCTAGATACAACTCCGTACTTTACTTTGTAAAACAAAAAATCTGTAAGTAGAGGGGTTACCCTTCAGGAACCCCCAAATCTGAAACTAGAGGGACTCCCTACTGGAACCTCCACACTTCAAAACTCTGTAACTAGAGAGCTTCCTTCAGGAGCTCCAACCCTCTTTTTCTAAAGAGACGAACCAGCCAGGTGCTGAAAGACTCTATAATATAGCTAAACTAAACTAATCTCCCGGATGATCCTCTGAACTTATGCTCGTCCAGCTTTCTCCGAAAATGTCATCCAATGCTCCCCGGAAGTATCACCAAACCTTCCCGGAAGTTTCTTCAAACCTTAACAAACACTACCTTTGGAAGTGGCATTTGTCTCACATTGCACACGGGAGTTGTTTCTGACATGCCCTGGAAAACTTTTCTCAATTTTTCTTCTTTAAAACTTCACTAGAAATTGTTTTGACCTTCTTTGAAAGTGTTTTCAGACATCCACGGGAAGCTGCCCCGGATATTCCTGGAAGTATCATCCAACAGCTTGCGGACATTTCTTTTACTTTACCATGAAGCTTCCATCACCTGCCTTGAAAGTTTCTGCTGGCTTCACCTGGAAGAATCTTTGACTTCGCACGAAAGCTTCTTCCAACTCGCATCGGAAGTTCCTTCCAACTTTTCCCGGAAGTTTTGTCTAGTTTTTACTAGAGAGGGTGTAGTATAAGAGAGGAGCGGATTCAAAACAAACTACCTTGGCAACCTATGCATATGTGCTTTCTAGCAGCACTGCCAATGCAATCAATATAGCATGGTGGGTATACAAATGGTGATACAGCTTTGTCACTATATAGGCGAGGAGGTCGCGGGGGGGAAAAGTGCGGTTTTAGAGCAAATTGTAAACAAAATCGGTCGCTGTCCCATACAAAAATCCAACATGGCTGAATCATGAATTTGACACATTAGAACACCTATATGTAGTCACCTTGCAATATAGGTGCTGCTCGATTGGCTCTGGCTTTGACAGTTCATTTAGCTCAAAACCAGCCAGTCCGCTCCTCTCTTATACTAGCCCCTCTCTAGTTTTAACCACTTCCGAAGTGTCGGAAGTATATCCCGGCTTCTTCGGAAGTTGAAGTTACATCTCTCTTCAGAACATTGGCTCAGGTAGCCCGTTCCCTAAAATATGGGAAATTTTACTAAATCTCAATTCTAGATGCTCAAAAAATTACACACTAGCAAATCAATCTTCTAATAATCTTCTTTCATTTCTCGCATCTACTTGCATCATGCATCATCTGTTGCAGGAGATCTTCAGAATCGTCATCAATATTCTTTCTATCTACTCAGCGTGTGCGTAGCTAACCTCATCGAAACACAATTTTTCTTGCATCGTAAATATAGTCGCCCCCCTCGGAGATATGTGCCTTTCCTTATTCTGAAGACTCTTCCCAAACAATTTAAGCTGCAGAATAGCTTTTTCAAGCAAACAATAGTTGCAACTACCCGACCTTTAAGTCATCATCAATCCTTACTATGTTTTGTACAGGCTCATATTTTTAAGTTAGGCTGGGTACTTTTTATTCAAAATGATGTACCCTAGTGTTCAGTAACCTTTAGTCGTAATAACGGAAGTTCTGAGATCAGCGGAAATATATGTCCATGATGGAATAATTTTGTTTCTTCAAATAATTTCTAGCTGGAGACAAATCAATAAACGCTAGGAATTATAGACCAGAGAGGGATATCAGTTTACTATAGTGACTCTGGTCTAATTTGATCAGCAATCTAGCCTTATTTAATTTATATTTATTAATCTTCACTTCTAATTCCTCTAATCACAGAAACTTCCCAACCAGTTGAGTTCGCAACAAATAAGCATTAATTTCCATCAATGTTGATGTTTACGTCCATGAACATCGTAATTTCCCTTTTTCCCCTCAAATGCCTTACAAACACGCACACACACTCACACGCTTTGTCTAATGACTTCAATCGTCATTAGGTGTTAAACCAATACTCGCTTCTTTTCATCAGAAGAAAATGCGTGTAATTACTGCTAATCCAAACGTGGAACTCTTCTCGGCTCATGTTGAGAAATATATCTAACGCTATGTGTTTAAGTGCTTAAGAGATTTCCTTTACGACAAACCATTCGGACAGCGGATCATAAATCGACACACATACACACACACACACACACACACACCGGCTTTAGGAAAACGTTGCTGCAATTTGTTTTCCTCTTTCTAATCACATGCTGGTGGTGACTGGGGAAATAGCAAGCAAAAGCAATCATAAGTGCAACAAGTTATTATCATCACGCAGAGGCAGTAAGCTTTTTCCTGCTGCCGGGCTCTTTCTCTTACTAATGTGATGATCGGGGGAAATCCGACTGCCGGAGGAAAAATGGCAACATTCTTTCCGGTTTGGTGATTTACCGGCTGCATTCAGCGAGGAAAGTTGTTTCGTTTTGCTCAGAAGAGTACAAAATTAAACACAACAGAATGATGGAAAACGTACTTAGAGGGGAAAATTAGCTCAGTAGGCGCTCGGTCGTGGCAGAAAGTGAGAAAGCGAAAAATACACCGCGATTAACGATAGAGGAAGGACGGCGGAAGGGGGATACGCATTAATTGAAGACGATTTTCACACCCAGTGACGATGGCGCGCTGGCTCTGGTGGCGGAAAATGAATTTTCCATTAGGTTAGCGATGATTGTGTTGTTCACACGTGCGCCTTGAACTTGACACCGACACGGGCGGGTGGTCTGTTTTCGTTGTCAAGGTCGAAGTAGGTATTTATGTAATAGATTTGACAGCAGGAAGTGGGGCTCAATACGGTTATGGTTCACGCCTTTGATTTGTAGGTATTTTTTGAACGAGGAGTTTCTATTTTATTACAAACAATGTCCGAGACGAATTAAACGAAATTATTTACACATTTCGGCAGCGCGAAGTTGGGTTCAGAACGCGAAAGAGTGACAACCATTCTTCCGTTCCTGATGGGACAGCAGCCGAATGTGGGCGTCTCGTCGGTTAATTCAAATCTCGTCGGATCACTCAGTCACGTAGGTTTTGTTGGAATGAATCAGCACTGGCGCTTGTGGCGGTTTAGGTAAAAGAGGGGACTAGTTGATTATGGATTCATGTCGTGGAACTCACAAATTCATTACCAAGAGCGCTAGGAAATGAAGATGGGACTAACTTTTCCAAGATTTACGACGGTTTATTAGTATTATGTGCTTCTAAAGTTATCACAAGGATGATGCGGAAGCTTATTCATCAACGATGGCCGCGCAGAAACAATCGTTTTGTACATAGCTGTCAAACTGAATTTTGCGAAAAGCTTCCAGCTGGTGAACATCACCCTCGTCATGCGACCATGAGAAAACAGGTCATCTCACTATCACGAGACGAATCTATCTATCAAGAGCTTTCTTGTAATTTTCCAATGATCCAGCACTCGTGAGCAGGGTTCTGCATTTCGAAACAAAGAAAAGAAAATGAACTCTCCGCAAAATCGCTTCATTTCGAGCAATATCATTTTCGTGTAAGTCATCGTGTTTCTTGTTATCGAGTCACGATGAACATTCCTCTTTTCAAACATGACAGGACTATCACTTGTTTCGTTCGTCGAGTGCTTCAGTTCATTTCATTTGAAGCAAAGACTTGTTTCAATTGACGCAATGAATGACTCGAAAACTGCTTCCTTCGTTTTTTTCCACTTTCACTTCAATTCGGGGCTCATTCGACTTGTCACGACGCAGGCCTCAAAATATAGTCTCCGAATAGTATCCGCACAATATAGGTTGCCGATAGGGAAGGCATCCAGATTAGGTGTAGTAACAATATATTATTTTATATTGAACGAAAATTAAATTAACGAGGCCATTCTGGACTCCAAGATGGCGGCCATCAGGGTCAGGGAAAGCCACAATATGGGTATTTTCGGAACGAAGACGACATGGGGTGCGGAAAATCGATATTCGACGTTATTCTGGAATCCAAAATGGCGGCCATCAAGTTTCCTAAGACGTGTCAAATACCCTAAGATCTGGGTATTTTCGGAACGGAGACAACGCGTGGCTGCCGAAAATCGATATCCGATGCTATGTTGGACTCCAATATGGCGTCCATAGGGTTTCAGAAAACGTGTCAAATACCCTACAATATGGTTAGTTTCAGAACAGGGACAACGCGTAGATGCCAAAAATCGATATCAGATACCACTTTGGAATCCAATATGGCGGCCATCAGGGTTCAGAAAGTGTCAAATACCCTACCATATGGGTATTTTCGGAATGATGACAACGTGTACATGTACATACATTCGGAACGGGGACCACGCGTAGATGCTGAAAATCGATATTCGATGCCATTTGTAGGCTATTTGATACTTCTTCTTAAGTTGAATTTCAAGATGGCGTCGCACATCGATTTCTGGCTTCTAGATGTCAGCCCGATTCCAAAAAAGACGGCGTGACATCAATTTTCGGCATCTATGTCTCATCCCCATCCTGAAAATACCCACATTTTAGGGTATTTGACACTTTTCCGCAAATCGGAAGCCGCCGTTTCGATTACAAAATGGCGTCGGATATCGATTCCCGGCTTCTAGACGTTACCCGGATTCTTAAAAAAAAACATTTGTATGGGTATTTTATAGATTACAAAATGGCGTCGGATATTGATTTCCAATCTCCAGACGTCACCCTGATTTCAAAAATACCCATATTGATGGGACGGCATCAGCATTTCCCATTTTTTTTCTGAAATAGGAAGCCGTCATTTTGGATTTCAAAATGGCGTCGGATGTCCATTTCCGGCCTCTAGACATCGCGATTCCAAAAAATTCCTATATTGATGGGTATTTGACAATATTTCCCACTTGTTCTGGAATCGGAAGCTGCCATCTTGGATCTCGAATTGGCGTCGCGTATCAATTTTCGATCTGTAGACTTCATACCGATTACAAAAATACCAATATTGATGAGTATTTGACTGTATTTCCACTTTTTCGTAAATCGGAAGCCGCCATCTTCGATTTCAAAATGGCGTCGGATATCGGTTTTCATCCTCTAGACATTATCCCGATTCCTAAAATACCTTTATTGATAAGTATTTGACAGCATTTCTAACTTTTTTCTTAAACAGGAAGCCGCCATCTTGGATTTAAAAATGGCGTCGCATATCAATTTTCGATCTCTAGACGTCACCCCGATTCAAAAAGTACCCGTATTGATGGGTAAACAAACCACCCAACAATGATAAATTTTACAACCACTTGTACAGATCAATGCGCACACGCTTAAATGAACCGAGTGAACAATCAACAAAAGTCATAAAAACTGCGTGAATTTGGATCAAATAGTTTCGCTTCAATGCAAAAGTAAGTTCATTTGACAATGAAAGAAGAAATGAACACGAGTCAAGCCAAAACAAACAGCATGAAAACCGATCGAAAGTGGTTCTGTTGATGTTGACGGAGATCTGCTCGAAGAGAAGACTTCCAATTGAAAGTGATGGTTGAGAGCTTCATCGTCACTTGAAGATTTTCGATTGAAAGTGACTTTGTGGGGCCCTGCTCGTGAGAACAATTCTCATACGGCTTTTATATCAAAATGTCTAACTGATTTGAATGAATTTAGGCAAGCAACAGTATGAAATCGGTATGGTGAACATATATTTTACGGTAAAAGGAACAATAATATCAATAAATAAGCTAGTAGCTCCACAACACTGTCACGTTCTGTTATTAAAAAAAATATCCATGAGATATTGAAGTTTTCCATTCGACCTTTTGTCCATTTAAACCTTTTTCCATTTTCAATTCGACCTTTTGTCCATTTTGACCTTCTGTCCTTCGACCTTTTGTCCTACAACAATTAAACCTATAGGTAGCCTTGGAAATGATTCAAGAAATATCTTAAGTTGACTCATACATATTCATAAGACAAGGCCTTAAGAGCTGACCCGACTCACATTTACTGACATTCTGTTGGTCCATAGAATCTATGACAACAGGCCGACAGACAAAAATTCGACGGACAACAAGTCAAGAGCAAATTTTCATTACGTCGAATGTAACAAAGGTAAACAAAGTCGAGCTATCAGTGTCAATCGATTCTCCTGCTATTACACTATATACTGTCCGAATATAGGATCAAATCCCATTTTTAAATTTATTTACCAGTCAAATTGCTTTTTGACGTAATCACCTTCCGATCAAAATAGTTTTCGATGTTACTTAAGTCACCCAATTTCTATGGAGATGCCGTTTGCCTTAAGTAACAGCACTGAGAAACCCGTGAAAAGTGTACGTTCGTCGTTTCGCTTTCTCATTATTAAAGTGAATAAATCGAACTGTTTGTTGCTAAGATGATTTCGGTAGTCCTAAAATGATGAATGGGTTGCACGTAAGGAGACGTAATTGATAATTCTCCCGAATATCCTGGTAAATACACTTTGACTTAAGTAACAATAGGGGCCACCAAACGACGTATAATAACTTTTGACTCAAAAACCAGTATTTTTTAGCATGAAAGCTAGCGATTTGCATTTGTATGATTAAAACCCTGCTAAATATGTTAAACATTGCTATCACTATGAGATTACATGTGTTTACTTGGAAATAGGAATAACTTTTCGGTCATCAAAACAAAACTTTATTTTTCTCGGATTGGTGCGAATGTTACTTACGACATAATGAAAATTTGCTCTTGAAGTCTAATGAATAGGTCAAATGGACTAAAAGTCGAATGAACTAAAGGTCAAATGGACTAAAGGTTGAATTGATGTTTGGTTGGTTTTCTTTATTAGGGAGGCCTCCTAAATAAAGCTAAATAATAATATTAGGGAGGCTTTCAGCGAGAGGCTGGGTCATCTCCGGAAAAGGTAGAATGGACAAGAGGTCGAATGGATGAAAGTTTAGATTAAATTGAAAGTGAAAAAAGGTTGAATTACATTTTAAGAGACCTAAGACAAATGAGAAATCGAAGTAGACAAAAAAGTCGAATGGAATGTTCAATGGATGTTATCTGATATAAAGAAGTTAACTGTAACAATGAGAAATAACATTCGAGCATGTCCATTGTCAAATAGCTTTTATCTATCAAAGAATTGCTCATGTTATAAATAAGGAGACAACTTAAAGACTAAGAAATACATTTCAAGTATTTTGCTTACATTACTCACAATCTAAATTAGATTTACTTGATTTACTCTGTATATTACCTTTCTGTCCTTTTATTCTTTTGATTTTTTGATCCAACAAAAGTGATTCAACCTTGTGGCCATTTCGACCTTTTGTCTCCTCAATTTCATTCAACCTTTCGTCCCTTCGGTCTTTAGTCTTGTGACCTTTTGTCCTTGGGTACTCTTCTCAGCATTTCATTGGATTTTTTCATGAATTTCTTTAGAATCATCTCAGAATTTCCTCCAAATCCATCATGGGATTTCCTTTGCTATTGGCTTATAACTTTCTTCACACTCTAGGAATTTTCAATCAGATCCCTAATCTCAGCGATTTTATTTTTAATTTGGATTTTTTTTCCTCACTAAATTCTAGAACGCGCAAAAATTGATCAACTTCAAATTGTTGTTTTTCCATTAAAAATGCATTAAAAAAAACCTGAAATGCTGCGTTTGGAAGTTGAGTGTATATACAATGGTTGCTTTGATGAGTTTTCACCGTGTGCTCTCCAGTTTTCAAAATGACATCCAAGCAAGAGGAGCAGCGTGTCGAAATTTTGCTCGCGCAGCAAGAGAATCCGACGTTCTCACACGTCAAGTTGGCAAAATTGCTGGATGTGGCCAAATCGACCGTGACAAACGTTTTAAAAGTGTTCGAGGATCGTCTGTCGACCGCCAGGAAGCCTGAAAGCGGCGGCAATCGTAATTCGGACGTGGCAGCGACGACGAAGAAGGTGGCGGTGAAATATAAGCGGAATCCTAACCTCTCCATCCGGGACGACGCGGGCAAGCTCAATGTCTCCCATACTACTGTGCAACGGGCCAAGATACGAGCCGGGTTGTCCACGTTTAAGAAGGTTAAGGTGGCTTACCGAGATTACAAACAAAACACGTCGGCAGAGCAGCGGTCCCGAAAGCTGTATACGAATCTGCTCACAAAGTTCGACCACAAACGAAGTGACAGACGACTAACTGGCGAAGAAATCAATTAAAATAATGTGGTTCGCTGTAATAGAATTTTCTTAGAAGCTTGGGCCATCAGCCACCAGATAGGCTAGTATTTTTGTTTTGATTTGAACAAAGTTGATTTTGTGTGCAACGATCTTTGACAGTGTGTAAAGAGGGTATCATTTTGTCATGTTTTTGCATTTCAGTTTTGAGTAGAGTGAAAGAGATAGAGCCAAAACATTCTAGTGCAGTTGGTGAAAATGCTAGTACAATCCAGTAGTAGTGTTGCCATGTGGTACACTGAGAAATTGCAATAACAGGTTCGTCACCAAAGTTTTCGAGCCGCTCCGTCTGTCACTTCGTTTGTGGTTCGACAATAGAGGTAACTCTAAGACCAGAAGGTCCCGAAGGAACGTGCTCAACTTTTTGGCTCAGCTCTGGTCCTTTCTTCGGTCCCAAGCTAATCGATGCACCCCTCGAAACATAGGAAAATCCACGAACCCCTCATTTCATCTGTCAAACTTTCATAGCGAATCAAAACAAACATTGTGTAGTACTAGAATTTTGACTAGAATGGGGTACGTTAATCGTTTATATCGATAGTTTCGTTTTGATTGTTGGTTCGACTGTGTCGTCATGGACGATGAAACTTATGTGAAGGCGGATTTCAAGCAGCTTCCGGGACAGGAGTTTTATACCGCATCAGGAAAGGTGACTGAAATTTTCAAAACCATCAAACTATCGAAGTTCCTGAAAAAATATTTCGTCTGGCAGGCCATATGCGTGAGGTCTAAAAAGCGGCATTTTCATTTCCGGGAACCATCAATCAAGAGATCTACGTTCAGGAGTGCCTGGAAAAGCGGCTGCTACCATTCCTAAAGCAACATAATAGACCAGTGCTGTTCTGGCCGGACTTAGCGAGCTGCCACTATGGGAAAAAGGCAATCGAGTGGTACGATGAGAACAACTTGGTTGTGGTACCCAAAGACCACAACTAACAATCATTACGAAACTATCGATTTCAAATTGGCTCACTACTTGACTAGCCTATTGGTCCTAAGCAAATCAATTAACGTACCCCGTTCTAGTCGACATTCTAGTACTACACAATGTTTGTTTTGATTTGCCATGAAAGTTTGACAGATAAAATGAGGGGTTTGTGGTTTGCAGTGTAAGTAAAATATCAAAAAATCAAATCTCATCAAAGCAAGCTGTGATATGGCAGTTCGGAATATCAAGCTAATAAAACTCACTAGCTGCAAATCTCACCAAACTGTGGTAAAATTGAGTTCCATGATTTCTGCTTTTCACCCGAACGGAACCGAAACTTCTAAAACGACAAGCGTTGCCAGTATTTCAGATTTATCAGGATTTTCCACATTTTCGGGCATCCAGCCAGATACACAGACAGATCCAGATTTTTAAAAAATGTTACTGATTTTCCCAGATTTACCAAACATGTTGCTTTAAAACTATCTTTGCAATTGATTTACACTCTAAGAAAAAAATAAAAACTGCTTCTTAAATTATTAAAGGCCATCAACGTTGGAAATTATTGCAGCATCGTACATGGAATTGTCACAACATGTTTTCATGTTAATGCAACCAAATCATGAAAATGGAGACATTTTCTAAGGATTATTTGCTCTAAAAAATCTTCAAACTTTAAAAATATTGGGCCTGAATGTTTGTTTAGTTGAAATTTTTATTTAGATTTTTTCTGTATTAAAAAAAAAATCAATATTTCAATATGGAGGGATTTTCATAATATTTTAATTTAGAGAAATCGAAAACTGTTCATAACTGAAAACAATAAATTGAGTCTTGGAAAATTTGGCTTTTGAATCTATACAACCACCTAGGACTTTGAAGTATGTTTGTGAGATTTTTGAGGATTATTCATAAGGAAAATTTGAATGGCATCCGATAATTTTTAGCATTTTTTAAGTTCCTGTGAATATTGAGTTGCAGCAGTCTGAATTTCTTCAGCATTCTAAATTGCTCTAGAATATCAGAATTTTAAGGTAATTTTGAAAATAGTTTACAGTGAAGTGTGAGGTGAATTCTTTGCGAAACCAAGTTAATTTCAAGTTAATTATGAGTAGAGTTCCATCCATCTTTGTAAGCTTCGTGGTCGTACGGTTTCACCCGTCTTTCAGGCGTATTGTGAGTGCCACAAAGTGGAGCTTCGACTCCCGCTCCAGCCAGTGGAACTTTTCGCAACCTGAAAATTTCCCTACTGGTCTACTGGGTGTGGTGTGTTGCCAGTTTTCTAGTGTAAAGTTTTCAGTCTGTGCAACCTCTGGTTGGAGACAGTGTCAGTTGTCTTTCAAAAACTCTGATGACAATTGCATGGAGATTTTGTGAAGAATGGAAATAGGATTTGGAAGAGAAATAAAAGAAAATTCTTAAGATGAAACTCAAGGAGTATACAAATGTTTCTATGAAGATTCATTTTTATTAAATTTTAAGAAATTTAATCGGAATTATGCCAAAAGAACATCTGGCAATTTTTGGGAGACTTTCAATGCCATTTTGGCAAAGTATTTGAGTACTTATCAAATACTGAATAGGATTTCAAAACAATTCTGACCTTACCTACAAATCAACTTAAAGGGAATTATTGGATAAGTCTGAAAATAGTGTGGCTGTCATTCTGAAGAGTGTGCCAAGGAAATTATTAAAAATATTCTAAGGGAATTTCATAGAGAAAGATGAAAACAAAATTATACCAATTCTTGGAAATTACTGCTAGTTTGAGGGAATTGTGGAATCGGAGGGTGATTTATAAGAGATTACAAGGGAACTCTTTGAGTGTTACTGAAAAAGTTTGAAAATTATCAAGATTATTTTATGGGAATCCAGAAAAAGTATGATGTAATTCTAGGATGATTCAAATGGAACTCTGAAAAAAGAACGAAGATATCCTGTAAAGAGTTTCAAGTAAATTCAGACTAACAAACACTTTCATGATATGAGATATATGAATTCCGCTTTCAGTTTAGGTAAACTGTGTGTGAGTACCACGATGTTACGCTTTGATTCCCACTTCAGCCTGGTGAATTTTACTTTAAAATAAAATTGCCTACTGCCTACTATGATGTCAAGAATTACATTGAAAGTCTGATCAACCTCAGGGTAATATTAGAAATATGTAGAACTATTAAATTTTTTAAGACAAAGTAAGGACAACATCGACTATTAGTTTTAAAAAATCCATCCCATCAAAGTTGCTTGATTCTTTGCTTCTCATTCTTTTTTAAAAAAAAGTTACAGTTTAAAAAGCAATTCTAAAAATATTTTCTGCAGTATTTTACCAACGATTTAACTCAATTTTTGAAATGCTGTGTAATGGATATTTTAACTTTCTTGGCACACTGTGTCAATACTTTTCTTAACTTTTGGATGATTTAAGCAATGCTAGCAAGTTATTTGTTTTATATAATATATTTAAACATGTAATTTTGGTACTTTGAATAAATGCCAGATGATCATACTGACCGATTTTTACGGGAGATTGGCACATCACTTTGATTTCAATAGCATTATGTTAAAAACAGGATTTTTTGGAGCTTTTATATTTCAACTGGTCCAGATTTTTCTGAAAATGACCTGGCAACGCTGAACAGCAGGCAGCAGGCGCTTCGTGACTACGATAGGTGAAGAGCAAAACGAGATAGCATTATTATATCGTCTCTTTCTAAGAAATCAAGGTGTAACGGAATCATTGCTGCGTCGATTCAATTCTCAGCTTAAACTTTACACGTTGTGAATAGTCTTGCAATATCAACACGGTGAAAAAATACTACCCGAAAATTGAGTTCTTTTTACTTAATATTGAGTGAGCCTCTCACTTGCACTCTTTATTGTTGTCAAAAATGAAGCGAGATATTAGACCCAACGATATAGTTCAGCCCAATAAGCTACTTTTGAGTAATTTACATATTCTCAAATTTACGTGAATTAAACTTAATTTGGGTAGAATATACATAACAGTAGGTATTTCTTTTTGCTGGTGTTAAATTGAAACTACTTTATGCGATTTACTCAAATTTGGGTTATAGGGCTGAACCCCGGAATTGAGGGAAAAGTACTTAATTTTGGGTACTTTTTCATCTCCGTGAAAGGAGCTTGTAAAATCAATGTTCGACATGAAATGTTTCTTCAATCTTCAATATCACGTGATTGAGAGCGGGAAAACATCAATTTTCTTTGATGACCAGGTTTCCTGTCATGAGCAAAGAAAAATAAGGATCATTCCATTGAGCTCCCTGTCAAATGACTTGGTTTTAGTAATGATTTTTTAACATAAACTATTGCTTTCTTCATATTAGTTTCCATATAAACTCCAACTAAACCTAAACCAGTGTTGCCAATTTTTGTGAAATTCACGTGGATGGAAAATAAAAACCATTTTTTGCAACTTTCCTGCCAGAGCCGAAAGCATTGTCTTGTAAATCCAGAATAACGTTCTTAACAAAAATACAACTGCAAAAGTCACGTACAAAATACAAGTTCGATTGCAACAGAGAAATGATAAAACTCCCAGTTTTCCAGTACATACTAAACTGGGAGGGAGAAACAGACTCGGAAAATGTGAATGTCAAGTGAAGCCAGAAACGAGCTGTCACAAACTGTCAGTGGGAGCCAGCAGTACAAAACATCAATCAATGGGAAGTATTGATATCGAATACAAAATATTTTCTTGCTTGAAAACAATTTGCATTGCAAAATTTTCGTTTCTTCAGTTCAGGAATCGGTATGTAATGTAGCTAAATTGTAGTGTATCAAGCATGTTATATCGTAAATTTGATAGTTTTCTCATAATGGAGGGGGTTGTAGAGATATTCAGGTACGGTTACTCTAAATTTTCGGGTTGGTGTCGGGTACGAGTATACGAAGAAAATATTTTTGAGTTCAGATTGGGTAAGGGGTATATTTGGGCGAGTATTTGGGTGCGGGTAGCATCGAGGGGCACGCAAAAATTTCAACTCCGGCACAGGAAGTAGCGGTAATTAAATTAATTCCATTAATTACAGGGGTCAGCTCGGGTTCGGGTTCTTGATTTTTTTATGAATTGGTTTGGTTCGGGTATTCAAATGTCTATATCTGACCATCTTTATGGGATTGTTTGTTAATGTGATGTATTGCTATTGGTAAATAAAGGAAATGCTTAAAATATTCACACATTTATTCATCATTTCATAACAGTTGGTAACAACAAAATTTCAGCTCAAATCAACTCAAGATACTTCGGCTATCAAATTTTCTTTTCCTCATTTTACGAACTCTGATAGTTTTCATTTTGAAGAGCAAAAATCTTTTAACAAGCTTGAATTTGATATTATGGCAATTCTGAATTTGCAGCGGCAGCGACATCAATGTCTTTTGTGCCTGATGGATTACACTTCTGTTAGTTGATGCCTTGTCAGTGAAATTTTCTTTGAAAATTGAGTCCATACACGTAAAGAAATAAAATATTTCTTTCGAAACATAGGCATGAGGCGTTCCTCTCGCTTGTGCTACGAAACATGAGAATTTGCCATAACTTTTATCAAACGGAATCGCAGTTATACAATCTTGTATACAGTAGAAGCATGAAGTGCTGTTCTTTCTTATGCTTCCCATTAGATATCCCGCAATGTGAAATAAGGCGGTAGTTTCGGCATTATTCAAATTTAGAAGGATAGGTTTCGCCATAGTTGATATTTCAGCTTTTGAAAAATCAAGAGTTTCTTCCAGGATCGCTGTAGATAGCGTTGAAGAAGGTTGCTCTGCGTTGTTCAAGTGATCCATAAATCCTGACAAATATTCTCTGTCGTCCATGTTGTAAGAAGAGTTTTTGACGTCTTGCATATACTGGGACAATGTGATTGTTCGCAGATGGCTTTTGAACTGTAGAGGTGTAGGTCTACGTTGCTTTGACCGAACAACTGAGAAAAGATTCTCGACACAGTCCTGGCTAAATCGTGAAGTGTAAAGAATCGAATATCCGGAATCGAACAGAAATCTACTCTGCATCCTTAGAATAGCTTTCGTGGCCATCACCGGTTCACTTTGTGGTTCGAACTTTTCCTCCAACCTTTCCTGGGGATGGGATTTATAAAAGTTCAACAACCGATCGCTCTCTTCCGGTTCGTCTTCAGGAGGTAGCAAGAAAGCTTCAATCGACGGAACGGCATCTTTTTTTTTCGTTTTCTTCCCATGTTTATCGACGCGGAAGCAGTCCTCTAAGAAATGGGCCTGCAAATAATTAAAAAAGATCATAGCAACATTGATAAAACGCAAAACACTTGTACCGTCAACACTTACGCTACAGACTCGCGAGCTTGGTTTAATTTCGCCGGTTCCGGAATCCATCCGACAGAACTTAATCCATTGGGATCTTGTGATATAATCAGTAAGAAAGCGACAAAAAACCCAATCCAGGATAATTCCTGCTGTTCCGGTCGCAGTATTTCACCTGACACTTCATTTTGGCTGATTCACTACGAGTCTCTACATGTGATTTTTCAACTCCAACTTTCCACAAGCATTAAGTCATCCGACGGTAACACGTAAACAACAGAGACACGAAAAACCGAAACCCCTCATTATGGGAACAAATTACTTGATAATTTTTATTTGCCAAGAATTTTCTTGCGCAATATTGTGATTGATTTATTAGATTTTGTGTGTAGTATTTGCTTCTCCCTCCCAGATACTAAACACGTCTAATATAGATTTATGACCAGCGCTGCCATTTATACAGATTTATCTGTATTATACAGATTTTTTAATCTTAATACAGACCTGATACAGAATACAGATTTATCACAGATTTTTAAATTACAATACAGATTTATACAGATTTTTATAAAATGCTTGAGAAAAAAAAATTCAAAATTTATAAAAACAAAATAACTTTTTTGATTGTATGGGGATTTACAGTATTAATTGAATATTTCCAATATAAGCATGTATGTTAAATACAAGAAAAGTGCCCGAGCACATTAAAATGGTACAAATACAAGTACTCGTAAACACTTTACTTGCATTGAAAATGTATTTCGTAAGAAATTGCGGATTTTCTGATATTCTCCATACTGCAAAAATGATTTTACAAGCACTGGCGGGGCGACATCTCTCGACTTTTCGGTGTAACTACCACACAAATGATGTAATTTAATTGTATTCATCTATATTAAAAATATCAAATAGTAATGAACTCGTGCACTTTTTTGCATTTAAAACTGCTTATCAGGAAGATAATGAATAGAAACTAAACTCTCCATACATTTTCAAACGGCTTCATATCACTCTTATAAATAAGTACGGACGATATCACAAATGGCGCAATTATATCCCGTATGGTTAGTACGATAGCCCGAATAGGTGGTTAAGCACTTTTTATGGCTATTTTGTATGCACTGTATTTGTAAAACAACAAAACATGATTAATTAAGAAAAAAATCGTCAATACAGAAAATACAGATTTTTTAATAGAGTGGATACAGATTTTTTATAAAACCACCTGGCAGCTCTGTTTATGACTGATGCAGCTCAGTACGTTGGTGGTTACCTACAAATCACTAATTTAAAACCTCCTCACGTCGGTTACATCAATGATCGTCACGGCAGCCACCTACAGCAAATAGCCCTCCCAATGAGTTTCTTTTTTTTTCACCTCCAAACTGCACAAGCCCGAATCACGTCATCTCTGTTGGCTACACATATGTATATAGTAATCATATCCTGTGTCACGGAAACACCTTAGCAGTTAGTTGATTGTTCCGCCATTTTCTTCGCACTCAGCTGCGCAGAAGTCAGTTCAGTTGTGGTCCCACTCCCATAAAACAGTCCCAGTCTTCGCCGACGATTGTCACACCGACATATTGGCAACTGATCGATTCCGTCAAGCCGCGCCACCATAAGTCAGTTGACAGTCAACTTTCTTCACGGATCACGTCGACCTGAAACGAACTGCAGAGCTGCAGAAGAAAGGCGTACAAGCAATAACCACCAGAAACAACTGGCAATTTACTAATGACCCATGTCTTCCGCCCGGTTTGGGAACCTGCAGTTGTTGCGAAAAATGAAGAAAAAGTCCCCACGAGCTAATCGACGACGATGACGACGGCGAGCTTCATGAATGTCAAAATTGTCCTGTGGGACGAAGAGTTGGGGGTGGCGAGCGGTCGGTGGTAGAGTTCCACAAAAGGTCAGTCCCTTGTTGAAGCGTGTTTTTGCGCACGTTGAAAGTCAATTTTAAACGGACAGTGCCTACTTTGAAGGAGGTATAAAAAAAAGCGGTGCAATCAAAAGGGTCTGCTCTTTTGCTGCGGTCAGTCAGATTACCAGCCGATTAGTGTAAGTCGTCAGCGCTGCGGGGCCGTCTTCCGGTCATGTCATGTATTCGTGCTTTCTTTTAGCGAATTCGTTTATTATTCAGTTCCAACCTGGATCGGGTATCAAGATTGGGTCTGCTTGTTTTCTGACAAACGTCAGTTTGCTCGTTTGTTTTTAAAACCTAGCTCAGGTTGAGGTTCACACTGACAAAAAGTTCGGTTTCGCACTGGGTTGGAACTGGTGTTAACCCCGATAATAAACGAATTCGCTATTTGACAGTGTATGCCGACATCGACGGCATCGGTTACATGTTCGGTAAGCCACATTCACCGCTAGATGGAAGAGACCACACCTTGAAAGCTGGAAGCTGAAATGTCAGCCATGTCCGTGACGACTTTGGTTCGCGGTTTTGTAATGGGTTGCCACCAGCCACCAGCCTACCAGACAAAGTCACCGGAATTATATCATGCATGGGAATGGCTGGTCTGCAGGCAGAAAAAAACAAACATTATCCACTTGCAGTGAGGTGAGAAGATTGTGGCTTTTCCATTCGAACGACAATATTCACATCTGTGTCTGTGGTTCGGTTCTTGTTGTTAACCTTTCGAGACTAGGGCATTATTGAAACTGGATTCTATGGAAACATGTAAAGTGGAAACGATCTACGGGTAAGTTTGTACCTACATGGGAACGTACTTTGGAATGACGCTGCTGAGAATAGAATCCAGCTCGTTTCAATGGATTATTGCCACTGATTGATCGAATACCTGTTGTTTGCCTTTGTTCAACAGCGAGTTCTTCTGACGAACTTACCTAGAAAAGACAAAGAAGAAAGATAACATTAGTATGCTTAAATGTTCTGTTATTTGTTTTACAAGTAGGGTAAGAAGCTAATTTGGACATGTATTGGACACTGGACTGGTAAAACTCAACTTTGATCATTTTCACATTACTACAGTAGCATTTCCAACAGCTCCCTTCAAAGATTCATTATCAAACCAGCTATCACAACTCAATTGGCGTTGACGGCACCGTCGAAAAGTTGCTCTTGCAGCAAATAGGGGAAACGCTCCTATAATTGCGATACGTTAGAAGCGTTAGGTTCCTGCAGCGCATGGAGACTCAATACACAACTATAGGAACCTAACGCCTCTAACGTACCGCAACTATAGGAGCGTTTACCCTATAGACAGTTTCTTATGAGAATTTTCGGTGGAGTGAAAGGATAGTACAAAGTCCGCCATGTTTCACGCACAGTCTGACGTTTGCTTATGGATTTTCTCATAAGAGTAAAGAGCTACAGAGTCGCCGTCAACGCCAATTCAATCATGGTTTGAAACGATTAGATAATTGATAAGAACGGTTGACTTTTCACTTAAATTGCAATACCTCCTATCATTTTCATTCTTAAAATAACAGTAAAAGCTGGTTTAATTTTGACAGTTCTCGACGTCTTCCCCAGACCTAGGGTATATCAATATTATCGAAAAAATAAATAACCAAGAAGCTCTGCGATCAGTATCAGTTCTAAGTTTGATAGGTTTAGCAAATACCGGTGCGAAAGTCAAAACCAGAAGAGAGTAACGTGGGTAGATCTCCTTTTCGTGGTACGTTACGGGATGTAAGATCTACCACCGATTCCTAGTCTCTACTACTTCAAACTAGGGGAATAGGATTTTTCAGTAATCAAAGGAACACATCTTAGTCCTTGTTACTTGTTATGCCTTGTTGATAGGGACAAGACTCGGCTTTGTCCACCGAGGATGTCTTGAAACAAGGAAAAAATGAGTTAGTTAGTCTTCATCTATGTGATTCCTAATATTCTATTCGTTGTTCCATAGTTTGAAGTAGTTAAGACTAGGGTTCTGATGCATGGTCATTATCAGTGTCATTGCTTATTTTTGTTACTAAGGAATCCAATTTTGACTGACAAAGGGGCGCGCCTTTTGAGGGTGTTTCAACACTCCGAAGGGTATAAATAGTGGGACCTTCAATTAGAATCGATTCCTTGCGATGAAGTCAAGAATGAAAACTGTATCAAAACCGAATACTTCATCATTTCTCAATAGTGATGAAGTAATACGACATGCTAACCTAAGGATACTACAATAGATCAAATTACTGGTCGCAGTGGTGTTATGTCCCGAACAGAGGAAAAAAAATAAGAGTCCCAAGAGTTAAGCCAGAAGTACCAATCGAACTGTCAAGCGGGGTACCAAACAAGCAAAGTAAATAAACATTATTGTTCCCACAGCCAGTGAACTACAAGTATTGCATTCATTACTGACAATATTTAAGTAATTTTAGATGAAAAACATTTCTTCGCTTTATTTAGTACACTGTGGTATTTACAAGGGGTAACCAACTCTGCACCGAGGGGGGCGACACATCTAAATCTCAATTCTAGATGCTCAAATAATCTCACACTAGCGAATCAATCTTCGAAAAATCATCTTTCATTTCTCGCATCTACTTGCATGGTTCTTCATCTTTTTGCAGGAAATCTTCAAAATCGACATAAATCTTCCTTCTATCTACTCAGCGTGCGTGCAGCTAGCCACAGCAAAACACAATCTTTTCTGCATCGTAGATAGAGTCGTCCCCCTCGCTCTGCACACTGTGCCGAAACACAGCATGGCACACTGTTCGGCACGCTAGGGCACACGTTGACAAGTAGGACACAAACATTATAAAATAAAACGACATCACTGTCGAGTGCTGACGTTTTGCCAATCGTTGCTAAGGTTGACTATTTTAGCATTTAATGCACCATGATTCCTGTCAAAACTAACAAATCTCATGCGATTCATAGCGAAACTCGCCGCTGATTCCGTCCAGAACAGCTTCTACTCGGGCCTCATACCAACATTATTGTCGGTAGAAACGCTCTTGTCGATACGGCAGTCAAGATGGCCGAAATGGGTTACCTCCAGTGACGGTTGGTCAAATTAGTGGAAGATGTGGTCGTCCAATACAACGGAACGGTATGGAATGCGAACTGTATGGACGAAAATCCTCTGAATTACGACGAAATTGTGCCGGCTAAGGATTGTTTTTCCAAGTTTGTCATGCAGAATAAAAAATAAAGAAAAAAATGCTCATCATAGGGGGTTGAGGGGAGATGTCGTTTAGGTTCATATTCCAGTCTTGCCAAGGGACTTCCGGGATGGAAATGTTCTGGCTATCACCTGCGTTTTTCCTCAGATATTCTTGCCAGTCATTGGTTTGAATTGGGTATGGCCATCGATGGGAAATCCACAATACTTTATATGGATGTCTATAGAAGTCCCTGTACTACTGGGGGATGTCAATATTAACCTCAAATTTTCCATCAGATGTGGACCTATGTACAGTTGCCTTAGCGCAATAGTATTTAATCCTTTAAGGAGCAGATCAAGCATCCTTTAAGCAGCAGATATTTAATATTTAAGGAGCAGATCAACCCGAGCAAAGTAAAATATCAAATTGATAACAAGTTCTATTACCCGGTTATCACTTTTTGATAACTGAATATGTTATCATTATGGTTGAATTAACAGCCAAATAACAAAAATGATAACAAAAAATTGCTCGTTAGATATCAAAAAAATAACTTATTTTGTTATCATTGATAATATCTTGATAACAAATTCTGTATGCCATACTAATTTATTCCATAAATTTCAAATCATGTTATCATTTTGATATCAAAGCCTTACGCTGATAACTGAAATATGATTAGGGATTTAGCACTATTTTTATTGTTTCAATGCGAATACTATTTAAAGTTTTGAACTAACCTTGCATCGTTAATAAATATATAGTGAATTTTCCATGATAACAACAGATAAGAAAATTGATCAAGACTGATAACTAAATAAGTTATGCGATAACAACTGAAAACAAAATGATATCTGGGATAACAAGACTTGTTATCTACATGATATAGAGTTGTTATTCTACTTTGCTCGGGAATGCATTTACATTTCATTCCTTGATTCCGACATCAAGCACATACCCATCATCAATGATCCGGTCAATTTGCCGATGCATCTCTGTCATCATCCTTCTGTAGAACTAATTTGTCTTAAGAGGCCCCGATGCGATGGGTGGCCTACCGATCAATTCTAGTAAGTTCAGTAAGGCCTTGCTCAATCTCTAAAGTTTTGATGATTGATTCGTGGTAGCGGGGGTTTCGGTGGGGTCACCGGCTCCCGCATGACGACACTAAGCAACTTGCTGTTCGACCAGAACCTATGGGCAACATCAACCACAGTAGAACTGCAGTTGCGAAGCTTTCTGGATCACAAACTGTTTTCGAAGTATGACTGGTCTGGAGTGGGGGGTTATTTGATGGTTTTCATCGGTGGTACATAGGCCATTAGTTTTCATTGGTAGTACATTGCGGAAGACATCATAATCAGCGATACGATAGGCTTGCATGATGTCTTCGAGGTCACGTACTTCTGAGTCGATTAGATGACCTGGTTCGAGGAAGTTGTTTCTAGGGTGAGATTGAACTTTCGCCCGTTCCAATTCTGGTTTTGATTTTGTCGGGGAGCATTTAACAGGCAGCTGGAGGAAACTTCGTCCGGCAACAATCAGGTTACACCTTCGTTTCTGCACACGTTTCTTTTGGACATGGCATGGCATCGAGCTTCTCTTCCACTGCCCGCTCCGCTCGCGTTCAAAAGAGTATGAAGCGTAATGTTTTCCAGAAATCATAAAATAAATTGAAAATGAAAACACAATCGCAAAAGTAATGATAATTTCAGGGCTTCCAAACTCATGGGATATTTATTTATTTCTACTTGTCAACAGATAAAATAGTTACCCTAATGACAATTTTCTATATCTAAACATCAAAACTGCTTCAAACACAAAATTAACGCAAACATCTCTTAAAGCTACGCTTATTTTTCTCGCGGGACACATTAAAATCGAACACATAATAACAACTATTGAAAACGCGGCACATACTCAACATTGGTTCGTGTACGCCATAGTTGGTCCTCGAACGCCGGTTGTTGAA
Organism: Ochlerotatus camptorhynchus; assembly: GCF_037179485.1. Classification (NCBI taxonomy): domain Eukaryota; kingdom Metazoa; phylum Arthropoda; class Insecta; order Diptera; family Culicidae; genus Ochlerotatus; species Ochlerotatus camptorhynchus. Next base: position 2,676,790 of record NW_027040801.1, on the reverse strand, counting down.
GAACGCATGCAGCCGGAGGTCCCGTCGTTGAGTGTTGATGTCAAGAAGACTGAGAAGTGTGGAGCAGTCGACGTTCCCTTGCAGAAGATCCGCAACGAAACAAGCCTTCGCCACATTACGCCTTCCTTCCAAGAGCTCCAGGTCGATGAGGTTACAGCGACTTTCATAGCTCGGCAAGTTACGCGGGTCGCGCCAACGAAGGTGTCGCAACGCAAAGCGAATAAATTTTCGCTGAACAGCTTCAATTCTATGGATGGCATTCTGATAGAATGGCGACCAAACAACGGCAGAGTATTCCAGTATAGGTCGAACCAGGGAACAGTATAAAGCCTTCAGGCAATACACGTCCTTGAAGCTTTTGGCGAAACGGAATAAAAATCCTAGCTGCGATGAAGCTTTAGATACAACATAAGCAATGTGATCCTTGAACGTTAATTTGCAATCGAGCATGACTTCCAAGTCCTTGACAGTCGATTCGCGTTTCAAGCTTATTCCTCTTAAGGTGTAATCGTGGAAATGCATTTAAAGACATCCTGTTTATCCGGCACCAATCATCAAAGACTTCAAGTTCTTGGCGGAGGAAATGAGCGTCTTGAGGCCCTTTTATTACGTAGTAGAGCTTCATGTCGTCGGCGTACGAGAGTTTAAGGCATTTGAGGATCAAGATCACGTCGTTCATATACAACAGAAAAAGCAATGGCCCCAGGTGGCTGCCTTGAGGAACACCAGATGTAACAATGAAGGGTGGAGAAGCGTAGTCACCGATCTTAACAGACATAGATCTGCCAGTCAGATAGGAGCGAAGCCAGGTAAGTAGACTCCCATGAACACCCATTTTGTCATATTTAGAGATGGTAATTTCATGGTTCACTCTATCGAAAGCTGCAGAGAGGTCGGTGTATATGGCGTCAACTTGATGGCCACGTTCAATCTCACGAATAATGAACGATGTAAAAACAGTTAGATTAGTCGTCGTCGAGCGCTTAGGCATGAAGCCGTGTTGATCCTGAGAAATACTGTACGAGCAGTCTTGAACCAACTTTTCCAGGACAATTAGCTCGAATAGTTTGGAGATAGCACTCAATGCAGCTATTCCGCGGTAATTGGCGACAGTCTGCTTGCATCCTTTTTTGTGAACAGGGAAAACAAACGAATCCTTCCAACATTCTGGAAAAACTCCGGAGGTCATTGACAAGTTGAAGACCTTAGCTAAGGGCTCTGAAAGAGTGTATAAGCAACGTTTCAGAACTAATGAGGGAATGCCATCTGGACCAGATCCTGTTGATGTTTTCATCTGTTTCCCGGCTGAAATCACCATGTCGCTGTGGATGGTGAATGGAGAACCAAACACCGACGTACGAGGGACATTACTCGTGGCAGCAGCAATTTCCTGAGCATCAAGAACTTCGTCTGAAAAAACGCTGCTGAATTGTGTGCGAAACATATTGGCGATATCTGCGACGGAGTTGGCATCAGTAACGCCATCAGTCATATTGGACGGCAATCCCGTTTCTTTCCGTTGCTCGTTCACATATCGCCAGAATTCCTTAGGATTAGCTTTGAGACGACTCTGCAAGTGAGACTGATGTGCGTTGTACAAGCTTGCATTGAGATCTCTGTACTCGTTGTTGGCGCGGACGTAATTAGCCTTCATAGAATCTGTGTGATATTTACTGTGTTTCCTCAGTGCAGCCCTTTTCACCTTTTTCAGATGCTTAAGATCAGAGTTCGACCAGGCGGGTTTGGCAGGTTTACACCGTAGTTTTTTAGGCACAAACTGATCGATAGCGTAGAATATGATACCACACATGGTCGAGGCAGCCAGATTCGCATCCCCGGAGTCTAGTGTCGCATTCCAATCCACATTAGCGAGAAAGTTATTCATTCGCTCGAAGTCTCCTTTGTGAAAGTTGTAGAAGACGGTTTCGGCGTGATCTTGGAAGCGTTTCTCAGGATCGATTGCAAGCGTCAACAGTAGAGGTGAATGATGTCTGCAGTTTTTGACGAGCGGTGCCGGAGCATGGGTAACAGAGCAGCTTTGTCCCAAATCCTCCCCGACAAAGCACAGATCGAGCAAACGGTTGTTTGCATTCAGAACGCCATTCACTTGCTGGAGCCTTGCGGTTGAATACGCGTCAAGCAAGGAGAGAGAAGCCGGTCTGAACGATGAACGGGAATTGTCAGGAAAGAAGAAGCCGTGAGCATCGCTAAGCCACGATACAGTGCCAAGGTTGAAATCGCCCAAGATGACGATGCTGTCCCTGGCATCCATTTGAGAGACAATCCAATCCAGCGAAAGTGCATGCTTCTCAATCAGGCTGTGGTCGTTAACGCGGTCGGGAGGAACGTATATCACGCAGATATAGATTGTACCACTTAGAGTTGAAAATGCAACCCACAGATGCTCAACCGTCGAATCTTCAGGAGGTTTCAGTAAGCGAGATACGAAGCAGGAGCGAATGGCCAGAAGGACTCCACCACCGGAGGTCTTGTTGCTGTTGAGGGTTGATCGATCTTGACGGTAGACGGAATATGTATCGTTAAACAACTGCTTTGACAGAGTGTTGTTATTCAGCCAAGTTTCCGAGAAGGCGTATATGTCGTAGCATGCGTCGCTGCATGCTAGCTGGTATTCGGCGAGTGAGCTGTTCATGCCACCGACGTTCTGGTAGTATAGCAGAATTTGAGATGCAGGGACGCATGGAACAGCGGGCTGCAATCTGGAAGTGGAGGCAGCATCAGGCAGAGCAACGTCGAAAGAATAAGGGTACTTGCCGTGGATGGCAGCTTGGAAAGCCCTGTCCCCAGCACTAGACTCAGGGCCGGGACGACTTAGATGGTGGGGGCGTGTGAACTGACCAGGACTGGAACCAGTAGTGGGCGCAGCTGAGCTAGGTGGGTCCAGGGCTTCCATACTGCTTTGTGACGTGCGTCCCAGGCTAGATGAAATGGCGGCTGATGTTCGGCTTGAAACGGAGAATTGGTCGTTGTGATTGAGGGTCTCGGTGCTCTGCAAACGGCATGTCAGCGGGCTTTGGTTCTTCCTGGAAATCACAGGAACGACAGGAAGTAGCTGACCAATGTCAAGATCGGAAGAATACTCGCCAAAATAAGTTGGGTGGAAGATCCCCTCTCCACATCCGACCACAGGCCCGGAACGACGATGATGCGCGGAGACAGCAAGTGGCAGGACTGAGGCGGAGGGATTGGGGACTTCCATGAGGCTTTCTACGATGCGTTCCAAGTTTCGAGATGGAGTTGGCACAGCGGCATTCAAAGTGCTGAAAGTTCGATACCTGAGAATTTGAATGGTTGAGTGTGTACTTGCCTGTCAAAGGAGGTTGGAAGACCTCCAGCCCACATCTAAACTCAGGTCCAGGACGACTGTGATGAACGCAGGCAGGGACGTGTGTTAGAGGAACTGGGGGCTTCCAATAAACTTTCTACAATGCGTCCTGGTTGGCTAGCATGGTACGTCAGGAGTCTAGAAGGCGTTGAACTTGTTACGTCCACGCAACGCGTTAAGTAATTGTTACTGGAAATGGAGGCCGGCTCAGGAAGAGAAAAGTTTGATACAAAGCGGTACTTGCCTGTTAGTACAGGCTGGAAGACCTCTTCACCGATTCCGAAACCAGGGCCGGGACGACTTCGGATGAATGGATCTTCAAGCAGCACGACTGGTTCGGAGGGATTGACACCTCGGCCTACTTTGGCACGTTCGGCACAGTTTTTGGCTCAGATAAATCTCGTGGCACAGATTAGTGTGTGTAGAGTCGTTATACTAAGTTATACTAAGCACTTATTTGAAAATTTGTCTTTGTCTCCCAGAAGCTCCGTTATCGACATGACATTTTTCACTTTTGAATAAAAGTCATCCGATGCTAACGCAAAAAATCTGGTTGCCGTTTACTCTGACAAAAAATAAATCACAAACAGTGCTGCTTGTTCGCAACATTTTCTCTTGGCGGTACTCTTATTATAACATCGACTCTGGTCAAAATCATATATGTCCAGCAGTCCACCGAATCCAAACACGTAAATCAACCAACGATACATGCAAAACGCTTGCTACCACCATAGAGGTAACTAAGACCAGAAGGTCCCGGAATAACGTGCTCAACTTTTTGGCTCAGCTTTGGTACTTTCTTCGGTCCCAAGCTAATCGATTCACCCCTCGAAACATAGGAAAATCCACTAACCCCTCATTTTATCTGTCAAACTTTCATAGCGAATCAAAACAAACATAGTGTAGTAGTAGAATTTCGACTAGAATGGGGTACGTTAATCGTTTGCTTGGGACCAATAGGCTAGTCAAGTAGTGAGCCAATTTAAAATCGTTAGTTTCGTATTGATTGTTGCTACCACTGCCACGACAAACTCTCACTGCAACACAGCTCGATCGGAGTGGTAGAAGGATAATGATATATTGCTTCAATGTCCTTTATGTAAGGTCCGGGCCAACAGGCTTATTGGTGTTAGTGATATGTGTTAATGTTTAGTGGTGTTTGTATTTTATTGCAATGCTTATCTTTTTACACGAAACAGCTGTTGGCATTGACGTAAATCTCACTGTTCACAGTATGGAATGATGTGGTAGAAAGACGTCGTCACTCGAGTGCTCCGCAATGTTTACTATATTTTTGCTTCTAACACCAGCAAGCTGCCTGTTGGCCCGGACCTTATATAAATGTCATTGATATTGCTTGCCTGCTTTGTTGCAATTCTATGGTGCAAGCAATGTAAATATGTACCTTATTTGACAAAACCCAGGTAATCATGACGTTTGATTATTGAAAAAAATTTGAATGAAGAAAAGAGACCTACTGCTGTCATGTCCGATTGCATCGAAGAATAGACATGGTCGAGAACATAGCTTGATCGGAATCGAGAAAAGACATAACAAAAAATCCCACACGTGTATCATCTTCTGCTTTACTTCGACTTTTACTAGCTTAAAGGTATTGAGGTAAATGCATATTCGTAATCTGCATTAAAAATGAAACCCAAACCCAAAATTTCAACAATTTTGGTACACTGGAACTATTTTAAATAAGAAGGATTACATTTGCAAAAATCACCTTATTAGCACCCCTCAGTGCCACTTTGTATGGGAGCGAGCTGTCAGTTTGTCAGTTGAGTGTCGAACAGTGAAGTTATTATTTTGCTTTAAATCTTGATTTAAAAATCGAGATAAAAGTGTGTGGGTTCGAAAAAAATATCGCTGTGCTCAGAAAACGAAACTCTTTCAGATCATATATAAAAAACGATATATTTTTCAAAATTAAACAACCCAATTTGGTCGTTTCCTTCTACCGAGCCAAGTGAGCTGTGTTGCATAAATTGTTTGTCATGAAGAAAAAGGAAGAAGAATATACCATTATTGCTTTCCACTTCTGACATAACTTTACCGTTCGGCTCGTTGATTGCTTGTCATTTTGTCCATTTGGAGATATTTTTGATTTCTTGTATATGTCATGTATATAAAAGGTGTATTCGATAAAAATGGCTCACACATATTTACTCACCAAAATTAAACCGATTATCGGATTTTCTTGAAAATTTCAGGGAATTAAAAACTACTAATGAGTTATGATTTACAAAATTTGTTTTATTCAATTTCGTCTCCCATCTCAAATGCCCGCACTTTTCCTTTTCATTCCACCCATCCAATTTTGTACAACTATCGGCAGCTATTTTTGTTTATATATTTGTCGATTCATTTCATTCATACCGACTCTAAGGTAAAGTAGAAGTCGGTAAAGTAGAATATTGTAGAACATTGAAGTGTGATGTGCAAATCTATTGATAACACCATGTGAGGCACATAGAATGTAAGGTGTGACAATCAGGGAAAGCTATAATAATATGTAGTTTCGTCTCGTGATAGTGAGAGGACCTGTTTTCTCATTGTCAAATGACGGCCGTGATATTTACCAGCTCTGGTCATAATATCTTATTATTCCACTATTTCATAAAACATTTTTTAGACAATGCGAATCAATAGTGTTCAGATAGCATAAGATTCACATATGCCATGGATGTGTTTCACAATAAGTGCAAATTGAAATGTGAGACACATGTTGATGACGTGTGAATTTTTTGATTGTTCCAATGCTACCGACGCCAGTGGGAGGCAGCTCCCACACCTGGACCCTACATATCGACCCATCGCTCATAAACTGGGGACCAAGATTGTATATTTATGCCTCAAAAAATCCCACCGGCACCGACTGGGATTGAACCCAGGCCTTTCGGGGTGACAGGCAATCACGCTTACCACTACACCGCCGGCGCCGCTAATTTGAATGGTGGTTCCTATGATAGTTTATGCTTCGGAGCAATCCAGATGTAGCATTTGACCTCGTTTGGTTGTGTTCTAAAATATTTGAAAACATGCCACGCTAGTATACTTTACCTTCAATGGCTGTATGACAAACATTTGTTCGGTCCGAAGGACCACGTATGCAGACTAGAGCGTCCGGAAAGTTGATTCTTGTTTGCATTGTGATATCGTTTTAATGACGAATAATTACTAGATCTAATATAAATCCGGCCAAATACGGCAAAGAAGAAAACCGTCAAAACTTGCTCATGCGAGTAAATCTGACGCCTATCAGGCTTATGAATATTCATATCAAATGTCTTGACTTGAGCAACCCTGGCAACCCTTGGAGGCCCTTGCCTTTGCGGTTACCGCATCAAATGCGATCGTATTTCAAATCCGCATTCTTAAGTTTTTACTTTCAAACAACAGCTCAGAAAGAATCACGTGAACGACGTCCAAAGTATTCGCTTTCAATCCTTATGGAGAATACACACTTGCGCCATCGGTGGCCGTCGTCATCATCAGCTGCGTGTTGGTTTTAAGATGATTTTTTTTTCTATATATGTATTTATTTCTCCATATGTTGGTCATCTATGCGAAACGAGTCAAATATTTCATTTCTCGGCGCTGCTGCTGCTGCTCTATCACCAAACCAAAGGCGGTATGTGGTCTGCGGTGGTATTCAGCAGTTGGCAGTGCTGACCCAGAAACCACCACTGCCACCACCATTTGATACGCAGAGCTGCTCTGCACGAACATGGAGAACAGCAGCGGAGATAAATATGTAATTAAACTGCGACTCTTGGTGCAATAGTTGTCAAACGAGTTCGCGGTAATTCCACCAAAACAACCATCAACGAACGATACAAGCACGCGTGCACGTAGACGAATCCACATGATCCAATCAGCTCGAAATTGGATGTTTGGAAGCACCCCCTTAGGGGGCGGCCCAAGACGTACATACAACTTTGTCACGCAGATTTCATCATATCAGCATTCTTGACGACCACAGACAGGCTCGCTCGGGCAGCAGCAGCATCCATTAATCATCGAGTTCTCGCTGCCACTACTGGGCCATGCAGGAAAAATTGAGCAACTTGAACACCGATTATTGAAATTTTGCACTCGCATAAAAAAGTGAAAGCGCGGTTGTGGGGTGCGTGTTTGACCAACCACTTCGGATCAGGGTTACACAATTCTGCGCAATCGATCGGCCGATGCTGCGGTTTGCGTCCTGCCAGGAGTGGGACGACACGGCGATATCAGGTTTGATCGAAATTGTTCGAGACGAATAGCATTAACGGATTAACATGTTCGTCCTAACTTCAGTGGAATCCAATCGCCATTTCACATTCCAATGCCAACTTTCGTTTAATGGGCTGCATCTAATCAAAGATTACGACTTCGAGTCTACGTCGCCAAGGTATGTTAAATCAAAAGTGTCGAAACACCAATTATCGAACATTGAGCAATATATGTGGATGCCTTTTTTTCACATCTGCTCGATAATTGAGATGCAATCCTCGATCGTCACCACGATGACGAACGACTGCCGTGACTAGGAGATCCATTGTACCTCCTCGTAGAGTTGCGTTTTAACATTCCGAGGAGGTGAACACTCTCGACGAAGAAGCGTCCGGCACGTGATGAGAATAACTCTCGATGGCATCAACGCACACGGTCGCGTGGAGGGTGAAGTGCATCCCATTCATACATTCATTCATTACCCCACCTGTCCCGCGTGAATGGATGGTTTTGGAAGAAAGTTGACCCGCGCGCCCGTGGACTATGAGTAGAAGGTCAGTCTCCACTAGCCAGCCGCAGCGGGTCACTGACCTTCAATTCAACTCATGTGTCATCTCATCGCAGGCCCTATTACCTCGTTATAAATGGACAAAATGTCAACGAACCGGATGGTGCAATGTCTTCTCGGAGCTGCGAGAGGACGCCTCCAAAATACATAATGCTTCGTCCGAGCACAGAGAGGAAAAAAATCCATTCAGGCGGCAGATCTTGACCAACGTGATCGGATTGCGGAAGTTTTGGTCGCACAGCCATGAAGAATAATCCACCGAAACCATGCGTGGCTTCCAACTAAATCAAATTTTATTTTTCGATGCGCCACCGTCGATGTTGTTGTCTAGAAGATAAAAATGTCATTGTCACGCCCTGCGACGATGCCACAACTCCGTCGACACCGTTTCGAGTGGGTAATTTCCACGGTGGTGCGATCCTTGAACAGCTCCGCATAATCACTACCTTCGAGAATTGGACGAAAAACGAAAAAGGCAATCTCAATTGCTCGTTAACTGGAATCCGGTTTCTTCACCAGATTCCTCGGCAATCGAAACGATCTGACGTAAGTCGGTCGTTTCCAATGTATTTACCTGTTCAATAAGAGCAGGTGCAGTGGAGCACAACAAAAAAAAAGATATTACAAAAATTCCAACAAGGTCGTTCGATATCCTTTTCCAACTGGCACCTGAACGGTCGCGGCGGTGTTGCAGACAGCATATCGTATGGTTTGATGCTGGTTCAGAGGACCTTCAATGCAGATTCAGTGAATTTTCATGATTAATCTACAGGAATTCGACAGAGGGTCTATAGGATTTTAAGAACGAGTTTAGAGACTTTGGTGAGACCCTAGAAATTTCAGTAGGAATCTGAAATTGTTTTTAAAGGACAACGCGTAATATTTGAAAAAAAGCCTATGTCCAATATGTAAACAAACCATAAAATGAATTGTAAATTGTTTTGCCACTGTTTGAATTCATATGTAAGGAAATTCAAATATTTGGCATTTATAAAATTTATTAATTTTAGGCCATTTATATTGTTCAGAATAACAATAGCACCTGTATTTCAGTACATAACATTCAAAGTATGCGAAAAGTTATTGAAAATTCATGAAAATCGATAGCAATTTAATTCCCCAAATGAATATGCCTTTTTGTGAATCGGTCGATGGTTAGGTTCTTATTGTTGAGCCGTTGTGCTTGTCATCAGAAATGAAAAAAAAAACAAATCATCGGCCCTGTCACAACCGCACCCAAATTTGAGTTTAGTTCACTCATAATCGCCAAAAGTGCAGGAACTCAGCGATGAGTAAATTTGCCTCATGTTTTCCCAGGTTTTTCCAGGATTTTCCAGGGAAATATTCCCGGATTTGAGAAAAGTAAAGATTGGATTCACTCAGTCTATTGGTACTACTCCGAGACTGAATAAAATTTTCGTCAATTTCCTCATTTTCCGGCATATTTTTTAGGTTTTCCACAGGAAACCATGAGACAAATTTTACTCATCGCTGAGTTCCTGCACTTTTGGTGATTATGTGTGAACTAAACTCAAATCAGGGTCGTTCTCATTCGCCGTGCGCGAACCAGTGCACAGTGGTCCAGAATGTAGATTTAGGTGGAATGATATGTTTTGAGCCTGAAATTGAAACTTTAGACTTAAAGTCTCTTCTACAAAGTTATTCCTTATAGTTAGGCCCTCATTTTTATTGCAATGAATTCTAGGGTGGTTCCTATTATCATTAAAATCAAAAATCTAACTTTTTTGTTTGAATAAATTAAGGTATACATTCTTGGGCAAAGTTAGAGCTGAGCTAATTTCAAGCAACTTTGTTGAAGTAACTTTTTTGTTTCTCTTAAATTGGCCGATTTAGAGCTATTTTCTTGAATTGAGTTAGGGTGGCTCTAAAAAAAACAGTTGTTTTGCTCTAGTTTTCTTATTTTGAATTTCTCAGCAAAGGTGTCTTCAAATAACTTTTAGATCTTAAGAGGGGCAAATTTTTGCTGAGGCAACAAATTCAGTTATAAAACATTTGTCTTAAAGAGTTTTAAAAGTCTCTAGAAGATGACTTTTATGATAAATTTTAAATAAAAAAGTTATTGACAAAAGATGGATTTCATATGATCACTCTAATTACCAGGGTTTTTTTTTTTCAATTTGTTGCCTATATCTCTTCTAATAAAAAAGATATAACCAAAAATAGTAAAAAATATGAATAATTTCAAATTGATTTTATACGAGTTTAAAAAATAATATACCTCCAATTTTTTTCATATTATTGAGAATAACATACGGCCTTTCAAATGCCGTAAAAAAACTTTTTTTTTTGTTTGCCCCAACCAGAGATCTTAACATTTGAAAAGTGCATGTTTTTAGTATAAAAACGTGCAGCTTTGTCCAGCAAAAATTTGCCCCTCTTAAGATCTAAAAGTTATTTGAAGACACCTTTGCTGAGAAATTCGAAATAAGAAAACTAGAGCAAAACAACTGTTTTTTTAAGAGCCACCCTAACTCAATTCAAGAAAATAGCTCTAAATCGACCAATTTAAGAGATACAAAAAAGTTAATGTGAACAAAGTTGCTTGAAATTAGCTCAGCTATAACTTTGCCGAAGAATGTATACCTTAATTTATTCCAACAAAAAAGATAGATTTTTGATTTTAATGATAATAGGAACCACCCTAGAATTCATTGCAATAAAAATGAGGGCCTAACTATAAGGAACAACTTTGCAGAAGAGACTTTTAGTCTAAAGTTTCAATTTCAGGCTCAAAACATATCATTCCACCTAAATCTGCATTCTGGACCACTGTGCAGTGCTGAAAGTTGTCACCGTCACTGCATAAATCTGGGCTACTAAGGACTGTTCATTTAAGAAAATGGACACCTGTTTGGTGTTAAAACGTAAGGTGAATTTTCGCTCAGTGTGTAAAAACATTGTTTATTTTGGCAACACATCTGTAAAATAAAAAAAAGTGAGAAATTTCGAACGATGGGTCAGCTTATCAACTTGCAGATTAATTCTGCGCAAATGGTTTTCCGAAAATTTGTACTTTCGAGAATGGGCAAAAAGCGCGAAGTGCAGTAAATCTACAGTGTTTAAGATTGTTAGGAAGTTTGGAGAAACGTGTTCTCTTGAAGATTTACCGAAATCTGGGCGCAAAAAGGGGGCATCGGACCAGAAAAAAAGAGCTGGCAGCAGTACGCCTTTAGAAATCGCATAAACCGTGTTTCGTTCGTGAAATTGCCAAAAAATGGACATTAGCGTCGGAACTGTGCAGAATATAAAAAAAAAACGTAACAAAATCAGAACCTACAAGAAGCAAAAAGCACCCAAAAGGACGGATTCCCAGAAAGCTTCTTCGAAAATACGGTCCCGGAACTTGTATGACGTTCTCCTTCAAAAGCCGAACCGGTGCATTTTGATGGACGACGAAACTTACGTCAAATTGGATACCAGTACCAGTACACATTTTCATCGCTGAGCAGAGGACAGATGTGCCTGATGATGTGCGATACATCCGAACTGAAAAATTTTAAGAAAAAAAAGGTTTGGGTGTGGCAAGCCATTTGCTCCTGTGACTTGAAGAGTTCTTCGTATATCACTACGGGCACAATCAATGGTGAAAATTTCCGAAAAGAATGTATCAAAAAACGGCATCTACCCATCTACCGAAAGCATACGGATCCTCCATTGTTTCGGCCGGATCTGGCATCTGCTCACTATGCTTCTACTACGTTGGAGATGCTCAAGAAGAAAAAAGTCGATTTTGTCGAAAAATTCCAAAATTCATCAAACTGCCCTGAATTGCGTCCTACACTCAAAAAATTCCACACGTTTGATCGAAGTGTTTAAACACTTGATTTTTTAAATGCACAATCACATTTACTTTAAGTGTACATTGCATGGACTCCAACCCATAGTGGTTTCTTTTGTCCTGATCACGAGCGTTCATCTTTCCACGTAGGAACCATCCAGCTCCTGGACAGTTATAGTACCGCAATTCTGTCACAAATCAATGGCCTGTTGAATGAAAACAACCGCACCCTGGATCTCTGCTTTGTGAGTGCTCGTGATACAGCTCCTTTCCTCTCCACGGCACCCGAACCTTTAGTCAAGGTAGTGCATCATCACCCTGCTTTAGTTATCGTGATCGAAAATAATATTGCCCATGATTTCACCAGTACTCGCTGTGTCATATGACTTCCGTAGAGCTGACCATTGCAGTATCGTCCATGTGCTGTCTAACCTAGATTGGGAGCATATTCTAGATCCTGTAGACGTCAACATTGCTGCACAAACCTTTTCTCACGTCTTGGCATATGTCATTGACAGACACGTTTCCAAAAAGATCATCCATATCGACTCTCGCTTCCCGTGGATGACGAAAGATCTTCGCTCGTTGAAAAGAACTAAGAAGGCTGCTCTCAGAAGATTTACTAAACTCCGCACACTGCCACTGAAATGCTACTATGTCAGACTCAACCACGAGTATAAGCGGTTAAGTCGTCTCTGTTTTCAACGCTATCAAAGGAGGATTCAACGGCGGCTAAAATCACACCCGAAATCCTTCTGGAACTTCGTAAATGAGCAACGCAGGGAAGTCGGCTTACCCTCTTCCATGATTTTGAATGGTGAAACTGCTGGAAATCAACAAGACATTTGCAACCTGTTCTCAGCCAAATTTGCTACTGTGTTTGAAGCCGAGCAACTCTCCGCTAATATCATTACTTCCGCGGCCAGTAATGTTGCTTTGATCAACCAAACGCTCAGCATGGTCGAAGCCACTACAGATACGATTTTTAGAGCAGCATCTAAACTTAAGACTTCAACTAAGGCTGGACCCGATGGTGTTCCGTCGATTATTCTTAAAAAGAACATCACTTGTCTTTTAGATCCACTGCGCCGCATATTCCAGCTCTCTCTTTCCAGCGGCATCTTTCCGTCTTGCTGGAAGACTGCGGATATGTTTCCTGTTCATAAAAAGGGAAGCAAACGCGACGTAAACAACTACCGGGGAATCACGTCGCTGAGTGCTGTATCAAAACTTTTTGAATTGGTTGTCATAGAGTCCCTAAATGCGTATTGCAAGCAATATCTAAGTACATATCAACACGGATTCATAACTGGGCATTCCACAACTACGAACCTGCTGTGCCTAACGTCTTACATCACAGACAGTTTGATTGCTCGGACCCAAACGGACGTTATCTACACAGATCTTACGGCAGCCTTCGATAAGCTGAACCACGAAATTGCGATCGCTAAGCTTGATAGGCTAGGGATCGGTGGAAATCTTTTGAGATGGTTTCGTTCATACCTTACGGAGCGCCAATTGACAGTAACTTTGGGTACTTGTCGCTCAGCAAGCTTCTGCGCAAAGTCCGGTATACCTCAGGGTAGCCATCTGGGACCATTGGTATTTCTCCTCTACTTCGACGACGTTCGCCATGTTATCACAGAGCCACGATTATCGTTTGCAGACGATCTGAAAGTTTTTCTGCGCATCCGCCCACTCGCCGACTGCCGTTCTCTCCAAAATCAGATTGACATTTTTGCTGACTGGTGTAGTCTAAACCGACTGGTGGTCAACCCAGCTAAGTGTACAGTTATTACTTTCTCACGCAAGAAACAACCGATTATTTTCAACTACAAGCTACTAGGCACGACTATCGAACGGGTGCACTGCGTGAAAGACTTAGGCGTTTTTCTAGACTCAAAGCTGACATACTCACACCATATATCGTATGTCGTCGACAAAGCGTCCAGAACGCTTGGCTTTGTCTTCAAGATTACTAAGAACTTCACGGACATTTACTGCTTGAAATCGCTCTATTGCTCTCTCGTACGATCTACGTTGGAATACTGCTCTGCTATCTTGAGCCCGAACTATTTACAATAATGGGGCCGAGCGAATTGAATCTGTTCAACGACGTTTTCTTCGCTTCGCGCTCCGTAAGCTGCCTTGGAGATACACACTCGTCTTCCAAGCTACGAGAATCGCTGCCAATTGATCAATATCGAGCCCTTACGTATCCGAAGAGATGTTTTCAGAGCCTTAACCGTCACCGATACTCTGCAAGGAAGAATCGACTGCGAAGCAATTCTGCAACAAGTGAACATTAATGTTCAACCTCGATCACTACGCAACAGTCTTATGCTGAGACTTCCACTTCTTCGAACTAATTATAGCATAGGGAGCGCTATTTACGGCTTGCAGCTAGTGTTCAACCGAGTAGCGTCGATGTTCGATTTCCACTTGACACGGAATATGCTTCGCCGAAGATTCTCTGCCTTTTTTGCTGACCGAAGGCGCTTGATGCCCAACAGCTAAGGGTAAAATTTAAGACTTATAAATTTTTAGTAACTTGACAATGCTTTCCTAGTTATTTTCGTTTGTAACTGTAGTAACTGTAGTATATGTATGTCGTCTGTATAATCTGTACTTTTTTTTACAACACATCATTGGGACTATTTCTAGAGTAACATTTGAAATGGGCCGATGTCCAAAACGTAAACAAACCAGAAAATGAATTTTAAATTTTGACCACCATTATTCAATTCATATTTAAGAAAATTGAAGTATTTTAGGCATTTATATTGTTCGCAATAACAATAGTTACTGTATCTCAGTATACAACATCCAAAATATGCGAAAAGCTTTCAAAATTATATGAAAATCGATAACAATATAATTTCATAAATTAATAAGCCTTTTTTTGTGATCTTTCAATGGATAGGCCCTTTTTGTTAAGCCGTTGTGCTTGTCATCAGAAATGGTAGGCCCTTTGCTAAGCCTTTTCGCAACGTCAAATAAATTCAAAACAAATCATCGGCCCTGCCTCAAGCAGTAGGGCCTAGCTTTGGTTTGAAATTTTTCAATCATCGGCCCTTCTACGTCACTAGGCTTATCAATGAAATGAAATAAATGAATGGTTGGCCGTTTTAGCGTGCGGGCCTATTAATGAATCGAAAAATTTCGTTGATCGGCCGTTTCGAAAATCGAGTTATTTTTAATGATTTTTCTCGATTATGCGGAACTTTCCTACACGATTAGTAGCTATCAAGCAGTGCTAAGGAATGGTATCAAAACCCGATTTGTTTACGTTTTGGACATAGGCCCATTTCAAATGTTACTCGAGATTTCTAGTCTGTTGATGCAACCATAACAAATAAACAAATAAACAAAGTGTATTTCACCTTGGTTCAATGTGTTATATACGTTAATTTCTGGTGTTTCAAATTTTGAAATGTTGAAAATATTTCACTATCTATTCAAGTGTATTGCACATTGAATCACACTACTGTTCAAAACAGATGGATTTAAAGTGTTTTGCATTTCAATACGATGTGACAAGGTAAACATCGAAAACAAGAGTTGTGACTTTATCCTATCAACCCGCCTCATAAATGAGAACAGCCGTGGCACAGTGGGATCGAACGAAGACTCCGGCAGCAGCACACCCCAACGATTAATTTTTAGAAACGGTAAAGTAGATGTCGATAAAGTAGAATATTGAACTATGATGTGCAAAGCTATTGATATCACCATATGAGGCACATAGAATCCAAGTGTGTCACAATTCAAATCCATAGTGTTCAGGCATGGTTCATAGCATAAGATTCACACATAAAATGAATGTGTTTCACAATAAGCACAGAATTAAATGTGAGACACATGATGATGACGTGTAGAATTTTTTGAGTGTATCGAAAAATACTGGACAGTAATTAAACGGCATCTTAAGAAAGATGGAAGAAAAGCAAGTTCTGTTGACTGCTTCAAGAAAATTTAGTCTGCAGCACAACGAAAAGTTAAGAAGAAAGTTGTGCAGAATCTAATGGGCGTTCTTCAGAAATGAGAAGTAAACATTCAAACTCACGTGAAATCGGTTATATGTATGTCGATTTTCATATATATATATATAAACATATGAATATGTTCGAACATAAATATTTTTTTTTTTTTTTTTGGGAAACAGGTGTCTACTTTCATTAATGAACAGTCCTTATAAAGACCATTGCAACATCGTCATCAAACGATGTGCGACAAAACAAAAATTGTATCACTAGTGCTTCATTCACTGCTGATAAACAGTCTGTCATTTTGTATTGACGATCAAAGCATGTTGCTAGTTACCTCACTATGATTGTCAAGACAATACATATCATGTCACTAAGGGTTTTTGTATAGGGCACTCATCCTGCTCATTTTATAGTAGTGGTTTGTTCTTATTGCACGAAGTGTGTTTGAAACTGCACCACACTGCCAAAAGATCTTGCAAGCAGTGTTGCGGTCGACTTTATTGTTTTGAAAAATATGACGTGCTTATTTTTTTAGTTATTCACGAGGTCAATTCAAAAACAAATAGCGCATACATCACAATCTTATAAAAACGGAATAATTTAAAAAAAAATCATTCCTTGATTTGTTCAAAAAAATTTAATGGGAAAATTTATAACATATTTTATGTTCCAAAGTTCTGGTAAAACATTTATTTTTTCTCTGTTCGGGACCTAACACCACTGCGACCAGTAATTTGATCTATTGTAGTATATCCCGTGTCCTTAATTTAGTGCATGTCGTATTACTCCATCACTATTGAGAAATGATGAAGTATTCGTTTTTTTTACAGTTGTCGCAAGGATCCGACTCTAATTGAAAGGTCCCGCTATTTATACCCTTCGGAGTGTTGAAACACCCTCCAAAGGCGCGTCCCTTTGTCAGTCAAAATTGGATTCCTTAGCAACACAATTTAGGAATGACACCGATAATGACTATGCATTAGAACCCTAGTCCTAATCACTTCAAACTAGGGAACAACGAATAGAAGATTAGGAGTCATATAGATGAAGACTGACTAACTCATTTTTTCCTTGTTTCAAGATCTTCCTCGGTGGACAAAGCTGAGTCTTGTCACTATCAACAAGGCATAAAAAGTAACAAGGCCTAAGATGTGTTGCTTTGATTACTGAAAAATCCTGTTCCCCTAGTTTGAAGTAGTCAGGACTAGGAATCGGTGGTAGATCTTACATCCCGTAACGTACCACGAAAAGGTGATCTACCCACGATCTATCCGGCGTTACTAAAAAAAAAACCTGTAACTTTTTGACGAAATATGATAGAGACCTGAAAATTTCATCACTTTTCCTAACTTTCAGAAACGAAGATTTTGCTGTCAAAAAAGCTTTCAACGACCTCTAAGAGTGGCACACTTCAAAAAAGTGAAACATTGTGCATTAGGGTCTGAAAAGACGAAGCCTAAAGCTCGCTCCCAAAAATTTAGAATGCACCCCGCCCAGGATTTGTTTTTCTATTTTGACCATTTAGGCTACCTGGTACCGATTCCGATAGGACTCAAAAGGACACTTCCAAAACCTCATCTACTGATACCGTCTATGGATCAAAAGTTATGATTTTTCAGCCGGAAGTAAATAGAGATCATGCCATGGACCAAAAGGTTGATCTTATCACATCTGGATACCCGGAACTGGTTCCGTCAGGGCCTCAAATAGAACACTTCCAAAACCTCATGTACTCTCACATGTACTGGTACCGGCCGACGGCTCCAAATTTATGATTTTTCATCCGGAAGTAAATAGACATCATGCCACGAACACACAGGTGGAAATGGTCACATCCGGATACCCTGAACCGTTTATGGCAGGGCCCCAAAAAGGATACTTCCTAAACCTCATGTACTGGTATCGTCCGACGGCTCAAAATTTTTGATTTCGCATACAGAAGTAAATAAACATCATGCCATGGACCAACAGGTGGATCTGGCCACAGCCGGATACACAGAACCAGTTTCAAAAAAGTTCAAAAATATCGATTGATGACTTTTTGATGATTGCGACTACATATTTTATGGCAACGATTATCAAAGGCCATGTGTCATTTTGGCCAAACAACTTAATAGTAAGGGCTCTATTATACAAACAAAATTATGAAATGTTTTATTTGTCACATGATAGGTTTCTAACGCAAAAAGAAATTGGCCATTTCCAACGCCTGTTCCAGATCATCAAAAACCAGAAACTGTTGCTTCAGGATGAAAAATAATAACTTTTGAGCCGTTGAACGGTACCAGTATATTATGAGGTTTTGGAAGTGTCTTTTAAGAGCCTAACCCGAACCGGTTCCGGGAATCCGGATGTAGCCAGATCCACCTTTTGTTCCATGGTATGATGTCTATTTACTTCTGAAAGAAATATTATCAGTACATGAGGTTTTGGAAGTGTCCTTTTTGTGATTCTGCCGTAACCAGTTCTGGGTATCTAGGTGTGGCCAGATCCTCCTGTCGGTCTATGGCATGACGTCTATCAACTTCTGGATGAAAAATCATAAATTTTGAGCCATCGGACGGTACCAGTACATGAGAATTAGGAAGTTTCGTTTTTGGGCTCTTTCGGAACCGGTTCCAGCTATCCGAATGTGGTCAGACCTACCTGATGGTCCATGGCATGATGTCTATTTACTTCTGGACAACCACAAAAATGGAAAATATCATAGTCCTATATAACGCATTTGATTATTATTTAGATATAGCCGGAAAATGTTTTGCTGAATACGGGCCTTAAGACTAGCAATGACCTGACACATGCGACACATCAAAACACATGAAGATTCGAAAACAAGATCAATGATGATCATATTGAGTGTCCACATTGCACAGTTGGTCAGGAATTAAATTTAGTAGGAATAATAGTAGGATTGCATCCAATTGAGTAGACGTCTTGGTGAAGTTTCTTGGATTAATTAGGCCTACAATTTGGAGGTTAAAAATAGTTCAAGTTTTGGCCGCAAAGATGACGCAGCGATACAAACTTTTTTTTCGCAAGATAGAGGTTTGACCTCTATACTGAATAGACCAAAGTCATAAATGCTATACATCTTCAAACAACTGCGATATAAGGGAAATCGATGTAATGTCGGCCTAAATGTTCTTAATTTGGACCCATACATAAATTCAGCAATCGACTAAATTTTCAATAACGACCAAAAAAACTACAAGGGACCCTTATGGGGTTGTTCGCAATGCCGGCGTAGGACTACGTTGTCTTATATAAAAAAAACCTTTTATTAACTGCAGCAGGAGCTTGTGTTTTGTGTACGAATAGGAATTTGAACGGGGTTATCTCTATTTATACTCTTTAGTATGACGCGCTTGACATAGATGGCCCATAGAAACTCACGAAGAGCTATTGATTCTTATCAATAGCGGTGCAGCTTCTTCTTTCTTCTATGGATGCTCATGTTGGCTGCAGCTCGCTGCTTGCAGGCAGCTTTTCGTTGTGTACTGGAGAACAAGGTTCAACGCCACGTGCCGAAAGCACTGCTGCTGCTGCTGATGCCGACGACCGGACATCACCACACACGATAATTGGAACTGAATCCGATCAGCGGTTGAGGTCAGTCTTGATCGCTAGCAGCTTGCGGAGAGCCTTTCGTTGTGTACTGGAGAACACCACGACTCACCACGCAGTGATTGAATAAACACCGTTTGGTGAGAGTGTACCCCATTAGGCATAAATACGTTAGGCATACGGACGTTAGGCATACGGACGTTAGGCATAATGGACGTTAGGCATAAAGTCATTAGGCATAATGGACGTTAGGCATAAAATACCTTGCTGCTGTGCAACTCTAGAAACCTGCTTAACCTGTAAACCTGTAAACAATGCTTAAATTAGGCTCAGCGTTGAATAAAAAATGATACAAGTTAAACAAACATTGTTTATTTAATAAGCACAGTTTGGAATCCATTATTTATCATATCATAAGTGACGTATCTACATATTTACTTAGATCCATGATTAGTAGCGATAGTGGTTAAGTAATCTTACAATGAAACTCAGCTTAGTTTTGAACTATATCTTGAAATCAATCGCATCTAGAAATAAAAAAATCACACATTTGTTGTAATATATTCTTACACACATATTGCAAAAGTCAAAGAAGAAAAGGTTTTCCTCAAAGAACAGCTCATGAAATAAAGAATGGTGAATTCTGTGATTTTTCATTCAATAACAAAAAAACAGCCAAGGTTGAGAAAAATATGATGCCAAAGAACAGCTCATGAAATCAAGAATGGTTAATTCTGTGGTTTTTCATTCAATAACAAAAAAACATACCTGCTGCTTCCAGGATTTCCTGCCATACTTTTCGATACAACGATTCTGATTTTGTTGTCATCAGAATGAAAACTAGCGGAACCGTCTGCTGATGTGAGGGAGCGATACTTCCATGAACAGTGACGAGTTGCCGAAACAAACAAGGAACTGTGGTAAACGTACCATCTGTAACCCAATACTTTGCCTGTCCAAGACGTCGTAAATGAGTTCCAAAAATTAAGGCTCTTTCATTATTGTCACCGAAGTCAGCAATCAATAGACGGTCTCCATTATCATCCTTCTGGAATTCACCGGGTAGATTATGCCTAACGTCCATTATGCCTAACGTCCTTTATGCCCAACGTCCATTATGCCTATCGTACATTATGCCTAACGTCCGTATGCCTAACGTACGTATGCCTAACGTACGTATGCCTAACGTACGTATGCCTAACGACCTATGCCTAACGACCGTATGCCTAACGTCGTGCAACCGTTTGGTGAGACCAGATGCACTTAAACTTTGAAATCTGTGTTAGGGAAATTGCAGGCAATCGGTGATAATTTTTCTGATCGATTGGTGATAAAATTATTGAAATTGGTCCAGGGGCAGCTGAGTTATTAACGTTCAAAATCTTTCATAATTTTGTTACATGTTCCATTTTCGATTCTCACAAAGTGTACCCCCATATAGAAATCAAAGACGTAGCCCTACGTCAAAATATACATCAGTACCGTCCCAATGACACGTTCATCTAAATAAAATTCATAAATAGTAGATTTCTAGCGATGGGCCCAATCTTAGATCCTTAGGCCAATATTAGAGCCATTTCCCCTACGAAGTTTTATAAAATTAGCCTGAAATTTCTGTAATTAGTATTATATTTTGAACAATTGTTCAAAAGAATAGTTTTATAATTTTTCCACGATTGGTACTGATCAATCCAATCTTTGCCTGATCATGGCTATCGTTTTTATAGTACTGAAAAATATGCAAGGGAAATGGCTCTAATGTTGGCCTACGGATCTATCATCGCTAAAAATCTGCTATTTATCAATTTTATCTAGATGAACGCGTCATTGGAACGGTACTAATGGATATTTTTTGTCGTTATTGAAAATTTTGTCGATTTCAGAATTTATGTATGGGCCCAAATTATAGGCATTTAGGCCGATATTTCATATGATATTTGAAAACAATAAATACATGATTTTCTCAATGATGTTTCTATAACATGAGCAAGTAGGTTAGTTCCGGCTTCTACTGGAAGGTCTTTCCTAGTTTCTTCAAGATTCCCCTGAAAATGGCTACTCCTAGAAAATTCTTCCGATTTCCGAATCCTTTCTGGCTGTGTGTCAACCAATGTTTTTCCGAAAGTTTGGTTAAATTTTCTACAGTCGTTCTTCAATATATTTCTTGAAAGTTCCCCGGATGTTCTTCCGACTTTTCATAGAACTTTCTTCATAAGCTAGTTCTTACATTCCACGTAAATTTCTTCCGATTGGAAGTAAATTTTCTGTTCTTAGCTCTAATGCTTATATTAAAATTTTAATTAAAACTGTGAATACCGATAAATACCGATATTATAAAACCTTTGATACCTCTAAGCTTTAAAATAAACTTACAACGCTGCTCCCAGGTCTACACAATCCGGCACTGGGTTCCAAACGATTCACGTGATTATTTCGCATCTTCTTGGCTCTATGATTCAACTGAAACTTCATGCCTGCCCTAAACTTAAAGCTCTTTTCGACAAGAATCCCATGGCCTCCAATTTAAGCCAGCTCTTATATCATCCCATCGCCATCACATGTGGAAAATTTTCTGACCCATACGAAATTCGACATCCACGGATAGGCCAGTACATTCACAAAGACGGGAAAAACCTTCGAACGACTTCCTCCTCAGCATCGCAAAGATCCGCAGATGATGACGACCACTCGAAGCGAATTTGTATTCTCACACGTCACTCCGCACCTAAATCCTAATCCGGAGCTTAAAGGAACGATGAGACCAACCAACGCCAGTGCCCAAAGATTCGCACTTGATTAGTGCGCCTACTGCCGTTCGTCATAATCTCCACCATCACTAAAAACCACCCAAATGATGCATTGTTTCTGTGAGTGTGTATCTTTCCCACTTTTCCCGCCTACTTGGCAACATCATCTGCCGGTCTCAGTTGGCGTAGGTATTTCATAATCGAGATTATAAAATCTGTTTACAATCATTGTTTTGGCGATGGTGGAGTTCGCGGTGCTGCTCAAATTTGGATTACCATTACTCAGCAGTGTGAATGTTGCGAGTGTGTCATGCACAAACAACCGCCATTGGAGCTTTGGATGAGCAGCAATTGCTTCCTCCTACCCAGCTGAGCCTACTCCTTTGAGTTTGGTTTTTCCTTTTCGGTTCGAAATTCACCCCCGCAAAAGAAGCAATGGCAGAGTCGGCAATTGAAGCATCAGTGTTGCTGCAGCTTCACATAACCTTGAATTGGTAATTGTTATTGTTATTATAATTATTATGATTAACATCGGAAAAAAAGAAGGAAACGAGACAAAATACAGAGCTTTGCACTTAGTTTGTGGCACTATTTGTGATGGCGGCAGTCGTGGTAGAGTAAATATGTGGAGACGAATGAGGAAGACGATTTCGGTATCGGTTGGTTTTGATTGACGCGGTGACTGACAGATACTGAAGGCGACAATAATAATGGCCACACTGACTGTTTGGTTGTTGATTTAAATAAATCAAGAAGTGGTTCGAAGCTAATGGAGCGTAATTCTGACAACTAATTCAACTGAGTTATTCTTAAGCGTATTAGCGTATAAGCGTCTATTGAAAAGTTAAGTTATTTATCCTGAAAATAATTATTATTGTTTCTAATATTCTTGGAACTAGCTTCTAGCTATTGATCAGCGTCATGTCAACGTTGTCTGTAAACTCGGGAGCCCATGTGCTTCTACCGGAAAAACACGTTTCCATAGATTTTTACGTTGCCTGGTTCTTGCTTCAGTACATCCGACGATACGTCGAATCCAGTTCATTCCACTCACCTCTACCAACAGAAGATTTCCCTTTCATTCCCGGGGCGCTCGGCTAAAGACAATCAAACCACTTCTTCGAACGTTGATTTCGAAAGTCAACACACAGAATACAATGAACTGCGCTGTTGTCATGACACCCGGTGAACTAGAGCAAAATCTAGTGCTCCCTTCGGTTGGCAAAGTGGGAAAAAACTCGTTTCTAGATGCCAGCATGACATGGGCTTGATCTCTCCAGCGGAGATACTTATGGGAGGTCTGATTTTATTGGAAAAGGCATGACAACAATAGCACAACGGCTCACAAAAGTGAACAATCCACATTTTTATGCGTCTGGCAGCAAAATGCAAAAATTCTTGCCCTCTCCCTCGAAATGCACACTCGCTTTACCCTTTTTTATTTGTATAAGATCGGCAATCTAGTACTCCTTGGTGGCGAGTAGGTACATAAATATCTTGAGAAACTTGAACCTACATTTCTGGCATGCTAATCTCGCTTGGTGCAGAGATTGTGCCAAGCGAGATCAACATGATGGCATAGAGGCTGAGACTGGAACTGACGCACGTCTCGACTGCATGCGACTCATGCGACTGGTTTCTTGTTTTTCGATCCAAACCGGGTAGGCACACATAAATTGTCTCCTTCCAGATGGAGGTTTCACTTTTGTTGCATTGCTGCCTGTACTGTGTGCATAATTCTGATGAAAAGCACTTACAGCTTAGCTTATTTAAGCAACCTCTCGAAGTAGCCATATTTCTTAAAGTTCCGCAAACACTCAAGAATCGCCACACAGCTTGGACGTTGGCGACACTCGTGCCAAATAACGAGCATCCACCGCGCTTGACTGTAGCCACCTGTGCCGAAGTTGATTATTTATTTAAATCTATGCAGATTTTCCCTGTTTGGTTATTTTCGCTTGAGATCGTCGATATCAAATGAAAAGCACGAAGAAGAAAAACAACTCGAAGAAAGAGGTAAAAATGTCAAGGTCAACTAGAGGTGTCAGACAATAAAAGCAAAAGTGGTATCGGTTTTTCGGCGGCTTTGGCACGTTTGGCTCGGTGGTGGTGATCCAAGGCGCGCTGTGAGTTCAATTTTTATTATGGGCAGCTGAGGAAGACTTGTTTGGCCGGTTGGTGTAATTTATGCAACCAACAAAACCGGAGACATGATTCATCTTATCCATAAATGGGCTAAATCATACACGGATGGTATGAAAATCGGGACTGTTACTTAAGCTGAACAGTTCATGGAAGATTAAACATGGGTGTTTGTGCAAAGCGTCTAGTACATGTTCAATTGCCCTATAGGACTTTAAAATGCACAACTAACGTAGAGTGCGCCACGCGAGTTCCAGAGGAAACATTAACCAAACCGTTTGTTTAAATCAAAATAAGGATTTTTCACAAAGCAAATTAAAGCATTTTTCATTGAAAATATTTCCAATTTCCATCGGTAATTATCTTATTGTACGATTTTCCAAAGACCTAAACTGATTTGCACCTAAACTATTCACACACAAGAAATCTGAAAGATCATAACTAAGGTACTATTCTAATTTTCCATTTTTCTCAACAAAAATCAGTGATGGCATAATCATTAGCTAAATTATAAGCTGAGGGTTGAATCGACGCTAAAATGAATCAGTTGCACCTCGTTTTCTTTGAAAAGGAAGGTATAATAATGCTATCTCTTTTTTCTCCTCACCGATGGCAGACACGAAGCGACTGCTGCCAGCCGTTATGGATGTTTCAGTTGCGTTCGGGTGTACAGCAAAAATCATGAAACTCAATCTCACCACAGTTTTGTCTTGTTTTGTCACAGCTGGTGAGTTTTGTTAGTTTGATATTTCGAGCTGCGATATCACGTTTGCAATATCAACCGCAGTTGTTTGCTTGTTGATTTTTGTCTACGAAAATCAAGCGTGATCTCGGGCATTAATGAGATTTGATTTTTTGATATTTTCTCAACACTGACAAAAATATTCCAGAACACCAGCAGGATCCTTGCAAAAACGATACAGAATTAAATTTTTCAAATGTAGATCAAGTTTTGGAGCATGTCGGATGAATAATCATTTATCAGAAAAGTGAAAAAGTGTTCCGAGGAGGACGAAAGTCCCAGATTTATTCAATTTTTTTTTCCAAAAATATCTTTTAGTTTGATGAATTTATTTATTAGTTTGCGATCAAGAGCACATTGCTCTTCAAACCTTGTGTTCTCAATCCCTACCCTGCCATCCATTTGTTACAATTTGTTACCCCTAACCTCGAGATAGTAATCGGCCCCCGCTCTACTAACGTTAGTTATAAGTAATTTTGTAACCCAAACGATGAGTATGGCTCCGCAAAGCTACGACAAATGAGCCTGGAAAAATAAACGCATTAAAAAAAATGAATTGATTTAAATCCATGCAAATTTATTTTATCCGAAATAATCGCGTTCAAATCTTTAAAATGAATAATATCGTCTTTTTATCGATCACATCTCTAATATATCGGGTCACATCTCTATCTATCACATGACAGATTATTTATCATTACAACTAACGACTCTCTTCTGTTTTTTTTTTTCATAAGGGCCTATGCCGAAAACGTAAACATCTTCCGCGAATTTCTCGAAGATGAAAACTCGCTCAAGTAAAATATCACAATGATTGTGTAGAGGGAGAGTCCTCCTATCCGATAGAATTAGAGGACTTTCATGCAAAAACTTTGAATTAGGGGAATTTAAGAAGGAAGCCATTGTTTACGTTTACAACATTGTCCCTTGTCAGTGTCGAGATGTTGAGGTGGTTTTCGTCAGAGTTCGATGAGGAATGTGGGTGCTTCGAGTTCACGATTCGCAACTTGGATAACGGGTTCTATCCAAATAGGTGCAACCGACGTCTGACCGAGCAGCACCAGATTTGCTTGGATACTTGCATGGCTGAGAATTATGAAATAATTGAGCATCCTCTGAGTCAGTAAGACCAAACGAGTTTTGGTTGACGGCTGGATTTCGGGAGTACTCGGTGAGGGGTTGTCTCGATCTTGCGAGGTTGGTTGTTGGTTGGGAGCGGTATAGGTGGAGTGACGGAGTTAAGCTTCTTCTTCTTCTGCTGCTGATGGGTTGCGAACCGGGGAGTGGTTAGGGGATTTGCGAGGCGGTCGTTGATATTTAGGTATATTAGCGCGATCGGAATCTATGGATCAGAGAATGGGACGGCGGTCATGGACCAGAGACAGAGTGCAGATTGGCTAATTTGACCCCGGGGTGGATGCTAGTCCTGCCCTCGATGAGTTCTTTCAGACGTTGGAAGTCAAGTTAGAGAACTGAGAAGTGCATCTGCTGGATCCTTTTCCGGTCATGTTTCCAGCGTCCGATCGCCTGCCACTGTTTGGGGTCCAAGACTGCATCAACTGCTGAACGGAATATCGGCAGGTAAGGGTGGTTTTGTTGTTACTCCTGGGAAGAGTATATTGGCCTATAAGAATTTGCCACTCGATTTGCGTTTTTTTCGAGACTGACCGAATACGAAAACCGCGCGATCATGAAAGTGACAGTAAACATAAACACACTAAAACATATTAGAGTAAAGAGATAGATAATTCTAACTCATCCAAGATTATCAAAGAACAGTGGATGAAATCGGATGATATAGTCAGGCGGTTTTTGAACCGGGACGGGACTTGACAATCCTGCTCCTCACTCTTCTGTATGTTTTTGATGAATGGGGTCCGTCGTTACATTCCCCCGCCCGTAAACCTTGGTGATCTTCTGGAGTTCCAGGAGCTGTTGAACCAGGTTTACCACTGTCCATGACGTCCAAAACAGCTAGTTTCACAGCTGGTCGTCGAAGAAATCCCGTTGCAGTGCGTACGAGCACTTGACGTACTCTCCCGTCCTTGCCAGGAAACACCTGCTCGATGCGTCCTCTCAGCGTCCACTAAGTCACCGACTTCAAGATCCTTCTCTTCCTCAAACCATTTGCACCTGCAAGTGATAACGGGCAGGTATTCTTTCACCCATCGCCGCCATAGTATAGTTCAAGCACAACATGTGAAAAGGGCATACAAGCTTTTTGTAAACAAACCCTTTTTTCGCCACCCATATGACACCAACGCAAACCTTTAACATCACCGGGTAGGGGAAACTTTCCACTTCCCGATGAAATTGCTGGTTTGCCTAGGCGACCCTTGGTTGGCGAGAAAAGGGCCTACAAAGGTTTGTTTACAAAAAGCTTGTATGCCCTTTTCACATGTGGCTCTTGAGTTATCCACGGGAGCCGTGGGATTAATGTTGACCCCAGTAGAACTGCCCAACAAGAAATGATTGGCAGTCAAAGCCTCCTAATCAGCTGATTCCAATGGTACGAAAGTGAGCGGCCTACTATTGATCATCGCCTCGGCTTCTAGGATCACGGCATCCAAAACTGCCCAAGTTGCCACCTTAACCGACCGAACTAGTCGTTCCCATACGCCTCCCATATGGGGCGCAGCAGGTGGGATGAATTTCCAGCTGATTTCCGCGCTCGTGAAAGTAAGCGCTAGGGATTCTCGATTTCTGCTTTGAGCTCCCGACTTGCACCTTGGAAGCACGTCCCATTGTCAGAATAGAACTCTCAGGGTGGACCCCGGCGAGACACGAAGCGACGCACTGCCATGATGCAGGATTCCGTGTTCAGAGAATGTACCACCTCCATGTGCACTGCTCTTACTGTCAGGCAAGTGAACAGGGCAATCCACCGTTTAGCGAGACTTCGACCGACTCTAACGTAGATTGGCCCAAAGTAGTCAAGTCCGACGAATGAAAAGGGTCGAACGAAGGAAGTGAGGCGTATCTTTGGTAGTGGGGCCATTGCTGGAGGTCTTGGAGCAGCTTTGGAAACACGACACCAGACGCAATTTTTTGAGACTTTCTCCACCAGCGATCTAAGCTTAGAAATCTCGAATCGTTGGCGGATCTCGTTGACGATGGTCTCTTGATTGGCATGGTTGAAGCGGCGATAGAACCAATCTACGATTAGGCATGTTATTGGGTGGTTTCTTGGCAAAATCGTTGGAAACTTAGCTTCGGTTGGGACACAAGGAGCGGCACCGATTCTGCCACGCATCCTCAGGATCCCATGATCATCCATAAAGGGTTATGTCTTGTAAATTGGGCTGGATTTGTGCACAATACGATGTCGTTTCTCGGGTGGACCCTGTGACTCGGCGAGGATAGATAATTCTTCCGCAAACGTTTCCTTCTGAGCGATCTTCCACAGAAGTTCTTCGGCCCGTTTTAGCTCCTCTTGGGTGAGGACATCTAGCCGCAGACATTCTTGGTGTTTCTTACGGCAACAGTTGTCCACGTAGCGCAAAACAAAGGCCACGGTTCGCTGACGCTTCGGTGTGAGGTGACTCAAGAGCGTGGTAGCAGGGCGAAGTTCTTCTTTCGTCGGCGTTGAAGGATGCTGTTCCGGCCATGATTTTTCTGGTTCGAAAAGGAAAGCAATGGTCCGTTGTTCCATTTCGTTGCTTGGTCGGCAACGTTAAGTTTGGTGCGAACCCATCTCCACTCCGAAGGATTTGTAGACATCAAGATTTCTCCGATACGGAAGGCTACGAATTTATGGTACCGGTCGGAACGAATCCATGACAATACGGTACTCGAATCGCTCCAGAGAAACCTGCGAGACACCGGTATGCTATGATGGTTCTGAAGAGTCTCCAACAGACGGGTCCCAAGCACGGCGGCGTTTAGTTCAAGCCGAGGAATGGATAGGGTTTTGAGTGGAGCGACCTTTGTTTTGGAACCGATAAACACAAGCGGCACATGAGAACGCTGCTTCGCTGGCATCGCAGAATCTCCAGGCCATCAACATTTCCCGGAAGCGCTGACCGGAAATAACATCTCGGAATACGAAGTAGATCCAGCGTCGGAAAAAGGCTCGTCCAGGTACGCCAGCGTTTGTACAGGTCTTTGGAAATGGTAACGACCCAATATGTACCTCTGGCCCAAATTTCCTGAATCAGGATTTTGGCATGAACGAGGAAAAACGAAATAAGTCCTAGTGGATCGAACAAGGTCATCACCACGTTAACTACTTCGCGCTTCGTAGGGACATGTCTGTCTTCCATAGGTGAAAACACTGTCTTCTGGCAACCATTGCATCCCTGCAAGCACTGATTCGACATATCCTCCTCTCCCCAGTAACTAATTCTTGCTTTCGTCTGCTGCAACTTCGCCGATCCCACGCAGAGCATCCACTTCATTGGATATGAAGTGTCATAGCGTGAATCCTCCCATCGAATGCACCACCTTCATCTCATTCGCTACATCTATCGCTTCTTGGACTGTTCGAAAGCTAGCTATCGTCGACGTAGTGCTTATTGATTATGGCTTCAGCAGCACGGGGAAATTTGTTGGAGAATTCTTGGACATTCAGATTCTTCACATATTGGGCCGACGCTGGAGAACAAGTCGATCCAAACTTGGCCACGTCCATGATATAGACTTGCGGGTAGTCGGAAGGTCAACCGCGGAACACAAATCGCTGAGATAAGCAGTCCGGATACCGGATTCCTAATTGGTGGAGCATCTCCATCAGGTCTCCAGACACTGCCACTGGAAACTGCCGGAATTGGCATAGAACCTTCGGAAGTGGCGTTAACAGATCCGGCCCTTTCAGAAGTTTGGAGTTGAACGAAGCTTCACCTATTTTAGCTGCTGCATCCCAGATTAATCAGATCTTGTAAGGTTTCTTCGGACTGGTTACGACTCCTAGAGGTAGGTACCAGACCCGGTTTGCCGGTATAGACGTCAGCTCCGTAAGAGAGGCCTTGTGCGCATAGCCTTTGCGCTCGTAGTCAGCTATCTGGTTGCGTACTTGCTCCGTCAAACATGGATTTACGTTCTAACGACTCTAGACGGCGGACCGCCATCGGATAACTGTCAGGGAAGTCAAGATCGTCAAACTTCCACAACAACGCCGTCTCAAAACGAGATACTTCTACCGTGCGGCGTTGATTTCCACACGTCTGACCGATAGCCATCCACACAAGCTATCTCACCTGTATAAAACATTCCCAATCGATAGAACTCGGCACGATCTGGCTCGACAGTTTGATTACGACATCGTGTAATCAAATTGAACATGAAAAATCGACCTTACAGCTTTACTTCCCTTCCGAAGGCAGACGTGGTGAGAGATTTTATGCCTCAGAACATCCCGGTGGTGCCGGCTGGGATTGAACCAAGACCTGCTGGGGTGAGAGGTAATCATGCTTACCACTACACCACCGGCGCCGCACTCAGAATTTCTTCTCGGAAGTTCTCTGAACTTCTCGTCGGAAATTTTGTGAGGTTCGCATCGGAAGTTTTCTAAATTTTTCGTCGCATGTTCTCAGTACTTCTCTGAACTTCTCCTAGGATGTTCGCTGAAGTTCTCCTCGGAAGTTCACTGCACATCTTGTTGGAAGTTCTGTGAACTTCTCTTCGGAAGTTTTGAGTACTTCTGCTCAGAAGTTCTCTGATCGTACTATGAACAATAGACTGATGCAAAACTTGACTTTTTCGCTCCACAGTGCTTAAATGGTTTCAAATCGGGTCCTGATTAGCCTCCCAAAGTTACAATTCATTTGGTTATAAACAGATTTCGCACAAGCCATTTGAAGTTTACATGTAAATTACTATGGGAAATCTCAACTTTTTGTTCATTGCCTTCTAGTATTTTTCCATATTGAGCTGCGAAACAGTTCGATAGCCATTATTATAGAAAATTTTCTCAGCTACAACTTTGCTGAAGATCGTTTCTATGTAAAACGAGACAGCAAAAAGTTATTAATTATTTAAGAGATTGGTAAACTTATGACATGATCAAGCAGCTGCTCTGTCGGCAACACTGTAGTTTGCAGTGTGACATAGTAGCCATGATATTTGTGTCCTATTCAACGCCCCAGAAACACCAATGTTGCCTGCTGAGCAGTTGATTGAGCATGATCATAAGACATCAGCGCATTGAACCATTGATAACTTTCGATCCTTGCATTTAATCAAAAAGTGGTCTTGCGCAAAGTTGTAGCTGGAAAAATTTCCTACAAGTAGAGTTGAAAATTTTTGAAGCAGACCGATATGGTGAATTATTAGATAGACATGAACAAAAATCTTGGTTTTACCATAGTAATTCCCATACAAACTTCAAATGGTTTGTGCCATCTCAGTTTCTCACCAAATGGGTTCAAATTTTGAGAGGTTAGTCAGGATCCGATTTGGAATCGTTTAAGTATTGTGGAGCGAAAATTTCAAATTTTGCATCACTCTAATGAACATCTCGTCAGAAGTACTAATAGCTTCTTGTCGGAAATTCTCTGAATTCCTCGTCAGAAGTTCTCAGAACATGTTGTCCGAAAATCTTGGATTTCCTCATCGGAAGATCCCTGAACTTATCGTCGGAAGTTCTCAGAACCTCTTGTCGGCAGAACTTTTGTGAACTTCTCAATGGCAGTACTGTGAACTTTTCGTTGGAACTTCAGGGAATTTCAATGAAGTTCTGTGAAATCGTCAAAAGTTCTGTTTACTTCCTATTGGAAGTTCTGTGAACCACCAGTCGGAACTTCGGGGAATTTACAATAAGTTCAGTGAACTTCTCGGAACTTCTTTTTAGAAGATCTCTGAACTTGTCGTCGGAAGTAATCTGAATCTGTCGCCGAAAGTTACCTAAACTTTTCGATGGGACTTCTAAGAAATTCTGTTAACTTCTTGTCGGAAGTTCTTTGAACTTCTTGTTGGAAGTTCTCTAAACTTCTCGGCGGAAGTTTACCGTACTTTCTAACTTCAGTGAACTTCAATGATGTTCTATGAATTTTAGTGAAATTGAATGAAGTTCTGTGATTTTTTCGCCGGATATTCTGGGAACTTTTTGTTGGAAGTTCTGTGTACATTCGTCGGAAGTTTTGTGAACTTTGCATCGGAAGTTCTCTGAACTTTGCATCTGAAGTGTCCACCCCAAAATGACGGGAGAGTTCTCTCTTTCGAATGGTAACACCTGACAAAGACACCTTGTACGGGTGCGGGAAATACAAATCTGAATCTCGGCGAACAGCAGGTCATTAGTAACCGACCCAGGGCTTGGCGATAAATTTGTACCACTTGTAGTGATGGTTCAAAAAATTAATTAGGATCTTGAACCAAAATGTACACTTTGGAGGCCACAGGGTGGCAGATCCGGAACATCTGTGGTAGTGGTCAATTCGTGAAATTGATTCCACGATTTTCTTTTGAAAGCACTTGTAGTGTTGCGATTTCTTTTGAAAGCACTTGTAGTGTTGCTACATCAATTAATTTGGCTCCAGAATGAGCAATCTAATAAGTATGCTATATTACGTCAAAGTCCAGTTTCTCAAGTGCTATTGGGTCATGATGTTTATGAATAACGCACTCTTTGAGCGCAATGACATGCCTTTCCATATGTAATATAAATCTCGCAACACTTACTTTTTTGCGCAAAGTCCCGTATTGGCACCTTTCTTTACTATATGGCATAAAAAAGGCACATCAAAGGCTAATTTTAATTATAATAACTCGCAACATCATCGCACGCGCGCCCGGACAGCGCATTCAGATGCCATATTAGGCGCCGAGAGAAGCTTCAAGAGATGAGCCGCCCCGTCGCGTCTTAAGCCCATAGAAGACAATCATAGACCGGCGGCGGCCGAACACCGTGAACGGCACGAGATCGCAATAACAGATCTGTAATTGCCCAATTACAGTCACACACTACTTGTACGCTCACTGAGGTCCGAATGTGTACTGCAACAACCTGCTTGGCTGTGTCAGCAATGACCATTGCATGTAGGAAAACATGCACAAATCCGTTCACAACGATTTAACCAAAGGATTGTGCAACTGAATTCAGATGAATCCTGCCTCAGTTGTTGGGGTGGACTGTACGGAAAGCGGGGTGCGTGTGCTCCGTAGCGAAGAGTACCTTAAAGGTGATGGAAGCGTGTGATTGGAATGTAGGAATTTACTGACCCATACAACAACTATTATGCAATTAGTTACACTTGCTTAGGCGAAAACAAAGTGTGAGGAAATACCTCAAATGCCCTAACCCATCAAGTGTGAGCTAGGTAAAAGAGTGCGCATTTGATTGGTATTGTCGCATTAATGGCCCTTCGGTCAATTTCAACTTCTGTTCAATTTTAACACTACAGTACTCTAACGGAACTATCAATCTACCCTGTTCAGAACTTTCTCTAGCTAATAAATTATCGCCCTAAAGTTTCACGTTGATATTGGTAGAGCATTACCTCCCAACTCTGATCATCGTAAACTTCACGTATGAAGTAACAAAACACTGTTCAAAACACAATTACATTAGCGTTTGATTGAATGTGATGTCTTCACCCTATTTCATGACTTTTCAACGACCTAAAAATTGACCTTCCATCCAACAGAACATTCCAAGTTCGGAGAATTTAGGCCACGGCATCTTCCCGAAAACCACCGTCGTGAATCACCCCCTCGCCTCAATTCTTGACGCAAACGTGCATTCCGAACTCCCCCATCGGGTCCGCGGATATTTCAGCAGATTTCAGTCAAGTCATTGCCTCTTTAGCAACACAAAAAAAAAAAAAAGAAAAAAGTTCGCGAGTGATGAGGGCGGAAAAGTAACTGCACTTTGATTGACAGCTTGAAACAATGCCGTGGAGACCGAGTTGTTCACGAAGCAAGCTTTTTTTTTCGGGGGGTGGTTGATTTAGTCACCTCTTTCGAAAAGGCAGTGCTGTGTTGGAATGCTGTTTTAGTTAGTTGCGGTACCGTAGCCAAAATAAATATGTTTACAGTGATCGGAGAACATAATTATAGCAGTAGAATGGTGGGTATGATCGTTTGATGGCCTGTTTTTTTTTGTTAGTGATTTACGGCGCCAACAAATGGTTGTGGGCTGTGTAAACGAGGAAGAAAACGATTTGGAACGATAGGCAGCCGTGAAAGGTCATGTTAGGTTTTGGAATGTGTCACAATTGTGTAGGAATAGATCAATTCGCGTCGTATTAGTCCATTGTGAACGGTTTTGAATATGATATAAAGCGTGAGTTAGTTGTGCAGAATATTGCTTACATCCCAAATACTAAAAACGCCCTGGGACGCAGAAGTAAAAGAGGTCGTTTGTTCAAACCCCAGCGGTTGCCGACAGGCTTGGACCAGCAGCCAGGGATCTAGGCACGTTCCCTTCTGGAACCGTGTGGAATCACACAAAAACGTCATGTCAGATTGATATAACTCAAACAACACATTTCATATCATTCTAGTGCGTCATCATTTGCAATCTATGTTCGATCAAATATCGAATAACAACACAAACACCCAACAAGTCAAGGGTATTTTGCGAAATGATACAGCAA
Source organism: Ochlerotatus camptorhynchus (assembly GCF_037179485.1). Taxonomy (NCBI): domain Eukaryota; kingdom Metazoa; phylum Arthropoda; class Insecta; order Diptera; family Culicidae; genus Ochlerotatus; species Ochlerotatus camptorhynchus. Next base: position 2,642,136 of record NW_027040801.1, on the reverse strand, counting down.
GCTATCGAAGTTCTCAAACTCGGTTGATTTGGAATCGTGCAGAATTAAATATCAGATCCCCTAGTTAAATGTCGGTCGCGACATATTCCTCGGCAACCCACGAACTAGGTAGATCCCGTCCGTGCCCAATCTACCTCATAAAATAACACTATTCAAATAAATAGATGTTGATTTGCATGCAGCCACTTGCGGTAATTCCCCCAAATTGCCACCAAATCGCGGCTCAATTTTCACCTATAATGAATGCCTAACCCGTACCCATCCCAACCAGCAAACTGCAGCGCTTCTCAATAAACTGCTGCTAATTCGCCCGGGAGGGTTCGTTGGCCACGGACAGAGCCACGCCGCTCTCTCACTCGCTATTTGCACTCGATCGATGACTCCATCCATTCACGTTGCAATTGATAATGAGACATGCCAATTATGCATCAGCATTGAAGAAGAAAAAAAAAATCGGAAAATCATTCGCGCATTCCATCGCCACCTTTCCTTCCGTGGCCTCTTCCACCACAGTTAAGGTATTAAGGTAACAGCCTGGATGGACTTCGATCAATACGAGCCGCTCGAGGGTATTGTAATGGCGAATAGCAATCGGACAATCATCATTGCCTGATGAACGAAACGGAATCAGATCAATTTGCAGTCCGGCTGTGGTCAACCTTGCCCGAGGGAGACAACTTTGTTGATTTGAATCGATCGTCCGCTGTCCGGCCGCGGGATTGTCACTTGTCATGCCGGGTGGTCCCGAGACGAGTGCACGCGGATCTCCTTTATTTTGTTCGTCTGTAGCTCAAGGTCAGCTCTGGTAATAATGGATGCCTAGAGTTTATAGGTAGACGGGAGGAATGACTAGTAGATTTTCGCTGATCGGCATATTAACGAAGATAGATGTTGATTTGCTTGTTTGGCCTTTCGATTGGACATGAAATACTGGGAGATCTTGATGAGAGGCTGCACACACACATCGTACAACGTGAGAAATAGATCAATTTACCGGATACGTTGATGATCACTATTCCTTGCTTGGGGCATTGTTGGCTATTTCAAATCGATACTACTTGGGTAGGCGATTCTGTGCCGAGCAAAGGATGCTACTTCGTTCCCACTGTAACTTATACATTGGCTCTATTTTGTAATGGCCATCGTCAATTCCATTTACTAAAAATGTCTTTAATCCATGACATAGAATCAGCTAATTTTCGAAAAAAATCTTGAAATTGATCAAATATCTCTCAGGCGACAGGCGTTTGAGTGTCTTGGGTATAATCCTCGACCGAACCCTGAGCTTCAAACCTCACTGACAAATAGTGAAGAAATCGTGGAAACCTCGTTGACGAACCGTGCAGATGATCGGTGCCAAACTTCTACTGCAGGTGGGCTCGGCTCTAGTGACCACGAAATTGTTGTACGGAATTGGAGTAGATAGCCGAGGATGACCGGTAACCCTGCAGAACCTCACCCCAGCCTACAATACAATCATGGCTGAAGCGGGAACCGTTCGAACTGCTAGCAGCACAATCCATAGCGCGAATTGCAATTCGGATAGTATCGAAGAATCGGAACAACAACAGCCTTTTATTTGACGAGCATCGGAATGACTTGACAAGTTCAGCGCTCCCCGCTGTCGATCAACATGTGCGGCATACTGATCGTGCGTGGCACACACGAAAACCATCAATCCTGTGGGACGTCAAAAAGTCCGCCCAGTAGTGCAACAACTTCTGTCGACCCGCTTTCACCGATCAACCGTCTTCACCGATGGATCCAGGTGCCGCATTCCGTAATTATGGTTTAGCGAGAAAGTACTGAGGCGTACGCCATAACCCAAGTAACATTTAAAGTTTTATGAAGTACTACAAGGCTTCTATAAAACAACATTCATAAAACCCTGGTCAAGATAGCTTTGCCTTTATTGCATCCACCAAATCCTCATTACAACTAGAATCTGTCTAGTTGGCCCACCCTGAAGAAGGTTCTAAAGAGTGCATTATCGAGACATTTCAAGAATGACTTGCTGCAAAAAGGTTATATGACGAATGCATTGAGAACCATTTGAAATCCTTATTAAAAGTACAATAAAAGCCATTTAGCACCAATACTTGCGCCATCTGCCATTGACGCTTGCTAAGCGCACTAAAAATAAAGCGTCAATCAAAATAAAAAGGAATACATAAATATCGTCCGATCTTGCCAAATTCATTGTTCAAAAATGAATCTGTCAAAAATCCTCATAAATTTCCTCATCATTGAAGTTAAAAATAAATACTAAAATTATCGAAACTCATATTGTGGCCTATTTTTAGGTGACAGATTAAATCTAATGTGAAATGTGCTTCGGAAAATCGAAAATAATAAGTCCGCCTTCGGAAAATGTTGATTTGACTAATTATTTTTAATTTTGGAAACAAAATATAGTTATATGTTATGTTAATCATTGCTCACAGCCGAGACAATTTGATGATTTTCGTAATTTCTATTACGGCTCATTGATGAATTGATGGGAATAAAGTTATTTAAAAAAAAAAAAAACATCTTGAAAAACGAAGATTGAAAAAAGCAAATGGAATAATAACAATATGGCGATAGCATAAATATTAATTTTCCATAAGCCATTTGTGAAAAAGCTGTGTGCAGACTGAATTGATTTTAACTGAAGCCATTTTGCTTGATCCCATTCCGTTAAGTTTTATGACGGCATTAATGGTGGCAAAGTTGCCTGGAAAAAGTTAAACGTCAAAGTTTGTTTATCTTTCGATAGTTTTGTCGTGCGATCATTGCAACGATGTTCTACTCCAGCGTTGGATCAACAATTTGCGGGGCATCCTTGATAAGGGCAATTCATCTATTGGAAGCAGTCTACGTAACTTGGAACAGGTGGAAGCTCAATCGTTCCCGAAAAGTTTTCCTTCTTCCGGATGAGTTTCCTGTCAGCAGTTTTCCGCAGTCCCAGTTTGGCACGTTATTACTGGAGAAGGCTGCCATTGACAATATGCTGTGTATTTCCATAAATGTTAAGCGTCTAATGTGACGGCTTCCAGTGCTTCGTAAACCGCATTCACTTCGCTCCTCTCAGTCAGCTGCTCTGTTGGTGTTGACCGATTTTGTCGGAGCTGCCCTCCGAGAAAGTTCTGGAATTGGATTTCTTTTCTCTTCCATCGACAGCATTGCTAGAATTATTACTCGATTATCCTTTGGCATTTCCTTGTGACTCTGCGTTTGAATACCTCAATTATGTTTTTCTCGGATCCATCTTTGTAGTATTATTTGTAAACAGTGGGAGGTTTTGTGTTACACTTAATTGACACCAAATCGCATCAATATATGCTTTTTGATCCCGTTTGAAACCGGACGGAATATTCCATTATTGCCTGGAACTCCTTGAAAGTTCCTGCAATTTTCCTTAAGAATAATCTATTATAATCTACGAAGTACCGAAGCAGTATGATTTAAAACAAAATCGCAGAGCTCTACAACCATTTTTACGTATTGACCATTATACGGATGTCCCGGATCTCTCATAGGACCGTTCCGTGACCATCAGTGTGCGCATGCTGATCCCAAATGCAAATATTCATGTAGCATCACAAATCATTTAAAAAAAACAAAAAAAGGTGGGCTATATGGGATCTATTTATGAATTGACAACCTTTACGGATGTTTCGGATCTTTCGAACGACCGTTTCTTGAGCCCCTGGGTCTATGATTGGATCTCAGCCTTCAATCTTCATGTAAGGTATATGTTAACTAAGATAGCAACGGCTAAAGTTGTCAAATTAGCAGCCATAGTAGCAACGCATCGGTGCGGGAGCACTAAGTCAACGTAAATAGTACCACTGAACTGTCATCCGATTGAGGTTAACCCCGGCGGTGCAAAACCTTATTCTCTTTATCAAGGCAACCGTTGAGTTTCGAACGCAACGTTTGGTTTTATTCATTAGTGGATGGATGCTCATAAGGATTTGCACCGTCTAAGTTAACCTCAATCGGATGACAGCAAATTTTATCACTATGGGATTTGACAAGTATGACAGCACCCTCTTAACTGGGTCATAAATGTATAGCCGAGAATTTCTACAACAGATTCCTATTTTCTTGTATCAGTCGACTGCATCGCTCATAATGTAATAGTTTTTGCACGGAAGAAGAAGAACACGTCACAGACAAAAGGAAGCCAGTTGTCTCCTCTTTCTTTTAGGTTGCCAGCAAACAGTATCAGAGAACTATCAAAAAGTTCATCCGATGAACAATGAGTTAAGCTGTGCCTGTGTTGTTGTCAATATTAATATTCATTCTCAGCTTGGTGGGGATGATACAAAAGATTATTTTCATTTTACTCAAATGTAACATTGCAGAACGTTTTGTGTTGTTTTCCACAATCAGATTGAATCAGAAATTATTGCATTATGCATCATAATAAAAGTTTTAAGCTTTAGGATCGGCAATATTCAAACAAATCATGTTGCCCGAAATGTAATGGATTTTTTTTTTTGCTTTCGAGGATTAAACGCTGTACAGACTGAAGAGTTATAACATGTTATAACGGTTGTCAAATAATTGCAACACAGAAACCACCATCAAGATAGCGCTATAACATGTTTTAACTATGTAGTCTGAACGTACTATTACTTCCGATTGTGACAACTTTGCGTTGGAAACTCAAACGTTGATGAACCTCAACAAAAGCGTGTCCGTCGATGAAGAATGGACTCATTTGTTCATTTCACTCGATGCCAGATGTTCACACATTTCACTGCGATGCCAGATTTGAAGACATGTCTTGATTCGAAATTCTGTGAGACATTATGTTTTGTGAAGAGATTTTAATATATTTTAGAGCCTATTCAAATATTACGTAACGCAAGAGGAGGCAGAGGATAGTATTGAAATGCGTTAAACGCAATGTATCAGGTATACGAAAAGTGCGTGACGAGGGTGTAGAAGGTATTAAGATTCGCAAAGGTTTTCTTGTAAAGGTTTTTGCTATAGAAATGAAGGTTATGACTTCTTATGTTAAGCTCCTACTAGAGAATTCGCTAAACGTCTACAAAGTTTCCAGAACTACTATTAAGTCCACTGCAGTTGTATGAAGTTCGCTGTACTTTTAAGAATTTCGTTAATTTTCTGCAAAGATCCCTGAAGCTCTACAAAGGTTTCTGTATTTCTACGCATTTACCTGACCTATTTCAAGTCTATTAAACTTTAACGATGGAACACGAAGCTTAAAGAAGATCCCCGAAATTTTATGAAGTTCTCTGAAACTAAACAAAGTTCCTTTAATTTCAATGAAGTTCCCCAAACTTTTACAAAGGTCCCGGTTTTAACAAGTTTCCGAAAATTTAAAAAAAAATCAATTTCTACGAAAATTTTTGAAACTCTAAGAGTTCCCTGTTAATGTTTTCTGTATTTCTACGATGTTCCCCAAATATCTACAAAGTCCCTGAAGTTTAACGAATTTCTCCAAAGATTAAGAAAAATCTCTTAACTTCAACGGATTTTCCCAAATTTTTACGAAATTTGCTATATATATTTAAAGTTTGCTAAATTTCAGCAAAACTCACAGAACTTCTATTTAATTTTCTGTATTTTCAAGAAGCTCACTAAATTTAAACGAAATTCGCAGAATTTCTACAAAATTCACTGAACTTCTACAAAGCTTGCTGCACTTCTAGAAAGTCTAGAAGTTCTTCGAAATTCCTTGAAGTTCTACAACGTTTCTTGAACTTTTACGAGTTTCTCGAGTTTTTACATGATATGATGTTGTCTTAACTCCTACAAATTTTCTTTGAATTCCCTGAACGTCTGGTAAAATTAATCCTCCCCCTACTATCACACAAGCTCTGAGAACACCAGGACATCTACTACCTGGAACTGCCCATTAATTTCAAGGACATTGTTGGAACTTTGAAGTTGATCCGAAAATGTTTAGGAAGTTACCAGTACATCAGGATTTATATGAGATCATTTTAAGGGATGTAACCGTGATTTTCATGGCTATTTCGAGAACTTCAAAGAATTACGGGATCTTGAGTGAAGAACTTCAAGGCAGCTCCACTGATTTCAAGAAAATTGCGATATCTTTTAAGAGGTTCCTAAATTTTCAAGAAAGTTTAAACTTAACATAACAAAGAACAACATGTGAAAAGGGTACACAAGCTTTTTGTAAACAAATCTTCTTATGCCCTTTTCTCGCCACTCATACGTCACCAGCGCAAATCATCAACATCACCAGTAATTGGAAGCTTTCTCCTTCCCGATGATGTTGTTGGTTTGCTTGTGTGACCCTCGGTTGGCGAGAAAAGGGCCTACAAAGGTTTGTTTACAAAAAGCTTGTATGCCCTTTTCACATGTGGCGCTTGATATGAGATTTAATGGTAGTTTCATTATATTCAAGGAAGTTTTGTGTACTTCGAGGATACACAGAGAACCTCAGAGGAGTCCCATTACCTTCAGAAAGATGGCAGGAAGTTTCAAGGGGTTCCGAGACAATATCAGGCATAACATTTGATAACGGCACAAAAACATTTGTAAACAAACTTTTTAAGGCCCTTTACACGCGAACCAAAGTACGCCCACGCAAACCAATACCACTTTCGGAAAGGTGATAGTTGCTCCTATCCGATGATATTCTTGGTTTGCGTGGGCGTACTTTGGTTCGCGTGTAAAGGGCCTTAGAAAGTTTGTTTACAAATGCTTTTGGGCCGTTATCAAATGTTATGCCTGATATGAGATATTTCGAAAACTTCAGAAACATTGTAGAGTTTTCAGGGGAGTTTAATGAATATCAGAAAAAATTCTAGAATATTAGAAAATATAGGCAACTTCAAAGAAGTGCCAACAACTTCAGGGAAGTCCAGAAAAAATCAGGTAAAACAAAAGATCTTGAGAACTTCCCAGAAGACCAGAAAACTCCAAGAAAGCTCCAAAAACTTCGTAGAAGTTCAGAAAACGTTAGGAAATATCCAAGAACTTCAGGGAAACTCCAAGAACTTCTGGAAAGTTTAATGAATATTAGAAAAATACATGAGTATTTTAAGTAGAACTGTCAGGGAAATTTCATGATTTGGTGGAACCACAGGGAAGATCATTACACTGCTATTAATTCAAGGAAAATTGCGGAAAATTCTGAGAGGTTAGAAATTTTCTAAAAACTCAAGAGAACTTCGGACAGGCTTAGAAAAGTTCAGAAATATTTTGAGAACCTGACAGAAGTTCAGGAATTTTCAATTATTTTTCTATTAAATTTTTCTATAAAATTCAGGACAATACCAAGAGTTTCAGGAGAATTTGAAGAATTTGAGAGAAGTTCCGAGCACTTCAAGGAAGATCAGATCCCCCGGGGAAGTTCTATTGACTTCAAAGAAATTACAACAAAATTGAAGAAGTTTCGAGAACTTTTTGTAAATTGTTAAAGTATCAGGAACTTCCTAGAGTTCCAGAACAATTTCGTGGACTGTGGAAAAGATCCATGATTAGCAAGAAAATTTAGAGAACTTTAGGGAAGTCCAGAGAACTTCAGGGAACTACAATGATTTTAAGGGAAGCTCCGTGAATATCAGGGAAGGTTTGATAACATTGAAAGAGCTGTTTTATTAACTCCAGGAAACTTTCAGTTAGCTACCAGATGTCATTAGATCATCCTTTTCCATAAATCGGTTGACGGCAGGGCCCAACAAAGCCCCTTTCAATCGAAAATTGTCAAGCGACGACGAAGCTGTCAACCATCACTTTCAATTGAAAGCCATTCTGTTTTCTTTTCGAGTAGATCCTTTTCAACATCAACAGGAACCACTTTGGATCAGTTTTCATGATGTTTGTTTTGGCTTGATTCGTGTTCATTTCGTCTTCCGTTGTCAAATGAACTTTTTTTCGCATTGAAGGGCAGCTGTTCGATCCAAATTTGCGCAGTTTTTCTAACTTTTGTTGATTGTTCACTAAGCTCATTCAAGCACATGCGCATAGGCGTAGCCAGAGGGGGGCAGAGGGGCAACTCGCCCCCCTAAACTCAGCAACACAAAGGCTTTCGGGGATTGCATGTGGCCAAATTTTCCAAACTATTTTTTTTTCGCCCCTCCCTAGCTCGAAACCTAGCTATGCCCTTGTCTGTGCACATGGATTTCAAATTTATTATTGTCGGGTGGTTTGTTTACCCATAAATATGGATATTTTTGGAATCGCAGGCCAGAAATCAATGACCGACGCCATCTTTAAATCCAAGATGGCGGAATCCAATTTCAGATAAATCAGGAAATACTGACATCAAAATGGGTATTTTTGAAATCGGGATGACGTCTGAAGATCAAAAATTTATATGCGACGCCATTTTAAAATCCAAGATGACGACTTTCAGTCTAAAAAAGAGGGAAATACTGTCAAATACCCGTTAATATAGGTTAATACCTTTCAAATCGGGATGACGTCAAGATACCGGAAATCAATGACAGAAGCCATTTTGAAATCTAAGATGGCGGTTTCCAATTTCAGAAAAAAAAGGAGAAATGCTGTCAAATACCCATCAATATGGGTATTTTTGGAATCCGGATGACGTCTAGAGGTCTGAAAACAATGACCGACGCCATTTTGAAATCCAAGCTGGTGGCTTCCGATTTCAGAAAAAGAGGGAAATACTGTCAAATGCCCATCAATATGGATATTTTTTAATCGAGGTGACGTTTAGAGGCCGGAAATCGATATCCAACGGCATTTTGAGACCCAAGATGGCAGATTCCGATATCAGAAAAAGTGGGAAATACTTATGCCGACCCATCAATATGGGTATTTTTGGAATCGGGGTGACCTCTAGAGATTGTAAATAGATATGCGACGCCATTTTGAAATCCATGTAGGTGGCTTCCGGTTCAAGAAAATGAGGGAAATGCTGTCAAATACTGATCAATATGGGTAGTTTTGGAATCGGTATGAAATCTAGAAGCTGAAAATCGATATCGGACGCCATTTTGAAATCCAAGATGGCGGCTTCCGATGAAATAAAAAAGTGGAAAATACTGTCAAATACTCATCAATATTGGTATTTTTTGGAATTGACATGTCATGTAGTGATGTGATGTGAATGGAACCCACCATCAGTGCAAGGATTACCAATGTCTGCAGATACTTTACCGGTTGTAAAGTTCTGCCTGATGGTTTGTTGCAGCAGGTTGAATCAGCTTTATTGAAGACCTTTGGAAGACAAAACGACCAGATAGCCATCTGTAATCACGTGACAATTGACATGCCATGTAGAGGCCGAAAATCGACGTCTGACGCCATTTTGAAAACCATGATGGCGGCTTCCGATTTAAGGGAAAGTAGGAAATACTGTCAAATACCCATTAATATAGGTATTCTTGGAATCGGGATGACGTCTAGAGGCCGGAAATCGATGTCTGACGTCATCTGAAATCTAAGATGGTGGCTTCCGATTTCAGAAAAAAGTAAGAAATACTGTCAAATACTTATCAATATGGGTTTTTTTAATCGGAGTGACTAGAGATTGGAAAAAAGATATGCGACGCCATTTTGAAATCCAAGATGGTGGCTCACAGTTTAGGAAAAATTGGGAAATGCTGTCAAATATCCTACAACAAGGGTCCACCACCATTTTGAAATTATTGAAATTTATAAAACAATGGGAAATTCTATCATATATCCATACATACGTTTTTTGTGAAATCAAAGACGGCGGCCTCCGATTTGAGAAAAATTGTCAAATGCCCTAACATATGGGAATTTTCAGACCGGGGATGACGCGTAGATGCCGAAAACCGATGTCAGATGCCATATTTAAATCCAAGATGGCAACTTCTGGTTTCATAAAAAGTTATAAATACTATTAAATACCCATCAATGTGGGCATTTTCGAAATCCCAGCAACGTCTAGAGGCCAGAAACCGATGTTTGACGCCATTTTAAAATCTAAGATCGCGACTTTTGTTCAAAAATAGTGTGAAATACTGTCCAATACCGATCAACGTGGGTATTTTTGGAATCGGAGTGACATCTAAAGGCCAGAAATTCAAAATGGTAGCTTTAGATTTTAGAAAAAGTGTCAAATACCCTACAAATGGCGTCGAATGTCGATTTTCGGCATCCACGCGTCGTCCTCGTTCCGAAAATACTCACATTGTAGGGTATTTGATACTTTTCCTTACCCCGATGGCCACTATCATGGGTTCCAGAATGGCCTTGTAAATTTATTTTCGTTCAATATAAAATAACATTTATTACTACATATAATCCGGATGCTATCCCTATCGGCAATCGATATTGTGCAGTTAATATCCGGATACTATATATAATGAGCCCCGAATTGAAGTGAAAGTGGAAACAATTAAGGAACCAGTTTTCGAGTCATTCATTGCGGCAATTGAAACAAGTCTTTGCTTCAAATTAAATGAACTGATGCACTTGACGTACTAAACAAGCGATAGTCAAGTCATGCTTGACAGGAAGAATGTTCATCGTGACTCAATAAGAATGATTTACACTAAAATGATATTGCTCAAAATGAAGCGGTTCTGCGAAGAGCTCATTTTCTTTACATTGTTTCGAAAATGCAGGACCCTGGTTGACGGTACTCTATCTTATCTGAAAAGATATCCTTTTTAAAGAACTGATGTTAAAAAAAAATAAAATCGAGAGTTGAGCACGAAGCAAATGACAGAACTCTATTATAATTCAAAGAAGAAGACAAAATACATTGCGCCGAAACGCCGGAGAGTAGAAAACCTCTGTTTTCGTATCGAATGAATTCAGTCTCTCAAACCAATAAAACGAAAAATATGAAGCTAACGCGTAAGGTCAATTAGGTTGAACCTCAAGATAGTTGAACTTAACCTATAAACGTTGCTTATCATATTTCTATTTTGGAACCTGTGAAAAGCACTGTGAGTTTATAAGCTAACAAGACAAACATCTTTCTCGAATCGCTGGCTTAAAACGCAACGCTTCAAATTATCCAGATTGAAAGCAGAAATCTTGAATCCCACCGCTCAATATCTATGCAGTAATAAGTTGGTGGCAGAAAAGTAAAGACCAATAATTGTCTCCTTCTGTACATAGCTAGGATAAATACCCAACTCGCACATCAAAATTACCAAAAGAAGAAAACACCGATTCTCGCCAAAATTGCACTAACCCACATTCCTCGCAAAAGTGAGACGTCTTACATAAAACAAGTCTTTAATAACCCAGAGAGCCAACCACCAACAACCAACAATTGACCACCAGCACACAAGTAGTCGTGTACCCTCCCATCAACGCTCCACAATGGCTCTTGTTTATCTCACACTCTCAGTCTGAACAACGCCAATCTAGATCACAACTTCACTACAGACCCACGTTCGAACCACAAAAAGTAAACAACCCCCGAAACTGTTATGACGACCCCACCCCAAACAAAAAATTAAAAATCGCTCGCCGCAGCTCGCCACTTACCGGAAACATTGTTGCGTCTTTCTAATTGCTGCTTGGTGTAATTTTGCTGCCTGCCTATGACTGGCCGCTCCTGCTGCTGCTACTCCTCCTCCTCCTGCTACTTCTACTCCTCCGCTACCTTCCGCGTCGTCGCACTTCTTTCTATTGGATAAACAGTTTTTCGTCGTTACCACTTGGCTAAACACTGCACAAATAACTGGCACACACTCCTCTTGCTGTCTTGGGTTTTGGGCGCGGACCTTTTACGACTGTTCGATCATCAAAAGGGCCGGATGTGCATTCCCTTCGGCCAAAAGAACTCTAGTATATTCTTCTGTCAATCACAACCAGGCTGGTGGTGGGTGGCACTTGAAATTCTAATCACGCCTTTCGACGGTCCGGTCCAGTCGCAACGACGACGACGACGACGACGGTGATTGACTGCAACGGAAATGGAGAAGGTAAAATATTGATTATTAATAGAAAATTGTGTAGTTGTTGTTGTTGTTGTTGAGTTGAACGTTTAGTTGAACACATAGTAGTCTGTGCCAGTCGGTGTACGGTTTTCAGGAAGTCAAATACGGCGAACGAAACCATAAATGGGGGGCTACGCAGTTTGGCAGGGCATGCACTCATATTGCGCCGGTTGAGGTTATGTCAGGTTGCTCGTTTGAGCCACAAATAACAAAAATTAGCTGGTGAACCGGTAGACCTCTACTTTAAAAAAAACAAATGCTATTCAATGGTGACCAGGCGTGGAAATGGAGTTGTTGACCTTTGCATGCTACCGATTTGATGTTAATTTAGTCGAACGGGTTTGAGGCTACGGGGTTTAATACGCTATGGAAGTATTGTCAATTAGTAGTTTATTTGTTCGAATAAGTCGACACCAATCAGAACGTGACGCAGACGAGTTTGACAATGTTTCATGTATTGCCATCAAGAAACCCACAATTTACTAGTCCAATTTCACGCTATCCTGCAAAGACCCCGCTCACTTCACTCTTCTCGGTCGGTGGCTGCACAATCGTTGTTGATAGCGGTTCAGTGGATAGTTTTGCTGGAATCAGCTTCCATCGTCAGGCATCGCTAAAAAATTGTATCCATCTAATAGCGAATTCGTCTATTATCGGAGTTGGAACCAGTTCTAACCCAGTGCGAAGCCGAACTTTTTGTCAGTGCGAACCTCAACCTGAGCTAGGTTTTAAAAACAAACGAGCAATCTGACGTTTGTCAGCAAACAAGCAGACCCAATCTTGATACCGGATTCAGGTTAGAACTGAATCAAAAACGCATTCGCTATAACGTCTATCCTTCGGAATTTCCCTAGCCTAAGGATTAGCATTCGGCATTCCTTGATCGAAGGTTGTTTCGTAAATTTGCTATGGGAATTGGCATTGAAGAGTGGTAAGCGTGACTGCCTCTCACTCCAAAGGGCTTGGGTTCAATCCCAGTCGATGCCGTCGGGATTTTCGGAATGGAAGTAAAGCCGTTGGTCCCCGGTTCATGAGTTGATGGGTCGATAGTTAGGGTCCAGGTGTGGGAGCTGCCTCCCTGGCGTCGGTAGCATTGGTACTCAGCACGGAAATCAAGATCGACGGAAAACAAATCAAGGAAAAAATATAAGGCAGTTCTACACCAAATGACGAATCGGAAAAAATCGACCTCCTCCGAATTGCATGAAACATTGCATTATTGTTTGTTATGAGCACATTTTCGCTATAATTCGGCGTCCTTAAAAAATTTCAAAAAATTGTAGCATGGAAGTTAACAAATGGACATTGATGTGTCCTCTTAGTAAGAAGGTCATGGCCTAACTTGATGTTGACTTGATATGAAACTGCATATATTAGTTACTTTTATGTGATCATTGTGTAACATGTTTCTCATTCTCCCTTTTAAAAAGATGTTACAGGGTGCTATTTGGGTTTCTTGAATGATTCATATATTTTTTAACTGAATTCTCTGAAGTTATCCAATGCTTTTCGAATTGAGTTCATACAAGCCCATGCCTTGCTGAGCTGATTCAACGTTTTTCAAAACGAGTTCAAATTTATCTGAAGTGATTCAAAATTTTTCCGATAATTTCTGAAGCGATTCCAAACTCTTCTAAAGTGAGTCAGTACTTTTAGAGCTGATTCCAAACATTTCTGAAATGATTCAGTTTTTTCCGAAGTCATTCTGAAAACATTTCTTTAGTGATTTAGTACTTTTCAAACTCAGAGATGAACCATCCAACGGCTGAAAGTCTCAATAATAAAAAAAAATTAATCATCAATCTTTTCAAAACTTATTCCGAATCTTTCAAAAGAGATTCAGTACTTTCCAAAGTGAATTAGAACTATTCAAAAGTGATTCAGTACTTTTATAAAAGATTCCGAGCCCTTCCGATAGGATTTAGTTCTATTAAATGTGATTCCGAACGTTTCCAATTTGATTCAGTACCTTTCGAAGCGATTTAGAAATTTCCTGAAGTAAATCAGTACTATCTTAAGTAATTCTGAATATTTATGAATTGATTCAGTACTTTCCGAAGGTATTATGAACATTTCTGAAATGATTAAGTTCCTTCCGAAGCGATTCCAAACTTTCCGAAAATGAATCAGTACTTTTCGAAGTCATTCCGAACATTTCTGAAGTGATTCAGCTTATTCCGAAGTCATTCGGAACATTTCTGAAGTGATTAAGTACTTTTCAAACTGTTTCTGAATTAAAAAAAAGATTCAGTACTTTCCAAATAGATTCGAATAGTGGCGCCCAAAAGGCCTGGGTTCAGTCCCAGTCGGCGCCGCTGGAATTTTCGGAGGCATAAAATATCTGATCACGCCTTCCTTCGGAAGGGAAGTAAAGCTGTTGGTCCCCGGTCCATGAGTTATTAGGTCGATAGGTAGGGTCCAGGTGTGGGAGCTGCCTCCCTGGCGTCGGTAGCATTGGTACTCAGTACGGAAAACAAGATCGACGGAAAAAAATTCAAGAAAAAACAAAATAGATTCGATTCCAAACGTTTCCAATGGGATTCAGTACTTTTCGAAGTGATTTAGAAATGTCCTGATGTGAATCAGTACTATCTTTAGTAACTTCGAACATTTCTGAAATGATTCAATTCGTTCCGAAGCGATTCCAAACTTTTCAAAAATGAATCAGTAGTTTTCGAAATGATTATGAACATTTCTGAAGGGATTCAGTACTTATCAAAGTGTTTCCGAATTTTTCAAAAGGGATTCAATACTTTCGGAAGTGAATTAGAACTATTCAGAAATGATTCAGTACTTTTCGAATAGATACCGAAAGCTTCTGAAGGGATTTAGTTCTTTTAGAAGTGATTCCGAACGTTTACAACGTGATTCAGTACTTTCCGAAGTGATTTAGAAATTTTCTGAAATGAATCATTTTTTTCTACGAAGTGATTCAGAATTAGTTTGAAGAGATTCAGTACTTTTCGAAGCGATTTAGAAATTTCCTGAAGTGAATCTGTACTATCATAAGTAACTCCAAACATTACTGAAGTAATTTGGTACTTTCCAAAGTGATTATGAACATTTCTGATTGATTCCAAACTTTTCGGAAGTGATTCATTAGCATAGGAAGTGAATCCGAATTTTGTTTCAAAGCAATTCAGCAATCTCCGAAGTAATTTAGAACATTTCTGAAATGATTGCGTACTTTTTGATGTGATTCCAAACATTATTGCAGTGATTCAGTACTTTCCGAAGTGATTCCTAACTTTTCTGAAAGTAAATCAGTACTTTTCGAAATGATTCCGAACATTTCTGAAGTGTTTTCCAACATTTCTGAAATAATTCAGTGCTGTCCGAAGGGATTCTGAATTTTTCAAAAGTAATTCAGCACTTTCTGAAGTTATTTAGAATTATTCTGAAGTGATTCAATGTTTCCTAAGTGATTCCGAACTTTTCTGAGCGCCATTGAAAATTCCAGCATTGTGAATGGTTCGTCAAGAGAACCGTTACTTCGGGCTGTATCCTGTACAGTCGGTTGTGCTGGGACAGAGTCTGGCTTGGGGAACTCAATATGACCCGTAGGGAGCTTAATTTTGAGAAAAAAGAGAGCTGAATTTCTGATAGGCCACCCTCCAATTCGATTCATAACCCTAAAATATGAACCTGTGCAAACATTGGGGAAGATTGGTGAAGTTTTAGAGGTCGCGCGAATGATTTGAACTTTGAGTGAGCGCTTAGTTCATTTAGAAGACATTCTTATCACTCAAAGTTCAAATCATTCGCGCGACCTCTAAACCTTCACCAATCTTCCCCAATGTTTGCACAGGTTCATATTTTAGGGTTATGAATCGAATTGGAGGGTGGCCTATCAGAAATTCAGCTCTTTTTTCTGAAAATGAAGCACCCTACGGGTCATATTGAGTTCTCCAAGCCAGACTCTGTCCCAGCACAACCGACTGTACAGGATACAGCCCGAAGTAACGGTTCTCTTGACGAACCATTCACAATGCTGGTATTTTCAATGGCGCTTCTTTCATCGAATAACTCTGCTCCGGGAAGCGATATGATCAAATTCGACCTTCTAAAAAACCTCCCCAATAGCGCTAAAAGTAGATTACTTAACCTGTATAATTCCTCTATGGAACTCAATATAGTTCCACCAGCATGGAGACAGGTTAAAGTAATAGCTATTCAAAAGCCTGGGAAACCAGCGTCTGATCACAATTCTTACTGTCCGATCTCTATGTTATCATGTCTGAGGAAATTAGAAAAAAAAGGATCCTATCAAGACTTGACAATTGGGTTGAATCAAACAACCTGCTTTCTTTCAAATACGCAATTTGGTTTCCGAAAAAGTAAAGAAACAAACGATTGTCTAGCGTTGCTTACATCGGATATTCAATTCTTTTTGGATATTAAGGGCGCATTTGATTCCGTTGCCATAGACATACTGTCAGACAGTCTGCACAGTAGTGGATTACCCGGTATTTTACATAATTTCTTGTATAATTTGCTGTCAGAAAAACAAATGACCTTCATTCAAGGTCTACTGACAACTTCTAGAATAAGCTACATGGGCTTACCCCAAGGTTCATGTTGAAGTCCCTTACTTTATAATTTCTATTTCAAAGATATTGATAACTGCTAAGATAATCTTAGAAGACCCTCTAACTACCGGGTAGATCCGAGAACTTCCCAAATAATCCGAGAATTTCCCAGAAGATCTCAGAAATTCTAAAAAAAAATCTTAGAAGATCCGAGTACTTCCCAGAAATTCTGAGAGCTTTTCAGAATTTTAGAGAGCTTCCCATAAGTTCCGAGAATTTCTAAGAAGATCTGAGAACTTCCTAAAAAATCCGAGCATTTACATCAGATTTTAAAATCTTCCCATAAATTCCAACAGTTTTCCAGAAGTTCCATAATCTATCCAGAAGATTCAAGAACTTCGCATAAATTCCGAGAACATCCCAGTGTTTCTGAGAACTGGCCCAGAAGATGGGAGACCTTAAAAAAATTCGAAAACTTCTTATCGGTTCCAAGAGCTTTCCAGAAATTCCGAAAGCTTGCCGGAAATTCCGAGAACCTCTGAAAGGATTTGCGAATTGCACAGAAGATCCGAGAAATTACTAGTAATTCTGAAGAAAATTCTGGGAGCTACCCAGAATTTCCAACAACTCTTTTTTATAAACACACTTATTTGAAGTTTAGAGCAGCAACAACTTACACACGAGTGAACAGTTTAAAACAAAATCTAATGCTTCTACACATAGTTGCTTATTGGCATGTAAAATTAAATTTACGTAACTAATAAGCAGCTTTAGAGCCTGAGGTCATCTTCGTACTTTTCAGAAATCCTTAGAGCTTTCTCGAATCTTTCAGAGCGTTTCATAAGTTCCGAGCATTTCTAAGAACTTTCGATAAAATTCGTGCATTTACAACAAATTTCGAAAACATCCCAAAAATTCCAGGAGCTTTCTAGAAGTTCTATAAACTTTCCAGGAGATTCTAGAATTTCGTAAAAATTACCAGAACATTCCCAGAGTTTCCAACAACTGCTCCAGAAAATGTGAGAACTTCCCAAAAATTTCGAAAATCTCTCATCAGTTCTGAGAGCTTTCAATAATTTTAGAAAGCTTGCCAGAAATTCCGAGAACCTCTTAGAAGATTTGCGAACTGCCCAGAAGATCCGAGAACTTACTAGAAACTCTGAGGACTTTTCAAAGGTTCCGAGAACTACACACTTAGAAATTACTATTTTTACACGAGACGTAATTCAGCTTTGACGTAAATTATGGAACGTAAACAAACATGACATGTAAAATTAAGTGTCCTGAAACTGAAACATATGCAACTCGACGAAAAATGCGTTTGATTGAATTGATTTTCTCGTCCTTTACAAATGATTCTTATGTCAAAAGGGCCGCTTGCATGTGTCGGTCTCAGGGCACTGAAATTTACATGTCTTTTTCGTAGTGTGTACTCCGAATTTCCGCCAATTTTTTTTATAAACACATTTATTTGATGTTTAGACCATCAACAACTTACAAATTTTACACGAGGGATCAATTTAAAAGAAAAAAATCTAATGCTTCTACACATAGTTGGTTATTGGCATCTAAAATGAAATTTACCTAACTAACAAACAGCTTTAGAGCCTGAGATCTTCTTCTACTATTATTTTTTGATAATTCTGGCAAACGAAGATTAGCAAAACTTATCTACAACCTACCAGAATATCCGACAAATTATTACACTTCGAAGAACATCCGAAAACTACACGCTTAGAAATACCTAATTTTACAAGTGACGGAATCCATCTTTGACATAAAGGATGATACGTAAACAAACATGTCATGTAAAATTAAGTGCTCCGAGACTGAAAAGTTTGTTACTCGACGAAAAGTACGTTCGATTGAGCTGAATTTCGCGTCTATTATTACTCAATTTTATGTCAAAATTGACGCTCGTATATGTCAGTCTCAGAGCACCTAAATGTACATGAATTTTTCTAAGTGTGTACACACTTAGAAATAACTAATTTTACACGTGACGGAATCCATCTTTGACATAAAAGATGAGACGTAAACAAACATGTCATGTCATATTAAGTGCTTCGAGACGGAAAAGTTCGTCGCTCGACGAAAAGTACGTTTGATTGAGCTATATTACGCGTCTGTTGTGACTCAAATTTATGTCAAAATCAACACTCGTATATGTCACTCCCAGAGCACCTAAATTTACATGAATTTTTCAAAGTGGGTACTCCCAATTTCTGCGAGTTGGAAGTGTGCGAAGTTCCTTCCAAGAACTGTTCAGATGATCCTTGAACTTTTCCAGAAATTCCGAGAACTTCGCAGAAGATCGGCGAATTTTACAGAAATTCCAAGAACTTCTCAGAAGTTCAAAGAACTTTGCAGAAATTCGCAGAATTTGGCAGAAGATCCCGAATTTGTCTAAAAATTCCATGAACTTCTCAGAAGTACAAAAAACTTTACACAATAATTTTAAAAATGTCCCAGAAATTTTTAATTCTTCCCAGAAGATGCGAGAACTTTCCACATTTTCTTAGATTGTCCCAGCGTTTCCAAGAGCTTCCCAACAATCTGCATTTTTTTTTCTTCTAGGAATCCCAAGAACTTCTCAGAAGTGCAAATATTGCGAAGGGGTTGGATAAGTTTTTTCGGCAAGGTGACACTTCCAGGGAAATTATATTGGTGGCTGCTGCTGTGAAGCCTTAATTGGGTTTCGATTTTACTAGTCTTTTGACCGATCAGGATATTGACTTGGGAAAGATTTGGGTCATTTTATCGGGATGCTTCGTTCAAACCTGAATTGATCCGTTGGCCAGTTGGTTCTGGCTTAGACAGCTTGCAGATAATCTGTCCTTCTGGGCCAGAAATTTGGGGATCGAGTTTTCACCGCAAAAAAACTGAATTGGTAGTGTTTACAAGGAAGCAGTTTCCAGCGCAACTGCGTCTTAATATTTTGGACAGAGAAATTACCCAATCGTTGACCTTCAAATACCTTGTAGTCTGGTTTGATTGAAAATGCACTTGGGGTACCCACATTACGTATTTGAAAGAAATGTGTCAACAAAGGATCAACATTCTACGATCAATTTCTGGGACATGGTGGGGTGCCCACCTGCTTTTGTCTTATTAAACTAGATAAAACGACTATTCTTTCAGTTCTTGAGTATGGCTCTTTTTGCTTCCTCAAGGCAAGAAAAAGCCACCTTATCAAATTGGAACGTACTCAATATGGTTGTTTACGTATTGCCCTTGGCTGTACGCATTCAAAACACAGTATGAGCCTAGAGGTTCTAGCGGGCGTAAAACCCCTGCAGAACCGTTTCTGAGAGCTCTCATTAAGAGTATTGATCAAATGTAGAGTCAGTAACATCCTTGTGATTGAAAACTTCGAAGAAATGCTCGAATCGATGGTATGGCTATACCCCCTCGTGTACGCTTTACTAACTACAGTCCCCACATTGAGTTCCAGATCAACTTCGACCTATCTCACCCGTAGTTTTGCTAAAAAGTACCAACAAGTCCATTTCAATTGAAGATGTTCATCAGATCACGCATTGATGGATCCACTGGCTTCGGTGTCTTCAATGAATACTCAACCGCCTTCCGGAAACTTCAGGAACCTTGTTCCGATTAAGCTAATGCTAATGAGCCAGCTGCTAGCAAAAAAGCTCACCAGCATAATTTAACAGGGCATCAGTGTCCACCAGCATGAGATTTCAGGAGCAACTGAAATTCGCGCTAGTTGACTTGTACACTAGCGCTAGGAAGATCGAAGTAGGTCGCGCTGGAAAGTTGACACGTTTTTTTATTATGCTGCTGATTTTCATTTGGTGATTTTAAACATTATAATCATGTTTAAACAAACTTCCGATTGTTCGATTGTTCTCATGGACGGGATCGAAATAGATCAGACCATGGTGGATGATAAGTGAAAAGAAAAAGAAAAAAGGAAGATCCCAAGACGATCACGATGGTGTTAATCCAGCAAACTTATAGTGATACAGAGAGATGCCGGACTGTTGCATTTGATGCATGTCTTTCCGACGGCTGGCAACCAGTAGCGGTTTTCCTTAATCAAGACCAAATAAACTTTTCTGAACTGTATTCGGGAGCTTCAAGGATTATTCGGGTGAGATCCTTCCTTTTTATTTATTTAGTTCGTAATATTATGTTCCATATAAATTTCACTTATACAGTACTAAGATAACAAATTAAGGAACTCGGCTAGCTTAGCAGCTGCTGCGTTTGCTTACTGTGCATAAGATTGTGGGTTTATTATCAAATTCCTAAAAAAACAATCATATTCTTTTGGTTGTACCGCATGGTTGAGGCGTATCCTGACCTAAAACCGTACCCAATACTCCAACTTCGTAGTACTTATGAGGGTGTCACTAATTCGGTGGCCTCTCGATGAGTAAGTACTACATCAACATTTCCTTTCCTATCCCTACACAGATAAAAATTCTGAATTTTAATTGTGATGTAAACATTCAATCACGTAGACTTGTATTTAATTTCACGCAACCCAGCAACTTGCAAACAATGTTGTTTACAAAGATGGGCATTTGTATACAATATTTGCTACATTGCATGAAATGTGTCGGAACTTTACATGATATATAATGTAAACGTATAAACCAACCAGTTCTTGACAAGATATTGTTGAACTCAAATAATAGAAGTAATGGAATGGTGATGATTTAATGAGCTTCAAGGCAACGTGCAATCATTTTTTAACAAGCAGAGAAATAAAAACCTAAGTCTACTCTGCTTAGGTTTTTATTTCTCTGCTTGTTAAAAAGTGATTGCACGTTGCTTTGAAGTTCATTAAATCATCACCCTTCCATTACTTCTGTTATTTGAGTTCAACAAGTAGTAGAGTAGATGTTTGGGCCCTTTGGGTAGATGTTTGGTGGCTGGGTTCGATTCCCGGTCCGGTCTAGGAATTTTTCGGGTTGAAAAATTTCTCGACTTCCCTGGGCATAGAGTATGATTGGACTTGCCACACAATTATACTACTGCAAAAATGGTACAGGCATCGGAAGCGCTCAATTAATAACTGTGGAAGTGCATCTAGAACACTAAGTTGAGAGCACGCAATAAGCTAATATGCGATAAGCAATAAGCTTGAAATGCAAAGAAGAAGAAGAGTAGATGTTTGTATATTTTTTGACTTATTAATGTCATGCCGAGTTCTTATATATCATCATCGTATGACATTTAACGAGTTTAGTCACGTTAGCTCCGCAAATATTAATATTTTCATAGATTTCTTGGGTTCTAAAATGTATCAAACATCCATTTCCGACTTCTACAAGTTACGCTGTTTCCGGAAATATCCATATTGTATAGCATTTGCAGATTCATAGTGTTCTAGTACATCGGAAGTCGTTATCTTGTATTCCAAAATGGCGTCGAAGATCCATTTCTGGCATCTACATTCTGTACCGGTTCCGAAAATATCTATATTGTATGGTATTTGACGAGTATTCATAGTGTTCTAGCATATCGGAGGTCACCATCTTGGAATCGAACATCCATTTCTGGCATCTACATTCCACACCGGTTCTGGAAATATCCATATTGTATGGTATTTATCCAGTATTCATAGTATTCTAGAATATCGGAAGTCGCCATCTTGGATTCCAAAATGGCGTCGAACATACATTTCTGGCATCTACATTCCGCACCGGTTCCGGAAATACCCATATTGCATAATGTTTGACGAGTTTTCACAGTTTTATAGCAAACATAGGTCGCCATCCTGGATTCCAAAATGGCGTCAAACTTCCATTTCCTGCATCTACATGTCACACCGGTTCCGGAAATATCCATATTGTAAGGTTTTTGACGAGTATTTATAGTATTCTAGCATACCTGAAGTCGCCATCTTGGATTCCAAAATGGCGTCAAACACCCATTTCTGGCATCTACATTCCGCACCGGTTCCGGAAATATCCATATTGTATGGTATTTATCCAGTATTCATAGTATTCTAGAATATCGGAAGTCGCCATCTTGGATTCCAAAATGGCGTCGAACATACATTTCTGGCATCTACATTCCGCACCGGTTCCGGAAATACCCATATTGCATAATGTTTGACGAGTTTTCACAGTTTTATAGCAAACATAGGTCGCCATCTTGGATTCCAAAATGGCGTCAAACTTCCATTTCCTGCATCTACATTCCGCACCGGTTCCGGAAATATCCATATTGTATGGTATTCATCCAGTATTCATAGTATTCTAGAATATCGGAAGTCGCCATCTTGGATTCCAAAATGGCGTCGAACATACATTTCTGGCATCTACATTCCGCACCGGTTCCGGAAATACCCATATTGCATAATGTTTGACGAGTTTTCACAGTTTTATAGCAAACATAGGTCGCCATCTTGGATTCCAAAATGGCGTCAAACTTCCATTTCCTGCATCTACATGTCACACCGGTTCCAAAAATACTCATATTGTGTGGTAATTGAAAAGGTTTATTTGTTTGCCTAATCGTGCGGGTCCTTCATTTACGCGAAATCCGCGTCGCGGATCGCTGTTTTCCAACGCTTAACCCGCGCTAATATGACTGCCGATATATAAAAAAGATATCATCGAGATAAATCGTATCATACGTATATATTCCAAGCGCTGCTATCTCACACTGGAAAGGAAAATAATGTGTGTGCGAAATGGTTCCGTGCGGTAGCCGATAGGTAAGTAATCCGTCTGAATTTACAGCTCCCGCAGTTGGCAATCAACTTGACCAGAGCAGAAGGAATGAATTTAAAAATCGGCATCTGCAAAGCAACTGCACAAAGCACAATGCAGCGTAGAAAGGAAATCTGACTGTTTTTAGATCCCATTCAGTGCGACTGTTTTTTCATCAGGTTCAGTGAATGCCGATCACTGCGAATGATGAATGCGGAAAATGGGGAAAATGTACAAGTTCATGCAGTCACAGGCAGAATGCATTCCCTCTTCAAGCCCTGGTTTCTACAACTTTGTCTTAGACATCATTTCGAAGAGCCGCTTTCGTGCTGTATTTTGATGAGAAATCAAATGTCGAGTGCGCTATTGTCAAAGGTTGGGAACGATATGGCCTAGTTCCAACATAGTTTTGCCAATTGGTTCATTCGGCAAGAGAGTCGTCCTAGTGCTTTTTTCTGGTTTTAGACGTTTGATGTTTTGAACTAGTTTTGCAATAACCCGGAAAAGTCTTGTAAGTGCCAGTAGTGTAAGACTACAAAATTAATGAAACTTGCTGAGATGTTCCCTTTATTTTCATTTATACGTTTTTAAATTTATAATATATTTTCGTTCTATTGCTCTTTACTGAAATCTAGCTCTCACCTGTCCGTGTTCAGCGTTGGAAAATTTTGCGAGGTTTTATGAAGCACACAAAAGGAAAAGTTCGCGAGTCATTATGAGTTTTAGCGAACTTTTCCTGTAGATTGATTAGAGACCCGTTTTTTCAGTTTTTACACAAGGCAAGATAGAACTAGGGCTCCTTCCTCCTTTTCCTTTTTCCTACGGCCTTTTATTCCATTTTTTTTTTCAGAAAGCGAGTAGTGTTGCTATAACCATAAGCCATATAGGGCTAAGACAAAAGCTAGTGCTCATGTCCCAACCACTCGAGGAAAATGGAGCATCATTTAACTTTTTTATATTAGATGCTTCCAACGACCAACGATTTATAACAACGGAACGTACGGTACGAGATGTCCACGATTCATCCATTTACTGGATTCTGAAGCATCGGCCCGATGTTTCTAAATCATCTTGCCCCTTAAATGCTGCACAGTAGGCCTGGCCGTTTTGATATATTTTGCGCATCTCTGATGTACAAAATATACTAAATAGACAAGAAAAAGGATGGAGGTATATCTATAATTTTCCAGGATGCTTTCATGAACTGGCTTTGTTGGTGTTAGATTAGAGTAGATTAGATTGACTAGTACACTAGCGCTAGCAAATTCGCACAGATGTAAACACCCCATTATGTTGCTGAGCTAGCAGCAATCAACTTCGCATTTGGGATGATTTCCGACATGCCCATAGACCATTACTTCATCTCAGTTCGATTGAGGCTATTCGGTCGATGAAACAAGGTAGGCACTCATCTTATTTCCTTTCAAAGGTAAGGGAACAGATGAGTTTGCTGGTCGAAAGATCATATATGATAACCTTTGTATGGGTCCCCTCACATTGCTCAATCCCAGGCAATGAGAAGGCAGACTCTCTCGCAAAGGTGGGCGCACAACAAGGCGAGATTTATGATAGAAGAATTAAACATTAGTACGTCAGAGTTCTCTTCTACGTTAGCAAAACGATTGGACAAGTAATTCTCTTGGGTGGTGGTTACATTCCATTACTTCAAATGTTTCTTCGAGAGCGTGGTTCAAAGGTCTGGATGTAAGTCGGTGATTCATTGGCGTGATGTCAAGACTTACGTCCAACCACTACTCGCTAGACGTGCATCTCTGCAGAATATACCTCGTTGACAGCAACATCTGTCGGTGTGGAAACGGTTACGATGACATCTATCACGCAGTTTGGCATTGTCCGGATAATGACGCCTCCAGAGCACAACTATTGGATACTCTAGTGGCCCGAGGTAGACAACCCTTCCGTGAAGTAAGATATGTATTGGGAACCCGTGATCTTCCCTGCATTCAGGCGATCTACGAATTCCTTTGTTTGTCTGATGTTAGAGTTTGATGTGACCATCCCCTCCTTTCCACACATTTTCCAGCCATTGTGCCCCTGCCTTATTATCCACCTGTTTCTGCGCTACTTGCCCCTGCCCAGCCAGCATTTGATCAACCGTCCGAGAGTAGTATCTAAAGGAGGCGTCAGAAACCTGTTTCCTACCTGGCTCCTTCCGATCGAAATTGTTACTCTTCCATGTTGCGAAACAAAATTTCGTAAAAGATGTCCAATTTCATATGGATAAATAATGGCTATCAAAGTGCTGTTACGTTCAAATTTCAAACGACATTGTTGAACAACGATTTCATAATGGCCATACCTTGCCGAGTGCCATACCGAAGGCATTTAACAATTATTTCATTGCAAACTTCCGTCGTCGGCGCATTTCCACCCTGGTGTGATTGACCGCGTCGCTGTTTTCTCTAATCTGCTGAGCAAAACATTTCCCATCTTTCCAATGCGCCTGAAGCTCGCTGCAGTACAGATGCATCATAGTCAAAATTTAAGCAAACCATGCGGGAAATCATCTCCGCTGAATGCATTCCGTGAGATTGGATTTTCCCGATTCGAATGTGTTTCTAATTTGCACCATCGTTTTTCCCTGCCGATTGCCGATCTCATCGTTTACAGCTCCACCAGGCAGCGGCTGCGGGTGGTCACTAAACTTTCTCGCCCCGGAACAACACTAGCTAAATTAAATTGATGCACTTCCGAGCGCCTTTATGCACGCTCAGGCGTTGCACATTTGAATTTCGAGATATTTTTTTACACCCATTGCTTGATTAGCCTTTCGGTTCTGCCCAACGAAATCGAGTTTCGGCCGTCGAAATTTTTCCGATTGATCAGTTTCATAAGTGACTTGATTTCTGGGCTGACGCGCGAATATTTGGCTCCAAATAGGGAAAGGCGCACTTATTGTGTAACCCGCAAGCAGGCATAATCGTGAGTGTGTGTGTGTGTGCCATTCGTGCGAGATGGAGAAAGTAATTCGAATGTGTTGTTTTCCAGCCAAACAACCTTGACCAAAGTAGGGACGGTTTTTTTTTTTTATTATTCGCTCTTATTTCAAACCACTTCTGGTCCGGACGCGATTTCGTAATCGCTCGCTAACCATTCTCCTCGTGATCTCCATTTCAAGCCGGTTCATTACCAACTTCGCACTGCGGACGACCTGTCAACAGAAATAGTTCCGGCTGCGGATCATTCGACGAATTCGGCGAATCAACAATTTCGTCCGCATTCATTGCATTATATCGAATTGCGAATTGAAAGTTCAATCAAAAAGCACACGCACGCGGATTAGCTAAAGTAGCCGGAGCGACGACGACAACGACGACAACGACGACTATTATGGTTTGTTACCCTTCCGTTTGTCATGAAGGAGGGTAACCAACGAATGTCACTTTCTTCTACGCGTCTTGTACATGGCTTTGAATGGGCAATTGCTCAAAAACTCCGCTCACGTCCTGCTGAAATTGCTGCTTTGTGCGCAAATTTTCTACTTTTTACTGTATATGTACATCCAAATGTGTCTCCATCCGGTCTCTCGACCCACCTCGCCACCGCCGACGGGATAGGACGTCTCGATGCAATGGTGGATGATGTAGGTATGTAGTAACGGACCGGCTTTGGAGTTGAATAAGTCGCTTGGACAAACGGGAATCGAGGGCAGCGGGAGCGGGGTGAGTTGAAACCGATCGACTAACAACAAGAGGAGATTGTAGATCGAGATGGCGGTCGATGGTGATTTATAGTCAATCCTGCATGGTTTTGTCGTCTAGCTTTGGAAAAAAAAAGTTTCCGATCGTACGGCGTGCAGCTGCTGAAATGTCTTTCGCTGGCATATTCAATATGATCACGCAGCTGTTTCTAGGAATTTCGCTGGAGTGGATGACAAGAATTTTGATTTGGTGCTTTTTTGTCTGACTAACTAGACGATGAATCATTGAATGAGTCTGCAGCGGAGAATATTGGAGATAGAGGTCGATTCATTCAACTACGAAGTTCATTTGAAGTGTCTTGTTTGTGTGAAATTATACAACTTCTTAAACGCCCCGTATTTGACCCAAACAAAAATGTTGACCAACATCTGAAATCTAAAATGCATAAATCTCATGCTATTTTGTTTTTTAGGCTGTGAATCATTTGCCGAGTTAAATTTAATTCGTGGTTAAAAGTGACATTTCGAAAATTATTCTCTATGTTCGAAAATCCCTGTGCTGTCGATCGACCGGTTTTCGAGAAGAACTCAGTCACGGTTGTCAAAATGTAACTTCTTGTCTGTCAGAAATAACCAGGCTCGGATAGCAGGTTTTAATGATAACTTTCCATCTGTCAAATTTTAACCAAAAGTTAAAAAAAAATCCACCAAATGGTTCAGAGCCTTAGACTGTGAACCATTTGCCGAGTAAAATTTAACTCGTGGCTAAAAGTGACATTTCGAAAGTTATTTTCTCTGTTCGAAAATCCCCGTTCTGTCGATCGACCGGTTTTCAACCCACGGTTGTCAAAGTTTAACTTCTTGTCTGTCAGAAATAACCACGCTCGGATAGCAGGATTCATCGATAACTTTCCATCTGTCAAATTTTAACCAAAAGTTAAAATAATCCACCAAATGGTTCATAGCCTTAGGCTGTGTTCCATTTGGTGAATTTTTACTTAAATTTGACAGATGGAAAATTTTCAAATAAACCTGCTATTCCTGCAGACTTATTTCTGACAGACAAGGAATAAATTTTGACAGACGCTTTCTCGAAAATCGGCCGATCAACAACAGAGGGATTTTCGAACATCTTAATTTATTTTCGAAGTGTCAAATATAAGTGAAAATTTTCCAAATGGAACACAGCCTTAGTAACAACATATCGTAACCGGGAAAAGATCGAGTGTGCTGTGCTCAAAGTGATGGAAAAATGTCAACCGTCAATTTTTTGCCCCGTTTTTTCGTGTTTTGTGAAGTACTAATTAGTGTTCCTTCAGCCAGACTTCGTTTGCTCTATTGGCCGCTCGGGACATCTTCAACCGCCGATCATCATCACCGATCGATTCGATCGGCCTCTTGGGACCTAGCACTAACAGCCAGGCGTATTGGTTGTTTGTTCCGGCTATTTGTGATCCTTACGAGTGGGTCAGATCTTCCGATTAGCTACTGCCATTTCTGCTGGCATGCTGATTGGCCAACCGAAGTTTTGTTTTGCTTGTATTCACTACTGGACGTAATCATGCACTAATGGTGAATTTTCATCACATTACATCAAAACACAACTTAAAACTTTATTTGTTTTGTTTTGTTTTACGTAGGACTACGTCTGTGATTTCTATATGGGGGTACACTTTGTGAAAACCGAAAATGGAACATGTTACAAAATTATGAAAGATTTTGAACATTAATAACTCAGCTGTCCCTAGACCAATTTCAATAATTTTATCACCAATCGATCAGAAATATTTCTACACATCAATAAAAATGCTAATAGTGAATTTGTTTATTATCGGTGCGAAACCGAACTTTTTGTCAATGCGAACCTCAACCTGAGCTAGGTTTAAAAAAAAAACGATCAAACTGATGTTTTTCAGAAACCAAGCAGACCCAATCTTGATACCCGATCCAGGTTTGAACTGAATAATAAACGAATCTGATATAATAAAAGGTAAACCTATTATCGTTCTTAGTCAACCAACCCTTGATTATGGAGAGCACAATAACGAGAAATCGTTCATGGATAGATTTGGTGAGTTCGTTCCAATTTTTATTATTTTTTTTATTTTCCTTATATGATAACCCTTATAATAATCGTTGAAGGTCCTGATAATGCAACCTGTTGTGTGATGTTGGGAGATGTCTCTATTGGAAAGAGATTCTCGATTCCCAAGAGAGTCTGCACTCCTTCGTGTTTGGCCCTTCATGCAGCTGTGAATTGATGAAATCACCGATTGATCTATTAGGAAGATCCGCGCGTCACGGCGAGTCTTGCACTGATGGTGGCTTTTCATCACATCACATCAAAACACAACTTAACACTTCATTTGTTTTGTTTTTTTGACGGAGGACAACGTCTGTGATTTCTATTTGGGGGTACACTTTGTGAAAACCGAAAATCGAACATGTAACAAAATTATGAAAGATTTTGAACATTAATAACTCAGCTGTCCCTGGACCAATAATTATATCACCAAACGATCAGAAATATTTCTACTGATCCGACTGATGTTTTCTAACAAGAAACTGTTGAAAAATTTGTAATGTCAAGCATTGTCCAATGTACAAATAAAAAGGGATAGTTTTATCACTGTTTTTCATGAAATAAACGTTCTTCCCAAACCCAGTCGTCATAATCAAGTACCACTTGGTTGCACATCATTCTGGTTTAACCTGAACTCAACTCATTTTCGCTTCACTCTTCGATCTAAAAAGCAACAATGACTGGTCGTGACAAAGGAGGAAAAGGTCTTGGTAAGAAGGCGCCAAGCGTCATCACAAAGTTCTTCGTGATAACCGCCATCCGTCGTCTGGCTCGCCGTGGCCGTGTCAAACGTATCTCCGGTCTGATCTACAAGAAAACACGAGGTGAAGGTGTTCCTGGAAAATGTGACCCGTGATGCTGTCACCTCCTCTGAACATGCCAAGCGTATGTGGACATGGATGTCGTCAACGCTTTGAAGCGACACTCTATACGGTTTCGGAGGTTAAATCATCACCAACTTTGGCAACAAAACGGCCCTTTTCAGGATATTACATTAAATTGAATTGGAATACAATTTATCTGTGTCTGTTTGTCCATATTCAGAACCACACGCCCCCAACGACCACACAAAATGCTCTCCAGAGTTGTAATCTTGTAACCAAACTTGGATGCAGGGGTGCAAGGGATTTTGATCGACTTTCTGTTTCGATAATAACTCGTTAATTGCCCTTAGCTTTCAAGGTATTGACATTGGAAAATTACGCAAAAAAAGAGTGACGCTACTTGATAGCAAACTACTCATGATGGGAGGAGTCTGTGTAGCTTACTGACGTGTGCAAAAAGAAAGGCAATCAAAATTTCATTTTTTGATTGTTTCCCAAACACAGACATCATATTGAAACACCATCGTACTTATTCATTGTAGCATTCTCTGTAAATTCCAATTGGTACAGTAAGTGCTTCAGTGTTTACACTCCGCGTTGGATGGAGTCAATGTTCGAAGTGAAACAATGCGTTGCCAACGACTAATTGGGACGCTGGATAAGGCCTATCGACTCGAGGTAGGAAATCTGATTCTATTTTCAACAAGTGAATGGCAGACTTCCTAGCTGAATTCAACATAAACCTGACAATAGCATAAGCATAACATTTATTCAACATTGGTTTTGAATGATAGATATTTTTCCCAGTTTCATGCCGTCAACATTGCATGTTTCTGGGAAAATAATTTTCAGGAAAATGGGTTATTCCGAGAAAAGACATTCCGGGAAATGTCAAAATCACAGATCGCACTAAACAACTGCGTTAGTGCGAATAGAAGTACACTTTTGTGACAAAACGTATGGTTATCTTAAGCGCACTACATTGGTGTCTATGCAATAAATGTTACACACAATGTATCCTGTCTAAAATAGTTGTAAATCTTATTTATCCTCATTTTTGCAAGCGGTATACAAGCACTTATTTCGCGGAAAATAAGATTCTCAACATATCCCTCACGAAATCCTCACTGCTAAATGTTTGCCCTTTCACACCATACTGAAAAAT
Organism: Ochlerotatus camptorhynchus; assembly: GCF_037179485.1. Lineage (NCBI taxonomy): Eukaryota > Metazoa > Arthropoda > Insecta > Diptera > Culicidae > Ochlerotatus > Ochlerotatus camptorhynchus. Next base: position 2,611,297 of record NW_027040801.1, on the reverse strand, counting down.
CAAAAGCACTGAATGCAAATGACGTTTATTACACACTCATAATATACTACGTTTACAGACCGAAGCAACAGCGATTAGTGCCTATTCGTTCCGTACCCTCCAACTCCAACAACCCTTTCGATGGATCATAACCAAATTCGTTCAAATTTGGCACTATTGTTGGGGACCTTAACACACATCCTAAGAGCAGTAGGGAACAGTGGGGTTGTGGTCCACCATTCAAACTTGACCCACCCTAATGTAGAATCAAATTTTGGAAACTGAATAATGATTATCTTACAGTAAGCGTAGCAGCATTTCGCTAATTACAATTCATTTCATATAAAACGGTTTTATTTATATTTTTAATTTTAATTTCTGCATCAACAGGCTCATTGATTTTTTAAACAGTTGGAGATCCTCAGATCTTGATCAACCTGAAGTCTTGGAAAAATATCCAGAAAACTTTACTAATATCTTTGTCTATATGGAGATCTTTTGAACATTTCCTGCTGTCTTGGAAAGATGCCTGAAAGAATATCCTGTAACTTATGCAATGTTTCCTGAACATCTACAAAACTCCCTTAAGTTTTACTAAATTTCCTCAACTTCTACGAGGTTCCCTGAATTTATTCCAAATTCCATATGTTGTCAATCTCTCTGAATTCTACGAAGATTTCTGAAATTCTATCATCTACAAATATTCTTGAACACCTGGAAAGTTCTTTGAAATTTAACGAAGCTCTCAAAACCCGCAAGAAGTTCATGGAGTTTTTTTGAATTAAGATCTCTGACAAACTGCAACGAAGTTCCCTATACTGAAGCGAGGATCCCTGAAGTTCCAAAAAGTTTATTGAACTATCTTTAGATCTTCTACAAAATTCCCTGAAATTTTTCAAAATTCCTCACATAAATGAATGAAATTTCGGCCTAAATGCCCCTGATTTGGGCCCATACATAAATTCAGCAATCAAATAAATTTTCAATAGTAACCAAAAAATATCCATTAGTACCGTCCCAATGACGCGTTCATCTAGATAAAATTGATAAATACCAGATTTTTAGCGATGGGCCCAATCTTAGAACCATAGGCCAACATTAGAGCCATTTTCCCCTTTATGAAGTTTAACGCAGCTCCTCAAAATGCTACGAAATTCGCAAAACTTCTACAAAGTTTTCTGAACTTCCTACGTTTCTCGATGATTTTCCGCGAAGGTCTACGAACGAAATTTCTTGCATTTGTACGTAATTTCCACAACTATTCCAAGACCATGAAGCTTCGAAAAAGTGCCCTGAAATTCTATAGAGGTTCCCGATCAATAATGAGCTTCCCTGAAATAAAATAATGTTCCTTTAACTTCTACGAAGCTTCTCAAACTCAATTAAATTTTCCACTTCTACGAAGTTTTCAGAACTTTTTCAAGTTCCTTGATTTACGAATTTTTCTGTAGACCTATGAAGTTCCCAAAATTTATAATAAGTTTCCTCAATTTCTTCGATGTTCCCTAACCTTGAAGTTTTACGAAGTTCCCAGAAGTTAAATAAAATCCCTGGGCTCATCGACAATTTGTAGAGCCTGTAGAAGTCTCATTATGCTATCGATTGAATATCGATATAATTTATCAAAATTGCTTCTTCTAGTCCAGAACGTACGAAAAGTAGTCAACATTTCAATATAAGACTTTAAAAAAAGATTAGTAACATCGAATAAGCTTGACAAAATACCGGTGAATTAAAAAAACCAAAAGTTTTGAGGCCTGACCTCTTTGCCACCACCAGTAGCTACGCCAATGCAAACCGGCTACCTATTGTGCAAAGTAAACAAACATTACGATGTTATGAAAGGTCCACGAAAGGTATTGCAATAAAATAGGGGAAATGTCTCTAATGTTGGCCTATGGATCTAAGATTGCGCCCATCGCTAAAAATCTGCTATTTATCAATTTTATCTAGATGAACGCGTTATTGGGACGTTACTAATGGATATTTTTAGTTGCTATTGAAAATTTAGTCGATTGCTGAATTTATGTATGATTGGATGGATGACACCTGGAGGAAGATAGAGGAGCGGAGAAATGCAAAAGCCGCGATAGAGCGGGCGAGAACCAGAGGAGCGAAGAACCAGGCCCGCCAACTGTATTCGGCTCTCGAGAAGGAAGTGAAGCGCTCGTGTAGGCGGGATAAGCGAGCGTGGGTGGACTCCCTAGCCGATGAAGGTGAGAAAGCCGCAGCAACAGGCGATATCCGTCTCCTCTACGATATCTCACGACGCCTGAGTGGAGCAAGGATGAATCCTAGGATGCCAGTGAAGGACGCGACTGGTCAGTTGCTCACCGACCCCACTGATCAGCTGAAACGCTGGTTTGAACACTTCGAACAGCTTCTACAAGTTTCGTCGGTCAACCAGCCATCAACATCTCGGCATGAACCGCCAAGAGTGCGACGCATCACTCGCGTCAATTCTGAGGCGCCATCCCTACCGGAGATCGAAGCTGCTATCCGAACCATGAAATCCAACAAGGCTCCCGGGGTCGATCGCATATCAGCAGAGATGCTCAAAGCTGACCCCATGCTATCTGCACAAATGTTGCATCAACTATTCTGCAATATCTGGGACACCGCGACTTTTCCGGCTGACTGGATGCAGGGCGTCTTAGTGAAGGTCCCAAAGAAGGGGGACCCAACTGTATGCGATAACTAGCGTGGCATTATGTTACTGTGTTGTGTTCTCAAAGTTCTATGCAAAGTTATCCTCAACCGGATACAGGAGAAGATCGACGCGACTCTCCGACGGCAGCAGGCGGGATTCCGTGCTGGAAGATCCTGTGTGGACCATATTGTCTCGCTCCGCATAATCTTGGAGCAGGTCAACGAATTCCAAGAGTCCCTTTACTTGGTTTTCATTGACTACGAAAAAGCTTTCGACCGACTCAACCACGAAAACCTGTGGGGCGCCCTAAGGCGCAAGGGAGTTCCGGATAAAATCGTCAACCTCATCGAAGCTCAGTATGAGGCTTTCACGTGCAGGGTGCTGCACAACGGAGCCCTATCTGACCCTATTCGGGTAGTCGCTGGAGTGAGGCAAGGATGTATTCTATCACCGCTACTGTTCCTCATCGTAATCGACGAGATAATGGTTGGTGCGATCGACCGTGTGCCGAACCGTGGGTTGCTCTGGCAGCCTATTACAATGGAGCATCTAAACGACCTAGATTTGGCGGATGACGTTGCTTTAGTATCACAACGGCGTTCTGACATGCAGAGTAAGCTCGACGATCTCGCCGAACGCTCCTCAGCGGCAGGTCTCAACATCAACGTCAGCAAGACTAAATCGTTGGATATCAACACGGGAAATCCATCCAATTTTACGGTAGCTGGTCAGGAAGTGGAGAAGGTTGAAAGTTTCCAATATCTTGGCAGCCAGATAGCGTCGGACGGCGGAACCAAGAGTGACATAGGTGCACGGATCAAGAAGGCAAGGGCTGCTTTTGCGAGTTTACGAAACATCTGGAAGTCAAATCAGATTAGTCTCCGCACGAAGATCCGAATTTTCAACTCTAACGTGAAATCTGTACTGCTGTACGCTAGCGAAACATGGTGCGTATCAGCGGAGATCACACAGAAGCTGCAGGTGTTCATCAACCGATGCCTGCGGTATATAATTCGTGCTTGGTGGCCTCACAACTGGATTTCGAATGCCGAGCTCCATCGACGGTGTCACCAGAAGCCGATATCGACAGAAATTCGGGAACGTAAGTGGAGGTGGGTTGGCCACACTCTACGGAAGAGCGGAAATGAAATCTGCAAACAAGCGCTGGATTGGAATCCAGCCGGACATCGCAGCAGAGGCAGACCCAGGGGCTCATGGCGGCGAAGCCTAAACAAGGAGATTAAGCAAGTCGACCGGAATTTGACCTGGGCCCAGGTCAAGGCGAAAGCAAACAATCGCCCAGGATGGAGATCTTTCACGTTGGCCCTTTGCGCCAGGGATGGCGCTCAGGACACTTAAGTAAGTAATTTATGTATGGGCCCAAATTAGGGACACTTAGGCCAACATTACCTGCATTTCCCCTATAATGATTTACTACACCTACTATTTTTTTTCTCGCTAGAAGTCATTTGAAGTTGATGTAGAAGTCCTCTGTTGCCAAGTGAAAATAAAGGGAATCTTTCGAAAACCGTGATGCGATTTCAAATATTTTTCTCTTGGCGTGACTCATTATTCACCGATTCTAGTTTTCACCACAATTGGAAAATTTAAATTTCTGATGATCTTCCTTTACAGCACCCTTTTCGTGAGAGGAATCACCACAATTCATGCATTTCGCTGTCATGTAGCCATTTTTTGTTCCGTGACACCATGCCTGGCACTGTCGGCACTGGGTGAGGATATGGAAATTTCATTCAGTCTGCCTGAGGTGTTCCCACTTCACTCGGATATGATAAGGCTTGCTTTTCCTTAGACTTAAGGTTGTTTAGTTTACTAGACTTAAAGTGAAGGATTTCATTTAATTTTCATTTTGATTACTTGGACTGGCTTAACTCCAAGTAATTTTGTCAATTCATTTTGATCCAGGGAATCACCACTGGGCGTGTGTTGCTCCTCAGTAAGATATTTAAGAAGGCGTTTGAATCCATCCAAAGTTTCATCCAATGCACGGTATTCACCCCGACGGCCAGTTTGAAGTGAAAACTTGAATTAATCGAAGTTCAAAAGTTCCGCCGAAGAGCATGGAAATCGGAAGTGGTTATCACAATAGGGGGGACCTTTTCCTTCTTGGAATTAAGCCGGGAATGTTTAATGGAATTTTGCCTGGATGAATCGTTTGCTCAAATAAATTTCAGCAGAAGGGGGATCAAGAGATTGCCTTTTTTTAGTTTAGACGCCATGGTGGCAGAAGAAAGTTTCTCCAAATCGACTTACCACGGGTAGGGTCCAAACAAGGATAGAAGAGGAATGAGAATAGAAAAAGGTAGATAATTTGCGAGTATTATTTACCACTGAAAAGTGCAGTTTAAATTTATTGTAGCTCTAGGTAGCAGTAGCACTTCCTTCAGTAAAAAGTAAATAGATCCACACGGCAAAAGAGCAAGATGCGGACTGGGTCCACAAATTCGTACTTTTCCAATCTGGTCGGGGAAACTATACTCTGGACAAAGTGAGTGATGAACGGTCTAGTCTTTTGCAAAGCTGGAGGGACAAAGAAATTTCATTGCATTTGCATATGTACTCGCTCTCCATAAGTAGTCGCGTAGTTTGGAATTCGGTCAAGGATTTGTTGATTGACAGATCCGGAACAGAAATTATTCAACCCCTGTTTGAACTACCACATGATCCCATAGCCACTCACGGTGATCACTTGGATGGACATGGAATAGCTTGGTCGTTCCTGGTCACCTAAAGGAAAGCAATAAAAAAGCATCCTCCCCAACATTTATCTCATTGTTCCGTGATAAATAAAGACCACGAATCAGTGCAATTACAAGAAAATTGAACGTCGAATACAGTGAGAACGATAATTTTTACGAGGAGATCACGTCACTTCGAAAGGCTTTTCATGTACTGGAATCGAGCTTTGAAAATGTCGCCACAACGATGAACATTGTGAAGCATCGTCTTGGAGGCTTTGGAGATTAGAAACAAGCTCAGTGAAACCTTGATCAGTGCTATGGAACCGTCTAGTAGCTTTTCAAACAAATCAACAAGGCTGGACACTGAGCATGGAAATCACTGATGCTGAAGACGTTGATCATATTTAAGCAATTTCTGTTTGAACAATTTATTTCATCATATACCATCCTTCTTCTACAAAAACAAGTTCAATCATGTTACAGCTCATATAAATAAACAGTTGAATAACAAAACTTTAACTGTCTTTTTATGGGGTTATCTAATCGGTTCTTCCGGAGCTGCAATTGTTGGATCAAACTTGCCTTTATGAATATACTTGAATTTCCTGAACAGCCTAGCCATACTAAAATTGGAAAACGATCCTTCAAATCATGAGTACTATTTGTAATATAACATACCCTATTGTATCTTGACAAAATACCATTTCATGTAGATTATATTGAAGTATTGTAAGTGAACACAATTTATATAAACAGTTGGTAGTTCTCAGGAGAACAAGAATGAACATCCGGTCAAGTATGTATATAAACCCTAAGCACCCTATTGTAAGCCTCTTTGATGTCCGAACCGTTGACTAATAAATACCAAAAGAAGAACCTCGTGTGTTTGTGAGTATGTATACATTTGAAAGACATAACACTATTGTCTTTGTAATGTTGTTGCATTCTTTTCTTATCAATTTCAACACACAATCTCTTGTAGAAAGGTGTATATGCTGGTAGAAAGATCAGAAATACACCCAATGAACGGAAATACCCTACGATTTATCATCGCAGTGAATAAGGGCTATTGCTTAAAACTAAAAAGATTTAAGATAAAATGAGGACCACCCAAATTATCATTTTTATAAAAAGAAGGCCAATTTAATTATAAACGCTTCTACCAAGACACTAAACCCCCAAAGGCATCGAAAGCTCTCAATTAATAACTGTGTAAGAGCATCTAGAACACTAAGTTGAGAGCACGTAATAAGCTAATATGCGATATGCAATAAGCTTGAAATGCGAAGAAGAGGAAGAATGAGTAAATAATTTTGTACCGCATTCAATCTCGATGACTTCTAATTCTGCACCTTTGAGCCTGCTTTCTCTTCACCTGTGCACCTACGCTTCTATGTTAAGAATCAACTTAGTCCTCATTGATTTTCGGCAGATTTCAATCGACTCGCATATTTTTGTAGACGTTATGCTTCCGATTATCTGATTATTATATTGCAATTTTCGGAATGATGATAGGATATAGGATAGGATGGGGATAGTGAATATGTCAACTCCCTGTTGCTAACATTTCGTGGATAAAGGGCGGCCCCTTTCCCCCTTCGTTGGAGCATCTTCCTGTTGGATGGCTCGTTGTTTGACCAATTGGCTGATGATGTTGTTGGAAAGAGATTTTTAAGTGTCTCAAGGAAATGAATAGGCGCACTGCCTATCAATCGTATGCTTTTGTTATCCTTGTTTAAATTGGAATCCTAGCATTATTCCTGAAAGCAGTCTGACTGAGAATTTCAAAAGAGACGTAAGTGTCACTAATATCCAATATACGAGATATACCGTAACAACGCTGACGCTAACGCTAATTATGTATTATGTACTAACAGAAAATCGGATTTGTTTCTTAATCTTAGATAAAGCGAAATTCGGTTGAGCACTTAAAAGAAATAATATTCGAGTTTTAGGAAAGACGTGTTGATCGGAAATCTATAACAAATCCTTCTCAAGAGTAGTTTTTACCGTCTTCGGTGAAGTTGCCACCGGGATCAAAATCTAGTAAGAGCAAGTTGAACAGGAACTTGTTTGTAATTGTGTTGTGAAATGAGAAGCTCGGTGGCCTTGTGGCGACCGATTTTGCTGACTGAGCAGAAAATCATGGGTTCAATCCCATGCTCCTTCACATTTTAGAGTTAAACTTTAAATCGGCTTTCTTTAATAGTATAATATAAAGCGAAATTAAATTCGGTTGAAGGGACGGGTACGTAAAATAATTCCGGAGTAAATTATGATTAAGGCGAAACAAGCAAAATGTAAACAAACTGAAAAATACACACAAACATGTTTTTAAATGTTCCACTATCGAAAAATCCGTGCAAAGCAAAAGGCGAAACAAAATTTATTTCTAAACAAGCTTACAAATAGATCACACTCTTTCCTTTGTTTACGATAGTACAGGGCGCAATTTTAGAAAAACATATCAATGAACGGGCAAAATCCATGTTGTTTACCAACAAAACCGAAAATAGTAAAAAGACTCCTCTTTAGCTAAAACGTAAACACGGCGAAAAGAGAAGTGTGACACTTTTAAGGAAATCAAAACAAGGCGCATAGTATTAGGCGAATTGTTGTTGTCATACAAGTTCGGAGTGATTTAATTAACGTTCTGCATTTACGGACGAAATCATTAAAATTACGAGTTTTCAAGAGAAAATGAATAAAAAGGGGATTTTACACTCAACACAAATTAAAATTTATCGTTTTTACGATCATAAATTCAACTCCATTGGAAAAAAAATATTGCTTAACCTTCAATTAAAAATTAAATTCATACGTGCACACTTGCTCGATTTTTCACCATTTGTTTACATTTTGCTAGTTTTGACCTAATCACGTGTTGATCGGAAATTTATATCAAATCGTTCTCAAGAGCAGTTGTTGTAAGTCCTCGGTGAGGTCGCCGCATGGATCAAAACCTAGTAAGAACAAGTTGAACGGTAACTTGATCGTAATTGTTTTGTAAAATAAGGAGCTGGGTGGTCTAGCGGCCACCGATTTTGCTTAAGGATCAGACGACCGTGGGTTCAAATCCAAGCTCTTTCGCAGTATGGAATCGTTAAGAAATCAATCCAGCATATCGCTTACCAAAACGAATCCTACTGCATTCCCCACCCTTTAGCCAACATCCCAGTGATTTCTCGTGAAAGTGCAGAGGTGTTTTCGGCTTTCATTAAAGCGAGTATTACGTCAACATATTCCTACCCAGTCCTTTCTTTACCAGCATTTGGACGTGCCCGACGCTGGTATTGCCTAGCTGTAGATCACCAGTATTTACACATTGAGGATGATAGCTAATCCCAAGCAATGTCTATTGGTTCTCTGTGTAATTACAGCTGATCTGGCAATAACGGAGTTGCATCCTCGTGCTCATGCTCAACAACATATCGTAGCCGGGAAAATAGTTTTTGCAATATTAATTCGATTCAACACTCCTTAAACCTTGGATAAATGCTCTGTTACTGTGTAGCTACTCAGATTTACTGTCCTGCCCTTGTTTTTTTTTTCTAGTCAAAGGAGCGGAGCGACAGGCAGGCATCTATAATATAGTTCTAAATGAAAAATCTAAGAAAAAGCTTCAAAAGAAGTTTCTAAAAGCAGCTTCTAAAGAAGTTTCCTAGGAAGATTTTAAAAGAAAATTCTAAAAAGAATTAAATTTTGGAAGCTCATTCTTGCCCGTCGCTCTGCTCCTTTGACTAACAAAAGTTAAAAGTTGTGTCCTAAGTATGACAGCATTATTGACGTAGGACTACGAGACTGTCTTTGTTGCTCAATTAAATAATAATTACAAAATTATTTATTTCTAAATACAATTATAGAATCAACAAACATTCAATTAACTATTCAAATAGGCGACATTCACTATCCTTGAACTACAAAACTCAAAATTAAGTTCTCATCCCTTTCAAAATTAGGATCCAAACTTATACAATCAAATTTCGCTAACTGAATAATGTTTATTTAGCAGTAAGTGAAGCGGAATTTCACTAATTGGAATGCATTTAATTAAAAACAACGGTTTAAAACACTTCAAACTGCGTCTGACATAATTTTACACATAAAATTAATCTCATTTGAGTTTTTCCTAACTGCTGATCGATTTATGGCTTGGCTACAAAAATGTAGTGAAGTTATTAACGAAAGAGACATTCGATGAAGAGAATCGATCAATGTAGATAGGTCCTTAAGCATTGTCCGGGTTGAAATGTTGTTATTGAAATCAGAAGAAAAACAATAATGAATTATAGCGCTTTTCGATATGTAAGTTCCACCGGCGCCGGTGATGTAGTGGTAAGCGTGACTACTTTATCACCCCAATGGGTCTGGGTTCAATCCCAGCCGAGGTCGGTGGGATTTTTCTGAGGCATAAAAATCTTTGGTCACGTCTTCCTTCGGAAGGGATGTAAAACCGTTGGTCCCTGCTCATGTGTGTTTGAATGGGTGCGATATCCTACGCAGGTGGTGTGGAAGCTGCCTTCCTGTACATTCAATTGTCGTCAACGGATGGCAGTCGATGTCCGTTGGTGATTTACACTAGATTGCGGAACCGAGACCGACGTTAAATAAAGGAAAGAAGAAGAAGATATGTAATTTCCAAAAAACATTTTGATACTTCAAATATTGCTTTTAGGTTGTATGTATTTTAATTGGAAATCAAAAAGACTCCTCCGTGGCGCTCGATTTCCATCGGCTATTAATTACCAATCGGCAATCGGAACACTTAGGTGATTAAAATAGAAGGATTATAATAATGCTATTAATAAGAAAGAGTTCTCTTGCGAACAAACTCCACATGAAGCATTAAATTAAATTAAAACATTCGCCAAGTATGTCTCGATGAACATTTGAAATGGTCCTATCTGCTTTGATCGATTCTCTTCATCGACTTTCTCTTTTGATAACCACTGCTATGCAAACAGATATCGCGCTAATTTGACCACATAGTTTGTTAAAGGAGGTTCTTATCTAGCGCCCAAAACGTCAAATACAACAGTGAAAGGTTTTGCAGCTGAGTTTTTAACGAAAGAAAAAGTAGATGAAGAGAATCGATCAATGCAGATAGGACCTTTTGATATGTTTCGCACCAATAGTTGCTAAACTTATCGTCGAACTTCTAACTGAAATTGATCACAGAGTTTCGTGATTGTTTTTTTCGACGATATTGATATACCTAACCACGAAGACTGAAGATTGAAGGTTAAGATCCAACTACAGACCCAGGTACTCAAAAAAACGGTCCTCCGGAGGATCCGAATAGCCCAGCGATTTTTATTAATCACTTGATAGGATGCTACATGAATAAATTTGAATCTGGGACCAACATGCGCACACTGGTGGTCACGAAACTGTCCTTTGGGAAATCCGGAACATCCATAAAATTGGTCAATTCGTAAAAATGATCAAAATATCGATCTTCGTATGCGCATCTTATAAAAGTTGCGCACCAAAAAGCATAAAGGCATTTTCGGATGCCCATCTGGATTACTAGATTACATATTTTAGCTTGTGAATTTATCAAAAAATGTTGAAACCTTTAAGAAGTTCTGATTGATAGAAATGTGGGAAAGTTAAAAGATCTTTAAGCAAGGCAATTGATTTCAGGAAAATTTACTTCAGCGAAGATCAAGAGCTTCAGGGCAGTTTCATTAAATTCAGGAAAATTTAAGCTTAAAGACCTATGAGTAAGTTACGTGAACTTCGGGTAAGTTCTGAAAATGTTAGGGCAGTTCCATGAATATCAGGCAAACTGTGAGAACTTGAGGAACGTTCCTAAAAATTTAGGTTCGTTTCGAGAACTTTATGGCAGTTCCATTTATTTCAGTAAAATAAAGGAAACGATCAAGAAGTTCCGAAAATTTAAGGATAGTAAAAAAAACTTCAAGGAGTGAACTTAAAAACATTAAGAAAGCTTCACAGAAGATCCATGTTTAAAGCGAAGTTTAAAAATCTTCTGGGCAGTTCCATTAAATTCTGAACAATTCCACGAACATCATCAGGAGAACATAAGGAAAGTTCCGTAAACTTCAGGAAACAATACCCAAGCAACATTGCAAGTTTTATCGCGGTTTTATAGCATTCTACAAGTCTAAATCATGGTCTACAGAACCCTTATAAAACCTGAATTGTTACTTGGGTAGAGATCTTCAGGAGAGTCTTAGGAATGAAAAGAAGTACTGAGAATTTCAGGAAGTTCTATAGGTAAACTGTGGTAATAAAAGTTCCGAATTTCAGGAAGTTTTATAAGTAAACTGTGGGAACAAAAGGTAAGTTCCGAAAACTTCTGGAAATTTTTGTGAATTTCAGGCACACTTCAGGATTTTCAAAGTGGAGAAATTCAAGGATATCCAGTGAACTTTAGAGAAGTCAAAATAATTTCAGAGATGTGGAGATAACTTGAGTAAAATTGACATTTTAAAAAACTTCCAAATACCTCAAAGAAGTTAGTCTAGATATGATTAAAATTTCCAGAACAATAGAAAAATTAATGAACTTCAAGAAAGATTCAAAACCTCACAGAAGTCCAAAAACAATTTGTTGTGGACGTTCAAAATCTTCCAGAGAACCACACCGCTACCTGTTTGCATATGCTAGTCCTAGATCCTTATTCATACATGTAGCTTCAGAATCTCTTTTTTATTAATTGATCAATATTACGCCTGGTTCGGACCTCCCGAAAGACCAGGTTGTGGCCAGCAGAGTTCGCATGCTGGTCCTAGATCCAAATTCATTAATGTAGCATCAAAATAAGTGATTTAAAAAAATACGGAGCTCTAGGATCTTTTCTATGAATTGGCCCCCATATCTTTCGAAGGACCGTTCCATGGCCACCAGAGTTCACATACTGGTTTCAAATCCAAATTCATTCATGCAGCAAAACAACAAATTGATTAAAAAAAAATCTAGATCCTTTTTACTAATTTTCCACATTTATGGATGTTCCGGGTCTTCCAGAGGAATGCTTTGCTGTCCCTTGGGTCCACATTTTTGTGCCAGATCACAATTTTCAAATGAAAAACAAAACAAACATTTCATAGCTAGCAACGCTTGGGCCGGTTGCTATCGTGCTGCTATATTTGTCAACCCGCTGTTCACCGAGAGGCAGATTGTTATTTCCCGCACTTGAATATAAACCCCCAGTGCGGCTACTGCGTTATGGTGGAGGTTGCTAAAATAGCTTTAGAAATGCATTGGTGCGGGTGCTCTAAGCACAACAAAACAGTAACCGAAACGATGAAGAAAAATATGTTGCTCAATGAAGACAAATAACAGTCTGCGACAATCTCAACCTGTAACAAACAATGTGCCGGACTGCTTTGTCTGTCAGGATTGCAATAGACTTCTCTGACGTTTGTGAAATTCACAAAGATTAGTGCAGAACTCGGGGTAAATTATAAGTAGGGGCAGGAGGGGCATAGTGAACAGGTGGAGCATAGTGAGCATTCCGCACTTCGGCTCTGGATCTCCAGCTGCATGAAACAAATCAACTGGTAGTAGGTTCAATATCATTATGATATTGATCCTACCACCAAAAAATTTGTTCCGAACGGCCGGAAGACCAAGCTGGGGCATGGGATGCTCACTATGCCCCACTAGAGTGATGCGAAATTTGAAATTTTCGCTCCACAATACCTAAACGATTCCAAATAGGATCCTGACTAACCTCTCAAAATTTGAACCCATTTGGTGAGAAACTGAGATGGCACAAACCATTTGAAGTTTGTATGGGAATTACTATGGTAAAACCAAGATTTTTGTTCATGTCTAATCACCAAATCGGTCTGCTTCAAAATCTTTCAACTGTTCTTGTGGAAAATTTTCCCAGCTACAACTTTGCTGAGGTTCACTTTTTGATTAAATGCAAGGATCGAAAGTTATCAATGGTTCAATGCACTGATGTATTATGATCATGCCCAATCAATTGCTCAGCAGGCAACATTGGTGTTTCTGGGGCGTTGAATAGGACACAAAAATCATGGCTACTATGTCACACTGCAAAATACAGTGTTGCCTACAGAGCAGCTGCTTGATCATGTCATAAGTTTACCAGTCTCTTAAATAATTATTAACTTTTTCCTGTCTCGTTTTACATAGAAACGATCTTTAGCAAAATTTTCTATAAGAATGGCTATCGAACTGTTTCGCAGCTCAATATGGAAAAATACTTAAAGGAAATGAACAAAAAGTTGAGATTTCCAATAGTAATTTACATGCAAACTTCAAATGGCTTGTGCGAAGTCTGTTTCTAACCAAATGAGTTGTAATTTTGGGAGGCTAATCAGGACCCGATTTGAAACCATTTAAGCACTGTGGAGCGAAAAAGTCAAATTTTTCATGAGTCTAATGCCCCACCTGTTCACTATGCCCCTCTTATCCCTTTTAGTGCAAGCAAACCATTTAATGTACCCAAAGTTCTGCACTAATGCAGTATGTAATATTATATAACATATTACTATATATCGAACATTCGGGATAATGAGGGCCCCCAATTAAAGCGATTTAGATGGATAGAGTGAATATGTCAACTCCCTGTTGCTAAGATATCGTGGATAAAGGGCGGGCTCTTCTCCCCATTAATTGGAGCATCTTCCTGTTGGATGGCTCGTTTTATGACCAATTGGCTGATGAAGTTGTTGGAAGGAGGTTCTTAACTGTCCCAAGGAAATGAATAGGCGAATTGCCTATCAATCCATCTATTCGTTTTTGGCCCTTCATACAGCGATTTGTTGATGATAATCAGAGGTTATTAAGCTTGATCAAGTTCAACAGTAAGGAGAGCCCACAGTTATGGGACTAGTTTCCGTTCTACAATGAGTGGTAGACCACTATCATCTATCATCACAGTGCATTGTTTACTTTTGACTGTTCCGCCAAATTTAAACCATTGATCGGAGTACTTTCATCGCAGCAGTCTACTTTGGTGCAAAATGCGCAATAGCTCAATCAGATTTTTGAAAAAAAAAATACTCACTAGCTGATAATAGCTCTTTGTCGTTCAGTTTGTAAGCATCCAAGCAGATGTGCACTCGACAAAGGATGTTTTTCGCATTCTTTCAGTTTCTCGCCAGTTCTGTTGCCACTACTGTTTTCAGCAAGCTCTAATAAGCAACCGAGTATGAATTGTTCTAGAAAACGTTAAGCATCTGATCGACTCCCCACAAAGTATATGAAATGATTTTTCTAATGCCAAAATCGATTGGTACCTTCAAAGGTAGGTATTTATAATATAATGTGTTCGGTACTTCTGGGCTGCTCCATTGACGCAGCTCGCTAAATAATGACACATGTCGAATTATTCTAATTATCATTGCAATTTTGTTGCATCGTTTGAGCAACAAATCATACATCATTAAAATCTCATTACCATCTTGCAAATTCCTCGTTCACCATATAGCGCCCCCTGCCGCATCGTTCGTTTCGTTCGTTTAGGTAATAAAAAACCATAAATTTAGCATTGCTGCGCAACACAACTACCCACTTTGTTGCACGCCTAAACATCGACCGAAGGATTCCACCTGCATCTTTCGTCTCGATCCAGCAGCAAACTTTCAACAACTTTCAACATCGTGCAAAAAAAAATTTCACCGATTCCTTCCCTGTAAAGCATCATGCTCGCGCTCGCAGCTACTGCCTCTACATATTATAAACGACGGAGTACTAGGCCAGTTTATTCGTAATCGAAATTATTAGACCCATCAATTGGTGGCGGTGCGCGGCGGTGGCAGAGCCTCGATATATGTAACAAGTGCCGTTTCATTAGACACTCTTTCTCCGTGCTCGCTCGCTTGCTTCATTCGTCAGACGAGGAGGTGCGGGAAAATCGTGGAAGTCAGCCTCAGTGCGGCGATCGACTTTCAGGAAGAGATCGCTCCGTTCGTTGTTGGTTGGGTAGGCAGGCTGGTTAGCCGGTATTCGTGAGCCGACGAGCGAACAGCTCTAGTGAACAATTTAGAGTGTTACCGCTAGTGGATAAGCTGGTTAGTTTCTGCGGTGTTCACTTTCATAGATACGACGAGTAGGAGCTGGCAGAAAAAAAAAAAACCTGTTGCCCAGATCAACTCTCTACGCTAGTAGCCATGTATTGTAACATATATATATCCGCCTGTTGTCTACCGCCAGCGCGGAGCAAACCCCGTCGTCGTCGTCGGGATGAAGGTGGACCGGTGTCGGTTCAGCTACCTTCTCTTTTCAGATCGATTCGCATGCTGCCACCTCTCCGACTCGCTCCGTTCTAGAAGTTGCATTGCGAAGGGGTTCGAAGCTAAAGAATCGCTCGGAGGTATGCAGCCCTACAAGGTCACCCAGTGCACTTATCCAGACGTGTGGTGATATGACATTTTAAGAATGGACCTGTTTTCTCTCGCTATGCAATTTCCAAGATGCAGGTTGAGTGCATCACAATCTTTGGGAATAATTGTTCATCACGCGACGTTGCATTCTCCGGGTTCGTTGCTCGAGGCCGTTGAAGTCTTCTGTTTAAATGAAGTTGTTTCAGCTCGCGGTTTCGGATGGGACCAGGAAATCGATTTCAGCCGGGCTCATAAGCTAAATTAACGATGCTATCTTTTTTATGGCAGGAATTATGTTTCCTGTTCTGGAGCTTTTTGCGGCTACCACGATCGCAGCAAGGTCCACATCAAGATGGATTGGTTTCAACTTTGAGTCATCAGAATGCCGATGAACCTGTCACTTGGTACACTTTCCAGCCACTTTATGCTATTATTTACCGATTCAAGGTTGGAAGCGTGACAGACAGACAATTACTCATTGAATTTCTCGCGTCATTGAACAATACAAATGGCAGAGAAGAACAACGGGCAAATGGTCACCTTCGCGTAAATTTACTCGCACATGTCCCGTCCCTCCGATTCGGGTGCGACAATCCGTTGTCGAGGAGTGGAGCTTTCGATTTCGTTCAATGGACGTAACTTTATACGTGCTCAATGTATGTTAAAATTGCTATGGGCAATTTGGAATCAGTTTTTAGCTGCAGCTTAATAGCCAAATCGGTGATTCATGGTGTGGACAACTCTCATTTTTGAAAGTCAGGAACTCTTTGTCTATTTAACACTACCAGAACGTGAGAGGTCTGCGGACAAAAATGAATCAGCTACCCCTGTTGCTATCAAGCAGCATATAGCGTAAAACCAACAATCAATGCGAAACTTACGGCTTTAAATTGGCTCATTACTTGACTAACCTATTGGGGCCAAGTACATCTATGAGCGTACCCAGCGTACTATAATCTGTTAAAGTTTGTGTTTGTTTTGATTCACCTTATAAATTTAACAGAATTTAATGAGTTCTTCGATTACAAGAAGAGATTGTAAAGCATGTGTTAAACTCAAAAACCCTTTCAATTTCACGTTAAGAGTGTCACAATCAGCGATTTTACGATTCGTGAGCGTTCACTCAGATTGAGCGCTCACGGATCGTAACATCGCTGATTATGACGAACTGAAAGTGAAATTGTACAACAACTAATGATTTCATAATTCTGACAAACAAATGTTTATAGCAACCCATGTTGGGTACGAAAGTGACCCCGTTGGCTTCGTACCACTCAAGGACAGCATTTGAATAGAGCCCTCTTGTTGCTTCAACAGAGGAAGCAAACGCTTCTGTAGACACTCCTTGAGGTATATCTCCCCGTTTACAGTCCCGGTAGTCACGGACGGCGCTCTCCGTTTGCCACATGCCATCAATCGCTTGCATCATGTATTTCTTGGCAAACTTTGAAAGTGTCTGCTTCCATACTTCCTCCGGAACATCAAACTTGTGCTGGGCGGTGAAGAACAGTAGCCCCGGAAGCTGCCGGAAGTCCACCTTGACGTAAGTCTCATCATCCATGATGAGACAATGAGGCATCGTCTGCATCTGGATGTACAGTTTCTGCACTTTGTACGTATTCAGTCCCTCCCGGTCCTTGGCTCTCTGAACGAAAGACTTGGACAGATTCAACTTTTTGGCCACATACCTGACCGAAGCATTGGGATTCCACGCTTAAACGCTTTCACGACACGCTTTTGATCCTGATCACTAATAGAACATTCGTTCTGACCGCATTTCTCCTTCCGTTCGATGCTCAGAGTTTCGTAGTAACGTTTAATCACACGACTCACCGTTGACTGCGCGATTCCGAGTTGTTTTCCGATGTCCCTGTGCGGTATAGTCATGAGCTTAGGAAAGTGTGAAATGAGCTGTATTCATGATTCGGAAAAAATGTATACGGAACTAAAGTCGACGTACACTCTATGTCGATTTGATCAAAGTACAATGTGAATTTCCACCTGGTTCAAAGGGGAATCCCCCAACGCTGTAGCTTGCAGCTAAATTGTTTCTTACTTCTTGGAGCTCCTGGGAATGAAAGGCCACGAGTTCTGGGTTTTCAAATATACGAAGCATAGCCTACTTTGATCAAATCGACATAGAGTGTACGTCGACTTTAGTTCCGTATACATTTCCACCGAATAATTAATACAGCTCATTTCACACTTTCCTAAGCTCATGACTGTATACCGCACAGTCCCGATGAGAGAGTTGAGAATTTTCCAGGTGCTTGTGCAAAATCAGGAGACTGTTAACCCCATATCAATCCTATACGTTTGACAGTAGGCAAGATCACGGGCCTTATTTAAAGTTTTTGATGATCTTAACAAGGAAGATCGGGAAGTTGTATCGATGTAGCTTGTACCATAGAGGTAACTCTAAGACTAGAAGGTCTCGAAGAAACGAACTCAACTTTTTGGCTCAGCTCTAGTACTCTATTCGGTCCCAAGCTAATCGATTCACCCCTTGAAACATAGGAGAATCCACTAACCCCTCATTTTATCTGTCAAACTTTCATAGCGAATCAAAACAAACATAGTGTAGTACTGGAATTTATACTAGAATGGGATACGTTAGTCGATTTGCTTGGGACTAATAGGCTAGTCAAGTAGTGAACCAATTTAAAATCGTTAATTTCGTATTGATTGTTGGTAATACCAACCGGTAAAAACTAACGATTTTAAATTGGCTTACTACTTGACTAGACTATTGGTCCCAAGCAAATCGATTAACGTACCCCATACTAATCGAAATTCTAGTACTACACAATGTTTGTTTAGATTCGCTATGAAAGTTTGACAGATAAAATGAGGGATTCGTGGGGTTTCGAGGGGTGCATCGATTAGCTTTGGACCGAAGATAGTACCAGAGCTGAGCCAAAAAGTTGAGCACGTTTCTTCGGGACTTTCTTGTCTTAGAGCTACCTCTATGGTAATACACTGTACACAAATATCATCCTCTAATCGAATGAAACCGAGAGAGGCTACTCTATCTACGATGCAGGAATAAAATTGTTTTGCTGTGGATAGCTGCACGCACGCTGAGTAGATAAAAAGAAGATTGATATCAATTCTGAAGATTTCTTGCAAAAAGACGATGCGCGATGCAAGTAGATGCGAGAAATGAAAGAAGATTTGTCGAAGATTGATTCGCTAGTGTGAGATTAGTTGAACATCTAGTATTGAGATTTAGATGTGTCGCCCACCTCGAATGAAATCTCAGACCATTCAAATCTAAACATTGAAATCGCTTTTCCGAATGATAACTGCAACTGGATTACGGTTGTTGTGAAATTAGACGATTTTCCTCTCGAAAATAGGATGAACAATGCCATGAGAAGGGATACGGCCTTCAGTTGAAATGCCTAAAGCTCTGTGCAAAATGATTGTCATCCTAAATTGAAATTCATTGGTATTGATTCATCCCCACAAAGCAAATCATTCAAAACGATAATGTAAATAATTCTATCGAACGTCATTTGCTGATCTGAGCTGACAAACGAGGTGGAACCATAGAGGTAACTCTAAACCAGAAGGTCCCGAAAAAACGTGCTCAACTTTTTGGTTCAGCTCTGGTACTCTCTTCGGTCCCTTCCTAATCGATGCACCCCTCGAAACATAGGAAATTCCACGAACCCCTCATTTCATCTGTCAAACTTTCATAGCGAATCAAAACAAACATAGTGTAGTACTAGAATTCTACTAGAATGCGATACGTTAATCGGTTAGCCTGGGACCAATAGGCTAGTCAAGTAGTGAGCCAATTTAAAATCGTTAGTTTCCACCGGTTGGTGAAACCATAGCCATTGCTATCAGAGCTGTAACGAACATGGGTAAAGCGTGGAAACCAACAAAAACGCGTTGCGATTCAAAGTAGAAAAGAATTAAATTTTCTGTGAAAAATACTCAACCTTCATGTATTCACCGTTGGGTACTTTTAACTTATTTTTGGATGAAAGTCATACGCCGATGCTGTCATTTTCGTATGCTCCATGGCTTTTGTTCGTGTTCCTTTATTGCGTTCGATTGATCGTTATGTAGTTTTTACTCAATGGATTTTTGATCAGAATTACTCAAAGTTTAGTTTTCTTCAAGAAATCGGTATGAATTTAATTGATCTGCTCTATGAAAAATAATGTGGACAATAATGGAACCGAAGCAAGAATGGTTAGATCACGGGGTCCGTGTGTTGACCACTCGTCTTTAATTACTTCGTATAATCATAGAGGTAACTCTAAGACTAGTAGGTACCGAAGAAACGTGCTCAACTTTTTGGCTCAGCTCTGGTACTATCTTCGGTCCCAAGCTAATCGATTCACCCCTCGAAACATAGGAAAATCCAATAACCCCCCATTTTATCTGTCAAACTTTCATAGCGAATCAAAACAAACATTGTGTAGTACTAGAATTCAGACTAGAATGGGATACGTTAATCGATTTGCTTGGGACCAATAGGCTAGTCAAGTAGTGAGCCAATTTAAAATCGTTAGTTTCGTATTGATTGTTGGTATAATGCAATGGTTGAAGGCGTATAAGAGCTACCACATGTTATTGTACGTTCAGACTACAGAGTTATAACATGTTATAGCGCTATCTTGATGGTGGTTTCTGTGTTGCAATTATTTGACAATCGTTATTACATGTTATAACTCTCCAGTCTGGACAGCGTTTTAGATGAAAATCATTCATAAGTCACGCTTATGAGATTCATATGTGTCGTTCATAAGTCGAGCCTTATGAAATTCTTAAGTTTATTTGCCTGAGTGTATGGTTAAGCATTCGATACGATATCGCAAATTGGGGATTGCAATGTTGAATTCTATTTAAAACACTCATAATTAATCGTCTTGATAGAGCCTAGAGGAGCCAATCGGATGAGGTTATGTTTGATATAGAGCTTCTGCAGTGGGACTCGGCTTTTCATGTCTATCAAAATGGGTATAGTTTACCCAGATAGAAAACGTCAAAATGTGAGCCAACTTTACCCAGTTTCCTTAAAAAGTATGTTTACCCAGGTTTGGCAAGTGCAAGTTTGCCCATTTTTGAGTAGGTTCAGTTTTGATCAAACTGGGTAGACTCTACCCAATTTTGAGTAGGTTTCAAATAGCGTGTAGGCTTTTAATGCTTCTGTAGCGAGGGGTGCGACACATCTAAATCCCAATTTTAGATGGTCGAAAAATCTCACGCTAGCGAATCAATCTACAAAAAATCTTTTTTCATCTCTTGCATCTAAATTTATCTACTCACATTGGTCTATATATTTTTGCAGGAAATCATCAAAATCCTCATCAATCTTCTCTCTATCTATTAAGCGCGCCACACATCACACAACAGAACAGCGAAAAATTTCCTGCATCTTAGATAGAGTTGCCCTCCTCGTTCTGTAGTGAGCATTTTGCCGGCTCTCAACTTAAAATAAACATCTTAGATTAAATATTATTTGTATTAGATCAATCTTGTTTTTCTTTTTCTATTACAAATTTTATTCTGTTTTTCCATAACCTCCAGTTTGAATGAAATTGTAATATAATCTACAACATGTAATTTTTAACCATACTTAGTAAAATTTTACTCAACTGTGAGTTGTTTTCGATAGCTTTGTATTGAGCTGTCAAATGCTAAGCGTTCAATTTACAGTGTACTAGCATAGAGGTAACTTTAAGACCAGAAGGTCCCGAAGAAACGTGCTCAACTTTTTGGCTCAGCTCTGGTACTCTCTTCGGTCCCAAGCTAATCGATGCACCCCTCGAAACATAGAAAAATCCACAAACCCCTCATTTTATGAGTCAAACTTTCATAGCAAATCAAAACAAACATAGTGTAGTACTAGAATTTCGACTAGAATGGTACTCTAATCGTAGAAATTTATAATATTTGATCATGTAAACAACATTTTTTTGCAGAGCCGCGAATCATTGTTCACTATACAAAGCATCGTAAAACTAAACACACTAAACACTCTATCTTCAACTATTCAATAAGCCTCCTCCATCAGAACGGGATCCGCTTCCAGTGGTTTGGCAGTATCGCCAAAGTAGACGACGCGTAGACCGAAAGAACTGTTGATGAAGAACACTGAGGAGAACCACACAATGGTTGCTGCTAAGTAAACAAACAATCGCATGACACACATTGAGAGTGGCCTGCTTCTGTCGACAGCCGAGTGAACAGTGGTTTGTATGAAATGAAATATAAGTTTACACGCATCAATGATTACATCATAAGTAACATTCAGAATTTGTTGCTGGGGTGTACTAGCAAATGCTTTTCTAATGTATGGATTTAATTTTTAAGATGCAGTGCCTTCACAGGAGCAATAGAGTCCCTTCATAAGGAGCAAGACGAATCTTCATCAATTGGGTTGCTTCGTTTCTGAGCTCAACGATTCTTTTATTAATCCCGTAGATTCATGTCGATTTTTAAATCAAGATTTAAATTTTTGATTGTTGACACTAAATATATTAGTTGACAGCTCGCTCCCATACAAAGTCCCACCAAGGGGCGGTAATATGGTGATTTTTGCTAATGTAGTCGTACTTATTTAAAATAGTTCAAGTGTACCAAAACTGATGGAAATTTGGATATCGGTTCCACTTTTTATTGCTGATAACAAATATGTATTTACCTCAATACCCCTAAACAACCTTATTGAGGAGTGAGTGCAATAGACAGAAGAAAATATTTATTTTTGTTAGGATAAAACTTTCCTGAGATTGAGAGGGAGATATTTACACTTCGTCGATAGTGATTTGAAAAAGTAAGAAGAAAGAGCGACAGATAATGAAGATGAATATGTTTAGCTGACAGTTTACACCGGTTGTAGATGAAATTATTTTGGTCGATTATTAATAGGAGCAATCCCAAACAGGCATGGTAAATCATTTGCATTCATTTCATGCATTCATTTACATTCATTTGCCTCTAACTTTTTGCATCAACAGCATTCCGTAAAATGATGTACGGAGCTTTTGTAGGTTTTGTAGGTAATGTTAACAAGTCAAATTCGTATCTCTTATGCATGACGAACCAGAGCGAACAGAAGCCACTACTGTTTTTCAGTGAATGTATTTTACATTCACTGAAAAACAGTAACAAGTTCTGCCCGCTCTAGTTAGTGATAAGAGATACAGATTCGAGTTATGAGCATGTATGAGTTATGTAGCTAATAACAAAACCTACAAAAGCTCCGTACATCATTTTACGGAATGCTGTTGATGAAAAAAGTTAAAGGCAAATGAATGTAAATAAATGTATGGAATGAATGCAAATGATTTTCCATGCCTGATATGGCTCTAATGTTGGCCTATGGATCTAAGATTGGGCCCATCGCTAAAAATCTGCTATTTATCAATTTCATTTAGATGAACGCGTCATTGGGACAATGCTAATGGATATTATTGGTCGCTATTGAAAATTTAGTCGATTGCAGAATTTATGTATGGGCCCAAATTAGGGGCATTTAGGCCGACATTACATTCATTCCTCTTATCTGTTGATTGTAGGGATGAAATGATAGAGGAAGAAAACTAGAATTGGAAACAAAAGCATTCATGAGGAAGACGGAGAAAAGCAGTGACGAGAAAGGATTGGAAGACGATTAGTGAATTTTTGTATTGTATTTCCACGGGAATACAGAAAATTATCTTAGAGAGTAGGCTGTGCTTTTTTCTATAATCATTTGCTGATCGGATCAAAACCATACCCAGGATACAATTTGTAGTTCCTCAGCGAGCATCTATTTCTATGTAGTTCTACGTCTCTGTTATTTGCCGCTGACCAGCTGTTCCGAAGTCAAGTAGAACCAATATGGGGCCCTCGATGTCCCATAATTCATCCCATCATTCCCCTCAACGTTAAGTCGCAGCGATGAACCTGACTAGTACTATTGATCCATTGGCTTGCCAATGCGCATGGAAAATCGACTACATTAGAACATATCCGGAGTCATTTGAGATTTGGGCGTAATTGCTTTTGTAAAAAAAATACGTCAATCGCCGATTTCTGGCGAAGAAAAGCTCAATCTCGTTAACAAACTAAACCAAATGATAGAGAAATCATTCCTTTACCTGATCGTGTTATTATTTTTTGACAGGGCTGGAAAGCACCCCAGAGCGTTAGCAAAGCAACTTTGTGCATGCATTTCACAACACTCGACAAAGAGTGTGTGGTTCTCCCATTTACTTCGCACACTCTCTTCAAACTAATCTGTGAGAAAGCAATCCACACAATGAGCGGTACACTCCTTGCGGCGCAGGGAGCGAATATAATTCAACAAGCGTTAATGTCTTCTTTGAGTTCTTTGCAGACTTTGCTTACCACAACTGCTAGCATAGGAGATGAAGAAGGGCATAACGAAGAATAATTTTGTCTTTTTGCTGGGTTTCCCATTTGCAACCCAGAGAGACGCTCTTTGCATCGGAGCCATCGGAGCTATGGCTAGACATTGAGCTTTTGTTATTTCTGGGTGTGTGGCTGTCTTCTTTTCACACTTGCGCAGGGTGAAAAACAAGCAAATTTTGTGTTTGCTTGATTCTCACTTTGTTTATTTCAAAAATTGCGCGCATTGAGTGCCCTGTCGGCACACCTTTGTCACAATCTCGTAGGGATTGTTGCAAATAAAATGGGAGCACTGCTGGACAACTGTCATTGAAGTTGTTCACAACATTACGTGCTGTTTGACGGTGTATTCAGGAACACCCTCTTATTGAATATACCAGAGGAACTAAGCCTTCGGTTCACTTCACTGAGGCAAATAGACCTAAGAATTTCATAAGGCTCGACTTATGAACAACATATTTGAATTTCATAAGCGCATTTCATTTCAGTCTGCTCCGATTTATTATTTTTTTGTCAACATTATTTTTCATAAGGCAAATTAATGAAATTCACACTAATTTCTTATGGCTAAAATTCATAAGTGTTTCTTATGGAATTCTTACGTTCTCTTGCCTGCGTGTAGATCTTAATACGAAATGTTGCTTCTAGAGTAGGCTAAAGAGAAAGAAGCAGTTAAACAGACCCCATTACACGCAGAGAAATGAGCATAAGAAAACCAAAATTCAAACATTATGTAAGCTCAAAAATGAAGCAAAACAAACTTTCATAAGTCACTTATGCGTTGCATATAAGACATATCAGTTTTCATTATTTGGACATAAACCATTCATGCACCACATGTTTGAATTTCATTATGCGCATTATGAAAGTTGTAAGAGTGTTTATTTGAAAAAAATCATAAGGAACGTTATAATATGTAGAGCCAAAACTCAAGATGGAAGTGGCTATTGGAGACGGTACTGGACGCATACAAGTCGAAGCTATGTAGTTTTTTTGTAGCGGGAATTATTCGAAAAGTCACCATTAATAAGGCAGGTGTCAACAGACTCATTAGTGAGGACGCCGTCTTTTCATGTAATTGAGAATTCTACTGTGGATCCAATGCATGATTTATTCAGCAATGGAATCTGTAAATACAGTTTTTCAGCATCTCTCACTGATGTATAAGTTTTGAAATTATGCATTTCAATTTTCATTCGCTTGGTGTCACAATTCATAATGTAGGTAATTGAAAGTGTATGCTTCAATTTTCAAAATTCTTAATACGTCATTATGAACTAAGCTATGCATTATGATGATTTCATTACCAAGTCCTTAAGAAATTCCTACGAATTGATTTGCCCAATAAATTTGATTTCATAATGTATCGTATTGAACATCATGAGAATTGCTTGTGGCTAAATTTCAAAAGGTATTTTAATGAATATCTTATGTGCATTTACCTGCGTGTAGGAACCTTTATTCAAATAATGCTGCTACTCACACAAAACAAGCTACAGAAGTCCCATTCATCATCCTCTATAGTCGGTCTCCGACAATGTTCCCCACCGGTTCCAACTCTTTCCGGCCGCTGATACACCGTTGCTTTTCACATCACGAAAGACTAGGTTTCTGGTCTGCCTTTGAGGACATTATAAACCGCTAAAACACAGGACTTTTATTATCCTATGAAAACAAAAAATTAAAATTTCACGCACCCGGCACTTCCCGAGTCATTCTCAATCCGATTTATCCATAAGATTTCAAACCAAAACGTTCAAGGGGTTAGAAATACCGGGTTGCCGGGATGGGTATTTTACAAACAATCACTGCTGGCTCTATGATCGGCACAATCGGCACACTTGCGGCACACTGATAAAAAAATATGACCCAAGATTGGTGTGTGGAGTGACCTAACCCTTGGTATATTTAGTTTACTCATTTTAAATGTGTGTTAAAATAAAAGTGGTTTAGAAAAAGAAATTTAAACGGAAAAGGATTGTCGCAAGTACCTATTGTTATTTCATGTGTACACGACGCATGGTTAACGTACACTACGTTAAGCTGCTTAGTGAACCTCTCGTGCATTTTTCTTGATATTGATTTAAAATACAGTAGAAATAGAAGAGACTTTTCTCAAATCAAACGAAGTAGGTGCTTAGTACAACATTAATTGATAATTATGAGATTCAGTTTTTCAGTTTCAAAATCAGAGCAACAGCTCGTATACAGGTTCTCCATACATTAAATGTTTTGATAGTAAGCATCGTAGTTACGCATCTTAGTCCGGTGCACAACCATCTGATACTAGATTATCACTTCTGGGTTAGGAAAAATGTTTATTTCACGATACAAATTGTCACTTTTTATTTGAACATTTTTCAGAAGTTTTTTAATGGTAAATTTAAAAAGTATTTCAGTATTATTTGTATAGCTATTTCCTATCGATTGGTGTATTTGGAATTTATTTACTTCTATAAATGAAAATGTTATAAGCGTTCAAAACCTAACACCTTTTCGTGACGGTCGCAATTTTAGAATTTCAATTTATACTATGTACCTTCCCGTAAGACGTAGTCTATGTCAATTAAACTCAGAAACTGTCGGAAGACTGACCAAACTTTGTCCAGTGTGTAAGCCTGCTATAGCCTTTTCTTACGGGGATAAACCCCGGCACCGGCAATTTTTGATTCTAGGATTGTAGGAGAAGTAGGACGAACCCCATTATAGATATTTTCATTCGAAAATGTATCCATCTATTTTAAAATGATTTTGTTAATCCACGAAATCCTTTGCCAAAAGTGTCATTGTTTACACTCTGGAAGAGTGGATGTTTAGAAAAATGGCATTCTAAATTGAATTCAAAAGGTTTAAAAAAAATCTATATCTAAAAAGCCATCGAATGCTTTTAAAGTTCCCACTGGCATTTAAACTGCACCAATCTAAAGATCATCTTAGGCTATGCGACCGTGTAGCAGTGCTCGCTCGCGCGTGTGTTGGCCAATCACACGCTGCTGCTGCTGCTAATGCTGCCACTTCTTGCCATTAGGCCTATAAATATGCCAACTAGCCATATTTCTAGAATCGTTCTTACAAGTGTAATCTATGCAGTGTTGCACTTTTTCTCTTACACACACATACCAGCTCTCACTCACAATGCGGAGCTCCGAGCTCCGTATGTGAGCCAGCGGGCAAGATTTCATCCAAAAACACATCGCTCGCCAGTAGCATAAGAGCATAAGCGGCCAGGCCAAGAGTTGCGCAATTTCTTGAGACCTCCTTTTCATAGCTCTGCACTCGTTGCTGCTGGGTATCTTGCTCTGGCCATAGTAGACAGGCAGATAGGTAGCCCACAGCAGCAGCTGCTGCTGTAGCTGCCGTTGCTGAGCTGGAGAGGAGGTAACAGCAGATTGAAGTCATGGCCTGCTGACACAAGCTGGCGATCACTCTCGGTCTCGATTTCATGAGAGCGCCTCGCACCTCGCACCTTCCCACATCCGATCCCGTGCTATCGTTTTACTTTTTCCGTGCTTTTCGCTGAGGCATTCAATCGAAGATTTGCCCGTAAAAGACGCTAATTTGATTATAATCAATTTAAACACTTGATCCGAGCTGCGATGATTTGCAATCCATTACGACTCCATTTTCCGGATATTTGGCTACATAGTTCGGTGGACGATCACTTTCGATTTCTATTCAGTATTATGTTGGTTTTAGCAAATTTTAAGATCAAATTTAAGGAACTTACTTTGTACTTGAGAATTTGAACAATTTCCACCAGCTTTTCGCGAATCTCTTCAATGCTCTTAATCCGACCAAATTGCCTCAGCTCAGCAGCCACTTGATATCGATATCCTTGTCGGTTTGTTAATGCTCTTCAACCCCTTTCGTAATCACTGTCACTGTTCCATTCACTTGCTGCTTGCTATTATTACGAAACTGTCGGGAATATGCAACAACTGCGCTATCAACGGAAAAAGGTCGACACTGCTATGTGGTCTCGTACATTCACTTTTCTACGCGAACGAGCCAACAATTTCACTATCACCCTTCACTATCGACTCTGAGGCCGCGCCAGCTAGCCCCCCTGAGGGCACACCTTCCTCCAGGGTTCAGACCCAAATGCTCGCACCAGATATCGCGCACCGAATCTTCTAAAACTCCGACGCGTCTTCTTCCTGTGCACTGTTTGCCCAATATCAATCCCCAAAAGGACAAGTCACACACTGGTCACACTTGATTGATCCAAAATCCGCTTCGGGCACCGTCAAAACTCAATCAGACCGTACGCTGTCTCCAAGGTCCGTGTACTGGCTTCTAGTTATTGTTCTTCTTCGCCTGCTTCGTCTTCGTCTCCTATACTATACGGTCAACGGCGAGAGCTCGTTGGAAAACGCTGCTTATCCAATAAAAGTCGTCGATCAACTGAACCACCGACGGTGCGCGTGGACCTCGGTAGGCCCCAAGAAATTCAAACAGCCCCCGCGCGCTCCACGAAACGATCAAAACGATACATTTCTTGAGCGTTTTTTTTTCACTTTCTATACACGAAGACAATGTGGTGAGCGGGAGATGCTAAAGGCTCGCGAATTCTCGCGCTCTCTCGCGTATCCAACTCCCAAGCAACTCTGAAGCTGAAGTTTGGATCTCTTGCCGGACCCCCCGGGATAAAAAGCCTATAACAGATCTCAGATCAGACTTTTCCGTCAAACTCTCTCCCTCTCTCGCTTGAATAACCGATGTTAGAAAAATCGATCGAATTTCGCTGTACTTCGGACCGTTGGAGACTGGGGGCGGCTTTCGTCGAATAGAGATCGAAACGCTTCTCTTTGGCAGGACATTTTTTCAGCGAATCAACACACAACCGATTTAATAATCCAAAACCGGAATCTGGAAATTCCTGTCCGATGACATAACATTGGCGTGCATGAATGAAATGCAGTCCGTCAGTGATGGGGGTTAGTTTTTCTCGAGTTGTTTTCACAGAAAATTGGCGTATCCGTTCCACCGCTAGCAGTAACCATGTGACCACCCGTCATCATACCGGGAGCATTTCATTCCCGGTTGGGTCAAGGATCATTTAGGGTTTAAAATACTCAAAGGTCACTATATAAGATGGAAGAATACTTCCTAGCAACAAACAATGCTTGGTAGATGTTAACTCAGTGTTTGACCAGACAAAACCCCAATGCTGCAAACAGCGTGGGTGGTTCTCGGCAATGCGATGATCAATCGTTATGATTCAGCAACCATTCGAATGCTATGACTATCTCTTTTAATTTTGGTTTATATCTGTGGTTGCCAGCCAAAACGAAAAACCCGGAAAAGTCCCGAGCAAAATGCGTGTCGATTCATGTTACCAAATTTTAAGATTGAGCAACTATTTGAAAGGTATTACTATCTACATTCGAATGGAAAAGACAGGGAACTTATTGGAACTGTGATTGGCCAGTCGGAACGGAAAAACAAGTGAGAAGATGCTCTGCGGAAATTCAGATTCACCGGCAAAATGGTCAATTCCTGAAAGTAAAGGGTGTATTCGATAAAAATGGTACACCGAAAATCTTCTGTAACATTTGAAGCGTATGAGTAAAAAGCTGAACATTTGAGTTAATCATATTCGTAGTGTATTGCTTACATCTGTCAAGTTTCATAGTTATTCCAAATCATGTCGTCGAAACAAGAAATTATCCGTGAACAAATGTTGTGCACCTACAATCAAAATCCAGAGGCGCCGATGGCTCGCTAAAAAGCTTGGAATTGCAAATACAACTGTGCCTCGTGTGATAAGAACCTTCAAGGAGCGTCTGAGTGCCCGAAGGAAGGAAGGGAGTGGTCGTAAAAGTGGTCTAATGGACAGTAAAATGGCCAGAAAAGTGATGCAACAGTTCAAGATCCGTCCAAACATGTCAATTCGAGATGTCGCTAGAAAGTCCAAGATGTCAGTTTGTTTTGTGCAGAAGCGTGCTGGGTTCTGGAATGTTTACAAGGTGCAAAAAGCCCCAATCACTGCGAAAATCCGCGCTCGGAAACTTTACACCAAGTTGCTCACCAAATCGTGTTGCATCGTGATGGATGACGAAACTAACGTCAAGGCCGACTTCCGTCAACTTCCTGGGCAAGAATATTTCGTTGCCAAGGCTAAGTTCGTTGTTGCAAAGAAGTTCCTGATCTGGCAGGCGATGTGCGGATGTGGTGGAATAAGTGCTCCCTTCATCACTTCCACAGCAATCCACGGTGCGATTTACACGGAAAAGTGCCTTTAGATGCGTCTCTTGCCATTCATAAGGAAGCACAAAAGATCAACTCTGTTTTGGCCTGATCTAGCATCCGATCACTATGCTCAATTTTGTGCCAAAAGATATGAACCCACCAAATTCACCGGAACTTCACCAAATTGAAAAATTCTCGGCAATTATGAAGACGAAACATTGCAAACATCCCAAAACTATTAAAACAAAGCTGGAGTTGAAGAAAATTTGTGTAAAAACAACAAAAACACTGGGAATTTGATGGGTGGAGTGAAAAAGAAGGTGCGGGCATTCGGAATGGGAGACGAAATTGAATAAAACAAATTTTGCAAATCATAACTCATTAGTAATTTTTGATTCCACGAAAATTTCAAGAAAATCCGATAATCGGTTTAATTTTGGTGAGTAAATATGTATGTGCCATTTATATCGAATACACCCTTTAGACCTAGAGATCCTTGATTTTTTTATAAATTTCATAAAATCATGAGAATAGAGGAAATATGTCATCACCATATCGATTCTGCTACCGCGTGGAAAGAAAACAGTCCTCTGATATCTGGATTCACCGAAGAAATGGTCAATTCCTTAAAGTAGACCTTGAGATCCGTGATTTTTTTCTAAAATGCATTCAATCATGAGCATAGAGGAAATATGCCATCACCATATCGATTCTGCTATAACTTCTGTGAAATTCGTAGAATTTCAGGGAAGTTTTAAGAACTTCTAGAAAATTCTTAGAGGTTCAGGAATTTTTTTAAGAACTTCTGCAAAATTCGTAAAACTTTCGGGGAAGTTCGTAGAATTCTTGAAAATTCGTAATTCTTCTGGGAAGTTCGTAGTACTTTTGGGCAATTTTTAGAACATCTGGGAGTTTTTTAGAACTTCTGTAAAATTCACAGAATTTCAAGAAATTTTTTAGAAGTCCTCCGAAATTCGTAGCACTTTAGGGATATTCTTAGAACTTCTGAGAACATCAGGGAAATTCGTAGATCTTCTGGGAAATTCGTAGAACTTCTGGGAAATTTGTAAAACTTCACGGAAATTTTTAGAGAAGCTGAAAAAGTAGAATCGAGAATCGAACCCAGCCACCTCCAGCTTGGTCCAGCTTTGTAGCTACGCCTTTACCAACTGAGCTAAGGGAGGCCCCAGTTAAATGCATTTGATTTTAGTACAGCTTTTTCTTTTTTTTTTTTGGCATTTCGACAAGTGTGTCACTCCAGTTTTTCACCCAAGTGCCTAATTCACAATAATTTTTAATGGTTTTATTTTCGTAGATACATGAAAAAAAATCTATATTCTAATTGTGCATTGAAATCAATTTGGTAATGAAAGAACAAAATTTGAATTAAACATAGGGCGTATTAGAGGCCCACTAGGATCATAAACTGGCACACATACCCTATTCCAGTTATAACAGAGAAAGAAGGGTACTCTAATAAAATTGTTATGGTTATTTTGCTTAACGACGTGTTCCAGGTATCATCCAAATCATTTCTGGAATAGTTCTATGATTTGGTTTAGAACCCATGATTTGCCGTCGCTGCAGCCACTGAAGGTGGTTTTGCGAGGCTTGCCGTCATTTAAGGCGGCCATTGTGAAGGCTGAGTTGAAACGGCTTGGTCTACAACCAGAGGCAGAGCATCCGATGAACCGGCGAACCTTGCCGAACACAACCTACTGGGCCCATTTATTCCTGGTCCACTTTACGAGAGGATCCACCACACTTACCGGGCTGAAGGACAACATCTGGGATCTGTTTCAGGACATCATCTTTTGGCAGTCGTACAGACCTCAACACCGTGATGTAACGCTATGCATTAACTGCCTCTCACACGGCCATGGCACGAAAAATTGCCATATTAAGCCACTATGTGACAAGTGTGGAGGAACTTACGCGACAGCGTCCTGTGGTCAAGCTGAAGTCAACGAGCCAAAGTGTGCCAACTGCGGTGGAAACCACCGTGCCATATTCGCAAAAAGGCGACAACAGGCAACCGGAACGATCGCTACTGCAACAATCGTACGCCCCCGGCCAACACTGATGCTCTGTACTCGGCACTTCCGCCCCGTCGACTGGTCGCGAACCTAGCACCGCTTCCCCTCAATAATCAACGAGCCCTTAGCACCCCCGCTGGGCATTCTCCAACAGAGCAAGTGGCCCCCAGCTGCCGTCCAGCCCAACCGAACCAAGGTCCCTTCACTGCCCCTGGTGTATCGTATGCCAGTGCTGTGTCGATTCCCCGTTTACCTCGCAGGAACTTGTGACACTCGTTGTAGAGGTCATCATCATCCTGCGCACTTGCAGCACCCGATCTGAACAGCTTCATGCTGCCCTGTCCCTTGTCACTAAGTATGGACCGTGAAGTTATAAAGACTGCAAACTGGAACGCTTGTTCGCTGAAGAACAAGCATATTGAACTGCTTGACTTCCTAAACGCCAAGGAGATCCACATTACCATCATCACCGAAGCCCATCTAAAGCCGGAAGCAAACATCTACCTATTGGACTCTTGATACTCGACAGAACCAGTGCAAGAGAAGGGAGAGTAGCCGTTGCTGTGAGGCGCAACATCAACTGCCACCTGCTGCCGAACTTCCAACTCAAAATTATCGAAGCCATCGGGGTTGAAGTCAGCACATCGCTTGGTCCCATCACCATCATTGCGGCTTACTGCCCCAGACAAGTCGACAACAGGGATGGGACGTAAGCGGACCTTCGACGAGATATCATCAAGCTGACTTGGCGGTGGCAAAAATATATCATCGCTGGCGACCTGAACGCCAACCATCAAGCTTGGGACAACAGTCGACGCACCATCCTGAACAACGACCTGCAGCAAGCATAGTACAACATCTTGAGTCCGGACACGCCCACCCGGTTGAGTCGGTCCGGTGTTCACGCAACCATCGATGTCTTCATCAGCAACATGAGCAACAACATCGCTCAACCTATCACCTACCAGGAACTCAGCTCGGACCACTATGCGGTGATGGCCGAAGTTGGCGCAACTACCATCGGGTAGATTGGGTACAGATACAATACTGCGTTGATACCAGTATCGACTATGACGTCCAGCCGGAAACGACCGATGACATCGACGGGTGTCTGCGCTCCTTTGATGAAGTGATTTCCTGGGCCAGGGAGCTACATGTGCCAGTATCTAGACAGGTGAGCAATACTCTGAACCTTGACAGGCCCACTAAATACCTCATTTGATTCCGTATTCTGTAACACAATTCGTAGGCAGTACCAGCGTACTGGGCTGCCTAAGCTGAGCTCCAAGCCAAGATTTTGCAAAACTGATTTGCTCTCTACCAGATTGTGCTAAGCCATTTTGAAAAAAAAAAAATAATCCGAGGCCCATCCCACCGTTTGCCCCTCTTAATCAGAATATGGATTCTTCCTTACTCATTATCCCAGTTGAAAAGGCCAATGCTCTTGGTCAACACTTTGTGAATTCACATAACCTTGGCTAAGCCATGGTGAGTCCCCACGAGCCTGCAGTATCGGAGGCTAGGTCTAGAGTAGTTGTCCCGGACGAAAGTAGAATATCGCCTGATGAGGTAATAGCAGCCATTAAATCAACCAAGAACATAAAGGCCGCTGATGTCGATGGAGTGGTCAACCTCGAGTTGAAAAACTTGAGTGTTGACTTCATCGAGCACCTTGCAGCGGTCTTCAATGAGTGTTTGATGCTTGGCTACTTCCCTGCATGTTGGAAAGTTATTCCAATCCACAAGCCTCACAAAGACCCTACCAGTGCCAAAAGCTTTCGCCCCATCAGCCTCTTGTCATCCATCTCGAAGCTACGCGAAAAGTTGATGCTCAGTCTCAGCTGGTGTTTTCAGATGATAATAACATATTTTTCAAAGAGCATTATTATTATTATTTAGCTTTATTTAGGAGGCTTTCAGCCTTAGGCTGGTTCGCCTCCATTTTCAAAGAGCAATTCGGGTTTAGGAAAAGATACTCTACCATCCACCAACTAACTAACATCATCAAGCGAAACAAGTTCGTTTACAATACATCTACCATGGCATTGTTGGGCGTTGAGAAGGCTTTCGACTACGTCTGGCATGATGGCCTAGTGTGCAAGCTACAAACAATACGAAACTAACGATTTTAAATTAGCTCACCACTTGACTAGCCTATTGGTCCCAAGGAAATCGACTAACGTGCCCCATTAGACTGATGCAAAATTTGACTTTTTCGCTCCACAGTGCTTAAATGGTTTCAAATCGGGTCCTGATAAGCCTCCCAAAGTTACAACTCATTTGGTTAGAAACAGACTTCGCACAAGCCATTTGAAGATTACATGTAAATTACTATGGGAAATCTCAATTTTTTGTTCATTGTCTTCTAGTGTTTTTCCATATTGAGCTGTGAAATAGTTCGATAGCCATTCTTATAGAAAATTTTCTAAGCTACAACTTTGCTGAAGATCGTTTCTATGTAAAATGAGACAGGAAAAAATTATTAATTATTTAAGAGATTGGTAAACTTATGACATGATCAAGCAGCTGCTCTGTAGGCAACACTTTTTTTTGCAGTGTAACATAGTAGCCATGATTTTTGTGTCCTATTCAACGCCACAGAAACACCAATGTTGCCTGCTGAGCAGTTGATTGAGCATGATCATAAGACATCAGCGCATTGAACTATTGATAACTTTTGATCCTTGCATTTAATCAAGAAGTGATCTTCAGCAAAGTTGTAGCTGGGAAAATTTTCTACAAATACAGTTGAAAGTTTTTGACAAAGACCAATATGGTGAATTATTAGATAAACATGAACAAAAATCTTGGTTTTACCAAAGTAATTCCCAAAAAAACTTCAAATGGTTTGTGCCATCTCAGTTTCTCACCAAATGGGTTCAAATTTTGAGAGGTTAGTCAGGATCCGATTTGGAATCGTTTAAGTATTGTGGAGCGAAAATTTCAAATTTTGCATCACTCTAGTACCCCATTCTAGTATAAATTTCAGTACTACACTATGTTTGTTTTGATTTGCTATGAAAGTTTGACAAATAAAATGAGGGGTTCGTGGATTTTCCTTTGTTTCGAGGGGTGCATCGATTAGCGTGGGACCAGTACTAAAGCTGAGCCAAAAAGTTGAGTTCGTTTCTTCGGGACCTTCTAGCCTTAGAGATACCTCTATGGTACAAGCTACATAGATACAACTTCCTTGTTAAGATCATCAAAAACTACGTATCGGGCAGATCATTCCAGGTCTTCTTGAACAATTCACCTTCTAATGCGTTCAACGTTGACGCTGGGGTTCCCCAGGGTAGCCTCTTTGGCCCTATCCTCGTCAACCTTCATGTCAGATGTTCCTCCCCTTCCGGGTGGTGGTATTTTGTCAATGTTTGCTGATGACACTGTCATCATCTACATATAAGGGTCGAGTGATCCGTGCTCTGACGAGAAAACTTCAATCAGGCCTGGATGTTCTGTTCAACTACTTCAAAAGTTGGAAAATTTGTATCTATACAGCTAAAACACAGATCATACTATTTCCACATTCCAATTCATCTTGACTTATCCCGCCTGGTAACTTAAAAGTTCACCTTGTATTTACTCCGAGTCGTCGAGTGAAGTCGTCTACCTTTGACTCACCCTTGATAGCAAGTTGCTATTCCGCTCCCATGTGGAAAAAACATCCACCAAGTACAACATCTTGATTAGGTCTCCCTATCCACTTCAAACTCCAAAGGATCCAGAACGAGATGATCTTCAACAGTCCCCCTTACTTATCCTCATCCGACATCCCTCAGGATTGCACCTGCATCACAATGTTACGCCAATTCACTCGGTCCGTGGCTGCTTGTATCTAATTTCTTGACCGTCTCACACTTTCAAGGTCCTGCTCCACTTGGTCTATCCACCTTGCTCGCTGTGCTCCTCTTCGTCTTGTACCGGCCGGATTCGAGGCAAACACCATTTTTGCGGGATTGTTGTCCGGCATTCTTAAAACGTGTCCCGCCTATCGTACCCGTCCAGCTTTCGCAACTTTCTTGATACAGGGTTCGCCATAGAGTTGCGCCAGCTCGTGGTTCATCCTTCGCCTTCATACAGCGTTCCTCCTTGAGCATCGTCCACGTCTCGTGCCCGTAGAGAACTACCGGTCTTATCAGCGTCTTGTAGATGGTACATTTGGTACGGAGGTAAAGTTTACCCGACCTCAGGGTCTTCCGGCAATAATACGCCGGCGAATTTCTCTGCTGCAATTGTTATCCGACGTTACCAATGACCCGAGGTACACAAATTCATCCACCACCTCGAACTCATCTCCGTCAATTGTCACGCTTCTGCCTATACGAGCCCTATCCCGCTCGGTTCCTCCAGCTAACAGATACTTTGTCTTGGACGTATTCACCTTTAATCCAACCTTCTCTGCTTCACGTTTCAGCCTGGTGTACTGCTCCGCCACGGCCTGAAACGTTCTTCCGACAATGTCCACGTCGTCAGCGAAGCAAATGAACTGGCTGGACTTATTGAAGATCATGCCCCGTATGTTAAAGCCCGCACGTTTCATAACAGCTCCTAGCGCAATGTTGAACACGAGGCAGGAAAGACCATCGCCCTGTCGAAGTCCTTTGCGAGTTTTAAACGAGTCCGATAATGCACCCGATATCTTCACGCAGCAATGTACACCATCCATCGAAGCCCTGATCAGCCTGGTCAGCTTCCCGGGAAAACCGTTCTCGTCCATAATCTTCCATAGCTCTTCACGGTCAATAGTATCATAAGCGGCCTTGAAATCGATGAATAGGTGGTGCGTAGGGACTTGATATTCACGACACTTTTGGAGGACCTGCCGCAACGTAAAGATTTGGTCCGTTGTCGATCGCCCGTCCACAAACCCGGCTTGATAACTTCCCACAAATCTGCTTGCTAGCGGCGATAAACGGTGAAAGATGATCTGGGAAAGCACTTTGTAGGCCGCGTTAAGAATAGTGATCGCTCGATAGTTCTCACATTCTAGTTTGTCGCCTTTTTATATACTGGGCATAATAGTGATAGATCCTGACTATCAGTCGGTGCAGACAGGTGGCCAACTTATCCGGGCCCATTTTGATAATTCCGCTCCGATACCATCTTTCCCAGCTGCTTTGTTGTTCTTAAGCTGTCGGATAGCATCCTTAACTTCACCTATCGTGGGAGCTGGCATGTCCCGCTACATCCGCTGTACCG
The DNA here is from genome assembly GCF_037179485.1 of Ochlerotatus camptorhynchus. NCBI lineage: Eukaryota > Metazoa > Arthropoda > Insecta > Diptera > Culicidae > Ochlerotatus > Ochlerotatus camptorhynchus. Next base: position 2,573,832 of record NW_027040801.1, on the reverse strand, counting down.
AGGAAGCCATTCCTCCTGCCACCTTGGTCTTCCACCTCTGCACCGTTCAGATGTTCATCGTAGTGCTGCTTCCATCTTTCAATCACCTCAGGTTCATCCGTTAAGATACCCCCTTCCTTATCCCGACACATTTCGACTCGCGGCACAAAGCCTTGGCGGGATGCGTTAAGTTTCTTGTAGAACTTGAGTGTTTCTTGAGAACGATACAACTGCTCCATTTCTTCGCACTCCAGCTCTTCCAGCCGGCGCTTCTTATCCCGGAAAAGATGGGTTTGCTGTCTTCGCTTCTGTTTATATCGCTCCACATTATGAGGGGTTCCTTGCTGCAGCATCGCCGCCATCGCTCTTCGTCGAACCAATCGTTGCGTCGATTCCGCTCCACGAACCCAACGACGCCTTTAGAAGCGCTGTTAATGGCTGCTTTCACGTTGCTCCAGCAGTCCTAAAAAGGGGCTTCGGTGAGCTCTCCCTCATCCGGCAACGCTGCGTCGAGGCATTGCACGTATTCAGCTGCGACTTCGGGCAGCTTCAGTCGCTCCAGATTGTACCGTGGCGGGCGTCGGTACCGAATGTTTTTGGCGCACCTTGATCATTAGAAGGTAGTGGTCCGAATCGATATTTGCGCCGCGATAGGTCCTGACGTCGATAATGTCCGAGAAGTGTCTTCCGTCGATCAAAACGTGGTCGATTTGCGATTCTGTCTGCTGCGGTGATCTCCAGGTGTACCGAAATGGGAGGCTATGCTGGAAGTAGGTACTACGTATGGCCATGTTCTAAGAGGTGGCGAAATCGATGAGTCTAAGGCCGTTGGCGTTCGTTAGCTGATGAGCGCTGAACTTTCCTATAACCGGTCCGAATTCCTCCTCCTGGCCGACTGACGTCATAGCTTGGGCAGCTGTCGTATTACCGTTCCAGCTGCGCGTGAAAAGCGTCTTTATCGTCATCGTCACTTGCTAAGTGAGGGCTGTGCACGTTGATTATGCTGACATTAAAGAAACGGCCTTTGATCCTCAGACTGCACTCTCCGGAGAGAGGAGTCCCCCCCCCCTTGGTTACCCGATCGACCCTATGGTTACTCGTACCCCAGCCGGCACCGCGTGGAGGTAGGGATAGAAGTTACTCGACAAGAGGCTAAGGACCGCAAGTGGGGTCTATTTTATACCTGCAGATACGCGAAGTATCAATGGTACGCATTGTCCAGCCGTTTACACAGTCCCCCGAGGACTCCAAATTCTGAGATCCACCGCCTGGTTGGTCTTCAATCACTGGAGGAGCGGAGTACACTCACCCTCGAAAGGTTCAGAGTAGCCTGTCTAAGATCAAATCACGAGATCATACGTGATCTTACAAATTAGGTTAAATTATTCGTCGTTAGGTACACAGTAAAAAATTAATTTGAATATCACATCAAAGTGGATGCACTTCAATCGTGTCGAAAATATGGTGTAATATTACTTGCCAAAAAGGACAAAATTATCATTAATACAGTGCATGAACTGACATTACGCTGCTTTTAAATTCAACCAAAATGAACCCCAAAGGGGTATTATGTAAACTAGTTTAAAAATGTGAAAAAACGTAGCTGAAATTTTGTTTATATTTGCTTGTATTGTACTTTAGGGTAGCTGTCTTACCTCACTTTGGCCTACTTTTCCGTATTCGGTTATTTTGTCCACATTATCGCCCTTGTTTCAAATACTAACATTTTCCATGTTGGTTTTGAAGGTTACATATTTAATCTCACTCACCACTCAAAACTATAGATAATGCATTTTTCAATACACTGAGCCGAAGAATACTAGCTGGAACTGTACTACCGGACTACCCACATGGGATCATAACTAATCATCATAACAGATCATAACCAATGTTTTCAAAAATCGAACTAGCTAAACCACAATCGCACTTAGCAGCTGATTAGGCTATTTAAAGAGCATCCTGAAACGACACCAAAAAAAATCAGCATTCAACGACAACAACAGCGGTAGTGGTGACTTAGGGGGAGAGGTGTGTATGGTTGGAGTGCTCTCTGCACGCTGGACCGGCCAAACTACTTTCACTCTGGTGTGTGCAATTTTTTCTCTTCGTTCCGAATGTAAGTAAAGCCTCGAGACGACGACGATCGATGGCAACGAGGTTCACATTCGATTTAATTATTTAAATGCAAACCTCTGTGTAGGTGCTAGGCTGAAGTGTTTGCACCGAATTTGAAATGCGTGCATGCGAACAAACACCCAAATCCAGCAGAAATTGGTAAAACTGAAAAGTAACGATTAAAGTATTTTATCGTGTTTTCATTTAACTAATCTACTACATGTGAAAAATTAGATGGGCCCGTTGTGAAGCCCCCCAAACGGGCAGAAAGGTGCAATTTTGTTGCTGCAAATGTGAACGTTTCCCAACGAGCCCAGCTGTCAATTTCCGTCATTCATTTACGCGACCAACGTCGCCTGCAAGCCAAGTGTTTGTGTGTATGTGATTACCAATAAAATAACGGCGATGCATAGAGAGAAAAAAAAACCTGCGCTCGATGAAGTTGACAAGGGAGCTCTGGATCTAATTGACGCAAAACAGTTGCAAATAAATTTGAACCCATTAAGACTTAAGAGTGGTCCATTGTTTACGGATCGAGCGCCGTTGGAGTGAGGATTGAGACATCTCTGTGGGATCCCGGTGTGTGCGGCAGATGTTAGTTGGTTTGATCGGCTAAGATCTGATCTGGTCGCACCTGGTCTAACGTGCGCTGAGAAATGATTATGACCGGGTGACACAGTTATTGCAGATTCGTTCCACCGAATCGCCACTCAGCGACTTGTACCATGATGGCGATGGTAAGTGATGGTGATTAAGTTGAAACCACTTCATGGAAAGATTTGCTCGTTTAACATGCGCAAGAAGTGCATCACGAGTGTTGTAAAAATGGCGCCTGCGTAAACTTTAGGCTTGATGGGTCAGCTGTATTTTATTAGAGCACTTCTCTACGAACAATTCAGTGAGATAATTGAATGCGGTAGGTACTGGCATTTTTGGACATTCGAAAATGTATAAATGTGCAATAAGCATATAAAAATTAAGGGTTAGACACCGATAATGGCCATGCATCAGAACCCTAGTCTTAACCACCTCAAACAAGGGAGCAACAAATAGAAGATTAGGAGTCACATAGATGAAGACTGACTAACTCTTTTTTTCCTTGTTTCAAGATCATCCTCGGTGGACAAAGCTGAGTCTTGTCACTATCAACAAGGCATAAAAAGTAACAAGGACTAAGATGTGTTGCTTGGATTATTGAAAAATCCTGTTCCCCTAGTTTGAAGTACTCAAGACTAGGAATCGGTGGTAGATCTTACATCCCGTAACGTACCACGAAAAGGTGATCTACCCACGATACGGGGCTGCTGAAGATACTAGGTTTTTCTTTATCTCATTGAAATATGGAACGTTTTTCATGGACAACCCCTTAACAGAAGTCGCTACTTTATAATTATTTTCTATGTCCTAGACCCTTTCTAGGAAGCATGTGTTCTCTCTGGGTCCTAGTCACTTGAAACCGCTGGCAGAAGAAATCAAATGTGAGTTGAAATTTTAACAACACTCAACATAATATGCAGCCTAATCAGAATTAATGTCAGCTCGTGTTATCTAATTTGATTTTATACACCTGAGAAACCGATTGCTTTCATAAGCCCTTTACTGCCCACAATCGCATATCAGTCCCATCTTTGCTTGATTTCCCATTCATATAGGACAGTAATGCGACTATGGGTAGTTTAGTAGTTACATAATTCGTGACCATTTCTCATCCTCACACATAGTCTGTTAGACCCAACTGCCCAAGAGAAAACCCATAACTTAACTATCCACTATGGCTCCGAAAGCCTGTGTCGTCCTCGGTCGACCTGCACCAGACAACCGCCTTCAATGCCTTCATGGTGCACAGGGTTGTAGAAAATAAACCCCTAATCAGCACCATGCATCACATCGGTATGCCAAGCGCTTAGGAATTCCGATGACACATTTGGATCCCAACATTATTGCGAGATCGAACTGCTTCGCTCTGTGTGACGCGCTCCTAATCGATGATGGTGATGATGACACAAAGACCTATCCAAATCAAATCCAAACCAAGCGACGAACTTTTCTTTTCCGATTTCGGTGCATTGTCGACCATTCAGCGCTGCTAATTGGATTTGTTGTTTGCCGTACAATGCGACGGTGCAAATTGGATTATTCAACACTTGTTTTCTGCCACTCTCCGCAGGAGGAAAACAGTTAACAATAAATGGTCTCACGAGAATTCTCAAAATAATATGACGGGATCATTACCGCATGGTGATTATTTATTTTTGCTATCAGACTGCGCCACCTGCAGTTTCCCCCATCGTTGGGGTGCGTGGCATTTGTAACAATAACCTAATTTTTCCGTTGTTGTTTTTGTATGGAGCATTTTTTTTTTTCGCTCTTCACCGCACACTGCTGGACCGCGGCTTGTTAGAGAAATTTTACCATTACTATTACTTGATTGGTGATTTTTTACCTATCATTACTCATTTCACTCTGCCCCAGCGCTTCGAAATGCACACAATCGTGTGCCGTCTATAGTAGGCATGTGATTATGTATTGTTTTCGGTACAATAGAGGAGACTGGGTGTTGTCGTGACTTGAAGTACAAGAAATAATAAACACTTTTTATCGTACTGCAATATGTCTGTTAAAATAAAGAACTATCGTTGGATAGCTCTGGAAGGCAACCTGATCATTGTAGGCCTGAATGTATTGGTGCACTTTGGTTTTAACTCTGTTTCATTCATTTCTTTCGCTCACTCAATCACCCTTGCAGTGACGTCATAACGTTTGTTTCGATCAGCGCTTATAGGAAGTTTAATATGGATTATAGAATTTATGTATGTTACCTAAATTTATAAATGGTCTGCCACTAAATGTGAAGACAATTCATTGATTATTGAAAAAGCAGTCTGTTTGTGAGTTTTTGTCTGTTTTCAAGTAAGAAGTTATCAAAAAAAAACAAATTGCCAGCTAATATTTCCCGGCGACTTTACAAAATAAATAGGATTGGGCGATTTTGGATTGTTGAAACACTCATCAACATGAACTAGTTTTGAGTATCACTTGCATGCAACTTTTCTCATTTGTGATGCTCACTGCAGTTAGGTTGACATAATTAGAATTTCGCCGGATGAAACTAGCAACACAGGCACGAATAAACCCGAAGGCAACGAATTGAGGTGTTAACTTTCCCATACTCGCCATCGATCAGTAAGTCTCGTTTTTGTAGTGTGATAATTAAGATCCAAAATAAAAGTCTTGAGTGAGGAGTTATCCTTTTTCTGTACAGTAGTGCGTTAAAGAAGAAATAAAGTGGAGTGTATAAAAGTTATAGTGATTTTTCATCGCTTACCTGTCCCACTGGAATGTCCCGGTTTCTGGTGCTCGTGCGACCGCTGTACCTGAAAGTAAAGAGAAACTTCTCCCACCTTACCTGTGCTGCTACCGCACAGAGGAAAAACGAACACAAACATCAAATACAACGTAGGAAAACCTGGTAAGCGCCTACATAAATTTGGTGCCGTGACCAGGATCGTCGACACCGTCCCGGATCCAGCATCCGTCGAAGCACGTGGGACGATCTACTGGGCGCTGCCATTTTGCTCCCGCCATACTGCTGGCGGCGGATTGAATACATACAAGGCTCGATCTAACGGGCAGCAGGTGATTAGCTGTCCAATTGTTTCTTCCGGGGTTTCGCAGGTACGCTTTAGACATCCGACACGGACAATGGCAGTAACGCTGCTCTCCGAAAGGGAAAGGATATCCAAACGGAAAACCTGTGCAATCCGACGGTAACAATGGTATTTTCCAATTAAATGCAAGTGCGTACTACTAATAAAAAAAAGCATTCTTGCTCGTGAGATTGTATCTAATAACATAAATTAAAGGGTATTATTCAAGCAGCAGCTGTCATCCACAACTGAAATTTTATATATGTACCTGCTAATCTATCTGATTTCCTCGTACTTTTAAAGCACAACGTTTTGGCTGTATCCCATTGGAACGTATTTTTAACTTTTAGAACCACAACTAAATTATGGACAGCTGTAAATAAATGAGCTAGTTATGATTTCATATATTGAGAATCCTGCCCAGAACAAGTGAAACATAACAAGTGAAGGAATTCAAGAAAAATATAAAAATATTAAATAGTAGCATTGATTTTCCACCAGAAAAGCTTAAAACTACCACTCACTCATCTGGTCATATCTCAAAAATTATTTGTCCAAATCATTTTCCCTTGGAAACACATCAAGTAGAAGAGTTTTTCAAAGTGTGGTGAAAATTTGAGACCAAAATATTAAGAAATAAAAAATCCCGCCCATGGTGAAAATAGCCCATTTTTTGACCATTTTGATACCTGCCGGTAATGAGTCTGTTTACTGTAGTTACTATAACAAAAACAAAATGTGAGTACACCTATATGAATCTACGTTAAAAACCTTTCAATTGACGTTCTAAGATCACGAATAGCTTATTTGGTTGTGGAGTAATCTCTTCTGAATGTTTAAAATTTTTTTAAATCTCGAAAATCCAGGGTTGTAGCCGAGAGGGATCTAGGCACTTCAGAGCAAAATCAAAAAAGGCGTTTGTTCAGAATACCAAAATAAGCGTTTTGGCCAAGTTTGGCTCAAATCGGTGACATCGACCACAGGTGGTGTAACCACTTGAGCTGGAATGACCCATGTGTCATACATAAACTTTACCTTCTCTTCTTACATATCTTACATATAATTTTTTTTACTATAATATCTCATAGTATCATAATTTCGAAAAGTAGCATTTTAGCTGTAATGAGCATTTCCAAGCCAGCTCTCAAAGCTCACCATAAATTTCGACGTCGATTACTTGACAACCACAAGAAAACAGAAAGTCCTTGCAATCCGCTTTTTTCAACCTTTTCAACACAACTATCTAGTAGAATTTGCTCTGGTATCAAGATTGGTTCTGCACGTCAGTGTGTACGTTTGTTTTTGGAACGTGGCTCGGGTTGAGGTTCACACTGACAATAAGCTCGGGTTCACACGGATTAGAATTGGTTCCAAACTGGATAAAAAAAATACTCGCTATTCATTTCCCGTTGCTTCTTTAGGGTTTTCAAAAGGCATCATTTTTGTTTTGCTTTAACACTTTCCAATTATCAGAATCCATGATAACTATAATAAAATTTTAGTAGCTTCTAAAAAAATTTCAAACAGAAACGTTGGGAGATTAGCTAGCCCGTGGCTAAAAAATCTCCTAAATAAAGTTTAAACAAATAAGAAACGCTTCAGCTTCTTATCTTCCTTTCTATCTTTTTCTGAGAGCTCTTGCGCCATTGTCGTGACTTGGACGGACTAGAGAAATAATAAATACTTCTTATCGTGCTGCAATCACTCCGATGCACAGTGGTTCAAACCTACCGAAAACGTGCGTTTTTTATTTTGGGTATGTAAACGTCATTTTGGAAGGGTAGTGTCTTCAGAGAAATTGTTAGATACTTTGCTTTGAAGTAAGTAAAATTAGGATGGGTAGAAGGGCAATAGAAAATTCAAATTTTGTAAACATGCTCAAAAGTGGTTGGCATCTTCAGCAAAGTTGTAGATAATGCAAATACTAGCAACTTTGCTGAAGATGTCAATATCGTATACTCGATGTATGATGAACTCCCTCAAAAATCATTTTTTGTTAGAAAAAATGTTCAAAATTTTATTTTAGCAGTATGATTTGTTCTAAAAAGTTGTATATATCATCAAAACACGCATTTTACTAGAAAACATTAGGTTGTTATAATGAACCTATCAAAAGTTATTCAATATTTTAACATAAAAATAGGTCATTTTCTACGCAAAATATCTGGAGAACGGGCAAATACGGGCAAACCAAACCATTGTAACAATCCCTTTTGTTACGCCCGCTCAGCCCACAAGTGACTCTAACCACACTCTGGGTCGGCTTCTTTTCGCCAAGGTTTGCGAAATTAGAGGAAAAACCACAAGACAATTAATTTGACTACTGACGGCGATTTATTGAAATTTTGCCCTAAGGGTCCCTAACAGCCCTATCTCTTCCTATCAATAAATACTCACAGTTTCTGTTTGTGTATGGTGTCAGTGTCGGGCCCGTCGATGAACGCTCGCTGGTTGGTTCCGCAACGGATTGCACGATGTCTCCGTGCCTAGTCGTATCCTTGGTATCCTTCCTTGCCGTTCGCGCCAATCGTGCCGATTGCCCCGATTGCGCCGATCTGGCCACCCCGATATCTGGTGATGATCGTTCGTGACAATCGTGCCGACTGCCCCGATTCCACCGTGTGCGTCGATTACGCTGATTGTACGGATCACACTGGTCTCGTTCTCTTGGATTCGCAGGTTTCAAGTCTCGCTTCGTCCACTTATGTCAGCTTACCGTTGTTTGTATGGCAGTGACGACTCTGGCGGTTTCGTAGAACCTTTCCACCGCTTTATGGAGAATAAATTTCTTCACCAACTTTTTCTTCGTGAGCTAACGTGTGGGTGCTTTTCTGGTGCTCAAGCAAGTGACCGAGCCAATATATTTGCAATCCTCAGGAACGGGCGAATAGGCCTTTTTCTGTGGTTGTTGTAGGTAGCATCCACCCATCAGGCAGTACTGCTACCAAAAATACCAGCGTTTATGGGTGTATTGTGGGTGTGTCGTGTTGTTGAGGCTGCGTACAAAACCTTCACAGTGTGTTGTGTTTTTTTTTTAATTTAGTCGTTAGCCGTCTTTTGCCTCCTAGATTAATTTAGTATGATACTTAGTTTAATTTATTTATTTGCATGAATTTTATTATTTATATAGCTTTTATATTTATTATTTTAGTTTGAATTAATTAAAATGCGCTTACTGTGGCGAGAATCCTCACCCCTTGCAGGAGTGCCCGATGTACAAACAGCACTCCGATAAAGTGCAGCGTTCAATCTCTGGACGCTCCAAGCAGACATATGCTCAAATGTTGAAGGCTGCATCAGCCGTCCAAGATGCAAACCAATTTTCGGTTTTGTCAGTTGAAGAATCGGACTCTGACTCATCCGATGAAGGTGATTCTACGGTGGTACACGCACCTTCAAAAATAGACGGTTCCTCAAAAAGAAAATGCCCCTCCCCGAAAGTGCGCCGTAAGAAAACTAAAGTCACCTCCAGACGATTGCCAAATTCCCAGGGTAATGGGGATGAAAAAACAAAACCGAAGGCTCCTGTTGATCCAATCCCTGGATGCAGCAAGAATTTTCCGCCATTGCCCAACAAAGATAAAAAAAAATAAAAAAGCTGCTCCTCAATCTTCTCAAAAGAAATCCAAGTCCGAACGAGGTTTGCTAGCTTTTTCGGACATTGTGGAATTCATATTAAACATGTTCAACATACAAGACCCTCTAAGAAGCTTAGTTTCTGCCTTGCTTCCAACGTTAGAATCATATCTTAAGCAATTGACTGTTTCATGGCCCCTCCTTGCATCAATCATATCTTTCGATGGATAATTCGTCGAACGAGGTTGAAGATATGATCACGGTGCTACAGTGGAACTGCCGTAGTCTAGTGCCTAAACTAGACTCGTTCAAATTTTTACTTCACAATTCTGATTGTGATATATTTGCTCTCTGTGAAACATGGCTTTCTTCCGATAAAGAACTCAACTTCCACGATTTTAACATTATTCGCCTGGATAGAGACGATTCTTATGGAGGAGTACTTTTAGGGATCAAAAAGTGCTACCCTTTCTACAAAATTTCCCTTCCTGCTCTATCAGGCGTCGAAATCGTCGCTTGCCAAATAAATGTGAAGAACAAAGATCTTTGCATAGCTTCAGTATACGTTCCACCAAGAACCTCCATTAGCCGTAGTCAACTCTGGAATCTAGTTTCGATTCTTCCATCCCCAGTATTAATTCTGGGTGATATGAACTCCCATAGTACTGGGTGGGGCGATCTATATGACGACAATAGAGCGGCTATTTTTTACGATTTATGTGACGATTTCAATTTGACTATTTTGAACACTGGTGAAGCGACACGTATAGCAAAACCTCCGGCTCGAGAAAGCCGACTCGACCTATCTTTGTGTTCAAGATCGCTATCATTGGATTGTCAGTGGAAGGTTATCAATGATCCCCATGGTAGCGATCATTTGCCAATCATCATTTCAATAAAGTGTGGCCCTCACTCTGCAGAACCATCTCGGGTTCCATTTGATCTTACAAGGAACATCGACTGGCAGAAATATGCAACGGCGGTGACAATCGGTGTCGAATCAATAGATGCGCTTCCACCATTGGAAGAATATCGATTCCTAGCCGATTTGATTTACAAAAGCTCACTGGAAGCACAAAAAAGAAAAGTTCCAAGTGCACCCTTTAAAAGGAGACCAGCCACACCTGGTTGGGACGAAGAATGCACAAAATTGTATGTAGAAAAATCTGATGCTTTCAAAGCTTTTCGTAGACACAAAACCTCCACTTACTTCGAGGAATATTCAAAGCTTGAGACAAAGCTGAAACAATTAATCAAAGCAAAAAAACGCGGTTATTGGCGCAATTTCGTCGAGGGACTCTCACGAGAAACCTCCATGAACACCTTGTGGAGGGTGGCTCGCAACATGCGTAACCGCTCATCTTTCAATGAGAGTGAAGAATACTCCAACCGATGGATATTCGATTTCGCTAAAAAGGTCTGTCCGGACTCAGTTCCAGCACAAAATATTCTTCGAGAAGCGTCTCCTAGCGGCGGCTCTCTGGATAGACCATTCTCAATGCTGGATTTCTCTATGGCTCTTCTTTCATCGAACAACTCCTCACCGGGAAGCGATATGATTAAATTCAATCTTCTGAAAAATCTCCCAGATATCGCTAAAAGACGCTTGCTAGATTTATTCAATTCCTTGCTAGAAAACAACATTGTACCGCCTGAATGGAGACAGGTCAAAGTAATAGCCATTAAAAAACTTGGCAAATCAGCGTCTGACCATAATTCATACCGTCCGATTGCGATGCTTTCGTGCATTAGAAAATTGTTGGAGAAAATGATCCTTCGGAGACTCGATCACTGGGTCGAATCAAATAACTTGCTATCAAATACACAGTTTGGGTTCCGCAAGAGCAAAGGAACAAACGATTGTCTAGCGCTGCTTTCCACAGATATTCAACTGGCCTTTGCGCACAAGGAGCAATTGGCTTCAGTATTCTTGGACATTAAGGGGGCTTTTGATTCAGTTTCCATTGAAATTCTGTCAGACAATCTGCACAGATGTGGACTTTCTGGAATTTTAAATAATTTCTTGTACAATTTGTTGTCAGAAAAGCAAATGAACTTTTCTCTTGGAAAACTGACAACTTCCAGAATTAGTTACATGGGCCTGCCCCAAGGCTCATGTCTCAGCCCTCTTCTTTATAACTTTTATGTCAAAGATATCGACAACTGTTTGGCAGAACAATGCACGCTTAGACAACTTGCAGATGACGGTGTGGTTTCCGTAAGAGGTCCACATGCCGTGGACTTGCAAGGACCATTGCAAAGTTCCTTAGATAACTTGTCTTCTTGGGCTAGGAATCTAGGGATCGAATTCTCGCCGCAGAAAACTGAACTGGTAGTGTTTACTCGAAAGCGGTACCCAGCCCAAATGCAACTTAATCTTTTGGGCAGAAACATTACTCAATCATTGTCTTTCAAGTACCTTGGGGTCTGGTTTGATTCAAAGTGCACTTGGAATACCCATATTACGTATTTGAAGCAAAAATGTCAGCAGAGGATCAACTTTCTCCGTTCAATTTGCGGCACATGGTGGGGTGCTCATCCGGGAGACCTCATAACGCTTTATAAAACAACTATTCTCTCTGTTCTAGAGTACGGCTCTTTCTGCTTTCTCTCGGCAAGAAAATGTCACCTAATAAAATTGGAACGAATTCAATATCGTTGTCTGCGTATTGCTCTAGGCTGTATGCACTCAACGCATAACATGAGTCTCGAGGTTCTGGCAGGAGTAACACCCCTCCAGAACCGTTTCTGGGAGCTCTCTCTCAGAATACTAATCAAATGCGGAGTGACGAACACACTTATAATTGCTAATTTTGAAGAAATTCTTGGGCTGAACACACAATCTCGATTTATGAGAATCTACCACCACTACATATCATCAGATATGTGTCTTCCTTGTTATACTCCAGACCGTGTTCACTTCACCAATCGCAGTTCCTCAATTGAATATGATCTGACCATGAAACAAGCAACTCATGGGATTCCCGATCAACTTCGACCTATTATTATTCCGCGTATTTTTACTGAAAAGTACCAACAAGTCAATTGCATGAAAAGATATTTTACAGACGGGTCCCGTCTCAATGGATCCACTGGCTTCGGTGTCTTCAATGAAAACTCTAGCGCCTTCCGCAAACTTCAGGAACCTTGTTCCGTTTTTGTTGCTGAGCTGGCAGCAATCAACTTCGCATTGGGGATGATTTCCAACATGCCCGCAGACCATTACTTCATCTTCTCGGATAGTCTCAGTTCGATTGAGGCTATTCGGTCGATGAAACAAGGTAGGCACTCATCTTATTTCCTTTCAAAGGTAAGGGAGCAGATGTGTGTGCTGGTCGAAAGATCATATATGATTACCTTTGTATGGGTCCCCTCACATTGCTCAATCCCAGGCAATGAGAAGGCGGACTCTCTCGCAAAGGTGGGCGCGCAGGAAGGCGAATTGTATGACAGGCAAATTTCACACGATGAATTTTACCATTTAGTGCGTCAGAGTACCCTTTCGAGTTGGCAAACCGATTGGGACACTGGAAATCTTGGACGGTGGTTACATTCAATTATTCCTAATGTTTCTTCGAGAGCGTGGTTTAAAGGCTTGGGCTTAAGTCGTGACTTCATTCGCGTGATGAGTAGACTTATGTCCAACCACTACTCGCTAGATGCTCATCTCAATAGAATAAACCTCGTGGACAGCAACATCTGTCGGTGTGGAAACGGTTACGATGACATCGAACACGCAGTTTGGCAATGTACGGATAATGACGCCGCCAGAGAGCGACTTTTGAATACCCTCGAGGCCCAAGGAAGACAACCCTATGTTCCTATCAGAGACGTGTTGGCAACCCGTGATCTCTGCTATATGCAGTCCGTTTATGTTTTTCTTCAAATGTCTAGTATAAGAATTTAATTCCTTTTGTCTTTTGTCTCTCTTTATTAGTTTTTGTTTGTCTTGTCCCCCCGTCTCGATGAGTCTCATCGTCGCCCACTGGTCACCCACCATAGCCGGTCGAACTCCGGACGAAGCTAGAACAGCACTACCGTTCATACTGGCGACAACGCTCTGATGAGACAACGAAACCCTACCCCAAGCTCCTCCCCTGATCCTATCCTTCGAAAATGTACCCTTCTAACCTCGAGTAAGCCGCGAGTAATCGGCCCAACTCCTACTAGACATAGAATTAAGTGAATTTTGTTACACACAGTGAACAATGAATTATCGGCTCCGTAAAGCTAACGCGATTGAGCCTTCCAAATAAACGAACTAGATAAAAAATAGTTTGAATTAAGTCCCTATCTAGCTAGCTAAGGTTTTATTTGTGATTTTTCCTCTATACACATATATAAATCCCCATTTGTGGTAAGAAGACTATGGACTGAGTGAACGAATGTAGTGACCTGTCACACCATCTTCATTCAAAAAGTATGCCTTTGAACTACAAAATACAAGTGGTTTCATTAGGTTCTGATAGGTTCTACGCTTGGCATGTTAGAAATACATTTGCCATACTACCAACAACATCCAACCTCTACAACACGTCATCTCTCATTCAAACAACACTGTATAGCTTTTTCGGCTTCACATCATGATCCTAGCAAGCCATGACAAAAACGTTTAGCTGGCGCATCAACACAACAATGTGCTTATGAAATTGGCTTTACGTGAGGTGCTTAGAAGAAAGTGAATTGTGAAGTGCAGCTTGCAGCTCAGTTCGGTTGAGATTTCTAGAGTAACATTTGAAATGGGCCGATGTCCAAAACGTAAACAAACCAGAAAATGAATTTTAAATTTTGACCACCATTATTCAATTCATATTTAAGAAAATTGAAGTATTTTAGGCATTTATATTGTTCGCAATAACAATAGTTACTGTATCTCAGTATACAACATCCAAAATATGCGAAAAGCTTTCAAAATTATATGAAAATCGATAACAATATAATTTCATAAATTAATAAGCCTTTTTTTGTGATCTTTCAATGGATAGGCCCTTTTTGTTAAGCCGTTGTGCTTGTCATCAGAAATGGTAGGCCCTTTGCTAAGCCTTTTCGCAACGTCAAATAAATTCAAAACAAATCATCGGCCCTGCCTCAAGCAGTAGGGCCTAGCTTTGGTTTGAAATTTTTCAATCATCGGCCCTTCTACGTCACTAGGCTTATCAATGAAATGAAATAAATGAATGGTTGGCCGTTTTAGCGTGCGGGCCTATTGATGAATCGAAAAATTTCGTTGATCGGCCGTTTCGAAAATCGAGTTATTTTTAATGATTTTTCTCGATTATGCGGAACTTTCCTACACGATTAGTAGCTATCAAGCAGTGCTAAGGAATGGTATCAAAACCCGATTTGTTTACGTTTTGGACATAGGCCCATTTCAAATGTTACTCGAGATTTGTCAAATTTAATTCAGTATAACAAGACCGCTGATGGAAAACGATTTATTGAAAATGGAGTCCGAAAAACGTTTGACTTCGTCAGGTACGTTCGTATTTTTATTTTTAATGCCTTGTATTGATGGCTGCTTGAACATGATTAGATGCTACAAGATAATTTATTTTATATAGAATGTATCGACAAACATGAGTTGTTTCACTTATGGAAATCCAATGGAGCACCTAAAACTAAGTGTCTTTCTGTGGCTCAACATATTTTGAGCAAATTCGACATCGATGCCGACCTCATGCCAGAGGTTCATTCAAAGGTATTTGAAATCGCAGAGAAACTGTGCAAATACTTTAAGAGGCTGGAGGATAAGCACAACCGAACCTTGAGCAATGTTTTCGAGCAGAACGTTGAATACTTTAAACAACCGTTTCGATTACCGGAAGCCATTGTCTTTTGATGACTGTACCGATAGCGTTAAAAGGCAAAAGACAGCTGACCGTCGCAAAAATTATGCAGCAAGTGAGCTATGCTACGCAGCTCAGATGAAATTACGATCGTGCGGGAGAAGTAACGAAGCTACTGTTGTCCGGAATGCCACGTGTACGACACCTACTCGGGCCAAACGGATGCTTTCAACTCTGCAAGGCTCATGCCAGCCCAAGATCATGCCGTACTCAAATAATGAGGCGTTGGCTGGCATTGATTTTGGATGCTAATTTGACAAAATCTCAATACCTTAAAATGAGACATGGCGCAAACACGAGAAATGCTAAGTTGTATCCGAACTACCACGAAATATTGTCTGCTAAAAAAGCTTGCTACCCAGATAGCGATGCCATCACCATTACCGAAGACGTTGTCGAAGTGAAACTTCAAGAATTGTTGGACCATACTGTAGCAAGAATTATCGAAGCGAATACTTCAAAGCTTGATGAATTGACCACTTTGTCAAGCAGTTTTGGCGTGACTTTCTACCAGCGATTCCACAAAACTGGACCATCTAATTTCTATTTTTTTATGAAACGCACAAATGATGGCTACTTTTCTCGTGGTTCTAGAAGAAAAATCTCAAAATAATGTTTTAGTTCAAAGTTCGAGTGGTAGTAAACGTCATTTCAACTGCTCGAGTGAAGTGATTAATTTTCAGAAACTGAACTGCTCGACGTCGTGCTTACCGTTAAATGGGGGTATGATGGTAGTTCCGGTCACGCCGAGTATAAGCAACGATTTGACTGCGATGATGCAGCTAAATCGGATTCCAACATGCTCATTACATCTATTGTTCCCATTATTGCTCGAAGCGGCGAGAAAAGCCTTTTTCAGAACCCTCGACCGTCTTCAACACGCTACTGTCTTCCAGTTCATATTCAGTTCCTAACTGAAACAATCGAGGTATTGGTTAAAGAAAACGACTACATTGAACAACAGATCTCGGATTTGCAACCATTGAAGCTGACGATAAACGGGAAGAATATATAGATGCAAAATAATACTAGAAGTTCTGGCTTCGGGATTGGAAATTGATTCTCAAAAGTTTGAAGAGTATTGTTTTGAAACGGCAAGAGAATTAATCAAGAATTACCCCTGGTTTTATCTCCCGGTGACTGTACACAAAGTTCTTGTGCATGGATCCCAGATCATAAGCCATTTTCTTGTGCCAATTGGGCAATTATCGGAATAGGCCCAAGAATGTCGGAATAAGGACATTAAGCGATATCGATTGGACCACACACGAAAATTTTCACGGACAGCAACAAACACAGACCTGTTAAATCGGCTCCTAGAATTGTCTGATCCCCTCATCTCCTCGTAAAGGGCACTTCCTGACAAAAAAACAAATGCCACTGTCAGAAGATGCCAGATCTCTTCTTAGCTTTGGTTGGATTATACGTCAGTTATTGACAGCTGATGTAATCATTACGAGTTTCAGCTTCGTTTATGCGTTTGTTTAAACGACCATGGTAACGTTGCGGTGAACATTTTTTAAAGGCATTGTGTTTCGGTGTATTTCAGTGTTTATTTCTATCGTTTTATGCATTTATAAGAAAGAAGTTCATGAAAGTGAATTCCCGAAGGCTTCAAGAGTCAATGACTGTGCTATCGATTGGACATACTAGGATGGTTGGATCTCATCGGCTAACCATGATGATGGTCATCATGTTCATTAAAATGTTAATTCATAACGAAAAGATCCCGACCGTACCCCCTTCTCCCCTAAATCGTTCACACGCAAATGCAGGCAGAAGTGCAAATCACGAACGATGGAAGCTTCCTTTCTTTCTTCGCTCGCTCGCGGGCGTGCGTTGTTTGTGATCGAAAATATGCGCAAATGCTCACGCTTCTTCAATTTGTACGCGCTTCCAACTTCCAATTGCTGGCGAGTTCATTCGATTTCCAAATGCCGCTGAACAACCGGTGGCCGCCCCTAAACTGCAAATTGAAGATGTGGTGGAAAGGTTTTAATTCTTGCCACCGGCAGCAGGCAGAGGAGGCGCCCCCCATGATCGACTCCAGCTAGATCATATAACAACAATACATACCTGCACCCGGTGCATTCACGAGAAGAAAGGTACGGAAAGAAACTGCCTTTTCCGTCACAATCGCGGTACAATGGCATAATATGTAATAATGTGTAAAAGGCGAGTTCGTCAGCAGATAGAGAAAGAGACAGAGACAGAGAGAGAGAGAAGTGTTGTTGTTAGGGAAAATCAATAGAGATAAGCTTTATTGCTCGGGAAAATGATGCTGTAATAGATATGAATATGCGCACTTACAAGTGTGGGCTTTCCCCTACTTATGACTTATTGGCAATTTAGTAAACTCAACAGTGTGGATAAATTCTTGGCTTGGAATACACACTGTTTCGTGCATTCACTTAAACACTGGCCAGACCGAGGAAGGCGACACATCTAAAAATCAATTCTAGATGCTCGAAAAATCTTCTTTCATTTCTCGCATCTACTTGCATCTTTTTGCAGGAAATCTTCAGAATCGTCATCAATCTTCTACCAAAAAATGAGTTTTTTTTTTAAGTATGTCATTCAATTACCTATGGCTTCAAACGGATAATGTGATTCGAATCAAGTCGATAGATTGTAACGTTATCGAGAAATCGTTACAAACGTACCGTGTAAAGGCTCCCCCACACTGGCGCGATTTATTCGCGGCGGAAAATTCACCGCGTTTTAGTTGCATGGGAGTACTCAAACTTACGACGTTTTTCGTTAGTTTTTGCCGCCGAAGAAGTGCGGTATCCGTTCTGATGTTTTGATGATTTGCATTGCCGAAAAAGCGTGGTACCTGTTATGTGAGTGCTTTGCTTTGCAGATCAGTGATTTATTAAATTATACATGGAAGAAGAGAACTTCTGCGTTTTTCGGGGAAGTTCAAAGCACTTCAGAAAAGTTTTGTTAACTTCAGAAAAGTTCCATATCGTTCCTTCTAATCATTCGTACTTCAGAGGACTTCGAGAAAGTTCTACGATAATCGAAAAAGTTCTACGAACTTCAAAAATTTCTACGAAATGTTGAAAACATATCTAATAGTCTTTTCTGAAATCATCGATCAGCTGCCAAACCTTTGAATAAATCCTAATCAACAAGCAAAGTGTGAAAGAATATCCAAAAGTCTTTAATTTTATTTTGATCAATTGAAGGTCTTCAGAAAAGTACTAGTTCAACATGAAGAATTTAAATGTTTCCCTACGGATTTTACTGAAATCTTCGATCAGATAATTTTTTTTCCCTAATCCCCCTCCCTAATCAGCCTGTCATATTGGAAGAATATCAGAAAAATTGATTTGAGAATCTGTACAGTTGGAGATCTTAAGAATAATTCCTGATCAACCGGATGTCATGACAAAATATCCAAAGAACTTTTGACGTAGGACTACGTCTGTGATTTCTATATGGGGGTACACTTTGTGAAAACCGAAAATGGAACATGTAACAAAATTATGAAAGATTTTGAACGCTAGTAACTCAGCTGTCAATGGACCAATTTCAATAATTTTATCACCAATTGATCAGATTTCTACGCATCTGTAAAATTTAAGACATTATCGTTTTTCAAAATGTCAGTATTTTAAATTGCACGCATGTGCCTCTGTTGCTATAATAATTAAAATCATCATCGATTGCCTGCGAAAAGCGATTTCCCTAACACAGATTTCAAAGTTGAATTCCATCCGGTCTCACCAAACAGTGTTTATTCAATCACCGCCTGATGAGTGGTGGTGTTCTCCAGTACACAACGAAAGGCTGCCTGCAAGCAGCTAGCTGCAGCCCACATGAGCATCATTACAAGGAGGAAGAAGCCGTACCGCTATTGATCGGAATCAGTAGCTCTTCGTGAGTAGCTGTGGGCCATCTATGTCAAGCACGTCATACTAAAAAGTATACACAAAGAGAACCCCGCTCAAATTCCTATTCCTACACAAAACACAAGCTCCTGCTGCAGTTGACATTTATAACATTTATTATTTAAGACCACGTAGTCCTACGTCACCATTGCCCCCCCCCCCCCCGCTCTTGTAGTTTTTGTAGATCTTTGAACAATTGAAGGTTTTAGAAATAATTTCTGATTAACCTGCTATCTTGCGATGCTATCTAAGGATAATTCAAGATCTTCAGAATAAAACATAATCAACCATAAGTCTTCACAAAATATCCATAGGAATGTATGCAGGTCTTTGATCAACTAAAAGTATGTGAAAAGTTTACTGATGAACCTGCAATCCTGAGAAATTGTCTGAGAAACATGGTTTGAATTATTGACCAGTAACCAGTCTTGACAAATTATCCAAATTACTTTTGAAATTGACGGTTTTAGGAATAATTTCTGAATGTCTCAGAGACATTATTTGATCTATTTAACAACTGGAGATATTCAGAATAATTCCTTATCAACTTGCAGTCTTAAGAAATGATCCAGAAAACAATATGGAGAACTTTGATCCACTGAAGATTTTGGAATATTTCCTATTCGTCATTCTATCCTATTGGAGATCCACAGAATAGTACCAGATCAACGAGAAGTCCTGAAAAAATATCCAAAGATCTTTTAGGAGATCGATGATTAACTGAAGTTCTTTGTAATAATTCCTGATCAACCTGATGTCATGACAAAATATCCAGAAGACTTGAGTGGGTTCTGCCAACAAAAGAAATGAATTTTTATACATAGACGTGTGCACGGCAGAACTTTTGTTCATCTACTTGGGCGTGCTTCGGTTCTCGTGAAAAGAACCTAGCAATTTGTTTACAAGGCCCATTTCAAATGTTACACGAGCATTATTCATGTGCTCATTTTGAGTAAACAGGGCCCCACTGTTGTGTCATTTTTTTCAGTAGTTAAACAAAAGTTCACCCGTGCAGTCGTCTATAGGATGCTGCACGCTGACGTCACGAATGAACGCGATGAACCCGCATTCATCAGTTTGACATCCAGGGGTTAGTCGGTTCAAGTGGAATTGAGGTTTTGAGCATGAGCATGAGCATGATTGACCGCCCACGGTTGCTACTCTGTTATTGCCAGATCAGCTGTAATTACACAGAGAACCAATAGACGATGCTTGGGACCAGGGTGCCTTCCATTCATTTTGACTAAAAAAATGTTTTAGGAAATTATGGAATAATACGATATCATGATGGTATTTTGTATGTGTAAGGAACAAGACAAATTTTTAAAGTTTGTGTTTGACACATAAAACCTGCAAATTTAGCTTTGACAGAGCCACAATGAGCGATTTTCTGATCGCCTCTTCGCGAAGAGTGAAGAGTGAAGAGTGGGTGAGATAAATGACAAAATCGCTTATTGCGACTCTCATGCAGCAACATTGGCTGGTATTATGTGTCAAACACAAACTCCACAATCTTTTCTTGTTGCTTACACAAACAAAATATTATTATAATATCTTATTATTCCATAATTTTATAAAACATTTTTTTAGCCAAAATGAATGGAAGGAACCCTGCTTGGGACTAGCAATCATCCTCAATGTGTAAAAACTGGTGATCTCAAATTAGGCAATACCAGCGCCAGCCGCGCCTGAACGCAGGTCAAGAAAGGAATGGGTAGGAATGTGTTGACGTGACACTCGCTTTGATGGAAGCCGAGAAATCCTCTGCACTTCCACGAGGAGTCACTGGGATGTTGGGTAAGAGGGTAGGGTTTGCAGCAAGGTTCGTTTTGGTAAACGATAAGCTGAATTGATGTTTAAAAGATAGGGAGGGGTTACTGTATAAATAAATAAAAAGGAATGATCTCAGCCAAATAACCAAGTGGAGCTGCACCAAAAGCAACCGGTCAAATTCATACTATATTATAATAAAATAAAAAGTAAATAACAATGATAAGCTATTTGATACACCTTCTGGTCCTTCAGGATCTACAGGACAACTATTTTCTAGAAATGAAAATTATAGATATATAATGATAGTTATATAGTGATATAATAAGATTTTAAATATGTGAAATAAAACTAATTTACTAGCCATGCAATATATAAAATAATGTTAAATAAACAAGTACTACAAAATACAAATAATCAATAGTCAGAAAAATCGAGGTTATTTGGACAGTTAACAGTTTTCATGCAATTGTAATCATGCATTCCAATGTTTTTTGTTTATTAATCTAAAAACTTCGAAGATCTGAAAATAAACTTAAAGATTTAAATCAATGCGTCCAGCCTAAACGGAGGGCTCGCGAACACAATAAGCTTCCTCATCACTCAGATTCAGAATTTGATTAAATAAGTATTTACAATTATACAAATAAATATATCAATAAGTTATGCAACTTTCTATCCTGGAAAGGAAAAATAAAATGGTTCATTTCACTGTCATATGAACGTTAAACATACATTAGAGAAAATCAAATGATGTTACGTTGCTTCTTCCAGTTGTGTTTTGACCCTGTTATAAATATTTATCAATGAATATTTAATAATAATATAATATGACCTAGGATGTATTCAAACTCAAACTATATCAAGATGAAAATAAAATCATAGTGAATTATTCGTATACACCTAACCGTAAAAATCCGAGGAACATGCATCATGCGACCGTGGTCATCACTCTGACAAATGAAACGATGAACGATGAACATACATAAATCTCGAATACTCCCCCGAAGGGACGCATCCACTCCCGCAAACAATGCATCCCATCGCCAATCCGGCGCAACCAGCATTCCGCCCACGCATGCCAACACCACCATCAGATAGGAGAAACTTTCCCCTACCTAATGGCGGCGCCACAACGCGCGGGCGAGCCACCAACCACACCAAACCGACAATCAAACGCACTGCCTACAAAAGCAGACACGTCCCCTCGAAAATGCAATCGAGAAATGTGTAAGAACATTCTTCAACTGGAACACACTCACCAAATCAATACATCCGGGAGCGCATTCCTGATGCTTATCTTTCTCTAGTCATCTCTAAACAACCACAACTAAATATCTGTCCACTCTGTGCACAAAGTAATGCATTTTGCAAAAACCTAATAATAGATCCACGCGGTCAAGTCCCACTTCCACCGTTGCATTTCTTGGGTCGATTCTAAGCTACAATAAACTATCAAACATGACCAAACACAATCACGATAGTGAAATCGAAACTTAAACACACGAAATCTTTCCACTTCAGACACAATAGTTAGCTCCAAAAGCTCTTTCTACACATCAGCCAACACTACTAATCGGTTCAAGTGGAATTGAGGTTTTAAATAAAAAGAATTAAAAGATATTATATCAGACTATGTTCGTTTGAAAAATATTCCTCTTCACAAAACATTCACTAATTTTTTTAATTTTTTTCTTCTAAGTCCATGTAAACAAACTACTGCCAGATGTCGAAAAAGTGAGGTTAACCATGAGTACTGCGGAGTAAATCGATTTCATTTTGCAAGCCAATGGAAAACTGCTTGAAAATTTGTTCGAGTTTAAAATTGTTTTGTTCTTTCTCAGTTGATTACCACCAAAAGCTCTGAGCCAGGAGTGCTCGAGCCCCCATGACTCTATCAAAGTTTGTTTACATGCATGTTTCGTCAAAGTATGTTTTACTGCAACTGAAAACTCAGCTGAGTCATAAAAACTATGCTGGTTTTTATACTTTCATCATTGAGCCTGTTGGTTTTTGTTTTTGAGCTTACAATTAGGAATGTGTTATGAAAAAGTATGAATCATTTTTATGAGATTGCAATGCATGACGAGAGGTAAGAACAGTAACTGAGTTTGTTGCTTCTGAATGTTTGGCTCCCGTTTGACAGTTCTGACTGGCTCCCAAGTGACAAGCACATTGAGTGAGTCCGCAGTACCCAGGGTTAACCCGAAGGTGCAGCTCCCTATATGGAGCTGTCAGCTGACTTCACGAATGAATGCCATGAACTCCCATTCATTGGTTTGCCAGACAGCAGTGGTTTGTTTACTTTTATCTGTTAGTCAATTCAAAAGGATTCAAATTTTAAAATTTTAAAACTATAAGATCCGAAGATGTTTCATTAAAAATTCTTCCTGTCTAAAAAATTTAAAAAAAAATTCAAAATTATTATCTAAGTTATTGTAAACAAACCACTGAAAGAAGTCAAAAAAGTGAGGTTAACTCGACGCTGTAGCTCCCTATCTCGCTTCTTTGAAAAAGTTTCCATTTACTTTCTATTAGGAACACACATAATATTTGTCCAATAACAAAATTAATGATTTTTATCTGAATATCACGTAACATAATAAATTCTATTTGAATAATCGTATAGCCTTCATTGGGCACATAAGCTCATGTGATTTCACATAAGCTCATGTGATTTAGTGGTGCATTTTCCAACTATGGGATCACATGAAAGTTATGTGATATTCACATGCACTGAGATAAGAATTCAATAAGATTCACTTATTAATTTAATCAATAAGAAATCAGTATGAATTTCACTGATCTGCTTTATCAAAAATAATGTTGACAAAAAATAATAAAATGCAGCAGACTAGAACCGAACCTCAGTGTGGATATTTTCCACTGATTATGGGATTTATTTTAAGAGTGTTCAAATAAAATAAAATTAAATTGTCTTCCCAGGATGAACCCAACTATACAACTTCTACAATCAAGACTACACGGCGAATTAGAACGACCTAAATTTAAGTTTAGTTCACTCATAATCGCTAAAAGTGCAGGAATGCTGCGATGAGTAAATTTGCCTCATGTTTTTCTGTGGAAAGCTTCAAAAATCTGCTGGACAATGAGGAAATTTGACGAACATTTTACTCAGTCTAGGATTAAAGAATGTACTCGAAAAAAATTTAACACTTTCTTTGGTGTAAACTTTTTACTTCATGGGTAAAAATTGATGACATTTTGAGTAAAACTAGTTTAGAGTGTAATGTTTACATGTGCAAAATCTCGTCGCAATCTGTCAAGTGGTTATCGAGATGGCTTCCAAGCAAAAAGTGCTTCGACAGCGGCGCTGGTGGTGTAGTGGTAAGCGTGATTGCCTCTCACCCCAGCAGGCCTGGGTTCAATCGCAGTCGGCGCCGCCGGGATTTTCGTAGGCATTACATCTCTGATCACGCCTTTCTTTACAAGGGAAGTAAAGCCGGTGGTCCCCGGTTCATGAGTTGATGAGTCGATAGGTAGGGTCCAGGTGTGGGAGCTGCCTCCCTGGCGTCGGTAGCATTGGTGCGCAGCACGGAAAACAAGATCGACGGAAAACAAATCAAGGAAAAAAAAGTGCTTCGACAAAATAATATGGGAGCTCCACAGGTGGATCGCGAAACAGTTTGGAATCGACAATTCGTGTTGTAAAATCGTTCAAGGAGACCCAGATGACCCAGCGGCGAGCTGGCAGCGGAAGAAAAGCGAAGACGACCGACCCCGTGAACGCAAGGATGGTGAGCGGTTACTTCAAGCGCAATCCGAACCTTTCGATCCGCGACGTGGCCAAGAAGCTTCATGTCTTCAAGGTAAGGAAGGTGCCTAATCGAACCGATAAACAGAATACGGTGGCTAAATCCCGCGCCAGGCAGCTGTACCGCGAGTGGTTGGTGCAGCCAAAATCCATCGTAATGGACGACGAGACGTACATTAAAGCGGACGCCAAGCAGATCCCCAGCCTGGAGTTTTTCGTCGGCAAGTCCCGCCTGGATATTCCGGAGAAGTTCCAGAAGAAGAAGGTCGACAAATTTGCCAAGAAGTTGTAACCAGTTGGTTACAATCCGTGGATTTTCGTCTGTATGAGTTGTTGGTGGAAAATTCACGTATTTTAATAATAATGACAGAAGGCAACACACAGCGACAGCAGCGAGAGGGTTCACGCTAACTTCTGCTTACTCACCAGGTGAGTCGATCGTACTCACTTTCGTCCGATGTATCGAGTTGTCAAAAATTGAGTAAACGAGAAATGTCAAACTGAGTAAAAGCCACTCAGTCAGCAAAATCCTGGACTTGGAAAAAAATGCCATTCATGTCGGAGGAAACCTCATAGAAAATGTTACTCAAAACCGGCTGAAATGCCTTCAGGTAAGTACGAATTGCTTAGGGAAACGGTGTTGAACCGTTTTTTGCTCAAAAAATCAAAACAAAAACCCTCCCCGCGACTGAAAATACCGGCGAGTGGATTTGACTCAGTCTACGTGAGAACGTAGTTTACTCAAAAGTGAGTCAACATAAGGCTACTCAATTTTGAGTAGCCATACTTGCCGCTGAGATGAGTACATCCGACTCAATTTTGAGTTGACCAGAATAAGCGTGTTAGCACCGCTGCCAAAACACTTAAAATATACTGAAGTGAGGAAAATAGTAGCCTTAAGCTACACGGTAAAAAGTTGTCATATCTAATCGAAATACTCTTGCACTTGACTCAGTCTGTCTACGAGTCGACGAATCGAAGTGATTTATCATTGATTTTCAAGTGATTTGCGTTTTGAAACAAAGTGATTTGTCGTTGAAAAATAGGTAATGTATAACACCTTTAAATCAAAATGATTATCATTTGAATTGGCACCACTGTTTTCATCCATTGAATTTGATTAGTTTTGCTTTTGGAAGCAAATGTCAAAAACGCACATGCCAAACATTACTCGCGAGGATGGCTAGTCAACAACAAACTAATTAAGGAGCAAGAAAGCGATAATTCTCCATTTCCACGAAATTGTTGCTGTATTCAATAATAGTGTATTATTCCGATAAGTGATATAACAAAACATTGTCAAACTTATCAAATTGATTGCTCAATATTACTTCAACTACAAGCCTTGTAATGTTGTTCAATATCACTTGGACACATGTGATCTGGGTAGTAATATCATAGAGGTAACTCTAAGACCAGAAGGTCCCGAAGAAACGAGCTCAACTTGTTGGCTCAGCTCTGGTACCATCTTCGGTCCCAAGCTAATCGATTCACCCCTCGAAACATAGGAAAATCCACTAACCCCTCATTTTATCTGTCAAACTTTCATAGCGAATCAAAACAAACATAGTGAAGTACTGGAATTTATACAAGAATGGGCTACGTTAGTCGATTTGCTTGGGACCAGTAGGCTAGCCAATTTAAAATCGTTAGTTTCGTATTGATTGTTGGTAATATGATATATGTTCTACGGTCATATTCTGAATAACATATAACAAGGCTTGCAGTATGAACAAGGCACAATATAATTTAAATCCATATTCAGCAAACATGAAATCCAAGGATAAATTAGTTAAATTTAAAGTGATGGATTTTCAATATCAGAATACTTGACATTTCGAGTTCAAATCACGGCACATCAACAACGATGTGCAATACAATCTACAATGAAGTGATTTGCTATTGATTTCATCGTGCTTCGATATGAACTCTTCCAAGGGATTTGCACATAGATTTGCTATGTTTGGTAAGTAGTACGAATTCAACAGTAAATCATTTTACATGAACATGATGTTTAATTATCGTGTATGCTGAAAAGAGGATTGACAAAATTGATTCAAGAGAGCCATCTTAGATATGGAAAATTAGTCACGGCTCGGCTCGGATCGCTAAGGATGCTCGATCGTCCGTCAGGGACGATTCCCTCAGGCCGGTGGCGTTAATTGCCAAGGAAGGTCCCGTCTTGGCTCGACCAAGGTGGCCATGCCACGGTCAGCCGATGTCGTCATTTTCCCATAACAGCAACAACACTATTTGCAGCCCGCACCGCAAGTTATGGGCCAACGCCAGTGTCGCGACGCCGTAGGAGATCCCGATGCAGCAGTGAGCACAGTGCCAGTTTTAAACCATCGCATACACGTCACATATATGTGGAAATCCACACCCACACGCCACAGAAAAGGGCAATTAAGGTTTAAGAAAATGTGAATATTCCTGTGCTTGCATACTTTGTCCGCGTAGCCCCACCGAATACCCAGTAACATGCCGGCCCTGCGACACAGCTCAGGGGTCTAATGCTACTGAGCTAGTTACCCGGGAGTGTTTGGTCAAGCCATAGTCACAAAGTACTTAGTGTGGCAGGCGATATGTGGGTGCGGCAAATTCATCAAGCCGTACATAACGACCGGCACCATCAACTGCCAAATATATAAAGAAGAATGCCTCCATAAGCGCCTACTGTCCTTCCTCCGGTACCACGAAGGTGACACTCTATTTTGGTCGGATCTGGCATCGTGTCATTACGCGAAATGGAGTGGTACGAAGTCAACGATGTTGTTTTTGTGACGAAGGAGGCACATCCAGCAAACTCGCCAGAACTTCGCTCAATTGAAAAATTCTGGGCGATTATGAAGGGTAAGCTCCGGAAAACAGGGAAGGTCTTCAAAAATGACAAGGATTTGAAGAAATAGTGAATGAAACTTATTACTTTTGTATCACCTTGTATATATTGATCTTGTTTTCCCCGAGTTTATAAAAACCTTGTACCCAGAGAGTAAAAGTACGGACAGTCCAATAAAGCACATGGAACTAACTAGACGTGCGTTTCCTTGTTCTCTGATACGAAAGTAAAACATAGTGTCAGAAGTTCTCGCGAATTAAATTCGTAAAACAGTTTCGGATCGCGAAATCGTTTAAGTTGACCGGGGAACAAATCGAGTTACGTGGAGGCCGACCGGAGAATACCTAAAGCGAATAGAACTTTCCCTCTCGCGGCGCGTTACGAGTGTACGCGGAAGCCCCACGACGCCATTTTGTTTTTTGTCGGTTCCCCCGTTCAAGTGAGGTTATCCAAGCAAAATGGATCAAATAGAAATGCTGTTGGAAAAGCGAGTGCAACCCGGTGAGAAAGTTGCCGCAGTAGCACTATCACTCAACGTTCCACTTCCTCCTCCTCTTGCCATTGACGGGGACATGGAATAGAATTTTTGTTTTTTCGAAAGCAACTGGCGAAATTATGCGACAGCGATTGGGACGAACAACTGGCCCGACGCCGACAATCCCAAGAAAGTGAGTTTCCTATTATCAATCATTGGAACTCAACTTTGAACTCACTGTGGAGGATAAACGAACTTCGGACACCGTTCTCGAAGCCATCAAGAGAAAAGTGGTGTGTACCCGAAACGTTATCGATGATCGATTAGAATTTTTCACCTCCGCACAGCTGTCGACGGAGAGCATCGACGACTTTGTGTCTCACCTGAAGGTGTTGGCAAAACCATGCCGGTTCGGTGTGTTGAAGACGGAAATGCTAACTTTCAAGATCGTGACATCGAACAAGTGGCCGACCTCAAGATAAAAATGCCTACGATAACTGACATCACGACGACGAAGGCAGTGGATTTATGCAGAATGGAGGAAATTACGGCGAAGCACTCTCAGGCACTGTCGTTGGAGCCACGAGCGGAAGTAAACAAGCTCAAGGTATCCAAGTCACGCAAGTGTAAATTTTGTGGTGACTGGCACGTTTTCAAGAAGGAATCCTGTCCAGCTTACGGCAAGAGATGCATGAAGTGCAGTGGAAAGAACCACTTCGAACGAGTATGCCGTGCTGGGAAGGAAAAATCATCGAGGCGAAGCTCACGAAGGATCAAGGAAGTAAAGAACGCTGAGTGGAGTACGGATGAAGACAGTTCTTCGGACGATGGATGCAGTGAGCGGTCAGATGAGTCGGAGATCGAAGGTGAAATTGGAAAAAAATTTCGACAGCTCCAAGCAAGGCGGAAATGTGCTAGCGGAGATTCAGCTGAAGGTCGACGATAAGTGGATGAAGATCAAGTTGCTAACTAGATACAGGAGCTAATACCAGTCTCATTGGTTACGACTGGTTGTGCAAGCTTTCAGGCAACCCCAACCCCAAGCTTCTTCCATCGCCTTTCAAGCTCCAAGCTTTTGGTGGAAGTACCATTCCCGTACTAGGGCAGGTGAAACTACTCTGCAAGCACAAGGAGAAAAAGTATCTGCTGGTAGTCGGAGTAGATCACAGATCACTTTTGTCGTTGAAGGTATGCACTACGCTGGGATTGGTGAAGTTTTGCAACACGGTTGCTGTAGTTCCTGCCCAACCACCGCAGTCGGAAACCGAACAAGACATGCTGAAAGTGTACCGTATCAGGGCCGAGGTGATCGTCGAGCGAAACAGCGACATTTTCAACGGCTACGGGAAAATGCCTGGCAAGGTCAGCCTGGAAATCGATACCACCGTTCCACCCGTAATCCAGCAACCCCGGCGTGTGCCTATAGCACTTCGAGCCCCCTTGAAGGTGGAGCTGGATAACCTCGAGAAAGATAACATCATAATCAGGGAGTACAACCACACCGAATGGGTGAGTAATTTACTACTTGTTAAACGTGGACCAAAAGGCTCTGAGTCTCTTCGAATCTGCTTGGATCCAATTCCACTGAATAAGGCTTTAAAGCGCCCGAACCTTCAGTTTGTGACGCTGGACGAAATTTTGCCTGAGTTGGACCAGGCGCAAGTATTTTCTACTGTCGACGCTCGGAAGGGATTTTGGCACGTGGTGTTGGACGAACGCAGTAGTAATTTGACGTCATACTGGACCCCATTCGAGCGGTATCGGTGGCTGAGATTGCCCTTTGGCATCTCTCCGGCTCCCGACATTTTTCAAACCAAGCTGCGGGAGATCATCCAGGGCCTAGACGGTGTGGAATGCTTGGCTGACGACTTGTTGATTTATGGTCGAGGTAGAACGTTTCGAGAGGCACTAGAAAATCACAACCGTAATCTCGAGAGCCTACTCGTTCAATTGAGGGAGAATAATGTACAATTAAATCGTTCGAAACTAACCCTTTGCGAGACCTCCGTTAAATTTTATGGTCATGTCCTGTCAAATCAGGACACCTAGCAGATGAGTCAAAAAATGCTTCAATCAAGCACTATCCTGTCCCTTCGAATCGAGCCGAGCTTCACCGCTTCATTGGCATGACCACTTATTTGAGTCGGTTCATTCCAAATTTGAGCGCAAGTTGTACTAATCTGAGGAAGCTGATATCCGAGAAGGAACCGTGGGTGTGGAGTGACGTTCATGACAAGGAGTTTGAAAGATTGAAACGCTTCGATACTATGACGTTCGTCAGCCGTTGATGATCGAATGCGACGCGAGTTCCTTTGGTTTAGGTGTAGCAGTGTTTCAGCAGGATGGCATAATCGGATACGCTTCGCGAACGCTTACCAAAACTGAGCGGAACTACGCTCAAATTGAAAAAGAGCCCCTGGCAATTTTGTTCGCCTGCACTAGGTTCGATCAGCTGGTGGTCGGAAATCCTAAAACGATCATCAGAACGGATCACAAACCGTTGATTAACATCTTCAAAAAGCCTCTACTTACCGCACCTAAAAGACTGCAGCACATGTTGTTGAACTTACAACGATACAGTTTGGAAATTCAATTCGTCACTGGCAAGGAGAACATCGTAGCGGATGCTATTTCCCGAGCACCATACGACGATGCAAGCGCCTCGGTGGAGTTTCGGAAGGTGAATATATAAAGGTGTTCCGTGAATTGGAAGATTGGAATCCAAGCAGTTATTTGAGAGTGTCGGACAACTCAAGACCAACAATTGAAATGGCCCTAACTCCATTTTGTAAACAAACCTTGTAAGGCCATTTTCTCGCGAACCGAAACCTTCATTCGGCACAATCGGGTAGAGGAGAATTTCCCCTACCTGTTCATTATGCTGGTTTGCCTTTACGGACTTCGGTTCGCGAGAAAATGCCCTTACAAGGTTTGTTTACAAAATGGAGTTAAGGCCATTTCAATTGTGGGTCTTGAACTGTTTGAACACCATCATCGAAGCGACTGCTGAAGACCCTGCTCTTGTGAAGGTCATCGATTATATTTGTAATGGCTGGCCAAACCGAGGGGGGCAACTCTATCTACGATGCAAAAAGATTGTGTTTTGCTGTGGCTAGCTACACGCACGCTGAGTAGATAGAAAGAAGATTGATGACGATTCTGAAGATTTCCTGCAAAAAGATGATGCACGATGCAAGGAGATGCGACAAATGAAAGAAGATTTTTCGAAGATTGATTCGCTAGTGTGAGATTTGTTGAGCATTTAAACTTGAGATTTAGATGTGTCACCCCCCTCGGACCAAACTCAGTCCAACGTGTTTCGGCAGTTGTGAAAACGTACTTTAAGTACAGGAGCGAGCTTTCAACCCAAGATGGTCTAGAGTTCAGGAACGATAGGATAGTTATTCCTAGTTCTCTCTATCGATCCATGGTAGATAAGGTGCACACTAGTCACAACGGGATTGAATCGACATTGAGACTAGCAAGGGAGAATTTATTTTGGCCGAGTATGAGCTCACAGATAGTGGATGTGGTTAAAGAATGCGCCGTGTGTGCTAAGTTCGCCAGCAGCCAAGCAAAGCCTCCTATGCAGAGTACTGCAGTTCCCGTGTATCCATTCCAGATCGTGTCGATGGACGTATTTTTCGCGGAGTACGCAGGCAAACGCAGCAACTTTCTTGTTACGGTTGATCATTATTCCGACTACATCGAGGTTGACATACTGCAGGGCTTGTCAGCCCGCTGCCTTGTGAAAACCTGTCAGGATAACTTCGCAAGCCATGGAGTTCCCCAGCTAATCATATCAGACAACGGAACCAATTTTGTTAATCAGGAAATGAAGGCAATGGCCAAATCATGGAACTTCCAGCACTCTACTACCGCTCCGAATCACCAGCAAGCCAACGGCAAGGCTGAGGCCACCGTGAAGATAGTAAAGCATCTGATCCAGAAAGCAGATGAAGCTGGTCAAATCTTTTGGTATGTTCTTCTACATTGGAGAAATATACCGAACAAAATCGGCAGCAGTCCGGCAAGCAGACTTTTCTCTCGGAGCACCAGATGCGGTGTCCCAGCTGCAGCAGAAAAATACTGCCTTCTTCTTCTTCTTCTTCTTCTTCTTCTTCTTCTTCTTCGTATTTCAAGCTTATTGCTTATTGCGTGCTCTCAACTTAGTGTTCTAGATGCACTTCCACAGTTATTAATTGAGAACTTTCGATGCATGCTACCATTTTTGCATTGGTATGATTGTGTGGCAAGTCCAATCATACTTCTATACCCAGGGAAGTCGAGAAATTTTCCAACCCGAAAAATTCCTAGACCGGACCGGGAATCGAATCCAGTCACCTTCAGCATGGTCTTGCTTTGTAGCTGCGCCTTTACCGACTGAGCTAAGGGAGGCCCCAAATACTGCCCCAATGTGGTAAAAAACGTGCCGGAGGATATCCTGGAAAATAAAAAGAGTATGAAGTACTACTACGATCGGAAATCACGAGCTCTGCCTGCTGTGGAAACAAGTTCACCAGTCTATGTGCAGCTCCAGCCGGATACAAGTAAAGTTTGGACTCCAGCAACCGTAAATCGGAAGCTAAATGGTTGCTCGTACGTTGTGGATGTTGGTGGATCCTGCTATCGCCGTGATTTGGTACATATCAAGCCGCATAATGAACCAATTTCTCGCCCAACTTCTTCGAACAAAAGTTTGTATCCTGGAACCAAAACAACAGCAAACAACAACAAACCGACAACTGCAACAGCAGTGCAAAATGGTTTGAGAGACACGCCAGAGAAGTCTTCGCCTGCTTCGTCGAAAGATCCTGAGGTCGAAATGCGTGAGGTTCAAGATGAACCATATCAAGGTGAGCAGCAGTTAACGATTTTATCAGCAACAGAGGTGGTTCGTATGAACCTCGGTATGGACAAGTCGACGACTCCAAAACAAAATTGACGACCAAAGCGTGAAAGAAAAATACCGAGGAAATTCGATGACTTTGTTGTAGAGAAATATAGTATTTGTTTTGTTTTGTTTTTATAATGAAAAAGGGATGTTATATTATTAAGCAAGAAGATTCTTTGAGTTGAGTTATTATTACTTTTGTATCACCTTGTATATATTGATCTTGCTTTCCCCGAGTTTATAACAACCTTGTACCATAGAGGTTGCTTGTACCCAGAGAGTAAAAGTACGGACAGTCCAATTAAGGACATGGAACTAACTAGACTGCGTTTCCTTGTTCTCTGATACGAAAGTAAAACAGAAAGTGTGTAAGAAAGATGGCGCAAGTGCTGCACAGGATTTTATGGGTAAGTCCAAGGTGCGGTCATTTAGCCTAGGAGAAAAGGTTGAATAAATCAACATTGCAAAAACATAGCTAATGTGTGTTTATTTATTACCTGAGAGTTTCAAAAATATCCGACTTAACATGAATTTTTGGTAATCATTTTTTTCTGTTGCATTTTTTTCGAGTACAGTCTTTAGTACCATTAGACTGAGTGATTCCAATGTTTACTTCTCTCATATTCGGGAAATTCTTCTAGGAAAACCATAGAAAAACCTGGAAAAACATGAGGCAAATTCACTCATCGGTGAGTTCCTGCACTTTATGTGATTTATGAGTAAGCTAAACTCAAATTTAGGTCGTTCTCATATAACAGCAACCAACGAACCTACGAGATGGAATGCCGTAACAACACGCATCGATTGGGCCTGCACGCCAGTGCGTCATAAAATTGTAACATAAACAAACGGCTTATCTATGCCATAATATTATCGTTTCCTCATTAAAATTAGCTGCCTCTCAGCATCATCTCTTCTCGATCGAGGAAGAAGACAACGGTGGCGGATCCCATACGCACTTTCCCAAGACCTACAGCCCTTTATTTTCCCAAACCCTCCAATCTGGCTGGCACATATTTTAAAAATATAAACAAACAGATCGGTTTTTGTGCCTTCTCCCCCGTTGATGTAAGATCGAAGCAGCGATTATGAAATCGGTCGCGAGCGAGTGAACATAACGAGAAGAGAAATGAGAAAAGAAAAGAGGTGCGTTCAGGTCCATCTCACATAATTTCAGATCTGCGCAGCATCAGAGACGGGAGAACGGACTGCGTTGTGGTGGCCATTTAAGCCACATTATCACACATCTTCGCCGCAGCCGCCGCCGCCGCCGTCGTCGTCAACGAAATCGAAAGTGAAAACCGGTTGTCGTGATCGTCACATTGCAAGTTTTAGTTGGCACACCGCGCCTCGAAAAAAAAAAACAAGTGACGAAGGGAAATGATAGCAGGAGCAACCGCAGGGGGGACTGGCAGTGCCCGACCGCAATTTTTCGGTGGATTCATCGGGGCAATCGGGGACTGGTTTCCGATTTTTTTTTGCTCCGGGGATCAGCTTATGTCACTGGACCGGAATTGACAGATTTTTGCAATGTTAACATGAAACTCAGGATTTTGACAAGCTAATGAATGACAGCTGTCATTGTTTTGCTTGTTGATTATACAAATTCATTAGAAAAAAAAACTGTACACTGAACGTTCGCTAACTGAAAGGGACTATTGAAATAACCACTGTCAAAAATTGGTCAGCCCGCTACTTATTTTTGACAGCCACAAAAGGGCTACAGGCAGTTTCGGTTTTTTTTACAAAAATCAAATAGTCCCTAGCATAGTCAGTTAGCGAACGTTTAGTGCTCGGTTTCGTGTATTGAAAAATCAAGAAAATGCCGTGTGCTTCAAAATTCAAATTGGCATTCCTGCTCTGTGTTGTCAAACGAAAGTGTCCCCAAAAAACAGCACACGAAGAAAGTTCCGCAACTGTTTTTCGATTCCTTCACTACGGTCGTTGTGGTGTGGTCGTCGCCTACTATATGATGAGATGAACAATCATGGGATGTTGAGCCTTTGCCTTCACCGTTCGTCCGTTTTGCGTATGTAACCGGGGTGCCTTTCGATCGACTGACTGACGCGGCCTTTACGTAATTGACGCAACCGATCGGAACTCTCTCATTCGTCCGCCGGCAAGGGATTTCGTGTGGGTTTGTTCCAAGTTCCAATCTCCTTCCCCGTTTCTTTCCTGGCCAAAATTTGTTGGCCCTGCTTGCCTCCTCAGCATATTGTGTTTGTGCATCAACGAAACGAGGGTGGCGTGCGATGAACAGTGAAATGTTTTTTTTTTTCGAAGTGAGAGTAATTTGCATTTCTACCATGGTCATCACAGGCGGTGCACGGTAAAATCGTGAGGAATGTCATCGTCAGGCACTAGTAAAAATAGCGAACAGGACAGGGAGTAAAACACCAACTGAACCTATCATAAATTTGTCGTGACAGACACCTTTAAAACCATATAATTCCATAACTTTTAAGATTAGGGTTAATGCATCGTGAGCTCAGTGCTGCCATCTGCCGTAACAGGTGACATTTTTCTCACAGTGTACACGATGGTGACAGAGAGTAAATTTCTCCGTAGATCACGACCGTCTGTAGTGTACAGGGATGGTGGGAGGTCGTGAGGACTGATTTAGGCGGAGAAAGAGGTTTCAGCAGCAGTCATATGGCATCATGGGGACCAAATTCATAGCGTCGAGGAGGATTGCTAGCTCAAATCGGGGGTTGGTTAATGTGTTTTGAAATCTCTGTCGCTTTGCGATGGTTCCCCGTGGTTGATTATGTGATTGATTATGATAATATTTCATCGCTCCATTCACTCGAAACAAGGCTTTCATTTTTTTTTTCAGAAACCGAAGATTGATCGGCAGTTTACATCTTTTGTTCGTATCGGGCTGCCTACCTAGTTTTTGTTACTCACAATCTTACCGAGTGAATGTGTACTGGTCAGTCCGCCTACGTTAATCATAATCTGCATCCAACCAACATAATGTTTTTTTTTTTTAATTCACTTCCTAGAAATGTTTGTAAACAAATCTCTGAAGAACTCAGAATATTACTCAGAGATTTCAAAATGGCTGAAAAACTTGTGTAATACATGATGATAATTAGATTACGATTTCGATTCGACGTATATAATATACTCAAATTTGGGGATATCGAACATTATGAAAAAACATTTGTAATCTTTTGGCGTAGGACTACGTCTGTGATTTCTATATGGAGGTACACTTTGTGAAAAGTGGAACATGTAACACAATTATGAATGATTTTGAACGTTAATAACTCAGCTGCCAATGGACCAATTTCAAAAATTTTATCACCAATCGATCAGAAATATTTCTACGCATCCGATGAATTTAAGACATTTTCATTTTTTCATAATGTCACCGGTGGTGTTCTCCAGTACACAACGAAAGACTGCCTGCAATCAGCGAGCTGCAGCCCACATGAGCATCCATAGAAGGAGGAAGAAGCCGCACCGCTATTGATCGGAATCAGTAACTCTTCGTGATTCGCTGTGGCCTGTGGGCCATCTATGCCAAGTGCATCACCCTCATTCCAAACAACTTACAGCTCAACAGCTTCATCCTATTAGCTCAGCATTACTCAACCATCACGACAAAACGGTCCTTTTCAGGACCACCATAAATTTGCGAAAGAGTATTTTTTGGACATTTGTCAAGGTCATCAATCGGATGTCAGTACCCATATCAAGATAGAGCTGGAATTAGGACGTAACAGCTTTTGTAAATAATGACTTCTTTCGATGATGTCTTGAAAGTCAATGCTCGCCCACGCAAATCAGTAATACCATCAGGTAGAGTAAAACTTCCCCTACCTGACGGTAATGTTGGTTTGCGTGGGCGTACCTTGAATTCCTAAAAAGCATCGAGAGAAGTCATTGTTTACAAAAGCTGTTACGCCTAATTCCAGCCCTATCTAGATGTGTTAAAAACTGGCAACATTGGGGGTGCAATTTCAAAAACCAAAGACGTTCGTGGCATGAAAGTTGTCTGATTTTGATCCAGAGATGATGGATTTTTTCGTTTTGGAAGATATTCAGTTTTTGGAAATAAATAAAAGTGTGTGAGCTTCTATTGATGAGATGAAATGAATCTAAAATTTGAACCCGTATGTGAACCATTTTACCGTTTTCAAAACAACCCTGTTATCGGCTGTAGATGTTGCTGAATACTTTCCACGGTTTCCAAGCTTTTACACGCATGATTTTCAAACATAAAACACTGGGCAGAAGTTTGAAAATATCGCATTCGTGAGATGAGAGCTGCTGAGATAATCCAATCCTTCAAAGCACGACGTGTTAATATTTACTTCATTGACAAATCTCACACACTTATTTTGCGACAACTTTTTTCTCAGTGTGCCTCACGTGTGCCGCAGCTGTGCCGGCAGTCCCGAGAGTGTCATCAGACTGAATTTTTATTTGTATAATGGTTTGTTTGGCAACCCGGTTAATTTGACAGTTCACATGTTTTGTTTTGAAGAAACAAAACAACCAGCAGTGGAATCCTATCCTAATTATCTCGGAGAAGGACTACACTGAACCTAATAAGCAACGGCCTCGGCCACCGAATCGAAGCTTAGAGCGAGAACGTTCTCCGGGGGAGGCACTTCCAATTTTCGACAGGACAATAACTTCTACTGCATTGGAGTATGATGAGGACTCGGGTGAATAACAGGTGATGGTGGTAAGTAGACGAAGCGAGCGCGCATCATCAGAGGAAACTAGTCCAGATGCTCTTCAGATTCTGATGAACGTTTCCGGGTGGAGTTCCTCCCGAAATCCAGCGACTCAGTCAAAGTTGCGTCGCCAGCGTTCTAGTGGGAGTTTCAACCGGAATCAGACTTCCCTGGTGGAGGTGGAGTTTAATATGTCCACACGGTCAGACAGTCCAACGATCGGACAAATGGAGAGAAGTAAGATGTCTCTGGCGAAAAGCAGTGCCGGTCAGAGAAAACCTGTAAAAGATGTTAAAAGCGGCCAGACGGACCACTTTGCTAAGCCCTCGATCCCTGGTCTAGCCAACAGGGATCACTGAGGGTGGGTTCTACAACAACCTCTTTTGTGGTGGCTTTAGCTCGAGCATGAAAGAGGATCCTTCAGGGTTGGCTGTAGGTATATACAGATTGTTCGATCAAGGAATTGAAAGCACTTTCTCTCTTGTTAATTAGCTTTTTATTTCGACTTACTGTGTGTGTGTATGTGGGTAGTGTCTCACGATGTGGCCAGATGCAAGTTCAAAATGCTGGAATGTCGCCTTTGCCGTGACGCTCGGGGTAATGCCTACGCCGAATCCAAGAGGGACGGATCGTACGCCGGATTGGTGGATCACACTCCTTCAGACGTCGGCGCTAGAAGTCCAATCGCACGCCAGAATGGCGGATAACTTGCTGGACAATTCAGGCGGTTAATAATGGGTCCTGATTCTTATTTCACTTCCAAATCTAATTTGGTAACGGTGATTTCAAATCAACTTCTCTATCTCTAACTTTATCTCTGCTTTATTATTAGCTACTCCGAAGTATTTATCAATTTTTAGCATTAACATTTCCTAACATTTATAATTATTTACTTTACTAACCTTCTAACAAAAAAACATTTAATTAATATGTTACAAAATCTAGGTTAAGTAATCTCAACAGTAACAAAGCTGGGGCGCTGTCGATGGTAGGAAAGCAAACACCGGTAAAGATTCTACCTCCGAACATGGTCCGAGTGATCATCGAAGGCGAATTAAACCTTCTGTGCGGCTCGGATTCCATACTCAATTCGTACCTCATAGAGTTCGAAAAGCTGTGTTCGGATTATTGCAAACATCGCGATGTTGAAATGCTAACCGAATTGCTCCAATCGCTGGGCACCATGGAAAACACCGGTTACTTTACACTTCGCCGGGACTTCTTCTCCGCCAAGCCTATAAATATTCTATTTCAAGCGCTGGGCTACCAGGGTCGTGTCCGAGAGCTAAACCTATCCTTCAACCAACTCACCGATATTGACTTTCAGGAGCTCACCTTCAATCCCAACAACTAACCAATCAACATCTTACAATTCCACTTAACCTGCTTCGGCTGTGATTTCAGCTCCGTCACGAATTTCCCCGCCCCGAATCGATCTACCAACAGCTTAAGCGATCCCTTCACTTCCTCCTTCAGGGTCTCGCTCTCCCCACTAACCAACTCACTAATCACATTCCGAATCGGCATTATGACCAGTAGCTGCCATAACAAACAAATACCATAAACGAACTGTATCCCGGATGTGTAAACTATACCCGAACACGCCGTTAAGCTCTCTTTTATGGTTATTTTGATTAGGGAGTCGATTCATGGTCATCTTTTCAATCAGCTTCCGGAACGATGCTACCCAATTTCGATCATACTGTTCTGAAACACCAAAACCGTCCGCACCAGATCCTTGAACAATTCAATTGTCTTGAGTGGAGGTTCACCGATCTCGAAGTCTTCCGATAGCGACCATCCGGAAGAATTCCAGTATCACCCCCAGATTACAGTTGTACTTGGCAATCGCCTTGATGATCTCGCTCATCACATTAGCTAATGTTTTGAAAATTATGTACGCTGTGAGAAATCCATGGCATAGCTTCACCGAAAATTCACGGTTGAATTTATGAACCCAAAAATTGGATTGTATCAACAAAAATGATTAACATTTTGACACATGCACAGAGCAGGAGCAGATATAGTACAGTCTTGCCAGTAACTTTAAATATCATGGAAATTTCCAATCATGGGTGCCAATCTAATAGCGAATTCGTTTATTATTCAGTTCCAACCTGGATCGGGTATCAAGATTGAGTCTGCTTGTTTGCTGACAAACGTCAGTTTGCTCGTTTGTTTTTAGAACCTAGCTCAGGTTGAGGTTCGCACTGACAAAAAGTTCGGTTTCGCACTGGGTTGGAACTGGTTCCAACCCCGATAATAAACGAATTCGCTATAAGAGAAGAGTAGACTATACGGGGGAGAAAACGAACCACTTTTCTGTCAAACGCGAACCAGCTCGTGATTGGTCGATTTGAAGTGCGTAAGATATAAATTGAGATAGATAGAGATAGAGATTGAAGAGTAAGAAGTCAGTTGTCTCTACTTAGGTGCCAATAAAAGTGCAAATATGTATCTGCATTTTTAAAACACTGGGTGGAGTCTGGGACGGGACTTGACAATCGGGTAGCGATTTCAAGCAATTTTGCTGTCAAATCCGAGCCAGTTTCTGATTGGTCGATTTGACAGTAGCAATCGTGGAATAAAAAGGACAGAGGAATCAATGTTGACCTCAATGGCGTTGTTAATTGTTTATATTTGCGAAAGGAAAGTTGAAAAATTGAGTGCAC
Source organism: Ochlerotatus camptorhynchus (assembly GCF_037179485.1). Taxonomy (NCBI): domain Eukaryota; kingdom Metazoa; phylum Arthropoda; class Insecta; order Diptera; family Culicidae; genus Ochlerotatus; species Ochlerotatus camptorhynchus. The sequence goes on along the minus strand of NW_027040801.1, from coordinate 2,533,657 downwards.
TGCGTGTTTTAAGCGATGGATATTGTGGTTTGTTTGGGGTTGTTTTTATTTTTGTTGAGTAAAAATGATGTACAAGCTGCTAAACTGAGGTAGAAACTCCGATTAAAATAGAAACAAAAACATAAACAATATTATACATTCCTGGCATCATTGGTTAACTCCGTCAAACACCAAGCACAACTTTCCGAAGGGCTTCAAAAACATTAAGAAGCGTGAGAAGCTCGATTGTCAAGTCCCGTCTCGGGGTGGAGTGACCAACCCCTTGAATAATCATGACTTTTTGATCTATGAAAACAACGCGCATAAATGCGTCTCTATATGCGATGATTACCTGAGTTTTATAAAAGAAAACGCTGTGTGCAGCAAAGAATGGAACACATCATTTTCTACTTGATGGTGGTGACTGCAAACCTACTCTGACCGTGTTTTGACTAGATTTTGACTAGATTATCCGGATTTTTTTAATTTTCAATTTTATTAAATTTTGGCAATTAGCAGATCTACCATTCCACTTCAGGTCACATGGGTACCTTAAACCCAACTTTTTGACAAATATTTAGAGCAGTAAAAAAGAAAACTGTGAAAAGGAGAATAAATTTGAAATTTCACTATCCGATAGTTACTATTCGCCTGATAACCATCTCAAAGTTTTCTCAATTTATTTTATTCCAATATTGGGCACTAGAAAGCATGATATTCTATATACTGAATATCAATTCAACGATATTCTATTAGCCTGAAAGTAATTGTATTTAAAAAAAATCTGAAGTATCCGGATAGTTGAAGTCCCAACTCTAGTTTTGCCACATCTCAGGTTACAATCATTGTAACCTGAGATGTGTCAAAATAAGCTCAGGTCATCCTTAATAAACCTTTTTGCTATCAAGTTAGCCATGACAATAGTTGTTTGTTGGGGGGCGACCCCGGCGCAGTGGTTGACATCCATACCTCTCACGCCAAAGTCACGAGTTCAAATCTCACCTCCGCAGAAGTCACGAATGACCCAAGGAATGCTTAGCTTAGCTCCAAAATGATTTTTTTTTTTTTCTTTATTAGAGAGATTTTTAGCCTAAGGCTAGTTCATCTCTTTTAAAAATTACAAAAAAGAATTGGGACCTCAAAAGGAGGATTCCAATCTTGGCAAGTGGGCATTTAGCTTAATTATATAAAATATTGTAAAACACTACCAAAAGGGCCAACGAATTCAAAAGCACAAACAGAAAACACTCAAATGTTGTAAAAAAGATTCGCCTCCTTCAGGAAGGCGATGAGGGCGTCTGCTGCCGGGGACTCGTCGCCAAGCAGACTTCGTATGCTGGTTCCCTCCAGACCGAAGGCAACCCGAAGGTCCTCGAGCTCCACACAGTTGATGAGGATGTGTTCTACGGAGGCTGGCACTCCGCAGGTTTCGCAGGTTCTCCGGAACGGTGTTCCTCCGAAATTATGGGAGGCCCTGCTGTGTCCGGTGCGCAGCCTGGACACCACTTGCTGCTCCTTGAGGCTCGGTCGATCCTTCCAGGGATCGGTGGTCGCCTTGATTTTTCGTAGTTGGTGAGTTCGTTGTCCCACGCTCTCCGAACCGTCCGCTTGATCCATTTTTTGATGTCCTGGAACGGAACATTGTCAGAGAACCTGGGTCCGATGGGGCCTGAGCCGGCGAGGTGGTCGGCGATCACGTTCCCCTGGATGCCACAGTGCCCGGGTACCCACATGTATACGGTGTTGGGCGGCGCATGCGTTACCGTCCCTTGTATCCACGGATGCTTTGGTGCTTCATCGGTTAGGGCCATTATTGCGCTTTGTGAGTCGGTAACGATGAGGATCGGCCGATTGGCCGGAAGGGTGGTTGCGTGAAAGACGGCCGCTGCCTCAGCGGAAAACACCGAGCACTGGGCCGGAAGTGAATTGCTGACGACCAAACTATCTCCTGAAACCCCCATTCCCACTCCGCTGCTGGAGAGCGAGCCATCAGTGTACCTGATTTCGTGATCTTGATAGTGCGCCCCGAGAGTTTCGACGACTGTCCGGCGCAAAGCCAGTGTGTTGTCTCCTGCCCTGAAGCGGTCCTTTATTCGGCTGTCGATTCTGATCTGATGTGATTGCCAACTTTTGTCTCCGTGCCAGTGGACCCTGGCCACTGGTGGGAGATCTACGTCGGCGACCGTGCGGAGGAGTCGGTTCGCCTCGTCGAGGAGAAAGATCCTGCTGTTTCCCGACGTTTTAGCGAGGAAGGCAGCGGCTTTGGTAGCGGTAGCTGCGGTGTAGACGAGCCGAAAAGGCAGAATACCGGCTTCCACGCACGCGGCGTCGGCCGGGGTGGAGGGCAGGAGACCGGAGACTGTTCTTACGTATCCGTTGTAGACCGGTTCCAAGATTTGGATGGCTTTCTCGGCGGCAAGGCACGTTAGTTCTACGCCGTACAATAGGCGACTGTCGATGATGGCTCGGGCTACTCGGAAGCGGATTTCACGGTTGTTGGATCGGTGGGGGCGGGAGATGGTCTTCATCAGGTTGGATCGACTACGACAATCCTTCTTCACCTGTTGGAAGTGCGGCTCGAGGGATAGGTTCCGATCGAGGAGCACTCCCAGGACCCTTATTGTGTTTTTGGTCGGTATCGCTTGCTGTTTGATCATGATGGGCTGTCCGTTGTTCCGATGCCGGGTGGTGCATATATGGCAGCGCACGCTCTTGCCGGCGGAAAGCTGGAACCCAACGGAGTCAGCCCATCTGACCACCGAGGAGACTGCCGCTTGCGCCCTTAATTTCGTCCTCTGCAGGGTGGGGCCCACCATTACAATGAGGACGTCATCCGCGTAGACGAAAATATATATGTTCCTGGGTAGCTTGTCGAAGACCCCGTTCATGGCCACCAGGAAGAGGGTGACCGCGATGACCGAACCCTGTGGTACTCCGGTTTCTTCGCTGAACCTTCTGGATTTGACGTTTCCGACCGACACCCGAAAAGATCGGTCGGTCAGAAAGTTTCGGACGAAGTGTAGGATGCGTCCTTTTAGTCCCCATTCGGCTAACTTCTTCATTACTGCTGGTGTCCACGTTCTGTTGAATGCTTTGGAGATGTCCAGCGAGACGATCTCCGTATGATGGCCTTGGTCCTGTGCCTCCTTCAGGACTTCTCAAAGAGTGGCGAAGTAGGTGGAGGTACCGTACCCTTGCCTGAAGGCGTGCTGTCGATGGTCAAGCAGTCCCTTAGACTCCAGGTATTGCTTGAGCCTTCTGTTGACCATCCGCTCCAAGACTTTGGCCATGCAGCAGGTCAGCGCGATGGGGCGAAATCCTGTGACGTCCTTGGTCCCTATATTTGTTTTGGGGATCGGGATCACGAGACTTTCCCTCCATTCGTCCGGGTATTCTTCGTTGGTCCATAGCTGGTTGTAGAGTTCGAGCAATTGTGTTTTCCCTTCGAGCGGTAGATGCTTCAGCAGTGGGTATCCGATTTCATCCGGTCCGGCCGAGTTTCCATTGCTCCGGCTAAGAGCGAACGAGAATTCTTCCCAGGAGAATGGTTGGTTGATCGGTAGGTCGTCGTTGTCTGTGGGACTTCCGAAAGTGGGCACCGAGGACAGCGAAGGACCGACTCGTCGTTGGAAACTTTCGCTGTACTCCGCGATTCCTGATAGTTTGGCGAAGTATTTTCCCAGTTCATCTGCTACGGCGTTTGGTTCGGTGATGGTAACGGTGTCGGCTTGCACTTGTAGCGGCGATGATCGCCGCTTGCCGCTGAGGGCATTGATGCAGTTCTGCTGACGATTGTTCGGCGTTGATGCTTTCCAGAAAATCCGACCAGCTATTTTGCTTCGCCGTCCGGATTTCCTGTCGGCATTTGTTGTGCTGCTGGCGGTAGTTTGCGAGGATTTCCTCTCTCGCAGGGTCGTTCGCAGAGGTTCGCTTGAGCTTACGGAGTGCCTTCCGCCTGGCTTTTACAGCACTTTTCGTGTCTTCATTCCACCATCGGAGTGCCCTCCGCCCGGGAATACTGCCTGTTCTTGGGATGTTGGTGCTGGCTGCTTTGTGGATGACTCTCGTGATACTTGGGATGTCCGTAGGTTCTTCAGTCTGCGCGAGAGTTCGGTAAGAGAGCTGATAGCCCTCCCAGTCGGCTTCTCCATACCGCCACCGTGGTCTTCTGGTGTTCTCCGGTGCCATTGCGGCGGATAACTGGATCTGTACCGGATAGTGGTCGCTGCCGTGCAGATCCGGGTTGATGCCCCATAGCATTTTGCCCGCTAAGGAGCGGCTAACTGCGGACACGTCGATGGCGGTGGTGTGCCGTCCGTTAAAGAACGTCGGGCCCCCGTCATTTAGGATGACTAAATCTTCCTCCTCAAAAATATCGCAGATGGTGACCCCTCGTAGGTCCGCTCTTGGACAACCCCAGGCCGGGTGATGGCCGTTCAGGTCCCCAATGAACATTTTGGGTTCTGGTAACTGCCGAAGTTTTCTGCGAATCTCGGTTCCTAGATTGGGTAGTCTTCCGCAGGGCAGATAGGCGCAGGCGATGTAGATACTAGTTGGGTCTTGGATCCGAATGCCGACAATAGGGAGGTCGGTATCGAGATCAACCATTTGATGGGGGACATTTTTACGGACTCCTATGGCCACAGATCTCCGAAGGTTAGATCCTTGTTTAATGGACCATAAGTAATCGCCGCCAAGTGTCTTATTCATCCGGTCCACCGTGACGTTGTTGACCTCTTGCAGGGCAATCACCAGGGGGGACGCACCGCTGCAGAGGAGTTCCAACTCCGCCAAGTGGAGAAAGTAGCCGCTGATATTCCATTGGAGCATAAGATTCATCGGAACCGGTAGGGCGGGGGTAGGAAACCCCCGCTCCGATCCGCTGGTTGAAGGTCGTTCGATTGAGTGGTGATGGCTCATTGCGTAGTAACTGGAATTTGGGGGTGTTCCAGTCGGACTTGCTGCGGCAGAACTTTGTGCCGAATGAGACGGATCACCACCAGGAGCAGGTGGAGTCGTATGTAAGCTCCAAAATGTTGTTGAGGAGGAGAGCCACCTTCATCCGTTGCTGTTAGGTAGTAATTTGATGTTAATCACTACCTCGTAGATACAGGATGAGTCTCCCTCCAACAGACTAGAGCCATAGAGGTAAATCTAAGACTAGTAGGTCCCGAAGAAACGAGCTCTACTTTTTGGCTCAGCTCTGGTACTATCTTCGGTCCCAAGCTAATCGATTCACCCCTCGAAACATAGGAAATTCCACTAACCCCTCATTTTATCTGTCAAACTTTCATAGCGAATCAAAACAAACATTGTGTAGTACTAGAATTTTGACTAGAATGGCGTACGTTAATCGATTTGCTTGGGACCAATAGGCTACTCAAGTAGTAAGCCAATTTCAAATCGATAGTTTCCTGGCTACATCCTAGCATCTGGTGGAGATGGGAGAGGAATGCTCCCATGAGTTGCACACTTATTTTTTTTTTGTTTTTCTGGGAGTTAGTAAAAAAAATTGCCGAGGCACAGCTAACAAATTTGAATTTGTTTTGATCTCAGCATTGACTATCAATGTTAAAGTCACTGTATGTATGTATGTATAAGATATACCACAGACAAACAGACATAACACATGAATATTTCTCACTGTAAAACATCGTCGGTAAAACATTACCGCCATCTGTTGAGTACACTGTGGTGGGCACTACGCTGAACAGATGGCGATAGTGTGTAAACGTCAAACGCAAGGGAATTGACTATGCGCGCCACAGGTGGCTGTACTACCAACTACGATACTTTTAAATTGACCGTTAAATGCTTGACCGATGAAAAACTTGCGAGTGTTATGTCTGTTTGTCTGTGGATATACTGTACTTACCTTATAAATCAGACTAAGGCCTTAATGTCCTCTGCTATCCATTCTCACTGGGACGTCGTCCGGCATTCTAACGACGTGCTCAGCCCAATTTTTTTCAGTGTGGACAATGGCTGGTTCTCCCAGCAGCTGTAAGAATTCGTGATGCATTCGCCTCCTCCACCGTAAATGGTACGCAACACCTTCCGTTCGAAAACACCAAGGCCGTAGAGGACCACCGGTCTAATCAGCGTCTTGTAGATAGTCAACTTCGTGCGGCTTCGCATTTTATTCGACCGGAGCGTCCTCCGGAGTCCAAAGTAGGCACGATTTCCTGCCATAATGTGTCTTTAAATATCTCTGCTGGTATCATTTTCGGCGGTCACCAGTGAGCCCAACCCAAGTAACCATAGGCACGTTATTTCGCCTTTTTGGCTATATACAGCTGCTTTGTGAATATGCTTGCTGGGGAAAAAGGTACTTCGAACTACTATACCACGGGAGGCTGCAAAGTTCACACATCGTTGGCCGTTGTCGTTCGATACGGCATGCAGGCTGGTTGATCGGCTGCCAACCAATCACGCGTTGGCGCATCTTACCCAGCACTACAAAGCCGGTTCCCAGCTCGTTGGTGGTGCCATAGCTCTGGTAGAAAGTAGCCGCTCGATGCCCGCTATTCCATACCTTTTGTTCCGTCCAGCAAAGTCCCTGCAGTGCTACGACTTCGAAGTTGCGTGGTTGAAGTTCGTCATAGATTAACCTATCGCAACACGGGAAGCCGAGCGATTTGAAGTTCCATGTTCCGAGTTTCCAATCGTAGTGCTTATTTCGTCGCGTAGGTCTGTGCCGATTGTTCCGATTCGTATTTCTTTCTTCAGTATTTGCAACTTTATATTTTTTCCAGGGCGGCTTGTTGGTTCTGCCTCAACCCCTGTCTCGCCGGGAGACCATAGTGCACAGCTCTGTTTAGAGTCCCCCGCTGGCACTAGGACGGTGATCAGCCGCTCCTAACATGGAGAACAGACGCCGTTTTGAGCCGCACCTCCATGGTGAACAGACGCTTGGGTATGGTGAAGCATTTCACCTATCACCGCACTATGGTTACCGCGCCAGTGTTCGCGTCACACCTCTTCACTTTGCTATTTCCGGACTGGCAACATTGCCCAGGCTACACCACCCAGCTGTGTCTCGGGGAGGCGTGAGATAGGAACTTGTCAGGACCAGAGCTAGGTATTCCGCTCCATCCAGGTTGTCAACTCACTATTTTGTAGCCCATTGCATTGCATGTAGCTTAAAAACATGCAGTGGTTGTCAAATGCACTGCTAATTTTTCTCTTGATTGTCAATAATAAAAAAACTGATTGAGTTTAGTTTATTTGTTTAGTTGACAATATTATAATTATTGTTTAAAAAAACTGCATGGAATCAGCATTCATAATGCCGTTGCAATGCAATCATTACCATTCATTGATACCAACGTTTGTCAAATGCCTGACAGTAGCGCCTTCAGTTTGAGGGGCCTAGTAGTAAAGCAGCCGTATATTTAGCCATTAGTGGTATTTAAGTAATATTTAAGCGAAGGCAACAGCGACGGTGGAAGTAACGCATAGAAAAATGAGCAAATACATAAGCCTTTCTTCGGAGGATGGAACCATTGATATCCAATTCGTTCGGAGCATTTACCTTTGAGCGGTAGATGACGCGATTGTGCCTGTCTCATACCGGTCGTTTGAGAAAATGTAGGAGTTGCCAGTCTTCTTGATATATTGTCTTAATAGCATTATTGAGGTTGCCGTAGAAGCGCATATACTTTTTGTTACGTGCTCTTTTTAGTTCTTTTTTGTTACCTGGGTCGTACGGCGGAATTGGAATCAAGAAGATTAGATTTTTAACAGTATCTTAGCAATTTGTGCCATACATTATGAAATCTAGCTTATCGTATGGAAAAACCTTCTATCAAGGGATAAGTCACTTTTTTGTCAGTGTGCCGCAGGCAGTGATGGAAAAATTCTTGAAAACTCACTATGACTCGCGAACTTTTCCCTTGGTGAACTTCGCGAAATATCGCGATCTTTTCCAACACTGGCCGCAGGTGTGCCGATTGTGCCGGTCATAGAGCAAGCAACGATTGTTTGCAAACTACCCATCCCGGCAACCCGGAATTTCTGACACCTTGAATGTTTTGGTTTGAAATCGCAAGGATAAATCGCAATGACGCGGGAAGTTTTGGTGTTTTGTGATCATAGGATGATGAATATGACGTCTATAGTTTGTTTTGTGTGAGTTGCAGCATTATTTGAATTAAGGGTACTGATGAGGTCTGATTAATAGCTTCTTTCTCTTGAGCCAATTCTAGAACCTACATTTCGTATTTAGATCTATAAGTAAACTACTGATCTGAGTTCCTCTGGTATATTCAATAAGAGGATGTTCCTGAATAAACAGTCAAACAGTACGTAATGTTGTGAAAAACTTCAATGACAGTGCTCCAATTTTATTTACACCAATGCCTACGACATTGTGCCGAAGGTGTGCCGATGGATGTGCCCAAGCTGTGCCGAATCTACTTCCAGCACAATGCACTGAGTGACTTTTCCCTTGCCTTCTATCCGAGGGGGACAACTCTATCTAATTTGTTTGCTTAGCTGTTGTGTGATGCGTGCGCGCCTAATAGCTAGAGAGAAGATTGATGAGAATTTTGAAGATTTCTTGAAAAAAGGTGGAGAGCGATGTAAGTAGATTAATTTAGATGCAAGAGATGAATAAAAAAAATTGTAGATTGATTCGATAGCGTGAGATTTATCGGCCATCTAAAATTGGGATTTAGATGTGTCGCACCCCTCGCATTCTATCTACACTCAAAATATTCTACACGTCATCATCATGTGTCTTACACTTAATTTTGCGCTTATTGTGAAACACATCCATTTCATGTGTGAATCTTATGCTATGCATCATGCCTGAACACTATGGATTCTTTTGTGTCTCATGTGGTGATATCAATAGCTTTGCACATCATAGTTCAATATTCTACAATATTCTACTTTATCGACTTCTATTTTGCCGACTCGAAAAATGAATCGACAAATATATAAACAAAACTGCCAGAGGCCAGAGCTTTCACATATATTTTTTATGGGTCTGATTTGGGATTCGATCATGGACTGTTGGGGTGTGCTGCTGCCGGAGTCTTCGTTCGATCCCACTGTGCCTCGGTTGTTCTCATATATGAGGCGGGTTGATAGGATAAAGTCACAACTCTTGTTTTCAATGTTTACGTTTCTGAGCAAGTAATTCACATCGCATTGAAATGCAAAACACTGTAAATCCATCTGTTTTGAACAGTAGTGTGATTCAATGTGCAATACACTTGAATAGATAGTAAAAGATTTTCAACATTTCAAAGTTTGAAACACTAGAAATTATCGTGTATAGCACATTGAACCAAGGTGTTATACACTTAAAGTAAATGTGATTGTGCATTTAAAAAAATCAAGTGTTTAAACATTTCGATCAAACGTGTGGAATTTTTTGAGTGTATGTATGAATTAAAATATCAGCAGTATACGTACTGCCATATTTGCAGACCAGTGTGGAGCATGTGTTCTATTTTTAGGATGCTGGGCAGATGTGTGTTAAAATTGCACTATCATCATAGAGGTAACTCTAAGACAAGTAGGTCCCGAAGAAACGTGTTCAACTTTTTGGCTCACCTCTGGTACTATCTTCGGTGCCAAGCTTGTCGAATCACCCCTCGAAACATAGGAAAAACCAATAACCCCTTATTTTATCTGTCAAACATTGCGTAGTACTAAAATTTCGACTAGAATAGGGTACGTTAATCGTTTGCTTGGGACCAATAGGCTACTAAAGTGGTGAGTCAATTTAAAATCGTTAGTTTCGTATTGATTGTTGCTATCATTTCTAGAGATTTATTTTGCACCGATTATGTCCAGTCAGTTATTCCAAAATCAAAAATAATGTATTTATGAAAATGACATTTACCGGAGTCAGTAGCCAGTAGGCCTAATTAATGTATTTGCAAACTTTTTTTTAAAGAAATACCAACATAAAGTACACATCTCACCAGCCACCTATGCTTCTGTCGACAGTCATCATGGGTTATACAACGAGCTTGTTTGGGCGTGGTGGCGAAAAAAATCCACAACTCTCCGAAGAAGATGGACATTTCACAACACTGCGTGTTTTCGCCGCTAGCCGCCATCCATGATGATAGGTAAATATTCCCAGCAGCAGTAACATTTTTTTTGGCGACTAATCGATCGTGTTTCACTTTCGTAGGTAAACCTGTCGTCACCACGACGATGGTGGTGGCCGCGTCTTCAAAGAAGATTGTCAACAATGGGATCAGTGTGCCAAATCTCAAGCAATGGGAATCCAACTTAATCGCTTCTATCAGATTTGAGCAGGGCAGACGATAACTAGTTTGGTGGCATTTTTTTTTTAATGGAGATCAGCATGCCGATTGTGCTTTATCAATCGAGCTCGTAACAATAGCCTACCTGGTTGACCTGGAAAAACTGTTTAAGGGTGCCGTTGTTGTAAAATTTAGATTAATTATGTAAATAGGATGAGTTATATGGAAGAATTGTGATGTGGTGTAAGTCATTGCACAATCTGATAGTGGGTAACCACAAGGAAGAGAATCCAATATCTTGCGCGAAAAATGCAGAGCAATAGTGCAAAGTTGTGTATGAGAACAACAACCGACCGCTTCCATGTTTCACCTTTCAATCACCTCAGTTCACCTCAACCGAAGGGGTAAGACACCCATCGTGGCTGGCAGCAGCCGGAAGAGAATGAAAGGCATGGGAAAATATACGGCGACCTAGCGACCCCATCATCGCAGCAGGCGTAAACCTCGGGAAAATATGTATCCATGTGAGTGGAGTTTGCGCATTAATTAATTAATTAACTGCGGGCTGCCTTCCCGCTGCTGATTGGCCTTTTTGAATGGGATAAAAAGCGCAACCTCTTCAACGGAGAGAGAGGTCGTAAAATCGGTATGCGCGAAGAAAATAACTTTCCGCGAGCTTACTTTTACTGCACACACGCCCGCCGCTGATTGAGCCGTCGTAATAGATTCATTTCACGCAAATGCAGAATCAACCACGATGTAGTTATCAGCGAGGCATTTTCGAAATCGATTTCCGACAGAAAATTAAATATTTGAGCGTGCGAGTTTGCCAAATGATGAGAAATTTACATCCGACTGGTTCAGTGCAAAAATTACACCATCCGAAAAATATCTCTAGTAGCAGGTAGGTCAACAACTTCCGAAAAAATATGCGTCCATACCTACTTGGATTATGAAATGTTTACACTGATTTGTCAACATGTACTATTATTTGATTAAGAAGAGAGCTGAATAAGGGGTGATTCGCCATGAAAAAGCGTTGGATATCATTACCACAACAAAATCCTCCGAATCACCCCTAGCCGTCGCCGGCGGAGAAATGATCACGATAGCAAATATTTGATGTAATAAGTGAAGTTTATTGACATTCGGTCATCGTGTGACCATCAGCAGCATCCCAATGCTGATGACAAAGATATAATTTATTCACATGTGCGTGTAACTTTCTTCGTCTTCATCAGTTTCCCCGCTGCCACCACCCCCAAGTTTTCGAATTCCGTTTGCGAGGTGGCAGCTTGCTGTAACATTATACTACCATTTTATGTCATTCCTACCCTCCCGAAAAGGAACCGTATGCGGTCAGCGAGTGTTGTACCGTCCGAATACGCAATTTCGTAATACATATCTTTCTCCACAGCCATTCCCGCACCTGTCGTCGTTGTCGTCGTCGTCTTCCAACCTACACCCATCGCGACGGATGCAAGCGTGCGCATTTTCTCGATTCCGAGGGATCGGATTGATGTCACGTGGTGTCGAAATTTTGGTAGGTTTTAAAAACGAAAGTACAACCTGTTTCCGAAACTGATAATTTGTTTGTTTGGGGTTACGAGTGTCACACACTGCGCGTATGTTATCACTGGCTGCAGCAGACCAATCGTGGAATGGATCCGGATCTCCGGTGGGATTGTGCGGGTCGCTTCCGTAAACAAATCGGTTGGATCACTTACGACAAGATACAAATCTCGATCGTGTTAAAGGTCCGTGATGATGACATTGGATAATCAAGGCCTGGTGATGTAACGGCAATATGGGTTTGACGATGGTTTTGACTTTGGATTGCAACTTGAAGCATGTATGTTTCTAGGGTTTCTTTCTAGCTTATTTGCACTATGTTTCTGCCTGTCATTTGCGATAACATTAATTTAGATTCGCCTAATAAACAAATACCATACCGGTAACGCACATGGTAGAATTATGCCACAAATAGGGTTCAAAATTATTATTTCCGAAAAAAATTTTTTAATTATTTTTATAAAAAGACAGACTTGCTATCTACAAATCGTTCATACCTCCCAATCAGTGATGGACCGCTCTTTTTGGACTTTTTCATTACTTTTTAAAATAGAATGCTTACGTTAAATCCAATTGAACTTTCAGTAAACCTATCTTAAAATGGATAGTTTGGTGCTATAAATCTCCCTATCCAAATTCAGAATATCCGCACCGTAGAGTTAAACTCTGTGTTTTCACTGAAGCTACACCCGAGAGCTCTCTCAAGTGTACCTTCAGTGAAAACACAGAGTGTGGCTCTAAGGTGCGGGTGTTTTGAATTTTAATAGGAAGATTGATATCACTAAACTATATTGTTTGGAATGGGTTAACTAAAAATTCAATTGGATTTAACGTAAGCATTCTATATTAAAACAGTAACGAAAAAGTCCCAAAAGAGCGATCCATTCCTGCTCCCAAGATGGCCAGTTTTACAGGAAAAATGTTCTTCTAGCATAAACTTTTTCGTGTGTGCACTGAATGAAATCTCAGCAGAAAAATTTCATCACGAAGCGAATAAATTTAATCCAGATCCCTTCCAAATTAGAATAAAGCATTGTTAGTCGAAGACTTTGGCTAATTAAGTGCAGCTATGAAAAACCGCTAAATTTTGTGTGACGTTTTTCTCGATAACCATCAAACCGAATTTAACTCATTAACCGCCAAACGGAAGGTACTATGGTCCAATAGAAAGCGATTGAATTTATTTTTAAAGAAACGCTTACGAAAAATGCAAACTGTTGGAATGTTTAAAATTAGCGACACTTAAAAATTGACAAAAATTGTAGCACAAGAACTTTTGAAAGGAAACAATATCTGAAAAAAACGTGCTAACGAAAAGTTCAAATTTTTAAACTACTTATTTAACGATTTTTGTCAATTTTCAAATGTCCATAGTTTTCAAAATTCCAAAAGTTTCTATTTTTCATAATCTTAAGGACATTTTGAAATATTTTAAAACTTAACACTTTTTTTGTAATTTTTACTCAAAGTTACAAAAATAAAAAAAATACCATGTAGGGTAAATGTCGGCTTCGGCACCCATTGACCGTTTTCAGCAACCAAAATTCGTGCGGTAATTTCACTTCATTTTCTCACCAAACGCTTCACTGAACGTTTTCCAACGATTCCTTAATCTTTCAGTTTTAAGCTGATTAGGTTTTTATGACTGAGCAAACGCATTTTGCCAGGTTTTTCTAGACATGAAACAGACGCACTACAAAATGCTGTTGATTTCGAGTTGCCGATAATAGAACAGGAGATTAACACGCAATTCAAATGGAAAAGTTGCCGAAGAAAAAGAGGTTGCCGACAATAGTCACATTCACCTGAGACGATTAGAGCGTTGTAAAAGAGTTTAAAAAACAGTTTTGGGCAATTAGAATGGGTAGAGCAACAATCTAAATGGCCGAATTTTTGCGAAAATGTGAATAAATGTATGACTAACAATCATGCAAAATTTCATGCAAAGCGGAGCTAGTCGAGTAAAAAATTCATCTTTTTAATTTTGCTATTTGACCTGGAATTTCCCAATGTGATTTTTTTTTTTTATTTTGTCCAGCTTTCGAACATTGTGCGATGGGATACGCGCTATTTCCAAACAAAACAAAATTTAACTGGGTTAAAGCCAAATTGGCCAAAACTGAACCTACTGAAAAATGCGTTAACTAAAAAGGGAGTGACAAGTTGACACAATCGAAGCTGCAGCATCACTTGATGAAGTCGATTTTATTCCCAATTCCTGTAAACCAGAACGCACTGCCTGTCGCACTATGGGGGACCTCGTTCCGCTCGATCCGGTCGCGCACGCTGTTTCCAGTCATCATAGTCGTTCTGGCCCTGCGGTCGAGTATGGCGGTGAGGTCCCCTAACCTTCATGTTCAGGCAAGTATGCTTCCAGTAGCAACAGGTATTTGTCTGATCAGTTTTCGAGTTCCAGTGTTACGCCTCCAGATACCAAATCCTTCACCTACTTCCTCCTGTTGAGTAGCATTTCTGTTGCCAACGGCATTAAACAACCACTGTACAGCATGAGTCACCAAACTTCACGCCCGGGTCGCACTATGGACTGCATTTTGGAAGCACCTGGTTCCTCTAGTCCAGTCCCGCTGATTCCTGCCAGCGCTCATCACAGTCGTCCCGGTCCTGTGACTAGATGTGGATCAGGGGTCTTCCAGCTTGCTTCAACAGGCAAGTACAAATATGATCAAGACAATTTTCGCCTGATATGCCTTCAGCACGTCCTGCATTTCCAATGTTGCTTATTTCAATCCTGAACATCACGGTCTGTAGTCCACCGATGATGGCTTCCTTTATAACACCGATTCTGAACATACTGCACCGAATCGTAGCTGCCACGTTTCTGAAACTGTCAGCCCAGAACGCATTGCCTACCGCCCCATGGAAGCCCCTAAGCCTCTCAACGCAGTCGTGTGTACTGATTCCTGCCATCGTAGTCGTTCTGGCCCTGTGGTTGAGAACGGTGAAGGGGTCTTCCAACCTTCGATTTCAGGCAAGTATGCGTTTATTGAAACCAATTCCTCACCTGATCAGCCTCCACGTTTCAGCGCAACGTCTTCTTCACCACCGACTGAACCTTGCCTTTCCGATTTCCAACCTATGCTATCCGATGGACTTGTGGTGTATTATCAAAATGTTCGTGGCTTGCGAACTAAAATTGACGACTTATTCTTGACTGCTGTTGAGTCCAACTACGATGCAATAGTTCTTACCGAGAATATTTCCGCGAATGATCATCCAACCATTGACATTCTTCGGTCGTACATGCCTGCTTACTGCTGTGCTCTTTTGGATGGTTTTAGCCTGGATAGTTTAATGCAAATTAATTCTATACCAAACAGAAACACTCGGCTGCTTGATCTTGTGCTTGTGCAGTGTGGCTGAGGCATCCAAGCCTCTGATACATCTAGACGCCGATCATCCAGCGTTGGAAGCATTCATCAATCGATATGTTCCTGTTCTCTATGAAAACATCGTTGATGTACAAAGCCTGGACTTTTGTAGAACTGACTACGTCGCATTGAATCACTCACTGGCCCAGGTAGATTGGCAGTCGCTTGACTTGTGTTCGTCCATTGATGAAGCCGTTAACTATTTCGACGAAGTTGTTAGCCGATTAATAATGGATTGTGTGCCTCTGAGGAGACCTGCTCCAAAACCTGCATGGTCCAATGCTCGATTACAACACTAGAAGCGTGTGGGATCGAAGGCTCTTGGAAAATACAGCCAGTCCCGTAATCCATTCACCAAGCGATTATTTTCGTACAATATAACAATATATACAAGAAGTACTCAAGACGTATGCATACCGATCTCCGGCGTAATCCTAAGCTATTCTGGACGTTTGTGAAGACAACAAGGAAAGAGGATGGGCTACCGGTTGAGATTCATCTAAGCGATAAAAGAGCCAACACTTCTTTAGAGAAATGTAACCTCTTGGCTGAGCATTTCAAGAGTGTTTTCAACTATTCAACGGCATCGTTAAGCCAAGTTGCTGAAGGGATCAGAGATACTCCCAGTGACGCGTTCAGCTTTGATATTTTCACGGTCACATTGAACCTCGTCGACTCTGCCATCCAGAAGCTGAAATTCTCGAACGCTGTTGGGCCTGACGGCATGCCATCGTCCATACTCAAAAGATGCTCAACAGAGCTTTCCTCTCTGCTTTCAAAGCTGTTCAATATTTCGTTACAACAAGGTGTATTTCCCTCTCGTTGGAAATCTTCGTTCATGTTTCCGATTTTCAAGAAAGGAGACAAACAAAATGTGGAGAATTACCGAGGAATCACTTCCCTTTGTGTCTGCTCGAAAGTATTCGAGATAATCATCAACGACGCTTTATTTGCCAGCTGTAGAAACTACATTTCTCCTGACCAACATGGTTTCCACCCCAAACGTTCGGTCTCAACAAACCTCGCACCTTTCATTTCCCTATGCCTATGGAATATAAAGGCAGGGGCACAGGTGGACGTCGTATACACGGATCTCAAGGCTGCTTTCAAACTGGTTGATCATGCCATTCTAATTGCCAAACTCGAGAAGCTTGGTGTTTCTCGTGGACTCACTCGTTGGTTTGAATAGTATCTTACCAATCGAGAGCTTTGTGTGAAAATCGGGTCTGATCAATCGGAATATTTTTCAAACAACTCAGGCGTTCCTCAAGGCAGCAATTTGGGACCGCTGCTATTCTCCATATTCATTAACGAAATCGGTTTGATACTTCGAACTGGCTGCCGGTCATTCTATGCAGACGATGTCAAGATGTACGTGGTTGTGCGATGCTTCACTGACTGCCTGTGGTTGCAGCACCTGATCGATAGTTTCGAAGAGCGGTGCTCTAGGAATTTTCTCACGTTGAGTGTTCAAAAATGCAATATCATCACTTTCCATCGCAAGCTAAAACCTATTGCATTCAATTATACGATCCATAACCAACCTCTGCAGCGTGTGGACAGCGTGATCTAGGAATTACACTTGATTCTGCTTTGACATTTAAGCTACATTACACGGATATCATAGCCAAAGCTAACAGGCAACTCGGATTCATCTTTAAGATCTCTGATTGTTCGTGCAGGCGACTACTACTGCCTCTACCCTTAACATAAAATAGATACTATGCCTACCCATAGATGTCACCACTTGTCCCCGTATCATTGTTATAGCTTATTATGTACTGTTCTTGTTATGTTACAGTAAATAAACGTCTGTAGTACTTTTACCTCCGCCATGGCAGGACGGTCAGTAAATCGATCGTAAATCATTATTTTGAACTATCACACAACGTACAAATTGGGTCCTATCCGTGCGCGATCACTGATGAGTTTCGGAATCCTACCTGCCTGACAGCCTTATATTGTTCTCTAGTGCGATCGATCTTGGAATTTGGTGTAGTAGTATGGTGTCCGTATGAAACAGTTTGGATAGCGAGGATCGAGTCTGTTCAGAGGAAATTCGTTCGTTACGCTCTTCGCCGCCTTCCTTGGTACGATCCTACGAACCTTCAACCCTACGAAGATCGTTGCCAACTACTGGGTATTGAAACTCTTGAACGTAGGCGGAAGATTAACCAGGCAGTTTTTGCAGCAAAAGTGCTGATAAGCGAAATCGACTCTCCCGGGATTTTGGCTGAATTCGAAATCTATGCACCTGAACGAGTTCTACGATCGAGAAGTTTCCTGCATCTCGGACCCCGTGCAGCTAATTACGGATTACATGATCCAATACGGTTCATGTCTGCCCGTTTCAATGAATTCTATGTTTTTTTTTTCGATTTCAACTGCACAGTGGAAACATTTCGTCAACGGATTCAACGTAGTCTGCTGGATAGGTGACGATACGGTTCGACACATGCAACTGCTTTCAATCAGCAAATTGTTGCAAGACGGTACATCTGATGAATTTTGCTACCTGTTTCCTTTTTTTTGTTCCCGATCAACTCTGCGATGACGGCCTCTACTGATCCAAGGACAACTCCATGCCATAGGACGAGGTTATTATTTTTTATGATGAAGACCATAGTACTATTATTATTATTCGGTGTTTATTTTTATAATTGATGTGTTTTTCTGTCCTTTTTATATTGTTTCTTGTATTTTGAAAAGATATGGAGTTTTTACGCCTATTTGCGCAAATATTTGCCACATAGGCTTTTCCCCATCAATCTTCATTTAGACAACAAAAGTCCGATGAAGAGAATAATAAATAAATAAATAAATAAATAAATAAATAAATATGGAAAACATCAACCTAAATCCGATCGAAGAACAACATCAACTTGTCACTCTTAACTTATTTTACTCATTTTTGGGTAGGTTTAGTTTTGATCGATCTGGATCGATCCTACTCAAATTTGGGTAGCTTTAAAATAGCGTGTAAAAAATCTAGCTCATCATCTGAATCGAAGTCGTTTAGACTCCAAACTAACTTTTATAGAACATTATAATACTATCATTAGTAAAGCAAACAGAATGCTAGGCTTCATCAAAAGGTTCAGTCATAATTTCGAAGACCCATACACTATTAAGCTATTATATACCACATAAGTAAGACCTATTTTGGAATACTGCCACCTAGTATGGAATCCATACATTTCCATACACGAAGAACGCATAGAATCTGTCCAAAAACAATTCCTTCTATATGCTTTACGTAAATTGAATTGGACTGCATTTCCATTACCATCTTATGAAGCGCGCTGCATGCTCATCAATATACAAACACTTAAGGAGCGCCGTCAATTTGCAATGCTTTTCTTCATCAACGACATTATTTCAATGCGCATAGATTCGGCAGAAATTCTCTCACAATTAAACTTTTACACACCTTGTCGATATCTTAGAACACGGAATTTATTTTCAGAAAAATCGTACAGTACAAACTATGCAAAAAATAGCCCAATCAATCGAATGATGCGCCTATTTAATTTGCTAAAACAGAATAGAATTAATGCATAGTATGTAAGTAAACATTGTAATAATCATTGTGTGTAGTCTACACTGGCTTGACGAAATTGGAAATAAAGATGCCGTACACTGAAACAATTCAGCATGGATCCATCTTATAACATAGCAATGTCAGAAGGTTTATTCATTCTATGTGATGATTGATAGATTCCATAGGCTGTTTCTATGCACCACCAATGTAGAGTGCGCTAGGCGATTATGAGAGGAAACGTCAACCAAACCGCTTGTTTACATCAAAATTACAATTAGAGTTGGTTGGAAACGCTCTCGCCGGCGTCGGTGATGTAGTGGTAAGCGTGACTGCTTTCTCACCCCAATGGGTCTGGGTTCAATCCCAGCCGAGGTCGGTGGAATTTTTGTGAGGCATAAAAATCTCTGGTCACGTCTTCCTTCGGAAGGGAAGTAAAGCCGTTTTTCCCGGCCCATGTTTGTTGAATGAACGGGTGCGATATCATACGCGGGTGTGGAAGCTGCCTTCCTGCACATTCGATTGCCGTTAATGGATGGCAATCGATGTCCGTCGGTGATTGACATTAGGTTGCGGAATAGAGACCGACATTAAATAAAGGAAAGAAGAAGAAGAAGGAAATGCTATCTAACATGAAGCTTTCAGTGTGATAATTTGTTAGCTAAAGAATGGTCTTAGAAGAGAGTAATACAACAAACAATTCAGAGTCACAAATAAGCATATTTATTGAATAAATGCTATATTACGGTGAACAATGCTGAATAAAACGAGTTGTCGAATTATGTGCTGAAAAAAGCTCATTGAGATTGATAGATGCAGCATTATTCCGCTGTTTTCTCTGATCTGATTAGTTTTGTTATTAAAAGCTTTATAAACGTTGGCTGTCTTCCTAATTCAACGCCAGAAGTTTGATCTAACAACAAACTGAATAAGTGTAATTTGCACATACATTGATACTTCAATTCGACTGTTTTCAATTGATTTAATAACATGCTTTATTAGACATCTAATAAATGTTTTCTAGTTCCATTATTAGATTTCATTGCATTGGTTTACAATATTGCTGAATATTCTTCTTTGGAGAAACCGTTATCATCTTTATCGGTTTGAAATTGGTTGAAAAAATGTAAACATTGTTAAAAACATTATTGTCAGCATATGTATCCGAAATGTGAG
The DNA here is from genome assembly GCF_037179485.1 of Ochlerotatus camptorhynchus. Lineage (NCBI taxonomy): Eukaryota > Metazoa > Arthropoda > Insecta > Diptera > Culicidae > Ochlerotatus > Ochlerotatus camptorhynchus. Next base: position 2,513,774 of record NW_027040801.1, on the reverse strand, counting down.
TGTATTTCAGCTCCAAGCTTTGATTTATCCAGTGTAGAATGGTTTAGTTTAAGGATGGTTCTAAACGCTTCAACCTCTAACCAATGGATTGTTCAGTGTAGTTAAACGATTTTCATAGCTACTAGTCAGTAAGAGAATTACTGTTTGGTATCCGCATCAGGATCTAATTGTGCCGCATGATTTTTTTTTTTTTTTTTGAATGAGCACCGTGCTAACAATATATTGCTCTTAACTCTCAAATTTGGCCTAGAGTCCTAGAGCACTCAAATTTTGTCAATAGATGCTCTGAAACACTGACCGAAAATGGGGTTGTTAACCCTATTATTTTAAATGCTGGGTAATGCGCAATACAGATCCCATTGAGATCACTAGCCTCTTCCCAGCAACTCCTATCCCTACCTCCCCGTGGTACCGGCCGGGAACTGTGAGCAACCTTAGGGAAGATCGGGTAACCAACCCCGGTGGGAACTTTGGTCATAGGCTGACAAGGAAGGGGGGGTTTGTTTCGGCAAGCCTGAACTTCTGTTCTCCATGCAAATGTTAGTTCGGATGCAATATTTGACGTTCATGGAATCCTTCCACTTCGCGTTTTCACTGGCACTGGTCATCCAGAAGTCATACAGGTGGGCAAATTTAATGAAATGCTTGCCTCTCTGCAGCAGACATGTAGATTAATTTTGAACTTTGTCCATTAAGTAGATCACCAGATGTGTGCTCGTGAAATTGCGAAGTGGTTAAACCAAATTGTGTGGAAAATGGATTCCGTCATTAGTGTCCTTAAATAATGGAAATGATCTCGTTTTCTACCAGTTGTTCCCTTGTTCATCCCACTCAACCCTTATGCCATCCATGACTACTGTCCGGACTTAACTCTTCTGTTATCAACTCTGCTTGCAATCATATCCTCAAGTTGAGGACCTCAACCATTAAACGCTGAAAATGACAAATCCCCCTGCGACTCCTTTGCTGTTGTTGGTGTGCAGATTGACCCTCCCGGGCATTGACCCTCCCGCTACAGGAGGACGATGAATGGGCATGTGCCACCTGGGAAGAAGGACCAAGCAATGGGTGCAACTTGCAATTCAAGAGCAAATTTTCATTACGTCGAATGTAACAAAGGTAAACAAAGTCGAGCTATCAGTGTCAATCGATTCTCCTGCTATTACACTATATACTGTCCGAATATAGGATCAAATCCCATTTTTAAATTTATTTACCAGTCAAATTGCTTTTTGACGTAATCACCTACCGATCAAAATAGTTTTCGATGTTACTTAAGTCACCCAATTTCTATGGAGATGCCGTTTGACTTAAGTAACAGCGCTGAGAAACCCGTGAAAAGTGTACTTTCGTCGTTTCGCTTTCTCATTATTAAAGTGAATAAATCGAACTGTTTGTTGCTAAGATGATTTCAGTGGTCCTAAAATGATGAATGGGCTGCACGTAAGGAGACGTAATTGATAATTCTCCCGAATATCCTGGTAAATACACTTTGACTTAAGTAACAATAGGGGCCACCAAACGACGTATAATAACTTTTGACTCAAAAACCAGTATTTTTTAGCATGAAAGCTAGCGATTTGCATTTGTATGATTAAAACCCTGCTAAATATGTTAAACATTGCTATCACTATGAGATTATATGTGTTTACTTGGAAATAGGAATAACTTTTCGGTCATCAAAACAAAACTTTATTTTTCTCGGATTGGTGCGAATGTTACTTACGACATAATGAAAATTTGCTCTTGAATTAATTGGTAGGGTCGTGATTGGACCGCTGCTGGTGAGAACTTAGGAATTACAATCAGAAACTGTTCCGTTGCATTTGTCATAGAGGTTCTGGCTATTTTCTTAAATAACGATAGCTATGGCGATGGCTTTCTGGAGGATACTTTTCGTTTTGCAGTGGTAATGAAATTGTACAGGATATTGCCACCTTAATACTACTGAGCATCCAGATGCTTAGAGTACCAGCTCCGGTGAGGACATGTACTTGTATACAGTGCTGTGCATTATCATAACGGTTATTGTACCTTGACGGTCATCCTTGCATAACCGTCACATCTCAGAAATGACGGTCAACTAGCATATCACTTGGAAACACCTCTACCTCACTAGACCGTCTTCATAAAAGCCATCCATGACACTTAGACAAGGAGAGAGTAGCAAAATCATTATCTCACTGATCATCGCTGTTGGGCATTATAAGTGGGAAGTGAGAATAAAACTCCCTCATTTTCCTGTTCTTGCTCAAAGTTGTTGAGTTCAGAACACACGAAACATTTTGACGAAAAACGTTGGATTTTCATTTTCCTTATAACAAATAAATATGTGGGTGCTATTACGTTACAATGTCGAAAAATATCCGTTTATCTTCAAAAATTCAATTTCTTAACACGCAAATTAAAGCCACTTTCACTTTTTTTATGATCCATCGGCAATATCAATTCTCTTTTACGTACGCGTCATTGTTTACGATGCTTAATAAATCTAAAAACTGGCACAACTCACAATTTACAAGCTCACGAGAATTTTTCTGTCAAAACAAATATCTTTTCAACGTTATTACGTTTCGTGTGAAAAAATCTTAAATTTTTGAAAGCAAACGATCAAACTGACGTTTTTCCGAAAACAAGCAGATCCAATCTTGATACCCGATCCAGGTTGGAACTGAATAATTAACGAATTCGCTATTAATTTTAGCAAAGATTTATTGAAATACATTGCGTTTCCTTACGAACTTCGAAGTAACGATTTGAAGTTTTCTTTGTTGATGGATACCAATGGTTGCTTTGATTGCTTGCCACAATTCCAATATTTAGAGGGGAATTCCCATTTACGCAAGGATTTTTTATTGGTTTTGCTTTTTCCCTTGATACTTGAGCTTTGGTAATGTGGATACGATATGCGGTCAGCATCCTTATTCTTGGAGCTCAAGCGTCACGGTATCCGAAAAAATGAATAGCTGCAAAATCTCTACCCATGAATAAACATTCGAGACTGCAGGTAGTACATGTTCATGCAGATATGAATTCTTACAATAATAATTATTGGTTATGATACGATTATATAACGCAGGATAAGACTTTTTCCTTGATACATCACAGCTATAGCTTCATCCTTGATTTTGGAAGGAAAATGACCGTCATAACCGTATTTATGCTCGAAATGAGATGACGGTCAATTTATATGTCTTTTTTATTTTTCCTCGGTAATATGATGGTAACACATGACAGACTTTAGTGATATTGCGAATGAGTGAGAAAAGCAACACACAGATATCTCACGGTTGTTGTGTCATACTGGTGAGAAGTTTTACGGAGAGAGGGTTCTCAGTTGTTTTGATTGTTAATCGTAGGAATCTCTTTTGTCAATATAAAGGCTGTCAGTACCGTGATGTAAATCAGAACTGCTTGTATAAGACCTGCGAGTTCCAAACTCCGATAAATGTGATTGCTTGGGCTGCGCTGTCAAAACAATCGAGATAATACAACCGTTCATCAGAGAGCAAGAGAGTTCCTCAGAGTTACTCTGGATTGCTGAGTTTCTCACTGTCTTCCCCTTCGTATGTAACAAGCAATTTTATGAGATTATTAAATCCTATTTAAAAGTTAATGCTATTTTTTAAAATCTGTTTCTGCTATTAGATGGATAAAGGGATTTCGTTTAAGTTAATTGTGAAAAATGTTGAGTTTTCGCAAACACGGACAAGACTTTTTATAAAACAAAATGATACACCATTTACTTGTGTACTACTCACAAAGGGGTATGTGTAGGTGTATTGATTCGTCGGTATCGCACCTTGATTGTTACATACACCCTGCATGATTCGTCTATTTGACAGAACGGTTTTCACAGACGTCACATCAGATATACCGGTTTTTGTTTTGCAGTGAGATACGTCTCTAGAAACTTGCGCTTAGACGAACCAGCAGTCGGCTGAAAGTCTCCTCAATAAAGATAACTAACTAACTAACTAACTCTAGAAACTTGCGGTCCAAAAAGTGGGATCTTCATTGGCAAGCGCTTTGTTTTTCTTCTTCACGTCGTACACTACCTCGGCTGACATCTGATGTAGTTCGTGTTGTCGTTTTAATTTTTCCTTCTAAGCATCATCTCTGGGTGGCTACATCTAAAAAAATATTTATGTTTTAGTCAAGAATATTTAACAAAACATTCGTAACAGTAGCTGAATCCCGTTGAAATCCATTTTGTATCTACTTAGAAACAACTTGACGCATCTGATGATTGATAATGGTTGCTTTGTTTTTTCACATACAACGCTTTACTGTGAGCGTATCTGCAGTTTTTGTGTTCAAATTTTATCAGTTAAGTCATGTTGACAATAAAAGGGTGAGAGAAAGATTAGTAATTTCCATTTAATTCCAGTACTTTATATGCTTATCCTTGACAGATACGCGTATTTCGTCTACAATGTGCAGACTTCTTCAGTGTCTTGTACTAATAGTCGAGTATTAGTACAAGACACTGAAGAAGTCTGCACATTGTAGACGAAATACGCGTATCTATCAAGGATAAGCAAATAAGGTAGTGGAATTAAATGGAAATTACTAATCTTGCTCTCTCTTTATACGGGTATTCCACTAAGACGCCCACATTCATAAGAATAAAAGGGTGTATCAACACCATTTTAAAAACAATGAAAGAAGATCACATAGGGCGTTCATTAAATATATTTTCCATAATTCATTAAAATTTCCAACTTTGTTTTTCATTAACTCGTAGGAAAAGCATGTATATTATATTCGGTTAGAACCAGGACGCTATCGTGGAGTCAGATCACATTTCCGGAGTAATTTGAGATTTGGGCGTAATTGTATTTGTAAACAAACAGGTCAATCACCGATTTCTCGTGAATAAAAGTTCAATCTTATAAACAAACTATACCAAATGATAGAGGAATCATACCTCTACCTCATAGTGTTATTAGTTTTCGACATTGAGCTTTTATTCGCGATAAATCGGCGATTGACATGTTTGTTTACAAATACAATTACGCCCAAATCTCAAATCACTCCGGATTTGTATGATTCCCTTCGGGTCAAGGGGTAGTCACTCTACACACTTGTTTTGCGCCAACTTTTTTTATCAGTGTACCTCAGTGTGCCACAGCTGTACCGGCAGTGCCAAGAAGTCATTGAACCAGCGCTGCCATTTATACAGATTTATCTGTATTATACAGATTTTTTAATCTTAATACAGACCCGATACAGAATACAGATTTATCACAGATTTTTAAATTACAATACAGATTTATACAGATTTTTATAAAATGAATGTTATGGTGTTTTTGACAGCATTCACAACAAGAGGACCAACCGCTTTCGGATTCATATGGAGCTGGTAGTAAACGATTTGAGATTGTATGGGGATTTACAGTATGAATTGAATATTTCCAATATAAGCATGTATGTTAAATACAAGAAAAGTGCCCGAGCACATTAAAATGGTACAAATACAAGTACTTGTAAACATTTCACTTGCATTGAAAATGTATTTCGTATGAAATTGCGGATTTTCTGATATTCTCCATACTGCAAACATGATTTTACCAGCACTGGCGGGGCGACATCTCTCGACTTTTCGGTGTAACTACCACACAAATGATGTAATTAATTGTATTCATCTATATTAAAAATATCAAATAGTAATGAACTCTTGCACTTTTTTGCATTTAAAACTGCTTATCAGGAAGATAATGAATATAAACTAAAATCTCCATACTTTTTCAAACGGCTTCATATCACTCTTATAAATAAGTACGGACGATATCACAAATGGCGCAATTATATCCCGTATGGTTAGTACGATAGCCCGAATAGGTGGTTAAGCACTTTTTATGGTTATTTTGTATGCACTGTATTTGTAAAACAACAAAACATGATTAATTAAGAAAAAAAATCGTCAATACAGAAAATACAGATTTTTTAATAGAGTGGATACAGATTTTTTATAAAACCACCTGGCAGCTCTGCATTGAACTGACATTTGATTTCTTGTGAATAATGCCTTGTTTGGCAACCCGGTATTTTAACAGCTCTTGTTTTTGTTCTGTTATTCAATGTTTTCAAAAACGACATAGACTCATTAGTCATTAGTCAACCAAGTCTTCTGGGAGCTGGTGGAGGAAACGGATTTTCACCGAATTTTTCACCGCCCGAGCATCATCCGTCAGAAAACTGGAAACCAACACCGGCCGGAACACACGTCGGACTGATGAAGGACGCACCGCTGACCAGAAACGGACGAGCCAATTTTCCAAGCAGAACTACTTGTCAGAGTCCACACCCTGCCGGACAATTCAATCAGGTTCTAGGTCTACGGCGCCTCCAAAACAATCGTTTCCCAGGCCAGCAAAAATCGCATTCTCCTCGTCTTCAATACCCCACCCGTATGCTGTCCGAGGATCTGCTGCTGACTGCATTCACCACCAAGGACTGCCACCCGTCGCAAGTGCGAATGTTCCCGCTGAAATTGGAAGTTCCTCCTCTGGATTGGTCGAGTTCCCGAGCGTAGCCCTGGCGGTGAACGCCATCATGAAGTGCAACCACAGCACGATCGATCTCAAATGCACAAAACTCCCGTTCATTATGAAGCTGTTAGTTGGAAGTGCAAAAAGGTAGGAGTAAAAATAATTTGTTGAACTATTTGAGATTTTGCCAAGACGGTCCTCCGCCATTATATGTTGAAAGATGGAAGATGGAATCTCGATGAACATTTCAAATGGTCCTATCTGCTTTGATCGATTCTCTTCATCGACTTTCTCTTTTCATAACCACTGCTACACGCTTATTCTGGTCAACTCAAAATTGAGTCGAAGGTACTCATCTCAGCGGCAAGTAGGGCTACTCAAAATTGAGTAGCCTTATGTTGACTCACTTTTGAGTAAACGACGTTCTCACGTAGACTGAGTCAAATCCACTCGCCGGTATTTTCAGTTGCGGGGAGGGTTTTTGTTTTGATTTTTATTCAAGGAAATGGAAATTGCCTGCTCCGGATTCATTCTACCGGAGCAGAAAATGGTTCAACACCGTTTCCCTAAGCAATTCATACTTACCTGAAGGCATTTAAGTCGGTTTTAAGTAACATTTTCTATGAGGTTACCTCCGAAATGACTGGCATTTTTTCCAAGTCCAGGATTTTGCTGACTGAGTTGCTTTTACTCAGTTTGACATTTCTCGTTTACTCAATTTTTGACAACTCGATACATCGGACCAAAGTGAGTACGATCGACTCACCTGGTGAGTAAGCAGAAGTTAGCGTGTATGCAAACAGATTTCGCGCTAATTCTACCACATAGTTTGATAAAGGAGGTTCTTATCTAGCGTCCAAAACGTCAAATAGAACAAGGAAAGGTTTTTAAGCTGAGTTATTAACGAAAGAGAAAGTCGATGAAGAGAATCGATCAAAGCAGATAGGACCATTTGAAATGTTCATCGAGGAATGATTGGTGTAGCAGCCACCGCCATGGATGTATTCGAGCAGTTCGAATGGTCGGATGGTATAGTTTTTGTTTGGTTGTTGACTTTCCGATTGAAACTCAAGCACCGCTTGTCGCGACCGGCCCACGATTTCCAGCGTCAGTCACGGCTACACTAATTAGCGATGCAGCTCCCACAGCTGCGGCTGCTTCCAATGCTGCTGCTGCTGCTGCCTGGTCCGTTTCCTCTAAAATTCGTAAAAAAAAAAGACGGACCAGCAGCAGCATTGGAAGCAGTCGCAGCCGCAGCCGTCGGAGCTGCATCGCTAGCTCGTGTAGCCATGACCGGAGACCTCGGTCAGATCAAGATACCGCTGTTAGCTGTTCTTCGTCTGGAAGGAAATGTGGATGCGACTGCCGTCACGGGTGTAACGATTTTGAGAATCCATGGCGAGACTTGATTCACGGTTGTTTTGAAAATAATTTGACTAGGAGTGGCAACATCAATAACATTTTGACACATGCACAATACGCAGGCGCAGAAAAATTTCAGTGTTGCCAGTAGCTTTAAAGATCATAAAAATTATAACCATGGGTGCCAAACAACGCCAATGACTGCACCCGGGTGTGGCCAAGTTTGATTTTGGCACACTGTGTAGAGTGACCAACCCCTTGCTTCGGGCTCGAGGTAGACAACCCAATGTTCCGGTTCAAGATATCTTGGCTGGGTGCAATTTGGAATATATGAAACTCATATACGACTTTTTGAAATTCATTAACTTTTGGTTGTAGATAGTTTGTTTTCTTAATTAATTTGGTATGTTTGTCAGGATTAATGTGTTTGCGAGAAAGAGTGTGTGTGTGTGTATACATTCCTTCATGTTCATCTCATGTTGAAATCACCAGTTCTTTAAATTTAGGTAAGTGTTTTAGAAATAGTTACCATATTAAATCAAATGAAATTTGTAATCCTCTCAACGTTTCCCCAGCCTTAAATCGTAAAACTCCCTAACCTCGAGACGGCCGCGAGTAATCGGTTAAACCCCCTTAACTCTATTTTTAAGATTCTTATTGTAAAAGAAAAAGAATACATCGGCTCTGAAAAGTTTATTCGACTGAGCCTGTACAAATAAACGGATTAACGAGAAAAAAATTCGTTTAGAAGCAAAATATCGATTTGTTTATTTTTGCGACTTACGTACTTTTGAAAAGTTATGCTTGATTTAACCTACACTCAAAATAATCCACACTTTAATACTACGTGAAAAATCACGTAAGGTTTCAATCTTTCCACTTCAGTCTACTTTACGTGACTCTTGTAAAATCTATGCAATGCCACCTGAATTTTAAAAGAAATTCGAATTACACACATTTATTTATCCAATGAAAATTACGTGATTTTCACATATCTCGAATCTATGTGCGTTTCACGTAAGTATTAATTGAATTCCACGTATGAAAAAAGTAAGGCACTCAGTTGGGTGTTCAACATGGTGGCATGAGTGTAAAGATGCAGATTTGTTAAAGTTGTTGTTTTTCTGACTGGTTGAAAACGTAAGTATAAGATTTGAATAATGCTGTAAAATATTCGTGTTTTGATTAGTTTATTTGAAGGTGGTAAGTAGTAAAAGCAGTTCGTCCTTTCCAGCCCCACCATGGATCCTCCTAGGATTCTATCAGCGTGATAAGCGATAGCGACGGAAGCGAACATGCACGGCTCCTGCATTAAAAAAAAACAGCTCAACTTTGCTCAACTGCACCAGTCGAGCAGTTCACGGATCATCACCGGAACGGGAAGATAATGGCTGACATAGACATAATAAGCAGCTCAAACGAAGGTGAAGTTACAACGAAGCCGGGAAGTACAATTGTCCCATGGAGGCACGATGACCAAACGTCGAGCTCCTGCTTGGGTTTTATAGCAATGTTTTTTTCTTTTGTTTATAATAAATTTAAAGCTTTAATGCGAATAGAGAAATTCCATTAGTTTGATTGTAATAAGCATTAAAATCAAGAAAAAACAGCAAACAGCAGTAAAAATAATGGTATAAGAAATCACTATGAAATCTATCGACAGTATCACGTAACTTCTATGTGATAATCCTGTGACGTTTAAGCTTCATGAAATGAGTGCCCCTACATCAGAATCACGTAGCACTTACGTGAAAAGTACGATGGAAAAAATCTACGTATGTTTTCACGTAGCATTGACGTGAACATTATTTTGAGTGTACTTCATAAGATTTTTTTTTCCTTGGTTTGTCTTTTTCCGTCGATCTTGTTTTCCGTGCTGAGCACCAATGCTACGGACGTGCCAGGAAGGCAGCTCCCACACCTGGACCCTACCTATCGACCCATCAACTCATGAACCGGGGACCAACGGCTTTACTTCCCATCCGAAGGAAGGCGTGATCAGAGATGTTATGCCTCAGAACATCCCGGCGGCGCCGACTGGGATTGAACCCAGGCCTGCAGGGGTGAGAGGTAATCACGCTTACCACTACACCACCGGCGCCGTTAAGATTTATTTTTAAACAAAAAATTTAAAAATTGGGCCGAAACATTTTGAGATATTTTAATTTTTACAATGTTTATTTTTTTATTTTTTTTTTATGATTTTTTTTCCAAGAAATACTCTATTTTTTCTTCAACTTTGTCTCAGTCAACATTTCGATCAGAAATGCCGTTTCCGAGTTCAATTTTTTTCTAATCGTAACGCAAATCGTAATGCAAATCTAATTAACTCGACTTTTTTTTCACATGTGATTAATTTTTCACTCTCAAATTTTTACCTGTTTGCTGCGATGTTGTTTACAGTTACGCTCCGGTATCCTGACGGTTGACGTCGCGACGCCTGCAATCGAACACGGAAAAACGAGTTTATGCATTGATGACTATTTTTTTAACCACTTTTGGGAGCTTGTTCGAGCTGTCATAGAGTGGTTGAAATTTATAGCAAAAAAGTGTATAGAATTTAGACATTTTCAGAGAAAACCATTTTTCAACAAAAGTGTTTAAATTTTATTCACTGGTGGCTGAAAAAAAACTTGGGAACAATTATTTTCCGAAAAGCAGCGGCCATCATTGGTCAACTTTTTGCAGGTAGATAGATTGTTTATAGTATTATTTATAATCTAGATACAATTTAATAGTAATTTATAATTTTCTTATTATTTCAAGAGTCACCGCTATCTTTAAAAGTTTTTCCAGAGGAGCTAGTGAGCTGCAGATTCAGCTGCTACAAGCGTTGTCCGGTACGGTTGGACATGCCAACTGAAATATCCTGTCGCCGTGTGGGATCAGGCCAAAGAGATGGCCGATGCTAATAGTAAGTATATCTACACAGCAAAAAAAAAATTACTATCGATCAACGTAAATCAAGCTGATGTACGAAATAATGATGTAATAGCAAAAATCAGATACAATATTACATCAATGGATGTAATTTTGTTCGCAAAATCGGTATACATTGTACAACGTCATATTACACCACCAGCGGAATTACCTCTGTGCAGCTGTTTGGATGTAATATTCAACAACTTTTTTTTCTGTGTAGCAAGGTACATTATTTTGTAACTTTTGATCCCTATTACAGAGAACTTCAATTGGCAGCACGACGATCCGAATCTACTCTCATTATTTTGTAACTTTTGATCTCCATTACAGGGCTGCCAGCGGCACCACGACGATTCGGATCGAGTTCGTCGGGCAACGCAACGGAATGGTTGCCGAGCACGACACGGGAAGGTTGACGAAGGAATCGTGAAAAGAAACATCCGAGTTCCACCTGGACGGACGGGATGTCGAGCGATGACAAAATGGCCGACATTGTAGTGTACCTTCTTATTGTTTTTATTGTACAAGAAATAAATATTACTTTTTGTTGATTTTTATTTGAATGTAATTGTTTGTATAATATGTTGAAAATACACGAAACCAACCATTTAAAATCGTTCCGGTGTATAAAATTTAACCACTTTTGAGAAAATTGCCTTTACTCATTAATGATTAAAAATTTAATCACTTTCGAGAAAAACGTGTTTATTCATCCGATGAGTAAACAGCGTTTATTCATTTTATGAATATGTGCGGGTTTTCTCGAAACTGTTTAAAATTTAAACATTAATGCATACTTTTTTCTTAGCGTGAAGAATCAAATGTAGTTTTCGTTTTTGTGGTGTAGCTACACCGGTGCTACACTGACTTACACCGAAATAACTTGGGTGTAGATTAGAGTGTTTCAGCGTTATATGGAAAAAAAGTCAAAGTCTGGGATTTCAAACGCTACCCTCTGGAATGGTAGTTTTGGGGGTCAGAAACACCCTGCCACAATTTGAAGTCATTTGGTTCACGGGAACCCCTCGCTCAAACGGCTTGAAGTTTGTATGGGGAAAATCGACAAAATGTATGGGGGAGCGAGCCACTTTCTCTGCAACTATATGAAATGTAGTAAATTAATTATTTTAGATATATAAGCGTTTCAATGGCTCCAAGTGGTCACCAGATGATCCGCCGGAAGATCCGAAACATCCGTAAAATTTAGTGCTACATAAATTCGATCAAAGTAGGCCTTGATTTTGCTCTGCAACAATGAGAAATGTTGTAAAATGATGATTTTTGATATGTTAGCTGTTCAATGGCTCCGAGTTATCACCAGATGGTCTGCTGGTAGATACGGAACATCCGTAAAATTGATTGCTGTGTAAATTTGATCAAAGTAGGCCTTGATTTTCCTCCGCAATTATATGGAATACAGTAAAATGGTGATTTCTGAAATATTAGCTGGTCATTGGCTCCAAATGGTCACCAGATGACCCACCGAAAGATCTGGAACATCCGTAAAATTGATTGCTACGTAAATTTCCTCAAAGTATGCGTTGATTTTTCATTGCAACTGTATATAATGTAGTAAATTTATGATTTTTTATATATTAGCTGTTCACTGGCTCCAAGTGGCTCGCCGAAAGATCCGGAACATCCGTAAAATGTATTGCTGCGTAAATTTGATTAAAGTAGGCCTTGATTTTGCTCTGCAACTACATGAAATGTAGTAAAATGGTGATTTTTGTTATATTAGCGGTTCAATTGTTCCGAGTGGTGGAAGATCCGGAAAATCTGATAAATTTATTGCTGTGTAAATTTGATCAAAGTAGGCCTTGATTTTACTCTGCAACTATGTGGAGTGTAGTAAAATGGTGATTTTAGATACATTAGTTGTTCAATGGCTTCTTCAATAGATGGTTTTGAATAGAAAAATATTGGTATTAGTATTATATAAAGAGCAATAGGCTGAAGTGTTTTTGCAAAACAAAGACCATTCCACGCAAATAAGGAAAAAGTATCCAAGTATTTTGTTGTTAAATGATGTTTAAATTTTGTTTGTTAAATTTTAAACAAAATATGCAAAGGACGGGTATACACTACTGCTGAAAAAACTAAGAGTACACTGGAAAAATAAACTCATAATTTCATAAATATATAACTTTTGCTTTCCTTTTTGCTCCAGTATGCTCCTGGAGTTAAAAATTGTTTAAATTCGATTCCTAAAAAACAGCTATATTAAATTGCTTCTTGTAATCGTTACTTGTTTGTTGACTATTATATCTCCAATAAAACCTTTGAGGCCGTATTTCACTCAGCAACTCATTTTGCTTATTTCTTCCGGAGACTTTATTTTATGTATACTATCTGGAAGTGGGCAAATATTGTGGTTGAAGGGACTATTTCATGCAAAAGCATGTTTCAAGTAGACCTGTAAACCAGTCATGTCATCGGCAGCGGTGGCGCAGAAACTATTTTCGCCTTCGTAGTACTTACCACACAACGCTGGTTTAAATCATTGATAGAATAACCTGAAAAAAGTTTCTTGGTACATACTCCCAACAAACCCCCCGCCGACTGTGAAATGTCAGGAGCGACAGCACAATACCGAACAGCAGCTTTTTATCCCCTCGGAACTCAAAAATAAGAACGGCTATTTCGTAGATATCCTCCACGGTTCTATGAATACCGAAGAAACCAAAAGAGCTAGATGCCAGGACACCGAATTTTGTCCTCCGCCCCTAGAATCAAAGCCTGGAGAGGTAATGTCACCAGCACACTTAATGGAAACCTGACTAATTGAGTGTTGTTTTCAGCACAGTTCTAAACCATCCCTTACCCCGCCGAATTGGAGAACAATTCCACAACGAGTCCTACAAACATTTTCGAATTAGAAATATGAATAATTTTGCTGGGAGAAAATGTTCTAATTATAATTTGTCTTGTAGCTCCCATCGGGATGGGTGAATCTGACAGACACCTAGATGCATTCCAGTCAGAAAAAGGCCCTTATATGAGGTAACCAAACCGATTTAATTTAGTCATAGCTGGAAGCTAATCGCCATGCTTATACAGGACCATTTCTTTCGTCGTCACGCATTTCTCTCGGTGAACGGACTACAAATATGGAGTGACAGAGTCAAAGTAATCATACATGGGAGTATTCGCCATTAAGCAGTGGTAGTGGTTAAGCAGCATTGTCCTCACGGGCAGCATCCTTCCCGCAGCCAGAGTAATAATCCGCAGCAGTAGCGTCGAAATACACTGCTCGGGCAGAAACACCATGAAGCTCATGTAGTGGTAAAGAAACGGTGGACGGAAAACGGCGAAAGTAAACAGTAAGTTCACTATGCTTTCAAGTACTGTGGTCGTGAGAACACGAAGGTTCGAAGCAGCAGCATCAACACAATGCGAGGTACCTGCTAAACTGGTGTAGTGTGTAACCAGTATCCTGATTAACTGGTTCAGAAGTTATTAGTTAGTAAGTTTTTGAGGTTAAGGCCCAGTTAGGTCCAGGGGGATTGCCACCGTTTATTGGAACCCTAACCGATGAGTTTAGTTTCCGTCGGCGGGCACTCTCTAAAACTCATCGAGCCAGTACCCCATACACGGAACCCTTGGAGTCTTCATTCCTTGAAGGACTACACCCATCAAACCATCCGCGACCCTATATAGGATGAGCCAAAGAAGCTAAGTCACACACAATAACCACGATTCAGACTACGAAATATCCATCATCTTGGTGGGGGCGACCCCGGCGTAGTGGTTAACATCCATACCTCTCACGCCAAAGTCACGAGTTCAAATCTCACCCCCGGACAAGTCACGAATGACCCAAGAGTGTTCAAGTGACTATAATAAAAAAGAAAAAAAAATAGTTGCAGAGAATAATCAAGGCCTACTTTGATCAAAAATACATAATAATCCAGATTAAGGTTGATCCAGGTCATCGGAAGGCCTTCCGGTGGACGCTCAGTATTTAGAACCAGGTTATGGGTTGATTTTGTTAAAATATTAATCAGCACTACCCATAGATGTCTGTTGCTGTGGATTTTCAACACCACCTTGTTGTAGACGACTGGTACCTTTTCTCCCCCCGATGGCCTCTCGGAACCCGGAATAAAACCGGAACCACTTGGCCAATCTGTTCCAATTTTTAATAGACCAAAATTTCGAACATTTTTCTACTCACTGTGAAAATTTCAACCAATTTCATGGTTAAACAAAAAAGTTATTCCTATGCAAACATTGCTATTCGTATACCTGTTCGTAAAAATAAAAACTGCACAAGCGCGTTAGGCCCTCCCCAGAAGTGAAGCAGGTGGTGTTCGTTTGAAACGCTAATAACTTTTCGGAGGTAACTCGGATTCACATCCGGTCTTCAGCCAAGATGTTCCCAATACTTCAAAGGTGCTACATTTTGTACACGAAGAAAATCGACCCACTACAGCGCCACCTTGAGCCGCGAATGTGAAAGTGGCTCGCTCCCCCATACATTTTGTCGATTTTCCCCATACAAACTTCAAGCCGTTTGAGCGAGGGGTTCCCGTGAACCAAATGACTTCAAATTGTGGCAGGGTGTTTCTGACCCCCAAAACTACCATTCCAGAGGGTAGCGTTTGAAATCCCAGATTTGACCTATTTTGAAACAGTCTAGTGTAGATATAGGATGCACCTTTGTTTACAAAAAAATGATGTTGAACTGTCACAGACTCGCGCTTATTCCTGCTTACATTACACCGGTGCTACACCGCAAAAACGAAAACGACAAAAGTGACGATTGCCTCACAGATGGTGAATGGGTAAGAATGGTAATGACGTTTTGATATCTGTCAAATTGCATGACATTTTTTTTTAGTAAGGCTTGTACTCGAAAAAAATGCACCATTTTTATCCGAGTGTAACTTTTTTATCCGTGGGTAAAAATTAATGAAAATCTGGATATAACTAGTTTGGAGTGAATTGTTTACATGTGCAAAATTTCATAACAATCGGTTCAGTGGTTTTTGAGATGTCATCGAAACAAGAAGAAACTCACCGGATAATTTTGCGCGCCGTCATGGAAAATCCGACTGCGACCATGAGATGGATCGGAAGACAACTGGGAATCACCCATACAACTGTGTCTCGGGTGGTAAAATCGTTTAAGGAGTCCCAGACGACCGAGCGGCGGGCTGGAAGTGGAAGAAAATCGAAGACAGCTGACCCTGTGAAGGCCCGGAAGGTGTTGGATTATTTCAAGCGTAATCCGAACCTTTCGATTCGCGACGCGGCTCTGAAGGCAAAGTTTTCCCGCCTGGTTCGTTCAGCAAACCATGAAACGAGCTGGGCTTCGTGTATTCAAGGTCCGAAAGGCACCGAACCGGCGTGATCAACAAAACACGGCGGCCAAATCCCGCGCAAGGAAGCTGTATCGAGAGTGGTTAACGAAACCGATGTGTGTGGTTATGGATGACGTAACCTACATCAAGGCAGACGCAAAGCAGATACCGGGGCTGGAGTTCTTCGTTGCCAAATCACGGTTTGATGTTCCGGAAGACATAAGGAAGAAGAAAGTGGACAAATTCGCCAAAAAATACTTGCTCTGGCAGGCCATATGCCAATGCGGTAAACTTAGTAAACCGTACATCACAATGGGTACCATCAACAGCGAAATTTACCGCACCGAGTGCCTCCAGAAGCGTCTGTTGCCCTTCCTGCGGTCCCACGGAGGCGAGACATTATTTTAGCCGGACCTGACATCATGCCATTGCGCGCGATCGACGTTCGATTGGTACAGAGACAATAACGTTGTTTTGTACCAAAAACCGCCAACCCCCCAAATTCACCTGAGATTCGTCCGGTGGAAAGATGTTGGGCCATAATGAAGGCCAAAGTACAAAAATCGTCCAAGGTGTTTAAGAACGAGCTGGAGTTGAAGAAAGAATGGATGAAAGTGACCAAAAAGGTCGGCTCCACCATTGCAAAAAATGTAATGAGGGGTCTTAAGGGAAAGGTGCGGGCTTTCAGCGATGGGAAGGAAATTGAATAAAGTAATTATGCCGAAACATAATCCATATATGTATTAGTTCATTCCCTGTTAGTTTCAAGAAAATCCGACTTAAAATATTTTTTTTTTGCGAACACTTTTGTCTGGTGCATTTTTTTCGAGTACAGGCCTTACATCATAATTTTTGTAATTGCGGATCTGAAAATTAGGTGTTGCATGACCCGTTTTGACTTTGCTTTGATTCGCTAATACCCGAGCAGTAGAATCTCGAGTTGACAACACCGATTTATGATAACTTTACCCATAACTCTGATGTTCTATACAGCGTAATCGACCAGCTGATTCCTTAAATATTTTAACTCAGTTGTCAGCACTGGCCATTTCAAGTTCATATGTGACAAGATAACTCTTTGCTTATTCCATGTTAGCATGATGGATGGTGGAAATTATCCATCATTAGCACATTTGACACATTAACCTAATACGCCGAAGGCATTATCACCAACCCGCCAGGATATCGGGTCTAATACCGTATTTAGCTAATCATCGACGACGGCGGTTGGTGGACATGACGTTGTTACAAACTCTTGGGTGAGCTTAGAGGAAATCGATTCGAACTTAAGCAAGTCATGTGGTGGCACCCGCTTGTCTCGATTCGATGAAAGGCGCGCCAAATCTGCAACCGCAAATGTAACGAGTCTTGAGTACCTGCAAATATAGTTACATACTATCTTCAATGCGCAAGTGAAATGGAGCAAATGTATGACTTAATCGCAGTGATTTTCAATAACCACGCGCCTAGTGAAGTAGGGGCCCGTATTAACCGATTGGTGGTGTTTTGATCAATTACGAACGGCTGATCGAGCCATGCAAGCAACGACCGTTCGGTGATCATACTGACTGGAGGTGTCGGGCTTTGGACGCACAAACTCGTGATTTGAAAATTGCAATCAATCAGGGTATTCAATCAACTTTAACGAGTTTTAAATTAATTAGTTCCTGCGGGTTCGATTCGGAAAATTCGATTTATGAATCGTTTAAACGACTGATCAACTATGGGTTCAAAGCACTGCATGCAAACTCCCAAGGTTGATGTACTTGCAGTGATATCCACTCCAGTGGCAACAGTGAATTAACGCACACATGATGACACCATTTCATTAAATCTCATGAACACGACACAGACATGACACAAATCGAATCAACATTGTAAAGGGAGATTGTAACTCACTGTAAAGGTTATCTCTTTTCGGAGGAGTTCAAAGACACTTTGCTCAATTCTCACCGCCTAATAGTAATGGCTGTGGCCGGTGGCGTGAAGAAAAACTGAAAACGATCATGCGTCTGCTAGAGTGCCAACATGATGCCATCTTCTATGTTCGACTGAATAGCTACTGATGAAGTTGACCAAATTGAAGATATTTCCATAAAGAGGTATCCAACTACTGGGATTGGTGAAGCTACTGCTCGTGATGCGCATCAAGCCCCTATTTCCGATCGAGAAAATTGTTTTGCAATATTTATTTATTTATCGTCAATCAGTGTAGACCGTTTTACAATAGTTGCCTTATCCTGAAATCCTCTGTTACTGCGTAGCTACTCAGATTTACTGTCCTGCCGGTGTTATTTAGTCAGAGGAGCGGAGCGACGGGCAATCGTCTAGAACAAGCCTCTAAAGAAGATTCTAAAGAAAAAGCTTCTAAAGAAAAGCTAAAGGAAGCTTCTTTTGAGAGCTCATTCAAAACGCTAATTTTTAATTTTCAATCCCGTGGTGCTATAAACGATACCAATACCATTCCAACCACACACGCATCACTTCAACCAAACTGTCACTCATCGAAAACTCTTCAAAACTCACCTTCATTGTGTGGCTCAAGGGTGCAAGGTCACAACCAACAGCGCGCATAGATACGCGGCTGACTTGCAGGCAAGTTAGGGACGGCCATCTAAATTGAAGTGGCAAATCAACTTATAAGACGCGTTTGTTGGAACCCCCTTCATCCGGCCAATAAACACCGCCAGGCAAATAACCATTAAAAGAGTACAAATTGTCAATCAGTGGGTCGCCTACATCTTCCAAACATCGAATGTATGATACCTTAAAGGCAGCACCCGTCGTCGTAACACGCAAAGTGCAAAAGGGTTAAGATGAGCACCGCATTTCGAATGTTTGCTCCTGCTTCACGAGGGGAAAACAAGTTTCTTGATCATTCGCGCGAAAGGTGCATTCCGTACATGGCCACTACAGAGCAGTCAAGTACCTTACCAACTCTCGACTGCTGTTACTCAGTGGTCGAAGGAGCTGTGAAGCTGTTTGTCGAATGGTGTTTTTGGGTTACGCAACCGGTCCCCGGCCAATCGATCGATAGTATTATATATGGCGAACCACAGCGATTTCCCTTTCGTGCGTTGCAACTCCCTTGTTCGGCCATTGGATCTCGAAGGGACAGGTCCCAAACGGTGCAAACGGGACGAGATTGAGAGTATTTCGCGTTGTTAAGTTGTGAGCGAGATACGCATAATGCTGGAATTGAGAAAACCTTTTGCGACAGCCAACGGCTCTAAATTTGACCGATAATTGTCAAGATTGGTTCCATTGATGAATGTTTTCGGATGAAACGCGCCATTTGGAGAGGTAAATAAATACCTTGATCACTCAATTTTGACCATAAAATGCCCTGACTAATAAACATTCAAATCAGCCGATCAATGGATTAAACGCATGGCTGATTTTTGCAACAGATGTCGCTAGTAAAAACGTTACGGCAATTTATGCTGTAAGCAGGAAACTGGAAAATGTTGATTTGAACGAAATAAGGAGCTTTTCGCTTCTAAAATCTAAATACATCTGTTTGTCTATATGGTTGAATCTTGTTTCTGGACATTTAGCCCAAATCGATCAAGAACTTGGGAATATTTTTAAATTGACTTATAGAATCGCGGGAACCGATTCAAACTGAACATTGCATTAGGTCTTAAGTAACATTGATCGATTCTCTTCGTCGACTTTCTCTTTCGTTTATAACTTGAGCACATAACCGATTCTTGTTGTATTTGTCGTATTAAAGGGTGATACGGTCAAAATTTGGTCAAGGGAAAACGCGTGTAAATCGGTGAAATCGTTTATTTAAAAAATCAAATTAAATTTCTTTTTCAAGTTCAATTAGTATAAAATTCAGGAAAAATATTCAGTTAGGCTTCCGCTTTTCCAAATCCGAATTGCCGGGCCTTACGCTTGACCCCTGCCATCAGATTTTGTACAGCCACCTTGTCCACCTTCTTCGCCGCAGAAAGCCAGTTTGCCTTGAACTGCTGCTCGCCCTTAGCAGTTTTTTGGTCTTCTTTAGGTTCCGCTTGACAATAGCCCAGTATTTCTCAATTGAGCGGAGCTCTGGCGTGTTGGGAGGGTTCTTGTCCTTGGGAACCACCTGCACGTTGTTGGCGGCGTACCACTCCATGGCCTTTTTACCGTAATGGCAAGATGCCAAATCCGGCCAAAACAGTACGGAACAACCGTGTTTCTTCAGGAAAGGCAGCAGACGTTTATTCAAACACTCTTTCACGTAAATTTCTTGGTTGACAGTCCCGGAAGCTATGAAAATGCTGCTTTTCAAGCCACAGGTACAGATGGCTTGCCAAACCAGATATTTCTTTGCGAACTTTGACAGTTTCATGTGCTTGAAAACATCTGCTACCTTTCCCCTTCCTTTTGCCGTATAAAACTCCTGTCCCGGAAGCTGCTTGTAGTCGGCTTTGACGTAGGTTTCGTCGTCCATTACCACGCAGTCAAACTTCGTCAGCATCGTCGTGTACAGCCTCCGGGATCGCGCTTTGGCCGTCGTATTTTGTTTATCATCGCGATTTGGAGTCACTACCTTCTTGTAAGTCGATAGTCCGGCTCGTTTTTTGGCTCGATGCACGGTTGTAGACGATACACCCAGCTTATTTGCGGCATCTCGGAGAGAGAGGTTAGGGTTTCGCTTGAAACGAACGGCAACTCTCTTTGTCGTCTCAGCGGCTTCCGGTTTTCGATTTCCCCCCGATCCAGACTTCCTGGCTGTCGACAAACGTTCCCCAAACACTTTAATTACATTTGTAACGGTTAATTTGGCAACTTTTAGCGATTTTGCCAACTTTGCGTGCGAGTAGCTCGGATTTTCGCGATGCGCGAGCAAAATTTTGATACGCTGCTCTTCTTGCTTGGACGGCATTTTGACAACTGAAGAGTGAATTCTAAAATCAAAATAGGAGCAACATTCTACACACACACACCTTCAAAATGAGGGGTGTTCAGGTTTTTTAAATGCAAAATTGAAAGAAATACGTCAAGTTGATATTGACCAAATTTTGACCGTATCACCCTTTAGATGCTAGATAAATACCTGGATCTTTACATGGCCGTGGGGATAAAAAGAGAAAGTCAACGAAGAGAATCTGTCAATGTTACTTAGGACCTAATGCAATGTTCAGCTTGAATTGAGCTGTCAAATAACCGAAAGGGGGTGATACATATATTATGTCACGCTCTAAGAGGGGAGGGGGTGTAACATTTTTGGACAAGCATTGCTGCATTAGGTATAGGAAAAACGTGGCGAAACCCTTACAACCCTTTTCTCATGACTCCCTTTTCTCATGACTCAAGGCTCACCTACGCAAACCAAAACGGAGAATAACTACTACCCACAATTTGAGTTCTTTTTACTTAATATTGAGTTCAACCTCTCACTTGCACTGTTTATTGTTGTCGATAACGAACGATTGGAACGAGAGATTCGACCCAACGATATAGTTCAGCCCAATAAGTTACTTTTGAGGAAATTGCATATTCTCAAATTTACGTGAATTAAACTTAATTTTGGGTAGAATATATTTAAGAGTACGTATTTTTTTTTTGCTGGTGTTAAATGGAAACTACTATATGCGATCTACTCAAATTTGGGTTATTGGGCTGAACCCCGAAATTGAGGGAAAAGTACTTAATTTTGGGTAGGGAAATTTTCCCCTATCCGATGATGTTTATAATTTGCGTTCGGTTGGCGAAGAAAGCCTCCCTTAGCTCAGTCGGTAAAGGCGCAGCAACAAAGCAAGGCCTTGCTGGAGGTAACTGGTTCTTGACTTCCCTGGGCTTTAGAGTATGATTGTACTTGCTTGTCTCACAATTATACTAATGCGAAAATGGTACAGGCATCGAAAGCTCTCAATTAATAACTTTTGAAGTGCATCTAAAACACTAAGTTGAAAACACGCCATAAGCTAATACGCGATAAGCAATAAGCTTGAAATGCGAAGAAGAAGAAGAAGAAGAAGAAGAAGAAGAAGAAGAAGAAGAAGCGAAGAACGATTTATCAGAGTTTTGTTTATAGAAGTTGATAGTACCTTTTCAAATGTTGGTCTACAACATATTGAATAAGGTGATCCAAGAGACGTTTCTCAGTGGAACTGACAGCTAGAAATCTAGAGTGTGTGAGTGATTGGGCTACAAAATGGTGAGTTGACAAACTGGAAGGAGCGGAATACCTAGCCCTGGTCCTCACAAGTTCCTACTTCACGGCTCCCCGAGTCATATGATAACAAAAGACTACCAGCTAAAACATGGACACAGCTGGGTGGCGTAGCCTGGGCAATGTTGCCAGTCCGGCAATAGCAAAGTAAAGAGGTGCGACGCGAACACTGGCGCGGTAACCATAGTACGGTGATAGAGGAAATGCTTCACCAAACCCGAGCGTCTGTTCACCATGGAGGTGCGGCTCAAAACCGGCGTCTGTTCTCCATGTTAGGAGCGGCTGTTCACTGTCCTAGTGCCAGCGTGGGACTCTAAACAGAGCTGTTCACGATGGTCCCCCGGCGAGACAGGGGGTTGGGGCAGGCCCAACAAGCCGCCCTGGAAAAAACATAAAGTTGCAAATACTGAAGAAAGAAATACGAATCGGAACAATCGGCACAGACCTACGCGACGAAATAAGGACTACGATTGGAAACTCGGAACATGGAACTGCAAATCGCTCGGCTTTCCGGGCTGCGATAGGTTAATCTATGATGAACTTCAACCACGCAACTTCAAAGTCGTAGCACTGCAGGAACTTTGCTGGACGGGACAAAAGGTATGGAAAACCGGGCATCGAGCGGCTACTTTCTACCAGAGCTGTGGCACCACCAACGAGCTGGGAACCGGCTTTGTAGTGCTGGGTAAGATGCGCCAACGCGTGATTGGTTGGCAGCCGATCAACGCGAGGATGTGCAAGTTGAGGATTAAGGGCCGTTTCTTCAACTACAGCATCATCAACGTGCACTGCCCACACGAAGGGAGACCCGACGACGAGAAAGAAGCGTTCTATGCGCAGCTGGAGCAGGTGTACGACGGCTGTTCGCAACGGGACGTCAAAATCGTCATCGGCGACATGAACGCTCAGGTAGGACTGCAATCGGGCTAAACAGCCTGCATGCCGTATCGAACGACAACGGCCAACGATGCGTGAACTTTGCAGCCTCTCGAGGAATGGTAGTTTGAAGTACCTTTTTCCCCCGCAAGGATATCCACAAAGCCACCTATAGATCACCTGACCAACACACAGAAAACCGAATCGATCACGTTCTAATCGTCGGGGAATTCTTCTCCGACATTATCAACGTCCGCACGTACCGCAGTGCGAACATAGATTCGGACCACTACCTAGTTGCAGTATGCAACGGGACGGCGGAGTTGCCCAGGACTACGCGCAGCAGCTGGAAGTTGCACTACCCACGGAAGAGCAGCTTGGCGCAGCTTCTCTTGAAGATGGCTGGAGGGAAATCCGTTCCGCCATAGGTATTACTGCTGCAGCGGCACTAGGTACTGCAATCCCGGACCGAAGAAATGACTGGTTTGACGGCGAATGCAAACTGTTAGTAGAGGAGAAGAATGCAGCACGGGCGAGAATGCTGCAACACCACACGAGATTGAATGTGGAGCGATACAGACAAGCGCGGAACAAACAAAACTCGGTTTTCCGATGGAAGAAGCGTCAGCAGGAAGACCGAGATCGCGAGGCGATGGAAAATCTGTACCGCGTAAACGACACACGGAAGTTCTACGAGAAGCTAAATAGTTCGTGCAAAGGCTACGTGCCGCAAGCCGATATGTGCAAGGACTTGGACGGTAACCTTGTCACGAACGAGTGTGAGGTGATTGAGAGGTGGAAGCAGTACTATGACGAGCAACTATGATGCAGCAGAAAACGAAGGTGGCACGGCAACAGACCTTGGAGCACGCGCAGAAGACGACAGGCTACCGGCCCCTGATCTTCAAGAAGTTGAGGAGGAGATCGGTCGGCTGAAGAACAACAAAGTAACTGGTGTAGATCAACTACCAAGTGAGCTATTAAAATACGGTGGTGAAGCACTGGGTAGAGCACTGCACTGGGTAATTGCCAAAATTTGGGAGGAGTAGATATTACCGGAGGAGTGGATGGAAGGTGTCGTATGCCCAATCTACAAAAAGGGCGACCAGTTGGATTGCTGCAACTACCGCGCGATCACACTGCTGAGCGCCGCCTACAAGGTACTCTCCCAAATTCTATGCCACCGCCTGTCACCATTTGCAAGAGAGTTTGTGGGGCAATACCAGGCGGGATTCATGGGTGCCCGCGCTACCACGGACCAAATTTTCGCGATTCGGCAGGTTCTGCAGAAATGCCGCGAATACAGCGTGCCCACACATCATTTGTTCATCGATTTCAAATTCGAATTCGACACAATCGATCGAGATCAGCTATGGCAGATTATGCACGAGTACGGATTTCCGGATAAACTGACGCGATTGGTCAAGGCGATGATGGATCGAG
Organism: Ochlerotatus camptorhynchus; assembly: GCF_037179485.1. Classification (NCBI taxonomy): domain Eukaryota; kingdom Metazoa; phylum Arthropoda; class Insecta; order Diptera; family Culicidae; genus Ochlerotatus; species Ochlerotatus camptorhynchus. The sequence goes on along the minus strand of NW_027040801.1, from coordinate 2,489,202 downwards.
TGATGTGCGTTGTTCGAGTATCGGGGACACTCTCGAGTCCCTTTGAATCTCGAAGGGGGTTACGGCAAGGTGATGGACTTTCGTGTCTGCTATTCAACATCGCGTTAGAAGCTGTGATCAGAAGAGCTGGGATAGACACGAGTGGCACGATCTTCAGGAAGTCCATCCAGCTTCTTGGCTTCGCCGATGACATTGACATCATGGCACGGAACTTTGAGACGATGGCGGAAACGTACATCAGACTGAAGGCTGAAGCTAGGCGGATTGGACTTGCCATCAACGCATCAAAGACAAAAATACATGAAAGGAAGAGGTTCTAGGGAAGACAATGTTAGCGTCCCACCCCGAGTTCAGATTAACGGTGACGAAATCGAGGTGGTCGATGAGTTCGTGTATTTGGGCTCACTGGTGACCGCCGAAAATGATACCAGCAGAGAAATTCAAAGACGCATTATGGCAGGGAATCGTGCCTACTTTGGACTCCGGAGGACGTTGACTGTCTACAAGACGCTGATTAAACCGGTGGTCCTCTACGGCCACGAGACCTGGACTATGCTCGTGGAGGACCAAATGGTGTTTTCGAACGGAAGGTGTTGCGTACCATCTACGGTGGAGTGCAGATGGATGACGGAACGTGGAGGAGGCGAATGAACCACGAATTGCACCAGGTGCCGGGAGAACCATCCATCGTCCACATTGCAAAAATTGGGTGACTACGGTGGGCTGGGCACGTCGTAAGAATGCCGCACGACGACCCAGTGAAAATGGTTCTAGAAAGCGACCCAACAGGAACAAGAAGAAGAGGCGCGCAGCGGGCAAGGTGGATCGACCAAGTAGAAGGTGACTTGCGGACCCTTCGCAGACTACGAGGCTGGCGAAGTGTGGCCATGGATCGAGTAGAGTGGAGACGACTTCTTCGGGCAGCAGAGGACAACAAGGCCTTAGCCTGATTGGTAAGGTAAGTAAGGGAGCCCGGTTCTCCGAGTTTGGATACCACACTTTCGGCGTGTAGTTCTATTGAGAGATTCGTCACCGTGGGCGAGTTGGAACCCGGTCCGGTTGGTGAATTGGCCCAGGAACGTGCTGATAATGTGTCCGTCGCGAGTTTTGGTGGTGATTCGGTGGCTGACGTTGCCGTGAATCAGCATGTTTTCCGTTTATTAAAGTGCTCGGCTGCTGGTTTCTAACCGGTGTCCGAGATTGTGAGCAATCTGAAGGATGTCTCGCTGGATACGCCCAAGACTGGACGGGCGGTAGCTGGTGGCTGCAAACGGTTCCTGGGGAAAGCACTAGACGCAAACCTCCTCCTAGATGATCATGGCAATGTAAGAAAATTTGTTTTCGTTGAAGGAAGTATTATGGCAAAGGTGAATCACGAAATGAGATGCAAAGCGTAGAGAAAACAAAACTACGGAACCCATGGATTGGAGGATCAAATTAACATGGTGGGACCAGTCTAAATACTTTTTACAATTAAAAAAAAAAAACAAACTAAATACGTGCCAGGATTCAAAAGAAAAATTTTATACTGTAAGTGTGTGTGTAATACTAATATCCAATTGATAGAGGTAATACATACATGTGGGGCTTATTGTAAGTGAAAGTAACCTCGGAATGGGCGTGACTCTCCAGACATTCTGAAATGGGTTGCTGGATCTGCAATAGAGCTTTCACCTTCTAACTCCCGGACTAAAGCTGTCTACAATGACCATAAATACGACATTGTGAGAGAGTTTTTTTTTCAAAATAACACTGCCGGCCAGTGGGGTTAGAGGGACTACACACGACACACATATACCATTCCAGCACGCTTTTAGAATATTGACATTCAGCTAAGTCCAGCCAAAACAATGGTTTTCACTGTGCTGCCTCAAAAATGGCAGCATACGTTTCCGGGGGCATTCATTTTTATGAATATTTTACTTATTTTTCCACAGGTGCAGCTAGCCTGCCAAGTAAGGTATTTTAATGCAAATTTCGACATTTTCTTTTTCATGAAACGATCATCCACTTGGAACTTATCTTTTTCAGTGTAAAACTCGAGGTAAAACTCCTGTCCATTCATTCGAGCATATAGGAAATTATCAAATAAGATGACAATGTGTTATTTCGATCTAATTCCTCAATTTTGTCTAAATTATTCCATTTCTGATCAAAAATGTTATTAGTAGAAGCTCGAGTAGAACATCACTGCTTGTTATTTTCAGAATTCACACAAGTACAGCAGCTCTTATTATGAGAAAATCTAAATTACCTAAATAGGTGACGGTCTTCGACGACAATGTCGTATGACAGAGACTATCATATGACATTTTAGTTTGGTACCGTACTTTGATAGCTTCTTTTGCAAATGTCGGAAACAAAGGCAGTCAATTATCACTGGGTACGAACATTATCCTATTCTTAAATTGTTGTCAAAGGACTATGTTTTCAAATATGTATCATCCCGAGTATCATCCATTATTTGGAGGATAGTCCTATGGATGCTCATTAGACTGATGCAAAATTTGAAATTTTCGCTCCACAGTATTCAAACGGTTTCAAATCGGGTCCTGATTAGCCTACGAAAGTTTAAACTCAGTTGATAAGAAACTGACTTGGCGCAAACCATTTGAAGTTTATATGGAAATTACTATGGGAAAACAAAGCTTTTTGTCCATTATCTTCTAGCCTTTTTACATTTTGTACTGTTAACATGTTCTATTGCTATTCTTATCGGAATTTTTATCAACTACAACTTTGCAGCAAATCATTTTTCAGCCAAACGTCAAATTAAATAGTTATTAATTGTTTAAGAGATTGATAATTTTATGGCAAGATTAAGCAACTGTATTGTGGGCAACACTGTATTCTGCAGTGTGACATAGTAGCCATGATGTTTGTCCTCTATTCTACGTGCCATAAGCACCAATGTTGCCTGCTGAACAGTTGAATGAGCATAATCATAAGACATCAGTGGCTTGAATCATTAATAATTTTTGTTCCTTTCATTTGATCGAAAAGTGGTCTTCAACAAAGTTATAACTGAAAAAAATTTCAACAAGCCTAGCTATCGTTTTTTAAAGTAAAGTAAACTGGTGAATTTTGAGATAGATATGAACCGAAATTATGGGTTTTCCATAGTAATTCCCATATAAACTTCAAATGGTTTGTGCCAAGTCAGTTTCTAACTAAATGTGTTCAAATTTTGGGAGGCTAATCAGGGCCCAATTTGGAACCGTTTGAGCACTGTGGAGCGAAAATTTCAAATTTTGCATCAGTCTAATGCTCATCAGCTTATGACGAATTCAACCATAAGGCAATCATCCGAAATTCGAAAGTATATTGTTAAAGGGCTCGAGCAATGCAATAATCTTTCGAAGTATTGCGTTCAGTGTAGATTGTTCCGTGTAGATCGAAATTCTATCCGCCAACCTACACGAAACGAAAATCAATTATTTTATCCTAGAGATGAACCAGCCTAAGGCTGAAAGTCTCGTTAATAAAGGAAAAAAAATATTTTATCCATGTGTTTCACTTATACATTTTTGCCAAAACATCAGCCCTATACATTCCATAAGACAATCCACATAAGTCCTATTAGAATGCATAAAAGGTACGTGTAACTAGAAATACTCAGAGGGAGAGATAGGCGGAGAAAACAAAATACAATTCGGCAGCAGGGATTTGTTCCTAACTTATCTTGCAACCCTTGCAAGAAGCTAGCATTTCAAATGACTTTTATTTTTGATTCGATTTACGTGCAAAATAATAATTGATTGTATCGCAATATTTTGCACATTTCTTGGTGCCATTCATTAACCAACGAAGATAAATTAATCAATAGAGTTAGAATATTGTTTTGGTTCCAAAAACTAGTTGAATTTGAGAAGCACACAAATCATAAAGGTGATTGAATTTCTGTTCGATTGCAATACTCTTAAATTTATTCTAGTAAGAATAAGAAATTATCGGAAAAAATCTAAAAGGAATGTTCGATTGGCTCAGATTTTGACAGTTCATTTGGCTCAAAACATTCTCTCCGCCCATCTCTCCTTCTGAGTATTTCTACGTGTGACATTAACTTTTTGCAAGGCGTCTGCTTATTAGCTGAGTACTGTGGACTCACTCAAGGTGCTTGTCACTTGGGAGCCAGTGTGAACTGTCAAGCACGAGCCAAACATTCAGAAGCAGCAAATGCAGTTACTGTTCATATCTACTGTCAAGCATTGTTATATCATAAAAATGATCTATACTTAGTGATGAAAGTATAAAAACCAGCATAGTTTCTATGAGGCAGCTGAGTTTTCAATTACAGTAAAACATACTTTGGCGAAACATGTTTGTAAACAAACTTTGATAGAGTCATGGGGGCTCGAGCACTCCTGGCTCAGAGCTTTTGGCGGGAATCAACTGAGAAAGAGCAAACCAGTTTTAAACTTGAGAAAATTTTCAAGCAGTTTTCCATTGGCTTGCAAAATAAAATTGATCGACAACGCAGTACCAAGCTTATTAGTTGACTTATACATTTTATGAATAATCAGCAATAGAAATTTGTCAAAAGGTAAAAGGAGATTTCTATCCGTGTATGAATATCCAGATTTTTAAGAGCGCGAATGGCAGCTGGTGAGTGGCACTCAATTTCGTTGGGGTCCCATGGGATGAGCTACCTGGGATTCCTTCCACGGTTTGAGATAACACGGTAAGGTGAACAGCTTGCTCATCAACCTCTGACAAATAAAAATGTTTGTTGGGTCCTCTACCTGTTGCTCTTTGCTCTCGTTTGTTGTGACTGAGCTTTCATTTCAGCTTAGACTTATAGAGCTTTTTGACGTCTAAACGGCGCACACTAATGCACCATTTAAACTGAAGGAGTATGAGCAAGAGAAGAACAGATTAGTGGCAAAACAAACCAACCGTTCATCCCTGTGTGCTGGATAGAGAAAGACGATTAAACGTCAAAAAGGTCTATAGTCCGCCCACACCTGCAGAAACCATAAAAACGAATCAAAATATGGTTGTTTCGGAATTATTTTAGTAGATACCTTTTTCCAGCCAGAGCCACCACACTGAAACAAATCGATATGTACCGTTTATTGGATCCATCTTATAACATAGCAATGTCAGCAGATTTATTCATTCTATGTGATGATTGTTAGATTCCATCGGATTATCACTTAAAAACTATGACTGCGATATGGAATGATTTCTATCGTAATTTCACATACTTAGTACTTGATAAAACTTTGCTTCGAACGTGGTTTGCGATAGGTAAGATGTATATGAATAGTGTCTGATATATTTCATGGTGAAAAACTGGTGATATGTAACGGGTGGGAACAGACATCTAGAAACTAATGGAAAATCATATAAGTTTGCACTATGAGAAAATTCAGTAAAATATACCTGTTTTCATGATGAATATTGCTCACTGAATGATATATCTTATAAGATAATCATGCATATTTTATTGGAGTTGCTTTTAACGATGTTTGACGTTTGTTAATATGTCGCGTGTAAACAGACATGTAGAAACTATTGGACTGTCATTTAGCTTTGCAGTATAGGAAACCATGTATATCTCATGGAAATAGCTTCCTTTGATGGTTGAGGTTTAAAGATTGTAAATAGATCTATCTCAATCATTATATAGTCATATAAATTTGCCTTTTAAGAAATCCAACAGCAAATATTTGTTTTGGTATGGTTTTCTGGGATGAATATTGCTCCCAATAAAACATCTTACATGATTGTTCTTTATAAATTATTGAAACAATTTTCAACGATGTTATCGTACACTCATTAAAATTATTAGTCGAACTAAATATTTCTAACAACAATGATACTGTATTGAATAATCTTTGTTTGTTATTGTTCCATAAGATAAGGGGTTCCGGAAAAGAATGAATTAAGATTGAAAAAAAAATTATTCTACTGCAATATTTACTTTGCTAAGATTCTCACTGTAAGCCTTCTACACGGCTAATTCAGATTCTAGCACTAGTACTCGAACTTCATAAACCAGTTCCATGAACTCATATAATGTAGTCGTTGTTTTATTGCACACAGGAGCATTAAGAAAGATTTGAATACACGAAACCACCGAAACGGAGCATACATTTGTCAGTGTTATTTTTCTTCACTCTAGCAAAACGAGCATAACGTTACACTACATTCCATGTCGGGAGAGCTGTTCTTACTTCATGCTAATTAAACGAGCTCAATATTGAAGTCAGCATTGGCCCAGTGGAATCGAGCGCAGACACCGAAAGCATCACACCTCAACAGTTCTTGATCGAATCCCAAATCAGCTACAATAAAAAAAGACACAATTGTGAAGCTCCTGATGTTTATTTTTCGATTTATTTTTAGAAATCGATTAAACATATGTGTCAAAAGAAGATGTAAATTTCATGTGATTTTCACACAAACTTTACTTCGATTAATTTATGACACATATATTATATTGTGGTGAAAATTAATGCTTATGCTTATGGGTTTCAAATCCATTTCAGTTATTTATTATAATATAACCGATTTTCATTTATCATATGACGATCATATAAAAGTTACCAAATAATCAGCATTGTAAATGTATCAGATATTCATATAGAATTTACCTGACACATTTCCAATCATATCATTTTCAATGGATTATCTTATAGCGCAAATTTATTAGACTTCCACATAACAGGAATATGTCATATTGGTTCAGTGCACGGATGGGTAGCCGTAAACCACAGACAAACAGACATAACTCTTAGAAGAAAATTCTTCAAAAATATCGTCAAGCGTATTTTGCATGCGCACTAGCACCATCTATCATCCACATTCCCAAGCATTGATGTGCAACCAGAGCATCCCTCGCTCATGCCATTTTTTCACCAGTTGATTTTCCCTCGTTCTGTCAACGCGTCAGCTGTATTGAATAAAAACAAAACAGATGGAAGTCAGTGATGTCAGTTCTACGAAATTTTCTGTATATCTATAGAATTGATTGAATTCTGCAGAAATACGGATCCGGACAATTCACAGAAGCTAAGACTTTTTTCAGGGATTTGTTTTGCTTGTTTAGTATGCTTTTTCTTTTGCTGGAAACAAGTGTTTAAACGAGGTAATGCATTACTAAATAGTGCCCTTTCTACCACCGCTCATCACTTAAATGTGTAATATTAGAAACGGAATGACTAATGTGCAGCACTTTTGATGTAATATTCAACAACTTTTTTTCTGTATTCGTCAGATGTGGTATGTGTCTCCAGTGGAATGCCTTAACCACTTATCATTTTCAAGAGCTGACATCTACTACTAGACGTGAAAAAGAACTGGCATCACTGATAAGATCGAAATGTGGTGACTTGCTCAATGCTTCAGTGGCGCCACCATGACAAATGCAAGCACATTCCCAACTAAAACATTATTTGCGATGAATGTGATTGTGAGTGTTATGTCTGTTTGTCTGTGCCTAAACTGTTCACTTCGGATGCAAGGTTATCCCACGGGAAAATCCCTTGGCAATGTCCGGCTCTTTTTTCCAAAATCAGCACTATCCGTGCAAACTGCTGCCTTGTGGTCGTTTTGTTTTTCTTTTTTTTACCTATTATAAATACAAACATTAATTTAGGAAGAAAACCCAAAATTAAAATAAACTAACATCTTCACAATTCACTAGATCCACAAGAAAAAAAATGTCGGAAGAAATTCGACAAAAAATAGTCGCTCGAACAGAATAGGTTTGACGTTCGGACAGATTCGATCGAAAGATGTTCGAAAACAATAACAAAGAACGAAATACGGAATGGGATTTGCCGAGTCAAATTATTCCATTATTCCGAATCGATTGGAAAACAGAATCGGAGTGTACATTCATGTTTCCCTCGTTGATGTATTGAGCAGCATACAGTTGACATATTTGCAGGTGTTTCTGCTAACTTCCATATCATCATCCAACCATTCGTCAGTCGTATAATCAAATCCGTATCATCCTCCAACACTCCAAGTACAACACTCCGTCGAACATGCCTTTTGCCACTGCACTCAATACGAGGGCCCACGCATGCTATATGGCATTGCTGGAAGCATCCGGGATGCCTTGGCGGATGACCCGACCAGAACTGCGGTCCTCAAAGGTTTTCTCCTAGAAACCGGCCTCTTCGATTTAATCGGAATGAACATGACACTACTGCCAACAGTAGACCCCACCACGAAGGGTGCTGTCGGTGGTTTCTACGTCAAAACTGCGAAGTAGCATTAACCACGACCACTGCTACCCCCACAAGGACAACTAACCAAACATTCAAATATAGCACCACCAGACCAGAACACGTACAACCGACCAACGCAATCAAAATGACACCCGCATTGTGTCCTAAGTGTCATGCTGATGGTCATTTTTTGTCAGCAGAAAAACTATCAACGCTAGTGAACCAGCATAAGTGCACAAAGAACCCAATTTATTACTCTTTCTCGCGCAGGTGGTTCCTCTTACAGGTTTTCCTAATCCATTTCTCAATTTTATATCTAATTACCCACAATAATTAATTCAGTGAATCTGTTTTGATTAAAACTCCAACAATCTTAAAAATATGTGTGCAACAAGTACGTTACATACACGTTTTGAAAGTTGCCTCTGCTACTTATTATAATTGAATCCAATAATTAAAACAGCCAACGACGGGACTTTAAAGCTGTTGAGCAACACCAGAAAGACAAGAACGCAACCAATGTGTAACTGCAATCGAATCAAACATTTCAATCACCGCAAAGGTATGTAGGTACGGTCCGTGTATCGCAAATGAATTCGATTCATCAACCCATCTGTCAAAGAAATCCCATTCAGAATCCAACTTTATTTTGTTGCAAGCAACGGTTGTCCATATCGCTTCGATGACACGACGATTTCTTTCATATTTAGCTTCGCATCTCTTTCAGTGACTTGAACGCCTTGGAAAGAAACGAACCTTAATTATTGGATAGAGAGAGAAAATCTCAATCATCTCCGACCGTCGGTCGTCCAGAGTGACCACGATTACACCACACATGCAAAATTAAATCCACCGGTTAAGGTGGTTCGTTCGTGGTTTCGGTATGTTAGGAAGGTATATAGTCATACAGATTAGCCTTTGTCTCTCCTGGCCAGGCCCGCGTGTGTTACGTCAAGTTTGATTTGTTCACATTTCTCTATTAAACATCAGGTGTGCCCCATAGGTTCGAATGAATTTGTTTATGGAGAAAAAAAAATCCACACGGATTTGGGACGTGAATTTCCATAAAAATCTGTTACAAACAACATAAAACAGCGACAGTTTGCGCCACACCCACTACGGCGTCGGTAAATGTTTGTTACGCTGAAGAAGTCGTTTGGCTTATCGGTCAACACCATCCGGGAAAAATACCACCAGGTCGCCATGCGTATTTATTTAGATTTCTGGGATAAATACATACCGACCTTGGGCGATTTTTTTTTAATATCTTCAGCACCATTGTTGACCGAAGACGTCTGTGCTGCGGATCTCCGACCAACCAGGTTGTGGTTGTGACACAAACGATCGTCGCATTATCGCACACAACTTGACCGTTTGACATTTTGGATGCGCTCGCGCGCGAGACTTGCAAAATTATCGACCGCGAGGAAAGTGTGCGAAACTGGTTTCGATTTTACATCAATGAATGGAGGATGATGACTGGTGGAATGTGGTTTCGCATCCACTGGACCGTAAATTACGATCAGTTGCAGTTTGTTTCCCAAAATGATTCTTCATAACTTTGCCGTGAATTATGGCTGTCGATTTAATCTTTGTTAATTATAACTCTTTTTCAACTGCCCAATTATTCTACGCAACAATACTAAATGTTCTCAACCGAGAAAGAGTGCATCATACCTCATGTATCAAACGACTCCTCCTCACTTTCATCCCTGGACACTTCAGCCGCGACCGCGGTAGCCAGCACAGCCACAGACGCCGGTTCGGCACCCGCTGCGGCACTGTCCCGTGCCGCCTGCCACTCTACCGGATGCATCTTCTTCTGATGCGAGTGCATGTTGGCGTTCGAGTTGAATGTCTTCGGACAAAAACTGCACTTATACAGGGTGGCCCCCGTGTGCCGCGAGGCGATGTGTTCCCGCAGGGTGATCGCCTTGTTGAAACACTTACCGCACCATTCGCACTTCTGGTTCCGAGCTCCGTGGGCGTTCTTCTTGTGCGATCGGTACGCGACGCGATTCGGAGTCACCCGTCCGCAGATTTCGCATTTCACCTCACCGACCACGTGCAGCCGGATGTGCGCTCGCCAGTATTCGCGATTTTTCAACCTGTTGAGAAATTGGAATTGATTTAGTGTTGGAAATGGTGAGTCACGAACATACCATTTCAGACAATGCTGACATTGCATCTTTAGCTGGTCAGGATTTTCGTGTTGCAGCTTGTGTTTCTTGAACTCCGACTGCAGATGGAACGGTTTGGCGCAGATATCGCAGACAAAACGGGGATCCTGATGCTTGTTGCGGATGTGCATGTATAGAATGTGCCGACTTTTGTACCTGGGAAAGGGAAAAAATATATATGCATTAGAAATACTTACTTCATTGGGTAACGGAGTGTAATCCGACCGCGACTATTACTAAATAAAAATGACCATCAAGCGATGCTATGAGACAGGTACAATCGCGTCATCTGCCGCTCAAAGGTAAATGCTTCGAACGAATTTGATAGCAAAGATTACATCCTCAGAAGAAGGTTTGTGCACCCTCTTGATTTGAAGTCTTTGGTTCCAGTTAGTATTTTGCCGTTTCTTTTTAATTACTGTAGCTATTGACAGCGTTTTGATCCGGAAGGATTGTTTATTTAGTAGTGAAAATTTCATCAGGATACTTGTTCAAAAGTTATCGCAGATGGAACGTGACAGGCGTGAAAAAATTCCACACTCTCACGTGCAAAATCCAACGTGGTCAGGAGGAATGATTGCAAAGGCTCTCAAATTTCCAAAATCAACTGTAAATACCGTGCTTAAACGTTACCGGGAAACACTAACGTTGGATCGTGCAAAACAAAACAAACGTAGAAGTGGAACATATGACCGAAAACTACGAGCTAAGGTCATTAGGGCAGTCCAAAAGAATCATGGGCGGCGAAAAGGTTCAGTGCGGCACACAGTACAGTCAACAATCAATACGAAACTCTCGATTTTAAATTGGCTCACTACTTGACTAGCCTATTGGTTCCAAGCAAACGATTAACGTACCCCATTTTAGTCGAAATTCTACTACTACACAATGTTTTTTTTTTTATTCGCTTTGAAAGTTTGACAGATAAAATCAGGGGTTAGTAGATTTTCCTATGTTTCGAGGGGTGAATCGATTAGCTTGGGACCGAAGAGAGTACCAGAGCTGAGCCAAAAAGTTGAGGACGTTATTTCGGGACCTTCTAGTCTTAGAGTTACCTCTATGCTAATAGGCCTATAGGCTCTTTTCATGCACCATCAATGTAAAGTGCGCTAGCCGATTTTTAGAGGAAATGTCATCCAATCCATTTGTTTACATCATAATGACGATTTTCAAAACTCAAAATAACGTACATTTTATTGCACAACTTGCAAATTTCCATCGGGAGTGGTCTTATTTTTCGATTATCTACAGATCTGAGCTGATTTACAGCTGAAATAACCACACATTAAAAATCCGGAAGATCATAACTGCTGGGACGATTTTATAAATCCTAATTTTTCACATCAAAAATATTTGAAAGCACCAGCCGGATCACTGCAAACCCGATACAGAAAAAAATATTCTACGTGGATGATGATTTCAAGCACATGCGGTGGATAAATTAATCAGGAAAGTTGAAAATATTTCCCTCTTCCTATGCTTCACGGTGAAAATTTCCACCCTCATCACTCTTTTGAGGGTTCCCCTATTCACCGCCAGAGGTTGAAACAATCGCTTAATTTCTATTGGATGATGAGGGTGGAAATTTTCACCGTGAAGCATAGGAAGAGGAAAATATTTTCACCTTTCGTGTACAAATTTTACTCATCGTGCTAATGTCAAATACTTGTAAAAAATCTGAACGGTGATTTAACTTCTGATTACCCTTTCAAGTTTGTAAATTTAGGAAAAAATAATGAATCAAGTGGCTGCAGTGGTATGGGATTCGTTCCGAAAAATGAAAAGATGAGAAAACGAAGCATTTGAAAATAAAAGCACCTAATTTAATTCTTTTACAAGCTTTTGGTGGCCATCTCCCCGTGTATCCAAGATTTGTCCCAGGATATGTGGAAGAACAAAAATCCTTCATCAACATGATCATTATTTGAATACCATCAATGCTGATTTGCCGTTTAAATACTCCGAATGTGGGTGTTAACACACCGGATTCAAAACATTAGAGCGGCACATCATTATGAACCATCCTCCGGAATCGGAAGAGAAACAAGAGGACTATCTAGAAAATGTGATGTTGGATGATACATCGGACGTAGTCGATAGCAGACAACATAGAAATACCGATGGAACATCGACGATTTCCGAAGAGATAATTGGGATTGGAATGCGTCATGTGCAAAGCATTTAGTCTAGCTAAAGAGCGTTGGTCATCAGCCTCGCCATTGCTTTTATAGAAGCCACATAGGAAGTCGCCGAAAACACAATGTTTTAAATATATTTCGGTTGCACATCTTTTCTTTAAACTTTTAATTAAATTGTTTTTTTATCGTTTTAATTTTTTTTTATATTTTATCAATATCATGAAAAACAGTAAATTTTACAAGCACTGAGTAACATTTACTCAGATATGCTTTTTTACCGCAAATCAGAACTGAGTACCAGTTACTCTGATTTTGACAAATGCTAGCGTTACTCAAAAGTGAGTAACTATAGGTATACTCATTTTAGAGTAGTTCCACTGTTACCGAAAAAGAGTAGATTTTTACTCACTTTTGAGTAACATTGAAGGAGCGTGACGAGTTAATTAAAAACAAAGATTGAAATTTTAATAAATTATGTATATTTAATGAACGCCCTTCATTGTTTTTAAAATGGTTTTGATGCACCCTTTTATTGTCAACATGACTTAACCGTCAAAATGTGATGATAACCTAAGAGGAAGAGGAAACACTAGGGGGACTTTTATGAACCAATTTTCTGTCAAACGCGAACCAGCGCCTGACTGGTCGGGCGAACGTATAGAAACGCGAGAATTTTTAAAACAGGGAATCTATATTCTTGTATTTCAACAGTCGATTGTGTCGCTCATAATAAAATAGAAGAAGAACACGTCACAGACAAAAAAAGAAGCCAGTTATCTCCTCTTCCTCTTAGATGATTGTAATTGTTCAGTGTATAGGCTGTGCAAACCGCTAACTTGGCTTATCTAGGGTCTAACCCCCTAGTCTATACACCTATTGTCCTTCCCGTTGCATTCGTCAGCTCGTGCAATACTTTAGACACACATGGGTGGTCCTATCCGGGTCCTCCTCTGGGTAGGCTCGTGTCCGTCCAAGTTCTGGTACATTTACTTATCTCTATGCATGGTAATTAGTACTTTACAACTCACATTTTGATTATAATATCGATAATGCTGAAACTATATGAAGGTTAGTGATCATTAATAGTAATAATTGAAGGAAATGAGGTTCTCATGTGGCTTATAGGTAATTCTAAAATAGGTAAATCATGCAAGCACGCACCTTTTTACAATTATTATCCTACTTACCCGTTGGCTGTCTTCAACCGGCGTGATCCTTTCTGACTGCTTACTCTTTCCGATGCATGTCTTATTTAATTTTTCTTTTCTTGCTCATGCTTTCTCGCTATTTTTCCTTCTATTGAACATCTTGCCGAGTTCCCATTTGTTCTCAGGCAGGAATATTAGTACATGAGAGGAAGAAAGAAATAGAACGAGTTAAGCTGTCCCTCCGCGTTTGCCGCTTTTAACCCAAAAACCTAAAACTGATTCTAGGGAGTACAAAATAAAACATTCACCTGCACTGTATTGTCCATTCAGAGACATCATTAGACCCTAACCAAATATATTATATTAACAATATGATCCACTCTTTCGCTTAGCTGGCGAACCGAATTTTTAGCGATGAAAGCGCCTATGTGGCCAAAAAGGCTACCACTGTATTTATTTATCTTCCCAAGGGGTAAACCAATTGAAAATTTGCATAATATTTCAAATGTATGTATTTCCGCATATTATTTGATTTGACGACAACAGTGACACGTCAGACAAATTTTCATGTAATATACGAAATGTAATTAATGGAAATAATTTGAATTTTATTTTTGTAATAAGAGCTATATTCACGCCCCTCGATGTAATTGTATGATTCTTGCGGACCTTTTTCAACGCTAGATGGTGGGTGAAGCAATATGTTTCGGGTCGTCATTGCAATGCACTATGGGCAAAAATGGGTCCAAAATTACCCAAAATTCAATATCTCAACAGCACGCTGAATTCCGGCCATGAAAAACAACTTTTCTGAAGGGAAATCGTTCGGGGAATCGATTCCACGTGGTCCTATAGACCGGAGAGCCTTGTAGGTATGTGTTTTGGACCATTTTACCCCATTTTCCCCTACTTTTGGAGGAAATGTTTTTTTCACAGCTCTATTTTTCGTAAAACATAAGCACTTTATGCATGGTTTTAGAATACTATGTCTTTAAACAACAGTTCATGAGATATTAGGGGAATACGGGGTACACTTTATAGGGGAGTAAGGGGTAAAAGTGAACCCTTGCTAAATTTATTTTAATTCATAAAAATGTTGAACGATGCGATTGTTTGAATGAACCCAAAGGTTGCATGCTATAATAAGATTTTTTTTGAAATTTTAAGGTTAATTGGGGTTAAATAAATTTTATTTTACTGCTATCTATTTTAAAAGAGTTTTCACTTTTTTTGTCTGTATACAGCAAAACGATATAGTGGTTCTCAGAATTTTGTAAAAATTGTTAGTTTTGTTCCTAGTCGCAACATATTAGACCCTTATTTTTTATTTTGTCATAAGGGTGACTATTTATATATTAGGGCGGTCAAAAAAAATTTTTTTTTTTATTTTTTTCAAAAATTTATAACTTTTGAACTGTTGGCCGATGACGGAACTCAAAATACCAAATAAAAGTATTTTTAAGAAAAAATATTAAGATATTTAAAAAAAAGGATTTTGTATTAAAAACAATTGATTGTTTTTTTCACTTTTACCCCTTACTCCCCTATAAAGTGTACCCCGTATTCCCCTAATATCTCATGAACTGTTGTTTAAAGACATAGTATTCTTAAACCATGTATAAATTGCTTATGTTTAACGAAAAATAGAGCTGTGAAAAAACATTTCCTCCTAAAAGTAGGGGAAAATGGGGTTAAATTGTTCAAAACACATACCTACAAGGCTATCCGGTCTATGGGACTACGTGCAATCGATTCCCCGGACGATTTCCCTTCGGAAAAATTGTTTTTCATGGCCGGAATTCAGCGTGCTGTTGAGATATTGAATTTTGGGTAATTTTGGACCCATTTTTGCCCATAGTGCAATGTTTGGAAAAGGCATGAATGGATCATATTGTTAATATAATATATTTGCCCTAACCCACTTACTTGGCCACTTGGTTACTAGAATATTAAATAATCTAGGTCCTATTTAGGATTATATCTGAAAAATCCAAATCTGGCCAAAGCCACCCCCCCCCCACAGACAAAAAGAAGCCAACAACTGTTGTCTCATCTTTCTCTTAGATGATAACACAAAAAATTGCAGATACGCTAACAGTGAAACGTCACATGTGAACAAACAAAGCAATCATGTTCAATCAGCAGATGCGTCAAGTTATTTATAAGTAGATACAAAAAGGATTTAAGGTGATACTCTAAGGAAGCCTTAGCGTGAAACTTTAAAGGCACAAATGTCAGCTTCCACAAAACATACAAATTTGAAATTGCTACTCCTTGTTTGCTGTGCTACTACAAACAGAGAGTAGCAATTTCAAATTTGTATGTTTTGTCAAAGCTGACATTTGTGCCTTTGAAGTTTCACGCTAAGGCTTCCTTAGAGCCTTAGAGTATCACCTTAACGGGATTCAGCTACTGCTAAACTATGTTTAAAAAAAACATAAATTTATACACAGCTGGAAAAAGGGCCTATCTGCTTTGATCGATTATCTTCATCGACTTTCTCTTTTTTATAACCACGGCTATGCAAACAGTTTTCGTGCAAGTACATCTATAAGCTATAAGCTGGCCACCCTGCTCCACGTTGGCACACGGCTACCGCTAGTACAGCTTCTCAATGATAAAAGGCATGCAGGGCGATCGAAGCTTCAAATCAAGGTTCAAGCAAGTGTAGAACGTCTACCGGATGGAGATCTTAGATCCCTCGGATCCGTACCGGAACACCAGTTTCAAGTATAGTCGCTATATTCATAGTCTGGCGGATAGAATCTCGGGAACCAATTGAGCTGTCAAATAGCGGAGCCAATCGAGCAAATCACGACCAACAACAGAAAAGAGCACATCAGCTATTGCGAACAAAATCTCGGAAACTGTTTTCTCGTGACTCAAGGCTCGCCTACACAAACTAACACCATTTTTAGGATGTAGAAAGGTTCCCCTATACGATGATACTGGTAATTTACCTTCGATTGGTGAGGAAAGAATAATCAACGTTTTGTTTATAAAAGTTGATAGTAGCTTTTCAATTGTTGGTCTACAATATATTGAATTTGTTCCGCTTTTTGATAGATCGAAATTCTAACCGCCAGACTATGAATATAGCGACTATAGTTTCAAGCACTCCAGATAGACATCGCACAGATAGTACAGCCAAAAGTCATGGCACGCGCTGGTGGTTTAGGTAACCCCTCATTTTATCTGTCAAATTTTCATAGCGAATCAAAACAAACGTAATGTAGTACTAGAATTTCGACTAGAATGTGGTACGCTTATAGATGTACTTGGGACCAATAGGCTAGTCAAGTAGTGAGCCAATTTAAAATCGTAAGATTCCATCGCTTGGTTTTACTGTAATGACAGCTAGCAAGATGTTACCAAAACATGACAGGTTGCTTGTGGGATCGGATTAATGGCAATATTCGCTTTTGGAAGCATTCCATCCTGTAAAGCTCTTTATTGAATGTCTTATCAGTCATGACAATCTTTGTCTTCCTACCGCAGCTACAGATGCCCTGTCAGATAATGTATTGTCGTGCAAATTTATCTACAAACACAAACTTGAATTTGGCAGGAACATCTCCCCGAGCCATAGCCAAGTAAAATGTTTGTCTCGGTAGCTGTTTGAAATCGGCTTTCGCGTAGGTTTCATCATCGATGAAGCAACAACCCTTGAATATGGTCAACAGGCACGGTATGACTTGAAGCCTACCCGGAGACGAATCCGGCACCGAACTTTTTGGTCAATTTGCGGTCCGAAATGGTTTCTCTGTACTATTTCAGTACACTCAAAAAAATCCCGTATGCGCCAGCTTAGTTTAAAGTGAGAGAATACGAACTTAGTATAAACATTGTTTATACATAGATAGAATAAAGTGATTGTATTTATTCGATGCATAACCGCTATTTTATTTGTATTTAGAGTATGCTTTTTCTGTCAGTTAAATTTGCTATTGTTTGTTAATGCCTTCACTACCGGGCACGGTACCGAGTTAATTAAGTTCAGCCGCATCGCACTTGTGGACCACCTCCATCGAATCACTAGCCAGCACCGATTATCTTGGTGCAATACAGTTTCTTGAACGGGGGCTTGTTGTCAACCAGTCCTACCGATTTTTGAGATGCCTACCGATTCACAGACGAAAGGTTTTCCTACTGTGTTCCATTTGGTGAATTTTCACTACACTTTGAAAATAAATTATAGTGTTCGAAAATCCCTCTGTTGTTGCTCGTCCGATTTTTGAGAAGGTAGGTATTTGTCAAGATTGATTCGTGATCGGTCAGAAATAAGTCTGCTGGAATAGCAGGTTTATTTGAAAGGTTTACATATCTCAAATTTAAATGAAAATTCACCATTGGAACCCAGCCTTAGGCCGCGGCCAGGGTAGAAGCGTTTCGCGATGCGACGCGACCAATTGAAAAGAAACTTATTCTTTATTATTTCTTGCGTGAGTCGCATCGCGTCGCGTGTCGCGTCTACCCTGGCTGCGGCCTTAGTAATCTTGAAAAATGTTCAAAACCTATGTTTTGTTTTCTGTGTAGTCAGTCAGTTTGATCGAATGCGATGTGTTTTGCAACTCAAATCCAACGTATACGGTAAGAAAAAAGCAAAATTAAGTTCTTTTCACTTATCTCGGCACTATCCAGCATTTTATGAGTGCTTATGTCCACCGCAATCTGGTTGAGTCTTGGTAGGTAAAATATAGTTTGACGTTTGGGTTGTGTCGTTTGACGTGTAAACGTTCAAATTTGATCGTTTACACGTCAAACGACACAGTCCAAACTTCAAATCTTATGTTCCCTACCAGAAACTCAGCCAAATTGTGGCGGCCATAAGCGATCGTAAAATACTGGATAGTGCAGGAACAAAACAGTAGGTAAAGCGGGTCAAAGTAGTTTTCATTAACTTGTGTGAAATTCGTATGAAATTTTCCACTAACTTTCTGCCCAAAAGTAAGTTAGTTGTTGTCACGTGAACTGGCCGTTGGGTACTTTTTTCTTACCGTGTACGAAAGAGTTTTTTTTTACGCTTAATCGACTTTCTCTGTCTGATGCTATTTTCTGTTTCTCCATTTTTTTTTTTGATTTCGTGTTCCGTTCGTCCTACTAGCACTTGTTATTCTTAATTGTTATTCTTAATATTCGCATATTTTTTAGGGGTACGAATTACTCCTATAATTGAACTGATCACTGTAGGACGGATCTCTCTCTGTTTACCTCGTGTTTAAAACTAATAGAATGTCGGACACCTAGGAAATCGTATACTTATTAAAAAAAAAGTCGGTTCAAAAGTGCGAAATTACGTGTGATTTGTTTTCATAAACCCCCCCTCCCCCCTCTTCCTCCGCTTACAAAAGGTTTCAAGTTAAGACGGCCTACCGATAACTACCGATAAAAGTTTTGAGAACCTACCGATAATGAAAAAATAATCTGGCCACCCTGCTTGTTGAACAAGGCCGTTGAAATGACCAACTGCCACGCGTCTTATCGATTCCCTCGCCAATGAAGTCAGTCGGTAAGCTGTTGCTTAGGACAATCAGTGATTCTGTGTCAAGGGCATCGAACCGGACTCGACTCGAGCCAGCAATCAAACACTTGAGAAACTCCTCACTGCGGAGAATTTGCCAGGAAAGTCGACGGGATTTCAAAGTGGTCGATGGCCCTATGGCGATCGCTCATTCGCACACTTCAATGCTTCCGATGCATGCAACTGGCTGGCCAGCGGAAGAAATCCACGGTGATGTCAGCGTTCCTGAGTGTCTGATTAAGAACCTTGCTACACACTTATTATTTTTTCGCCGAGATTCCAACAGCCGAGTAGTTTTGTAATTTATTTTGCTGAGATTCAGTAAAACACTTGTCGAGACTCAGCTAACAAATTAGATTTTGCTGAGATCTCAGCTAGCAAACAGATAATTTGCAGACATAATTATCAGCAAAAGTAAATGACGAGGCAATCGGCTGTTAGAGATTTTACTGAGCTAGATTAAGTGTGTAAGAACTAAAAAACTGAATTGTAATCTTAAAAACTAACCGGACAACTGCGAGCGTCATCCTGTCAACGTTGCAATTTAATAAATATTGGACGTATTCCTCGCCATTATTCGAACTTAGTATAATAATTATGGGATCAAATGTTAAGCCGATCAATGCATAAACATTGCTTAACCATAATATGTTTAAATTTTAATCTTTCTTCGTTTAGTTATATTTGTGAATGTACACTGAACCAATATGCACGCTAACTTCTGCTTACTCACCAGGTGAGTCGATTGTACTCACTTTCGTCCGATGTATCGAGTTGTCAATAATTGAGTAAACGAGAAATTTCAAACTGAGTAAAAGCCACTCAGTCAGCAAAATCCTAGACTGGGGAATTAAGTTCACTCACTCGACAAAAACTGACACAACAGCTGTTTACTAAAAATGAACACATGAATAATACTCACGTAACATTTGAAACGAGTCTATATCAACTTATGTAAACAAAACTTGTTAATACCCCGTTCACATTACAGCCTATATCACGTAATATAGGCTGTCTTGCAATGAGCACTCATACATAGGATTTTCAGTGAAAACTAGATGTATGAGTGCTCATTGCAAAACAGCGTATATCACGTGATATACGCTGTAATGTGAATGGGGTATAAGCCTTTTTCGCGCGAACCGAATACGCTCACGCAAACTAACTCCCCTTCCCGATAGTGCTCTTGGTTTGCGTGGGCGTACTTCGGTTCTCGTGAAAACGACCTAGCAAATTATTTACAAAAGTTGATAGGCCCTTGTCAAATATTACGTGAGCATTATTCATGTGTTCATTTTTAGTTAACAGGGCCCCGCTGTTGTGTCAAAAAATTTCAGTAGATAAACTAAAGTTCACCCGTGCACAGGTCTATTGTAGAGTCGGTGTATAATGAGCAACCCCTGAGTATCTAGACAGAAAACCTTAGTTTCACGTACCCACTTACAAATTGTAGATGTCTCCACCGTACGTAAGCAATGGGGTCAGCCATCGTTGGTGGCACAACTTTTCCCACATCAGAAAATATGTTTTTGTTTCACTTCATGTGGTCGTCGAACTCAAGCCAAGAATAAATTATCAGTGAGACGTATTACTGATGTTGCATTGTTTTCCTCATATAAGGCAAATGGGAAATGCCCGAAACTGACAAATGTGGTCCGGGGCGCTCGAAATGTTTTTTTTTTAATTCTTTATTAAAGAGATTTTTAGCCTTAGGCTAGTTCATCTCTAACGCTCGAAATGGCCACAATTCATTTGGTTATCATATTTTGAAATAATTCGTTTTGTCCCATGATAGGTTTTATTCCTTACCGGTCAAATTTAGTATCATGGTTCACATTCTCCGGAACATGTTCCTACCACATTTCCTGCACCAGTTGACCGATTCTGAATCCGTTCAATAATGTTCTATAGGTGAGGCTATGGGATCATGATACTTTTCGTTTGGTGGTTGTTGCGAGCAATTCGCATTAGTGGTTACCGATAAATATGACTTAGTTCCCAAAATGTATGTTTTTCGGAAATTGTGCCGCCCATATCTCTAAAAATAGTTGACCGATTCTAAATTACCTTTTATTTGCTGGTTGTTTCGTTTAATTCGGTTATGTGGTTACCGAGAACACCACTTAGTTCCCGAATTCCGTGATTTTCGAATTTTTTTTTCCGTCCAAATCACCGGAACCAGTTATTCGATTAAAAATCTGTTCATTAACATTGTATAAAATCATGGTACCTTTCATTTGGTGGTTGTTGCGTTCAATTCGGTAGAGTGGTTGCCGAGAAATACGTTTAAGAAAATTGTGATTACGCGCTCTCATACATACATACATAGACAGACACACAGATTATATTAAAAATATCAATGTTTTTACACAAAATAGAAACAACAACAAAAACTCAAAAACGTGAAAAAAAGAGTTAATCAAAAATAAGACCAATTGTAAATTTACTCCACCATTATTCGATTTGACAGAACCAGAGTACCAGAATTTTCGGGGTACATAGACATTACACTGAAGCTGTCAAATAGCTCCCGGGGTGATAATGAGTCACGCCAAGAGTGAAGCCAAGTCTACCTATTGAACTGTCAAACCGGCTACCTATCGTGCAAAGTAAACAATCATTACGATACTATGAAAAGTCCACGATAGGTATTGCAATAACATATAAAATATAATCGAAGAAATGATCATAAACACGCAGTGAGCATAAAATTGTCATGGGATACGTTCGGTAATGATCAGTAAAGAGAATTTCTACTATATTTGTTAAGATAATTTGACAAAATCACTGATATAATGATTTACTACAGCTGCATTTTTTTTTTCTCTCGCTAGAATTCATTTGAATTTGATGTAGAAGTCCTCTGTTGCCAAGTGAAAAGAAAGGGAATCTTTCGAAAACCGTGATGCGAGTTCAACTGTTTTTCTCTTGGCGTGACTCATTATACACCGACTCTAGTCTATTGGACTCAGTCTACGTCATGGTGGGTATATAAATGGTGATACAGCTTTGTCACTATATAGGCGAGGAGGTCGGGGGGGGGGGGGGGAAAGTACGGTTTTAGAGCAAATTGTAAACAAACTCGGTCGCTGTCCCATACAAAAATCCAACATGGCTGAATCTTCATGAATGTGACACATTAGAACACCTATATGTAGTCACCTTGGTCTACGGAGAACGTCGTTTACACGCTTATTATGGTCAACTCAAAATTTATTCGAATGTACTCATCTCAGCGGCAAGTAGGGCTACTCAAAATTGAGTAGCTTTATGTTGACTCACTTTTGAGTAAACGATATTCTCACGTAGACTGAGTCAAATCCACTCGCCGGTATTTTCAGTTGCGGGGAGGGTTTTTGTTTTGATTTTTATTTAAGGAAATGGAAATTGCCTGCCCCGGATTCATTCTACCGGAGCAGAAAATGGTTCAACACCGTTTCCCTAAGCAATTCGTACTTACCCAAAGGCATTTCAGCCGGTTTTAAAATAACATTTTCTATAAGATTACCTCCAAAAGTGACTGGCATTTTTTCCAAGTCCAGGATTTTGCTGACTGAGTGGTTTTTACTCAGTTTGACATTTCTCGATTACTCAATTTTTGACAACTCGATACATCGGACGAAAGTGAGTACAATCGACTCACCTGGTGAGTAAGCAGAAGTTAGCGTGTACTCAAAAGTGAGTCAACAGTTTCTGAGCACAGCGATATTTTTTTCGAACCCACACACTTTCATCTCGATTTTTAAATCAAGGTTTGAAGCAAAATAATAACTTCACTGTTTGACGCTAAACTCTAAGAGGAAGAGGTGACTAGAGTCGGTGTATAATGAGTCACGCCAAGAGTGAAGCCAAGTCTACCTATTGAACTGTCAAAGCGGCTACCTATCGTGCAAAGTAAATACACATTACGATGCTATGAAAGGTTCACGAAAGGTATTGCAATAAAATATAAAATATAATCGAAGAAATGAGCATAAACACGCAGTGAGCGTTAAATTGTCATGGGATACGCTCGGTAATGATTAGTAATGAGAATTTCTACTATTTTTTGTTAAGATAATTTGACAAAATCACTGCTATAATGATTTACTACAGCCGCAGTATTTTTTCTCTCGCTAGAAGTCATTTGAAGTTGTTGTAGAAGTCCTCTGTTGCCAAGTGAAAAGAATTGGAATCTTTCGAAAACCGTGATGCGAGTTCAACTGTTTTTCTCTTGGCGTGACTCATTATACACCGACTCTAGAGGTGACAATTGGCTTCTTCCTCTTTTATTTCTATCTCTATCTCTATTTTTATCTAGCTCTATCTCTATCTTACGCACATGAAATCGGCCAATCAGGAGCTGGTTCACGTTTGACAGAAAAGTGGTTCATTTTCGCCCCCGTATTGTCACCTCTTCTCTTATAGGTTTAACTAACAAACTGACAGCTCGCTCCCATACAAAGTGACACCGAGGGTAATAATAATAAGGTGATTTTTGCAAATGTAATCGTGCTTATTTAAAATAGTTCCAGTGTACCAAAATTGATTAAATTTTGGGTTTGGGTTCCATTTTTAATGCAGATTACGATTATGCATTTACCTCAATACGCTTAAAGAACCCAATTTTGAATAGCCCTACTTGCCGCTGAGATGAGTACATTCGACTCAATTTTGAGTTGACCATAATAAGCGTGTATACGACATCCACTTTAAGGGACCCCTCGATCCTGCCTGACATTTTCTCATTTTGTTTAGTTCTCTCTTCATTCGCATCATTTTGATTGCATCGCATCGCTATTCACCTTTCGCAACATTGCTTGCTGTTTCAGAACATCGCAGCGAAACGTAATCAAAATTTCAAATAATATTAATAGTTCGAATGAAATGTCAGAACCATGCAGGAGTCTCCGGAAGATTTTTGCCTAACGTGCCTTCAGCAAGCAGCAAACGTAAGTCTATTGAGTTTCAGTGTTAATGCCGAGGAGGGGAATTCCACCACCATAGCAAATGCCTTGGCCAAGCACTTTTGGTTTACGGTAAATCCTGTGACCAATCAGTGATTATCTTTCTGCTAATTGGGATGTTTGTTCCAGGAGGATGACTTCCAAAGAGGCTTTATATGCGAATCTTGCTGGCAGCAGGTGGATAGCTTTCATCGTTTCTACTCGACCGTGGAAGAATTGCATGGAAATCTAGTCCTGAAGTCTACTGCGGTCGATGTTAAATGTGAACCAGAGGCGGAAGACATTGAATACCTGGACGAGAGCTTCATGGACTTGATAGAGGATGGTGGTGAAATTAAGCAGGAGGAAGTTTCGGAATTTTCAATGCAAGACGAATCCAACGACGATGACGATGAGATGCTGCTGCCGGTGAAAGAAGAGACGGATACAAATCCCAGGAACAATTTGAAGAATCAGGACGATCTGAAGCCAAAGCGAACCTACTGCAAGCCCCCGACCAAAACGGTAGAGGAACGGCTGAGGGAAGATGAGTACATTGGGCAACACGTGAAGTATATCTGCGAGCAGTGCGGAGAAGATAGCGAAACTTTTACGTTGTTCCTGAAGCACGCGCTGGAAGCTCACGGGAATAAGTCGGCCTTTGTTTCCTGCTGTGGAAAGCGGTACTACAAGAAGGTTCGATTGCACCAGCACGTGCAGGCGATCAACAATCCGGACGCGTTCCGTTGTGAGCTGTGCCAGAAGAACTATGGCGATGCTGAGGGTAGGAGGGGGTCACGATTGTCATAGTTAGCTGCTGTTTTAATCAGTTTTCGAACTTAGGAATCAAACGACATATGAAGGAATTCCACACATCCGAGGCTGAGAAGATGTTCAAGTGTGAACGGTGCGATAAAAGTTTCGTCATGGAGTACAAATACAAACGGCACATGCAAGATCACGAGGATTGGGACAGTCAGAGCTGCAAATGCGAGCATTGTGGTAAAATGTAAGTTTCTTCGTTTTTTGTGGAATGATGTGAGTGTGAATTATGTTTCTTTGCAGTTACAAATCGCGTCACATTCTCAAGAATCACATCAAACTCAACCACACCGATCCGACAAGCTACATATGCGACATTTGTGCCAAGGGGTTTCACCTCAAGTCGCTGTTTCTGCAGCACAAAATGGAACACGAAGCTCCTGCGGAGCTCAAGGTGCAGTGTCAGGTCTGCTCGCGATGGTAAGATGTTATTTTTCTGCCATTTAAATTGAATTCTATAAACAACATGCTTTGTCCGGATCAGGCTAAAGAACCGCGAAAGTTGGCGCAGACACATGCACCAACACCGGGGAACGGATGCCAAGTGCGACATCTGTGGGCACATTTCGCCGCACCAGCGGGCACTGAAGGGACACATCCGGCGGCAGCACAGCAACCAGAAGCCGGAATTCGCCTGTACCTACTGTCCGAAGACTTTTAGCAAATCGATCACGCTGAAGGAGCACGTGGCCGCCGTTCACACCGGCGTCGTACTGTACAGCTGCCCGTTCTGTTTGAAGGCGTTCAATTCGCACGCCAATATGCACTCGCACAAGAAGAAGATGCACCCGCACGAGTGGCAGGCGGAACAGCAGATCAAGTTTTACTCGAAATAAGTAGTGCAAATGAAAAGTCGAATCGAACTGGAAACTGCGGCTGTTTCATTGCGATGACTTCCCTATTAGGGTTCGTGCGAGGTTTCCCAGATGCTTTGAGCTAGTTTGGGGTTTGAGTTGTCTTTGGAATTTTTATGAGAGAGTGAAAGCAATGGTGCTAGGGCTGGACACCGGAAATCCTTGCTCAGTTGGTCAAATGCAATGTATCTGACAGCATCCTTTTCTTCGTCCGGAATATTTCCAGGAATACGGGGGCAAAAACGAACCACTTATCTTATCTCTAGATAGAGCTGGAATTAGGGCGTAACAGCTTTTGTAAACAATGACTTCTCTTGATGATTTCTAGACAGTCAAGGCTCGTCTACGCAAATCAACATCCCTATCGGGTAGGTGAAGACTTCTCCTACCCGACGGTTATGTAAAAACCATCGAGAGAAGTCATTGTTAACAAAAGCAGCTACGCCCTAATTCCAGTTCTATCTAGAATCTTATCTTTCTTTATTAAAGAGACTTTCAGGTCGATTTGAAGTGAGTAAGATAGAGATAGAGATAAAAGAGTAAGAAGCCAGTTGTCTCCTCTTTCTCTTAGGGTGGTATGCAGTATTGGGGTTATATTAGCAAAAAATCACCATCTTAGCGCCCCTCGATGGGACTTCACATGAGAGCAGTGTCAAACAGTGGAGATTTTGTGCTTTAAATCTTTTTTTTTTTTAATCGAGCTGAAAGACTAGGGGTTCGAAAAAAAATATCGTTGTGCTCAGAAAACGAAGCGCTCTCAAATGATGAATAAAAACCAACAAGATTTTCAAAATTAAAGAACCCAAATTGAAATTATTTCCGAACTTAAAGTTCATAGTATAAGGAATTTAGAAAATTCCCTAAAAATTCTAGGTTTTTCCCAGGTAGTCATCCTGTCAAAGGCTTCCCAACCCATAGACTCCTAAGGGCTCTAAAATTGTACCCCCAAATCCAAACGGTTCGAATCATAAAAAAAACACATCCAATACTCACAGTTTCCCGCAGTGTTCGCACTTGATCTGGTCCTTGTCGCAGTCCTCGTGGTCCTGCATGTGCTGCCGATACTTGATCTCCCGCACGAACCATTTCGGACACCGTTCGCACTGGTACTTGACCGAATCCTCCGTCGGATGCATCTCGGCCACGTGCTTATTCCGGGCGTAGTCGCTCTGGAAGCACCGGAAGCACAGATCGCACCGGAACGCAACCGGATTCACTATCGATTGGATGTGCTGCAGCAGGCGCGGTCGGTTGTGATACCGATTGCCACAGCACAGGACCACCGGTTTCTGTTTGTGCTCCACCCGGCTGTGGCGGAACAGCTCCGTGTACGACTCGAACGTAGTCCCGCACGGGATGCAACCGAACTGCACGTGGTCTCGCATCATCTTGTCCTCGTCGAGCCGGTCCTTGCGACGCTTTTCCAGCTCTTCCATTCGCTTGATCTGCTCTTCGGACTTTTCCACCGGTAGTTTGATTTTGTTCAACCGATTCGTAAGATTGTACGGCCGTTTCGGAAATTGTACCTCGTGTCGTACTTTTAAATGCCGCTTCAATGCCGGACCATTCACGAAGTACTGCACTTCCTCGCATTGTTCGCACTTGAATGTCGTTGGATCTAGCACGTACTGCACGTGCTCGACGAGTCTAATCCTAGTGTGATATCTGTTCCCGCAACAGGAGACGAAACACTTTGTGGCCTTATGAACTCTTTGCAGATGCGTTATTAACCCTTTGAATGTTAAATCACTCGCCTCACACTGATCACAGTTCAGAACCACATGCTGCTTTATAAACTGATCCGGGTCCTCGCCTTCCCGTTCTTCCTCTTTGTCCGCATTCACCGAGTCTTCCTCGTCGTCACTTTCAGGCTCAGATTCGTCTTTCAATTCTTCAAATTCCATTGGAGCCACGCTCATCATGTCCGCCTCTTCCTCTTGATCCTGGAGGGCATCACTTTCTCCCAAATCACTGTCCAATTCCTCCTTGATATCCGCGTCCTCATCGTAGTCCATTTCCACTAGAAATACTTCGGTGGCTTCTTTCTTGATAGGTTTTTCATCATCCAGCATCAAGGGGATCTCCTTCTGCTCGTATAAATGTTCGGCAGTAACGTAAAACCGATGGAAATGGTCAATGTTGTCCCAGCAAGCGGAACAAATCAATGCATCCACTAGGTCTACCTCCTGGGGGAACGGAACAGTAAGTACATTCACAGTGATTGATTTGTAGATAATTATAAAATTCGTCGAAACTTACCGCAAACCAGAGATGCATTCTGACGATCCGGAAAATGTCCGGATCTCTAGTGCTGTGAGCATTGTCCGTGTCCGCCGTCTTGAAGCACGTTAAACAGTGACCGTGTGAATGATCCATTCTACTGCGATATTTTGGCTATTTCAACAATTAAATTTTAATGAAAATTAGTACTCCCGAACTGCGCAAACTTTGCCGATGTTTGATGTGTTTCGGAAAACAACGCGAACGTGAATCAAAACAAACTTACGAAATATCGGAAACGTCAAACTACCGGGCAGTCCCTCGTGTGCTTAGGGATGCCCAGATTTGTTGCGACTTTCTCCCCAACAACACTTTGCAATGTGTTTGTAAACATTGCCATTCACCAAAGGTTTACAACCTTCCGGACAACGAAAACCTTCCTCTGTCTCCCGCTCGATAGCTTCGGTAAGTTTGAAGTCAATGCTTACAATAACAATTTCTTCTTAATTATTATCTCCAGCAGATTCAAAACAAGATTCAATGGAGTTCAAAAATGAACTTCAGATCCTGCACAACTGCTTTGCCTGCCTGCGACATTCGGAAGATTCCTTGCAAATCCTATGCGACACAACAAGCGTTCTGAATTCGGTAACTGTCGTTGCGCTTTTGACCAAATACTTCTGGTTCCATCACGATGATTTCAACGCGGACCATGTTCTGTGCCGGAAGTGCTTGAATCGGTTGGACGAGTTCCACCGTTTCTATCTGGAAGTGGAACGAAACCATTGCTCGCTGAACCTAGCGACGCCGGAGGTCGGCAACTATGAGGTCAAACAGGAACGTAAAGAAGAACCACTGGATGCGCTGGGAGCGACCGAACCCGCTCAAATGGCAGTGAAGGTGGAGAATTTGGACGAATTCGAAGAGGAAGCCTCCGATGAGGAAACCAAAGCGGACGACTGCCTTTCGGATGAGGAGCACAGTGACAAGAATGAGAGCGAACCGGAGGAGATCAAACCAAAACGAAAGTATACAAAGCGAATCAAGACGGAGGCACCGGTGGTTAAGCGGAAAGCGAACTATCAGGTGAAGGATGCTAAGCAGTTGGCCGAAGAAGACGACATAATCAAGACACATGTGCAGTACATTTGCGAGGCGTGCGGCAGCAACTGTCCGACGTTTACGCAGCTTCAAAAGCACATGACGAACGTGCATGGAATGAAGGGTAGATGACGATTTGAAACGGTATTTAACAGCAATTTGAAGATTTTGTTTTACTTTAACAGGATGTATCACCTGCTGTGGAACGCGGTACCACAAGAAGGTCCGTTTACTGGAACACGTGCAGAAGCTTCAGGATCCGGATCGCTTCAAGTGTGATGTCTGTCACAAAAGTTTCGTCAATAATCACGGGATTCAGCGGCACAAGCAGGAAATGCACGTCCCAGACGAGCTGAAGATTTTCCATTGTGATCGTTGCCCGAAGCGATTCGCCAAGGAAAGTCAGCTGGCGTTCCACCTCAAAGGGCACGACAATCTAGACAACGAAACGGCCAAATGTTTGTCCTGCGAGCGAGTGTAAGTTTGGCATCAGTTTCCTTAAGATGAAGAACTCTTGATCATAGTTGATTGTTGTTTCAGTTTCCAGACGGAGTCGCAACTGAAGGTGCACGTTAAAATTCGACACACACGTCCCACGGATTACATCTGCGATGTCTGTGCGAAAGGATTCTACTCGAAGACGGAGTTCCTTCGACATAAGAAACTGCACGAACTGCGTCCGGAGGATCTACGGGTCCAGTGTGACATTTGCCATCAATGGTTGAAGAATAAGCTCAGTTGGCGAAAGCACTACCGACGCCATAACCAGGGCCCATCGGCTTGCGATATCTGTGGGCATGTGTCACCCAATGCTGTTGCACTGGCCCGGCATAAGCGGTACCTACATCGAACGGAGCCCAGTTTCGCTTGTCAGGATTGTGGCAAGCAATTTAAACGGGCCATCGGACTTCGGGAGCACATGGCCTCACACACTGGCGAGGCACTGTACACGTGCAGTTTCTGTGATAAAACGTTCAACTCCAATGCCAACATGTTCTCCCATCGAAAGAAGATGCACCCGAGGGAGTGGTTAGAGCAGAAGAATGCGCAGCTGGCAGCGCAGCAAGGAGTAACTGCAGCGGGAAGTTTGCAGTGACTTTTCTGTGTGGTTATTGTGGAATAAAAATTACGTTTGCAATGTTGGGCGATGGCGTACTTGTTGGCTTCGAAATCCTCGCAGGCCGTTCTTCTTCCAACAAAAAGGATAACGGTACGGCCATTGGATAATTGAATGCATACTTTTGTGTTGATCTGAGCAACCCTCCAATTCTCGGTTAGAGCCGTATTTACGGAGATAAATCGATTTAAAGATTTTCATACCCGTCAGCCTGAAAATTATGGATTGGGACATTTTTTTAAGGAATTTTTTTCTGACACCTAAAAACCCTCCAAATCTCGATAAGAGCCGTATTTACGGAGATAAATCGATATAAAGATTTTCATACTCGTCAGCCTTAAAATTATAAAAAAAAATCTGACACCTGAAAATCCTCCAAATCTTGATTAGAGCCGTATTTACGGAGATAAATCGATTTAAAGATTTTCATACCCGTCAGCCTGAAAATTATGGATTGGGACATTTTTTTACGGATTTTTTTCTGACACCTGAAAATTCTCCAAATCTCGATTAGAGCCGTATTTACGGAGATAAATCGATTTAAAGATTTTCATACCCGTCAGCCTGAAAATTATGGATTTGGACATTTTTTTAAGGATTTTTTTTTTCTGACGCCTAAAAACCCTCCAAATCTCGATTAGAGCCGTATTTACGGAGATAAATCGATTTAAAGATTTTCATACCCGTCAGCCTGAAAATTATGGATTGGGACATTTTTTTACGGATTTTTTTCTGACACCTGAAAACCCTCCAAATCTCGATTAGAGCCGTATTTACGGAGATAAATCGATTTAAAGATTTTCATACCCGTCAGCCTGAAAATTATGGATTTGACCATTTTTTTAAGTTTTTTTTTCTGACACCAGAAAATTCTCCAAATCTCGATTAGAGTTGCATTTACGGAGATAAATCGATTTAAAGATTGTCATACCCGTCAGCCTAAAAAATAAGGTTTTGGACATTTTTTTAAGGAATTTTTTTTTCTGACACCTAAAAACCCTCCAAATCTCGATTAGAGCCGTATTTACGGAGATAAATCGATTTAAAGATTTTCATACCCGTCAGCCTGAAAATTATGGATTGGGACATTTTTTTAAGGAATTTTTTTCTGACACCTAAAAACCCTCCAAATCTCGATAAGAGCCGTATTTACGGAGATAAATCGATATAAAGATTTTCATACTCGTCAGCCTTAAAATTATAAAAAAAAATCTGACACCTGAAAATCCTCCAAATCTTGATTAGAGCCGTATTTACGGAGATAAATCGATTTAAAGATTTTCATACCCGTCAGCCTGAAAATTATGGATTGGGACATTTTTTTACGGATTTTTTTCTGACACCTGAAAATTCTCCAAATCTCGATTAGAGCCGTATTTACGGAGATAAATCGATTTAAAGATTTTCATACCCGTCAGCCTGAAAATTATGGATTTGGACATTTTTTTAAGGATTTTTTTTTTCTGACGCCTAAAAACCCTCCAAATCTCGATTAGAGCCGTATTTACGGAGATAAATCGATTTAAAGATTTTCATACCCGTCAGCCTGAAAATTATGGATTGGGACATTTTTTTACGGATTTTTTTCTGACACCTGAAAACCCTCCAAATCTCGATTAGAGCCGTATTTACGGAGATAAATCGATTTAAAGATTTTCATACCCGTCAGCCTGAAAATTATGGATTTGACCATTTTTTTAAGTTTTTTTTTCTGACACCTGAAAATTCTCCAAATCTCGATTAGAGTTGCATTTACGGAGATAAATCGATTTAAAGATTGTCATACCCGTCAGCCTAAAAAATAAGGTTTTGGACATTTTTTTAAGGAATTTTTTTTTCTGACACCTAAAAACCCTCCAAATCTCGATTAGAGCCGTATTTACGGAGATAAATCGATTTAAAGATTTTCATTTCCGGCAACCTGAAAATTATGGATTGGGACATTTTTTTAAGGAATTTTTTTTTCTGACAACTG
The DNA here is from genome assembly GCF_037179485.1 of Ochlerotatus camptorhynchus. Taxonomy (NCBI): domain Eukaryota; kingdom Metazoa; phylum Arthropoda; class Insecta; order Diptera; family Culicidae; genus Ochlerotatus; species Ochlerotatus camptorhynchus. The sequence continues at coordinate 2,457,018 of NW_027040801.1, read as the reverse complement.
AAAATCCTCCAAATCTCGATTAGAGCCGTATTTACGGAGATAAATCGATTTAAAGATTTTCATACTCGTCAGCCTGAAAATTATGGATTGGTACATTTTTAAAGGGATTTTTTTCTGACGCCTAAAAACCCTCCAAATCTCGATTAGAGCCGTATTTACGGAGATAAATCGATTTAAAGATTTTCATACCCGTCAGCCTAAAAATTAAATTATGGTTTTGGAAATTTTTTTAAGGATTTTTTTTTCTGACACCTGAAAACCCTCCAAATCTCGATTAGAGCCGTATTTACGGAGATAAATCGATTTAAAGATTTTCATACCCGCCAGCCAGAAAATTATGGATTGGGACATTTTTCTAAGGATTTTTTTCTGACACCTGAAAACCCTCCAAATCTCGATTAGAGCCGTATTTACGGAGATAAACCGATTTAAAGATTTTCATACCCGTCAACCTGAAAATTATGGATTGGGACATTTTTTTAAGGAATTTTTTTCTGACACCTAAAAACCCTCCAAATCTCGATTAGAGCCGTATTTACGGAGATAAACCGATTTAAAGATTTTCATACCCGTCAGCCTGAAAATTATGGATTGGGACATTTTTTTAAGGAATTTTTTTCTGACACCTAAAAACCCTCCAAATCTCGATTAGAGCCGTATTTACGGAGATAAATCGATTTAAAGATTTTCATACCCGCCAGCCTGAAAATTATGGATTGGGACATTTTTTTAAGGATTTTTTTTCTGACACCTAAAAACCCTCCAAATCTCGATTAGAGCCGTATTTACGGAGATAAACCGATTTAAAGATTTTCATACCCGTCAACCTGAAAATTATGGATTGGGACATTTTTTTAAGGAATTTTTTTCTGACACCTAAAAACCCTCCAAATCTCGATTAGAGCCGTATTTACGGAGATAAACCGATTTAAAGATTTTCATACCCGTCAGCCTGAAAATTATGGATTGGGACATTTTTTTAAGGAATTTTTTTCTGACACCTAAAAACCCTCCAAATCTCGATTAGAGCCGTATTTACGGAGATAAATCGATTTAAAGATTTTCATACCCGCCAGCCTGAAAATTATGGATTGGGACATTTTTTTAAGGATTTTTTTTCTGACACCTAAAAACCCTCCAAATCTCGATTAGAGCCGTATTTACGGAGATAAACCGATTTAAAGATTTTCATACCCGTCAGCCTGAAAATTATGGATTGGGACATTTTTTTAAGGAATTTTTTTCTGACACCTAAAAACCCTCCAAATCTCGATTAGAGCCGTATTTACGGAGATAAATCGATTTAAAGATTTTCATACCCGTCAGCCTGAAAATTATGGATTGGGACATTTTTCTAAGGATTTTTTTTTTCTGACACCTCAAAATCCTCCAAATCTCGATTAGAGCCGTATTTACGGAGATAAATCGATTTAAAGATTTTCATACCCGTCAGCCTGAAAATTATGGATTGGTACATTTTTAAAGGGATTTTTTTCTGACGCCTAAAAACCCTCAAAATCTCGATTAGAGCCGTATTTACGGAGATAAATCGATTTAAAGATTTTCATACCCGTCAGCCTAAAAATTAAATTATGGTTTTGGAAATTTTTTTAAGGATTTTTTTTTCTGACACCTGGAAACCCTCCAAATCTCGATTAGAGCCGTATTTACGGAGATAAATCGATTTAAAGATTTTCATACCCGTCAGCCTGAAAATTATGGATTGGGACATTTTTCTAAGGATTTTTTTTTCTGACACCTCAAAATCCTCCAAATCTCGATTAGAGCCGTATTTACGGAGATAAATCGATTTAAAGATTTTCATACCCGTCAGCCTGAAAATTATGGATTGGTACATTTTTAAAGGGATTTTTTTCTGACGCCTAAAAACCCTCCAAATCTCGATTAGAGCCGTATTTACGGAGATAAATCGATTTAAAGATTTTCATACCCGTCAGCCTAAAAATTAAATTATGGTTTTGGAAATTTTTTTAAGGATTTTTTTTTCTGACACCTGGAAACCCTCCAAATCTCGATTAGAGCCGTATTTACGGAGATAAATCGATTTAAAGATTTTCATACCCGTCAGCCAGAAAATTATGGATTGGGACATTTTTCTAAGGATTTTTTTTCTGACACCTGAAAACCCTCCAAATCTCGATTAGAGCCGTATTTACGGAGATAAATCGATTTAAAGATTTTCATACCCGCCAGCCAGAAAATTATGGATTGGGACATTTTTCTAAGGATTTTTTTCTGACACCTGAAAACCCTCCAAATCTCGATTAGAGCCGTATTTACGGAGATAAATCGATTTAAAGATTTTCATACCCGTCAGCCTGAAAATTATGGATTGGGACATTTTTTTACGGATTTTTTTCTGACACCTGAAAACCCTCCAAATCTCGATTAGAGCCGTATTTACGGAGATAAATCGATTTAAAGATTTTCATTTCCGGCAACCTGAAAATTATGGATTGGGACATTTTTTTAAGGAATTTTTTTTTCTGACAACTGAAAATCCTCCAAATCTCGATTAGAGCCGTATTTACGGAGATAAATCGATTTAAAGATTTTCATACTCGTCAGCCTGAAAATTATGGATTGGTACATTTTTAAAGGGATTTTTTTCTGACGCCTAAAAACCCTCCAAATATCGATTAGAGCCGTATTTACGGAGATAAATCGATTTAAAGATTTTCATACCCGTCAGCCTAAAAATTAAATTATGGTTTTGGAAATTTTTTTAAGGATTTTTTTCTTCTGACACCTGGAAACCCTCCAAATCTCGATTAGAGCCGTATTTACGGAGATAAATCGATTTAAAGATTTTCATACCCGCCAGCCAGAAAATTATGGATTGGAACATATTTTTTTTCTGACACCTGAAAACCCTCCAAATCTCGATTAGAGCCGTATTTACGGAGATAAATCGATTTAAAGATTTTCATACCCGTCAGCCTGAAAATTATGGATTGGGACATTTTTTAAAGGATTTTTGACACCTGAAAACCCTCCAAATCTCGATTAGAGCCGTATTTACGGAGATAAATCGATTTAAAGATTTTCATACCCGTCAGCCTGAAAATTATGGATTTGGACATTTTTTTAAGGATTTTTTTTTTCTGACACCTAAAAACCCTCCAAATCTCGATTAGAGCCGTATTTACGGAGATAAATCGATTTAAAGATTTTCATACCCGCCAGCCAGAAAATTATGGATTGGGACATTTTTCTAAGGATTTTTTTCTGACACCTGAAAACCCTCCAAATCTCGATTAGAGCCGTATTTACGGAGATAAACCGATTTAAAGATTTTCATACCCGTCAACCTGAAAATTATGGATTGGGACATTTTTATAAGGAATTTTTTTCTGACACCTAAAAACCCTCCAAATCTCGATTAGAGCCGTATTTACGGAGATAAACCGATTTAAAGATTTTCATACCCGTCAGCCTGAAAATTATGGATTGGGACATTTTTTAAAGGGTTTTTTTCTGACACCTGAAAACCCTCCAAATCTCGATTAGAGCCGTATTTACGGAGATAAATCGATTTAAAGATTTTCATACCCGTCAGCCTGAAAATTATGGATTTGGACATTTTTTTAAGGAATTTTTTTCTGACACCTAAAAACCCTCCAAATCTCGATTAGAGCCGTTTACGGAGATAAATCGATTTAAAGATTTTCATACCCGTCAGCCTGAAAATTATAGATTTGGCCATTTTTTAAAGGTTTTTTTTCTGACACCTGAAAATCCTCCAAATCTCGATTAGAGCCGTATTTACGGAGATAAATCGATTTAAAGATTTTCATACCCGTCAGCCTGAAAATTATTGATTGGGACATTTTTTTAAGGATTTTTTTGTCTGACACCTGAAAACCCTCCAAATCTCGATTAGAGCCGTATTTACGGTGATAAATCGATTTAAAGATTTTCATACCCGTAAGCCTAAAAATTATGGATTGGGACATTTTTTTAAGGATTTTTTTTTCTGACACCTAAAAACCCTCCAAATCACGATTAGAGCCGTATTTACGGAGATTAATCGATTTAAAGATTTTCATACCCGCCAGCCTGAAAATTATGGATTTGGACATTTTTTTAAGGATTTTTTTCTGACACCTGAAAATCCTCCAAATCTCGATTAGAGCCGTATTTACGGAGATAAATCGATTTAAAGATTTTCATACCCGTCAGCCTGAAAATTATGGATTTGGACATTTTTTTAAGGATTTTTTTTTTTCTGAACCTGAAAACCCTCCAAATCTCGATTAGAGCCGTATTTACGGAGATAAATCGATTTAAAGATTTTCATACCCGCCAGCCTGAAAATTATGGATTTGGACATTTTTTTAAGGATTTTTTTCTGACACCTGAAAACCCTCCAAATCTCGATTAGAGCCGTATTTACAGAGATAAATCGATTTAAAGATTTCCATACCCGCCAGCCTGATAATTATGAATTGGAACAAACCGTCCAAATCTCGATTCCCGATAACGGAGATAAATCGGATGGATTATGGATTTTATCTTCAAAACAAAGATCAAGAAGCAATAAGAGGTTGGATATAGTTCAGTGATCATCAGCCATATCCATTTACTTCATATAGCAGTTCTACCGTCAAATACCCTAAAGTTGCGTAATACTTTCCTGCAGCTGCACGTTCAGATCCTTCTGCTCCTGAACAAAGTTGGGGTTTTTGCGTAGCTTATCCTCGAGCCATTCCTTCGGGTGCATCCGCTTCCGATGGGACGCCCGATTGGCGTGCGAGTTGAATGTTCGGTCGCAAAAATCGCAACTGTACAGCACTTCGCCCGTGTGCGATGCCATGTGCTCCTGTCAAAGGAAAATATGTCAACTCAGGTTAACAAAAATTGTCACACGCCATACCTTCAATGTCAACCGCTTCTTGAATGTCTTCCCGCAAATGGAACAGAAGCAATCATCCCTTTTGTGTTGAGCCTTGTGATACCGCAAAGCCATGACGCTTTTGCACTCCTGACCGCAGACGTCGCACGTTTGCGTTCCCGAGTGGCGCAGCATGTGCTTCCGAAAGTTTTGCTTGTAGACCCTTGACGATAAGATGGGAATTGTTTTATACGTTTCTACCAGGGTTAAATAAGTTACCGAACCTACCAAATATTGCACTCGCTGCACTGCACCCGTTCCTCCGGTGGCCTATCCCGCTTGGCTTCCTCGTCATGCGACGCCAGGTGGGAAGAGTACGAGGACAGTACCTGGAAGCCTCGTGCACAAATGTGGCACACGTACGAGAACTCCTTCGTGTGAACCAACCGATCGTGCTGTCTCAGCAACGATTCGAATGCAAAATACTTATCACACTTCTGGCAGTGCCAATTTTTCTCATTTATCTTTCGGTGGTACTTCTCGTGAATATTAAGAAACTTTTGCCGCGAAAAGGTCTTCGGGCACATGCTGCACCGGAACGTCTTGCTTTCCTCTTCGGCGTGCCGTTGAGCTTTGTGATTGCCCAAGGCTTCACTGTGCTTGAACTGCTTCGAACAAATATCGCACCGGAACTGCATCGGGTTCAGATGGAACTGGATGTGATCGATCAATCGGGGCTTCCGGGTGAACTTTCGATCGCAACAGCGGACAAATGCTCGCTTTTCGTGTTCGTCCATTGAATGCTTCTGCAATTCCTGGAATGTGTCATGCTTCTGCAGGCACGTGTCGCATTCGAGATTAATGTTCTGTGCAATGAATTCCTCGTCTTTGATCGTTTTCTGCCAACTCTTGACCGGGCGACCAACCGGGTTCGGTTTCACTCGAGTCTTCCCCTTTTCCTTCGGAAGCTCTTCTTCGTCGGAAACCTCGTCCCCTGCATCAAACTCAGGATCATTGTCATCATTTGCCGCCGCAGAATCGTTTTCACTCTCGAAGTTGCTTTCGGCATGGCACCTCCTTCGATGTGCAGTCACCAGCTTCTTCTGAGCAAACTTCTTGGGACATCCATCGCACTGGTAAATCTTCTCCCCCTCCGTCGCGTGCTTGACGTACATGTGGTTTTTCAGTGCTTCCCCGTTGGGGCACCGCTTCGGGCATTTGGAACACTGGAACTGATCCGGGTCCAAGTGATACCGAATATGATCGAAAAACCGTGACTTCTGACAGAATTTCCGTTCGCAGCAAATGATAGTGGCCCTTTTTTCGTGGTTCGCCATCGAATGCTTTTGCAGACTATCAAATGTGGGATGCTTCTTCGAACATGCACTGCAATCTAGCTTCAAGTGCTTCGCGACGAACTCATTAACCTTGGCCTGTTCAGCTTTGGTCAATCTCTTACGCCTTTTGCGGACGGGTTTGTCCTTTGAATCACCTGTATCGCCCTCTTTGAAATCCGGATCAGACTCCTCCGCAGAACTTACATCTTCCTTCTCGTTAGGACAGTACTCATCTGTTTCCTCGCCATCTTCGCTTGCGTCCTCATCGTCGTCGTCGTCGTCGTCAACGTCTTCTCGTTCACATTTAATATCTGATGCTTCGTATTCGGGAATGAACTGCTGTTCCTGTTTGATTTCCAGCACATTGATCGGGTGATCACTTTGGTGGGAATGTGTTCTTTCAACTTCGCAGTAGAACTGATGGAAATCGTCTATTTTACTCCAGCATGGCTGACAAAGGACGGCCTCGGCCCATTCATCTTCCTACAATCGGAAATAAGGATGTCTTTTTGTAATGAAGCGTGAATGAAATTACCATGTGCTATCACTATTATTTCAAGCGATCAAAATGGATTGACAAATAGCAAACTTTCATTGAAAATGTCTCCAGTTGGTCTCCGCAAGCGTTTCCCCAGTGTTCCTGAGAGAACAAACAGAAACACCACAGAATATTGTGATATGAATTGAGGTGATCAAAGCCTTACTTAAAGGTTGCCTCTTCAATAAAACATCTTGTATTTAATCGCCGGTAGCTCAATTTACGTTGACTTCTTTACAAAAAACCTATTATTTTATGAACTTTACTTTGTTCTCCTTGACCTGAGCAATGGTGTAACCGACAGGCTAACGTTACGATAATAAATTACAATTTACTTACATAGTTCCATTCAAGTCTAGCAGTATTTTAAAACTGCTTGACTGGCAGATGTGATGAAGATATTCAAATGGTTATAATATCGACGCAAGCGAACGTATAGAAGAATTGCTTGAATTTCCGCCTGGATCACGGTCGGTCTATTAGTCGTGGATGTAGAAATCATACTTACGCTAAACCAAAAGTGCTTGGCAAGTGCGCCCTGTATGGTTCCATTATTACAAATCGGAATCGAACCGGCTGGCTCCGCAGCATTCGTACATGTTAAACAGGTTGTCATCTGTATATAGGAGGACGAAACTAATGTGTGTATTGCAAAATGTTTGCTATAAGTCTTACCTTTAATAGTTTTTTTATTTACTCTAATTACAGTTTATTTAAATAACTTTTTCGTCTTTTCTGCATTTTCAGCACAAAACCAAAATTCACTGGGCGAATCGAACTGAACATTGAAGTAAACAATAACAAACAGCTGTCAGTGTCAATAATTAATATGCATATTATTTCGACGGTTATTTTACATAAGGGCCAAAGTCGCAGGCGTAAACAATGGGCTAAGAGTTGGAGAGGAAAGTCATTTCAAAGCCCCACCTAGGAAGTGATCCAAAATTACCGCGCAACAGCCTCAGGAGGCCTCTCGTATTTAACCTCGAGTCATCTTGAAGAAACCAGGAAGAAACGGTAATGTTCCGAAAGCCCCTCCACCGGGTTTCAACTCATTTGATTTTTTAGGGACTTTCCGCGACTTCCAGGTTCTTCCAAGGCTCCAGATGTTCTAGTTCCACAACCAGGACAACATGAAGCCATAGAGCTAATTCTAAGCCATGTTTACGTTTTCGGGAATTGTGGATGGCATTCTCGAAATATTAAACTCCAAACTCCATGAGAAACTTGAAAACATGTTTAAAGCAACTAGCTTCTAAATGGCCATCGCTTTCGTCGATCACCAACTTTGCAGTTTAGAATACTAACGTTTGAGAGTGTGGTAGAGTTTTGTCTGTTCGTGTATAAATTTTAGTACCTGTTCTCTCATCGTGGTCCCTTCCCACGCCCCTCTGTTTATGTTTCGTTGCAGTTGTAAACAACCATCAGTCATCAGTCGAGAGAGATCAAACAGCCATTCAACGGCAGTGGAGATAAATATATCAATCACATCTTTGTGTACCCTAATAAAAATTGTATGGTTAATTTGCTTAACGACGTGTTCTGGGTATCATCCAAACCATTTGTGGAATAGTTCAATGATTTGGGTTATCGTTCGTTTATGGTTATTTTTTATTAGGGTACCTTTTCATTGTTCCCTTCCCTACCTGTTAATAGATTGAAGTCCGTAGCCTCTGTCGTGACCTGACCGAGGTTTCAAGCCTCGGCCATGTGTCTTAACAAAGACCAGTGAGATGCAGATCCGTGTGCTAACACATTCGTTAAATCAGTGCCAACATTTCAAAGGGGCGTAATTGCATTTGTAAACAATGGTTTTAGTCGTCGATTTCTCGTGAATGAAAGCTCACTCATAAAAATGAATGACACCAGCAGGTAGAGAAATGTTTCCTGTACCAGCTAACATTGGTAATTTGGAAGAGTGGGCTTTTATTTGCGAGAAATCGACGGCTAAAGCCATTGTTTACAAAAGCAATTACGCCCCTTTGAAATGTTGGCACTGAAATGACTGATTCGTTCAAAGCAAAAACAAAAAGAAAAGGATTTAGATTCAATATTTGGCCTAATGCCGTGTATTTAGAGCTTCAACTCTACTTTTCAAATTTGCTAGCAGGTGAGGCTGTACACTATTTCTGATTCATAAAACTGAGTCTTTACAGACGTTTAGGGAATATCCAGGGGCGAGATGTGCTGGCAAATCTGCCAAGTTCAAAGAATTTTGCAGAAGCTCAGCAAACTTTGCAAAAGTTCAGTAAACTGCGTGTAGAAGTGCTGAGAGCTTTATGGAAGTTTAGAATTTTTTTGTAAAAATTCAGAAGAGCTTCATCAAACTTTGTAGAAAAACAGTTAACTCTAGAAGAATTTTGTAAAACTTTGAGGAACTTCATTGAAGATCAGGGATTTTTATTTAACACTTCAGGGAACATCGTAAAACATCAGGGACATCGTAGAAGTTCAAGGAACATCAGCTCTGAAAACTTGGTAGATATTCTAGAAACTTCGTAGAGCTTCAGAGAACTCCGTATAAATTCAAGGAACCATACGAGAACAAAACGCCCACGGAAGTCTAAAAAAAAGGAAACTACCGGTAAAAATGTTTACCGTTTTCGGTAAATTAAAATGAAATTACCGAAATTCGGTCATTTCATTTACAGTTTTCAGCAATAATGCGAGAAAATACCGAAACATCTGTAATTGTTAGCATTACCGATCTAAGACGGTAATTTTTTTACCGAACTCAGGGTCTCTGTTTAAGTGTGTATAACGTGAAGAAGTGGAATCTTTGAAGGAGTCTAGGAAACTTCATAGAAGTTCAGGGAACATCGTGTAATTTCACAAACCCTACAAATGTTCGGAGATCTACAATTTCAGGACACTTTGATGCATTTGCTATAGAATTTCAGACACCTTTCAGATGTTCAGGAATATTGTTAGAACCTCGGTTAGAACCGGTTGAGAGTCACCCTGTATGTTTGGAGAAGTTCATAGATGCTCCGAGATCTTGTTAGAATTAAGAGAGCTTAGAAAAATATGGAATTAGGAAGTTGTTCAGAAGACTTTGAAAAATTTGAGGACATTTTCCAGAAGCTAAGAGAATTTTCTAGATATTCAGATTCAGGTATCATTCTATAAGTTATAGAACAATTGAGCAACTTCAAAGAAATTCAGTGAACTTCCTAGAAAATTAGAATAGCTTAGTAAACTTCATAGAAGCTCAGTAAATTTCGGAATAATCCAACAAACTTCTTAGAACTACAGGGATCGTCGTATAAACTGAGGGAGCTTCGTATGAGCTATGTAGAAATCATAGAACTTTAAGGAAGCTCGTAGAAGTTAACAGAACATCCCACAAGTTCAGGGAACATAATAGAGGCCAAGGAAACTTCGGATAAACTGAAGGGATTGGGAAGAAGTTGAGGGAGCATCGTAGAACTCTCGTTCCCTAGGAGTTCCAGTACCATCGGTGCCTGGATTTATTATCAAAACGTGAGAGGTTTGAGGACTAAACTGGACGACATTTTTTTGGCATCTCTCGACAGTACCTACGATGTCATTATGCTAACGGAGACAGGATTAGACGACAGCATCAATTCCCTGCAGGTTTTTGGAAATTCAGGGGGCCTCCCTTAGCTCAGTCGGCGCAGCTACAAAGCAAGACCATGCTGGAGGTGGCTGGGTTAGATTCCCGGTCCGGTCTAGGAATTTTTTGGGTTGGAAAATTTTCTCAACTTCCCTGGGCGTAGAGTATGATTTTATGTACTTGCCACACAATTATTCTAATGCAAAAATGGTACAGGCATCGAAAGCTCTCAATTAATAACTGTGGAAGTGCATCTAGAACACTAAGTTGAGAGCAGGCATGGAAAATCATTTGCATTCATTTCGTACATTCATTTACATTCATTTGCCCCTAACTTTTTTCATCAACAGAATTCCGCAAAATTATGTATGGAACTTTTGTAGGTTTTGTTAAGAACTCAAATTCGTATCTCTTATGCATGACGAACCAGAGCAAACAGAATCCACTACTGTTTTTCAGTGAATGTATTTTACAATCACTGAAAACAGTAAAGAGTTCTGCCCACTCTAATTCGTGATGGATAAGAGATACAGATTTTAGTTATGAGCAAAAGTTGTAGCTAATCACAAAACCTACTAAAGCTCTATACATCATTTTGCGGAATGCTGCTGATGAAAAAAGTTAGAGGCAAATGAATGTAAATGAATGCATGAAATGAATGTAAATGATTTTCCATGCCTGGTTGAGAGCACGCAATAACCTAATATGCGATATGCAATAAGCTTGAAGTGCGAAGAAGAAGAAGAAAGTTTTGGAAATTCATTCAACGTTTTCCGTTGTGATCGTTCCCCTTTAGTGAACCCTACACGATTGCTTTTATTGACAATAATCGTATTGTCAATACATGCTATATTGACGTCAATATATCGAGATTGACAATATTTCTGAATTCACATCATCAATATTATTGTCAATAATTCCCCTTCGCGTCAATATATTGATGCGTGTGGGGTTTGCTTTTGAATAGCAACAAGCGCTGCCGAACGACATGGCAGCTCGCGCATTGATACGAACATTGCAATGGCAGGAGACTGGAGCAAGTGTGTGTTTCTGCCAATATTCGTGGTCGTCGGTTCCTGATGTGCAATATCTACAGTCCTCCGGACAAAAGCCGTAATGTCGATCTCCGGACAAAAGCCGTAATGTTGGTCTGAGGATGAAAATGGCATTCGTCTTGCTTCTTCGACGCTTTTGACTCCGGCGAGTACATTGTTATTCGACGGTATGGACTTCTTGAACCTGAATCAAGTTAACGTGCAGCTGAATAATTTGGGTCGCACTCTCGATTTGGTTTTCGCGCCCGTGGGTAGCTTTTCTGTAGTATATTCTGCTGATGATCCATTGCTGCCAGTAGATCTGCACCACCCCCCACTTAATATTCGCGTTAATGTTGCAGGCCACTTCCGGTGGCAAATGAATTCGAAAGAGCACTCAATTACCGCAAAATCGACTTTGATGTGCTTTCGACTGGAATTGTATCTACGACAGTCCTCAACATGGCCTCAAATTTGTGTGCCATCATCCGCCAATGGTTGAACTTAAACGTTCCTACGAAGAGAAAACCTGTCTCTCCTCCCTGGAGTACGCCCCTTCTTCGGAAATCTAAGAAAGAACGCAATCGGTGGTAACGTTATTTCCGGGTGCATAAATCCGTATTAGCAAAAGCTAACTTCAAACAAGCGAGCGACGGGTACAGAAAGTTGAATGCTTCACTCTACAAATCACACGTTTTGAGGGAGCAGTTTGGTTTACGCCGCGATCCGGAATGGTTTTGGGGTTTCGTAAACAGCAAGAGGAAAAGCTCATCAGTTCCGCCTAATGTGATCTATGATGGCAAAGAGTCCAATAGTGAAGAAGAAGCAAACTGGCTGCGTCAAATGTCGTGCTGGATGCAGTTGATTTAGACACGTTCGAAATTTCATCTAGCCGGCGCCGGTGGTGTAGTGGTAAGCGTGACTGCTTTCTAACACCCCGATGGGTCTGGGTTCAATCCCAGCCGAGGTCGGTGGGATTTTTCTGAGGCATAAAAATCTCTGGTGACGTCTTCCTTCGGAAGGGAAGTAAAGCCGTTGGTCCCGGCCCATGTGTGTTGAATGGGTGCGATATCCTACGCAGGTGTGGAAGCTGTCTTCCTGCACATTCGATTGCCGTCAATGGATGGCAATCGATGTCCGTCGGTGATTGGCACTAGATTACGGAACAGAGACCGACGTTAAATAAAGGAAAGAAGAAGAAGAAGAAGAAATTTCATCTGCAATGATCATCGGTGCTTCAAAAAAGTTGAAGAATTCATTTACTCCTAACCCGGATGGTATCCCTCCTGCTGTTTTCCGTCGCTGCGCATGCGCAGTAGCTGAGCCGCTAGCCTTCATTTTCAACCGTACGTTTGAGATAGGTGAATTTCCCATGAGATCGAAACTATCGTACATGTTTACTGTGCACAAAAGTGGTGACCGACGAGATGTTAAAAACTACCTGCAAGCTATCGCGATTGGGAGCCTCAAATCGATTGGTGTCGTGGTTGTCATCGTACTTGACTGGCAGAACGATGTACGTTAAACACGGATCTTATGTTTCATCGCCATTTGCTATACACAGAAACAAAAATTGTTGAATATTACATCCAAACTGCTGCAACCAGGTCAATCCATCGGTTTTGTAATATAACGTTGTACGCTGTACATCGATTTTGCGAACAAAATTACATCCATTGATGTAATATTGTATCTGCTTTTTGCTATTACATCATTATTTCCCAAGACGCCGATCACATCCTTTGGTCTTGTGCTGAGCATCGTGGAGTCAGATCTGAGCTATGCGATTCCCTTCGGGCTCGAGGTAGACAACCTAATGTTCCAGTTCGGGATATTTTGGCTAGACGTGATCTGGAGTTTATGAAACTCATATATGTTTACTTTAAGAATACTAACCTTAGATTGTAAGTTTGATTAACCTTGTGTTTAGTTTGTGTATTGTGCGTGTAGTTTTTTTTTTTTTTATGTTTGTCTTCAAGATGAATAGAAAAAAGTTCATGTTTTAGGATTAATTAAATATTTGTATAATAAATCATATTTCAAACCTCCTTCTCCCTTTCCCCATCCAAAAAATTGTAAATCTCCACTAACCTCGAGACGACCGCGAGTAATCGGTTCAATTCCTTTAACTCTAGATTTAAGACATGAATCATGTATAATGCAAATGATAACTCGGCTCTGTAAAGTTTATTCGATTGAGCCTGTACAAATAAATAAATTAATAAAAAAAAAAAAAAAAAAAAAAAAAAATCATTATTTCATACATCAGCTTGAATTACATTGATCGATATTACATTTTTTTTTTTGCTGTGTAGCACGTCCGGTGTCCTGCAAGTAAGTTATTTGGGACCGTTATTGTTTGTGTTATTCTTCACCTGCAAATGTTGCTCAACATGTTCGTTCACTGGTGCCGCTCGAACAAGCTTGTCATCAGCGTCGCGAAATTTCATGTGATGACCTTCTATCGGTCCAAAGACCCGTTAATTTATGAATACCACATCGATGATACTGTTCTTAGCAGAGTGGATCAAGTGACGGATCTTGGTGTCGTATTGGACCCGAAGCTTTCCTTTCATTCCCATTATGGATCGATTATTTCCAAGGCTAATTGTCAACTTGTCTTCATCTCTAAGATTGTCAAGGATTTCACGAATCCACACTGTCTAAAAGCATTGTATTGTTCACTCGTAAGGCCGATCCTAGAAAATGCTTCAGTTGTATGGGCTCCAAACGACGTATCATGGAATCTAAGAATCGAGCGTGTGCAAAAAAGATTCATACGACTTGCGCTCAGAAACCTACCGTGGCGTGATCCTTTGAACCTTCCAGCATATCCCGATAGATGCCGTCTGCTTGACCTCGAAATGCTTGATCGAAGACGTAAGCTACAACAGGCTACGTTTATAGCTAAATTACTCAATGGTGACGTCGATTGCTCTCATCTTCTGTTAATGCTTGATTTCCGTGCTTCAGGTAGGATGTTACGTCAGCAATCCCTGATGCAACCGAGCTTTTATCGTACTCTCTATGGCTACAACCAGCCTATTTGTGCAATGGTTCGTATGTTTGTATCCGTCGAGTCCACGTTTGATTTTGGTATGTCCACACCTCAATTTGTGAATAGAGTAAGAAGACTGAACCTTATTTAAGACGAATAGTTTATTCATTAAGACAACTTTGTCAGATGACTTATTAAATAAATAAATAAATAAATAAATAAATAAATAAATAACTAAATAAATAAATAACTAAAATTAGTTCATGCAACGGAGTATTAAAGAGGCTGAATTTATAAAGAGACGACATTTCAAAATTGGAACAATCGATTATCCGTCAAAGTCATAGGAAAAGTTATTCCAACTGAGCAGAAGACCTGTCAAATGGATAAGATGTCGCCTCTTTACCCAATTCAGTCACTTTACTGAGTATATTTATTTAAGAAACATTGTGGAAGCACACACGCAGAGAAATGGCTTTTAATTTCAAAAATAAATTACATTGAATTCAACAAAAAAATATTGTAGACTCAGGGCCTATGCAGTTTTTTTCTTTGAATTAATTTGATTAGATTTAAAAAAAAAAACTGCTTGTTGTTTTTAGAGTCAACTCTCCATGTGACTGTGAGTAAATTCAACAATATTTTTCTTTAATTGTTTTTATATTCTTTCTTTAATCAAAACAAGTATATTATTTTCTTTCGATTACGCGCTTCTTTTTTAAACAAAATAAATACGCATTTTGTTTCAAAGAAAATCTTTTGTTGATTCTAAAAAAAAATGAACATTTAATGTAAATAACCTGATATTTGATTATTTGCCGTATTAATTTGTTTCTTTTAATTTAAGATGAAAACAAATAATTAAAATCATTTTTTGGATACAATATTTATTATACTTACAAAATTACAGTATCTAAACAACAATTTTTCATTTACTTTGGGTAAATTAATCGTTTTCATTTCAAACAAATAAGTATTAATTGTTCATCGTTATTTAGTATTATCTTATCTAGCTCATGAATGCTGATTAGGCTGCGCTGCATTATATAGAATAACACATTTGGCTTGAAAATCATCCCTTGCTTTTTAAATTTATCCACGCATCCTAAAAAAATATTATCAATCGTACCATAAGTACTCAACAGGGACTTATGTTTTTCGTAAATTGGTGCATTTAATATTTTAGATTCTCGTAAATCTATTGCTGGTTCCAAAAACATATTATTCATCACATCGGTGATTTTCAAGATGTCAAGTGTGTATCGATTCGCTGAAATAATTAAAATGATTGTATTAAATTAGAATTTTCCTACCGATGAAAGCACCGCCCGCATAAACAATAACCATAAGATGCGCCTAACCACCAATTCGGGATATCATCCCAATTTTATGTGGTATGGTCGCACCATCTAAGATATCGTCAGTATATGGTACACGTTTATTTGGGCGGCTACTTCTTCGCTCAAATCCCTGCACAAATCAAATGTTTTCAATAATTTTGATAATTTCAAATCTTCTGCACCGAGCGTTTCTACCTCCAGCTCTTCTATCACTTTTTTCCTCTGCCGAATCCTATATGTAATGTAATAAAATGGCGGTGAACACATAGACAAAAAATAGGATCATTCCCAAAAGATGTTTTAATCAAAAAGCAAAGCTTTAAAGAATGAACGCTGCTGTACATTAGAAACAGAGCTTTCTTTCTTTGGTTCAAGAAAAAACATGAGTTTAAATTAAAAATTCAATGCACTTGTTTCTCTGCGTGCAGGAGCTTTCGTAGAAATTTAGGAAATTTTGTTGAATTTGTGAGAGCTTCGTTGATGATCCCAGACAACAATAAAGTCGTCTAGATATTTTTAAGACTTCCGAGCGATCAAGTGCTATTTTGAAGCTCAAAAATTAAAATGTCATAACACAGATAATCTCCCAAGACGGAAGGTCGATCAGGAAAATATCAAAAGATCTCCAGCTGATCGAATACTTCATTTAAGTACTCATTCAAGAGTTTTATTTGATCAAGTATTATTCTGAAGATCTTAACCTGCACAATATATTTCTATTACGTCTTTCAGATATTCTCCCAAGATTGTTTGATGGTCAGATATAATTTTGTGAAATATTCAAAATAGCTAAATAGCATAGTAGAATCCAAGTGAAATGTATGCGTCACTAGTGGCGGGGAAAAGTACTAGTCGATGGTGATAAATTTATAACAACCGGTTCAAATTCCAGAGTTTGAATGATAAATCATTAGTGTGATACGATCATTATTATGGATGATACATGTGGGAAATTTGTCGAACAATGTAATGTTATGTTAATTTTCATTGCAATGTCATTGAAAGAATATGGAAATACGTTTTTATAATTTAGGTTATGTTTTGTATGATTGCAGATTTCCATCCCGAAATCGACGTCCAAGTCAGTCTGCTGGATATACTGGATTATGTTGGGGACTCCATGCTAGCGGATTTAAAGACCTAGCATATTGCGTACCTGGGCGATAGCAGCAAAGCAATAATTAAGGGGAATGGGTTTGTGCTGCAAAGTTCCCATCCCGGGGATCTGCCACATGAAATTAATCTGAGCTTACCCCACCCACGACAACAAACTCTGGGACTTATATTCTAAAAAGTCTGCTTCAACAAAATGATGGGAGCATATCCGTAAACAGTGGCAACCTTTTTCCACTGCACAAATTTGTTGCTCCCCGAATTCTGAACCCGAAATAGTGGAAATTTGTCCTGGTTTGCATCCCGGGATAATGCAACGAACCTGCAACAACAAAGAAAATGTTAAGCGGTGGAGCTTGCGATTATGTAATCTAAAAATCAACTTTTTTCCTGATTGCAATTGTAAACAATGACTTCCCTCGATGATTTCTCGAAAGACATGACTCTCCCTGGCAAATCAACATTACCATCGAATAGGGGATGACTTTCCCTACCCGATGGATATGTTGGTTTGTGTAGGCGTCCCTTCTAGTTGCTAGAAATCAACGAGAGAAGTCATTGTTTACAAAAGCTATTACGCCCTAATTCCAGCTCTATCTAGAATTATATTATTGAAGCCAGTTATCATTTTGTAGAAGACTACTTTTCCTATAATTTTATAAGCTTTTTGATCACCAAAACGTACAGAAAAAGTCAAATTTTCAATTTAAAAAATGATGCGAGTTACGTTTGACAGCTGTTTACATTTGTTATAACCACTACGACAATGGATTTCACTATTGCAAATGTATTTATTTTCAAAATGATTGAGGGTGGCACACTTGCTCCTATTCTGCCTCCACTGTCCCTTCGTAGTGCACGGTCGCATGCTTTTTCAGTTCAATGGCTCGTTGGAATTTCTTACCACATTTCTCGCACCCGTACCTTTGTTTTACTTTATGTTTTCTATACTTATGTCTCGCTAAGGCTTGGTAATGCTCAAGTACAAGTCCGCAGATATCACACTTCATTGGACCCGTGTGCAGCCGGCTATGCATTTTCAAAGTATTCTTGTTCTTTAACCATTTGTGGCAAATTTCACACTGGGCTTGCAGTTCCTCAGGAGACATGTTGTGTTGTTCCTCGTGCCTTTGTAAATCCAGTTCCGAGACAAATCCTTTTTCGCATAGATCGCAGACAAAACTCTTGCTTGCGTGCCGAAGTTTGATGTGCCAATTCATTCGATGGATCATCGGGAATCTGAAACAGTAATGGACTGAAGCAACTCCTATTTATTGTACGAGTTTCACAAAACGCTTACGATTTTTGGCAGTAGGGACACTTGATCGATCCTTTGTCCAAATTAGTATGTCCTTTGATATGGTACTTCAGCAAGCTAGCCCTCACAAATCGCTGCGGACACCGATCGCAGCGATACTTCTTTTCCTTATTCGTTACGTGTATCTCTCGCTTATGCTTCCGGACTGCACAGCTATTGGTTAAAATTTTATCGCAGATGTCACATTTGAATCGATCCGGATCCTGCAGTTTTAGCACGTGTTCCAACAAACCGACCCTTTTGTAGAATCGCTTACCACAACAGATGATGCTCGCTGTAATCAAGAGAATGCAAAAAGCACGTCGAAAAAACTAACAATAGACTTACCTTCCATTTTATGCACCTTTACCAGGTGAAGTTTAAGTTGGTGGAACGTCATGCAATTCTTCCCACAGATGGAACAGTTGTATTGCATATGAGTGTTAATAATTTCATCATCGTCATCCAGTTCTCTAACTTGTTGCTTTTGTTCTACTTTCCGCTTTGATCGCCGCTGTGATACTCGTTCCGTCAAAGTCGGTTCTTTCTGTTCCTCACCCGACAAGGATGCTGTGTTGCATTCCTTCTCAGATTCTTCGTCTTCAGATTGATGCCAATAATTGTCCTCTTCCTTTACCTCTATTTCAGGATGTATTTGAACGTTGGAATGTTCCGTACCCTCGCACACTTTAGGCGTTTTTTGATTTAGACTCCTATGATTTTCTTCCACTTCCTGATAGAATCGATGGAAATCGTCCAGCCGGTTCCAGCAGTTCTCGCAAATTACGTGCTGTGCTTTGGTGAACTCATTCCGCTGGAACCAAAAGTGTTTGGTCAGCGCTTCCACCACGGTCACTGAATCGGAATCACTTGCTTCGCTGGAAATTTGCATACATTCTTCCGAATGGTCCAGGCAGGTGAAGCACCGGCTCCAGGTCTGTGGCTCAATTTTCACTTCCATCTTTTCCTCGCACAAATTTGTTAGTTTGTTGTTGATAGAAAATTTAATTTGACTGAACGAGTTTGTTGTCGTGGTGGGTAATGACCTCTTTAGTGGTGGGTATATACACGGCGAATGAGAACGACCCAAATTTGAGTTTAGTTCACTCATAATCGCCAAAAGTGCAGGAACTCAGCGATGAGTAAAATTTGTCTAATGGTTTCCTGTGGAAAACCTTAAAAATCTGCCGGAAAATGAGGAAATTGACGAAAATTTTATTCAGTCTTGGAGAATAGACTGAGTGAATCCAATCTTTACTTTTCTCAAATTCAGGAATTTTTCCCTGGAAAATCCTGGAAAAACCTGGAAAAACATGAGGCAAATTAACTCATCGCTGAGTTCCTGCACTTTTGGCGATTATGAGTGAGCAAAATACCCAATAATGACTCCAAAGAGAGCAACCGGTCCAAGCGTTGCTATCTATGAAATGTTTGTTTGGTTTTTCATTTGAGCATTGTTATATAAATGAATTTGGATCTGGGACAAAAATGTGGACCCAAGGGACAGCTTAGCATTCCTCTGGAAGACCCGGAACATCCATAAATGTGGAAAATTAGTAAAAAAGGATCTAGAATTTTAAATCAACTTGTTGTTATGCTGCATGAATGAATTTAGATTTGAAACCAGTATGTGCACTTTGGTGGCCATGGAACGGTCCTTCGAAAGATCCGGAACATCCGTAAATCATAGAAAATATTCTAGAGCTCCGTATTTTTTTAAAATCACTACATTAATGAATTTGGATCTGAGACCAGCATGCGAACTCTGCTGGCCACAACCCGGTCTTTCGGGAGTTCCGGACCATGCGTAAAAGTAATCAATTCATAAAAAATATTCAAGAGCTTCACGATTCCCTTATTCTGAAGCTTCATGTATGAATTAGGATCTAGGACTAGCATACGCAATCAGGTAGCGGTGTGGTTCTCGGGAAGATTTTGAACAACCACAAAAGTAGACAATTCGCGTAAAAATCCTAGTTTTATTTGGACTTCCGTGAGGTTTTGAATATCTCCTGAAGTTCATTAATTTTTCTGTTGTTCCGGAAATTTCAATCATATTTATAAAATTTCCTGAAGACCTCGCATTGTTTCTGAAGTATCGCAAAATTCATGAAATTTTTGAAATATCCCATAATTCCTTTGAATTCCTTGAAATATCCTGCAATTTTCCTTAAATAAATGAAACAGATACGAGGGGGGCGACACATCTAAATCTCAATTTTAGATACTCAAAAAATCTCACACTAGCGAATCAATCTTCGAAAAATCTTCTTGCATTTCTCGCATCTACTTGCATCACGCATCATCTTTTTGCAGGAATCTTCAGAATCGTCATCAATCTTCTTTCTATCTACTCAGCGTGCGAGCAGCTAGCAACAACACAACACAATCTTTCCTGCAGCGTAGATAGAGTCGTCCCCCTCGAACAGATATGAAGATCTCTAATCATCTGCGAAGTTCCGAGAACTTCCCAAAAAATCCGAGAGGGGGCGACTCTTTCTAAGATGCAGGAATTTTTTGCTTTGCTGTTGTGAGATGCACTTGCGCTTAATAGATAGAAACACGATTGATAATGATTTTGAAGATTTCTTGTAAAAAGGTGGAGAGCGATGCGAGTAGATGGGTTTAGATGCAAGAGATGAAAATAGATTTGTCGTAGATTGATTCGCTAATGTGAGATTTTTTCAACAAGTGATTTTAAAAAAAATCGCTGGGCTATTCAGATCTTCCGAAGGACCGTTTCTTGAGTACCTGTGTAGTTGGATCTTAATCTTCAATCTTCAGTCTTCGTGGTTAGGGATATCAATATTAACGTAAAAAAAACAATTACGAAACTCTGTGATCAATTTCAGTTCGAAATCGACGATAAGTTTAGCAACTATCGGTGCGAAAGCCGAAAACGTAAATTCACAATCGTGATAGCAACAACCGGTGCGTAAACAAGTTGCTTACTAAAATTGGCAAATCAAAGTTGGTACTCGTGGAGAATAGAAGAACTATAAAACTGATGATGGTTTCAAAATTTTCCACGGGGAAGTATACGAGTGGAATCTTAAAATGCTTTTATTTTGCAAATGGAACATTTTATTTAAATCTGGTTGGTGCTATGTTAGTAGAAAACTTAAGGACTACTCAATAGACAAATAATATAGAAAAATTCATTTCTTTTCAGATTTTTAGGTGTACACATAGATTTGAGCTTTTCTACCACTGTAGCAGCAACCAGATTTAAATAAAATGTTCCATTTGCAAAATAAAAGCATTTTAAGATTGCACTCGTATACTTCCCCGTGGAAAATTTTGAAACCATCATCACTTTTATAGTTCTTCTATTCTCCACGAGCGCCAACTTTGGTTTGCCAATAGCAATGGCTAAAGTTGTCAAACTAGCAGCCCGAATAGCAACACATTGGTGCGGGTGCTCTAAGTGCAGGAACCCAAACGTACACGCTATTTCAAAATTTCACAAATTAGGGAAGAATCCACCCAGATCAGTCAAAACTGAACCTAGCCAAAAAGGGTTAACTGTGTTGGGAGTGACAAGTTGACAAATAAACAACGTCGATCGGTTTCATGTCAATGTTGTTCATTTGTCAACTTGTCACTTCCAACACAGTTTACCCATTTTCGGGTAGGTTCAGTTTTGACCAGGCCAGTGACCTGCTGCAAAATCGACAGTACCATTTACTTTTGGTTATCCAATATCAGGGTTGCTTCCATTCACTTGCTATAAAAAATGTTTTTTTTTTCGGAATAATGAAATCATTAGATGATATAATGATATGTTGTACTTGCAAGTAACAAGAAGAGGGTGAAAAGTGTGTGTTTGAATCACAAAACCAGTCAATTTTGCTTTCAGGGCGTCACAATCAGTGATCTTTTGATTCATGAGCGATCACTCAGAGTGAGCGCTGACGAATCGTAAAAACGCTGATTGTGACCTAAGAAAAGAGGAGACAATACGGAGGCGAAAACGAACCACTTATCTGTCAAACGCGAACCAGCTCGTGATTGGTTGATTTGTAGTACGTAAGATAGGCATAGAGATAGATATAGATAGAGATAAAAGAGTAAGAAGCCAGTTGTCTCCTCTTCCTCTTAGATTGTGACGCACTGAAAGCAATATTGACAGGTTTTATGTGTCAAATACATACTTCACAACCCCTTCTTTTAACCTTCAAGTACTAATAACCATTTTAACATCTAATGATTTCATAATTCCGAAAAACAATTTTTTATATCAAGTGAGTGGAAGCAACCCTGACCAATATTGTTATACCCCGTACATACTATGGCTTATATCTTGTAATAAAGCCTGTCTTGCAATGAGCACTCAAACATCTAGTTTTCATTGGAAATCCTATGTATGAATTCTCATTGCAAGACAGCCTATAATACATGATATAAGCCATAGTATGTACGGGGTATTAACATAGAGGTAACTCTAAGGCCGTTCGCAATGCTGTTGTATTTTATAAGGACTGTTTCAATTTGAAACTAGAACAGAAACGCACCTCTCGCAATGCTGAGTTGCAGTTTCATTATTCGAGCACTATTTTGCACCAGATTTGCAACTACTCGACTATTCTGTTTTATTTCTGAGCGAGTTTAAAACACGAATGGAACTATGTTTCAAATTTCTTTGGATGTATTTAAAGATGTTTCGTAGAGCTTCACAAAAAACTCTATGAACTTCATGGAGAACAGTAAAGTTTATGGAACTTGATGATTACAAACATCTTTTGGAACTGTGCGTTGCACTGATCGTGTTGCAGTTTTATTTTTGACAGTTTCAAATTATAGAATTGTCGAGTCGTTCAAAACAAATTTGAAACTCAGCATTGCGAACGGCCTAAGACTACAAGGTCCCGAAGAAACGGGCTCTACTTTTTGGCTAAGCTCTGGTACTATCTTCGGTCCCAAGCTAATCGATTCACCCCTCGAAACATAGGAAATTCCAATAACCCCTCATTCTATCTGTCAAACTTTCATAGCGAATCAAAACAAACATTGTGTTGTACTAGAATTTTGACTAGAATGGGGTACGTTAATCTATTTGCTTGGGACCAATAGGCTAGTCAAGTAGTGAGCCAATTTCAAATCGATAGTTTCATATTGATTGTTGGTATTAAGGTCACTTGGCCGAACGCTATTGAGCTGAATAGACCATAAGACCGAATTGTAAAGAGTGAGAGATGAAGATTGGTGGATTGAATTAAGAAACCCGTAAAAAAATCCAATAAAAATACAATAATTTTTATTGTCATTGTAATTCAATGAGGTACAGTCATAACAATGAAAATCATGGTATTTGAGAAATTAACAGTAAAAAGGGGGGGGGGGGGTTAAGCATCTTAACAATAAAAAACTGATTTTTCTCGAACAAATTTTGTCCGATCACGGACACTGGAGATGGTGTGGCAATCCTCGGCTCGGAGGATTCCAGCTGATTTGGCCAATTCCCCCTGTGGGAATGCCAACAGGAACACAACGAAAAGCTCGACTGAAATCCAACTCAACTCATAGCCCTGAAAAGGACTGTTTTGGCTTCGGCTTGTCCAAAGAGGAAAAACGAGAATGAATTAAAACTTTCAACGGCGCTATATTTCGGTGTTTGCTTTACAAAGCTTGTGGACTGTATGATCGCGACGCGCAAAATGCGTTGCTTTAAATGTGTTTGGCTTTCTTCTTCTTGATGTTGCATTCATTCATTTCTCCTTCATTCATAACCAATCAGCACTCGCTGCACGCTCGTTGGTTTGTGGTCGGTCGGTCGCTCGTCGCTCGGTCGGTGCTGCTGCTTGCATGCTCGTGCCAAGCCAGCGGCAGCGTAAGGAAATGATCAAAGCTTGTTTTCAGGGTCTTGATACAAATTACACATGTAGCACATTAGGGTTAGTTTCGGAAACCGATTACCCGCGGTCGCCTCGGGGTTAGTAGAGTTTTAAAGGATTGGGTAAGTGGTTAGGACGATTACACAAAACAACTACTACTACTACTTCTACAACACATTACGTTCGCTTCAATCGCGAACATTCTCCCCCCGGGCAAAGAGGAACTTGATGAACAACAGAGGGCTGGGTTGAATCAAAGGGTAAAGGGGCCAACTTCGAGATTGGGCGGCGGAAAATACCATGAGAGGTTTGGACATCTGCAACCCTAACAATTGAATCTGATCCGGGGTAGACCTTCAGAATTCGAGCCAGTTTCCACGCCTGAGGTGGAAGGTTATCTTCCTTCAACAATACTACCATCCCTGGAGTTACATTCTTGGAACCCTTTGTCCATTTTTGACGGGTTTGTAGGGTATTCAAATACTCGCGAGACCATCGCTTCCAAAAATGGTCACGGATACGCTGGACAAGCTGCCAGCGTGTAAGTCTATTAATGTTTACATCTTCAAGTGAAAGTTCCGGAATAGCAGTCAATGGGCGACCAATGAGGAAATGCCCGGGCGTAACAGCTTCAAGCTCATTGGGATCTGAAGAGGACGGAAACAGTGGTCGGGAGTTAAGGATCGCCTCGATCTGTGTGAGCACAGTGTAATACTCCTCAAACGTCAGCGAAGCATCACGAAGAACTTTTTTAAGGTGTGTTTTGGTACTCTTTACTCCAGCTTCCCACAACCCCCCAAAATTGGGCGCCCTGGGTGGAATAAAAGTCCATTTTATCTCCCGAACCTGACAGAACTCATTCAACTGTCCATGCAGTTGATCACTTTTGAACAACTGGAACAAATCGTGCAGATCAGATTTGGCTCCTACAAAATTTGTCCCGTTGTCCGAGAACAGTTCCTCGATGAGACCTCGTCGAGCAACAAAACGATGAAGTGCTGCAACAAAGGATGAAGCAGACAAATCCGATACCAATTCCAAGTGTATGTCCTTGGTGGTCATACAAATAAAAAGACAAATGTAAGCCTTCACTAGAACAGGTTTCATACTGCCTTGGCGAATGAAAACTGGCCCTGCGAAATCAACTCCTGATTTCGAGAAAGGTGTAGCTGGAACGACTCTAACCTCAGGTAGATCGCCCATAGATGGCTGAAGCAACCTCGGATTGGATCGGAAACATGTAACGCAAGACCGGATGATTTTCCTGACAACAGAACGAGCATTCAGAAGCCAGAATCTCTGGCGGACCAACGAAATGAGACCAGACGGACCAATGTGCAACATTTCGCAGTGCATTGCTCTTAGCAACGATTCGACAATTGGGTTTTTGTCAGGGAGTACGGCTTGGTGCTTTGAACCATATGGCAAACATGAATGCTTCAGTCTTCCACCCACTCTCAACACACCATCATTCATAATAACATTCAGACTACTGAGTCGACGCAAAGATTCAAGCCGACGAATTTCGTCAGAAAATGCGACTCCTTGAATATACTTAACAATCAAATTCAATGACTCTTTCAACTCTCGCACAGTTAGGTATTCCGAAGTGATGCGTTCCGATTTGGGAGACCTTGCATTCACAACAAATCTCCTGACATATCCAATCACTCGCTGAAGCTTTCGGAATGAACTAAAGGCAGTCATAACTGGAAGGGTTTCAGGAACAAGAACGGCAGTAGACGCGGTTACTGGTTTCAATTCCGGTAGTTTATCATCGGGAAGAGGATTAAGCTCATCAATCTGATAGCTATGACTTCGCAGAAACGGAGGTTCGTTCCACCAAAGTTCGTTCGAGGCAAGGAGTTGTGAGGGTTGACCACGACTGACAACATCAGCTGGGTTTTCGGACGACTTGATGTAATTCCAATTAGCATCAACAGAATGATCAACAATTTCTGCAACTCGATTGCGAACAAAAACGTCAAGTTGAGATAGAGGCTTTTTTAACCATGAAAGAACGATCTGACTATCCGACCAATAATGGATTGAGTGGAAGTTCATCTTAATTGCCGGAAGAACCTTCATGGCCAATCTGATTAGCAACAATGCAGCACACAGTTCGGATCGGGGAATCGTCAATCCTTTGATTGGAATGACCTTCGACTTACTACAGACAAGAGATACCTTTACCCCATCATGGGTTACGGTTCGGATATAAAGACATGCTCCATACGCATAGGCAGAAGCGTCGGCAAAGCCATGAACTTCAACATAAACATCATCAGCATAAAAATCTTCAAGAACGATCTTGGCTGCAATCGGAAATTGATCACCATCATCAATAGCAAGCTGCTGAAGTGCCCTTGTGGCTAAGAATGGCGCAGAAGATGTACCATAGGTTACTGTCGTTAATTCCAAAACTTGTAAGGGATCATTTGGATTTTCTCTCCAGAAAATTCGAAGCAAAGAAGTGTGGATTCTGGCAAATGCTATTTGCCGGTACATTTTACTAACGTCAGCAGAGAAGGCGAATCGATGCTTACGAAAACGCAGGTTGATCGTTAAGATATCATCTTGGACCACTGGTCCGATCATCAAAGCATCATTCAGGGAAGGTCCATTACCCTTCGATGAAGCATCAAACACAACTCTGAGCTTCGTTGAAGAGCTCGTAGGCTTCAAAACCGCATGGTGAGGGACATAATACTTCAAAAGCTTTGGAGGATCTTGAGACTCATCAATCTGAATACAGTGACCGAGGGATTTGTACTCATTGATGAACTCTGCATATTGTTTTTTCAGCTCAGGGTTTTTCAGGAACCGTTGTTCCAGCATGAAGAATCGACGAAGAGCAATCGAACGATTGTCTTCTACCCGATGAATAGAATCTTTCAGGGGCAATTGAACAATGTAACGACCATTCTGGTCGCGATGGGTTGTGGAGGAGAAAATTTCTTCGCACAACTGTTCTTCATTGGTGAGAGGATTACATGAATCCACGGATTCAATCGACCAAAACCTTTCCATAGAATCAGCAAGACTTTGCAGACCCACAGAGTAACAATGTTGTGCAACATGAGACTCTTCGATAGAACCAGCAACAACCCATCCAAGCCGAGTTTCTTGGAGGATTGGAAGTTCATCAGCCATCTTGACTTGACCTGGCAGCAATAATTTGAAAAACAACTGAATTCCAATCAGCAAGTCAATTTCACCAGGAATATGAAATTCAGGATCTGCAAGTGGAAGATTCGGAGGGATGTTCCACTTCCTTATATCAAATGGAACAGATGGCATAGGGCCAGTAACTTTGTCAGCAACAAGACACTCAAGTTGCGCAGCATAGTTAGAATTACAAGAACGTATCTCAATTCTAACCATCTCAGATAGCGTTGAACGCTGACCATTTGCTCCGACTACCTCAACGTTAGTAGAGAAACGGGGTAGATTCAAAGACTTAACCAGACTACGAGAAGTAAGGTGAGCCTGGGAACCACAATCCAAAAATGCTCGACAGTATTTCAGATTTCCATCCGAATCCTTAATCTGAACCCTAGGCGTCATCAACAAACTATGACTCAGACGTGGGGGTTGCTTCAGTGAACGCGAGACTGCACTATTGAACTGGGATTCCTTAGGAACAGATTGATATTGCACATTTGGGACATTCGATTTCAAGACAGACTGCGAAGCATCAGGAAAAGGTTGAGACTTCGAAATTGACTGTGAAACCTCAAAAACAGACTGGGATTCAGCGTTCGAGACATTGGATTTCGAGGTAGACTGGAAAACCGGTTTATCACTATGCAGAAGGGTATGGTGTCTACCCTTGCATTTAGAACACGTATATGACGATGTACACGAATTACTTAAATGACCCACTTTCAAACAATTAAAACAAGCTTTGATCTCTCTTACCTTGGCTTGGCGTTGCACGACGGTCATCGCTCGGAAGATCTCGCACTTGAAGTTCGGGTGGGCTCCAGTTCCACACACGTCACAGGACTCCTTTCCGGTGACAGCAAAAGCTTTGGTAGAGATGCTCTTCACTTGATTCTTGCTTGGTACAGATGGCTTCGTAACGGGCGGCTTCACGATCGCATCCTCGCACCGCTCCAGGATTGCGCAGCGCTTCTTTAGGAACTCCATCGTGTCCTTGTACGTGGGAATTTGCTTGTGGGGAACGGTTGATTCCCATTCCATCCGGGTTTTGGCATCCAGAGCTGTTGCCAAGAGGTTGACAACGAAACGCTCCGACATACCGTTCATCACTTCCTCCATGAGCTTCAATCCATCGATGTGTCGGGATACTTCGTCGACTAATTCCCGAAGATCCTTGGCACTTGTTCGGTTCATTTTCTTCAGGCTAAGCAGCCCCAGGATGTGTGTGTCTACGATGAGCCGCTTGTTTTCAAAACGTTCTTCCAGCAGCTCCCATGCTCCGGCATAATTATTCTCGTTCAAGGTGCAGACGTCGATGATTCCAGCGGCATTACCAAGCAACGCTTTATCAAGGTGGTAAAGTTTGATGGCGTCGGAATCGGTGGATGTTCTCATGACGTCGAGAAACATGGCCTTGAAACGTGGCCAGTTCTCGGGTTTCCCATCGAAGGTGGGAATGGGAGCCTTGAGTGGTGGCTGCTGTACGATGATGCGAGGAATCCCTTCTCGCTGGGACGATGACATCGGACGAGGTTGCGGCTCGGTCATCAACTGGATTAATGTTTCGACCAACATGCAAGCCTCGTTGTGTTGGTCTTCGAATAGGATGTACGTTTCATCCTGGTCCACTAGTTTTTCGGCGGGAGTCAAAGCGACGATTTGCCGATGAATATCACAATACTCCTGGTAGTGCGTTTCCAAATTGCGTGTGAAGACTTTCAGCTGCACCATACTCAATTGCCTTGCTCCAGCTCCAGATGCTTCTTCAACGGCCTTCCGGATCCTCGTCACTTTGGCCTTCGCTTGCCCACGAAGGTGAACAAGAGTCTTCACTTCAGCCATCTTCTCCTTTTCGTTCTTCACAGGTGTGTGTTGAATTGGCATCAATCACAGCGATCACCTGCACAACGGTAGGCAGGAACGGACAGGAATAAACACGTTCCACCACTTGCACACGACGTAAGACGTTCGCGTACGTTTTGTTTTGCACACGCGACGACGAACAGGTTCGATTTCACTCGCGACTGTACTTTCGAAGAAACTTGCGGTTTTCCTTTTAGCCAAGCCACAAGAAAATTCTAAAACAAAACTCTGCGAGCTTTTCGTGAGGTAGCAGAAAATCCGATCGGCTGATCACAGCGACAAAAGGCAGGAACTTTTCGACAATCGTCAGATTGTTGAAACGCTGTTGCGGTTGCAACAGAAACAGATGGGATCACACGGATCCGGCTCGAAGGACCAAAAATGTCCGATCACGGACACTGGAGATGGTGTGGCAATCCTCGGCTCGGAGGATTCCAGCTGATTTGGCCAATTCCCCCTGTGGGAATGCCAACAGGAACACAACGAAAAGCTCGACTGAAATCCAACTCAACTCATAGCCCTGAAAAGGACTGTTTTGGCTTCGGCTTGTCCAAAGAGGAAAAACGAGAATGAATTAAAACTTTCAACGGCGCTATATTTCGGTGTTTGCTTTACAAAGCTTGTGGACTGTATGATCGCGACGCGCAAAATGCGTTGCTTTAAATGTGTTTGGCTTTCTTCTTCTTGATGTTGCATTCATTCATTTCTCCTTCATTCATAACCAATCAGCACTCGCTGCACGCTCGTTGGTTTGTGGTCGGTCGGTCGCTCGTCGCTCGGTCGGTGCTGCTGCTTGCATGCTCGTGCCAAGCCAGCGGCAGCGTAAGGAAATGATCAAAGCTTGTTTTCAGGGTCTTGATACAAATTACACATGTAGCACATTAGGGTTAGTTTCGGAAACCGATTACCCGCGGTCGCCTCGGGGTTAGTAGAGTTTTAAAGGATTGGGTAAGTGGTTAGGACGATTACACAAAACAACTACTACTACTACTTCTACAACACATTACGTTCGCTTCAATCGCGAACAAATTTGATCTCATCACTCTAATTTTCATGGTTTGAGCATTAAAAATTGAAATTGACTTTTTCTCCCGTACAAGAATTTAATTGTAATTGTAATTGTTCAGTGCATAGGCTGTGCCTTCCGCTAAGAAAGCTTATCTAGGGACCAACTCCCTAGTCTATACACCTACTGTCCTTCCCGTTGCACTCGTCAGCTCGTGCGATACTCTAGACACACATGGGTGGTCGTATCCGGGTCCTCCCCTGGGTAGGCTCGTGTCCGTCCAGGTTCTGGTACATTAACTTATCTATATGCATATAATTATACTTTTAAAACTCACCTTTTGATTATAATGACGAAAATGCTGAAACTAATTAATTAATCATTAGCTGCTAACGGTTACTAATAAATGGGTACGATAAATCACTCATCAATGAGAATTGCCACTCCCACTGAAAAATGGGCAAAACCTTAATCATAAATGGATATTCGATTCCTACCGTGTATTTAAAGTAAAGTTAGGATCTTATCAAGCAAGCACACACCTTTTACGATTCTTATCCTACTTACGGTTTCCTGTACATACGACTTTTCCTAGATACAAGCTTCGTCCAGTATACATTGGCTGTTTCCAACCGGCATGATCCTTTCTGTCTGCTTCCTCTTGCCGGTGCAAGTTTAATTCTTCTTTTCTTGTTCCAATTTTCTCGCTACTTTTCTCCTATTGAACTTCTGGTCGTGTTCCCATTTGTCCTCAGGCAGTTAATATTACTACATGTTAGGAAGAAAGAAAGAAATAGAACAAGTTAAGTGTGAGCCGCATGCATTGGTTACTTATTTGGGTCATGGTGTTGTCTATTTGCCTCTATTCGCTCTCATATAGCAACGTTTAACTCACCCCCTTCCCTCACACTATTATGGTCGGAAAAGAGAACCCATATTTAGTAATCTATCGCGAACTGCGATGCAGAAGATATTAATAGCAAACTAATCTGGAACTGGTCTAAGACATATAACTCAGTGAGTATTGACACATCACACTGTTGTGAATGAGCACGGACGCGAGATTTACTAGAGTATTAAATGCAAAACGCAAATTCAAAATAAAACTTGACAAGACATCGTCAATCCACTCTTATTCTTGAGCAGGGTCTGACGATGTGAATCTGATTTTGATCAGTGAACGGGCCCCATCTGGTACATTTTCTCACTATGAACCTGTCATTTCCAGCCTAACTGAACTATTTAATAAATGGAAACCATAACATGGGTTACGCTTCCCCTAAGCGGGCCCTCCGCATCCTATCTTTGTCTTATCTCAAATGCCAATGGTTTGAATGCATCAATATATACATTGGAAATGACGTTCAATCAAATAAACCCATACCCCACTCACATGGCCAGGCTTCAGAATCGTCCAGTGGGCAGTGTAATATGACTTGTGATATCTTCCTTGACATCAACAATCTTGTTTGACGGTTCAATCTCGTCTCTTTATTCCTTTGCATTTCAGTTTACATGTCACTTAAATTCTACACATTTACATTTCTCTACACTTAGGTAGGAGGTGCCTGGAGTTGCTTCTAATCTTTGCTTAACCAATAAGGAATCGATTTGTCAAAGAGAAATCGACGCTAAAGCCAAACTTTATTGATTGGGTAGAAGTGTCCTGTGTGGGAACTTTGTGTTATGATAGAGAAAGAGTCGTATTACGTTTGGTCTTGTTTTTTTTTGAAGTGGCAATAACATAGGTCGTTGTTCTACGTTTCCCACGTTACATGAGAAAAAGTGTTTGCAATAATTTAGCTTGGAGTGGAGGTTTATACTTGTACAACAAAGTCATCAATTATAAACCTTCACGAAGTTAATGGTCAGAAGTATGGGAACATACGATTCAAAAATGAAGGCTTGGTTAATATTTGTAGCATGCATGTTTCGTGTCATTTGCGCTCAACCTAATTTCAAGTCATTGGATATGCTACAACCAAATATGCTACAGCAGTGCGCTCTACACTCCAAGTTCCCTTTCTTTCAAATTCACCCCAAATTTGATATTTTACCCCTTTGAGTGTTGATTAATCACAATGAAACATTGTGACAGAGCACGGACTTGAGGTTACTAGAGTATTAAATAATCTAGGTCCTATTTAGGATTATATCTGAAAAATCCAAATCTGGCCAACGCCCACCAACTTTTTCTCCCGTACACAGAAAAAAAAGTTGTTGAATATTACATCCAAAATGCTGCAACCAGGTCAATCAATCGGTTGTGTAATATAACGTTGTACGATGTACATCGATTTTGCGAACAAAATTACATCCATTGATTACATCATTATTTCATACATCAGCTTGAATTACATTGATCGATATTACATTTTTTTTTTTTTTGCTGTGTACAAGAATTTAACAATAAATTTTAATGTACTCGAAATTCAACAGCAAAAATCATTGTAATATCATTGTTTTATAATAATTTTTTTTCGGGAGTGGTTTCAGAAATCTTTGACCGAGTCTTTAACTTGATACCGTGGACTAGAGTCGGTGTATAATGAGTCACGCCAAGAGTGAAGCCAAGTCTACCTATTGAACTGTCAAAACGGCTACCTATCGTGCAAAGTAAATAAACATTACAATGCTATGAAAGGTTCACGAAAGGTATTGCAATAAAATATAAAATATAATCGAAGAAATGAGCATAAACACGCAATGAGCGTTAAATTGTCTAGGGATACGCTCGGTAATGATTAGTAATGAGAATTTCTACTATTTTTTGTTAAGATAATTTGACAAAATCACTGATATAATGATTTACTACAGCCGCAATATTTTTTCTCTCGCTAGAAGTCATTTGAAGTTGTTGTAAAAGTCCTCTGTTGCCAAGTGAAAAGAATGGGAATCTTTCGAAAACCGTGATGCGAGTTCAACTGTTTTTCTCTTGGCGTGACTCATTATACACCGACTCTACCGTGGACCTCCGATAATCTGAGTACTATTTATGAATGTTTCCGTGTACATGTCGCAGGTCGCAGCCCTTCAGAATCGCACGCATCATCTCGCTCGCACGCCGCATAACACTGTTGCACCGATTTTAATGTGCAACATTTTTATGAACGATTGTTTTTGACACGGAAAGCTCCATTTTGCTACCACCCAGGTATCATTAGTGTTTTTCTTGAGCGTTGAAAAATTCGCATTCACTTTCAGTGCTGTGGTTGAAAATCCGGATTTTTACTTGGTAAACATGAGCCAAATGCAACCGCCGCCGTCCGATGAAGGCAGCTGTCTGACGTGTAGCAGAAAGCCGTTGAATTTCTACCCGATTCAGACCGAAGAGGATCGAAAGCTGGACATTTGCAGGGTACTGTGTCAACATTTCTGGTTCCAGGTAAGTCCCGTATACTTCGCTTGGGTGACCGAATTCTTACATTCCACCAATTTCGCAATGTACAGGAAGATGAGCTTCGAAGTGATATTATTTGCAAAGTCTGCTGGGAGAAGGTCAGCGAGTTCCATGAATTTTACACAGAAGTGGAAAAGCTACACAATCATCGAGACCCTATACCGCTTCCGGTTTTCATCAAGGAGGAGGATGTTTGTCCGAACCAAATCGAACAGCAGATGAATTTTGCAGAAGAAAACTCAAAACCACCAGCAGTTCCAGTGATCAAGATGGAACCACCGTCAGAACTGATCGACGAAGGTTCTGAAAAGCAGGACGAAACCATTGACGATGATTTCTCCGATGACAATCAATCCGAGTATGAACCGGAGGAAGTGGCTCCTGAGCCACGTAAGAAGCGGAAATATACGCGACGAGCACCTGGGGAAAAGAGCGTCAAGAAAGAGAAGAAAGATACCTATCCGTACACACCCAAGACACCGGAAGAACGGGAAGTGGAAGATGCTTTCATCAAGCAGCACACGCGCTACGTTTGCGAAGACTGTAACGTCGATTTTGATCAGTTTCACATCTTCCAGCGTCACTGCATGCACACGCATAACAAAGAAGGTTATATCACGTGCTGCGGCATAAAGCACCGGAAGCGATCGGTACTTTTCCAACACGTGCAGCACGTTTTGAATCCTGAAGCGTTCAAGTGCGAGATTTGCGGTAAGACCTACAAGAATCGATTCGGGTACAATCGGCACAAAAAGGAGAGCCACGCTACGGAGGAAGAGCGCGCTTTCAAGTGCCACCGGTGTCCGAAGAGTTTCGTCAAGGAAGGTGCCCTGAAACGGCACCTGGCAGATCACGAAACACTTGACAAGGGAACGGCCAAGTGCGAAACCTGCGGCAAGTGTTTCAGCAATATTAATATACTGAAGAATCATGTCAAGTATCGTCACGTGAAGCAGATGGAGTACATCTGCGATGTGTGCTCGAAAGGATTCTACATGCGATCGACGTTTTTGACTCATCGAAAGACGCATGAAGTTTCGGCGGAACAGCTTCGCAAGCAATGTCCGCATTGTTTCAAGTGGTGCAAGAATCACGATTATTGGCGCGTCCATGTGCGACGGCACAAGAATGAAGGAGAGCTGAGCTGCGACGTTTGCGGTCATGTGTCGCCGAATTTGATGGCACTGAAGGGACACAAGGCGCGGATGCACTCCGGTCCAAGGGTTTTTCCGTGCAGCTTCTGTGGAAAAGAATACGCCAGGGCGATCACGCTGAAAGAGCACGTGGCGGCCGCCCATACCGGAGACGTCCTGTATCAGTGTCCGCATTGTGTGAAGACGTTTAACTCCAGCGCCAATATGCACTCCCACAGGAAGAAGATGCACCCGAAGGAGTGGCTGGAACAACGGCTGGCAAAGTACGGCAGTCGGGAAGGCGTCGGCGGTGGAATGGCCCTGCCGCCGGTAGGTGTACTGCCGACCGTGACCGGTCTGAACTTAACGGGTGAGGTTCAGCAAAATACGTTCGAATAGCAGGATAGCCGCGTATATGGATTCGCGGTAAACTGTCTTAGATATTGATACCTAATAAGATTTCAAACGCAGTGACCAGAAGGGGAGCTCCTTTGTTCTTCCGAAAGCCTTTAGTTTATGGTTTTTTTAGCGAGGAAGCCTTCGGGAACAGATGACATAGCGGTGCCAATAAGCTGGCGATGTTTCTCTAGATTCTAGAAGCGTTCCGTATGGTACAGACCGCCATGAATGACCATAGAAAATACCATTAAATTTCTGTTCAAAGCACACTACTGACATTGTTTATTGTTTATTGAAAAATTCAACTGACAAATACTGTCTAAATGAATAAAACTTAAACTAAATAGTTACGGTCAACGGTACGGAAAAGGCCAAGTAGCCGATGACGAAACACGTCAGCTGATACATTGAAGTCGAACATATAAAAAAAAGTTGTTGAATTGTCGGCTGATTGCTCGAATTGGCTAGTGTTGTGTATAATTCCGGCTCCGTGGTTCCAAAAACAGAAAGTCGCGTTGACGAAGAGACCTCTCATATTTAGCTGTGACAGCAGTGTTCGACAGTCAATGTCACCCGTAAGCAGCTTTCCAGCGAACATAGCTTGAGCGACCGTCCGTCTCACCTCTAATGGCTCGATTCCC
Source organism: Ochlerotatus camptorhynchus (assembly GCF_037179485.1). NCBI lineage: Eukaryota > Metazoa > Arthropoda > Insecta > Diptera > Culicidae > Ochlerotatus > Ochlerotatus camptorhynchus. Next base: position 2,421,488 of record NW_027040801.1, on the reverse strand, counting down.
AGGAGACGGCAACGCTCCTCGTACGGTGGCAAGTTCGTTGGGTCACGCCAGTTGAGGAAACGAAGAGCATATCTCACAAACTTGCGTTGAACGGATTCAATTCTAGTGATCCAGCTAGCATGGAAAGTGCACCAAACAACTGAACTTGACTCCAATAAGGATCGCACAAGCGAGCAGTAAAGTGACCTGAGACATAGCGGGTCACGAAACTCGTCGGCAATTTTGAAAATAAAGCCCAATTGTCGATTAGCTCTGGAGATGATGTCATTGTAGTGGATTCTGAAAGTGAGTCTGCAGTCCAAGGTAACGCCGAGATCCTTTATGTGCTCTACACGAGCAAGACAGCGTCCGTAGAGAACATAGTCAAACATGATTGGTTCAATTTTTCGGTGATATGAAATAATGTTACATTTTTCTATGCTTAGACTCATCAAATTTCTTGAGCACCAGTCAGCAAAAATACCTAACATATTTTGGAGATCCCAGCAGTCCGAGAGGCTTTTAATAATTTTGTAGATTTTCGTATCGTCTGCATAGAAAACGCGGCATCCTGATGGTATCAGCAAGGCGACATCGTTTAAAAAGATCGAAAATAGTAGCGGTCCTAGGTTACTGACTTGCGGGACTCCCGAGTTGTTTGAGAAAACATCCGATTCCGAAGCGCCAATCTTGACATGTACATAGCGATTCACCAAGTAAGATCTGAACCAATCCACAGCAGTTGACGAGATGCCAAGTATCTCCAGCTTGGCCAGCAGGATATTATGGTCCACCGTGTCAAATGCAGCTTTTAGATCCATATACGCAGTATCGACTTGCCATCCTGAATCCATGCATCGCAGACAGTTAGAAGTAAACTGCACCAGGTTCGTGGACACGGAGCGCTTTGGGTAGAAACCGTGTTGTTCTGTATCGATATAATTTTTGCAGCGTGCGAACAGAGCACCATTTATGATAATCTCGAACAGTTTTCAGCAGGCATACAGGGAGGTGATTCCACGATAATTTATGACATTCCGTTTATCTCCTTTTTTGTGCACTGGGAACAGATAAGAAAGTTTCCAGCGGCAGGGGAACTCACATTGCTGTGCCGAGAGATTGAATAGCCTCGCAAGTGGAAGGCAGAGATTGGCTACACAACGTTTTAGAACTGATGACGGAATGCCGTCAGGTCTGAAGGCGAACGATAGCTTCATTCTGCGTGTTGCGGCTATCACCATGTCTTCTGAAATGCGCGGAATAACGAAACTAAACACATCACGTGGCATCCCAACAGCAGCATCCAGCACTTGTGTTGGCGAAGCGGAGAAATCGTTGAACACTTGCTTGAAATGACGAGCAAACAAGTCGCATTTTTCTCTTTCACTATTAGCCGAGTCATTCCCGAGAAACATGGAACAAGGCAATCCGGATTCCTTCCGTTTTGAGTTGACAAACGACCAAAAACTTTTCGGATTCGTGCGAAGGTTCGCTTCCGTGCGTCTCACGTGTCGATTATAGAAAAAACGATTGTAATTTCGATAACTACGACTCGCAAAATTGAACAGTCGTTTGTAGTACGGCGAGCGAGAGTTACAATACTTTCGGAGGGCGGCAGAGCGTTGACGTTTTAGCACGCGTAGGCGTGGGTTAGACCATGCAGGCTTTAGCGGAGGTCGTCGAGCTGTCCCCGTATTCGCGGAAAATTTTTTATCTAAGCCAATTAAGCTATACAAATCTCTGGTCACGTCTTTCTTCGGAAGGGAAGTAAAGCCGTTGGTCCCGGCCCATGTGTGTTTGAATGGGTGCGATTAAAGAGCCTGAATTTATAAAGAGACGACATATTATCCATTTGACAGGTTTTCTGCTCGATTGGAATGACTTTGTCAGATAATAGATTGTTCCAATTTTGACATGTCGTATCTTTATAAATTCAGGTTCTTTAGGTGCGATATCCTACGCAGGTGTGGAAGCTGACTTCCTGCATCGATTGTCGTCAATGGATGGCAATCGATGTCCGTCGGTGATTGGCACTAGATTGCGGAACAGAGATCGACGTTAAATAAAGGAAAGAAGAATAAGGCCCAACTGGAATTTGTCCGTCGCTTAGGCTATATTCTCGTACAAAACAAAAGGCCTTTTCTTTCGCCTCTGGCTGTTTCCTCTACCGAAATTCCTCCCGACCGGACTTCTAAGAGAATTTTATAGACAAAATGCATAGGGTTTTTGGTAGGATTCTAAAAGATGAACCATGCAGGACTCTTAAGAAAAATCCACAAGACTTACATGGGAACTGCATTAGATTTCTAGCGCAAGCATTTCTAAGAGAACTGAGAACGTCTTCTAGGGGAAATCTAATCAGAACATCTACACTAAGTCTATCGTGAAAATCGTCCTGAAGTCCTGAAGACTCTCTATCGAAGTCCTACGAACTTCCTTCCTAAAGCCTAGTGGACTTCGTCTAGATCTTCCATTGTCACTCTTCCTATAATGTGATTTCCTCCTGTGAACTTCTTCCAAATCATGTAGATTTTCTAAAGATTTTTCTGTTGACTTCCTCCACTGCTTCTTAAGGACTTCCTCCAGATCTTCAAATGGGTTTCTTCCAGATCTGCTTGTGAAATTGCTTCGAGCTTTCTCCAAATCTTACTACGGTTTTCCTCTAGATCTTACGGTGGGTTTCTCCCAGATCTTCCTATGGGTATCTTCAGGGACTTTACTTCATGTCGACCCTCTAGTTCTTCCTGTGAACTTCCTCCAAATATTCCTGTAGATTTCCTCCAGATCTTCCTGTGCACTTCCTTCAAATATTTCTGTGGATTTTCTCCAAATATTCTTGTGAATTTCCTCCAGATCTTTCTGTGAACTTTTTTTTCAGATCTTCACGTGGTCTCCTTGTGGACTTCCTCCAAATTTTCTAGTGATTTTTTTCACACCTTCCAATGGTCTTCTTCCAGATCTTCCTGTGGACTTTCTCCATTTATTCATGTGGACTTCCCCCAGATCTTCTGTAGACTTCCTCCAAATATTCCTGCCGAAAACAACAATTTCAAAGCTTTCCTGGGGTTATTATGGAGATTACACAAATCAAACGACCACTGCAAACCGAGTTAAACCATAGAGGTAACTCTAAGGCAAGAAGGTCCCGAAGAAACGTGTTCAACTTTTTGGCTCAGCTCTGGTACTTTCTTCGGTCCCAAGCTAATCGATGCATCCCTCGAAACATAGGAAAATCCACGAGCCCCTCATTTTATCTGTCAAACTTTCATAGCGAATCAAAACATCGTGTAGTACTAGAATTTTGACTGCAATGGGATACGTCAATCGATTTGCTTGGGACCAATAGGCTAGTCAAGCAGTGAGCCAATTTAAAATCGTTAGTTTCCACCTGTTGGTTAAACGCTTGCCTTTATATAGGTACAACATGGCCAATGAGAATAACTCAGAGCGAAAGTCACTTCTACTCAGTTGTGTGATAAATTTGTAAAAACTCCAGGTACACAGCGCTGAGTTCCTGTAGTTTTTAGACATTGCTGAGATGTCTGAGATGCTGAGATCTCAGTAACACTTATAGCCGAGCACTCAGCTGTGCGAGATTCGGCAAATAAATCTAAGTGTGTAGAAGGTCGCCAATTCTATTGTTTCCTAGATAGACTTCAGCTTGAATGTACCTAACCTGAATAACACTCAGCCGGTTAATTATTATTACATTGACGAACTACGACTTCTGGAAAGACGGTGAGTATACCTAGGAACAAGACGTAAAATGGCCAATTTCAGAACTAGCGGATTCTTCAAAACATCGACCCTACAAACAATGCTTTTCCAAATACAATGACAGAAATTTATGCATACCTTATACCGCGACCTACCTTGATCCATATCCTCACTCCGTTTGTTCCGTTACACCCAGCTGAGCTTGCTGCCTAGCGGCTTTCTTCTTCAACTTGTCCTCGAGCCACTGCTGAGGATGCATCTTCTTCCGATGGGCCGCACGGTTGGCATTCGAGTTGAAAGTCCGCTCACAGAAGTCGCAACTGTACAGCACCTCGCCCGTATGCGATGCCATATGTTCCTGAAATGATCCACAGTGAACCGGATGCTTAACCTAAAACAAACAATACCACCCAACCTACCTTCAACGTGATATCCCGTTTGAATCCTTTTCCGCAAACCGAACAAACGAAATCCCCGTTCTCGTGCTGCCTCATGTGGTACTGATAGGCTATCACGTTCTTGCACACCTGACCGCAGAGTTCGCACGTTTTCGTCCCGGAATGCAAGCGTATGTGGTGGGATAGCTTGGGTGTCATTGTGCCACATACTGGGCATTGTACCGGCGGCCTCCGTGGTTTCACCCGCTTAGAAGGCTCGTCATGCGTTTGCAGATGGGATCGATAGGACGAGTAGATGTGGAACGTCTTGGCACATATGTGGCACACGTAGTTCAGCTCTTTGGTGTGAACCGAGCGATGATGTTGCTTCATTACCGCCTCACATATGAACCGCTTGTCGCAGATCTCGCATTGCCAGCTTCGGTTGTGATACCGTTCGTGAGTGTTTAGGAATTTCTTGTGCGAAAACATCTTCGGACACATGCTGCATTTGAGCGTTTTTGCCTCCACCGGCGTGTGGTTACTGTCCATGTGTCTCTTCAACGATTCTGTGTGCGGGAGATTCTTGTGGCAGACCTTACACTGAAACGTGGTCGGATCCAGATGGAAAAGCACATGGTCGACGAGACGTGGCTTTTTGTTGAACTTCTGACCGCAGCATAATACGTACGAAAGCTTCTTATGCTCTGCCATCGAGTGCTTTTGCAGAATTACGAACGTATCGAACTTCTTCTGACACGAATCGCATTCCAGGTTGACATTTTCGGCAATCATCTTTTCGTTATTTATATCGCGCTTGGTTCGGTTCGCATGGTGACGCTTCCTTGGTTTACCGTCGTCTTTTGGATCCGTTTCTGCGTGATTCTTTTCGTGTAGTGACAGTGCACTTCGAGTCGTAAACTTTCTCGGGCAAACCTTACAGTGATACTTCTTCTCTTCCTCCGGTGTATGGACCTTTTGAAAGTGCTTCCTCAATGCTTCTTTGTTGGGACACTGTTTTGAACAGTGTGAACATTTGAAGGAATCTGGATTCAGGTGGAACTGAACATGTCCATTCAGTCGGTAGGCGTTGATGAACTTTCGCTCGCAACAAAACACATGAGCCCGCGTTTCGTGTTCCATCAAGGAATGCCTCTGGAGATCTTCGAACGTTTCGCTCTTCTCCGAACAAACGGTACATTCCAGTTTGATATTTGCCGTTATGAACTGTTGAATCTCCTCCATGTCGCATTTTTTCAACTTTTGACGCTTGGGTTTGAAATCAGAATCATTATCATCGTCATCTGAAGAGATGTTTTCGCCGGAGTCGCCTTCGTCATCATCGTCGTCGTTATCGTTATCGTTATCGTCACTCTGATCGTCGGCTATTTTCTCATTCCCGGCTCCATCTTTGATTTCACTGGTATCCAGATGATCGGGTTCGTCCAGTTCCGGGGTGAACTGATTTAGACTTACTTCCTGCTTTATCTCCAGTAGATGTATCGGAGGGTACGTCTGTTGAGCGTGTAGCTGCTCGACTTCGCAGTAGAATCGGTTGAATTCGGCAATTTTATGCCAACATGGCTGACAAATAATACTTTTGAGGCATTGATCTTCCTATGAGAAAATGGCCGTATTGTTTAATGTTAAGAAATGCAACCGAGCAATGTGTCACTACTTACACCGAACCAAAAATGTTTGCTCAGGGCATTCTGCACATCTTGGCTGTCGCTAATTGTGAGAGATGGTTCATCCCATCCGATGGATTTGATGCAGGTTATGCAGGCACTGGTCGCCATCTGGGGAAGATTAAAACATTCGATAAGATAAAACTAGTTTCCTACGCATTCAAGTCTTCGGGCAGAATCGCTACATCCACATTATTGAACTACCAACGAAACATCACCAGTAACATATTGACATTAATAATTGCCTTGACCCAGCCAAGTCCAATTCAACGCTCTTGGAGCACTACACTCAGCCCGACCGTGAAGGTTTGTTCCACGAGATGCTCTTCGGACGGCACTTCCGGCTGCAGACCAATCATTACCCATTCTACTTTGCATTTTCGAGTCCAAGAAAGGAATTCCAGTCTATGCACTGCAAACCGCCTTCAACGATCTCAACTACTTGCTGCTCTCTACGATTACAACATCGACTACGTGTCAACCGAGAAGGTCGGCAACGCAGACCTGCTCTAGCGGTTGATCGTCCACGTTTTTATTAACCTGATGTATCGAACATTTCCAAATGCCATTCCCGGGGTATCGCGGTACGCAACAGTTTCTGCTGGACATTATGTGTACACGCAGAAAAATGGATTTTTGTTTCAGGGCCTAATGTATTTTGTTATTGATTCAAACATATTGTATCACTATTTCAACAAAACATATTTTTGAATCAACAAAATGGTTTTTAGAATCAACAAACAGATTATTGACTCTACAACCGGTTTGTTGATTCAAAAATATTTTTCTTTGAATTAACCTAATAATATATTTGAAACAATATCAAAAATACATTAGGCCCTGAGTCAAAAATATATCCATTTGAATTTAAAAACCATTTCTCTGCGTGTAGGATACAGTTTCCTTCTGCTTGCGATTTTCACAATTTTTAATGGACTTGGAATCTTCTTCTTCTTCTTCGCGTTTCAAGTTTATTGCTTATCGCATATTCGCTTATTGCATGCTCTCAACTTAGTGTTCTAGATGCACTTCCACAGTTATTAATCGAGAGCTTTCGATGCCGGTACCATATTTTTGCATTAGTATAATTGTGTTGCAAGTACAATCATACTCTATTGCCCGGGAATCGAACCCAGCCACCTCCAGCATGGTCTTACTTTGTAGCTGCGCCTTTACCGACTGTGCTAAGGGAGGTCTCAAACATGGACTTGGATTCAGGAAACTTCGTAGAAAATCAACGAAATTCTTAAAAGTTTAGGGAACTTCGTTTAAGTTAGTTCAACGAACTTTGAAGAAGTTACGTAGCAATTCGAGAAAACTCGTAAAATGACCAGTGCTGGGAATTTTGTTCTATTTCAGGAAACTTTTAAGACGTTCGGTAAACTTGGTTGACGCTCAGCAAACATCTTAGAAATTCAGGGAATATCGTAGTACTTCGGACATCTTATCAGTTTAGAGAACTTCGTAGCAGTTTGTCAGAATAGGACACTGAACTACCTGGATGTTGTGAGAACTTAGTTTAATTCCAGGAAACTGCCCAGATGTTCAGCAATATTAACATAAATGGTTCAAATCTTCCCAGAAGTTCTGACAAGTTCATATATGTTGTAAGATCTTAGTAGAATTAATACTTATGGAACTTGCTACAAGTTCAAGAAACTTCGTAGAAGCAGCGAATTTGTTTTAGAAGTTAATAAAAATTTGTAGATGTTCAGCGTATATTCTATGAGTTATAGGAAATTCGAACAAGCTCAACAAACTTGGTAGAAATTCAGTTAACTTGCTAGAAGTTTAGAAAAGTTTCCATAGCCTATGGAAAACCTTAGAGGTTCAGGGAACTTCTTGAAAGTTGACAGCATTTTCCAGAAGTTTGCGAAACAGTTCAGGGATCTTTACTGGAAGGCTGAAAACTCCCGATAAGCTCAATGGATTGGAAAGAAGTTCAGGGAGCTTCTTTTGAGTTCACGTAATTGAGATTGTATTCAAAAAACTTTGTGGAAGTACAGAAATCTTCGTAGAAGTTAAGGAATTTTCGTAAAATTTTACAGAACTTTTTTGATACACACGGATTTCCGATGACATATCAATAAAGTTCCCTGGATATTTCCATGACTTTCATTTTAAAGATCTACAACTATTCAAAATTTCAGATTTCGTTTCTCAGATTTCCATCCAGGGAGAATTTAAAAATCTGCAGCTGTTTTCAGTTCAGTATTCTGTATATTTCCAGGTGCACTGCCCGCACGGCCAAACAGGTGAAAACTGCCACCCAACACATCTCATTACGGCGCCCAACCGTAACGTCGACGGGACTCAGCTCAGGAAGTCAATGCCCACAGAGCTGAATGGCCGAGGATGAGGAGTGACTCGCTCAACTGGAAGTGGAGCCATCATCGGTGATCGTGAACGACACTTGTTTACCTTACACCAGGCGCAATCGCTAACCTTCTGGATCGCCGGACGCATTCTTGGAATCTGGAAATGCTGCCTCATTTCGTTGAACACGGTTTCCGAATTTGCGTGCCCGAACTCTTCGTGATAGAGCTGGATCAGTTTCTGGATCACGTAGTGGAATCGGGACAGAATGATCGGATGCCTTTTGTCGAAAGAACTCGCTTCGGCATTCGCAAGTCGACCGTCCATACGTAGTATGCCTTCGATATCCAACACCGGTGAACATTTGTAGATTCACAGTCGCCACTGTTCCGTCCGGATGACGCTTAAAGTTGTCCGTGAGCACGCTCATTTCGTTCGGAAAACTGTCTCACTGTGCCTACCGCCAAAGAATTGTTTCCGCCTGCTGGAGCTCATCCTGTCCGAAGCGTAATTCGCTGCCTCTTCTTTTTCGTCGGCAGTTGGCGATAAAGCGTAATACGCTGGCTGTCACCCACAACAGTTTTATCCAGCGCGAAATCGGTTCAACGTCGATCACCCTGTGGAACAGCACTACACCTCTTGTTTCCTCATCCGTCTCTCCAATCACTTGGCCACTGCTCTTGCGACCGATACAGGAACACCGGTCCGTTGAACCATTCTCTTTCACTTTGCAACGGCGTACCTTGTCCCCACTTCGTCATCACGTTTGTGATATTCATCTTGGTCGGAACCCATCTCCAATCGGCTTCCTTTGTCAGCTCTTTAATCTCATCAACCCGGAATGCAACGAATTGCATGAATCGGTGTTGGTCGGAATTGAGCCAACTGCACACGGTTCGAGAATCCGTTCAGAAGACTAATCTGATTCGAGTGCGTTCCCAGGATCGTTTGACTCATCATCGATGACCGCTCTCAAGTATGCTACGCAGCCGTATCCATGTTTGCTGGCATCGGTGAAGACGTTTCCAGCGAATCAACTTCGGTCGACCTGGTCGCAGTTGGAACCGAGGTTGGAACGCCAAATGTGTTGCATTATTATTCTCCCGTGGATGGTGAACGGCGATAGTAGCATAGTAGTCCGAGCGGATCGAAAAATCCCATCACGCGGCTTGCAACGAGCCTTTTCGTCGGTCGTTTTCCCTCGAACGGTATCATCTCTTCGCGGTGCATCATTGAGAATGCGAACTCATCCATGTCCGAATACCAAATGACTCCCAGAACTCTTTCCTTAGATGTCTCCTAGTGGCGCCCGAAGTGTACTGGAACGGCCGGCTTTTGCTCTCCCAGAGCCTGGAGAAGTTTTGGATATTAGATATTTTGCAAACAGTGACAGATAGCGGACATTAAGAACCAGTGGAGGTGCCGGGCAAAGGTGTTTATCCTTGACAAATGGCAAGTTACAAATTCGCTATTGTCGCTGTCGTAATCGCCGTCGTAGTCGTAGGCAGTACCGTTAGTATATTTAAAATTAACCACCAACCGCTGAAAATATGAATTATCGCGTATTTCTGTTGTTCATTACATGCCAAGTAAAATTCGAGAACGTAATTTCATTTGAATAGCTTGTTGGGGCCTCCCTTAGCTCAGTCGGTAAAGGTGCAGCTACAAAGCAAGACCATGCTGGAGGTGGCTGGGTTCGATTCCCGGTTCGGTCTAGGAATTTTTCGGGTTGGAAAATTTCTCGACTTCTCTGGGCATAGAAGTATGATTGGACTTGCCACACAATCATATCAATGCAAAAATGGTACAGGCATCGAAAGCTCTCAATTAATAACTGTGGAAGTGCATCTAGAACACTAAGTTGAGAGCACGCAATAAGCTAATATACCTTACCTTACCAATCAGGCTAAGGCCTTGTTGTCCTCTGCTGTCCGAAGAAGTCGTCTCCACTCTACTCGATCCATGGCCACAGTTCGCCAGCCTCGTAGTCTGCGAAGGGTCCGCAGGTCGCCTTCTACTTGGTCGATCCACCTTGCCCGCTGCGCGCCTCTTCTTCTTGTTCCTGTTGGGTCGCTTTCTAGAACCATTTTCACTGGGTCGTCGTGCGGCATTCTTACGACGTGCCCAGCCCACCGTAGTCGCCCAATTTTTGCAATGTGGACGATGGATGGTTCTCCCAGCAGCTGGTGCAATTCGTGGTTCATTCGCCTCCTCCACGTTCCGTCATCCATCTGCACTCCACCGTAGATGGTACGCAACACCTTCCGTTCGAAAACACCAAGGGCGCGTTGGTCCTCCACGAGCATAGTCCAGGTCTCGTGGCCGTAAAGGACCACCGGTCTAATCAGCGTCTTGTAGACAGTCAACTTCGTGCGGCGGCGAATTTTATTCGACCGGAGCGTCCTCCGGAGTCCAAAGTAGGCACGATTCCCTGCCATAATGCGTCTTTGAATTTCTCTGCTGGTATCATTTTCGGCGGTCACCAGTGAGCCCAAATACACGAACTCATCGACCACCTCGATTTCGTCACCGTCAATCTGAACTCGGGGTGGGAGGCTAACATTGTCTTCCCTAGAACCTCTTGCTTTCATATATTTTGTCTTTGATGCGTTGATGGCAAGTCCAATCCGTCTAGCTTCAGCCTTCAGTCTGATGTACGTTTCCGCCATCATCTCAAAGTTCCGTGCCATAATGTCAATGTCATCGGCGAAACCAAGGAGCTGGATGGACTTCCTGAATATCGTGCCACTCGTGTCTATCCCAGCTCTTCTGATCACACCTTCTAACGCGATGTTGAACAGCAGACACGAAAGTCCATCACCCTGCCGTAACCCCCTTCGAGATTCAAAGGGACTCGAGAGTGTCCCCGATACTCGAACAACGCACGTCACTCGATCCATCGTCGCCTTGACCAATCGCGTCAGTTTATCCGGAAATCCGTACTCGTGCATAATCTGCCATAGCTGATCTCGATCGATTGTGTCGTATGCGGATTTGAAATCGAATATGCAATAAGCTTGAAATGCGAAGAAGAAGAAGAAGCTTGTTCAACCAGGTCTCAAACAATCGTCACGTCGGTCATAGCTTGTTATGATTACCTGAACCATGCGTAAAGAAAAAATCGAAACATTTAACGTCGCGTGAAAATGGATCTTAATGAAGGCCTCTTTTGTAGCTTTTAGTTTAAGGATTTCAAAGATCGTCGGTTGCAGTGGCTTGCTTACTGAACAGAAAAACGCGGTCCCAGATCCTTTCATATTAAAAATGTATGGTAAGATCGCTTGTTTATCGTGTATTTTGTGAAACTTTTCATTGTCGTCGGTACCGGGTCTGAATAGTTATAAAAACTTGAGTAACGCTATAATGTGATATGAGGGGCTCGGTGGCCTTAGAACAACCGGTTTTGCTTACTGAGCAGAACATCATGAGTCTAATCTCAAGCCCATCCACATTCAAGATTCGTCAATCGTTTTATTTGTTAACATGACTACATGGTAATAACAGCAACTCGATGATTAAAAAGGAGCTCGTCTGCCTAGTGGCAAACGTTTTTGCTTACTGAGCAGAAGACCGTGGGTTCAATCCCAAGCTCCTTCGCGTTATATGATTGTTAGGACATCAATTCAGCTTATCGTTTACCAAAACGAACCATGCTGCAAACCCAACCCCCGGTCAATCATGCTCATGCTCATGCTCAGAGCCTGGAGAAATTTTGGTGCATTGGAAATCCAGTTCCGGATCGCGAAACCTGCTTTCTGGTGGACCAAGTACACCTCCTGCGCAAACTTCACAGCCTTTTCCACTGAGTAGACGCTGTCGAAGTAATCATCGACGTAGTGGTGATGCATGATGACAGCAACTGCTTTGTGATACTGAGCGGTGAATTCTTAAGCGTTGCGGTTCTTCACAAATTGAGCCGAGCAATGGGAGCTTGTCGATCCGAATGGCACCATGTTCATGACGTAGATATTTGGCGAGTCGTGAGGAGATTTCCTAAAGACGAACCGCTGCTTTTCTTTGTCCTCGGCGCGAATCTTCATTTGGTGAAACATCTCTTTCAAATCTCCACCGAACGCCATTCGCCATTCGCGAAAGGGCATGTCGGGCCCTTTCAGCATTTGCGAATTCAGAGAAACCTCTTGCATAGTCGCTACCGCATCCCACACAAGACGTACATTACCTTTTTTTTGTGGGGTTTTGCACGACGCTGATTGGGAGATACCAGACCTCGTCAAAGAAGGTCCAGCCAATTCATCCGTGGTAGACAGGTGTGCATAGCCTTTTTCCTGGTATTCGTCGATCTGTGTGCTCATATATGTGTGCTCATTCCAACAGCGTTTCCCACTGGATGCATCAGCGGAAGGTGGAACTCCTTGCAATCGCCGACGTTACAGCGGATTTTAAACTTACAATGCCCACGGTCATTGAGGCACACGTTGCATAGTTTGTCGCGAGTTACTACCTTCATCCGGTCCGCATACCGAAGCTTCCTAAAATCCGCGCGGTGCCGAAGACGGTGACATTGATTGCACGGCTTCAATCTTTTCCGGTCGGTCGAACTAGGACCTGAACGATTGGCTTCGTTGTGGCAGTACAGCGCACCCTTCTCCTTCGACTTCTTCTTCCCGGACGATGGCCCACTTTTTGACGGGTATAATGGCTTGAAATCGACATTGGCCTCACAAGTGTAATCCGTTAGCTTTTGTAACGTTGGTTCCATTATGCCTCTCCGGTAGTGAACCCATTCACGCTTTTCTCGATCGGGTAGTTTGGCAACCAGGGATTTTATCATCAGGGATACGCAGAGTTGTACGTCAATCCTTTTCTCGCTACCAGCTGGGCCTTTGTCGGCCCAATCCTCTTGCCCTTTATCGCCTTCACCCCTCTTCCAGGAATGCTTCAGATTGGCTTGAATCATCGGAATCGTCGGTTTCTTCGTGGTCTTCTAGTAGCTTCCTCACGTTCTCCTTACCCAGCTTTACGGTCACGGTTGGTTTTTGTTGTCTTTGCTGCTAGGTCCCGCTTGCATCTTGTTTCGGCCTAGTTTATTTACCTCTACGGGTTTTTTGACGGCCGAAAGCCCCGCTAACTCCTGATCAAGATCCGCCATTTGTTCCTCGAACGATTTCAGGTTCACCTTCATCCGATTGATCTACTCCATCTTCTTCTTGAGCATCTCCGTTTGCCAAGCCTTTTGGTCTTCTTCTTCCACGAGCATTTGCAGCTCCAACTGCATCTTCTTCCTTTCGAACGCACACTGTATCTTTTTTTACCTTTTTCTGCAGCTGCAGCTCTACCTCCAGCTTTTCGTATTGTCTCTTCTGACGTTCTTCTAGCGCACGCTGTTTTGCCTCCACGCTAGACGCCCCTAATGGGGTGTTTACACTTATGCTATTTCACTAGCGCTAATGAGCTATGTGGAGTGTTTACATAACTGAATGTATTACCGTTCGTTATTGCATAATGCATGGAAAAACCCCTCTTTTAACAGTCAGACGAATGAACAGATTCATCCTCTTGCGGCTTAGCAACACACGGTTCAGCAGCAGCACCATATAGGTAACTCTAAGACAAGTAGGTCCCGAAGAAACGTGCTCAACTTTTTGGCTCAGCTCTAGTACTATCTTCGGTCCCAAACTAATCGATGCACCCCTCGAGACATTGGAAAATCCACTAAAACCTCATTTTATCTGTCAAACTAGCATAATGTAAACAGTGTGGACAAAACAACCAGCCAACAGGAAGCAACACATGCAGAAAAGGACGAAAAAGGAACTTCGGATAATGAAACTTAGAACAACCGATTACAGTACTACATAATTATATTTACGTCCAACATACACGAGTTGTTGTCTGCTATTGAAAGAAATAAAACAAACATCGCTACACACTGAAAAATATCAGATCAGTATCTCGAATTCAACTACCTTACCAAGGTGTGTGTAGATAGGTGGTCAATGATATTCTCCCACACTCCTCCTCAATGATCACCGCAGAAATTCATCCGATGAGTCCAGTTTGTTCCAACATCTGTCGAAACTTGGTCGCTCCCAACGGTTTTGTTAGTGCATCAGCTATCATCATCTCTGATGGACAGAACTCCAATTTCACAACGCCTTGATTTACCAAATCCTTGATGAAATGCTGCTTTGTATCAATGTGTTTGGATCTCTTGCTTGTTCGTTCCGCCTTGATGAAACTCAAACAGCTTTGATTGTCCTCGTAGACTGTTGTGCACTGCTGAACTTGCCCAAGATCTTCCATCAATCGACGCAGCCAGATTAGCTCCTGGCACGCCTCGCTTAATGCCACATATTCCGCTTCCATAGAAGATAAACTTACACAGGATTGTTTATGACTCACCCATGCAATCGGTCCAGCTCCAAAGAAGAACATGTACCCACTTGTAGATTTCCGAGTCGCTTGGTCGCCTGCCCAGTCTGCATCTGAGTAGCCCTCGAGTATCCATCCTTTTCCAGCTCCAAATTCCAGCTTAAGGTCTTTTGTTCCCTTTAGATATCTGACTACCCGCTTCGCCGCTTTCCAATCTATTTCTGAAGGATTGCTCACTTTTCTTCCAAGAAGAGATACACTTGCTGCCACATCTGGTCTAGCATTTACCGCCACGTAAAGGAGGGCACCTACTAAACTTCGGTACAGAGTAACATCTTCAAACGGCTTGCTGTTGCTATCCGATTTGACATAGCTCGGATCCATTGGTGATTTAGAAGGGTTGCAGTCCTTGAGACCAAACTTCTCGATCAAAGCATCGATGTAACTTGTCAAGCGTAGGCTGTAGAATCCTCCATTGCAGCGCACCTCATGACCAAGAAAATGCTTCACCTTTCCAAGGTTTGTAACATCGAACTCCTTCCGAAGTGCTTCGAACACAGCATCTATAACTGCTGTTTGCGTACACGCAACTAATATGTCGTCGACGTATACAAGAAGATATACCGTCTTCGAACCATCACGTCGAACATACAAACAGGGATCTGATTCACATTGTTCAAGCTTTAGCTTCATCAACACCGCATGTAATGCACGATTCCAGCATCGTGCTGACTGCTTGAGGCCATAGATGCTCCTCCTGAGTCGGCACACCATGTTCTCCTTACCAGCAACTTCATATCCGGGGGGCTGTCGCATGTAGATCTCCTCTTCGATGGTACCGTGTAGGTACGCCGTTTTAACATCCATGTGTTGCACTACCATACGTTTCTTCCCTGCTACTGCCAGAAGCGCACGTAGAGTTTCCTGCCGCGTTACCGGAGCGAACACATCCAAGTAATCAACACCGTAGCGTTGATTGTAGCCTTGCGCCACCAGTCTTGCTTTATGCTTCACGACTTCTCCACTTTCGTTACGTTTTAGCTTGAACACCCACCGTGACCCAACCACTTTTCTTCCTTCCGGTAGATGAACCAGCTCCCAGGTTCCATTCAAGTTGTGTGATCCAATTTCCGAATCCATCGCTTCCTTCCATTTCGAAATCTCCAACGCCTTCCGGTAATCGGTTGGTTCAAATGAAGAAAACTCAGCGATACCCACAACAAAATTGTCATACCGTCTTGGTAGAACACCTCTAGTTCTCCTTTGAATACGCTGCAATGTTTGCTCCTCCTCTTGGCGATCACCTTCATCACTGAAACCTTGAAAATCTTCTTCTGACGGATCATCCGCAGAACTCCAACCTTCAAAGTCATCAGAAGAAACATCATCGTCTACAGCATTTCGACCAGTCGTCACCGGGTTGATCGGGATAACAACGGAATCATCCAACTCCTCTGACACAACCTCAGATTTCCGTTCACCCAATCGTTCCGATCCATTACCAAGCTCAATGAACATCGCATCTCTACTTATGGTCACACGATTAGTAACCAAATCGAGAAAACGATATCCCTTATGGTCCTCAGAATAGCCAACGAAAGTTAGTTTAATAGACTTCTCATCTAACTTAGATCGTTTTGCATCAGGTATGTGCACATAAGCATCACATCCAAATACACGAAGATGTTCAAAACTTGGCTTGCGTCCTGTCCAAAGTTCGAACGGTGTCTTCACTACAACCCTGGATGGTAGCCGGTTTTGCAGGTAAGTTGCCGTCAAGACAGCCTCGCCCCAATACAGTTTTCCTAATCCAGCATCTGCTAACATACAAATCGCCATTTCCTGTATTGATCGGTTCTTGCGCTCGGCGACGCCGTTTTGTTGCGGAGAATACGGCATGGTGTACTGCGCCTTTATGCCCTCAGCTTCATAAAACTCCCGCAGCTCACGGTTGACGTACTCGCCTCCGCCATCGGATCGAATGACGCGTGGCTTACGCCCGAAACAATTCTCCACCCACCGAACATACAGCTGAATCTTTCCTGAGGCTTCTGATTTATTCTTCAGCAGATACACGGTTGTGTACCGGCTGAAATCGTCAATGAGCGTCATCAGATAGCGATTTCCCGATGGTGTAGTGGTTTCCATTGGGCCACACAGATCCGTGTGAACCAACTCCAGGGGCTGTGAAGATTTCCGCTCAGTCACAGGAGGAAAAGGCTTTCGCGCAAGCTTGCCCTTCATGCAACACTCGCAGACGATGCGAGCCCCACAATCATGTAAAATGAAACCACTTACCAGCTCATCTGCTACTATTCGCCTCAGCACATCAGGGTCTCGATGGCCAATCCGACGATGCCAAGTATGCTGGCACCGCTCATGATGTTCACCGCCAACTTTCATTGAACGTTCATAAATCCGCAACCGGTATAGGTTGCTAACTTTATCTGCAACTAGCACTGATTCACCCTTTTCATTCTGGATCACACACGACGTTGCATCGAATTTCGCCGCGAATCCATTCGCAGCCAGTTGACTCACCGAAATTAAACCACCATCCAGTTCCGGCACGTACAGTACGTTTTTCAAAGTTACTTCTACCCGGTCACCACGTCCGTTCTCACCGAAAACGACGCCCTCACCGACACCGCACACTTTCGTTTTATTACCGTCGGCAAGCGTAACTCTCGAATAGTCACTAGCGTTCATTGACTTGAAAAACGATCGATCACTCGTCATATGACGCGTCGCACCACTGTCAATTACCCAACAGCCCGGCATCGCATCACCAGCCATAAAACACACGGATCCCCCAGAACCACCCGCGTTATGGGCCTGTTTTGCTTTAGGATTTCCACCTCTGTAATTATCATCCTTCCGATGCCACTGTTTCTTCTCATCTTCACAAATATTCTTCTTCGACTGCAACTTCTTGCAATGCTTTCGAAAATGACCGGGTTGTTTACAGAAATAACACACTTTTTCTCTTCTGTTTTCACCTGCATCGAGCTTCATCGCTTTCATATCGTTCGACAAAACATCACTTCTCTCCCGCCGTTGGTTGTACTCATCCAAAAGGCGAGCTTTTACCAGCACAACTGTCCAATCAGCATCTGCCCGGCACTGTAAACTTTGCACCAAGCTTCGATACGACGGAGGAACACTACGGAAAATCATTGCTATCTGCAACGACTCGTCCAAGTTTTGCCCCGCAGCAATCAACTTATCAAACAACTCTTCCATCGTGTTCAAGTGTTCTTCCATGTTCCCATTTTCAGCCATATTTGCACTACACAGTTGGTTTAGATAATGCACAACGGTGGACATTGTTGCTTTTTCGTGGTGCTCCCGTAGAGCATTCCACATCCCACGAGCACTGTCTGAATTCTTCACCAACTTGAATTGACTTTCATCGAGAAAAAGTCCAATGTTCGCACGAGCTTTCCGATCGCGACTCTTCCATTCTTCCGTCTCCGGTTCCGGCTTTGCAACACTTATGACATCCCACAAATCCTCCTTCTCGAGCAACCATTCCATTCGTTGCTTCCAAGAAGCCCAGTTCGTTTGACTCAACTTGGGGAATGAAACTTTTGCACCGTCCGCCATTATGAAAAAAAAAACGGCTACCACACGTTTAGAGTCCGCGAGAAAATAAAATAAAAAACACTAGAACAGTTTCTTTTTCAGTTCAGCACTTTTCTTCACTTCTCCTGCGCTGGGCCCATAACCTGTGGACAAAACAACCAGCCAACAGGAAGCAACACATGCAGAAAAGGACGAAAAAGGAACTTCGGATAATGAAACTTAGAACAACCGATTACAGTACTACATAATTATATTTACGTCCAA
This sequence comes from Ochlerotatus camptorhynchus, assembly GCF_037179485.1. Taxonomy (NCBI): domain Eukaryota; kingdom Metazoa; phylum Arthropoda; class Insecta; order Diptera; family Culicidae; genus Ochlerotatus; species Ochlerotatus camptorhynchus. The sequence continues at coordinate 2,403,229 of NW_027040801.1, read as the reverse complement.
CATACACGAGTTGTTGTCTGCTATTGAAAGAAATAAAACAAACATCGCTACACACTGAAAAATATCAGATCAGTATCTCGAATTCAACTACCTTACCAAGGTGTGTGTAGATAGGTGGTCAATGATATTCTCCCACAAACAGGGCATCAGCGTCTACCAGCATGAAATTTCAGGAGCAGCTGAAATTCGTGTTAGTTAGCGAGTACACTAGCGCGAGTAAATCCGCACAGATATAAACACCCCATAAGCGAGAGTTGACGCTGGATTTGTGGATTCGGAATCCAACGTAATTTTGTGGCGGTTTTTCATAACCGAGATCTATTGGAATTTTAGACCTTGGATATTAGGTAAAACCTGAATATTCCACCATTGGCACCGAAATCTAAAATTTCATTTTTTTTTTTTGCACTGTAACAAGAGTGATCACATTGGCTAAAAATCACTATAATAGAGCCCCTCAGTGGTACTTTAGTATGGGGCGAGCTGTCAATTGGGTTGTCTAGGCGTATTGAGGTAAACGCCTATTCGTAATCTGCATGAAAAATGGAACCGAAATCCAAAATTTCGTCCATTTTGGTGCATAATATAGACATATGCAACAAAGGAAATGAACCTACTTTTTCAAATGCCATTAGACAGGAAGTTTTAGACTTGACATTTTGCAACACTGCAATTTCTTAGAAGACTCGAAATTGGCGTGTGTCAGATGAAATCTCACCTTCTGATCATAAACACATTATGTTTGAATGGGGTGGTGGTGATTTACCACCTTCTGCATTTTCTGAAAAGGTAAACGAAAGAATTATAAATTCCTACAACAGTAGCTGTCCTATCAAATGGTCGTCTTCTAACAGGGATGTGCCGTGGTGAAATTTGAAATTGGAACGCCTTCGGAAAGTTTCACGTAAGATGTTCAATAGGGCGAAAATCACTTCTGATTGGACTCAATATAAGAAAACCCTATCTGAATATAATAGTGAAATACGGAAATCTAATAGGCGATCTTGGATTCTAATGTGTGAACATATAAACAGTACTCCTATAGTCGCGAGATTACAGAAAACTCTTGCGAAAGACCATACGATTGAACTTGGTAATCTTAAATGTCATGATGGAGGTTTTACCAAATCTTCCTCTGAAACTTTAAATTTAATGATGGAAACACATTTTCCAGGTTCGGTATTGTGTGTGGAATCAGATATTTCTGATTCTGTTGGTGAAATATGTTCTATAGAGACCTCGCCAGTGCCAGTGATGAAATTTTCACAATTGCCAGAGTGGAGAATGCTGTGAGATCTTTTCAGCCTTTTAAATCTGCGGGTGTGGATGGCATATTCCCGGCACTACTTCAAAACGGTGAAGCAATGCTGATTCCGTCTCTAACTAAGATTTATAAGGCGAGTTTAAGATTAAACTACATTCCATCAAAATGGAGATTGGTAAGAGTTATATTTGTAATAAACACGCGTGTGGGTTGACTGCTGAGACAAAACTGATTTTATTGAGCGAACAAGATGATACATTAAAGGTTGACCAGTTTCGACTACCCAGTACTGAACACCCCTACAACAAGCTAAATGATCCTCAGGCTTGCTTACAGTCTTCTACTGCATCGGAGTTCCAGGAACCTCAATGCTCTGCTTCGATGAACTTCTACAGAGTGATTTCTGTAAACGAGATAATATACGTGAGTCAAAAACTGGTCCTTTAAACTTTTTTTTCAAAGGTTTTCCCAACAAGCCGAGATCAAATATTTGTTTCCGTTTCCTGTTACGACGAGTTTCTGGTTTAACAAGCCAATTTCCTTCACCAAACCCTAATACTTCCTCTTCTTCTTCCTCTGCCCTGACAATCTCGGAAACTGAATTATTACATCGATTACTACAATCACTCAATACGGTTTTGAATGACACGTTGTCGCACGCCGGTGCACGGTTTTGTTGACCGCCTTGTCGTGTTTCCGAAATCTCCTCTCCTTTGTTCTCTACTCTTCTCGAAATCTGCTCAGTGTCCTCCGATGTCGATGCCTTGACCTTGACAATTTGATTTGTGTGGCGCTTGATTGTTCTACCCGAAGTGGTCAGCTTTACCAGATAATTCCTCTCGCCTGTTTTTGCAGAACTGTTGCCTTGCTCCATGAAGCCTTGTTAGGATCTGAATAATCCCGCACTAATACTGGCTCTCCTACGCCGAAAGATGCTTCCCGATTCCCCCTGTGTTGTTCAACCTGTTTCGTTTGATGCTTTACCAGGCTTCTCTTAATGTCACAGTTCTCCACTGCAAGCAATGATGGGACGTGCTATGTCGAGCCTTGTCTTAATATCCCTGTTGATCATAGCAACCGCTGGTGATTCTTCCGAAGAGCAATGTTTTGATTTACGGTATCTCGCCATACATTCCATAAGCTTTTCAATAGTGTAATCAGCCGTTATGCACTTCGTGTAAAACACTTCCGGCCACTTTGTCAACGCATCAATTATTATCAAGAACCAAAAGCCATTGATGGGGCCAGCGAAGTCGACATGTACTCTAGACCACGGCCTGTCTGGAACGTTCCATGGAATCAGCTTAGCCAACGCAGGTGACGGTTGCTCCAGCGCACATGATTCGCATTGCCCGGCGTGTGATTCCACATCTTTGTCGATATTGGGCCACCAGATGCAACCCCTAGCAACACTCTTCATTTTGTTTATTCCAAGATGTGACGAATGAAGTACTTTTAACAGTTGGCTGCGCAATTTCGTCGGTATTACAGCTCGATAACCTCGCATGATCACGCCGTCTTCCACTGACAATTCTTCCTTGACGTTTTTGAAGTCCATAAGCTCAGACCACATGTCTTTATTTCCATCCAGTATGCATTCTCGAAGCTTTCGTAGCACCGTCCGTAGCCACCTTAAGCGCAGCTCTGTCCACCAAATTCGGTTCTTGTGAACTCATGAAATTCAGGTATGAACCATCTTCCTTCCATAATTCCCATGATTCAACAGCAGCTCTTGATGGATAATCAGCTATGTTGTCTCCCGATTCCACGTACTCTAACTTGTAATCAAATCCGGAAATGAAGTTGGACCAGCGTTGCACCCGCCCTGCTGCCATCACCGGAATACCCTTCTGTGGTCCCAAGATAGATACCAACGGATTATGATCCGTTTTAATTGTGAATCGATTTCCCATCAAATAGAAGTAATATTTGTTCAAGCCGTACATAATAGCCAGTCCTTCTTTGTGTGACACACTATAAGCTCTTTCAGCTCCACTCAAAATTCTTGAGGCAAAAGCTATTGGTCTATCGAGACCATCGATTCTGTGTGCCAAAACTGCAGAAATTCCGTCCTTTGACGCGTCACAAATTAAAACTATTTCCTTATCTGGATCAAAATGAGTGAGGGTTATGTCCTTGCAAATTTCTGCCTTAACTTTCTCAAATGCTTCTTGGCACTGATTGATCCACTCAAACTTACAATTCTTCTTCAGCAACTGATACAGTGGTGACATCAATGTTGCTAAACCTTTCACAAACCTGCTGTAGTAATTCACCATTCCAGCGAAGGCGCGTATTTCCGACACACTACTAGGGGGTTTGGCTTCTTCTATAGCACGAATTCTGTCCTTGGTTTTTTCTATTCCACTACCAGAGATTTCGAAGCCCAGATAGCTCACCCTGCTTTTCATAAAGCTGCACTTTTCTTTACACAAAGTCAGTCCAGAATTATCTAGTATTGTCAACACCTGCTCGAGTCTACACAAATGTTCTTCACGCGAACTACCGGATACCAACACATCATCGAGAAAATTGACCACTCCTGGGACACTAGCGAGTAGCTTTTCTAGTTCCCTTTGAACTATTCCCGACGCAGGCTTTACCCCGAACGGTAGTCTGTTCATTAAAAATACGCCTTTGTGTCGGATAGTTCGAACTGGTTGTATGCTCTGCTTAAATCCAATTTTGAAAAATATTTCGCCCCCGCCAATTTTCCCATTACCTCTTCTACCCGTGGTAAGGGATGGCGCACATCTTTTAATACTTTGTTCAACGTCACTTTATAGTCACCGCACAACCGGATTCGATTTCCATCATCCTTGAGAACGGGTACCACTAGGGTAGCCCACACTGATGAGTCACACCTGCTTATTACACCACTCGTTTCCATCGTTTCGATTTCTTGATCAACCATTGGCTCCAAACTTAATGGCACTGGCCTTGGTTTACAAAAGACTGGCTTTGCGTCAACTTGTACCTCTAAATCAATCTTTGCCCCTGTATATTTACCCAACTTCCCGGAAAACATATGCTTGAACCGATTCAAAACGTGTTCTAACTGTTCACTACGATCTTCACTGATACGCTTAAGAGGTAACAATTGTAATTTGAACTCGCGCATGAAGTTTCTTCCTAACAACGGAGGTCCTCCATCTCCGATAACTGCGAAATTCACTTTTTTCGGGAAGGCGTGATAAAACGCAGCCAAAGGCATTTAGGCCCATTAGTCTCTCATCAATTTTACTGAAGACTATGGAAAAGGTGTTGCATGACTTCATCAATTCAACTTACATGTTAACGCATCCAATATCTAATTTTCAGTTTGCGTATCAATCTGGAAAATCAACAGTTACTGCTCTCCATACTTTGGTAACTAAAATCTAAAAATCACTTTCAGCTACAGAAATCGCACTTTGTTCTTTCTTGGATATTGAAGGAGCTTTTGACAACGCCATGAAGAAAAGAAACTTCGACACGCACATCGTCAACTGGATTGATACTATGCTGGCAAAAAGATGGGGCCATTGATGGGGCCAGCGAAGTCGACATGTACTCTAGACCACGGCCTGTCTGGAACGTTCCATGGAATCAGCTTAGCCAACGCAGGTGACGGTTGCTCCAGCGCACATGATTCGCATTGCCCGGCGTGTGATTCCACATCTTTGTCGATATTGGGCCACCAGATGCAACCCCTAGCAACACTCTTCATTTTGTTTATTCCAAGATGTGACGAATGAAGTACTTTTAACAGTTGGCTGCGCAATTTCGTCGGTATTACAGCTCGATAACCTCGCATGATCACGCCGTCTTCCACTGACAATTCTTCCTTGACGTTTTTGAAGTCCATAAGCTCAGACCACATGCCTTTATTTCCATCCAGTATGCATTCTCGAAGCTTTCGTAGCACTATGTCTTCGTCCGTAGCCACCTTAAGCGCAGCTCTGTCCACCAAATTCGGTTCTTGTGAACTCATGAAATTCAGGTATGAACCATCTTCCTTCCATAATTCCCATGATTCAACAGCAGCTCTTGATGGATAATCAGCTATGTTGTCTCCCGATTCCACGTACTCTAACTTGTAATCAAATCCGGAAATGAAGTTGGACCAGCGTTGCACCCGCCCTGCTGCCATCACCGGAATACCCTTCTGTGGTCCCAAGATAGATACCAACGGATTATGATCCGTTTTAATTGTGAATCGATTTCCCATCAAATAGAAGTAATATTTGTTCAAACCGTACATAATAGCCAGTCCTTCTTTGTGTGACACACTATAAGCTCTATCAGCTCCACTCAAAATTCTTGAGGCAAAAGCTATTGGTCTATCGAGACTATCGATTCTGTGTGCCAAAACTGCATAAATTCCGTCCTTTGACGCGTCACAAATTAAAACTATTTCCTTATCTGGATCAAAATGAGTGAGGGTTATGTCCTTGCAAATTTCTGCCTTAACTTTCTCAAATGCTTCTTGGCACTGATTGGTCCACTCAAACTTACAATTCTTCTTCAGCAACTGACACAGTGGTGACATCAATGTTGCTAAACCTTTCACAAACCTGCTGTAGTAATTCACCATTCCAGCGAAGGCGCGTATTTCCGACACACTACTAGGGGGTTTGGCTTCTTCTATAGCACGAATTCTGTCCTTGGTTTTTTTCTATTCCACTACCAGAGATTTCGAAGCCCAGATAGCTCACCCTGCTTTTCATAAAGCTGCACTTTTCTTTACACAAAGTCAGTCCAGAATTATCTAGTATTGTCAACACCTGCTCGAGTCTACACAAATGTTCTTCACGCGAACTACCGGATACCAACACATCATCGAGAAAATTGACCACTCCTGGGACACTAGCGAGTAGCTTTTCTAGTTCCCTTTGAACTATTCCCGACGCAGGCTTTACCCCGAACGGTAGTCTGTTCATTAAAAATACGCCTTTGTGTCGGATAGTTCGAACTGGTTGTATGCTCTGCTTAAATCCAATTTTGAAAAATATTTCGCCCCCGCCAATTTTCCCATTACCTCTTCTACCCGTGGTAAGGGATGGCGCACATCTTTTAATACTTTGTTCAACGTCACTTTATAGTCACCGCACAACCGGATTCGATTTCCATCATCCTTGAGAACGGGTACCACTAGGGTAGCCCACACTGATGAGTCACACCTGCTTATTACACCACTCGTTTCCATCGTTTCGATTTCTTGATCAACCATTGGCTCCAAACTTAATGGCACTGGCCTTGGTTTACAAAAGACTGGCTTTGCGTCAACTTGTACCTCTAAATCAATCTTTGCCCCTGTATATTTACCCAACTTCCCGGAAAACATATGCTTGAACCGATTCAAAACGTGTTCTAACTGTTCACTACGATCTTCACTGATACGCTTAAGAGGTAACAATTATAATTTGAACTCGCGCATGAAGTTTCTTCCTAACAACGGAGGTCCTCCATCTCCGATAACTGCGAAATTCACTTTTTTCGGGAAGGCGTGATAAAACGCAGCCAAAAGCATTTAGGCCCATTAGTCTCTCATCAATTTTACTGAAGACTATGGAAAAGGTGTTGCATGACTTCATCAATTCAACTTACATGTTAACGCATCCAATATCTAATTTTCAGTTTGCGTATCAATCTGGAAAATCAACAGTTACTGCTCTCTATACTATGGTAACTAAAATCTAAAAATCACTTTCAGTTAAAGAAATCGCACTTTGTTCTTTCTTGGATATTGAAGGAGCTTTTGACAACGCATCTTATTGTTCTATGGTTGACGCCATGAAGAAAAGAAACTTCGACACGCACATCGTCAACTGGATTGATACTATTAGCAAATTTGTTTATTATCCAGGTTGGAACCAGTTCCAACCCGTACGAACCCGAGCTTATTGTCAGTGCGAACCTCAACCCGAGCCAGGTTACAAAAACAAACGTTAACACACTGACGTTTGAAAGGCAACAAGCAGACCCAATCTTGATACCCGATCCAGGTTGGAACTGAATCAAAAACAAATTCGCTATATGCTTGCAAAAAGAAAAGTCACTTCTGGGCTGGGAAGCTCATCTATAACAGTAAAGGCAACGAAAGGCTGTCCTCAAGGGGGAGTCCTCTCACCACTAATGTGGTCTTTAGTTGTAGATGATCTTCTAAGAAGCCTAGAGGCGAAAGGTTTCGAAGTTGTGGGCTTTGCGGATGATATAGTCATCGTAGTTAGAGGTAAGTTTGACGCTATCATTTCAGAAAGAATGCAGCAAGCTCTAAAGTTTACCCAATCTTGGTGTATTAAGGAGGGCCTAAACATTAATCCATCAAAAGTAGTAATCGTTCCTTTCACTAGAAAGAGGAAGTTCAACCTAAAGGAGTTTAAGCTTGGAGGAAAACAGATCCATCTTAGTGAACAGGTCAAATACCTAGGAGTTATATTGGATGCCAAGTCGAATTGGAATGCTCAGATTGATTCTGTGATCAACAAAACAACCAGTGCCCTGTGGTTATGCTCCAAAACTGTTGGTAGAAAATGGGGTTTGAAACCAACAATGACAATGTGTGGTGGCCAAAAACGAAAGGGGCTACCGCACAGAGGAAGCTGGCAAAACTACAACGACTAGCATGTATTGCTATAACGGGTGCGATGCGCAGCACCCCATCAAAAGCGTTAGATGCAATTCTCAATCTACTGCCCTTACATGAATACGTGCAACTAGAAGCGGAAAGAAGTGCTCTAAGGCTCAAAAGGTCTAAAAAAAAGTCATGCATGGTGACCTGGTTGATTACCTAAGCATTTTACAATACTTCCAAAGAGGACAAGTGATGAGTATGAATGGAGACTGGATGAAACCAGAGGACAATTATGACACTTCCTTCAACGTATGTGAAATGTTGCGTTCGCATTGGGAAGTCGGTGGTCCTAGCGTTCGTCAAGGCTCAATCATATTTTTCACAGATGGCTCAAAAATTGGAACACAAACAGGTGCAGGAATCTTTGGCCCTGGGACAAATATTTCAGTAGCGATGGGACATTGTCCAGCAGTGTTTCAAGCGGAAATCGTGGCCATACTTGAATGTGTAAGTGTTTGCCTAAGTAGAAAATATAGATGTGCAAATATCTGTATTTTTTTCTGACAGTCAAGCAGCACTAAAAGCGCTTCGTGCTTACAAATGTACATCAAAGATTGTCTGGGAATGTATTCTCTTGTTGCGACAGCTGTGCAAACAGAACTCAGTAAACTTATATTGGGTTCCTGGACACTGTGGCATTGAAGGGAATGAAAGGGATTTGGATGATACCCTGTTAAGCGAAATAACCATATGATCGATAAAGAAATTATCTTAAATATAAGTATCAATCAAATTACGATTTTTAAATATATGTATCGAATTCAAACCAACTTTAAGGTATACCTTAAAGTTGGTTTGATTTCGATACATATATTTATAAAGAATCACCCCAGTATTATGGGTCACTCACAATTATGGGCCACTTCCATTTGATTAACACGCAGAACTGACTGAGTCACTATTATGTGATTAGCTGACCCATAACACTGGGGCGACTGTTGTATCCCTAATAAAATAACCATAAAAGAGAGCTTAACGACGAGTCCGGGTATGATCCAACCAATCCAAATGTGTGGGATAGTTTACCTATCCGGGATACAGTTCGTTTATGGTATTTGTTTATTAAGGAAGATCTTTGAAGAAGTTTGTCGAATGGTTGATCGGGTCTGCAGTTTGAACAAGGCATAAGCGACAAAGTTATAAGCGCATATTTTGAGGTGTTTTATGTTACTGTGTCAATGCTTGCAGATGGTCAGGAGCTTTACCCCTATTTATCATATTCATCATGTTCAACCGCAGAATTTATTCACTCACTTTTATGTGATTGCTGCCCAAACTTACAATAAATTTCACTAAATTCACAGAAAGCACACTTTTGTCTATGGATGGAGAGTGAAAACACTGAAATATACCGAAGAAGTGATACCGTTTACTGAATTTTCCCGAAGGAATCGCAAAAATGATCACACACTCCTACTCAAATCTGTCAACTTGGTGTCCTCTTTGACAGCGTAAACAAAACCAATGCTGCCAGGAATACAAATTAATTCCCACGCTCCATCCGATAACGTTTCCAAAGGGCAGCAACTAGTCAACGCACAAAAAGATAAAGCCAAACAGAAAACAAACAAAAAATGGTTTGTTGATGTGAATTTCTGTCAAAATTTCATCAGCGAAAAAGTAGCAAAGTGCCCGCAAGATCGCCAGAAAAAAAATCCGACCATGTCCGCCGTGGAACCATGCCTGACGTGCTTCCGCAAAACGGACAACTACCTTCGCATCACGGACGAAACCAACGCCGACGATGTGGAGCGGATCGTGACCACCCACTTTTGGTTTTCGGTAAGTTCAGTTTGTTTACATCGCTTGCATTCGGGATCTTAAAAGTGAACACCTTCCAATCATCAGGAGACGGAATGTGCCAGCAGCGTCCTGTGCACCAGCTGCTGGGAGAAGATTGATGACTTCCACAAGTTTTACTGCGAAGTGCGGAATGTTCACCTGGACAATCGGGCGGACGACGAACCGGTCGGGGTACAGATCAAAGTTGAACCGCTGGAAGCACCGATCAAGCGAGAAATCAACTTGGATACCAAGGAGGAAGATGATGAAGGCGAGGTGGAAGAGGTGGACAAGTTGGCTGCCAAAGCGGAACCCGTGAAGGAGGTGAAGGACGAGACGGATCTGGAACAAAAGGAAAGCGAAGAAGTGCCCGTTAAGAAGAAACGAGGTCGAAAAAGGAAGCTTCCCGAGGTGGAAGTTGAGGCAGAGCAGAAAGTAAAGCCTGCGCCAACTGTAGAGGTAACGGTCGATCCGGAAGAACAAGCTCAGTCTGATGATGACTCCGATTGGGAGCCACCGCAGGATGATGATTCTGGGGAAGAATTTGCAGTTAAACAGAAGCGATCGAAAGGGGAGAAGAAACCTAGGAAAAAGTATGCTCCACGAAAACCTCGGAAGGAGGACGAAGATCGAGCTTCAAATGGCAAGACGAAAGAAGACATTGCCAAGGAGGATGAGTTTATTCGAAGATACTGTCCGATCTATTGCGACAAGTGCAATTTTAGTTCGGATACCTTTGGGGAGCTGAAGGCTCACACAACCACGGCGCACAACTGCAATCCGATGGTGATTTGCTGTGATCACAAGTTTTACAAACGGTCATTCCTCTACCAGCATGCCCAGTATCACGAAAATCCGGACAAATTCAAATGTCAGACTTGCTCCAAGATATTCCACAGCGGGTTGGCTCTGAAGCTTCACTTGGACTATACGCACGTGAAAGACGAGGAGAGGATCTACAAATGCAATGTCTGTGAAGCGAGTTTTGCCAAAGCTTATCATCTGACGTCACACCGCTTGAAGCATACCTCGATCGCAGAAAAGCGCTTCTACTGCGTGGAGTGTGATATCGCGTTCCGTACTAACCAATCCTACCGGACACATCTGCACTCGAAGCACGGGGCAGCTGCAAAGTACGTGTGCGACATCTGTGCACGCGGGTTCCGACAGCGTTCGGATCTACTCACCCATCAGCTTTCGCACAGCGCCGAGGGTCTGGAGAAGCTCAAGATCCAGTGCGAACGATGCGGTAAGTGGATGAAGAACAAGAAATCCATCTGGACCCATCGGAAAATCTGCCAGAGTACGGGACCGGTCGCCTGCGATATCTGCGGTAAAATGGCTCCCAATCCGGAGCAACTGAAAAGCCATAAGAAATTTATGCACCAGGATCAGCGGGTTCACCAGTGCAGCTATTGTGAGAAGGCGTTCAAGAGACCGATCGATCTTAAGGTAAGCGAGATACTCTGCAATCACGAAATGACTTATTCACTACTGCTTACAGGAACACGAAACCATCCACACCGGTGAGGTGCTGTACTCGTGCCAGTTCTGCGCCAAAACGTTCAACTCGAACTCCAACCTGTACTCGCACCGCCGGAAAATGCACCCGGTAGAGTACGCCGACTGGAAGCAGGCACTGCAGATGAAAAAACAACCAGTGGAAGCGCAACCAACCAGGGTCATTGCCGCTGAAATGCACGCATGTACCAGTGCTGCTGGAGCTGCCACTGCCATTGCTATGCCAGCAGAACTTCCTCCGTTCTTGCCACCGGGTCTGATGCCCGCCGGAGTGCTTCCGTTGCTACCTACACCCGATGACGGCGGAGGCTACTCCTGAATCCCGGACGGTGCGTACCATTCCAGTAAGTAAGGTATTACTGTGTTCTTTTAAATTGATTTGGCGTGCGCAAGTTTAATGTATAAGAGCTTTCCTTATAACTTGAAGACGGAGGATTTCGTTCGTTCTAAAACTATCCCAAATTCCATTTAGAATATTGGGCCTTTAGCCATTTTGAATGTAGGGGAATTTGGTGAATGAAACCAATTTCGGCTATCCACACATAATTTTATGTTTACGAATACAGATTTCCTGATAAACTGACGCGGTTGGCCACGGTGTCGATGGATCGAGTGATATGCATTGTCCGAGTACCGGGGGACACTCTCGAATTAAGACTTTCATGCTTGTGGCACTTTTTTCTTAAATCCATCCGCCCCTAATAATATGTGTATTATCATCCAAACCATTTGAGGAATAGTTCTATCATTTGGTTTATCGTTCGGGTACGATATTTTTTATTAGAGCGTGCACTCGTCTATGGATGATTGTTCACGAGTCTCCAATACCTTTACCTATATCCTCCAGTATCATCCGTTTAATCTAATTCATCATGATTCCCAGTATGGGTGTCAGGAGCGCGCTAATTATTTTCACTGGGGCGCCAATAAAAGGTGCATTTTTTTTTTAATAAAACTGTCAAACCGACATCGGGTGCATCTCATCGTCAGCGGATTCGCGGATTTATTTATTTCACCGAAAAGATAAACAAACCGTGAGACCGAACATCAACAACGCTCAGTAGTTTTTTTCCGAAAATTTATAAGAAATCCAGATACCCGACCTTTGACAAAACCCGGAAACGATGGACGAAACCCTCTCGGATTGTTTCACCTGTATGCGAAAGACGGACAACTTCCTGCGCATCTGTGACAAAGCAAACACCGAGAACGTTGACCAGATCCTGGCCAGGCACTTTTGGTTCGATGTGAGTATTTATCGTGTGGGAAAGTTCTATATACAAATCAGGGGTAATATGTAAACTAATTTCAGAAAAAGGACTTTGAGCTGTCCACGTTATGCACCAGTTGCTGGGAGAAGATTGAAGAATTTCACAAATTTTATTGTGAGGTAGCAAGTGTCCACAAGATTGATGTTCTGCAAGACCTCGTTCAGGTGAAGCAGGAATCGAGCAAGAGGAAACGGGGATGGAAGCGTACTACAAAGGTTTCTGATGACGAAGACGAATGGAAGCCGCCCACTGATTTGATCGTTCCTGTGCCGGTGCAGGTGAAGCTCGAGGTTGCAGAACAGGACGAACCAGCGGGGGACATTTTTGCTCAGGAACATAATCAGATCAAGCAAGAGGCAGAAGGACAGCTCGATGGATCTGAGGAGGAAACTGAAAGCGAAGACGATGACGAAGATGAGGAGGAGGAATCGGACGAAGATTCAGGCAAACCGATTGCCGCAAGACGAAGGCAAGCGAAGAAGCAAGTTCGGCGAGGCCGAAGATCTACGATGGGACAGAAGGATGCATTTATCCTGACGCATCTGGAAAAGCTAGTATGCGATCAGTGCAACGAAGTGTTCAACAGCTTCATCAAGCTGGAGAAGCACTGCCGCGAAGCTCACGATTGCCCAGCGACAGTCGTTTGCTGCAACCGTCCTTACCAGAAACTGATGGGATTGTACAGTCACCTGTGCCGACACAAGAACATTTACAAACATCACTGCAAGGAGTGCGACCGGTGCTTCAAGAATAGGGACGGCCTCAATATGCACAATTTGCTACATCACACGCCGGAAGAGGAGAAAAAGTTCCGCTGCCATATGTGCGAGACGGCCTTTGCGACGGAGACGTTGCTGACGAGTCACCTCAACTGGCACGCCACGGTGGAACCGAAGAACATTGTGTGCCAGAAGTGTAACAAGTAGTAAGTATAGCAGTAGAAAAACATCGAAAACAGGTGTGATATTTTTACAAATTTTCCAGCTTCACAAATACTAAAATGCTCGAAAACCACACATTAACCCATCACCCTGAACTGATCAACCCTGAGGATTACCCCATCAGCGGCACAGATGGCACTTTCCTGATGCAGCAATCACTGGTCGGAGATGATTCTATGAAGCAGGACCCATGCGCGGAAAACGGAGCAGCAGAACAACCGGAATCGTCGATCAAAAAGTCTCAGGAGCTGGCGAAACCGGTCCGGCGTAAAACGCCCGAAGAATCGGCCAAGGAGGACGCGTTGATCCGGAAGTATTGCTCGCTAAACTGCGAGACGTGCGATTTCGTTGGGGATACATTCAGCAAGCTGGAAGTACACTACAAGAACGAGCACGACACGCGTGGTTTTGCCCTCTGTTGCAACCGGAAGTTTGGCAAGAAGAGTCGCCTGTATGAGCACGTGTGCGTTCACGAGAATCCCCACCACTTCAAGTGCCAGATTTGCGCGAAAACCTTTCAGAACAGTTTCGGTCTGTCGAACCACATGATGTGGAAGCACACGCCGGACTCGGAGAAACCGTTCCGTTGCGACGTTTGCGGTAATCGGTTCTGGAAGGATTACCTTCTGAAGCAACACATGGAATACCACTTGGCGCTGGAGGAGAAGAAGTACGCCTGCAAGGAGTGTAATCGATTGTAAGTTCCCCGTCTTTGATCAAGGATTTAAATAATACCTCGCGTTTATTCCCTACTAGCTTCGGAACCAATCTGCTGTTGAAATCGCACGAACAGACAGTGCACGGTCTCAGTGCCAGCTGGGTGTGTGACATTTGTGCCAAGGGGTTCCCGTTGAAATCGGCACTGGAATTCCACCGACAGCAGCACACCCAGGAGGGCCGGGCTGCCCAGAAGGCACAGTGCAAGCATTGCAAGCTTTGGATGAAGAACATCCGCAGCTTGCGCAGTCATCTGAAGCGCTGCAAGTCCGACCCGGTAAGCTGTGAAATCTGCGGCAAGGAGTGCTCCAACGTGTTCTCCCTGCAGGGTCACAAGAAGTTTGTCCATTCGAACACCACGGTGTATTCGTGTTCGTTCTGTGCAAAACCGTTCAAGCGGCTGCTTCGGTTGAAGGTAGGTTGTTTGCTTTTCCTGGCTTCGATTGAGAAGTGTTGACAACAGGTTGTGGCTACACTACCCCGAATGAGTGTTGATGGCGTTTGGGGAAGGGAAATTCGGGGTAATTAGCACAATCTTGACAACAATACATGTTTCAGGAACACGAAGCGGGCCACACCGGAGATTTGTTGTACAAGTGTGAGTTCTGCCCACGGACGTGCAACTCCAGCTCCAACATGTATACCCACAAGAAGGTGTCCCATCCAGAGCAGTGGGCCGAGAAGATGGCCCATAGATACCATCAGCGATAGGGAGGAACGAGTTTGATTAGTGTTGTCGTCGGTAAGTCATGATGAATTTATTCTGGAGCTTGTTGATTAATCCAATATATAGAGGGAAGATGCTAATTGTGTCGAGTAAAGTTTGGCGTTGTCGATGACAATCCTTCTTGATTTCCACCACAGAATGATCATAGTTAGAGAATGTATATCTTAAAACTTCTCTTAAGGGGGTCGACGTCGACCGGCGATTACGATTGCTGATTGCTCGTTAGTTCTTCATCATTTTTGTTAATCCTGGATCTTAAATTTCTGTGTATGGAATCTAAAACTTAACTAGATTATTTCTTTTGAAACTCATCTCGCTTAGAATGCTCTTGGAATTCATTCCGAATTGCTTTTGAGTTCCCTTGAATACTATTTACAATCCCCAAAATAGTCCCATAGATGACGATGACAGATTTACCTATACAATAGATGTGATTTTTGAGCTTGTTTGATTGATGTTTTTTAATCATGCGGGTTATATTATTTAATAAATATTATTTTCTCTGTTGTGTATCGTTGCATTAACACGTCAGCAATCAGCGTGAAATGAAGTTCGTCGTGGAAATCTAGTTTATAGTGTATATTTCGAGTTGTGAAATTAGTGCCCAATCTTCTTGTTTTCTTTATTTAACGTCGGTCTCTGTTCCGCAATCTAGTGCCAATCAAGGGCCACCCACATTAGATCCGTTTGCGTTGCGTTGACGTAAATATGACAGTTAGACAATAGATTTAGCTGTCACTTTGCCGCAACGCGTCCGATCCGGATCTAATGTGCGTGGCCCTTCACCGATGGACATCGATTGCCATCCATTGACGGCAATCGAATGTACAGGAAGGCAGCTTCCACAACTGCGTAGGATATCGCGCCCTTCAAACACATACATGGGCCGGGACCCTTCTGAAGGAAAACGTGACCAGAGATTTTTATGCCTCAGAAAAATCCCACCGACCTCGGCTAGGATTAAACCCAGACCCATTGGGGTGAGAAAGCAGTCACGCTTACCATTACACCACCGGCGCCGGCTTATTTTTTTTCTTTGGATTTGTCTTTTCAGACAGGCTAAGACCATGGCTGGTCCATCTCGCCGCTGGTAGTCAGTAATTTGCTTTGTTTCTTTAATTTAAAGATGTAGGTTTTTGATGAATGGTTGTCCGTCTTAGATGTGGATGTTGTTTTCCTTTAAGAACTTCACCACTTGTTTCAATTCTTCTTCGCAGTTTTCCGTCAGGATCATTTCTAACGGTTTCATGTAGTCCAGTACTATGTATTTGCTTCTACTTTGGTTGTATCGAGGGCAGTCGTATAGGATGTGCTTTAAGTTTTCGGTTACTTCACACCAATCACACGTATCGTGCAGTTCCCATCCCCAGCTTGCTTTTCTTTCCTTGGTCAGACTGTGTCCGCTTCTTATTCTGCTTAAGACTTTCACTTCATCTGGCTGCAACCTGAGATCCTTGCTCCATATCTTCTTGTTTGGCCGGTCCATGAGCTGGTAGTGCCATTTCCCTTTCTCCTTCGATGTTGCTTTGTACTTCCTGGTCCAATCCTCCCATATTTCTGTGCTGCTGAGTCTTAAGGCGTCTCCTACAGTTATTCCATGGTAGAATGTTTGTTTTTCTTGTGATTTGGTCACGGCAAGTTGGTCCGCTGTCTCGTTGCCTTTGATACCATTGTGGCTTGGTACCCATTGGATCTTGATCGTTCGTCCTCCAAGGTCCTGGAATTCCTTGTGGATCTCCCACAGCAGGTAATTTGCTTCGTATAGACTTTCGTTCAGCAGCATATCGCAGGCACTCCTGGAATCGGTGAATATGACCGTTTTCTTGTAGCCTTTCTCTTTCGTTACCTCTATCGCCTTCAGAATGCCGAGCAATTCAGCATTCGTAATCGTGAAGTTGATATTGATGCTTTCCGCTACGCTGGTCTCATCTGTCTCATCGAACACGGCGATTGCCGTGCCTGACGCCGTTTTTGAAGCGTCTGTATAAATTCTGTTATACTGTTTGTACAAGGTCTGGCTTGCTTCCTGGAAAAGTGCCTGCCATACTGCTGCAGGGGTGCGTTCTTTCTTGGGCCTTGCTTCCACTAACGATGTTCTAATTATCCTATCGAACTCGACTTCAGGAATGAATCGCCTTCTCTTCAACAGGGGGAACTCCCTGTCTGAAGGGTGAACTTGGAAGAGTAGGTCCACGTGCTTGTCTGTGATCTCCGTTAGAAAAGATTCGTTGCCCATTTCTCTATATAGAGTCTCTCCGACAAACTTCATCAACGGCGTTCTGTACCAAAGAGTCCTGATGAGTTCCCTTTTCGTAAGGGATTCGATCCGCTGTTCCATAGGTAGTTGGCCTGCTTCCGCCAGCATAACGTGAACTGGAGTGGTGCTGAGGAAGTTCATTGCTTTTCGCACATATGCATTTTGTTGCACTTGTAGCTTCTTCAGGTGGGTCTTTGCTGCGTTTCCGAACACTGTTGCTCCGTATTCCATCCGGCTCCTGATCAAAGCGTTTCCTATTTTTACGAGGGTTTCCGGGTTTGCTCCACTTGATTTCCTTGATAGCATTTTAAGTAGTCCGATTTTGCTCCCCGCCTTGTCTCTTACAGACTCTATGTGTTTCCTGTGCGCCAATCCTCTGTCAAGCACATACCCAAGGTACTGATGGGTGTTTACAATGTCGATTTTGACCCCACGTACAGCCACTTTGAGGCCTTCAGTCCGCTTTCTAGTGAATGGGATGATCGCTGATTTGTGACTGCTCACTTTTAGGTTTAGTTTTTCTAATCTGTCGTAAAGTTGCGGTAGGAACTTTGAGCAGGTATCTGCAGCTTCTTCCACTAAGTCTGCTGTGATGATGACAGCGAAATCGTCAGCAAATTGCACCAACTCGCAGCCATCGGATGAAAGGTCATGAAGCTCGGCCGTGTACAAGTTGAAGAGAATCGGTGAGAGGGGACAACCTTGCGGTAATCCTTCAGATACTTCGACTTCTATTGTTCCTTCCTCCGTTCTTAGTAACAGTAACCGAGATCTTAAATACTCGTGGAGCCACGAGATAATCTTGTCCGGTACTCTCAATTTTGCTAGGGTTCCAATCAGTATTGCTGAGTCGACTGAGTCGTACGCCATGCTCACATCCAGAAAAATCACAAAAGCTTCTTTGTGCTCCTCCTTTGCTTTGTGTATCGAGTTTACCACGTAATTGATGCAAGTAGACGCCGAGACATGCTTCCGGAAACCAAAGGACAGTTCGGGGATCAAGTCCTTTATGGTTGCGATTTCTGCCAACCTGTTCTTGATTGCAGAGTTTATCAGCTTGATTTCGATGTTCATCAAGGCAATTGGTCTCATGCTGTTAAGGGAGTCTGGACTGCAAGTTTTCTTCGGGATTGGCTTGATCTCGGTGTACCTCCACTGGTCCGGGATTTCCTCAGAAACAAATACTCGGCTAAGCATTTCGCAGATTTTGCTTTGCATTCCCGGATTTAATTGTTTTATCACGGCGTATGACATTCCGTTTGGTCCTGCAGCAGAATGGTTCTTCCGTTGTCGAAGGACGGATAGTATCTCCCCTTCCTTGATTGCCATCTCGTAACCTTCGAGAGAACGTTCGGTGCACACTACAGGCAGTGGAATCTCTCTGTATCTTCCTTGGAAGTAGTGGTTCATGAAGTTTATCCCCTCTTCGCGGGTGATTTCGGCTGACTTTCTATGGTTTCCCGTAAGAGCTGTGTCGATCCCCTTGACAAGATTCCACAATTGCCTTGGTGGGGTTGATTCATCGATCTTCTCGGTCAACTCCCTGACATGTCTCCGCTTGGTCTTCCTTACTTCTTTCTTGAACAGTGCCCTTTCCTTTTTCAGCCGGATGAAATTTAAGGTGGTCTTCTGTCGGTTGTACTCCCTGAGAGCTTCCCGCTTGCTTGTGTACAGTTTTGTTATCTCATCTGTCCACCAGGTTTTCAGGAAGTTTGCTTTCTTATTTTTGAAGCTAAACGACGCTTTTTCTACCGCTTCGTTGAACACTGTAACCATTTCTTCCGGGGAGTATAAGAACTGCGGCCGTATCGTGTTTAGCTGGTTAATAAGGACTTCTTTGTTGATCCGTTTTATCGTCCTTTCTACCTTGGGGATGTCACTGCTGATTTCCAGATGAATGCTCATGTGTACACTTCCGAACTCTTCCTCCTTCACTGACCAGTGTGCTTTTCTGGCGATTCCGGGGGTCACCAGCGTGACGTCAATAGCTGAATTCCTGCTTCCAGGAGGGGAGATCATTGTTGGGGATCCATCGTTTAACAGAATCAGATTTGACTCCTCGATTAAGTCGCATAGCAGTCTTCCGCGACTGCACGTAGTGAATTCCGGACTCCAGGAAATGTGATGAGCGTTGAGATCTGCACCTAGTACAGACTCTCCGTCCAATTCTTGCAGGAATGAGAAAAAGCTCGTCATCTCCTTTCTGCTCACGTCACTCGAGCCCCTCGTTGGTGGTAAGTATACTGAGAAAAGGTTTATTTGCTGGAACCCTTTTTTAATTTTTACTCCTACTGCTTCAAGCGAATCGAATTCTGGAATTTCGATGCTCTCCACAAGTATTCTATCTGCTATCAAGATTCCTACTCCTCCGTACCCGTCCGGGCGGCGACTTGAGAAAAAAGTGTGCCCTTTCAGCTTGAAATTCTCGTCCTTCTTTAGCCAAATTTCCTGTAGGAGCGCTACATCTATGTTGTTCGAGGTCATGCATGTGTAGAGTTCTTCTCTTGTTTCCGTTTGTCTGATACTTTGTATATTATGTTGCATTATTTTTAGGTTTTTATAATCCATTGTTTGATCCTGTTAGTCTATTCTGCTGCTCCGTGTTGTCTACTGTGGCGTCCTCTACAATTTTCTCCAAGTCCATGCTGACCTCAATCAACAGTTGATCCGTCTCGATCTCGGTTCTCTCCAGGCTTATGCGGGATTCCAATTTCCTTCTGAGCTCGATTATAGGGGCCAACCAGTTCCTCCCATAACAGAACCGCACGAGATCCTTCCTTATCTGTGCGATGAGCTTTTCCAGTTCCGTAGCTTTATGGAAGTTGAAGCCTCTGCCCCGTTCTTCCGACCCACTTTGCCCTCTCGCTGAGACAAGTCCACCCTGGTTTCTTATTTCCTGCCTGTTTTCATGCTCCCATCCTTCGTCAAGACTCCCCTCATCGATCCTGTTTTCATCCTGTCTCATTTTCCAGAATTCTCCGGACCTTCCACCTCTTCTGCCCTTGGCTGAGCCCTTTGGAATGGCTCCGGTGTTGATCCGCCGGGATGTGCCCGGTCCATCCAAATCTGGGAATTCAGACTCATCCTCCAAAAGCGCGAAGCGGTTCTGTAGTATCGGGAACTCCTTTTCCGCTTCTGCATACGGCACTCGGTCTGTCAGCATCTTCTTCAGAATCCTACTTCTTCGTCCGCGTTCAGGGCAGTTCCTATCATTTGCTGGGTGGTCTTGTTGGCAATTTGTGCAGCGAAGAGGGCTGTCGCATTCTGCGTCCAGCTCATGTGCTTTCCCACACTTCCTGCATTGTGCTCGTCCTGTGCATCTGGTCTTCGTGTGCCCGAATTTCCAACAAAGATTACACTGCTTTACAGGGAAGATGTAAAGTTCTGCACGAAAGTTGACTCCATACAACTTGATCGAGTCAGGTGCCTCCCTCCCGTGCACAGTCACCTTAACGTTCCTCGTGTCCACTAGCTTGCCTTCTCTGTCCTTTTTCCTGATCCGCTCGACCTTCTTAACTGGAACGCTGGCGATGATAGACGCACTCATCTCCTCCTCCGTGAATTCTCGCGGTACATTGGAGATGAAGACCAACGTTTGTTTGTGGCCCTGCGGGATGAATATTTTCAGGTTCTTCGGCTCCAGATTGGCTCCTTCCAGTTGAGGGAAGTCCGCTGCTGATTCCAGCTCCAGCTTGAATCGAAATTTGCCGATCTTCGTAATTTCGCTACACCGCGCAAACCCGGCGTCGATCAGGATTTTTCCGACTGCTGCTGGATGGCTTGGGATGGGGACGTCATACTTGATCGGTTCGAGATAAACTACCTTCGATGGCGTGATTTTTGTGTTGTTTGGTGCATCCATGGTTGCGTTGATTACCGCTCTTTCTGCTGTGGTACGTAAGCCTGACGGTTCCCGCCTTGCTCCTCCTGCTGCCGATGACCCAGTTTTTCTACTCTGTGACCGGTTGACTTGCTTGCGGCATCTTTTCTTTCCGATGTCTTCCGATTTTTTAACCGTAGATTTTTGATTATTTACTTAAAATTAACTTCAATTAAATCTTTATTTAAAGCCAACTGATTTTTTACTTTCTTAATACTATTTTTCACTTAGAGGCTAATTTAAGATTTCCTTCTTTGGTTTTCTCCACTGAATACCGCACTTATTACATCCATCCTATCTTCTATACTAATTGAACCGTGGCGGCCATGTTGGCTCTTCCACTAGAGAGAGTTTTCACTTATTCAGCTTTGTATGTTCGTAGCCGGAATTCAACAAAATTTCCACTTAATATAGCGCACGGCGGTGCGGGAAACCAAATATCACTGCTACGCTTTCGATAACACGTAAATTTGCTTCGATTGGCAAAAGATTTTCACCGGAAAACTCCAATCAAAATGCGACAAAAAAACGCGAACTTCGCACTCCGTCTTCAAAACTTTTTGAAAGGCGCGGCGCCGGCTTAGTGCCGAATCAATTTCGTACCGGAAATCTTGTGTTTACTGCTGTGTTATTGTTATCAAAGTCAGAGTGCGCAGAGTGCTGTGCGAGCTGAATCCACCTCCTCTTCGAGTCGAGTGACGAGCGTATTAGAGCATCTCCACACGCGTATTCAGTTGCTATTCATCATGAGTTCTTCTTGTGACAAATGCGCGAAACCTCCTGTATGGCTTTCTTTGATAGGATAATACACATGAGGTGCGCGAACACGAAGCTGATCAATACTTTTCTGAACATTATCCGCTCAAGTCCGAACTTGTTCTGGATGTGTGACGAGTGCGTAACTTTGATGAAATGTTCCAGGTTTAAAACAACAGTCTCGTTGTTTGGAAGCGCAATCAACTCTATTACCGAGAGGCAAGAAATTGCATATTGGTTCATAATATCTCACCCAAGATTCTGGCTCTCCAGTAGACCCACAGAGTCAACATAATGCAGCTAGACCGCACACTTGCAGGCAAATACCGGTGGATAAAACAAATGCAGTCAAAGCAATATTTATCACTCGGTTGCCCTCGGAATTGCTGATGGCATTCCGTTCATCCCTATCGACCTTAATACCGACCTCCCAATCGTAGGAGCCAAATTGGAATCCCCATTCCCGGTCTCAGTCATTAACCTATACCTACCAAACGGGAAAATCCCGGACCTTCTACACAAACTTCAACGAGTTTTGCTCCCAATTGATGGCCCTCTTATACTCCTCGGCGATATCAATGGGCACCACCCATCTTGGGGAAGCTCTAAAGCAAACCTCCGTGGTGCTACCATAGTGGAACTCATCGAGTCCCTCGACTTAGTGACCCTCAACGACGGATCGAACACCTTCGTCCGTGGCCAGTGCGAAACAGCGATCGACATCTCTGCAGCCAGCCCAGCCATTACCGGGCGCCTCCTCTGGAAAACTCTGGATGATCCAGCAGGGAGTGACCACTATCCTATCATCATCTTGTTAGGGGAAGAACCTCCAGAGACCTCAAGGCGTCCCAGGTGGCTCTACGATCAAGCTAACTGGGAACTCTTCAACGATACCGTGACTCAGGCACACATCGACCATCCAGTGGCAAGCATTGAAGAACTCATGGAGATCATTTCTGAGGCCGCAAAAATCTCCATTCCAAAGACCAGTTCAAACCCCGGCCGGAAACCCTTACACTGGTGGTGTCCAGAAGCAAAGTCTGCCATTAAAGCGAGAAGAAAAGCTCTTCGTGCAGCCAAACGCCTACCCATGAATCACCCAGACAAGGAGCGAAACGAATGCCGGCAAATCATCAGGGCTGCTAAGAAAAGTAGCTGGGAAGAATTTTTGGAGGGGATCAACCCCAACCAAGCGGTGTCAGAGCTGTGGAGCCGAGTCAACGCCCTCAAAGGAAAGAGAAAGGCCAGAGGGGTGGCCCTTCGTCTCCCAAGTGGGCTCACACGAGACCCGCAAACCATCGCCAACGAATAAGCAAAATACTTCGCTTCACTTTCGGCCATTAATCGTTACGACACGGCGTTCATACAAAAAAAAAACCACGCGTCCACACAGAGTATTCGTAGGACCCAATGCCAACAAATATAAACGCTCCCTTTCGGTTTGAAGAACTTAATCTAGCATTATCCCGTAGCAAAAGTAAATCTGCTGGTCCAGACGACATCGGATATCCCATGCTGCAACACCTCCCACCCAACACCAAAATCGAACTGCTAAATCTAATAAACAAAATTTGGTCGGACAACACCCTGCCTAAAGAATGGACTCACAGCCTAGTAGTCCCCATCCCAAAGCAGAGACAAGCTGCTTCAACACCGGAAAATTTCCGTCCGATTTCACTGACGTGCTGTACCAGCAAAGTCATGGAACGGTTATGAATGGTCAATCGCCGGCTAATACGGTTCCTTGCGGACAACAACCATCTCAACCACCGACAGCATGCGTTCAGACCCGGCCACGGCACCGGAACGTACTTTACCGGCCTGGGAGACGTACTTCAGGAAGCGATGGACGAGGAACTCCACATCGACATAGCGGCCTTGGATTGGGCATATAACCGCGCATGGACCCCTCAGGTCATAAAACAATTGGTTGACTGGGGTCTAAGTGGCCATATCCTTCACTTCGTTAAAAACTTCCTTTGTTGTAGCAAATTTGTTGACAAATGAGGTGTTCGGTGGTGCGGTCTTTTGTATGCCTTGGATCCAGGGATGTTTTGATGTTGCTGAGTTCAAGACACATAAAACGCTGGCAGAATCTGTTAGAACGCAAATGGGTTTATCGGAGGGCGTAGTGATGGCTAAATAGATGGCCGCGGCCTCCGCCGAGAAGACGGAGCATTGATCGGGAAGTCGAAAGAATAAACTGTTGAACGTATCTGCTACTCAGTATCCTACTTTTCCCGCAGCCTTGGAGCCGTCCATGAAGCGGTGTTGAAACTTGGCATACTTAGTTCTGAGTAACTCCGCTAGGTGGCTTTGCATAGCGTGAGAGTTGTTCCCTGCCTTAAAGTGCTTGGCAATCGAAAGGTCAACATGTAGGGTTGGCAAGTATGGTTTCATTAGCAACAGATATTTGTCCGAATCCTTCACCGACTTCAGCCTGTTGAGTAGCATTTCTGTTGCCAACGGCATTGAACAACCACTGAAAAGCATGAGTCACCTAACTTCACGCCCGGGACGCACTATGGACTGCATTTTTGAAGCTCCTGGTTCCTCTAGATGAGGATTCTCACCCGGGATGCATTATAGAAAGTACATTGGAAGTCCTCGGTTCCTCTAACTCAGTCGTTCCGATTCCAGCCAGCGTATATCAATGTCGTCCTGGCCCTGAGCTTAGATGTGGATCGGGGGTCTTCCAACTTGCTGTGTCAGGCAAGTACAAATATGATTCTGAACATGCGTCACCGATCAAAGAAATGCTTCTACTCCTGTTTGAAAGCTTTGTGGAAGCCCTCAATCCCTGTGACCCAGTCCTGCTATCTGCCGCTTCCGATCTTCATAGTCGTTCCGGGCCTGTGGTTGGATGTGGTGAGGGGGTCTTCCAACCTACTCAGTATGGCGAGTATCCACTTGAGATTGTTAATGTTCATTCGCCGCCTGATGTTTCCATGACTTCCACGGAAAACGCCTTACTTCGTGCGACCACCAACCGTAGTAAACATGACGTCATTTTATACTACCAAAACGTAGGCGGAATGAATTCTGATGTTCACGACTACCACTTAGCTGTATCGGACCGGTGCTACGATGTCATCGTTCGTGTCGAGACTTGGCCAGGCGTTTGGATCCGAATACGAGGTTTTCCGTTGTGACAGTCGGCAATCTACTGGAGGTGGTGTTCTCGTGGCAGTTCGTTCCTGGTTAAAGGCGAGAGCTACTGAAAACGTCTTGTGGAACTGTTTTCCAAGCCCCAAAAAATTCTTAGCCCGAGAATTCAAAAGTTATTCCATGGATCTAATTTGTTTTAATCGAGGTTTTAATATGCTCAATATCTCGCTCAATACATTAATACTGAATTGCTGAAATCAATCATGCCGATATTCGTGTTATACTATATTAAGCTGTTTATTTGAAACCGGGAATTTAATTTGTTCAATTCAGTGGCCACCCTGGGTATCGCGCTTCCCTAACAAACGGGTACCATACACTAACGATAGATGGTACGACCATACCACACAAAGTTGGAATGATATTCCGAATTTGGTGGTTAGGCGCTTCTTAAGCTGGGTTTAAACAGGGAAAGTCATTTGATCAACTCAGTTGAATTCAATTGGCTTGAAAAGTTGAGGCTGTTTCGACTTTTTTAAATTCAACTGAGTTGATCAAGTCAGTTGAATGGCATGGTTTACACGTTCAATTCACGTTCAAGTCAGTTGAATTCAACTGACTTGCCCTGTCTAAACCCAGCTTTATGGTCGTTGTATATGCGGGTCCTTCGTGAAATTGACAAAAAATTGTACTCAGCACTTCAACGGAAATCTCCAGTTATTTTCAACTGCAATTTGCTGTTTTAAAATTTAACCTCTCTCGCTGCAGGAGGAAGACGAATGGGCACGCCCGCATAAACGCGAACCATAAATTTGACCTTACCGTAAATGGTTAAAAATTGTTTATATAATCCCTGCTAAACTTTACTGGTAACCCTATTCTGATCGATACAAAAAAATGCAACATACAATACGTACGCGACATCATATTTTGCCACACTGATACATGCAACATGATTCTTGTTGCTTCATGTGTGACACAATTTTGCATTATTTTATTGATCGGTGATTCTGTTGTTATACTTACCTTGGATCCGTCGAGTTCAATTTTAACAAAAACAAACGAATATGAACTCAAATTTCCCTGGTAAAAATTGTTTTATTTGCTGTAAGGAAACTGTAAATTTTCATAAAACGTCGGATTCCGAACTGAATATATGCCACATAATCTGTCAACATTTTTGGTTCAAGGTAAGCAAACTATTCATTCAATGTCAAAGTTGGGAGTTCAATTTCAAATCCCCGTTCCGAACACAGGAAGATGACCTGCAAACTGCTATCGTCTGTGGAATCTGTTGGGAAAAAGTGGATCAGTTCCATCAATTCTACCGAGATGTGCAGAAACTCCATGAACAGCAGGAAGCAGCACCGCTATCAGTTTTCATCAAACAAGAGGAAATCGAGATTGAAGAGAATCAACTTCAGGAAAATTACATAGACCTGCCTGTGCATGATCTACAACCGTTCGATGTAGTGGACTGCAAGCTTGAAATAGTGGAAAAATGTACTGAACTCTTGAAGGAGGAATCGACCCAGGAACCACAGAAGAAACGAAAGTACACGCGACGACCACCGGGTGAAAGGATTGCGAAACGGAAAAATCCCCATTCGCGTAAACTGTTGACCCCCGAAGCACGGCAAGCGGAAGATGATTTCATCAAACAACACACCTTCTACTTCTGCGATGAATGTAATATGGAATTTGAAAACTTCCGAGCTATCAAACGTCATCGAATACAAACGCATAATAAGGATTCGGTTGTATGCTGCGGAACTCAGCACAGGACCCGTGCTATCCTTTATCAGCACGTGCAAAATGTGCTGAATCCGGAAGCGTTCAAGTGTGAAATTTGTAATGGTACTTTCAAGTCTAAGAGCGGTTACTTTCGTCACAAGAAGGAGAATCACACTGCCAAGAAGGAACCCGTATTTAAATGCCATCGATGTGAGAAAAGCTTCACCAAAGAAGTGATACTAAGAAGTCACTTGAAGGGACATGAAACACTGGACAACGAAACGGCTAAATGTGAGCTCTGTGGCAAGTGCTTCAGTCATAAATTGTTCGTGAGGAAACACGTCAAAGCCGTTCACCAAAAGCCAACCGATTTCATATGTGAGATTTGTTCGAAAGGGTTCTACCGGCGGGGCATGTTTCTGGCGCATCGCAAAACGCATGAGCTCACGGCGGAGCAGCTACGGAAGCAGTGTCCCGTTTGCAACAAGTGGATGAAGAATCATACATACTGGCTAAAGCATGTACAGCGGCACAAAGAGGAGGGTAAAGAGTACAAATGTGAGGTCTGCGGTCACGTGTCGATCAATTTGATGGCCCTGAAGGTGCACATGAGGTACAAGCACGCTCCGGATAGGAAGCGACATGTATGTGAACTGTGCGGTAAGGAGTATTCACGGGCAACTACTCTGCGGGAACATGTCGCAAATGCCCATACTAGAGAGCCGCTGTACCAGTGTCCGTACTGCGAGAAAAAGTTCTTCTCCAATGCCACTATGTACACGCACCGGAAGAAGGAACACCCGCAGGAGTGGCTAGAGGATCATTTGGCCAAGTATGCCACCTCCGACAGTAGGGAAGATGGATCAAGCGAAACGGTTTCTTGAATGTTCAGTAAATCATGATATAAAACTACCGTATGCGTGATAATGTTTGCACCATTGAGCAATGTCAAAATTAAAAAAAAAATCAAAAAAATTCGTTTCCGAGTTTTTTTATTTATTCAAAGGGGGGATGTTTCTCAGACTCTTAAACTATGGTAATCATCGAACGAGTTTCCACTTGCTGTAATAATGTAGTCTGGATTCATTTCTCTCCGGGTACGGGTCAATGTTTGTCTGAGGCTTGCTGTACTCGGGTGGCATTTAGAACAGGCCTTGGCCTTCATGACGCGCCATATTGAGAAATCCAGCGAATTAAGATCGGGCTGGATGGCGGCCACATATCCTTCGCCCAGAACGGAAGATGTTCCTGCAACCAATTCTGAGTGCGGTTCGAGGTGTGGCACGGAGCCCCATCTTGTTGAAATACAACAGTTGGCTTCGGACCGTACTGTTCTTTGATCCACGGAAGAACATACTTAAAATCCCGATGTAGACCTCCGTGTTGACCTTGTCGCCAACTGGAATTAACACCGGGTTCATTTTTTGCCATCGGAAGCCACCAATCCAAACACCATAACGCTAGCAGGATGCTTGATGCAGGATACACGTTCTTGTGCTCGTCGGCCACGTCTTTTACCGGAAGAGAACTAATATACCGGTCGGTTCTGGAATTTGATACGGGATCGACGGTAAACATGCTCTCGTCGTTGTAACACGCCGTCTTTTAACTGACCCGCACTCGTATTCACGTCTGTTTGATGGCACTGTCGAACACTGCCCGCCCTTAACGGAAAAGAACTCACCAACACTGGGAGACCGTGAGTTCCTGCCCACCTATCAAACCATCTCGCTGCCCGCCTGTTGCTACTCACTCAACACCAACCCAGTATCATGATGCGGTAGGTAGAACTGCGGAACATCGTCGTTTTCTGCTGCCAATTCTTCCTGTGGTATCTCCCGCATATGGCTCAAACGCAAATATTCGTTGATGAACTCTTCGTATTGAGCACGTAGTGTGGGGTTCGCGTTCAGTCTCCGCTCGAGAGCGAGGAACCGACGCACTGTGTTGTGTTTGTTGTTCTGAAGACGAAGCAGGAGTTCTTCTTTCACTGGAAGACGAACTTGATATCGACCCTCTTCGTTGCGAAATACGTTGGCTACGAAGTGACGCTAGTCGGCGAACACTGTTCCAAGTCCCAAAAGCGTGCCACCAACTGTTCCAGTTTTTGGTTTTGGGTGAGAAAACAGCGTTGGATTGGCAAAGCAGATTGATTCGAGCATTCACCGGAGACAATCCAGCCCAGGATAGTGCTTTGAAGAAGGGGTAAGCGTTCACCGAGAGCTATCCTACCGTAACGCAATAGCTCAAAGAAAGTTCCGGCGCCCAGGAGCGCATCCACCGGTCCTGGAGTAGAGAATGTAGGACCGGCCAACGTTATCCAATTGGGAATCTCCCAATCTACCTTCGTAATCGTGTGTACCGGTTGGTCACAAGAAATAGTCTTCAATACGAGAAATTTCAGCTTCTTTTCGAATGCAGAAATCCGAGACGAGATTGTAGTTTCAACTGCCTTCGTAATCGGAGTCATAAGCTGCCCCACGCCACAAAGGTTGACGTGTTCTGGAGAAACTTGTAATTTTGGACGTTGATGAAGGGACTCTGTCATCAAATTGAATTGCGAACAGCTATCCAAGAGAACCCTAGCAACGACCCGAGCTCCACAGTTGTCCTCAATGTTGACCAGCGCCGTGCACAGTAGAACTGTTTCGTTGGGAAGCTTCGCCGAGTGTGCCACCAGCGCCGCAGGTGGGTTCGATTGGGGCTGAGACGAAGTGGACAGGGGTGCGACTGGTACTAATGCAGACTGATGGACGGACACCAGAGTTGAGGAAGAGTTTGATCCACTAGGGCCTGGACGAGTCAAAGCGGAATCAGGTGGACAGGTGGAGGGAGCCCAAGCAACATTGCAAGTTTTATCGTGGTTTTATAGCATTCTACTAGTCTAAATCATGGTCTACAGAACCCTCATAAAACCCAAATTGTTACTTGGGAGGCGTAGATTGCTGACCGCTGTTGGCGTTGGACGACGATGCTAAACAATTCGCCTCCAACGGTTGCAGATGGGTGAGCGTTGTAGTGTCGAGGACCGTAGGAGATGGAAGGAAAACACGTCGTTATCTGCTGCTCTCTAAAACACTTCTGTCTTTATTCTTTGTACTCTCTCGCATCAGTCAACGCAGACCCCTAAGCCAACAGGCATTACGATTATATAATAGCGTTACTATACTACATCACTTTTCTCTTTTCTTATTGTTTTTTCTTCTTCTTGTGGTTCACTGTTACATCTTAAACATGATGAACATAGTCCTGCAAATATGCTGGTTGTCGCTTTGTCCTCATAGCTCTGGGTTCCAAATCAGGTGTAGATTTCCTCGAACCTTTTCCGCTACTGCAACATGATGTTCCTGCAATGATGATGATGGTTTACTTATATCCAAATTGGTGCTGCTGGTTTCCTTATCAGTGTTGATGCGCTGTAAATGTGATACATGTCTGCGATACTTTACTCCTGACTCTTCTGAAGCCACCAATACATCTCCGCCTTTCCTTTTGATCACCTTGAATACCTCTGGATCAAAGTTCGGTGTTAGCTTGTTGGTCTTCGTCATCTTTTTTATCAGCACCTGATCCCCTTCAGAGATAGGGTTGGATCTGGCATTGCGTCGCCCATCAGCATACAATTTTCCCTTATTCTTTTTCTCTTTATCTCTATCAGCCACCTCCTCATCAACATCCTTCGGTTGGTTAATGGATGGCACTTTGTCACGAATATTGTAGCCAAAAAGCATTTCCGACGGTGTTTTTCCGGTTGTCGAGTGTGGAGTAGACCGATACATCATTAAATATTTATTTAGTTCACATTGCCAGTCCGTGTTTGTTGCCTGACTAATAGAAAGCCTTTTCAAAATGGATCGGTTTTGTCGTTCCACTTCGCCGTTTTGTTGTGGCCAATATGGAGTTGTGCTGATCAACATGATGTTGTTCGATTCACAATAACCTCGAAATTCCTCACTAGCGAACTGTGAACCGTTGTCGGCTGTGACGGAAATTGGCAGACCGAAAGGAGCAAAAATCGAAGACAACCGCCTAATAGTCTCACTGGAGTCTATTTTCTTCATTATCTCGACTTCAATGTAGCGGCTGAAGTAATCAACCACCACAAACAAATAATGACCTGTTGGAAGTGGGCCAAGATAATCAATAGCCAAGTGTTGCCAAGGCTCTGATGGCAGTTCTCTTCGTTTCATCGGCTCTGGTGCTGCAGGCGCTGCTACTAACATACAGCCTCGGCATTTCTTGATGTATTTCTCAACTTGTGCATCAAGTTTTGGCCACCATACTTTCGCACGCAGTCGTTGCTTCATCAACGTCATACCCGGATGACCCTCATGTGCCAAGTCAAGTGTTCGCATTCTTAGGCTTTGTGGCATAACCATTCGTGTTCCACGCAATAAGAGTTTCCCAGCAAAACATAATTCCGTCTCAAACAGTTTAAAGGGAGCTGCATCTTCACTCCATATACCCTGTTGCAATGCAGTCTTGACAGATCCGATCGAACTATCCGCTTCAGACTCTTGCTCAATCTCGGCTATTTTCAAAGCAACCGGAGCAGCATTTGTAGCTACCCAATGCACATAATGTTCCGTGCATTCTTCAAAAGTCTTACCATCTACCTTGGATGTAACTGCCAGTCGTGATAATGGGTCGGCTATGTTGGATTTGCCAGGTCGATATATAACTGTTCCTTTATATCCCTGCAACCGGACAACCCACCTTTCGATCCTAGCACAGGGCTTTGATGTGGACCAAAAATCGTTTGCAATGGTTTATGGTCTGTGATCAATTCAAATGAACGGCCGTACACATAAAAGTGGAATCGCTCAACAGACCATACCAATGCTAGAGCTTCCTTCTCTATTTGAGCATATCGTTTTTCGACATCGGTCAAACTTCGACTCGCATATGCAATTATTCTTGGGCCTCGGTCGTTAATCTGAATAAGGACAGCCCCTAGACCAACAGGGCTTGCGTCAGCGATCAATTGAGTTCGATCCTCAACGTCAAAGTAACCTAGGGTTGTAGGATTCGTCATGTGACTTTTCAGATAGTCGAACGCTACCTGATGCTCACTTGTTGTGTTGTTTAGTTAGCTGCCGGAGAGGATCAGTTAGGGTCGCTAAGTTTGGAATAAACTTTCCCACATAATTGACTAATCCCAAAAAACTTCGAGTTTCTTCTTTGGAACATGGCTCTCGAAAATTACGAATCGACTCCAACTTATCTGTGTCAGGTCTAATCCCATTAGCAGACAAAATATGCCCCAAAAATTTCAGTTCACTTACTCCATATAAACATTTGGTATCGTTTAGCTTAACATTCATTTCTTGCAGCTTACAACGTACCTTCTCCAAACGTATATCATGCTCCTATTGATCACATCCGTGTACAATCACATCATCGATAAAGTTTACACAACCTTCGCATCCACTCAAGACTTGTTCCATAATTTTCTGAAACAATTCAGGAGCGCAGTTGATGCCAAACATCAGGCGGGTATACCTGTACAAACCTCTACGCGTGATAAACGTTGTAATTTCCCTGGATCTCTGAGATATTTCAACCTAAAAATAAAACTCAATACATCAAAATTCCATTTGCTTATTTATTAATAAAGTATCACAAATTGACAGTTAGACTGGAATTCTATCAGGCTACTAGGATAAACCCCAAAAATCATAACGTTACGCAAGTACAGCAAACTAAACTAATCCGTTCGTAACATATATCTAAATTCTTCAATTCGTTCAATTTAGCAGCGCTGTCAATTTGGATTCAATCAATCAACTTTAGCCCACCTGGTGAAATGCGTTTTCTACATCAAGTCTTGAGAAAACTTTTGCCTTAGCGAGATCTGGAAGGAAATCCTCAATCGTCGGTAATGGATGATTCTCCCTTTCGACTGCTTCGTTTGCCCGCCGCATATCAACGCATATGCGCACATCTTCACCTTTGGGCACAACGACAACTGGAGACACCCACTTGGAAGGTTCGTTCACCTTTTCGATCACGCCTTGACTCAGCAGCTCATCCAGTTTGTTGTCCACCGCTCAGTAAATTGTACTTCGAGCCCGAGTCAATTACCACGGAAACAGCCACACCTCCTATTTCGCATTGCACTTCACCGTCGTTGTTAGTGGTCGTTACGTTGAATACATATTCCGTCTCCGTGTCGACGATTTGATTAACATCATTTGATCCTTGATTCCTGTTATCATCACTTCCATTATCAGCCGTCGCTGGTACAAAATCACATCTCTGCGTCATCAGTTGCTTTCGCTTACGACACTTTTTCGCGAAATGGTCACGTCCGCCACATTTGTTGCATGATTTTCCTCTCGCCAGGCACTTTTCATCTCTTGCCATGTGTCCAAAATATCCACAGCGATGGCATTCCACTCGCACCGAATCAGTGAACCGATTTCTCTTGCCGTAGGAGGGTTTTACTTCAATCCTGTTTACCTCACTGATCTGTGGTTTCAGCTAGAGTCGGTGTATAATGAGTCACGCCAAGAGAAAAACAGTTGAACTCGCATCACGGTTTTCGAAAGATTCCCATTCTTTTCACTTGGCAACAGAGGACTTCTACAACAACTTCAAATGACTTCTAGCGAGAGAAAAAATACTGCGGCTGTAGTAAATCATTATATCAGTGATTTTGTCAAAATATCTTAACAAAAAATATTAGAAATTCTCATTACTAATCATTACCGAGCGTATCCCATGACAATTTAACGCTCACTGCGTGTTTATGCTCATTTCTTCGATTATATTTTATATTTTATTGCAATACCTTTCGTGAACCTTTCATAGTATCGTAATGTTTATTTACTTTGCACGATAGGTAGCCGTTTTGACAGTTCAATAGGTAGACTTGGCTTCACTCTTGGCGTGACTCATTATACACCGACTCTAGTTTCAGCATTTCTCCTCTGGTAAAAGATTTTTCTTGCAGGGCCACTGTTTCAAAAATCTTCGATACTCTCAAAACTTCTTGCAGATCAGCATCGCCTCGTTTGAGTAAATCCCTACGCAGGGCTGCCGATTGACAATTCTCAATGATTTGATCCTTGACGTTCTCTTCAACTTTATCTCCAAAACCACATCGTTCAGCTTGAACACGCAATCGGACCGTAAATGAATCAATACTCTCGTCAACCTTTTGCTTCATTTGCCGCAGCAGGTGTCGTTCATAAGTAGAATTCTCCTTAGGAAGGAAAAACGCATTCAACTTTGCTGCTGCTTCTTCGTAGCTCGTCATGTTCGGTGTTTATCCACATTCATCAATGGGCCACGCATTTCACTACTCGGCAAATCTGGCAACGTATCGAACAGTTGCTGAACGTTTGGACCTGCGTAATGCAGCAACAAATCCTTCTTCCACTCTTCGTCGCTGATACGGCTTGCTCGAACCATCGTCTCAAACGATTTCAACCATTTACGCCACTCGATACCAACGTCGTCAGTATGGGATGCGTAGTCAAATACTTGCATCTGCAAACCGAGAAACCGGATCATATCTGCAAAATACATACACAAACATCACTGTTTTGTTTTCTGAGCCTTTCGTGAATTTCCTCGTCGGTATGAATTAGGTGAGCATGAGTGAGGTACGAATTTGCGGTAACAGTAAAACAGGCAAAACTTGCCTCGCAATGCAAATAGAGTACTATACAAACAAGCTTCGTTTGTGGTAGTATCACATTTCTGTCTCTTTTTCCCGATTCACCGCTCACTCATACCATGGCACTTGTTCGTTTGCTTATTTATTACACGCTTTGCCTCTCCCAAGAGAGCATTCATGTATATAGCGTTATGCATGCAACTATCTCATACTGGTACGAAGACTGCGCTTTTCGACCTTATTTTTCCATGTGTGAAATTCAATCGACTGAGGAAATTCATCGAAATATTTTTTTCCATCACCAACAGATTCAGGCTAAATCGTTCACTATCCGCATTTAAGCGATCTATGTGCTACTTTTTTTCCTGCTATTTCGCAGAATAGAACTAGACTCTTCGTATTCCGCATTTAAGCGACTGTTCTATTTCCAAATTAATTCCTCCTCTTACGCAGAATGGAATCAGACATTTTGTATCCCGCATTTAAGCGACTGATCCATTTCAATCTATTTATTTCGTGAAACTTGTTCCCGCAAACATTCTGCTCAATTACTTACCTAATGAATTCGCCATTTTATTCCTCGCCGCCAAATGTAGTGTCGAGGACCGTAGGAGATGGAAGGAAAACACGTCGTTATCTGCTGCTCTCTAAAACACTTCTGTCTTTATTCTTTGTACTCTCCGCATCAGTCAACGCAGACCCCTAAGCCAACAGGCATTACGATTATATAATAGCGTTACTATACTACAAGCGTATGATGACGTTTCTTGCATTTTCTGCAGCCATCCGAAGAGCAGTCTTTGCAACCATGCGAAGTGGTTTTCATACAATTCAAGCACAGGTGATGCTGTTTCACAAAATCGAATCGTTGTCTTGGAGAAAATTTGTGAAACTTGAAGCACTGGTACAGAAAATGATCGCGTCCGCACTGCAAACACTTGCGACCGCCTGTTGTTTCCCCAGACGACGATTGAGCAACATGCAACGTTGAATGCTTCGGTGAAGACTTTACCTTGACTTCACGGGAACGACCAAGATTGGGGGCGAGAGCTTGAAGAACGCGAGCATGGCCTTGCAGAAACATTACCATATCCGAGTATTTTGGCATCTGGATGTTCTGCGGCTCTTCCTTCGCAATCACATTGCGAACAATATGGTTTTCCCATTCAGCGGAGGCTGAGCTGATAGACAAGAATTGTACTCCAGGTGTCCGTTGGTTTCCAAAGCTTTTTGAGGATGGCGATGTTCCGATTTAAGCAGTTGACAAGGTTCAACAGTCCCTCTGCCGATTCTTGCTTCATCGGAAGAGTGTCGAAGAGCTCCGCGAGATGGCATTTTTCCAGTATCCGCTTGTTGTCGTACCGGTTGACTAAACGCTTCCAGACTTCAGCGTAATTTTCGTCACTGATGGGAATTTCCGCAATTAGACCCGCTGCTTCACCTCGTAGAATACTCTTCAGGTACTGGAATTTCTCCAAAGAACTCAAATTGTCAGACGAATGAACAGCAGCATTGTACAAATCGTGAAATGAACGCCATCCGAGAGGATTTCCAGAAAATTCTGGAAGCTTCAATTCGGAGTACTTGATGTGGCTGGTGAGGGAAGTATTTCTCCGAGACGTCGACGGAACATTAAGCGGCTTCCGTTCCAACAAACAAGCCAACTGCGCCTTCAGCTCGTAGTACTGAGCTTCAAACCTGAACAGCAGCGTCTCGTACTCGACTGCTGGTTCCGGGGACAGCAGTAGCTGGAGCTGAATGATCACCTCAACGTACTGATTGTACAAGCACTCCAATTTCTCCAACCTGACCTATACCTGACCCGCATGCAAATTGGCATTGTACGATTCGAGAGTTTCGATCGCAGCCACCGAAGAGATGAGGTAGTTTCCTCGGACATCGTACTCCAACCTCTTGGCCTCCATAGCTTCCTTCGACATGGTCATACCTCAAGTAACCACCAACCGACACCGACACGCCACAAAATATCAACGGAATACAAAAGGAACGAACCCACCTGGTTTTTGAGAGCGATGAAAATACTATCGAAATGCCGATGGTACTAATCGGGGCTTCCTTGCGACGATGTGCAGAATTTTCGCCGGTTTCCACCAACCGATGCATCTGCTATCTCGCTGGCTCGATCAGCAACTTACTATTATGTTCGAAACGAGAACTGACGAAACTCGCAACTCCGCCGACACGGTAATCTTATGGACACCAAGAGAAGGCAAACGGACCGAGTCTTTCTTCCACCGAATAAAATTGTACGACCGATAGCAACGTGTGTACGTCCAGATCGGTGACCGGGTGGAGACTCGATGACTACCTACTATCCACAGAGCCAGAGAAGCTGGTGCTATCACAGAATAGGCTATTGTGATAATCCCGGCTCAGTGAGAGTATATGAGGCACATGTAAAAGGCCGACATCGATTTACAGGTAATAGGGTGGTGCGAAAAGGATGATATATAATTGACTCTAGGATTTGGATTTTAATATAAATACTTTTAAGTGCATATATCTAGTGGTAAGTTTACTTTTAAGCAATGGTATTTAAACAAATTTAGAATTAAGAATTTGACCTAAACGAACTAACTAACATGCCCTTTTCACATGTTGTTCGTGATATGAATGTTTTGAACCACTCTGGTGGGTATTTTTACTTTCCACCGATTTAGTATAGACAATTATCTTAAGGTGATTCCTTGTAGAGTCCACAAATGGCCGCCTTCGAATTTTCAATTACACAAATCTCGGAATTTAATGCCACCTGAAATTGCTACTTCACGTATGCTGCACTACAGCAAACGTGAAGTAAAAGTTTCATTGTGGTACTTGTCGGGGAAGCTGATACTTGTGCACAGCGAAACACTAATTCAGTGAAGCGTATCTTGTCCACGCGAGATATCGAAGGAAAGAAAATTCATAAAACGTAAGTTTTGTAACATATTTTTTTTTTGTATCTACGCATCACTAAACATTCAAGAAACCGTTTCGCTTGATCCATCCTCCCTACTGTCGGAGGTGGCATACTTGGCCAAATGATCCTCTAGCCACTCCTGCGGGTGTTCCTTCTTCCGGTGCGAGTACATAGTGGCATTGGAGAAGAACTTTTTCTCGCAGTACGGACACTGGTACAGCGGCTCTCCAGTATGGGCATTCGCGACATGTTCCCGCAGAGTAGTTGCCCGTGAATACTCCTTACCGCACAGTTCACATACATGTCGTTTCCTATCCGGCGCGTGGTTGCGACTCATGTGCACCTTCAAGGCCATCAAATTGATCGACACGTGACCGCAGACCTCACATTTGTACTCTTTACCCTCCTCTCTGTGCCGCTGTACATGCTTCAGCCAGTATGTGTGATTCTTCATCCACTTGTTGCAAACGGGGCACTGCTTCCGTAACTGTTCCGCCGTAAGCTCATGCGTTTTGCGATGCGCCAGAAACATGCCCCGCCGGTAGAATCCTTTCGAACAAATCTCACATATGAAATCGGTTGGCTTTTGGTGAACAGCTTTTATGTGTTTCTTCAGGAACAGTTTACGACGGAAGCACTTGCCACAGAGCTCACATTTAGCCGTTTCGTTGTCCAGTGTTTCATGTTCCATCAAGTGACTTTTAAGTATCCCTTCTTTAGTAAAGCTTTTCTCACATCGATGGCATTTGAACACGGGTTCTTTCCTGGCAGTGTGATTCTCCTTCTTGTGACGAAGGTAACCGCTCTTAGACTTGAATGTACCATTACAAATTTCACACTTGAACGCTTCCGGATTCAGCACATTCTGCACGTGCTGATACAAGATAACACGTGTCCTGTATTGAGTTCCGCAGCATACAACCGTTCTCTTATTATGCGATTTTATTCGATGACGTTTGATAGCTCGGAAGTTTTCAAATTCTATATTACATTCATCGCAGAAATAGAAGGTGTGTTGTTTGATGAAATCATCTTCCGCTTGCCGTGCTTCGGGGGTCAACAGTTTACGCGAATGGGGATTTTTCCGTTTCGCATTCCTTTCACCCGGTGGTCGTCGCGTGTACTTTCGTTTCTTCTGTGGTTCCTGGGTCGATTCCTCCTCCAAGAGTTCAGTACATTTTTCCGCGTTTTCTAGCTTGCAGTCCACTATATCGAAAGGTTTTAGATTATGCACAGGCAGGTCTATGCAATTTACATGAAGTTGATCCTCTTCAATCTCGATTTCCTCTTGTTTGATGAAAACTGATAGCGGTGCTGCTTCCTGCTGTTCATGGAGTTTCTGCACATCTCGGTAGAATTGATGGAACTGATCCACTTTTTCCCAACAGATTCCACAGACGATAGCAGTTTGCAGGTCATCTTCCTGTGTTCGGAATGGGGATTTGAAATTGAACTCCCAACTTTGACATTGAATGAATAGTTTGCTTACCTTGAACCAAAAATGTTGACAGATTATGTGGCATATATTCAGGTCGGAATCCGATGTTTTATGAAAATTTACAGGTTCCTTACAGCAAATAAAACAATTTTTACTAGGGAAATTTGAGTTCATATTCGTTTGTTTTTCTTAAAATGAAATTGACAGTTCAATCAGCAAAATAATGCAAAACCGTGTCTCATCCACATAAAAAAAATTGATGTATAGGGAAAATGTCTCTAATGTTGGCCTATGGATCTAATATTGGGCCCATCGCTAAAAATCAGCTATTTATCAATTTTATCTAGATGAACGCGTTATTGTGACGTTACTAATGGATATTTTTGGTTGCTATTGAAAATTTAGTCGTTTGCTGAATTTATCATATCAAAAAAATATTTTTTTTGTATGAGAATTTCGTTCGAAACGAAATACAGAATAGGGGTGTATGTATGGGCCCAAATTAGGGACACTTAGGCCGACATTACCTGCATTTCCCCTATTACAGAAACATGTTGCATGCATCGGTGTGACAAATTCGTAGTCGTGTTGATGTTCCATTTTTTTTTCGATTATAATAAGGTGACCAGACTGTTTTTATCGTTTTTATTAAATAATAATAAATTTTAATCAATTTCAATTGGCCTGCCTGGAAAACTGGATTGCCAGATTTCAGTGCTAACATTTGAAAACGGCGCAAAAGCCATTTGTAAACAAATGGTTTGTGGGCCCTTTACTCGCTACCCGAAGAACGCCCACGCAAACCAACAGCATCGTCAGGAAGGGGAAAATTTCCCCTACCCGATGTTGCTGTTGTGTCGCGTGGGTGTACTTCAAGTAGTGAGTAAAGGGCCCACAAACCATTTGTTTACAAATGGCTTTTGTGCCGTTTTCAAATGTTAGCACTGATTTGAAGACATGTTTTCATTTTCAAGACATTTTTATCTTGCAAACCTTTTTTAAGACATTTCATGGTTTTTGAAGATTATAGTCGGTGTATAAAGGGCCACCCACGTTAGATCCGTTTGCGTTGCGTTGACGTAAATTTGACAGTTAGACAATAAATTTAGCTTTGCCGCAACGCGTCCGATCCGGATCTAATGTGCGTGGGCCTTAAGAGTCACACCAAGAGTGAAACCAAGTTTACCTATTGAAATGTCAAACCGGCTACCTATCGTGCAAAGTAAACCAAAATTACGAGACTATACACCGAAAATAGTTTTCATGTAGCTTCCATTGGAATCGCAAATGATTTTCATCCATAAACAAAATTAATGGAATTCATCTGAACTTTACATAACATTTATGCGATCATGTTAATTTTATATGATTTTTCATATGAATTTCATTTGCCTCATAATATTCATGTGATTTGTGGTGAGATTTTCACCTATGTGATCACATGAAAGCTATGTGAATTTCACATGGTTTTCATCCATTAGATATGTGATAAATTTTTTGAGTGTAGTCTGTTTTTTTTTCTTTGATTTGTTTTCCGTTGATCTTGTTTTCCGTACTGAGTACCAATGCTACCGACTCCAGGTAGGCAGCTCCCACACCCTGGACCCTACCTATCGACCCATCAACTCATAGACCGGGGAGCAACGGCTTTACTTCCCTTCCGAAGGAAGGCGTGATCAAAGATTTTATGCCTCAGAAAACCCCGGCGGTGCCGACTGGGATTGAACCCAGGCCTTCTCGGGTGGAAGGCAATCACTCTTACTACTACACCACCGGTGCCACTGAGACTATATATATATATATATATAGACTATAGTCTGTTTATAACTAGGGGCAAGACAGCTCCTAATCATGAGCAATTTCTGAGTTGCTTTTGATGCACCTCGAGTAACTCACATTGCTCAGTGAGAAAGCTCACTGTCATCTGCTTCCTCACTTTTCGCATCACAGCAACATAATCACCCCTATTCTGTATTTCGTTTCAAACGAAATTCTCATACAAAAAAATAT
The DNA here is from genome assembly GCF_037179485.1 of Ochlerotatus camptorhynchus. NCBI lineage: Eukaryota > Metazoa > Arthropoda > Insecta > Diptera > Culicidae > Ochlerotatus > Ochlerotatus camptorhynchus. The sequence continues at coordinate 2,362,660 of NW_027040801.1, read as the reverse complement.
TTTTTTGTATGAGAATTTCGTTCGAAACGAAATACAGAATAGGGATGAATATGTTACATATATGTTATGTACACCTTCATGCGAAACCGAAAAGCTGCTGTCAATCAAAACAACAATAAAATGAAAAACATGTTTACAGAACTCAATAACTCAGCAAAACTCGGAGACACTTAAATTGATTGATTTGATTATTCTGCATCATCTCTGCTTAATAACCTTCGCTCAACCCTTACCAACTGTGAACGTGAACGGAGCCTATTGCTGCGTAGCTGCCTTACATTTACCAAGGGCGAATGCTTGTCCGGCTTGATATGGTGGAACTCGATCTGCCTGACCAAATACTCAAAATCCGGCAAATTACGTACCCCGCACGTGCTACAATACTCGTCGAAGCAATCCCGTTCCCATGGCAACGGCATGCAAACTGCCGCTGGATGAAACTGCGAACTGAGCTCTGAATTACCACTGTGCCGTTCTACTGACGGTGGACATCCATCCTTCCTCTTTTGGTGCTTCTGCAGTGCCTTCCGGATGATCGTTGTACGGTTCCGTCTCTGCGATACACCACCGTGATTTTGCTGCGGCCGTCAACGGCAGTCTCCTTTAAAGTAGAACATCACTACATACGTGTGTTCTTCGGTTTCTCGTTGGCTAAGTCCATAGCGGCCCAGGTGTGGAATTTATTGTTCATCTCCATCTATTTTATGAACAGCGCTGACGATATCGAGTGATTGGTAGCGATCTTGTGAACTTGATCACGTCTCATGACGATCGTGTACTTGGTCTTAACATGGCCGTGGGAATGCAAAGAGAAAGTTGACGAAGATAATCTGTCAGCTTGATTTGTTCTTCGTCTTCCTGACCGGTTTTCATTTCGATTTCGTCCGGTTGATCGTTGATGGGTTTGAAGTCCGGACGAGGATCATACTCACCGGAAACATTGGTAGCGGTTACTTCAACGTCCTCCTCCTCTTCGGTTTCGCAAGTGACGGCGGCTGCTCTGGCTGAACATTCCGCGGCGGTAATAGCAACAATCAATACGAAACTAACGATTTTAAATTGGCTCACTGCATGCGTGGGCGGCGAGCTACCAGTTACGCCAAATCGACGATCAAATGCATTGTTTACAAAAGCTGACACGTCCTTTCGAAAAAGTAATCAAGAAATGGTACTTTCCGGGAAAACGGTTTTCCGGGAAATTACGTACAATCGTTTTTTTAGTAAATCCACTTTTGCCAAAATTGAGTCGAATAATTCAACTCTCTTTTGGGTTGCTTTCAATGTCCGTGTAGATTAATCCATTCTTCATATATATATATACGTCATTTTTCAGTTTTGCAAAACAAACGAACATGAAGTCCGATTTGCCTGGTGAAAATTGTTTTATTTGCCGTAAGAAACCTGAAAATGTTCACAATACATCGGATTCCGATTGCCACGTATTCTGTAAACATTTTTGGTTCAAGGTAAGCGAACTATTAATTGTTAAAGTTGGGAGTTTAATTTCAAAATCCCCGAACCGAACACAGGAGGATGACCTGCGAAATGCTATCGTTTGTGGAATCTGTTGGGAAAAGGTGGACCAGTTTCATCAATTCTACCGAGATGTGCAGAAGCTCCACGGACAGCTTGAAGCGACAGCACTATCAGTTTTCATCAAACAAGAGGAAACCGAGATTGAAGAGGATCAACTTCAGGAAAATTGCATAGACCTGCCTGTGGATGAACTAAAACCGTTCGATATAGTGGACTGCAAGCTTGAGATTCCGGAAGAATGCAATGAACTCCTGAACGAGGAATCGAGCCAGGAGCCACGAAAGAAACGAAAGTACACGCGACGACCACCGGGTGAAAGGATTGCGAAACAGAAAAAGCCTCATTCGCGTAAACTGTTGACCCCTGAAGAACGGCAAGCGGAAGATGACTTTATCAAACAACACACCTTCTACTTCTGCGAGGAATGTAATATGGAATTTGAAAACTTCCGTGCTATCAAACGTCATCGAGTAAAAACGCATAATAAGGATACGGTTGTATGTTGCGGAACTCAGCACAGGACACGTCTTTTCTTGTATCAGCACGTGCAGAATGTGCTGAATCCGGAAGCGTTCAAGTGCGAAATTTGTAATGGTACTTTCAAGTATCAGAGCGGTTACCTTCGTCACAAGAAAGAGCATCACACTGACAGAAAGGAACCAATATTCAAATGCCATCGATGTGAGAAAAGCTTCACTAAAGAAGTGATATTGAAAAGCCACTTGATGGGACATGAAACACTGGACAAGCAAACGGTTAAATGTGAGGTATGTGGCAAGTGCTTCGGTCATAAACGGTTCCTGAAGAACCATGTCAAAACTGTTCACCAGAAGCCAACCGATTTCATATGTGAGATTTGTTCGAAGGGATTCTACCTACGATCGACGTTTCTGACGCATCGCAAAAAGCACGAGCTCACGACGGAGCAGCAACGGAAGCAGTGTCCCATTTGTAACAAGTGGTTGAGGCAAACCTCCTACTGGCGGCATGTGCGGCGCCACGAAGAGGAGGGCAAAGAGTACAAGTGTGAGGTATGTGCACACGTTTCGATCAATATGATGGCCCTGAAGGTGCACATGAATCGCAAGCACGTGCCGGATAGGAAGAGACATGTGTGTGAGTTGTGCGGTAAGGAGTACTCACGGCCAACTACTCTGCGGGAACACATCGCAAATGCCCATACAGGAGAGCCGCTCTACCATTGCCAGTACTGCGAGAAGAAGTTCTTCTCCCTTGCCACAATATGCACTCACCGGAAGAAGAAACACCCGCAGGAGTGGCAGGAGGAACAATTGGCCAAGTATGCCCCCGCCGACAGTAGGGAAGATGGATCAGGCGAAACGGTTTCTTGAATGCTTTGTAATGTAGGAAATAGTCTGTTTTGCGTAAATAATAAAAATCTCATGTCAATACTAACGTTTTATGAGTTTTCTTTCCTTCGATATCCGTTACAAGTTACGGTTCACTAAATTTATTTCACATAATTGTCCATGCTTTCGTTCAGACATTGCCTCCCAGCTTACAGCCAAAAGATTAGTATGATGCACTCCGCATTTATCCTCCACAGAACCAACACACTTCTCACAAACATTTCATGTAAAATTGAAGTAATCAGTATTTAGTGCTGCAATAATAATGAAACTATTTAGCCAACACGCCGAATTCGGCGATGAAAGTTTAAAAAACAACAGTGTCGGGCTAAAATATGATATTGTAAAACAGGAGAAAACAATAGCAAAATTCATCTCACACATTCTTCTTCGAAAAACATCACTCTTATACACTGTCCACTATTGATCATTGAGGTGCATCTTCGCGCTGTTCACGCTGCTGCGGCTGATGGTTTTCGTTCATGTTGTTGGTCGCGGGTCGATCAATCAGTGGGGCCTCCTCGGCCGCTGCCGGTACCACTGGAACCGGAGCGGGTGGGGGATTGTGATTGACCGCTCCCGGTGCGGGTGGTCTTCGAAAGTACAGTGCTGCTCCAAGAACCACCGTCAGGACCGTGATCAAGTAGAGATCCCAATTGGAGGCGATGTTCTCGTCCAGGTCCAACAGGACGCTGAAGGGGGACTATAAATAAAGGAATAAAATTGACCGCTTTTGTTTGAAAAACATAGAAAATCTTACCTCTCGGAGTGATTCCATCTTGAACAGCATCTGAAGCTTCATCAGGGCAAGGGTCACGGGAACCTTGGCATCAGCACTGGTCTCCGCTGCCAGATCGTAGCACCGTTTGGCCAGGTGAATGTCCTTCTTCATACCGAGACCCTGTTCGTGCATGTAGCCCAGATTGAACATGGCCTGAGCGTTGTGCTGCTGTTCCGAAGCCATTCTGCAAAGGAAAAAAAAATGATCAGTGCTGAATCCTGTTGGTCCCCTATCCATCAACTCACCGGTAATGTGAAGCAGCAGTTTCGAAATCCACATTCGTGCCCAGTCCATAGTAGTGGTAATCTCCCAGCTTGACCTGGGCAGCCGAGTAGCCTTGAGCGGCAGCCCGACCCCAGAACTGTAACGCCCGGATCAGCTCTTCTTCGCGGTTCTTGAACAAATTGATCTCCCCTCGATCGAGTAGGAAAGCCGCATTGCTCTGCGCTACCTCGTAGCCCAATTCCGACATCAAGGTGTACTGCATGAATGCTTCCTCGAACCGGTAGGAACGATAATCCTGATGAGCAGACATTAACCGCTCGGCCCACTTTCCTCGTTCGGCCACGTTCTTGAACAGCTCCACCGCCGTCGGACAGGATCGCATCATTCCCAGTCCAACGGCATGCATCTGACCCAGGTTGTAGAAAGCCAGCACATGACCCGACTGAGAGGCCAGATTGAAATACTTGTTAGCTAGCTTGAAATCCCTCTTGACGCCGATGCCACTGAAGTACATATTACCCAACTGAAGCTGTCCGTCTACCCACCCTTGGTCAGCTGCTTGGGTAAAGTATTTCAACGCCTTCACCGTATCCTTGGGCACTCCTTTGCCATGCAGGTACATAATTCCCAAACCACTCTGTCCCACCGGGTTGCCCAAATCGGCCGCCTTCTTAAAATACTTCAAAGCAGTTTCATTATCAGCTTTAATGTTATCGCTTCCCTCTAGGTAAATCTTCCCCAGAAAAGCCATCGCTACGGCATTTCCTGCATTCGCCGCTTGGCTAAAGTACTGCAGGGCCTTCTGATGATCCAGCGGAATGCCTCGGCCACCTTGATAATGTAGCTGACCCAGGCCAACCTGTGCCTGTACGTCTCCTTTGTCCGCCAACAGTTGGTAGTAATCGATCAAATCATTATCCAGTATTCCCGAACTAGGACCGGAATTTTCCACTTCATCCAGAAGCCTGATACGATGGACTGCCGCTCCCCCGGAAAACGTAACCTGATTAGCCACCTTTGTAGCTACCTTCCGGTAGAAATCCAGCGCCGTCTCGCAGCTATTCGGCACACCAACCCCGGACCAATACCGGTATCCCAGTGCCATCTGAGCCCACGAATTATCCCCCAGTGCCGCCATCGTGTAGTAAACCAACGCCTTCGCCTGACTCACATTGAACCCAATCCCAGTTGAGTACATAAATCCCAGTCCCATCTGAGCATCCGGCAGTCCACTCTCGGCCAGTTCCAAAAACGTCTTCTTCGCCGCCTCAGTATCCATATGCACCGGATGACCCAGCAACTGCGCCCAAGCCACGTGACTCCTCGCCAACGGATGACCCTTACCAGCCGCCTCCACCATCAGCTTGTGTCCCTGCAGTTTATCCACCTTGGTCCTATTCAGCACCACCATCGCCCTGTCATACGTTTCCTGAGCCTCCAACTCTTCCGGACTCAACACCCTAGCCGTCTCCCCAGCATCCTCCGGCGAGATCCGGTTGATCTCTTCGATCTCGCTCTCAATCTTCTGGATCATTCGCTCGTGACTATCCAGCAGCTCATTTAGCATCTCGGACATTTTTCGGCTTTCCTTATCCTGCGATAGATCCGGTGCCTTGACGATCTTGATCGCCGACCGCATGAAATGCAACTCATCCGACAGCGCCTCGAACTCCACCCTCTCGCTCTTCTTCTGTTCCGATTCCTCTAGCACAATCTCCTCCAGCAAGCCTTCCGCCGACTTTCTTTGGTTCGAACCATCCTTTGTCGACTCCTCCGGCTCATCCCCATCCCGCTTTCTGCTACTTCCTACGGAAGAACTCGTCTCCTCCGGTCCCTGAGGCGGTTCCACCTCGCTCCACACCTCTCCAAATAGGAGTAGTATCCCACAGAGTAGGAAAAATGTTTTCATCTTCAAATGTACTAATCTTTCGCCGATTTCCTTAGAAGCGACGTGTCCTGACGTCCATTGGAAAACAATGATCAGCACAAGTGCAGCTCCACAGGAACACGTACGGTTCACAAATTATTTGCTGCGAAGTATCCCCAACTGCCTTCGCTGCAGTTCGTTTCGATCAATTCGGTATTCTGTCGTTAATGGGTCGTTACTAAATCCAGTTTCTAATGAGATAGCGTTCCACAATTTTAACACTTTTTTTTTTCCTTTCAAGCCTGTTCTGGGGATTACAGGGGATCTTATTTACTATTTTGCACTGAGGTGGAAGAAAACACAATAAAATGACGTGTGATTTGAAAGGAGTGAATTTGACAGTTGGTGGGTATCGTTCCCGGGATTATTACTTAAAATTTGTCTGTGTACACTGATAAATTAAACTATTCTCATTTTGCTTAAAATTTAATCAATTTTACATTAAACTCAGTTTAGTCATATACTAATAAAATTCCAAATATTGTTTTTATGTGTCCCATACATGAATTTTTGCAATGTGATCAACAAATGATAGCTATGTGTCGGACACATACTTAAGATGTGTACACATAAAAGCTATGTGTAACCACACATACTATTCATTTGACCCATAAATTTCATGTGTGCTTCTGGGTGGATTCTGTTTATGTATAATCACATGAAAATCATGTGAAATTTTACATGGAAATTCGTCAATAAAAATGTGTGGAATTTTATTAGTGTATATGACTAAACTGAGTTTAATGTAAAATTGATTAAATTTCAAGCAAAATGAGAATACACATCAAAAAATGTAATATCGATCAATGTAATTCAAGCTAATGTATGAAATAATGATGTAATAGCAAAAAGCAGATACAATATTACATCGATGGATGTAATTTTGTTCGCAAAATCGATGTACATCGTACAACGTTATGTTACACAACCGATGGTTTGACCTGGTTGCATCAGTTTGGATTTAATAACAAACAACTTTTTTTTCTGTGTAGTTTAATATATCAAATGATTAAAAATTAATTATCTCTTGCAAAAAAAAATCATCTGATCAGGTGGTAAGTTATGCCGAAAGTTATGCCACGTATACACTTGTACACAGCAAAAAAAAATGTAATATCGATCAACGTAATTCAAGCTGATGTATGAAATAATGATGTAAGAGCAAAAAGCTGATACAATATTACATCAATGGATGTAATTTTGTTCGCAAAATCGATGTACATCGTACATCGTATATTACACAACCGATGGATTGACTTGGTTGCACCAGTTCCGATGTAATATTCAACCACTTTTTTTGCTGTGTATGACAAACTATAGACAATGGCGCAGTCGGTAGATTCTGTTGGAGTCGGTGAACCATTGTAAGCAATCGGTATCTGATGTACTCTCTCAACAAAGCCGAATCGATTTTCTCGCGCTCAATGGCATCGTTCGTTGCCTCTGGCACGATCGGATATCCAGCTGAGTAGAGGCAAGTGACATCCTTCATCTTTGGTACACCAGCATTCCGAAGTCCCGCTTCTCAATTCTTTTCCAATCATGCACCCGATCTTTCTTTTCCTTTACGCTTTTTTTCGACGGAACGAAAAGCAATCATCCGGTTTTCACTTTGCTACCAGTGAAATATAGGCTGTAGCGGAATGTTATACACTGAGAAATTTAGATGTTTTGTTATTGTTAAGTTATTTTTTTAACATGAAACTTATATCTACTACAAACGCCTGCTGTTGATGAGCTTATCAACGACAGGCAAACACACTCTGTGTATTGAAATTTCTGTAAATCTTTTCATACATGAATTCAATATTTATACAAATTTATTTGTCATAACCATCAACCAGTCAGCCATGTAGGTGTAATAGAGGTCAAAAAGGTATCAATTTTCCTCATTGGGTTCCAAATGCCGAGAATCCCTCCACGCATGCTATCACGGGTTATTAAATATATAGACGTAAACTTGAAGAACTACAATGGGGTAAACATTTGCTGCGTCGCGGCCATCGGTTTTCTCGTTCATTTACCGGCAGATTGCTTCTTCCGATGAAATGCCGAATATGTCGATAAATAATATAAACATTGCCATCTGTCACCTGGTGTGTCTCGAACTCTCTTTAACCAGTGATGCAAATCGATAACAAGGAGATTATAAATGTGCATCGATGGCAATCTTTATTGTTCTTTGTCAAAGTTCAAAGTTACGATGATATCAGTATTTAAATATTTATTGATGAATCTGCCGGTAAATGAATGAGAAGACCGATGGCCGCGACGCAGCAAATGTTTACCATTGTAGTTCTTCAAGTTTACGTCTATATATTTAATAACCCGTGATAGCATGCGTGGTGGGATTCTCGGCATTTGGAACCCAATGAGGAAAATTGATACCTTTTTGACCTCTATTACACCTACATGGCTGACTGGTTGATGGTTATGACAAATAAATATTGAATTCATGTATGAAAAGATTTACAAAAATTTCAATACACCACATACTAGAGTGTGTTTGCCTGTCGTTGATAAGCTCATCAACAGCAGCCGTTGACCCGAGAATTAGCAACCAACAACGAAATCAGTACACCCCAGATGGCATGGGATTGAAACTAGAAATCATGCCAATAAAAAATCACAAATAAAATGAGCAGTTGTGTATCGATATTTTGATTTTTCAACAGAAATCGATATTTTGATCTGGCAACACAATCGATATTTTAACATTGGTAACGATTGGTAGCAATATTTTGAGAAAGATCTTTATAAACGATTCACGATTAGACTTTTAGCATCTTTACAATTAGTCATGAAATGGTGACGATCGCTATCGATTTTTCTCATGAATGGCTTTGAAGATCGATGTATAGAAAATTAAAGAAAATTAACGAAATGGTTGGTCGGGTTACTATCATATGACTGCTGAAGAAATAATTTTAAATGTAAGTATCGATCAATAAAGATCGAAATCATTGAAAATTTAAAGTAAAGAATTGCCGACATTAATCTTTATTTCTTTATAAAAAACTTTGAAGAAGTATCACGAACAGTTGGTCGGGATTGTGTTTCTAGCGTGTTTTCGGGTATCTGAAGGTGTTTCTGGGTGTTTCTGCATATCGTCTTACCTGTAAAAACGTTGAGCGAAAATTATTGCTTACTGGCAACTTGAACATCCATATTTGTTTATAAACTAAAATTGATGATTCTTTTTTTCGACTAAGACCAATTTAAAACGTAAGTGCAGCTTTTCGAACTCTTTCAGGTACGAATTGATTATGGACTCCGAGCCGCACACAAGATCGTAAGCGGATCGGTGTCCATACAAAGGCCACCATCTGGCCGTAGTAGCATAGAGGTAACTCTAAGACCAAAATATCGAAAACCAGTAATATCGATCATCGTAATTCAAGCTTTGTATGAAATAATGATGTAATAGCAAAAAGCAGATACAATATTACATCAATGGATGTAATTTTGTTCCCAAAATCGATGTACATCGTACAATGTGATATTACACAACCGATGGATTGACCTCTGTGCAGCTGTTTGGATGTAATATTCAACAACTTTTTTTGCTGTGTAGGCTAGTCAAGTAGTGAGCCAATTTAAAATCGTTAGTTGCCACCGGTTGGTAGTAGTTTTGTCAGTGGTCGTTTACCATATTTGATTCCGTAAAGCTTCACCAACCAACCGACATTCAGTTCCATGATTCGTTCCTCATCGTATGACATCGATAAATTCGCCTTCGATGATCACTCGGACCATGGTCGGAGGTAGCATCTTCACCGGTGTTTGCTTTCCTACCATCGACAGCGCCCCAGCTTTTACAGGTGTTCTATGGCCGGCACTGATTTTCGCCAGAGACATCATACTTCTCTCCATTTCAAGAGCCACATGTGAAAAGGGCATAGAATTTTTTTTTTCTTTGTTAGAGAGATTTTTAGCCATAGGCTAGTTCATCTCTTAAAGGGCATAGAAGCTTTTTGTAAACAAACCTTTGTAGGCCCTCTTCTTGCCAACCGAGGGTCGCCCACGCAAACTAATAACATCATCGGGAAGGGAAAAGCTTCCCCTATCCGGTGATGTTGATGGTTTGCGTTGGTGTCATATGCGTGGCGAGAAAAGGGCATAAGAAGGTTTGTTTACAAAAAGCTTGTATGCTCTTTTCACATGTTGTTCTTGATTTGTCCGATCATTGGACTGTCTGACCGTGTGGACATATTAAACCCCACGTCCACCAGCGAAGTCTGATTCCGGTTGAACCTTCCACTAGAACGCTGGCGCCGATTCTTTGACTGAGTCGATCGAGGAGTCAATGGCTTTCGGGAGAAACTCCTCCCGAAAGCGTTCATCAGAATCTGAAGAGCATCTGGACCAGTTTCCTCTGATGATGCACGCTCGCCTCGTCTACTTACCACCGTCACCTGTGGTTCATCCGAGTCCTCATCATACTCCAATCCAGTAGAAGTTATTGTCCTGTCGCTCGAAGCATCGATACGGAGGGCGAGGCCGTTGCTTACGAGGTTGCTTATTAGGTTCAGTGTAATCCTTTTCCGAGAGAATTTGGGAGCAACTGCTGGATTACACTTCGAAACAAACATGCGAACTGTCAAATTCACCGGGTTGCCAAACATACCATTATACACACAAAAAAAATCAGTCTGACGACACTCTCGGCACTGCCGGCACACGTGAGGAACACTGACAAAATAAGTGTGTAGAGTAACCATCCCTTGTGTAAATCAACAAAATCAATGCGACACATTTGCAGGATTACACACTTTAGTTTCCAGATCGGTCAAAACTGAACATACCGAAAAATGTGTAAACTGTGCTGGGAGCGAGGCTGGGAGTGACAAGTTAACAAATGGACAACAGCGACATGAGTCCGATTGACTTTGTCCATTTGTCAACTTGTCACTCTCAACATAGGTTACCCATTTTTGGGTTGGTTCAGTTTTGATCGATCTGGGTAGATTATACCCAAATTTGGGTAGTTTTGAAATAGCGTGCACATCAACGATCTGCGGTCGTTCACAGAAAAAAAAGTTGTTGAATATTACATCCAAACTACTGCAACCAGGTTAATCCATCGGTTGTGTAACATAACGTTGTACGATGTACATCGATTTTGCGAACAAAATTACATCCATTGATGTAATTGACTTCTTGTCGCAAGATTTCACCAATACAACGTTGCTACTGTAGCCGTGTAAAATCGATTTGTTTATTATTTTCAACCACGAAATCAGCTGTCAAAGTGTTCGACCTGACAGCGGTTTGTTTTTTTATTTTCAACCAGTAAAACGCTTGTATTAGTGAAACTGCTGACTAATACCAACAATCAATACGAAACTAACGATTTTAAATTGGCTCACCACTTTAGTAGCCTATTGGTCCCAAGCAAACGATTAACGTACCCTATTCTAGTTGAAATTCTATTACTACACTATGTTTGTTTTGATTCGCTATGAAAGTTTGACAGATAACATCAGGGGTGTGTGGATTCATGCAGAACATGCAGGGGTGAGTGAAATAGCTTGGGACTGCTTGGGACCGTTGTTCTGGTACTAAGTGAGCCAAAAATAATAATGATTTTCTTCGGGACCTACTAGTCTTAGAGTTACCTCTATGCTAATACCATAGAGGTAACTCTAAGACCACTGGGTCCCGAAGAAAATCATTATTATTTTTGGCTCACTCAGTACCAGAACAACGGTCCCAAGCAGTCCCAAGCTATTTCACTCACCCCTGCATGTTCTGCATGAATCCACACACCCCTGATGTTATCTGTCAAACTTTCATAGCGAATCAAAACAAACATAGTGTAGTAATAGAATTTCAACTAGAATAGGGTACGTTAATCGTTTGCTTGGGACCAATAGGTTACTAAAGTGGTGAGCCAATTTAAAATCGTTAGTTTCGTATTGATTGTTGCTAATACTAACCGTGGTAGAGAACTCTATATTGTATCTGATTTTTGCTATTACATCATTATTATTTCATACATCAGCTTGAATTACATTGATCGATATTACATTTTTTTTTGCTGTGTTGGAGAACCCGAATAAAAATACCATACCCGAACCATAACCAAAATGATTGAACTATTCCACAAACGGTTTGGATGATATCCTGAACACGTCGTTAAGCAAAATAACCATACACATTTTATTAGGGAATTGCACCTTATTCAGGCTTCCTTTCGAGCTCTGTACAGAACTTTAACCGTCATTTCAAAAACTCAACTTGTTTCATTTTCCCACTTGTTCCCCACTATCGGAAATGTCGCGTCGCAGCAGCAGCGGCGCTTGTGAACGGCTCGTCGCGCGATCGGTCGTTGACATCCGATCAACTTCCGTCCAGTCCTGTCAGGCAACCATCTTTCTTTTCTGATTCGTGCTGTGCAAGAAGTAAGTGCCGTGGTTCAAGTTTTCCGTGCAAATTTCGCGATTTTCCGTCGTTGGCCGGCGTTTTTCCACCGCCAGCATGTCGGTTGATGGTGGCACCGTGGCCAGATACCCCGGGGAATGTTGGGTGGCAGTGAAAATCGAGTTGTTATTGGGGTTGATGTTTTCGTGTCGGGGATGAAGTCGTACGTGTGTGTCCAGAGACGGGAGAAACAAATCGGTGAAACAGTTTGTGCTACGGGGCCACCACATCAACATCGCGCCAGACCATGCGGTGGTTTCGGTCTTGAAATTTGCACCGGACATGCGATAGATTTATTGTGTGGAGCTATGGATCTAACTGTTGTTTTCCGTTGTAGACGCCCTCATGATGCAGTTGCATATTCGTGGACTTAACACTCACGTCCTGGACGTTGAGCCCCAGGAAACTATCTGCGAGATCAAGGTTAGTATACTGGTGGTTATTTTAGAACTTCATAAAACGGTGGAAATGTCTCGGAAGGGATCTGAATACTGTGCAGTGGACAGCAGAATCAAGCCTATCTCCTTGGCTTAGATTCCCTAGAACCGCTGCTAGATTATTATCTGATTGTTTGACCTGTCGCTTGTGCCCAGTGGAAGCGACGGGGTTTATTAAATCAGGACAAAAGATGTTTCATGAGAAAACCTGGTGAAAAATGATGCAAGAAATTTACCAAGCCAACGAATCCAATCTCCACCGGTAGATCGTTCGGTTTAAGCTTCTTTGCTAAAGTAAAAGAGGTGAGAATTCCCAACTCGTTCCTCTCGTCGTTCGGTGAAAGGAAGGACTTAAATTGTCACGACAGGCTCCTTGTAGAATTGCCATTTTCTGCGGAGAAAGCAAATGGAAGTATGATAGATGAATAGGCAATTACATTTGGCCCGATGCGTGCCCAGTTCAATGGTACAGTGTCTCTAAGGTAATTGCTAGAGAAAATTCTAGCCACTATGACCCGCCTGAGCTCCAAATGCTTGGAACGGGCGGGGTTAAATGGTCTAGTACAAATGAAATCCGTAAGAGAAAGCAACTTGGCCAATTAAGAAGGCAATTACATTTGGCCCGATGCGTGCCCAGCTCATTGGTACAGTGTCTCTAAAGTAATTGCTAGAGAAATTCTAGCCACTATGACTCGCCTGAGCTCCAAATGCTTGGAACGGGCGGGGTTCAATGGTCTAGTACAAACGTTATCCATTACGAAAAAAAATTAACTGATAATTTAGAAAGCAACTACATTTGGCCCGATGCGTACCCGACCAATTCCATGGTACAGTGTCTCTAAGGTAATTGCTAGAGAAAATTCTAACCACTATGACTCGCCCGAGCTCCAAACGCTTGGAACGGGCGGGGTTTGTTCGGTTAGTACAAATGAAATTCGTAAAAATTGACAACCAATTTCGCAGAGCTCGGGGAAAGAAACTTGCTCCACCAATGTTGCATGCTTTCTTACTGATGCTTTGCCAGATTGATTGTCGGAACTCGAGACCTTCGTTTATCAACTCAATTGGAAACGACAGGGAGCGTACGTTCTAAACAAATTTACGATCATTAATGTCATTTGAAAATACTGCAGATTCCAGCGGATGTCATCTGTTACCTGGATGGCAATCCTCCTAAATCAAACATTCTGCTAGATTAAAATCGAACCCTGAGAATCGTGTAACTTCACTGCCCCCAAAGCAATGAACTGCACGAGGTTATGTGTTCGAACATCCCCCCACCTTTCGATTCTGAAGAAACCTTCTGAGACCATTTCCACCCAAAAGCGCAGATTCCAGCGGAACTAACATCCACTACCAGATGTCTGCTTCCTCCTAAACAGTCTGCTAGAGTAACGAGCTCAAAATGGAACAATGAGACTTGAATCGCTCTTGGATTGGTAACGATTCGAGGTGCTTGGTTCCCGACAATTATCTTTCATCATGTCCAAAAAAGAAAGCATCACATTCATCTAACACAAAACCATTTTCCCCACCGTAGGCCCGCGTTGCCGCGCTCGAGAATGTCGAGGACGCCGCCCATCTGGTGCTCTCCTGCGAGGGTGCCATCCTGGCCACCGATGCCCTGGTGTCGGCCCTCTCATCCGCCGAGCTGGACCTGACCATCCCACTGCTGGGAGGTAAGGTGCACGGTTCCCTCGCCCGTGCCGGTAAGGTCAAGGGTCAGACCCCCAAGGTCGAAAGGAAGGAAAAGAAGAAGAAGAAGACCGGCCGTGCCAAGCGTCGCATCCAGTACAACCGCAACTTCGCCAACGTGGTGCAAGCCTTCGGACGTCGTCGTGGACCAAATGCCAACTCGACGTAAGCTGGTGATGCGTGGGAAGGGATAAGGAGAAACTTGAGGTTTGATTGAGTGCGGTTGATGCGTGTGTAAAGTTGGGCTTTGCTTTCTCTGCTGTGAAAGATGTCACCACGACCATCCGCAGGAAAATAAACGGAAATCCTTTATTATGTATAAGACGAAACTGGTTTGGTGTTGTTTCTGGCCCGAATGATGACAGCCTTTCTCGGAGGTGGTTCGCAGAAGGTAAGTAAAGTACCCGTAAACCGGGGGCAAATTGTTCACTACGAAAAAAGACATTGACCAACTAAACTGGTATTAAAATCAGTAGCTGAAGGAACTACGTGGACCCGTCCTGGGCAATAATGAACAGGCCGAGACTTAACGAACAAAAGAATGTTTTATTAAAGCAAACTTGAATTGCTCACATCGAGCTCTTGAATTGGAATGACAGCGAAAATGAACATGAAAATCGTTACTTTTTACCTTTATATGACTCCCTAATGGTCTAGTGAACCACGGAAAACAGCTTCTATGTCTAGGTCTGTTTATCTTCGGGGATGGTCTTATCAATTTCGTAGAAGATTAATCCTCTGGACCGCCAAAGTAGGTTCAGGTGATTACCTATAAAGAGTTCAAGAATAGGTGGCAGAGAACTTCAAAATTTCGTTGAACCGGATTGACCACCTTGAGTCAGTTCCAAATCAAAACCCGAGTTTATCCACCTAATGATGCGATCTTACCTTTACTGCTGAATCAAAGACTCAATAGAGGGCTGCCCATAAACTACGTAGACAGTTTTTGAGCGATTTTAATTACACACACTTATTCTGCGAGTCGTGCTTGATTTGCACGAAGATCCAAATGATTGAACTATTCCACAAATGGTTTGGATTAAGCAAAATAACCACACAAATTCTATTAGGGTAGTGACAGAGAGTCACACGACTCACAGAATAGGGGTGACCAGTGAACCGGGAATTCCGGGAAATATACATCAACCCATTGTTGGCCAAAATCTACCACCAGCATCAATATCAACCAAGATTAAAATTATCGAAAATCTTAGATTAGAAGATATGTTAAATTCTAGAACAGGCCTGCCCAACTTTTCTAAACTCACTTTTTCAAATGGCTGTATCCATGTTCAATGCACTTATTTCTAGCTACATTGTGTTTATTTCTCATTTATTCTGAGCTAAAATTCATAATGATGGGTGACGACATTATCCTCCTGATCACTCACAAAACCATAAAGGCACTACGTAGAAAGATGAGCGCTGCCACAAGGGCAGTCTCCCTGTGGACATCACTGACTGGCTTCCAACTCTCAGCCGAAAAATGCACACCAGTGTACATCTGCTCTCACCATCATGCCGTCCTTAACACTCCCGTCTGTATCAATGTTACAGCTATTCCCATCAGGAGGTCAGCCCGTATCCTCGGAGTTCGAATTGACCGATATTTGACCTTTTCTGCCCACTTCGATGAAATCAAGGGCTTCGAGTTGTTAGAGCAATTTTGGAATCACGTCTCCTTTATGGAATCGAAGTTACCTGTCTCGCTCGCGATCAACTTATTAGACAAAACTAGTCTCTACATACCATCAAGCAATTGCAGCTTGCGTCGAAAGTGGAGTACTACATGGTACTACCATAGAGGTAACTCTAAGACCACTGGGTCCCGAAGAAAATCATTATTATTTTTGGCTCACTCAGTACCAGAACAACGGTCCCAAACAGTCCCAAGCTATTTCACTCACCCCTGCATGTTCTGCATGAATCCACACACCCCTGATGTTATCTATCAAACTTTCATAGCGAATCAAAACAAACATAGTGTAGTAATAGAATTTCAACTAGAATAGGGTACGTTAATCGTTTGCTTGGGACCAATAGGCTACTAAAGTGGTGAGCCAATTTAAAATCGTTAGTTTCGTATTGATTGTTGGTAGTACTGCGTGGCGCGCATCGTCAATTCCCTTGCGTGTATATGTACGGGAGGAAATTCACGTTTATTACTGATAATGAGCCATTGAAACAAATTTTCTCCAATTCGAAAGGTTGAACAATGCAACATTATGCGACATTTTTGCAATCATTCGATTTCGATATTCAGTTCCGACCTACCAGCATAGAGGTAACTCTAAGACCACTGGGTCCCGAAGAAAATCATCATTATTTTTGGCTCACTCAGTACCAGAACAACGGTCCCAAGCAGTCCCAAGCTATTTCACTCACCCCTGCATGTTCTGCATGAATCCACACACCCCTGATGTTATCTGTCAAACTTTCATAGCGAATCAAAACAAACATAGTGTAGTAATAGAATTTCAACTAGAATAGGGTACGTTAATCGTTTGCTTGGGACCAATAGGCTACTAAAGTGGTGAGCCAATTTAAAATCGTTAGTTTCGTATTGATTGTTGCTACCAGCCAGCATTGTGATGCGTTCTCGCAGCTTCCATCAACGAAAGAGAGAGAGTTGATGAAGAGAATCGATCAATGTAGATTGGTCTATTTGAAAAATGACGCAAGATTTTTCAAGCACAATAACCTGAAAATTGAAAGTGATCGACTCCGCATCGCTCAGCATTTAAGCGAAGACAAAATATCAAGAAGATTGGCAACTTTGCCAGAATCCGAGCGACAGACACAGTAGCGCCAACAATCAATACGAAACTAACGATTTTAAATTGGCTCACCACTTTAGTAGCCTATTGGTCCCAAGCAAACGATTAACGTACCCTATTCTAGTTGAAATTCTATTACTACACTATGTTTGTTTTGATTCGCTATGAAAGTTTGACAGATAACATCAGGGGTGTGTGGATTTATGCAGAACATGCAGGGGTGAGTGAAATAGCTTGGGACTGCTTGGGACCGTTGTTCTGGTACTGAGTGAGCCAAAAATAATAATGATTTTCTTCGGGACCTACTAGTCTTAGAGTTACCTCTATGGTAGCGCTGTGCTCGAGCGAAGGTGGAAGCAACGGATAGAAAAATGAGCAAATGCACAAACCTTTCTTCTGAGGATGGAACCTTTACCAGTCTTCTTAAAACTTTGTCTTCGATTTAAGATACTTAAGTTATTGTTTTACCCAAAATGGCATATTTTTTAACTTAAAAAAAAAATCAAACTCAGAGAATTTTGTTTAACAAAATGAGTAGACACTCTGCAATGGCAATATGTATTTTTGGTAAAATGATAATTAATGAATAAATAACAACGAAAGTAGGGGAAATGTTGGCTTCGGCAATACCTTAACCTATTCTCGCACACTAACTTTAGATTACTGGAGTCAGTAAAATTTTACTGGGTTTTTGAATTGCGGATCGCCCAGTTATCATCGCAGCAAAAATTTGCATTACCGAACTGTCCGTAAAGTCAATCTGTCAAAAGTAACTGTTGATTCAGTAATTGGTTCGAGTTGCGTATACTGGAAAACCCAGTTTTTTTTTGTTTTTTTTTTTTGCTGCAATTTAACTGACAAGACAGTTATTTTGTTCATTCTTGTACCGTGTTACCCAGTTATATTAAAAGTTTTGTCAGGAGAAAAAAAAAAACTATTTAATTTAATAATAATAAGATACCCGGGAGGATAATTATTTATTGCATTTATTTTGCATTGCATTTAATATTGCATTTCATTTTTCTCAAATTTTCAGGATACTGATAAGAAAAAACAACAACCATAAAATCAATCCAAACTACGGAGAAACTTTTCACTCGTAGTTGTTATATTTCCAACCCCCATAAATACTGACTTGAAGGTTGCAAAGAATTGCTGACAAATTCCTATTCAAAGAAATAGTGACGTTCTTCCAGAAGATAATTCCATCGGTATTGCCTTCAGAAAATTTTCCACGGACGTAATGTGTAGGAGTTTCATGGTTTAATGTTGGTATTGGGTCATCCATCTAATAGAATCGAAAATAATTGGTCACAAGCCATAGCCAAATTATGCACTATACGTACTTGAATACATTCAACGATTCCGTCTTTCTGTCGTTCATGTTTTCTTGCAAATTTCCACAAAACTGCGCGATAAAACACTTGCTGCCGGATTTTACTAAAGCTAAATGGCGGCGGGAATAAAATTGACAGGTTAGAGTTTTACAATTCGTGGTCAGTAAAACAAGGTGGCTATTTTTCTGATCAGTCGGTAAAAAAATAAGACTTCTTTGTGCACAGTAATTATTTTTACTGACTTTTCGTGAAATCTCAAAAATTTGGGAATTAACGACTTTCTCAGTAAATATATATTCTGTGTACAGTATTTTGCCTCAAACGATACCGAAGTTCAGTTTGTGTTTTACAGAACGTCGGTTATTCACCAGATTTAAACTGAATTTTCAGCAAATCTTTCGTTTTACCGTGCAAGCCCAGTACAAAAAAATACCGAACAACTAAATGCTTGATTAGTGTGCGTCAAGGGGTAAACAAAGTACTAGAGCACTCACATTTGGCCAATAGATGCTCTGAAACACAATGTATCCACATGACAAAATTGAGCTCTCAAGGACGTTGTTTACCCCCTGACAATAATAGGTTAAGGTATTGCCAAAGCCGTCATTTACCCTATGTCGCGCAATTTAATAGTACACATTTTGTTCACGTTTCCCCAAATTATTTGATATAAACTCCCTTATTCTGCGAGTTACGTGACCGGTGAGGTGAGAATTGTCACCACGTGTAAGGTGACTCTCCATGCAAATCAAATGGAGAGTCACCTCACCGATGAAAGAGAGTCACGTGACTCGCAGAATAGAAAGGAAAGTGTTTTATATTGTTTCTAGTTTCGTCTATATAAGAGTGAATTATCCACTTCATTCGAGCAGTTAAAATGACGTTTTCTACCACTCAAGCTTTGAAATAAATCATTATTTTGAGATTTTTTTTTTTTCATTATTTTGAGATTTTGAGAGAAAAGTCGCCAACATTTGTGCGTTTCATAAAAAAATAGAAATTAGTTGGTTCAGTTTTGTGAAATCGCTGGTAGAAAGTCTCGTCAAAACTGCTTGACAAAGTGGTCAATTGCGGCAAATCCCGCCCGTATACACCTTTATATAAACGTACTACGTCGTGTCAAATAAATAAAAAAGCAGAATGTGTGATACTTTCACCACCGACAAACCGGCATTAATGACCATAGCAAAAACAATAAAATTTCTGACCAAAGCACACTACTGACATATATTTAGATAAGCCATGAACCCGCATGCAAAAGTTATGAATTGGTTCGTATCTGATCTATTCTGGACAAATTATTTTTATCTAGATCAAAAACTCCTATGGTTTTGACAGTTCGGATCACTGCACATATAAATCGGCCATTTACGATTTTCGGCCATAAGTTAGAATGAAGTGTCATGTCGGTTTGTCGGTGCTTTCACTAGTTAGTCTCCCATGAAGACATACACAGGGCTATTCTGCGCGGCGTGTGAGGTGAAGTGACAATTGTCACCTCGGGTGAGTTGACTCTCCATTTGATTTGCACGGAGAGTCACCTCACCCGAGGTGACAATTGTCACTTCACAAGTGAGAGCTTGTCACCTCACCTCACACGCCGCGCAGAATAGGCCTAACAGCATTAGATTAAGCCCTTCCATATCTTCGGCAAGGTGTCAAAAGTGACCAACGGGTGGTAAATAGCCTATAGGTATGTATTTTATATCGATTCAAGCTGAAAATCACCCGATAATGAGAAGACAAGATTTTTGTAGATTCTACGAATTCATGACATTAACTTTATTAGCTATACAATTATTACATGAACATGACGTCTTTGTAACTGCAATTCGATGGCTTTTCCATCATGCTAAATTATACACGACCGGTGAGATCAACTCAGAAAGAGAGGCACTTTTACTCAGATTAAAGAGAATTTTCTAAAAACGTATGTTACTGAGTGACCTGCGTTTTTAGAAATATCTCGTTTATCCGAATAAAATGACTCTGTCTCTCTGAGTTGGTCCCATCGGCCGTGTATGGCGAACCCTCGTTCCTGACTTATACATGCATTCGGAAATGTCGTAATGGTAAATTTAACCTACATTGAGTGTCTTCATCGAATTATATATCACTAGCGGATTACCCAGACCCTCGTTCAGTCGCTCTATGTTTCGGTCAGTTGGGAAACAAACCGACTTAAATCCAAGATCTTTTCGCCTCTAAACAGTTGTGAACCGGATGAAATATTTACACACAACACAACCCTTCTACTTTCGGTAACCAATGAAGGTCAAACATAAGTGAGTACCGTAAAGAACAATAAGCGTACATGGAACGCACGTTCCATCACTTTCCGAACCGCTGCTCGCATTTGGCAAATCTGTACAAACAGCTAAGGAAATGACTAACTTTCACATCTCCCACACTAGACGCTTCCAGCGGTAGGAATTCCGTCAGCCGAATCTGCCACGGAAGCATCCCATAGGTGGAGCAAATCGAGCCAAAATAGACGGCCAACTCTGGATCCGGGATGTGATGGAACTGATTCTGCAGTCTTTGTTCGACCAGTTCGACGGTGATGGCCGATGGGGAGGATACGGAACCGGTCCGAATTTGATTGCTGATTGTCCTTGCGGTCGCGGCCAGCTGGCGTTTACCATCGTCCGGAGAGAAGAAACTAACCACTACCCGTCGTCGGTAGCCATTCCGCGGGGGCAGCAAACCACTGGCCGTTTTCAACTGGGTTGTCCATACTATCTGCTCGCTTTCGCCCCGAGGCTGCTGGCTAACGTAGTTTAACATTTCATGGTGGTTTTGCTTCAATGTTCCTAAAAATCAAATTTCAAGCTATAAATTACAATAATTAATCACAAGTTCTATTTAGGCCACTTCAATTGAACACAGTGACACGTGATAGTGAAGAATGGGAAAAGATGCGATAAGAGAGCAACACAAAAATAACAAACTATCGCCCCCTTCTTACCTCGATGATCGTAGAAGCTTACGTGTCCAACACCGGCCGCCATGGACCAGAAGATGAACTTGGCCAACTGTTTGTATTCCGGTTCCTCCGGACCCAGTATCACAACCAGATGCGAAGGTATCTTTTCCAATCCCCGTACGTGGTACTCAATTGCATCATTCTCGCAGCGCAGTTGAGTGGAGTTCCGACATCCTACTGGAGTCGAATTCTGTGGTTCATTTAGGAAAATCTTCCGCTGATAGGTGCTGAGCTTCCATCGAATCCAGCTGCACAGCAGAAGCAACTGTTGAAGGATGCTGTAGAGCAGATGTACCAACGATAGAACAAGTCTCGCCGGTTGATTGCTGCTGGGTTGCACTTTTGTCGACATGATGGATGTTTGTTTTGCGCTGGCACCGTAGGACTGTTAAATCGAACTCCGGCTTTGTATTGGTACTTTGGGTCAAAAGCAATCCATAGTTGGAAGAGTTTTACTTGCAATCACTTTGGTAAGGACAGATTTTGCATCGAGTTTCCTCCGACGACGATTTTGGTTGAAAATGGACTTTTTCTGCCCTTTCGTTTACGAAAACGTCACCGCTGCTGACAAGGTGCAATTGCTGTCAAAATCAGAGACCGAGACAGATTAAAAAAAATATATGAGCAGAGTTGCCAAAACACTTAAAATTAAAACATACACATTAATAGTACACTCAGAAAAAAATTAAACTAAGACCTAACGGGGCTAAGGCTATCGTAATAAAATTGTTATGGTTATTTTGATCAACGACGTGTTCGGGGTATCATCCAAACCATTTGTGGAATAGTTCTATTATTTGGGTTATCGTTCGTTTATGGTAATTTTTTATTAGGGCAACCGATAGAAACTAACGATTTTAAATTGGCTCACTACTTGACTATCCTATTGCTCCCAAAAAAATCGATTAACATATCCCATTCTAGTCGAAATGCTACACGCTATTTCAAAACTACCCAAATTTGGGTACAATCCACTCAGATCAGTAAAAACTGAACCTACCCAAAAATGGGTAAACTGTGTTGGGAGAGAAAAGTGACAAATTAACAACATTGACATGAATCCGATCGACGTTGTTCATTTGTCAACTTGTCACTCCCAACACAGTTTACCCATTTTTGGGTAGGTTCAGTTTTGACCGATCTGGGTGGATTCTACCCAAATTTGGGTAGTTTGAAATAGCGTGTAGACTACACTATGTTTTTTTGATTAGCTTAGAGTCGGTGTATAATGAGTCACGCCAAGAGTGAAGCCAAGTCTACCTATTGAACTGTCAAACCGGCTACCTAAGTAAACAAGCATTACGATGCTATGAAAGGTCCACGAAAGGTATTGCAATTAAATATTAAATATAAACGAAGAAATGATCATATACACGCAGTGAGCATTACATTTGTCATGCGATACGTTTTGTAATGATCAGTAATGACAATTTCTACTATTTTTCTTTAAGATAATTCGACAAAATCACTGATATAATGATTTACTACAGCCGTTAATTTTTTTCCTCGCTAGAAGTCATTTGAAGTTGATGCAGAAGTCCTCTGTTGCCAAGTTAAAAGAAAGGGAATCTTTCGAAAACCGTGATGCGAGTTCAACTGTTTTTCTCTTGGCGTGACTCATTATACACCGACTCTAGGTAAAACTATATTGCTATATTTTTTCCTCGATTTTTTCTTCTCAAACCCTGGTCGGTGGCAATAGTTTCAACGTCCCAGGTTTCAACTATATTAAGGGCAAAATTTGCAATCAATTTGTGGGACCGTGCTTAGGCTGCTGCTGGTTAGAACCTCAATAGAATTGACAATTAGAAACAGTTCCGTTCCGTATGTCTCCTGGTATGTCTTTTTTTTTGCAGGACATCTTTATATTCTTAAGTAGGGGAATTTACGTATTCTCGTCAATCTAAGCAGCGTCCGAACTTCTATTAGCGATTTCTCAGCGTCACACACATATATGACAGGTTTGTTTGTTGACATTTATCTGCTGCTTGCTGTTCTACCAATTCCAATCGCCAGAATTGATCAAAACGGGTTGAACATGTTTTTACAACGCTCCAAACTTCTCAGGTGAGTGTGACTATAGTTTATATATTGTCGGCAGTCTCTTTTTCTTCGGCACCCTTTCCATTTGAACTGAGTGTTAACCAGCTGTTCTATTATCGGCAACTCGAAATCAGCCGTATTTTGTAGTGTGTATATTTCATTTAAAGAAAAATATGGCGGAACAGGATTGCACAGTAATAAAAATGTAATCAGATTGAAGCTGAAAAGGTAAGGAATCGGCTTAATACATTCAGCGAAGAGTTTTGATGGGAAAATACAGTGAAATTAACGTTTCAATTTCGGTTGCCGAAAACAGTCAATGGGTGCCGAAGCCATAATTTACCCTAACTGTTCCTCCTGATGCTGCTGCTTTCGTGGATTCTAACCGGGTAAGTAGTTTTCGTCTTCTTGGGATTGGAGGTTTTCCAGATCCAGAATGTTTCTCTTTACCAACAGGACGGTACGACAGTTTTTTCTATTATTTTTTTTTTCAAAACAACAAAATAACAATCCGAATGTAAACATTATTTGCCGTGGAGCTCACAGTGGTGTCAGAATTGATTAAAACATTTTTTTATCATGGGTGTTTGTGGGTGTTTAAAATGTGTTTCTGTGGGTGTTAGCACAAAGTGGCAGAGTGACTTATCCCCTGGTAACCACACACACTATTTATTTGACTCATAAATTTCATGTGTGCTTCTGGGTCCTGGCATTTACTTTTGCTGATATCTCTGCAAAATATCTGTTTGTTAGCTGATATCTCAGCAAAATGTTATTTGTTCCCGCATAAACAATAACCATTAGAGGAGCCTAACCACCAATTCGGGATATCATCTCAACTTTATGTGGTATGGTCGTACCATCTATGAAATTGTTAGTGTATGGTACCCGTTTATTAGGGTTAGCTGAGTCTCGGCAATCCAGCTTTCCATGCTCGGTAATGGCGGCCTGTTTGTATGAATAAATGTATCCTTCACTGTGCTTTTTGACACTAACTGGAGGGCGTATTTTGTTTCATTTTCTTCTGTTCCTGGGAGAGAGAAAAGGAGGGGTCAAAATTCGAACCTCCAGATAGCACAGGGAAGGATACATTTATTCATACAAACAGGCCGCCATTACTGAGAATGGAAAGCTGGATTGTTTTACTGAATCTCAGCAAAATAAATTGCAGAACTACTCGGCTGTTGGAATCTCGGCGAAAAAATTTAAGTGTGTATATGTTTGAATTAAAGTCAAAAGCATGTTTATTTAAACAATATAGAATTTTGGTAAAGGATTTTTAGCGTGTCCTCTGCCTTTTTTTCCTTCTTGTTTACATTCGGAAAAAATTGCCCCAGCTTTGCCGATCAACTGAAAACGGCCCGCAACAAAACCAAAGTCATGGATCCGGAAACCCACCTAGGTAAGTGTCTTAAGGGGGATTTCCGGTTCAATTGACCTAAACTTTGGATTTTTTTCCAGGGAACTGGTAAGAGTTAGAGACCTGAGTTTTTTGTCAAATCTTTATTCATTCTTGCTTTACAACTGGGAATTTTTTCAAGTCCAAAAATCCAATATGGCGTCCAATATGGCGGCTGCCCGGTGGGTACTTCCCAAAACTGCGAGCAGCCTAGAGGTCGCAAATCGTCACCTAGAAAGAAAATCGGCTCAGTTTCTTGAAGAGTTTAGTTCAGAGAATGGAATGAACTAGAATCTTTGAAAAATCTCAAAATTTGACAAAATGGCGGTAACTAGGTAAATGACTTTTCAAAGATTCTAGTTCATTCCATTCTCTGAACTAAACTCTTCAAGAAACTGAGCCGATTTTCTTTCTAGGTGACGATTTGCGACCTCTAGGCTGCTCGCAGTTTTGGGAAGTACCCGCCGGGCAGCCGCCATTTTGGATTTTTGGACCTGAAAAAAATCCCAGTTGTAGAGCAAGAATGAATAAAGATTTGCCAAAAAACTCAGGTATCTAACTCTTACCAGTTCCCTGGAAAAAAAAAAATCCAAAGTTTAGGTCAATTGAACCGGAAATCCCCCTTAACAAAGTTCAAGATAAAACAGGAGGAACCCCACAGTACCGACGTCACTCTGTCGTTTCTGATGCCGATCCCTGTATCATCCTCCTCCACAACTGACGTCGAAAGAAAAACGAAAACCGAAATGGATTTTGAGTCTCTTCCGGATACTCCAGCCCCCACCCCTCCTCCAACACCGAACGTAGAAAGAGGCCGGTATGAGGACCAGCGTTAGAAACGACAAAACGACGCTAATATCACAAAGTTTCACTGGTTTTACCGAACTGGACATTGCGGACACTCACACGGAACCAAATTTAGTTCATTTAAATCAAAAATATATAGGGGAAATGGCTCAAATATTGGCCTATGGATCTAAGATTGGATCCATCGCTAAAAATCTGCTATTTATCAATTGTATCCAGATGAACGCGTCAGTGAGACGGTACTAATGGATATTTTTGGATGCTATTGAAAATTTAGTCGATTGCTGAATTTATGTATGGGCCCAAATTAGGGACACTTAGGCCGACATTACATACATTTTCCCTATGTTTATTAAATAAAAATATGAATAGTTTAAAGTAAAGTAAAATCATGGTTTCAACAAAAATATGTATGTTTGAATTAAATTAAAAAGCATGTTTATTTCAACCCGGGGGCAACTTGACAACTCCAGTACCGTGGACCCCCGGTAATATCATAGAGGTAACTCTAATAGTACGTTCAGACTACAGAGTTATAACATGTTATAGCGCTATCTTGATGGTGGTTTCTGTGTTGCAATTATTTGACAACCGTTATAACATGTTATAACTCTCCAGTCTGTACAGCGTTTAATGCCTTGTTCAGACTACAGAGTTATAACATGTTATAGGGCTATCTTGATGGTGGTTTCTGTGTTGCAATAATTTGACAACCGTTATAACATGTTATAACCATAGAGGTAACTCTAAGACCACTGGGTCCCGAAGAAAATCATTATTATTTTTGGCTCACTCAGTACCAGAACAACGGTCCCAAGCAGTCCCAAGCTATTTCACTCATCCCTGCATGTTCTGCATGAATCCACACACCCCTGATGTTATCTGTCAAACTTTCATAGCGAATCAAAACAAACATAGTGTAGTAAAAGAATTTCAACTAGAATAGGGTACGTTAATCGTTTGCTTGGGACCAATAGGCTACTAAAGTGGTGAACCAATTTAAAATCGTTAGTTTCGTATTGATTGTTGTTATAACTCTCCAGTCTGTACAGCGTTTAAGACAAGTAGGTCCCAAAGAAACGTGCTCAACTTTTTGGCTCACCTCTGGTACTATCTTCGGTCCCAAGCTTGTCGAATCACCCCTCGAAACATAGGAAAAACCAATAACCCCTCATTTTATCTGTCAAACTTTCATAGCGAATCAAAACAAACATTGCGTAGTACTAGAATTTCGACTAGAATAGGGTACGTTAATCGTTTGCTTGGGGACCAATAGGCTACTAAAGTAGTGAGCCAATTTAAATTCGTTAGTTTCGTATTGATTGTTGGTAATATGACCGGTTTTAATCTGAACACTTTTTAATTTGAACCCCGCTTATCTGCACGACGTGCAAACTAAAAACTGCCTAAACGTCATTTTGCACATGGAACGGAGTAAAGCGAAATGGAACATTGCAAAACGGAACGCAGAATCAACAAAACAGCAAATAAGGCAACCAGAAACACGCTGATAGGGTTACTAGAAGTTCAAATTAAAAATGAACCCCGTTAATATGAATAAGGTGTCGTTCAGATTAGCGGGGGTCCACGGTATATTGCCAGTGTACTCCGTCAATTTGGTGCTGGTGGTTCTGTCAAACTCACAAGTTTCAGAAGGTTTATCTGAATAGGGCAGATGGAGATGAGTGGAGATGAGAATTCGTTCCAAATTGATTAGGTAGCTTTCTAGAAACAAGTTCATCTGCACAATAGACGAGTGCACGGATGGATTTGAGTTCACTCACTCGTCAAAAAGTGACACAACAGCGGGGCCCTATTTACTAAAAATGAACACATGAATAATACTTGCGTAACATTTGACACAGGCCTATCAACTTTTGAACACAAAACTTGTTAAGCCCTTTTCGTGCGAACCGAATACGCCCACGCAAACTAACCAATAGTGGCTTGGTTTGCGTGGGCCCTGATTTGAAGCGATTGAGCCTTGGAAGAAAACAAACAACGAAAAATTTGCTCTTCCAGCAAATTTAGACAGTTTCTTATGGGAATTTTCGGTGGAGTGAAATGATAGTACAAAGTCCGCCATGTTTCACGCACAGTCTGACGTTTGCTTATGGATTTTCTCATAGGAGTAAAGAGCTACAGAGCCGCCGTCAGCGCCAATTGATCAAAAAACGTAAAAATTAATGGCAGTGGTGCCAGAATTCATGCAAACATTAGCTTTTCATGAGACGGACGCGTGTTTGAAGTGTGTCGAAGTGTGTTTTTGTGGGTGTTAGCACAAGGTGGCAGAGTGACTTACCCCCTGTGAGCTTGAGCTTGAGCTTGATTGACCGCCCACGGTTGCTACTCTGTTATTGCCAGATCAGCTGTAATTACACAGAGAACCAATAGACGATGCTTGGGACTAGCAATCATCCTCAATGTGTAAAAACTGGTGATCTTAAATTAGGCAATACCAGCGCCGGCCACGCCCGAACACAGGTCAAGAAAGGAATGGGTAGGATTGTGTTGACATGACACTCGCTTTGATGGAAGCCGAGAACACCTCTGCACTTCCACGAGGAATCACTGGGATGTTGGATAAGAGGGTTGGGTTTGCAGCAGGGTTCGTTTTGGTAAACGATAAGCTGAATTGATGTCCTAACGATCATATAACGCGAAGGAGCTTGGGACTAAACCCACGGTCTTCTGCTCAGTAAGCAAAAACGTTTGCCACTAGGCAGACGAGCACCTTTTTAATCACCGAGTTGCTGTTATTACCATGTAGTCATATTAACAAATAAAACGATTGACGAATCTTGAATGTGGATGGGACTGAGATTAGACTCATGGTGTTCTGCTCAGTAAGCAAAAACGGTTGCTCTAAGGCCACCGAGCCCCTCATATCACATAATACCGTTGCTCAAATTTTTGTATCCATTCAAAACTGGAACCAACGACAACAACGAGTTTCGCAAAATACACGATACACAAGCGATTTTACCATAAATCTCTTTGATATGTAAGGACCTGGGACCGCGTTTTCCTGCTCAGTAAGCAGGCCACTGTAACCGACGATCTCTCAAATCCGAAAACTAAAAACTACGAAAAAGTACTTAGGCCTTCATTAAGTTTCACTTTCACGCGACGTTCAATGTTTCAATTAGCTCTTTACGTATTGTTCAGGCTATAAATAGGCTCTTTTCAAAAGTTACGCGAGAAATACGCACAATCGTCGCCTACCTCGCAAAACTGGTTCCAAACGACAACAAAGGCATAAGCAACGATGGATTGTTGAACTTTGCTGGCTGGTGTAGTGCTGCTGAAAAAAGATAAGACTATTATTTTGGTTAGTGATCGTTTGGATTTGGGTCACCCCACGTTGTGTTTAGGTTAGTATAAATAAATAATACTATATAGTCATATAAATCACCACAGCTCATTATCTTCAGCGTTATCGGCGTTTCTGGATCTTTAGTTGCCTCTGTGATATACTTACTTGCGGCATACTATTTTGGGAGTGTATATGAGCGTGTACCATGTACGGTAGCTCATCTCTCATCGTGATGGTGGGACATAGTAGACAAATTAGAGAGAAAACAAGGAGGTATTAGTATTAGTTATATGTAAACAAACAAAACAAAAGAAGATAAGAGGAAAGAAGAGCAGACAAATAAAAAAGGGATGAAGTAGATAACAAATAAAAGAAACGTAGGCAGATTATTAGAAAAGGCATTATCCGAGACTCAGCAATCAAATGTCACTCCCGCCGAGATCTCAGCGAAACCCCCTCCCCACCGAGACCCGCACAGCCGAGCTCGGTAAAAAAATTAAGTGTGTAGATAGATTAGTAGGAAAATATATAAAACTACTTTATGACTCAAAGTGCAATGAATGAGCGTTAGTTTCGGGATCATTTCAGAGTTATGTTAGTTTTGATCCGTAATCAGCCCTGCTGACCCTCGTGCTGACCCCTCCAACATTAGTTGCTGAGTGTTCACTCGGCTGTCGACAAAAGCAGGCCACTCTCGATGTGTGCTACTCGATCGTCTGTTTTCTCGGCAGCAACCATTGTGTGGTCCTCCTCATTGTTCTTCATCAGCAGTTCTTTCGGTCGATGCGTCGTCGACTTTGGAAAGCAACCGTTTAGTGATGACTGTGTGAGTGCTGACCACGTTTTGCGTCCATTGCTGCAATGGACGCGCTCTGACCCTCGTTGGCGTACAACAATTTGCCATACAATGAAAAAACTGGAAGCGGCTCCAGTTCTGATGGAGGAGGCTTTTTGGATAGCGGAAGATAAAGTGTTTATTGTGTTGTACCTTTTGACTATAGTTTTAAGATGTATTATATAGTGACCAAGAATCCTCGGCTCTGTAAAGTTAATTCGGTTGAGCCTTATCAAATAAATTAATAAACAACGAAATTAGTTGCTGGCAGTGGTTGTTAGATAATGCGGCACTGTAACTACTACTATTTTAGAGGTATGATTCGTCAAGTTTATACAACTCAATGTTTCAATTGAGCCAAACTATCTATCTTACAATTACAAAAGCAAACCTAAACTTACAATTATATGCAAATGCAAAATGAAACTTGACCAATCATCGTCAATCCCCTTATTACAGGGCAGGGTCTGACGATTTGAATCTAATTTAATTTTGATCAGTGAACGGGCACCATATGGTACATTTTCTCAACATGAACCTATCATTTCCAGCCTATCTGAACTATTTAATAAATGGAAGCCATAACATGGGTTACGCTCCCCCCTCCGCATCCTGTCTCTGTCTTATCTCAAATACAAAATGCCAATGGTATGAATGTATCTATATATATTGGTCAGGCTTCAGAATCGTCCAGTGGGCAGTGCGCTCTACACTCCAAGTTACCTTTTTTCAAATTTACCGCAAATTTGATATTTTACCCATTGAGTGTTGATTAGTCACAATGAAACATTGTGACAGAAGTTCAGGTTACTAGTGTATTAAATAATCTAGGTCCTATTTAGGATTATATCTGAAAAATCCGAATCTGGTCAACGCCCACCCTAAACCTAAACCTGTTCTAATCCACCTGAAATGACTAACGAATGGAAGACTTTGACTACCCAGCCATGCAATAGCCTCATTCCGTGCCTTATGGCAACTTGATGATTCTATTGCGCTCATCTTCTGGCACCACCCAGAGGAGACTTGGTCCTGTACCCAATGCTTAACTTATCTCCATTCCACTCAGCTACTCGCAATTTCTTGTGATATAGTGGGCGGAATATTATTATATGAGACAATTCAATGCAGACGTCTTTCCAAATTTGGCAGATCGACAGGTAATCGGTGAGTTACCACGATAGTTGCTATTCAACAACTCGACAACGTCCCATCGTCAACGCCTGCTATGAGAATTTCCCATTGCAGACGCCAACGAAATGACGTCATCGAGCTATCGATCAACTACCCTGGTTATCGCCTGGTACCTTATAGCACGATGCTAGGAGGCGAACCGGAAGAATCGATGAGCTACCTCCCCCGCAGAGTGACTTACCCCCTGTGTGAAGGATAATCAAACTCAAGAGCAAAAAATAACTATTGAAACCAAAGAATTATTATTGCCATTCGGAAAGGTTGCCCCTATCCGATGATGTTGTTGTTTTGCATGAGCGTACTTTGGTTCGCGTGTAAAGGGCCTTAGAAATTTTGTTTACAAATGCTTTTGTGCCGTTATCAAATGTTATGCCTGATATAAGAAGATGAATCTGGGTCAATTTGTATGGATTTGTTTCATTTCACCTCTAAAATCTTAAATAAGCTCTTTTCATATGGCATTCTTGTCTGTTGTTTGACATCCACACATACACAGAAAAAAAAGATGTTGAATATTACATCCAAACTGCTGCAACCAGGTCATTCCATCGGTTGTGTGATATAACGTTGTACGATGTACATCGATTTTGCGAACAAAATGACATCCATCGATGTAATATCATGTAATATTGTATCTGCTTTTTGCTTTTTACATCATTATTTCATACATCAGCTTGAATTACATTGATCGATATTACATTTTTTTGCTGTGTATAGCGAATTCGTTTATTATTCAGTTCCAACCTGGATATCCCCGGGTATCAAGATTGGGTCTGCTTGTTTTCTGGCAAACGTCAGTTTGCTCGTTTGTTTTTAAAACCTAGCTCAGGTTGAGGTTCACACTGACAAAAAGTTCGGTTTCGCACTGGGTTGGAACTGGTGTTAACCCCGATAGTAGGTAAACGAATTCACTAATAGTGAAACAAAAATTTGGTTTTCCACAGAGAAATACCATTGCGACTGTGAAGGATAAAATAATCACTTTGTTAACGTCGTGTGGCTACTATTTGCGACTGGGTACGTGAAACTAAGGTTAGTTTTTTTTTTTAATTTTAAATATGAAAAGCATGTTTAAAATGAACATATTTATTTTTGATCACATATAGTTGTCAAATAAAAATAAAAATATTCACGTTTATTTTCAACACGAATATTTTTAAAATAAACGTAACATTATTTTTATTTAAAACAATAATATCACATGACTTCAAACATGGAATACGTTTGGAATAAACCTTGTTTAATTTTTGTGGCCAGAACAAACTGAGTTCACGTTTAAATTTACCTCAAATATTTTTGTTTCAACGATAAATTTTTATGCGTGAACGAGCACTGATCTTGCGAGATATTTTTTTCACTGGGTCCATACCAGCAGTCAGTGTATTTATGCCCCTCGTTTGGGCAACAGCGAAAGCGGATTAAACGTCAGTGCCCATTGCTATTTTCGGAATCGTCGGTAATGCAGACATGCTGCAGCTCCATTGCAGTTATGGGGTTCTAAAACAACAAGTTCATTACTTGTGACAATTATTTGCTCTAATAGTTAGAAAATTGTTGCAGCATCCTACCTCAAACCGCCGTAATTCCCATTTAAAACAGTATATTCGATAAACCAATTCCGTTTGGGAGCAAGTTTCGAGTTTTTATAGGAACAACCTGAAACTTTTGAACCCCATCGCATAAAAAACATTGCTCCGGCTTGGAAGGGATCTACACATATGTGGGGGATAAACTGAAAGAAAACGCATGCCAGTTACCATTAAATTCAAGGCCGGTTTGTTTGCTGGTTCCTCCGCCGCCACCCCCCAAGGTACACAAGCACACAGCATATCGAAGCTTGAAACGAACGACCAAATCCAAACAAGCACAAGAACCGAACCGTCGAAGCTCGCAGCGCGAGGAGTGGTGGGTAGAGCGCTTTTTTACCTTTCTCGTTGTTTTTTTTTTCAATTTAATTTTATTGTGGTGTTTCTCGCTCGCGACCAACCAGCCATTATTTTGCCGTTCGTCCGAAAGCAGTTCAACGCCGCGTTTCTACCAATTTTTCCGCAGAACATTGGGCGAAATTGTTTTGCCCGGAGGCCAGCGCAGCAGTGAATGAGTTTGTTTGAAAACATAAAAATCCGACGCACACGAAAACATCGAATTGGTGTTTTGGATTGTCCTCAGCTCGTTCGGTGATTTGGTGTTTTTACTTTTTCGATAATCCGGTTATATAATACGGATTAAAAGTGTTCAGAGAAAACCAAAATCGAACAGTGCAAATTCAATCGCTCCCTCCCCGCCGCGCCATGTCCACGGGAACACGGCAATTGAAAATTTCGGAAATGGTTGCAAACAAAAATGGCAGCCCGCCAGAAATTAACATATCGCGTACCTGCTTGCCTTGATGGTTGCTTGCTTGCTTCTCGCTCCATCCGCAGCACCGTGAGGGAATAAAATGCGTTGTAGCGTTTCCAAAACACGAGGTTTGACGTCGTCGACGGCGGCTGGGAGTTGCTGCGGCGAGGGATGGCTATGCTACGAGTTGCTTCCAGTGTTGCATTCCACCGGGGGGTCGAATAGGGGTCAGGCATTTTTAAAGGGCTTTGACGGGCTGGCAGACATCAGCTCCAGTGGCGCAATTGGTTAGCGCACGGTACTTATAGAGCAGTAACTGTGAGATGAGCAATGCCGGGGTTGTGAGTTCGAGCCTCACCTGGAGCAATCTTTTTTTAGATAATACGCGAGGTGCCAACCTACAACAATTGTAGGGTTCCCGGTATAATAGGGACGGCTCTTCGGAAATATGCTCCGAATTTAGATTAAATGAAAATGTTAATCAAAATTATCCAATTAAATTAGAAACAAACGATTTTCCTTTTGGAATGGACAAACGACTTTTACTACACATACACTACTGACATAGTACATTTAGATAATTTTAAGCTACAGTGGTAGTTTTCTGCGCCGAGCTGGTGCTCGGTTGACTAATCAAACTGACGGCGTTCTTCAGGACCTGGCTTCGAACGAAATCGGCGGTCGTCGCCTGCAGGTTAGCATTGGCTCCAAAGTTACACTTGATATAACCGTACAGATTGGCTCCATTCAACGAGAGAGCAATCATGACCAGTAGCTGCAAGAAACCATACATACATTAGAAACCATATTCTGCCCAAAAACCCACCAAACTGTCCCCTTACCATCCACTTGAACTTGAATCCGAACAGTGCCACCACGAAGAACAGTCCCCACAAGACAGGACAGACGACCAACGCTGTCCAAAAGATCCGTGCCTCGTGTGGATTCACCCTGGACTCGTAACCGCTTTCACCCTTCTTTGATTCGAACACCCAATGAGATCGACCATCGTCGTCTACGTAGTTCCACCAGCGCATCCCCACCAGCAGTCGGCCACTCAGATTCTTCACCAGATAGAAATCCGCCGACAGCCAAAACACCACCAGCAGGAAACACTTGATGAACGAATCGTTGAACAGACCCCAGAAAAGGTACGTCGCGATAGCGGCTCCGCGGAAAAATATGTGAAAGAAGGTCACATACGGGTGGCTGAAATGAAAAGCATAATATTTAGTCCAAAAAACACTCAATCAAAACTATCACTAGGGAAATACCTCAATTGCTTAGGCGTACCATTCGGGTTGAGTTCCTCTTCGTCACCAAAGGGTACGGTGTCGTCCAGGAGCGGTACCTGCAGATAATCGATAAAATGTGTTTTCAATTCAATGTTGATTCAATTCAACGTCGAAAGTATATACCCACCGTGGCGGACGACATCGTGCACTACTGTTTTCGGTAGAAAACTTTAAAATTGATTGTAATTAATCACGTACCAAAGGGATCCACATCACAAAGTTTTTTTTTATCGTTTTTGTTTTGACGTGAAGATGGACGTACGAAGTAAACAAAAAGGGTAGGGTGTGTTGCATCAAACATCCAACTTGCGCGATTCAAAAAATTGAGCACGGTCACTGAGAATCACTCAGAGAGAGAATCACTTCTACTCAGAGATATGGAGACATTTCTACACTCAAAAATATTACAAAACGATTATAGATTAAATTTTATGCATATTATGGTTTTTCAAAATTTATACATTGGTTCGATTAAAATTTTCGTCAAAATTATACTAAGTTCGAATAACGGAGTGGAATTCGATCAGTATTTACTAAAATGACAGGAAAAAGAACATCTGGATTCCCTTAGGAGTTTCGTGCTGGTGAAGAGCTTTGTCCCGGCGGATTTCTACTGCGCCTGTGATCTGCTGGGCAGCATCGAAATTGTAAGTATTTTTTTAAATAATATTCATAAAAAATAAACTAATTGAAAAAGCTTCCTGAGACAATTTTTATTTTTATTTGAAAACAATAATATTTACCATAAATTAAATAAAGAAGCGAAAAATACATTCTCTCGAATAAACCGTACCTATTCACTAATAAAATTCTAAACTTACAGTTTATTTGGTTAGTATACATACTTTTTATAAAATATTCAAAACATTATTTTTATATGTGTAAACATAAATTTCATAATCAACCCCTTATCTGTTATAAGATAGCCCATAACTGTTATATGAATGACATATTTTATTTATATGTGTGCTACCATAACAATTATGTTTCGCATCTTATAGTTGAATGTTATTTATGTGTTTTCACACATAATTTTGATATTTGAGCGCTGAGTGGTGCTAACTGCTAACTGATTGGTGCAAGGCAAACGTGAGAAGGTCCATAGAAATTATTTGTTTGAAATAACATTATTTTGTGATTTTTTCCGTAGGGATACGGCGAGGTATACGTCCAGGAGGAGCAAGCGCAGGAGAAAAACGTGCAGTAAGAAGACGTAGAGGCTCACAGCGGCGAAGTATACGCTAGACCCTCTGAGGCACGTTTGACAGACACGGGAGGACTCAACCGGAAAACGCCTCCACGCGAAAAATCCCTATGGAATTACCCATGTACCACATATGAAGTAACAAAAAATCACTTTAAATGCATGTATCTTTATTATTTTATTATATATATTTGTAAATATGTTTTGTACATATAAAGTTAATGTACTTGATACGTAAACATTATTGTGTGTACCATGACTTTCATTTGAAAAAGACACATAATATTTATTTTCAACCGAGAAAATAATTGTTATAAACCTCACACATAAATTTTATTAGCCAAAGCAAATGAAATTCATTTATTTTAGAACATTGATTTTATATGCGGGAAACCAAATAATTTTTATGTTCCCAAACAATTTGAAATCTAATTGCAAAAAAATATGTGGTTTCATACATAAATGGTATACGGAAATTCTCCTCGGTGTGCATTGTAAGAAATCATTTTTATACTAAGTTGAGCTCGTTTCTTCGGGACCTTCTGGTCTTAGAGTTACCTCTATGGTTATAACATGTTATAGCGCTATCTTGATGGTGGTCTCTGTGTTGCAATTATTTGACAACCGTTATAACATGTTATAACTCTATAATTTGAACAAGGCATTACGAGTTACCTCTATGGCATTACCCCCTGATCTGAGTGTATTTCAATCATTCTACACACAAAGAACAAAAATTGTTGTAATAAAAATAATTCACTTTCAAATTGAAAATTCCTCAAACTTCATTGTTTCAAGAACAAATATTTTCAAAACGAAAACTATTTTTTTGGTTTGAAAGTTTTTCGTTCACTTATGACTCGTAATGAAAATGTCGGATAATGAAATGAAAATTGGTTTACTGTCAAAAATACCTCTAAACACCAACACTTTTGGCAGCACTGAAATTTTGCCGCTAAATTTGAAGATAAAACATGCAAAACAAAACAGAAGCAGCAGCAGTAGTGTTATATCAATCCACTTCCCAAACATAGATTCTGCCCGTCCCTAAAATTGGCTTCCGGTTTTAGATTTCCGTGAATGGTTTTGAAATGTTGGATCAAATCAAATAGGCCCTACTCGACGATCCAGTTAGTGTTTTTTTTTTAAATTTTTAAATAACCTTTATAAATGCTTTCGCTGTTTACAGTATTACCTCAAAACGACCCAAAATGAACGTTTCTTGGTTTGCACCATCTGCTGGCCAAAGTTGGCCTGGAACCGTTCATATTATCCCAAGATACCACGATCGAGTGCCGCACCGATTGAACTTTAGCAATCAATTACTGCCAAAATAAATGCGAAGCCCGAGGCCTTTGCCGGATTCGTTTCCCAGATTTAACTGTTCCTCGGACAGTTTAAATGTGCATCATATTTACTGTAGATGTAATCTATTTTCTCAATGATTTTGAATTATAGACCCTTCAACATGTTCACAGGTTACAAAGATTATCAATCTTCAAGGAAACCAGGGAGCTGGCCTGGAGACTACTGGCAGAGATAAAAGCAATGCTTACAGTGTGCCAAAGCCATGATATCTAACGATCCAAAACCGTTAATACATACTGTCTGAGTTCATCAGTTCATCACGAGCCATGATTTGATATCATAATAAAAATAATATATATAATATAGAATAATAAAAAAAACTCTACATGTCATACTGACAATGCTGGTATTTAAAATGAAAATATTTTAATTGTTCAATTCAAAGTGAAAAAGATCGTTTCAATTAGACCACACTTTCATGATAAAAATTTGCTTTGAATTTAAAATAATCCACTTTTTATTCCAACACTGCCGTGCTTTTGTTTTGACAGAAGTACAATTCGTTTTGAAAGTTTGAACTTTTAAAAGTAGGGAGTGGTTAACTTTTGAATTGATAGTAGGCGAAATTTTATTTTAAATTCTAAAGACTTTCTACCAAAAAGAACCAACGCAAACTTTTAATTCTACCAATGGTTTTTCTAAATTTTATTAACGATTATTTTTTGTGTGTACGTGAGATCGTCGTTTTCTCACAAGTGAGTCAATAACATTGAGCTTTCTGACGTTTATAATACGCACACTTGAGTAATCCCATTTTCAAGTGCGAAGTTTGTTATAGTTCGTTCAGACTACAGAGTTATAACATAGAGGTAACTCTAAGACCACTGGGTCCCGAAGAAAATCATTATTATTTTTGGCTCACTCAGTACCAGAACAACGGTCCCAAGCAGTCCCAAGCTATTTCACTCACCCCTGCATTTTCTGCATGAATCCACACACCCCTGATGTTATCTGTTAAACTTTCATAGCTAATCAAAACAAACATAGTGTAGTAATAGAATTTCAACTAGAATAGGGTACGTTAATCGTTTGCTTGGGACCAATAGGCTACTAAAGTGGTGAGCCAATTTAAAATCGTTAGTTTCGTATTGATTGTTGTTATAACTCTCCAGTCTGGACAGCGTTTTATCAACCGGTGAACACTCGTGTTTATTTTAGTTACCGTGTGGACGTAATTTGTGATGAGTCCCGGTCCCTTTCAAATTGTATCATTATTTATGTACGGTCCATATATTTGAAATGACGTTTCACATTCATCTAGTGATGGCCGATTTTCATTCGAATTATCGATTAATCGGTTAACGAACCGAAAAGTAAAATATTTGTAATCGGCTATATCATGCCGATATAAGCATTAACTTCTCCAGAGGATCATCACCGATCGTTTCAAACATGTGCTGCACTCTCATTGATGGAAATATGGCAGCACAGCGACCAAAAAAAATCGATTAGTTGTTAATCGAGTAATTAAAAAATTAAACACCTCTGATTTTGGTTTGTTTGTTTTGATAAAAATGAGCGCAAAATTTCATCTCTGTCGAGGGGGCAGCAAAACCCGAGGCAAAACCACAAAATTACCTTGAATACGGGGGGTATTCATTTGATGAAAGGGTCCGTTAAAGAGGACACTAAAATAGAAAGTTTTTCTTCCGACAGTTTCATCTTAGTATTCATCTTTGGTTTTATCCTCACTTTCGCTCCCACCTAAAATGTTGATTTGTTATTGTTATCCTTACTTTCGGATTCGGACCATCAATACTCGCGTGCATAGAATGGCCTATAAGAGCAACCGCAAAGGCCCAAACGCAATGTGAACGGAAGCGGAACGGAAACGAAAAGTTTGACAGTTGTCACAAATGACATCAAGATGCCTAACCGAAGTCGATTTGATTCTAACTAGTTTTCAATCCGACAAGTAGGCTTTTTTCCGCTACCGCTACCGTTCCGCTTCCGCTGTCATTGCGTTTGAGCCTTAACGGTACGCTGCTAAACTCATTTTAGCAGCCCTCATCATAGCGCAGCTACCGTATCGGGGGTTGCCATACGAGTAACTAAAATAGCAGTCGGCTTCTCGGTGAGAAGCGCGTTACCAAATTTAGCAGCGCGAGAGAAAGGTTGCTATTCGTAGAAATGTCAAAATGCTCACTACCGGTACGGACTACGGCGAGTAAATTGATAACCGCGATAGCAGTGACCGGTGTGGAGAAGAGTGACTAAACTAAAATGAGAGCGCTGTGGGCTGTTAAAATAGTCGCGCCAATGACAACGACCGTTACACACTAAGATTTTGTTTTCGTGTTCGGTAAATTTTACCGAAATCAGAACAGCTGAACGTTCGGTAAAACTTTGACCTTCATTTCAAAGGCTATTAAACATGAAAATAATTTCAAAACATGTTCAACTTTGTTTAAATAATCAAATCTTGTCATTTTAGTTGAGATTTAGTTTCAAAGTAGCTGAAAAGCAACTGAATTGAATTGCATACCCTAATAAACGTGTACCATATACTGACGATATCTTAGATGGTGCGACCATACCACATAAAATTGGGATGATATCCCGAATTGGTGGTTAGGCGCCTCTTATGGTTATTGTTTATGCGGGTAAATTTTATCGAACAGTTCAGCTGTTCAGATTTTAGTAAAAATTACCGAAGTCGGTGATAATTTCTAAGTGTGTACGGTTGCTCTAAGAAGGCTACCCAATTTTGAGTAGCCCTTTGCCGCTGAGCTGAGTCGCCTCAATTTTGAGTTGACCAGAATAAGCGTGAGTTGAATAAATAAACAGAGGAGGAACGAAAGAGATGACAGATTCACTGGGGCTCCCCTGTTTTGCACTCATTGCCATCGATCAACTGTCAGCTGATGCCAATGAATGTAAACAGATGGTGCCCAGATAATTTGCCATCTCTTTTGTTCTTCAGCTGTTTGAATGGTTCACGTAGTATGACGTCAAATCCGTCATACATTTGAACAGCGGATGAACAAAGGAGACCACAAATTCATTGGGCCTTGCATGTTTACCTCCTTGAGTGATGTTGTTGTCGCGCGAAGAGGACAACACAGTACCTGCGAATGTGTATGAATAAGAGAGATACCATCAGATGTTGCTCCCCAAAATGAAATAGCTACATTCCTGCTTCTTGTTTACAGGACAGGATAGGAACGATCACGGCGGGAGAGAATCGTCCGTCTGCTGACGGTCAGTCAGAAAAAGAGTGTCAATCGTGTCGGAGTACAGTAGGTAACTTTGCATGAGGAGTGTGTGTATACGATCCATCCATATAAAAAAAATACCTGCTACTACTACTCTGCGCTTTTTATGCCTGTGCGCGAGAAGAAAACGATGATGACAAAATTTTGCTATACCCATAATGGACGGCTGCTAATATTTTAAGTGGTGGATACTTTTCTTTATCGGATGAGGACGGTCGCCGCGAGAACGTCGTAGTTAGGATTGCAGCAACGAACGAACAGCAGTCAAACGTCGTCAGAAATCGAGTAGGGTGGTCGAGAGTGTTCGACGAACGAAGACAGCGGATATTTTCGCGACAGACACTGATCTCTTTGTTGTGTCCAATTCATATGGTGTAGGAGGAAGACTCCCTTCTGCAGCCTCAGTCGCATATAGATTGATGATGGTGGTGTGAAATCTGTGTTTCGGTTGGGAATCGGGACGGTGAATTAGCAGCAGAGTGTGAAGAAAATAGGAACGAACGGAGATGCTGTTACAGCAGTGCTCCGGGCGAGTGATTCAAGAAAAAGTGAATACACCTTTCGTGACTTTGGGGATCGTCCTTTGGCAGAAGACGTCATCGTTGATGTAATTTCCGATGGATTAATGCGTGGAATGGTGCAAATTTCGTAAATCCTACAACAGAAGAAGTTCGATTTACGTTCTGCACAGTGGGTAAAGTTTCATTCTAGAGCTGTGTGCGTACGAGTGCTGTGTTGCTGTGTGGTGAAACAGAACGAAGGATTGCGATTGCAAAGTCATAGTGAAGGAAAAAGTTCAGCGTTTCATCAATAATATTCGGATTTCATACGCTGTGTTGTTGGTGAATTGATCAGGCAAAGCTAGGTGTAATCTTCAGCTGGATTTTTTTTTAATCTTCCGTTTTGCCCAATGTGTGTGGTCGGTCAACACCATTCGAGTTTGACGAGAGCTCTGTTGCTCTTTCGCTCTCTCTCTCTCCTGCACTGAACTACTCTTGAAAAATCACTAACGTTTTGCTCTTTCTCTGCGAGCTGCTCCCCATCTGCTTATGGAAGTGTGCGTCAAAGTCGTCGGAGTGCGAGAACAACACCGGCCGACAAAATTTTATGGTAAAATTGATGAATAAAAATCAATACGTTTTTCCTGTTATAAAAGCTGGCGTACAGTTCGGAAAATGTAATGAAAATGAATATAATAAAACATTTTTTTTTGCGAATAAATATTAAAAGTTTGATGTTTTGAATAAACTCAGGTATTTTTTTACCTTTAAGTAACGAACCAGCCAGTGGCTGAAAGTCACTCTTATAAAGAAACTAACAAAATTACCGTTTTTGATTTTTCACATGCAAACATATTAAAAAAAGTAATCAATTTCATCATAAAGTTTACCGCATGGTTAATTCACATTAATTGAACATTAATGAGAAGATAGTACCAGAGTCAGAGCTGGTAAATATCATGGCCATCATGTGACAATGAGAAAACAGGTCCTCTTATCAATCGGCAGAGTAAATATATTAAGGTTTCCGCGGTACAAGCAACAATAATATCAGTAAATGAGCTAGTAATAGCGATGTTAACAACACTGTCACGTTCTGTCTTGACGAAACAATCGATGAGATTTTGAAGTAATTCTCTATCATCCTTTTCTTATCCGATGATAGTGACTGAAGTATCTCTGTAAATATCGCATTGAAAATGAGAATTGGGTTCTTTAAGGGTATGGAGGTGAATGCATATTCGTAATCTGCATTAACAATGGAACCCAAACCCAAAATTTCATCAATTTTGGTACACTGGAACCATTTTAAATAAGTACGATTACATTTGCAAAAATCACCTTATTAGCGCCCCTCAGTGTCACTTTGTATGGGAGCGAGCTGTCAGTTTGTTAGTTTAGTGTCAAACAGTGAAGTTATTATTTTGCTTTAATCTTGATTTGAAAATCGAGATGTAAGTAAGGTTCGAAAAAAATATCGCTGTGCTCAGAAAACGAAGCTCTTTCAGATGATGTATAAACAACGATACATTTTTTAAAATTAAAAAACCCAATCGTCAGCCATGACCAGAGTGATTATGAGTAGTATACAAGGGAACTCAAAAGAAAACCGGAAGGAATTCCAAGAAGCATTTCAAGACAATCTTAAGAAGATTCAAACCTTAAGATTTTCTTTGGAATTCCTTCCGATTTGCTTTTGAGTTCCCTTGCATACTACTCATAATCACAAGGGGTAAGTCACTCAGCACATTGTGCCGGAATTATATTCTACACAGCTTGGGCACATCCATCGGCACATTTTCAGCATACCTTCGACACAATCTCAAAGGCATTAGATTGTTGTAAATAAAATGGGGGCAGCAGTTCACTTATAGATCTACATACGAAATGTAGGTTCTAGAGTGGACTCAAGAGGAAGAGGCAGTTAATCAGACCTCATTAGTACCCTTAATTCAAATAATGCTGCAACTCACACAAAACAAACTAAAGAAGTCTATTAATTATCCTCTATAGTCGGTCTTCAACAATACTCCCCACCGGTTCCAACTCTTTCCGGCCGAAAGGCTAGGTTTCAGTACTTTTATTACTCCATGGATCACAAAACACCGAAATTTCGCACACCCGCCACTTCCCGCGTTATCCTCAATCCGATTTATCCTTGCGATTTCAGGCTATAACATTCAAGGTGTCAGAAGTACCGGGTTGCCGGGATGGGTATTTTACAAACAATCGCAGCTTGCTCTATGACCGCTCAATGCAATGATATGCTCAATCAGCATACTTGCGGCACACTGACAAAAAAGATGGCCTAAAATTGGTGTGCGGAGTGACCTACCCCTTGCATAATCACCATAATAGCATAGAAGTAACTCTAAGACCAGAAGGTTCCGAAGAAACGTGCTCAACTTTTTGGCTCAGCTCTGGTACTATCTTCGGTCCCAAGCTAATTCATTACCCCTTGAAACATAGGAAAATCCACGAACCCCTAATTTTGTTTGTCAAACTTTCATAGCGAATCAAAACAAACAGGGTAGTACTAGAATGAATTTCGACTGGAATGGGGTACGTTAA
This sequence comes from Ochlerotatus camptorhynchus, assembly GCF_037179485.1. Classification (NCBI taxonomy): domain Eukaryota; kingdom Metazoa; phylum Arthropoda; class Insecta; order Diptera; family Culicidae; genus Ochlerotatus; species Ochlerotatus camptorhynchus. The sequence continues at coordinate 2,319,079 of NW_027040801.1, read as the reverse complement.
TCGATTTGCTTGGGACCAATCCAGCTTTCCATGCTCGGTAATGGCGGCCTGTTTTGTATGAATACATGTATTCTTCACTGTGCCATCTGGAGGTTTGTATTTTGATCCCTCCCTTTCTCTCTCCCAGGAACAGAAGAAAATAAAACAATATACGCCCTCCAGTTAGCGTCAAAAAGCACAGTGAAGGATACATTTATTCATACAAACAGGCCGCCATAACCGAGCAAGGATGGCAATCGTGGCTGAGCTATGTTTGAAAACCGATCAATTTCCGGAATTGTCGAACATTGCAAATAACTTTCAAAATGTCACGTTTAACCACGATTTGAATTTAACTCGGCAATTGGGACACAGGTCAAGAAGTATTTCTCGATGATTTGTTCGAAGAGACGTATCAGCTTTTGTAAACAACGCATTTCTCGATGAACATTTCAAATGGTCCTATCTGCTTTGATCGATTCTCTTCATCGACTTTCTCTTTCGTCAATAACTCAGCTGCAAAACCTTTCCTTGTTGTATTTGACGTTTTGGACGCTAGATAAGAACCTCCTTTATCAAACTATGTGGTAGAATCAGCGCGAAATCTGTTTGCATAGCAGTGGTTATGAAAAGAGAAAGTCGATGAAGAGAATCGATCAAAGCAGATAGGACCATTTGAAATGTTCATCGAGATTTGATCGTCGATTTCGCGTAAGAAATTTTTCCCTACCTGCTATAGTGGTATTAGCAACAATCAATACGAAACTAACGATTTTAAATTGGCTCACCACTTTAGTAGCCTATTGGTCCCAAGCAAACAATTAACGTACCCTATTCTAGTTGAAATTCTATTACTACACTATGTTTGTTTTGATTCGCTATGAAAGTTTGACAGATAACATAAGGGTGTGTGGATTTATGCAGAACATGCAGGGGTGAGTGAAATAGCTTGGGACTGCTTGGGACCGTTGTTCTGGTACTGAGTGAGCCAAAAATAATAATGATTTTCTTCGGGACCCAGTGGTCTTAGAGTTACCTCTATGGTATTAGCATAGAGGTAACTCTAAGACCACTGGGTCCCGAAGAAAATCATTATTATTTTTGGCTCACTCAGTACCAGAACAACGGTCCCAAGCAGTCCCAAGCTATTTCACTCACCCCTGCATGTTCTGCATGAATCCACACACCCCTGATGTTATCTGTCAAACTTTCATAGCGAATCAAAACAAACATAGTGTAGTAATAGAATTTCAACTAGAATAGGGTACGTTAATCGTTTGCTTGGGACCAATAGGCTACTAAAGTGGTGAGCCAATTTAAAATCGTTAGTTTCGTATTGATTGTTGGTATTAGTATGCGTTGGCGAGCTATCAATTACGCCAAACCAACGATAAAATGCGTTGTTTACAAAAGCTGATATGTCCTTTCGAAAAAGTCTCCTAGAGATGAACTAGCCTAAGGCTAAAAATCTCTTAAATAAAGAAATAAAAAAAAAAAAAAAACTTTCGAAAAAGTAATAGGGATTTGTAGAATGCGGGATCGTTATCATTCAGACATGGAGGTTGATCCACTTCGGAACGCTTGCGACATCGAGGCGACGCCGCTGCCAGCAGCCAGTGATCTCGACGGGAACGACGCGCAAGGTTCAAGGTGCAAAACTCGAACGCTCCGTGGAGAGTTATTTCCTATCGATTGGTGTATTTGGATTTTAATTTCATCTAGAAATGACAAAGTTATAAGCGTTCAAAACCTTACACCTTTTCGTGACGGTCGCAATTTTGATTTTCGATTTACCCCCAGTACCTTCCCGTAAGACGTAGTGTACGTCAAAAAAAAAAGATTTTTTCTTAGTAATTTTCGTATCAAATGGTTTGTGCTATGTCAGTTTCTTACTAAATGAGTTCAAATTTTGGGAGGCTGTGGTTGTGGAACTGTGGAGCGAACATTTCAAATTTTGCATCAGTCGGGCATAGTGTATGATTCTAGTGTTCAGAGTCATAAGGGCCTAACTGCGATGATCGATTCTCTTCATCGATTTTCTCTTTTGTTAATAAGTCGGCTAGATTCACGATACGTTTAATGTTGCTTTTGCTAGCTAACTAATACGACCTTTCACTACACGTTCTGAATAGCTACGTCACCTGAAAAATAAAACTTAAAATTTTGCCGGTCACTGTAACAATAATAACAATCGCCAGTCAATCGACACAGCGACGACGAACATTCGAAGCAGTGGAAAGGAGAGAGAGAGAGAGCGAATCAGAGCGGAGAGAAACATCAGGAAGATCAAGTAGAATAACAACAAAAATAACAACAGCAGCCAGTAGTAGTTGGGGCAGAACAAAAAAAAAAAAAAACAAGAACAAAAATCAGAAGAAGAGCGCACCACAAGAAGAGTGTGCCAGAGCAAGTCCGACTCCGAGCAATCAGTGCAGTGGTGTTCGTGCGAGCGATGCATACTAATATTAGTAGTTCCTACTAGGTAGGACTTTGTGTGTCAAAAAAGTGGGTCCCTTTGGTCGCCCCTAATTCAACACAATAAAAAAAGGAAAATAAAAGCAAGGCGGTGGACCAATCGTCTTTTTTTTTCGGTGAATCCTTCCAGGTCCTGCTATTTGCTGCAGGAAGTGAAGCAACTCTTCCCGGAGGGGCAGCACAGAAGACAGTGCCAGTGGTGTCTGAATAATTCGATTTTGTGGAAGTCGGGCTGGTTCTCGCTATTATGTAGATCTCGCCGTCGCCTTCGTTTTTTTCGGTCCTGTGCCTCCGCCGTGTGAAGTCGAGTCGCGAAATCTTATCGTGTGTTTTTTTTTACTGAGTTGATTTATTTTTTGTTCGGTTTTCTTTTTCGGTTGTGCTCTATCGCGTGTGTGTGCTAAAGTTGTTTCGACTCGGATTTATGTAGAGTGTGGGATTTCCTGTTTAATCAGTGCACACAGAGGAGAACAGGCTTAAACTGAAGCAGCAGTAGCAGCAAATCTCGAGTGGTGCGAGTGGAAGTTCTTTGTAGTCTGCTCTTCTGGTTCTGGTCCGGAAGCAGGAGCCACCCAGTGAGAGTGCACAACAGTCAACATCGACGACAACGAGAACAAGGAGGGAGCTTTGCTAGGAAACGGAAGCCCTCGGAACATTCATGAGAAGAGATGGGAATAAAGGCCAGCACAGCAAATGGTGGACAGTCCAGTCCTAGAGCTAGAACCTTCTCCACTAGCAGCAGTTCGGATGTCGTGTCCGCCGGTGCAGGTAATACTACTACACACTACTAACATTACTTTCACTGTATCGTTTTACATTCACTACTACCTTTCAAAAGGGGCACTAACAACATTAGCAATCATATTGGCCAGGAAGCTTATCTTCTTTCTGTGGCAGCTGGCAGTCAGCGTGCTTTGTCCAGCATCTCAGCCACACAATCCGTAATACGAAATTTGAAATCAATTGGAAATATGTTATATTCTTTAACATGATCAATGCTCTTGTATGGACATTCTATGGATTTTTGGTTTTTGAAGTACACGTGAGTCACAAGTAGTCACAGTAGTTGATAATACATTGTTGCTCTGGTTGTGGCAGATAAAGCAGACGGCGAAATGCGCAACTCCTGCTGCAATGGGGATCGTCGCGGACAGTGTTGTTTACCGAGGGAAATAACAACTTTGCTAGTGAGCTTTTTTTAACCCGAGACGCCATTGGGCGCTTTGTTTGGTGTTTATTTTTCTATTTGCAGATTGGGGTATCTAATCAGAGACAGTCACAGAGAGTGGCACTCTTCAAGTGATGATAGCTGCTATACTGAATAGTGGGCAACCGGAAGATGTTTACTTCCTGTTTATTTAGGATTTGATCAAAATAGTCATACTGCTTACTATCTTTTGTTTCAAAAGATAATCTTTATCAAAGTGAGCAATACTTGAAGGAAGTGGAGTGATGGCCAAGCAATTGTTTGGTTTCAGCAACCCAATTAATCATCGAGCAGGTTTGGAACAACGTAATACCAAGGATTTTAAGAAAATGAAGCAATTAACTCCAGTTCGATTGGTAGGAAACGTCATTTTGAACTGCTCGAATGATATTTCCATAATGATATATTTACCTCCAATTCTAGATAGAGTAGGAATTAGGGCGTAACGCTATTGTAAACAATGACTTCTCTCGATGATTTCTAGAAATTCAAGGATCGCACACGCAAATCAACATCACCATCGGATAGGGGAAGTCTTATGTTGGTCTGCATGGGCGTGTCTTGAATTCCTTGAAATCATCGAGAAAAGTCGATGTTACACCCTAATTTCAGCTCTATCTAGAATTGTTCACAGAATGTTTGCTGCATTTTCTCAATATGTCTACCTAAACAAACATGGGGGTTGTATCCGAAACGTGAACGCAATTTTTTTTACAGTCTACCGATAAAACAGCTACCGCTCCGAAAAAAATTACCTTTCGATTATTCTTAAAATATGGGAAAGGGATATCAAAAATAAAAAAAAATAAATCATTTTTTTTTCTAATTCATCATGGCATAAAGTTGGACTCAAAAAACCACAAACATCGAATTTTCGGTTTTGCTGCATTTTATCATGCTAAGATAGAAACAATATTTTTACATGTAATTTTTGTCAGGAATCTTAGGAAGAAACTGGTTTTCTTGGATTTTTTATATTTTTCCCAATATTTTTAGAAAAATACAAACGTACCGAAAATATTTTTTTTATATTCCGGGCGGTAAAAGCTTCAATCCTTGATTCAAATTTTTGAAATTGGGTGACTTGAAATCTGCTTCATGATTTTACGTTCCTTAACCGAATAATGTTTGTTTTTTCACCAAGTGGATGACATTCGCTAATTGAGGCGTATTTTTTAAATCAAACCAGAGTTGAAACGAGCAATTAGAAGTGAAATGTTACGTCAGCGTAACGTAATGGCGAGTGAATTCTGGACTGAAGTGTTCACCATCCAATAGAAGGGTGTCGGCTACCTGAAAAAACCTGGAAAATCAGGAAATTTCAGGGAATTCCTTTTTAGTCCTGGAAAATCAGGGAATTTCAGGGAATTTCTTTAAAATTCATGGACATTTCATTCAAAGTGTTTTTTATGTTACTTCATACGCGAAGTTAACGATTTTCAGAGTTGGTTGGAAATGCTAACATGAAGCTTTAGTGTGATGATTTATTAGCTAGAGAATGATCTTTAGAAGAGTGTAGGTGGATAGTTCCGTTAGAGTACGGCAGTATGAAAATTGAATAGAAGTTGAAAATGAGCGAAGGGCCATTAAAGCGACAGTTTTCAAGAGATAGACGCACATTTTTGCCTAGCCCGTACGATGTACGCGGGGACTTGAAGTATGTCTCCAAGTCCACAGGCAAAAATGTGCGTCTATCTCTTGAAAACTGTCGCTTTAATGGCCCTTCGCTCATTTTCAACTTCTATTCAATTTTCATACTGCCGTACTCTAACGGAACTATCCACCTACACTCTTCTAAAGATCATTCTCTAGCTAATAAATCATCACACTAAAGCTTCATGTTAGCATTTCCAACCAACTCATGGACATTTTTTTATATCTGTTACGCGCGCTACTAAGTCTCCCCGCGCGAAGGTGCGGATTCGCGAAACTTTGTCAACCGAACGAAACAGATTACTAGGCGGAAATCGAATGCCGCTTCCTGCTAGTTGCTTTACTAATGAAAGCCTATGCGCCTGGAAGGAAGAAAAGAGCTTCGCTCCGTATGATACTGAACTTCCAGTAAGAATCACCTGTAGTGATCCGTCTTCTGCTAGAGAGGCCTCAAAGAAAGCCTATGCGTCTGAAGAGGAATCTAAGGATCGTCTAACTGGCTCGCCAGGGAAATTTCGGTATGCACTAACAAACAGCAGTTTGAAGGCTAACCGTAGAACTTCGATTTTATTCAATTCAATTTTCCTTATATTACTATTTTTATGCTTACTATACAATATTTACAATTGCACTGATCGACACTTATTGGTTTAATTCGGCGCATCGAGCCGCGGAATCATAATGCTGATCCTAGCATAAGCGATTTTGGACTCGCTCTACTAGCCCGTATGAGAATGGTTCTTCCCCTCTGGTTTGAGGTTCGATTTAATTTGCAATCTATGTTTGTTTATCGATGCGAGCCGCGGTGTGCTTTGGGTTTAATTTGTCACGTCGGTAACAATATCTTTATTAAGGAGACTTTCAGCCCTGGGCTGGTTTATCTCCGCTCTCATGGAAGTATTTCTTAATTATGAAAAGTATTTCGTTAATTTCATATAATTTCATTACTCGTAAATTAATCACACTTTCAATAAAATTGTGAGTTTGGCATTTGTGATAGTTGAGCAAATAATTACTTAAACAAAGAGCATAGCCTTCTCCAGCTGCATCTGTATTGTATACAAATTTCAGATGTATTACGGTTAGAATTATCAAAATCCTAAGAATTTACACGCTAGTTAGTGTCCGTGAGATTCTGCTTGGAGTACTTAATTTTGATGATTTTAGACCTGATGTCTAACTCTGGGTTGGCACGTCCCTGAGTTGAAGTGGAATCTAGAGGGTCGGTAAAAATCCATTTTCATCTTTGAGTTGATTTTGACAAAATGTATGCTCCAGTGGATTACCGAGTTTCTGGGTGGCGCTGTATTTAGTTGGGTCGAACAAAAATGAAACCACGGACAAACCGTCATGAAACTCAAACTTAACGTTTCCTCAAAAATCTAACACGTCCGTCGATTCCATCTGTCAAAACCATAGAATGTTTTATCTAGATAAAAAAAAAGTAGAAGGGTCTGTGCCTAGAGGCACGAACGGAAGCTTGACGTAGGACCGCTAGTGGACGGAACAAATATGTTGATCATTTAGTTCTTAACCTTTTCCGTTTTTGAATTGGTGGCCCTGAAAATGGCCGGTTGTTTTTCAAATGGTGGCCACACCAGTGCAATAGTCAATGCTGACCGAATGACGGCGGCCTAGTCATGCTGCCTATTGCGGGAAGCCTTTCCTCCGGTCGATGTGGGTGTTTTCGTCGTCGCCGTTTTCGTATTGGTGCGATGCGTACTGTTCCACTCGGACGTCGTGTCCGACGCCTATCCGTCCGTTGCTCGAAAGCAAATGATGAAGAAAACGATATGGCAAGCATTTTTATAACCGCTGCTTCTCTCCTCCCTTCCTTTCATTGGTGAAATTGTGAGCGATTAACCGAGAATTGAGCTCGCTCATGTGAGAAAGGGGAATGTGTAGTGTGTTCGATGTGTGCTCTATAGTTACGTCCGTGTTTGGGATTTTTCGTTACATGTCTGAATTTTGATTTTTTTTAATGTGACCCCCAGTATAGAAATTAAAGACGTAGTCCTACACAGCAAAAAAAAATGTAATATCGATCAACGTAATTCAAGCTGATGTATGAAATAATGATGTAATAGCAAAAAGCAGATACAATATTACATCAATGGATGTAATTTTGTTCGCAAAATCGATGTACATCGTACAATGTGATATTACACAACCGATGGATTGACCTGGTTGCATCAGTTTCGATGTAATATTCAACAACTTTTTTTGCTGTGTACGTCAATAACATGTCCAGAATAGATCTGACATGAACCAATCCATAAATGTTGCACTAGTGTTCGTGGCATAGATAAACGTTTTCCGCGAACACGAAGACATATGTCAGTACTGCGCTTTGCGCAGAAATTTCATGGTAATGGTCATTCATGTCGATTTGTCGATGATTAAACCATACCTCTGAATGGGTTGGAGCGTCTTCGTGTAAATGACGCATTTTGCACCAAATCGTATTCGGAACTAACAGCACCCTCTCAGATTTCAGTAAAACTTTCTGGAACTTTTCATTTCAAAACTAAACCAGTGAAGGTCATAATCTCCTCTGAATCCAATTCTTCGATACAATCGATGTAAATATTAATATTATTTGACAAATCTCAGGTAATCATGACAGCAGTTGGTCTCTTTTCTTCATTCATATTGTTTTCAATAATCAAACGTCATGATTACCTGGGTTTTGTAAAAAAAGGTAATAATTTACGTTGTTTGTACCAAAGAATGAAGCTCAATGTGCAAGTCAATTTTGTCTAATCAGCAACTAAGTTCACTTTGATTAATTATGACGCATTTCTTGCCAAATCGTATTCGGAATTGGCAGCACCCGCTCAATAAAACTTTCTGGATATGTAGACCTTGTCAAAAAATATTATTCTTTTATTATATTGTCTACTACTGATCTAATAATATGTTAGAGAAAAAAGACAAGATTTTTCATATTTCATTTATTTATATATTTTCAATCTATCTATCTATCTATCTATATCTATATATATATATATATAAATGAATTTCTGTCTGTCTGTCTGTCTGTCTGACCCTTATAGACTCGGAAACTACTGAACCGATCGGCGTGAAAATGTGTATGCAGGGGTTTTTGGGGCCGGTGAAGGTTCTTATGATGGTTTGAGACCCCTCCCTCCTCTGTAAGAGGGGGCTCCCATACAAACTAAACAGAAATTTCTGCATAACTCGAGAACTAATCAAGCAAATGGAACCAAATTTGGCATGTGGAGGTCATAAGGGGTGGCCCCTTAGATAAAGAGGGGCTACGTAAAATATAGCATCCTTTTTTTAATTGGCGCGTAAACTCAAATATTGAATCCCGAGCAAGGCTGGGCACACTCAGCTAGTATAGTATATATAAAAATGAATTTCTGTCTGTCTGTCTGACCCTTATTGACTCGGAAACTACTGAACCGACCGGCGTGAAAATTTGTATGCAGGGGTTTTTGGGGCCGGGAAAGGTTCTATTGCTATGTATACAAGATTTTATAGGTTCTGAAACCATTCTGGAGATCTGATTATTTGTTCTACTAAATCACCCAAGACTAATTCATTATAGTTAGTATCGAAATATGTTCAAAAAGATTTTCAGTGTCTATATGGATCATGCCAACCTGTTTCCGTGTATGCCAGATGTTCTAGGATTTCCAAATCGATATTTCGATACTACAGATATTATCCCAGTCTTTGTTGAGCTAGTAGAACAAATCATCTGAACTGCAGGACGATTTGGAGAACCTTTGGTATACATGGAAATAGATCGTGCATTATCCACATAGACACTGTGAATCTGTTTGGACATATTTCGATACTACAGTCATGGGTGATTTAGTAGAACAAATAATCTGATCTCAAGAACCTATAAAATCTTGTATATATAGCAATAGTTCGTGCATGATCCACATAGACATTGTGAATCTGTTTTGATATACTTTGATACTACAAACATCGTTCCAGTGATGTTTGGGCTAGTAAAACATATTAACTGAACTCCAGGACGATTTAGAGAACCTAGAACATCTAGTATACATAGCAATAGGTCATGTATCATCCACATAGTCACTGTGAATCGGTCTGGAAGTATTTCGATACAAGTGATTTTGTCCCAGCTCCGGTTGATCTAGTACATCAAATTATCTGAACTCCAGTACGATTTGAAGAACCTAGAATATCTAGAATACTCGGAAATAAGTCGAGCATGATCCAAATAGTAACTATGAATCATATTTCGATACTACAAATATTGTCCCAGTCTTTTTTGATCTAGTAGAACAAATCAACTGATCTTCAGGACGATTTGGAGAACCTAGAATATCTGTTATACATGACAATAGGTCATGCATGAATCTGATAGGACATATTTCGATACTACAGACATTATTGCAGTTTTGGTTGATCTAATAGAATAAATCATCTGAACTCCAGGAGGATTTGAAGAACCTAGAACATCTAGTATACATGGTAATAGTTCGTGCATGATCCATATAGACACTGTGAATCTGTTTTGATATATGTACATAAACATCGTCCCAGTAAAACCAATCAACTGAACTCCAGGATTTGGAGAACCTAGAACATCTAGTATACATGGCAATAGGTCATGCATGATCCACATAGTCACTGTGAATCGGTCTGGAAGTACTTCGATACAAGAGACTTTGTCCCAGTCTCGGTTGATCTAGTAGATCAAATTATCTAAACTCCAGTACGATTTGAAGAACTTAGAATATCTGGAATGCTCAGAAATAGGTCGAGCATGATCCATATAGTAACTATGAATCTGTTTGGACATATTTCGACACTACAAATATTGTCCCAGTCTTTTTTGATCTAGTAGAACAAATCAACTGATCTTCAGGACGATTTGGAGAACCTAGAACATCTGGTATACATGGCAATAGGTCATGCATGATCGACATAGACAATTTGAATCTGATTGGCCGTATTTCGATACTACAGTCTTGCAGTCTTGATTGATCTAGTAGAACAAATCAACTGATGTCCTGGATGATTTGTAGAACCTAAAATTTCCGGAATACATCACGTATCAAACTTTGAAAATCTTGTAACAGCCCTGGCTTTTGCATTCCCTGGAATTTTTCTAATATTCCTCATAATAGTCTCTTCATAACTACTTGGAGTTAGTTTGAGTTTTCCTTACAATTCTATTCAAATAATTCGCAAAATAACGTAAAACATACATTATTAAATATTTCAGTAAAGTTTCTTTGGAATTCTCCTCAAATCTCAAGTGGCATTCTCAACAAAATGTTCTAAGTAATTCTTCAAAGTGTCAGAATTCTAAAATTTAGTCACAAGTCCAAGAGTCGTGTTTTTTTAATCTGAGATGTTGGAAATAAAACCAAGTTTGAAAGTTCGATAAGTTCAAGAATGTGAACAACTAACTGGCTTTACCTTAAAATCTTGAAAACTTTCCCATGTAATCTTCAAATAATTTCTTAGCCCGAGCAGAGCTGGTAACGAGACTTTTTTTTTCGAAAAAAAATGTCACTGAAAACGTATGGGAAAATAATGTCGTGACTACCGAGGTCTCATTTTTATTCCGTAAATTTTATTGTTTATATAGGAATTTCTAAGCTCAATCCATCATTTTATAACATTCAGTCAAATGAACCACTAGGACCAGTAGTGTTCGGTCTAGTGCCCTTCGAAAAAAGTGCTGACTGCACAAAATCATCTAAAATTAAGTTTTACAATTAGTTGCTTTATGAGTTTTAGAATGATTGAAAACTTATAATGTTGTCCAATTGCTGCAATCAACCATACCGGCAATATTTTGACGTAGGACTACGTCTGTGATTTCTATATGGAGGTACACTTTGTGAAAACCGAAAATGGAACATGTAACAAAATTATGAAAGATTTTGAACGTTAATAACTCAGCGGCCCCTGATCAAATTTCAATAGTTTTATCACCAATCGATCAGATATATTTCTACGCATCTGTTAAATTTAAGAATTTTTCATTTTTCAAAGTGTCACTATTGAAAATTGCACGAATGTGCAACTGTTGCTTTGATAATTAAAATTATCACCGATTGCCTGCGCAAAAAAGCGATTTCCCTAACACAGATTTCAAAGCTGAATTCCATCCGGTCTCAACAAACGGTGTTTATTCAATCACCGCGTGGTGAGTGGTGGTGTTCTCCAGTACACAACGAAATGCTCCCCGCAATCAGCGAGCTGTAGCCCACATGAGCATTAGAGTGACGCAAAATTTGAATTTTTCGCTCAATATTTACAATATTTAAACGATTCCAAATCAGATCCTGACTAACCTCTCAAAATTTGAACCCATTTGGTGAGAAACTGAGATGGCACAAACCATTTGAAGTTTGTATGGGAATTACTATGGTAAAACCAAGATTTTTGTTCATGTCTATCTAATAATTCACCATATCCCAGCTACAACCCACAATTTTCCCAGCTACAACTTTGCGCAATACCACTTTTTGATTAAATGCAAGGATCAAAAGTTATCAATGGTTCAATGCGCTGATGTCTTATGATCATGCTCAATCAACTGCTCAGCAGGCAACATTGGTGTTTCTGGGGCGTTGAATAGGACACAAAAATCATGGCTACTATGTCACACTGCAAAATACAGTGTTGTCTACAGAGCAACTGCTTGATCATGTCATAAGTTTATCAATCTCTCAAATAATTAATAACTTTTTCCTTTCTCGTTTTACATAGAAACGATCTTCAGCAAAGTTATAGCTGAGAAAATTTTCTATAAGAATAGCTATCGAACTGTTTCGCAGCTTAATATAGAAAAAGACTAGAAGGCAATGAACAAAAAGTTGAGATTTCCCATAGTAATTTACAAGTAAACTTTAAATGGCTTGTGCGAAGTCTGTTTCTAACCAAATGAGTTGTAACTTTGGGAGGCTAATCAGAACCCGATTTGAAACCATTTAAGCACTGTGGAGCGAAAAAGTCAAATTTTGCATCAGTCTAGTGGTACAGGCATAGAAAGCTCTCAATTAACATGTGAAAGTCCTTCAAAGAACGCTAAGTTTAGAGCAAGCAAACAGCTGATATGTTATAAGCAATAAGCTATAAATGCCATGTAGTAGTAATACAAATGGTATTTAAATGCAATGAAAACAGTTTTTTATCTGTCGTGGATTAGTATTTGAAGTCACGGATTTCTTTTGAGAAATCGCGGATCAAACTTAGAAGATATTGTAACAGCCCTGTATTTGCTTTAGAATTCCCTGAAATTCTACTAATATTCCCCATAATAGTCTCTTCATTACTACTTGGGGTTAGTTTTGAGTTTTCCTTACAATTCTATTGAAATACTTCGCAAAATAACGTTTAAGTTTCACGTTTCACTGAAGTAAAGTTTCTTTGGAATTCTCCTCAAAACTCAAGTGGCATTCTCAACAAAATGTTCTAAGTAATTCTTCAAAGTGTCAGAATTCTAAAATTTAGTCACAAGTCCAAGAGTCGTGTTTTTTTTTTAAATCTGAGATGTTGAAAATAACGCCAAGTTTGAAAGTTCGACAAGTTCAAGAATGTGAACAACTGGCTTTACCTTAAAATCTTGAAAACTTTCCCATGTAATCTTCAAATAATTTAGTAGCCCAAGGAGAGCTGGTAACGAGACTTTTTTTTTTCGATAAAAAAAAATGTCAATGAAAACGTATGGGAAAAAAATGTCGTGACTACCGAGGTCTCAAATTCCGTAAATCTCATTGTTTTATATAGAAATTTCTAAGTTCAATCCATGATTTTATAACATTCAGTCAAATGACCCACTCGGCCCAGTAGTGTTCGGTCTTTCATAATTATTAACAAAATTATTCTGTGACTTTCAAATTTCTGACTGCACAAAATCATCTAAATTTAAATTCGACAATTAGTTGCCTTATGAGTTTTAGAATTATTGGAAATTTATAATGTTGTCCAATTGTTGCCATACCGGCAATATTTTGACGTAGGACTACGTCTGTGATTTCTATATGGAGGTAAACTTTGTGAAAACCGAAAATGGAACATGTAACAAAATTATGAAAGATTTTGAACGTTAATAACTCAGCGGCACCTGAACAAATTTCAATAGTTTTATCACCAATCGATCAGATATATTTCTACGCATCTGTTAAATTTAAGACTTTATCATTTTTCAAAATGTCACTATTGAAAATTGCACGAATGTGCAACTGTTGCTTTGATAATTAAAATTATCACCGATTGCCTGCGCAAAAAAGCGATTTCCCTAACACAGATTTCAAAGTTGAATTCCATCCGGACTCAACAAACGGTGTTTATTAAATTACCGCGTGGTGTTCTCCAGTACACAACGAAAGGCTCCCCACAATCAGCGAGCTTCAACCCACTTGAGCATCCATAGAAAGAGGAAGAAGCTGCACCGCTAATGCAGGGAATCAGTAGCTCTTCGTGGACTCATGGTCCTGGATTAATGTCTATTCTTCGATGCAATCGGTGTAAATATTTACATTATTTGACAAATCTCAAGTAACCATGACAGCAGTAGGTCTCTTTTCTTCATTCAAATTGTTTTCAATATTCAAACGTCATGATTACCTGCGTTTTTTTAAATAAGGTAACTATTTCCATTGCTTGCACCAAAGAATGGCGATAACGCCTGAAGGTATGCAACGTTTCATATAAATAGCTGATATCGTAAGTAAACATACCGAAAACCAAGGTTGCAAAGACTCATTTCAGCTAAAATAATGTTTTTCGGAATAATAAAACCAAAAGATGGTATGATGGCATGTTTTACTTGTAACTTACAAGAAGAGGTTACAAAGTATGCGTTGGAAACATAAAACCTGTAAATTTTGCTTTCTATGAGTCACAATCAGCGATTTGCTGATCGCTGAGTGAGTGAGTGAGTGAGTTTGTGAAAAATCGCTGATTGTGACTCTCATGAAGTGAAATAAACAGGTTTAATATGTCAAACACATTCTTTGCAACCTCTTCTTGTATCCTACCAATTCAAAATTTGATCATGGCATCTAATTATTTCATAATTAAGAAAAACATTGTTTTAGCTGAAATGAGTCTTTGCAACCTTGCCGAAAACTTACGTTTACCATCTAACAGAATCACTCAATGATTATTCTTGCTGAAAAATGTCATTCGAGGATGCCTTTAGCCATGTTTTATGGGTGTCCAATAATTAGATACAAAGTGTGCAATTATAGAATTTCATAGCAAATGATGCGTGCCACAATTGGACTCTGAGGGACATGCAAAAGTTTTACTATACAGAATGGTGTTACCAATATAAATTGCTGATGAGCGCAGTAAATGCTTAATCCATCACATTCAAAAGTATTTCGAGGCATCCCTACTTCAAAAACGATATTAATCTCTTAAAAATACAGATAACAAAAAGTACGTGCTTAGCTGTACAACAATTAGCAAATTACCCTAAGTCTATAATAATAATCAAGTAAATTAAAATTACAACAACTACATTGATAAATACATTCAACTCTTCCTTACTCGATAACTCTAACTATCTTAGATGGACATTCAGGCTACTTCTAACGCTATACAACTTTCTTAGATATCGATCCATAGCTCGATATCTCCCCTATCGATAATCCCTTCAATAACGAGTTGAGTAGAGTTAACTGTATAGTTTCTCCTAGAGTGCCTGTAGGGAGAGTGACAACATCTCAGCAATTTGACAGGTCTCATTGGAATGACCTTTTCGAAGCCGTTAACAGATTTCGGACATGTCGTCATTCTACTTGTAGGCACTCTTACTTTCTCCAATATTTGAAAAATCGACACACAAATCCTCATAACTGAAAATCGCTTCTTTCCGTTCTCTTTTCTTCCAGGAGCGCCGTACGAAATATCCTCCGCCAGTCCGGAAACCGACAGTAGCTCCGCCGAGGAAAATGCAGCGGCGAGTGCCGCGTCACTAGCGCTAGGTAGGGTCTACGCGGCCACATCCTTGCCGGCACACATCTGGTCATTGAATGGTAAGTTTTGAAATTCTTCTTCTTGCTCCTCTAGTCTCCTCTGGTCTGTCTTGCTTGGGTGAACGAAACTTCATCGCATAGAGACTGTGATTGTGCAATGGCCCACCAGCTGCTAGCACACACGGCGACATCGTCTTTGTTCAAGACAACAGGAGAAACAGCTGTTCTCTGTCTCGATCCCAGATCGATCTCGCATCAAGACAAGTGTGGAAAATCTTGATGCACGATTTCCCGGTTCAAAATCTTCGAAAGTTGCACAAAGACGGGGAAGCATTTCCCTTGAAGAGCGACCGGGTTGATGGCCCGTGCGTCCAGACCAGACCGTTATTATTTTTTTTTCAGACGTAGAGCAGGAAAATACCCAGCTGTCATCAGATCCTACTGGGTGTAAGTTGGGCTGATTCGCATGGATGTGATAATCCAGCTGGTTAGAGCAATTCACAGGTTTGGGTTCACGCAGGGCGTGTGGACTTGCACGCAATCATCTCAAGCATTTTGTTAAGTGACTTGAGTGAAGTGACGTAGATTGTGTTTGAGTTGATGACTCAGTCGTTGATGATTGACCCACACTTGACCATTGATTATCGTCTGACTCAGCAGATCGGGAACTATTTCGTATTTGTTTTGGAAAATCATATTGTATTTTGGTTTAATATGTACACGCAATACTCATATGATATGATGGCTGCCGCTCATATGTTCTGGAATTAGATAAACTCTACGGAGCCGAGTTATTGAAAATTAAACTAAAAATTCATTAAAACTAATGGAGTTATGATTAGCATGTCAACATTGTATGCTAATTGTTAGATTACATCGCAAATTTGCTGTGGAGTTCATTGACTCTTCGAAACATGCAATGGAATATTTTAAGAGAGGACATTACAGAACTTTAAAAATGAACTTTGGTCCCACACACAGTGTTTTCAATTAAAACACTGCTTGGAACAAACTCATTGCTTGTAACGCAATGTGCCAGCTCCCTAAGCCGCAGGCTTCCCTTAAACAAGTGGCATGCAGTATGGCCTCACAGATTCAAAACCGCAGCTGTACAACTCAGCCGAAAACCACACGCGAATCCACACAAAATTCAAAAGAATTGTCCTCTAATGCAACATAAAAAAAAGATCCTCATGCATGGAAAAGCAAAACAAACGCCATACCGTAAAGGCGTATTCAAGAATCAAGTAACGGCTCCGGACGGAACTGGCCATGGTTTGTTTGGTACATGCAAACGCATGATATCAACAATCAACATATACTTATGTATGTTTACAAACAGCCTCTCGCGTTTCCGTCGCCCTCCACCCTTGATTGGGGCCGTTTGTTTTGCACTCGAAATCACAAGGCCTAATTCGAAGGCAGCTTCACTCGTTATGATGACAAATAATGCCTCTCCCGTTAGGCTTTGTATGTACCTACTGATTTAAAAAAAGAAGAAGGAAACACAACATTCCTCCCGGTTCGTTCCAGTTAAAGCGGATTTGCCATGAGTGACCCGACGATGTGGGGCACTTTCTCATCTACATTATTTAGGAGTGGTGCTGTGCTCGATTCTAAGCCCATGTGAGTTGATTCTTAGATTAATCTAGAACGGTTCCAGATGTCTGACTCGTATTTACATAACCCCTGCTGCTGTAACGCATTGATGGGCGGCGCGATGTTTGATTGTGTATTCACAGTCCACAAGCAAAGCGTTTTCTACGGTGGATCGATAAGTGATTAGAGCCTCTGTTGTTGTGTGTTTTCTTCTTGTACAGAGCGTTGCATCTATATTAAGGGAATATGGAGCTCTCAATGTCAGTTAATATTTTCCGCGTGACATTTGAAAAGGATCTATCAGCTTTTGTAAACAGACACTTGTAATGCACTTTTCACCCGAACCGAGGTATGCCTACGAAAACCTATAGAACACTGCCGGGAAGGGGTGAGTTTTAGAGGTTGTAGACCCTGAACCTTCCTCAGTGTTCATTTGAAATCATCATCATCTGAATTGGAATTCTCCTTAAAATTTTCCTGCTATTCTCTTCGCGAATCTTATTAAATTTTCCTCAGCATCAATACAGAACTTCCTTCCACAACAATCCATTGGAATTCATCTAAGATTTTCTTAGTACTTAATCTCAAAATTAACTTAAAGAACTCCAAAATTTATTGGTCCTAAATTTGTTTAGAAATCCTTCTTAGCGTTTATTCGGAGTTAGAAATTTAATTCTTTTAGAATACTCCCCAAATTTCCATAGGTATTCTCGGCAGAATTATCTAAAACTAATGTCAAAAGTGTTAGAACCCTGAAAGTCCCAAAGCTTTAATTAATATTAATAAATAATAAAAAAAAAGTGCCGCCTTTCTCCATACACTGCATAATCGCTGAATCGCTTTGTATGTATTTCAACTGGACTGACCACCACACAGTCTGCGATATCTACACACAATCAAGCAGAACAGGGCAGTGTAGTGCAGACAACGGCTTCCAAATGAAACGTTTTCGCCACTCTACGATGACCGCTCTGTCTCTCTCTTTCTCTTTCTCTCTGCGGTAGTTGGTCGTGTCGTGACGTATGTTCCTCAAATATAATGTTGTTATTATCACATTTCTGCCGAACAAACGCACAACAGCAAGTAGGCAAGCCGTTTGTTGACGACTCTTGACTGCTGCCTGCTGGTCCGCCGTCGCGCTGTCGAACGTGAACAAAAATCCAAGCCACGAGGACGCGAGAGCTTTATTTTTGTTTTCGCCTCGGTTGCCTGCCTGCAAAAGGACCGAGCTTGTAATGTTGTAATTTAATTATAAACCTTAAATTGTGTTGAGCTGATGATTGGCTGCAGCCGTGGTGGTCACTGCTGCGACATTAGCCCTATCAATGCATCGGAGTGGAGCAGCAAATGATCAACACTGCATAGCAGCGTTTCTCAAACTATAAAAAAAAATCGGAATTAAAAGGACTTTTATCTTATACTAGGTGAAACCTCTTAACCGAATCTTACGTTCTTAAATATTTTATCGTTTCTAAATAATTTAGGAGTTGCAATGCCATTTTTGTGATAAATGGGTTATTTGGGCGTGTTTAGCACGTTTTGGTTATTCATGGCTGTTCTTCCATTTAGTGATTGATTTCAGAACTACACGGCCAATGAGAACGACCTAAATTTGAGTTTAGTTTACTCATAAATCACATAAAGTGCAGCAACTCAGCGATGAGTAAATTTGCCTCATGTTTTTCCAAGTTTGTCCAGGAAAAAATCCCAAATTTGAGAAAAGTGAATCGTTACTACTCACTCTATTGGTACTACTCCTAGACTGAGTAACATTTTCGTTAATTCTCCTCATTTTCCGGCAGATTTTTGAGGTTTACCACAGAAAAACATGAGGCAAATTTACTGATCGCTGAGTTCCTGCACTTTTGACGATTATGAGTAAACTAAACTGAAATTTGTGTCGTTATCATTGGCCGTGTATGTTGGCGTTTTCAAGCCATTTGCCCCCTCCTCCCTCTTATCTAAGGGGCTACCCCCTATGACCTCCACATGCAAAATTTTGTTCCATTTGCTTGATTAGTTCTCGAGTTATGCAGAAATCTCTGTTTCATTTGTATGGGAGCCTCCCCTTTACAGAGGGGGAGGGGTCTCAAACCATCATAAGAACCTTTCCCGGCCCAAAGTGGGGCAGCGAAGCCATTCGCGTGGCCAAAACCTCTACCGCCGTTGGTTTGCTTTCTACAGCGATACAATGCTTTGCAAAGTTGCTCAATATTAAAAGCGCCATCTTTTGAAAGTTTCATATTAGTTCATTATTACGCCACATAAGTGGCGCTCGAGTCTATCGTTTGAACGGAGCATCCTAGTCAAAAGGTTTTCACCGCAAAGTTGTGTAATTTAAAGTGTTGAGAAATGTTGTCGAAGACATCGAAACTCTATGATTGACATTAAGCGAGATATCGGGCAATTCAGAAAACTAACCTCTAAAATAACGTTTTTTCCTTTTTTTCACCTATATACGTCAAACGTATAAGTTTTATACTCTGATAATTATCTCAATGTTTTGACTCATCAAATAAATACCCATTACTTTATGTATCATGCTTTATTATAAAGTTATTAACATAAAAGTCTCAAAAAAGCCATATGCAATATTCAAATAATGTTATATGAAAATGCCTGCAGTTGCCTGTTGAACTGTGGTCGTTACTTTACCCAACAAAGTCAACACTAATCACTGTAAAAAAATTGGCTGTTACTTTTTGTTCTATTTTGAGTAATTGACATTTTTATTTATCACTTTTTGGAGACATTTATGTTAATAACTATATAATAAAGCATGGTATATAAAATAGTGGGTATTTATTGCATGAGTCAAACCATTTTGTTACTTATCAGAGTATAAAACTCATACATTTGACGTATATATGGGTGAAAAAAGGAAAAAACGCAATTTTAGAGGTTAGTTTTCCTAATTGCCCAATATCTCGCTTAATGTCAATCATAGAGTTTAGATTTCTTTGACAACATTTCTCAACACTTCAAATTACACAACTTTGCGGTAAAAACCATTCGGCTAGGATGCTCCGTTCAAAAGATAGACTCGAGCGCCACCTATGTGGCGTAAAAATGAACTAATATGAAATTTTCAAAAGATGGCGCTTTTAATATTGAGCAACTTTGTATCGCTGTAGAAAGCAAACTAACGGCACTAGAGGTTTTGGCCATACGAATGGCTTTGCTGCCCCACTGTGCGGCTCCAAAAACCCCTGCATACAAATTTTCACGCTGATCGGTTCAGTAGACTCACTATAAGATTTAGACAGACAGACAGACCAGTGGCGTTTCCTTAACCTCAATCTATCTGTGGACCAACTCTCAAAACATAAACAATTATCAAAATATTGCTTGCCATGGATAGATATCGAGTAAACTAGAAGATTAAGTGTATTTTTCAACCGATTCGAGTATGAGTATGGCCAGTGATGCAAAATATCACGACACTCACGTGACACTCGTCTTCGCATCAACCGACTATCGCTGACAGATCGTTTTGTCACGCAGTGAGAGTTAGAGCCATGGCAAATAACAATCACCAGTAATGGTCGCTGCTCACAGGCAAAACGTTACACTCGCTGCTGATAATGAAAAGCACAACGAAAACAGTGAAGACTTCTGCAGTACGATCATGAGAAAAAGGGAAACGACAGAAGAAAATGAAACAATGCCTACGCATTCCAAGTTCGTCTCGGCAGGCGCGAGTGTGTGAGTTACAAACAAAGTAGGCAACATTAAACGGAAGCTGTTGGGCTTACTCACCAACACACCCACATAAGCAAGCAAAGCAGCAACTGCTTCAAAACGAGCACAGATGAGTATCGTGATTGTCAGGAATGACCAGATCGGTGATGGATCACAACAGAAGACGACATTCACCAGTTGCTTTTTACTTCTTTCGTCAACTTGATGGATGGTCATGGAGAGAGCTTCGACGAGCACATTGATAGGAATGCACAAAGTGTTACTACCATCAGCTGTTTGATGATGGTGATTGTGATAGGTCGCAACTCTGAGTATGGCATTGAATCTGGGTTTGAAAGTTGCTGAACAGGTAAAAAGTTAGGTTACGGGACGCCACTGAGTTATAAACTAACTATTCTATTCACACTACCTAGTGCATAAGGATGTTGTAGACAAAACATTCACATTTCCAGACCACGCTGTGAGAAATTGTGTTTACACTCCTGATGGTGGTAAGCTCCAACCGGTATTATCCTCTGATTAAATCCTGAACACGAATATCAGGCTGTTATAGTGGTGTCGACGTCGATGTTAATCAATACGATCCTTAATAAACATTTGGCAGATCCTTTAATCAGGGCCAGTATTGAAAGTTGATCCGAGTTGGAGCTTACCGGTAACAATTTCGATTGGAAGGAGCTAGCTAGGTAACTGGTTTCTGAAGCCTCCTTCAGAACTCTCGGACGGTTGACCAAATCCTGGCTGGGCAGGGGCAAGCAGTACAGAAACAGAAGGATAATACGACTGGGACACAATGGCTGGAAATTGTTTGGAAAGTTGGGGATGGTCACATCAAACTCTAACATCAGACAAACAAAGGAATTCGTATATCGCCTGTATGTAGGGAAGATCACGGGTTCCCAATACATCTCTTACTTCACGGAAGGGTTGTCTATCTCGGGCCACAAGGGTATCCGACAGTCGTGCTCTGGAGGCGTCATTACCCGGCCAATACCAAACTGCGTGATCGATGTCATCATAACCGGTTCTGCACCTACATATATTGCTGTCAACGAGGTTTATTCTGTAGAGATGTGCGTCTAGCGAGTTGTGGTTGGACATAAGTCTTGACATCACGCGAATGAATCCCCGACTTACGTCCAGACCTTTGAACCACGCTCTCGAAGAAACATTTGGAATAATGGAATGTAACCACCGCCCAAGAGAATTACTTGTCCAATCGTTTTGCCAACTTAAAAGAGAACTCTGACGTACTAATGGGAAAAATTAATCATGTGAAATTCTTCCATCATAAATCACGCCTTGTTGTGCGCCCACCTTTGCGAGAGAGTCTGCTTTCTAATTGCCTGCGATTGAGCAATGTGAGGGGACCCATACAAAGGTAATGATACATGATCTTTCGACCAGCAAACTCATCTGCCCTTTACCTTTGAAAGGAAATAAGATGAGTGCCTACCTTGTTTCATCAACCGAATAGCCTCAATCGAACTGAGACTATCCGAGAAGATAAAGTAATGGTCTATGGGCATGTCGGAAATCATTCCCAATGCGGAGTTGATTACTGCTAGCTCAGCAACATAAACGGAACAAGGTGCCTGAAGTTTCCGAAAGGCGGTTGAGTATTCATTGAAGACGCCGAAGCCAGTGGATCCATCAGTGAAAAATCTTCTATTGGAATTGACTTGTTGGTACTTTTCAGCAAAAATACGGGGAATTGAGATACGTCGAAGTTGATCTGGAACTCCTTGAATAGCCTGTTTCATGGAGAGATCACAGTCAATGGGGGAACTGTAGTTAGTAAAACATACACTAGGGGGTTATAGCACGGAAGGCTAATACCCGATGACATATACACAAGGTTGTTACTGACACTACATTTAATCAATATTCTTAATGAGAGCTCCCAGAAATGGTTCTGCAGGGGTTTTACTCCCGCTAGAACCTCTAGGCTCATATTGTGTGTTGAATGCATACAGCCAAGGGCAATACGTAAACAACGATGTTGAATGCGTTCCAATTTCCAATTTCCAATTAGGTGGTTTTTTCTCAGCAAGAAAAAGGAAGCAAAAAGAGCCATACTAAAGAACTGAAAGAATAGTCGTTTTAAACAGTTTAATTAGGTCTTCCGGGTGAGCACCCCACCATGTCCCGGAAATTGATCGTAGAAATTTGACACTTTTGTTTCAAATACGTAATGTGGGTACCCCAAGTGCATTTTGAATCAAACCAGACTCCAAGGTATTTGAAGGTTAAAGATTGGGTAATGTTTCTGCCCAAAAGATTTAGACGCAGTTGAGCTGGAAACCGCTTCCTTTTAAACACTACCAATTCAGTTTTTTGCGGTGAAAACTCGATCCCTAAATGTCTTGCCCAGAAAGACAGATTATTTAGGGTATTTTGCAATGGTCTTTGCAAGATTTCCGCACGTGGACCTCTCTGGGAAAATAAATACCTAGATGGTTTATATAAACTTAAGGATGACAATGCGATGTAATACGATATCGTTTACGAATGAAATCAAAGCTAATTCACGACGGCCGGCGCCGGTGGTGTAGTGGTAAGCGTGACTGCTTTCTAACACCCCGATGGGTTTGGGTTCAATCCCAGCCGAGGTCGGTGGGATTTTTCTGAGGCATAAACATCTCTGGTCACGTCTTCCTTCGGAAGGGAAGTAAAGCCCGGTCCATGTGTGTTGAATGGGTGCGATATCCTACGCAGGTGTGGTAGCTGTCTTCGTGCACATTCGATTGCCGTCAATGGATGGCTATCGATGTCCGTCGGTGATTGGCACTAGATTGCGGAACAGAGACCGACGTTAAATAAAGGAAAGAAGAAGAAATTCACGACGCTCTTTTAATGTTTGGATATTAATGAGCATACACCGAGCTGTGTAAGATGGCAGAGGAAATACAGTCCAACCTAACTTGTTTTTATCGTATACGGATCGTGAAAGTTATAGCAGAAACGTTTTATGAAACCAAGCATGTTGTTAGCTCTGCTAATAATTGTGTTACACGTAGTACGTTTTGAGTCCAAAATAACACCTAGATTCCTGACTCTATCACACTTTTCTACGTTCTCGTTTCCAAAAGTGATTGTTATATCGGGTAGGATTCGTTTTCTACTAATGGTAATTAAGATACATTTTTTTTATATTTAATTGTAGCAGGCTTTTATGACACCAAGTATGCATATTTATATTTAATCTCTTAAATAAATGTTGGACTAACATACCTTTCCTATCCCTACCAGTTGTAAGGACGTGGTCAGGACAATCCTTAACTGTTGGAGCGGGATATGTCTTTATCTGGGAGATAGTAATTACTTCCTACTTACTATCTGTCCAGTAATAGATATCCGTCTTGCTCTTAATAGTTTTGAATTCGTACCACCTACGATATTGTGCAACTTGTTCGATGCTAATGCTAAGTATGCAATATCTCTATTTCCTCTTTGAATGTCTTTGGCATCTTTTATTTCCAAAAAAAGTTTAATGTTAAAAGATTAAAACTTTCAATTTCTTAATAATGAAAGATATGTCATTGACGAAGAAAATAAATAAAAGCGGTCCTAAATGGGAGCCTTGAGGAACTCCTGAAGTGACATCAAAGGGATTTGATTTCTTTCCTTTGTATTTTACTATTTGATGGCGGTTAGTTAAATATGATTCAGGAGTGATTGAGTAGTGGGTAATGAATTCCCATTTTTCGAAGTTTAAAAAGAAGCATGGGTATTAGACTGATGCAAAATTTGACTTTTTCGCTCCACAGTGCTTAAATGGTTTCAAATCGGGTCCTGATTAGCCTCCCAAAGTTACAACTGATTTGGTTAGAAACAGACTTCGCACAAGCCATTTGAAGTTTACATGTAGATTACTACACACTCAGAAAAAAATCATGTAAATTTAGGTGCTCTGAGACTGACATATACGAGCGTCAATTTTGACATAAAATTGAGTCATAATAGACGCGAAATTCATCTCAATCAAACGTCCTTTTCGTCGAGTAACGAACTTTTCAGTCTCGGAGCACTTAATTTTACATGACATGTTTGCTTACACACTTAGAAATAACTAATTTTACACGTGACGGAATCCATCTTTGACATAAAGGATCAGACGTAAACAAATATTTCATGTAAAATTAAGTGCTCCGAGACTGAAAAGTTCGTTACTCGACGAAAAGTAGATTTTATTGAGTTGAATTGCGCGTCTGTTCTGACTCAATTTTATGTCAAAATTGACGCTCGTAAAGGGTGATACGGTCAAAATTTGGTCAAGGGAAAACGCGTGTAAATCGGTGAAATCGTTTATTTAAAAAAGCAAATTAAATTTCTTTTTCAAGTTCAATTAGTATAAAATTCAGGAAAAATATTCAGTTAGGCTTCCGCTTTTCCAAATCCGAATTGCCGGGCCTTACGCTTGACCCCTGCCATCAGATTGTGTACAGCCACCTTGTCCACCTTCTTCGCCGCAGAAAGCCAGTTTGCCTTGAACTGCTGCTCGCCCTTAGCAGTTTTTTTGGTCTTCTTTAGGTTCCGCTTGACAATAGCCCAGTATTTCTCAATTGGGCGGAGCTCTGGCGTGTTGGGAGGGTTCTTGTCCTTGGGAACCACCTGCACGTTGTTGGCGGCGTACCACTCCATGGCCTTTTTACCGTAATGGCAAGATGCCAAATCCGGCCAAAACAGTACGGAACAACCGTGTTTCTTCAGGAAAGGCAGCAGACGTTTATTCAAACACTCTTTCACGTAAATTTCTTGGTTGACAGTCCCGGAAGCTATGAAAATGCTGCTTTTCAAGCCACAGGTACAGATGGCTTGCCAAACCAGATATTTCTTTGCGAACTTTGACAGTTTCATGTGCTTGAAAACATCTGCTACCTTTCCCCTTCCTTTTGCCGTATAAAACTCCTGTCCCGGAAGCTGCTTGTAGTCGGCTTTGACGTAGGTTTCGTCGTCCATTACCACGCAGTCAGCATCGTCGTGTACAGCCTCCGGGATCGCGCTTTGGCCGTCGTATTTTGTTTATCATCGCGATTTGGAGTCACTACCTTCTTGTAAGTCGATAGTCCGGCTCGTTTTTTGGCTCGATGCACGGTTGTAGACGATACACCCAGCTTATTTGCGGCATCTCGGAGAGAGAGGTTAGGGTTTCGCTTGAAACTACCGGCAACTCTCTTTGTCGTCTCAGCGGCTTCCGGTTTTCGATTTCCCCCCGATCCAGACTTCCTGGCTGTCGACAAACGTTCCCCAAACACTTTAATTACATTTGTAACGGTTGATTTGGCAACTTTTAGCGATTTTGCCAACTTTGCGTGCGAGTAGCTCGGATTTTCGCGATGCGCGAGCAAAATTTTGATACGCTGCTCTTCTTGCTTGGACGGCATTTTGACAACTGAAGAGTGAATTCCAAAATCAAAATAGGAGCAACATTCTACACACACACACCTTCAAAATGAGGGGTGTTCAGGTTTTTTAAATGCAAAATTAAAAGAAATACGTCAAGTTGATATTGACCAAATTTTGACCGTATCACCCTTTAGCAATTTCAAATTTGTATGTTTTGTGGAAGCTGACATTTGTGCCTTTTATGTTTCACGCTAAGGCTTCCTTAGAGTATCACCTTAAAGCTTGCAATGTTACTTGGGTAATCACTACCTAACGTAACATTTGAAGGGCCTATCATCTTGTATAAACAAAACTTGTATGGCCCTTTCGGCGCTAACCAAAGTAGGAGGAATTGCAAAACTTAACTAATTCCAGCTGAACATTGCATTAGGTTCTAAGTAATATTGATCAATTCTCTTCGTCGATTTTCTATTTCATTAATAACTTGAGCACATAACCATTTCTTGTTGTGTTTGTCGTATTAGATGCTAGATAAAAGCTTCTTTTATCGATCGGTGTGCTGAAAATATCTGGGAATGTCTTTACATGGCCGTGGAGATACAAAGAGAAAGTCGACGGAGATAATCTGTCAGTATTACTTAGGACCTCAGCTTGAATTCTCGTTTTTATCACAAGGCTAACTCTTTCGACTGAAGTGTAATAAAGAATATCCGTCAAACAGTTCCAAAAACATTTTTTGATACAAAACACTGTCAAAATCTAGAGAAAATTCATAGTCCTCTGGGTAGCAAACTTGAATTAATCAACTCCTTATTCATCAGAACAACACTATCAGAATAAACCAGGGGAAGCTCATAAGTTTTGACAGGCGCACCGGCGCAACTATCGGTAATTGAGGGATTCACAACTGACAAGAGAGTGAGAGCGGCTTTTGCGCTCTCTTTCTCCATTACTCTCTTTGTCTGCAATCAGATATCCAAGTGCACAGCGAGAAATGCACACTTTGGGCACCCATACATCACAAATGTTCTTCTAATTTAAACTCACACATTCAAACCGGTCTGCAAGTATGATAACGTCCAAAGCGTACCAGACTGCTGTTTCCGTGTTGCTCCCGTTTGACGCGTAACTGCTGAAAGCTTCAATTACCACCAGTGGTGCAAACCGCCATGTATTGTGGAAAATTTGTATGTATGTTTCAAGAGGTGATAGAAGGTCTGCTTGGCTTACATGAGGCATTGACCATTCACAAACTTGCCACTCCCACCCAAAAAAGCTCGCTTTTAGGTGCACTATTTAACGAGTTTTGTCATGGTAGTGTTATCGACATGTTTAGAAATCAATGCATTAGGGATTAGGCAGACCATCCGAACTGAATTTAACCCTTTTTGAAGCAAACCAAGGTCGAAGATTCAATTGAACCACACTATAAAATAGTGTATTCATGGTCACTTGTGGTCTGGAGTAAAGAAGTACAGCTATAATGTGACCATTAAAATCTATAAAAATCTAAGCGCATTTTTTAAAATTATTTACATCTGTGTCGTGCACAGGTTGCATATGTGGACGCGACGCCACTGGAGTTTCGTGTGTTCGATTGCGTGTAATTGTGCTATGCTTCGAAGAACACAGGTAAGCAAATACAATGAATGTGTGTTTTATCCAGGAATTTTTTGTTCTAAAAACATGAAATACATGTTGTAAATTTTCGTATAAATAATTTGTTAATGTATGGGTACACTATTGATGATGATTGAATGATATTTCAAAAAGAACAAAAATTCAAATTTACTTACCCTTTGTAGAACCTTAAGTGCTTTTTTACAATTTTGTCTTTGTTATATATTTTTTATAATATGTCTTGAGAACTAATTAAAAAAAAATACTTATAGCTAACGTTATGCGAGGAATTAAAATATTGCTTTAATTTGGTTTTTGTCTTTGTAAATTCAATGTTATCGCAGTGCTTATTATATGTGTCCATCATTTGGTTCAAGGGTCCAAATTTGGCATAATTCGTACGATGACGATTTGTAGCAAATATATTTCTATTTCGTAGATACCTAGATTTTTCTACTAGTTCGTTTATTTACTAGGCTCAGTCGTGTGTGACACTTTGCGGAACCAAAAATCAG
Organism: Ochlerotatus camptorhynchus; assembly: GCF_037179485.1. Classification (NCBI taxonomy): domain Eukaryota; kingdom Metazoa; phylum Arthropoda; class Insecta; order Diptera; family Culicidae; genus Ochlerotatus; species Ochlerotatus camptorhynchus. Next base: position 2,291,030 of record NW_027040801.1, on the reverse strand, counting down.
TAATGCTTGAATTTACATTTTAAACAGCAGTAGTTCTAGGTTAGTATTGGGTACCAATTACTCGTGGCGGACTCGAGGTTAATGGGTAACAATTTCGATTGGAAGGATCTAGGTAGGACACAGGTTTCTGAAGCCTCCTTCAGAACTCTCGGACGGTTGACCAAATCCTGGCTGGGCAGGGGCAAGTAGCACCGAAACAGAAGGATAATAAGACTGGGACACAATGGCTGGAAATTGTTTGGAAAGGAGGGGATGGCCACATCAAACTCTAACATCAGACAAACAAAGGAATTCGCAGATCGCGGGTTCCCAATACATCTCTTACTTCACGGAAGGGTTGTCTACCTCGGGCCACTAGGGTATCCAACAGTCGTGCTCTGGAGGCGTCATTACCCGGACAATGCAAAACTGCGTGATCGATGTCATCATAACCGGTTCTGCACCTACACTTTACAGCTCTTTAGACTAAGCATCATTGTAAACCAATTTTAATTATAAATTAATAAATATAATAAATTGTGAAGTATATGGTTATTAATGCTCTTCAACATTATTAAGAGTATAACTGTTTGTTTGTGTTTGTGTCTTCTACATGTACAACTACCCACTGTAGCTACTATACAAACGAATACAAATAAACAATATATCAGTGAATCGTATGCCTCCGCCATGGCAGGATGGCCATGCACATCGGTGTATATTATTATATTTATTCGTCCCCGTACTTATCCGTATTACAACACAACGTAGGGATCCCACCCGTGCGCGACCACTGTTATTTTCACATGACTTGTCAAAAATATCAATATTACATATTAATTCTTCTCATGCAATTCTCATTAAACTTCAGCATTTTTTCTTGGAACTCTACTCGTAATTACCTTGGGAAATTCTTGAAACTCCCCTAGGCATTTCATTGGAATCCTTCTTAAAATTACATTCATTCTTTTTATGAGAATTAGATGTTATGAGAATTCTTTGAAATTCATCTAAATTTTCTTTGAACTTATGACTTTCATCAGAAGTTTCAGCAGAAATCCCTTTTAATTCTATTCTGAATTTTCATAACCCTTTACTTAAAAATTTCTTTTAAATTCTCCTTATTTTTTTTATTCTCCTAAGAATACGATTTCTTTGATATTTTTGCCGAATTCTTTTGAATTTATTTTCTGAACCATCTTCAGTTTTCCTTTGAAATTATCCTCAGAATATCCTTTTAATTCTGCTTATAATACTTTCTGAACTCTTATCTGAATTCTCTTGAAATTCTCCTTCAAATTTACCTGCTATTCTCATCACGATTCCCAATAATCTTTCCTCCGAATTACCGAGGAATTCAATTCCAAACTTTATTTTTTTCTCCACAGAAATCCGTTAGAATTTATTTTAAAATTTCTTCGATCTTTATCTCAATATTATTTGGAATGTTAATTAAAACTCCCTCCTTTTCACATCTTTTTTTTAGAAATCGTCAGCATTTCTTTGGAATTTAATTTAATTAACAATTTAATTTCTTTTATATGAAATTTAAAAACTATTCTCGGCAGTATTCAGTAATAAAATTTCTAAAAAAATTAGAACCCAAATAAATCTTCTAAATTCCAAAGTATTTTTTTCAGGACAAAATGTATAATATAGGACATTTTTCAAAACCTCACATTTTGAATATTTCTTCAGTCCCAGATTGATAAAAACATTTCCATTTTTTTTTCTTATCTAGAATCACCAAGATTTGTACGAGTCACAAATCTCGAAAAAATGTTATATGTCAAAGCCTCACAATCTTGGAAATTTTCCTAAATTCCAAAAGGTGACTAACTAACTAAGTACTAACATTTTTTCTTGCTTCGAGGTCTCCAAGAATCTTACTTAGATCTGATTTGCAATCAAATGTAATGTGAACAAAAATTATAATCTAATTTTTCACTGCTTATGATAGTGTTCGGTATAGTGACCTTAGAAAATGCCTGTTTTTCAGTAAATTCTTGGGTACGGAGTTACGGAGCTTTTAAAGTGATACAAACTGATTTTTCAGGGTGCAAAGAACTCTTTATAACTCGATATTGATGGGACCATTATCATTATTACCAATTGTAAAATTTTAGAATTATCGAGTAATAGACTAACAATTCTACAAGAAATCTACTGTGATGGTGATTGAATAACTCGATAATTCTAAAATTTAATAATTATATAACTCGATGGTTCCATCAATATCGAGTAGTAGCGAGTTCACTGTACTTATAAAATTGTAATGAAATTAATTTTACTATGGTTTTTTGACGTAGGACTACGTCTTTGATTTCTATATGGGGGTACACTTTGTGGAAACCGAAAATGGAACATGTAACAAATTAAGAAAGATTTTGGACGTTAATAACTCAGCTGCCCCTGGTTGACGAGGCTCGGTAGCTCAGTGGTTACCGTTTCTGCTTACTGAGCAGAAGGTCGGGAGTTCAATCCCAGGCCCGTCCCCTTCCTTGCAATTTTTCACTTTGCCTTATTCTATACCCACTAGATTTTAATGAAAACAAATTCTTCTTTAACACCGATCGCATCACTTACCACAGTGTGGGTCCTGATCTAAAAATAGAAATTGGATGAGTGTGTGTTGTGTTGTGTTTGTGTATTATAATCGCTCTACCAAAAACGATCCCTGCGTGTGCGTGCAACCTTTCCCCACATCCAACATCCCAGTGATTTCTTGTGGAAGCGCAGAGGATTTCTCGGTTTCCTTCACAGCGAGTACCACGTCAACACATTCCTTCCCATTCCCTAGTTGACCTGCATTCGGACACGGCCGGCGCTGGTATTGCTAAATATTAGATCTCCAGTTCTTACACATTGAGGATGAATGTTAGCCCCAAACATCATCTGTTGGTTCTCTGTGTAATTGCAGCTGATCTGGTAATAACAGAGCAGCAACCGTGGGCGGTCAATCTGATTTTTTTTTTTAATAACTCAGCTGCCCCTGGTCCACTTTCAATAATTTTATCACCAATCGATCAGAAATACAATGCTTCCGAATGTTGATTTTCAACAAGAAACTATTTAAAAACTGATAAATGTCCAAAAGCGTAGAATTAACTAACAAATCCACCAATTACCTACATGCATCTGCTGCTGCGGACCCTTCGCAGACTACGAGGCTGGCGAACTGTGGCCATGGATCGAGTAGAGTGGAGACGACTTCTTCGGACAGCAGAGGACAACAAGGCCTTAGCCTGATTGGTAAGGTAAGCATCTGCTGCTTTCCCAGCACAGTCGTCAGAGAGTAGTAAGTAGACGAAACAAGTCGAAGTGGCATTTGCCTCCGATCCTCGGGCGCGTGCGAATAGGGAGGATGGAATTGCGTAATATTTTGCACACTCAGCGCCATACTCAGAACCACACGCTCCCAACGACCACACCACTGTGTGGTGGTGTTCGGTCGTCGAAATTAGTAGCAGCAGTAGCAGTGCTTTCGGCGTGTGGCGTTGAAAATTGTTCTCCAGTAACAACGAAAGGCTGCCTACAAGCAGCGAGCTGCAGAGCCCACATAAACAACCATCAAAAGAGGAAAAAGCTGCACCGCTATGCTATGGATCGGAATCAGTAGCTCTTCGTGAGTCGCTGCGGGTCGATCATCTATGCCAAGCGTGTCACCCTCGCTTGAAACGACATACAGCTCGACAGCCTCATCCGTGTTGAACACCCAGCTCAGAATTACTCAACAATCACTACAAAACGGTGCTTTTCAGGGCCACCACAAATTTGTTAAAGAGTATTATTTGGACATTGGTCAAGGTCATCAGTTCCCGCAAGCAGCTAGCTATCAAGGCTCAACCTGTCTATAGAAGGTGTGGAATTGTAGGCCTGAATATATTGGTGCAATTAGTTTTTCCTCGGCTTTCATTCCGCACGATTCGTTTAATCAATCACCCTTGTAGTGACGTCGAAAAGATTGTTTCAATCGGCGCTTACCTATGAAATTTAATGTGGATTATAGAATTTTTTGTATGTTACCAAAATTTATGAATGGTTTTCCACTAAATGTTGAGATAATTTATTGATTATTGAATTATCACATTGTATACCATGAAAAAGCAGCCTGTTTGTGAGTTTTTGCCTGTTTTCAAGTAAGTAGTTATCATAAAAAACAAATCGCCAGCTGGTATTTCCCGGCGACTTTACAAATAAATAAAATCAAACAAAATCATCATGTAGAACTAGCTAGGATTTGTTTTACTTCATATTTCACAAAATTGCTTTCGAGTGTTTAGACATCGTCTCCCGCAAAGTTTACGTTTTTCCCTCTACCAACATATACATCAGGGCATACTCTACAGGATCTATAGAATCCACGCAATTTAAAAAAAAAAAAAATGCACAGCATTACGAAAAGAGGTCAGGTTTCGACCAATAGCAGATAGATTTTAATTCTAAACAAGCCAAACGATTGGAAATTTATCTACTAATCTGCTTAAATGAACTCTTAGTTAATTTTCAATAGGTCACTATTGAAAAGTACCAAAAGTCCAACTGTTGCAATGGTGATCAAAATTATCATCGAATGTCTGAAAACAGCGCATTCCCCCTAACACAGACTTAAAAATCGAATTCGATGCGGTCCCACTGAACTCATTCAATCACCGTAAGTGGTGGTGTCCAGTCCAGCAGCAGCAGTTAGGCCCGAATGTATAGGTGAGATTAATCATCGTCCGACCATTTTCTAGAACACGCTGGTAGGAAGTGTTAAAAATCCATATAGAATTTGAGAGAAGTGGGAATAATTCGCTTTGGGTGTATATTCAGTCCCCAGAAAGCCAATAAAATCAAATTTGTGAGAAAATTAGCTCTCACGAGTTCAATCTCTCGAAGTCCCTCCTTTTTTACATATTCTGCACAAACGATACTTTTCGCCCCGCCCCATTCATATAATTCGGAAGGAAATCCTGTGAGGGGTGAATTGAATACTCTTTAATACCAAAATGCACAAACTTAAAAATTAACAAATAACAAAAAAAATCAAAATACACCGTTTAAAGTCGGGTAGATAAATCGAAAATACTCAAGTTGACAGTCCTTTGGATTCGATTCATCAACTTTCTCTTTGAAATAAATACTACAAATTTGATACGCTTACAAATTAAAAACGGATAGAGTTAAGATAACTGATGATTGATCAATTAAAAGAACTAAATGTTCACATTTGTTCCGTCCACTAGCGGTCCTACGTCAAGCTTCCGTTCGTGCCCCTAGACACAGACCCTTCTACTTTTTTTTATTCGATATCAAGTTCGTGGACACCCAAGTAACATTGCAAGTTTTATCGAGTTTTTAAAGCATTCTACAAGTCTAAATCATGTTCTACAGAACCCTCATAAAACCACAATTGTTACTTGGGCATCGAGCGGAGAGTTGATTGTATTTCGATGATGTATTTTGCTTCTTGAAATTCATTCCGATTTGCTTCTAAGTTTTCCGTTCAATACCATTCACAATCCCCATAATAGTCTCTTCAGAACTTGCTTAGAATACACCTGCAGTTCTCCTTACATTTTTCTTGAAACACTTCTTAAGACTACCCTTAGATTTCTTTTCAAATTCCATTAAAATTCTCCCCAGAATTTTCTTTTAATCATAGTGCCGTTCGAATAATTTACATGTAACTTAGATAATTTTAAAAATCTTGAGACATTAAGGAACATTTAAAAGTTCGTACTTATCTATATTATGCTAAAACCTTGAAAATTTTCAAAATTCTAGAAATCTTCCTTTATTCTCAATAGCGGAAAGGGGGATCCCTGGTATACTGCGTGGGTCGCAATCGATAACAGCTGGAGAACCACTGCTGTATAGCAAAGCCCATTAAGATAACACACTACTCTGCTGAGAAAAAAAAACTAACTTCAGCTCTATACGTGTTGCTGGGATCCACGGCTGGAGATGGAAAATACGTACGACGATCTTGATAATGATAGTAGCTTTGTGTGAAATTGATTGTAATGTATACTAATGTGTACTACTCATGCCCTCTTTCCCTATCGGCATCCGCTGAGGCGTTTCACTTTCCTACTGCGATGTGCCTCATTTCGCTGTGCAGCAGACGGAGAGTGCAAATTACAAATGATTGACTAACGATCTGAATGATGACGGAACACCAGCGACAGACAATGTTTTGGAACTGGCGCCGTCGTCGCGTAACGTCACTCGTCTTGAACGACTTGGTCGAACGAAACCGGTCTTCCATATTCTGTTGCATCAAACACCAAAGTCTAGGCCGGCGGGCCTTCTTCTAAACCGTCCGAGGTCAACTGGAGCGTGCTACGCTTAGACTAAGTCAGTAGCTGTATGGGTACCTGTTCTCACTTGGAAGACTGAAATATCAACAGTTCACTGTTCTGCAACGGTGACTGCTTTAAGTGTACCTACGCAAAATATTTGCTTCCTGGCCATTTCTTTTCGAAGGTAATTCAAACGCATCGCATTTTACCTGCTGCTTCTGTTGCTACTGCATGCATCACTGTACTATATGGGGAAAATGAGTCCTGCCTGCCTGCTAGTGTAAGCCACGTTGCACTTGAAAGGTGCTACCTCACTTCAACTAGTAGGTCTTCCCCGATGTGTGCAACGCGTAAAAAGAGAGCCAAAAGGAGGTACATGGCACGAAAATGCGACTACACGGCGGCATACTCTAGTAATAATAACAATATTTGCCACATACGATGGTGACGGTGACCGAAAAAAAGGAAACTGCTGTTAATAAAGCGACAACAACACCAACAACAATAACAACAAAAGCGAAAGATTGAATGCGATTATTCTTGCTTCCTTTCCTACCTACATGTGCTAAATAACAACAACTGCATACACTCATATATAAAGCGAATCATCTAAAATAATAGTATACACTCCAACACAAAGACAGGAATGTTCTATACTTATTCAAACGCAATTCTACGTACACCTTTGCCTTTTGTTGACCGCCGGTACCAGCGGTCTGCGTCGTCGTAACAAATACTGTTCTGCTTTTACGGAGTAAACTGGAAATGCATGCATTTTCCATGAACACTGTCATCTCCATGAAATCTTTAAGTTTTCAAACACAAGGGATATCCAATTCTGGAATTATTTAGTTGCTTTGAGGCTTTTTGAATTTTCTCTAAAGCATTCACAGACGAATCAATCCTAACTACCAATTTCGCACTGTTCCTACCGAGAACTACCGATTTTTAGTAATAGAGGGAATCGGTACAAATACCGGGTTCATATTCCAAGAATTCCTAGCTCCTGGATAATGTTGATTTTTAACACATCCTCAACAGACAATATTTTGGAAATCATTCTAAAATCTCATTCATTGAACCTCTCTGAGAGAATAAACTCGCGTGTGAATATGGCAAGCAAAACTCGTGCTTGAAATTCTCATGCATATTAACGCACTCACACTCACAACGACTATATGAAATACAACAGATTCCTGTATCGACGATATGTCGTCCGTACGCAGTCATCTCTCCGCAGAAATCCAAAGCGTTTCTGGTCGTTTGTAAACTCAAAAAAGGACAAAGTTGGTTTGCTATTATCAGTTCATCTCGGTGAGCGAACTGCTAGCTCTGAACCGGAGAATTTCCGCCTTTTCACTCAACATTTCATGAGTTCGATCAATGAATCTTCAGCGTCACCAAATCAAGTCACTATTGCTATAAGTGATTCTCCAAGAGATGCATTTGAGCTCCGTCCGTTTCACATCAGTGAACATACCGTCAATCTAGCTCTTCAAAGGATGAAACTCCCGTTTGCTGCTGGCCCAGACAGCATACCTGCGTCCGTTCTGAAGCTGTGTTCGGAGTCGTTGCTCACTCCCTTGGTAGAGCTATTTAATCTATCACTACAGGAACGTAAATTTCCTGAGGCGTGAAATATTGTTCCCCGTCCACAAGAAAGGCGATAAAAGAAATGTCCAGAATTACAGAGGCATCACATGACTATGTTGCTGCTCAAAAGTATTCGGCATCACCATCAATCGCTCATCGCTCTTCAGCTCTTGTTAAAACTACAAAACGGTTAGTTACAACCAATTTGATCGAATTCGTGTCGCTTTGCGTTCGGGTCATGGTCTCTGGCGGACAAATCGACGCTGTTTACACTGATCTCTAGGCTGCATTTGACCGAGCAGACCTCAACATTATTTTGAGCAAGCTTGAGAAACTCGGAGTGTCTGGATCCTTCATCTCGTGGTTCAAATCTTACCTTAAGAACCGTTCGCTTTGCGTTAAGATTGGAGCTTTTCGTTCTGAAGTGTTCACGAAAGTTTCCGGCGTTACCCAAGGAAGTAATCTGGGGCCCCTCTGTTTTCGCTTTTCGTCAACGAGTTTTCGTGTCTACTGCCACCTGGATACCGGCTATCCTACGCTGACGATGTCAAAATGTATATGGTCATCAATTGTATCGCTGATTGTGAGGAGCTGCAGCTGATTGTGGATCGTATGTAGAGTTGGTGCTTCCGTAACTTCTATCATCATAATTCTCTAGCCAATGCTTCGGAGTGTCAAAATCCTAACATATTGTCCATGTCCAAGAGTCATGATTTTTTTAATCTGTGATCTTTAAAATACGCCATATTTGAAATCCCGCATAGTTCAAGAATGTGAAAAACTGGCATAGCCTTAAATTATTTAAAAAAAATCATATTTAACCTTCAACAAACTTTTTAGTCCAAAAATTCACGTTTTACGCCTTGTTGATAGTGATATAAGACGCGGGTTCCCCGACTAAGGATAATCTTGAATCAATAAACAAATTGGTTAACCTTTTGCGTGATTACTAATATTCTGTTCGAAGTTCTCTAGTTTAAAATGGTTTTTTTTTTTTTTTTTCCTTTGGTTTGTTTTTTCCGTCGATCTTGTTTTCCGTGCTGAGCACCAATGCTACCGACGTGCCAGGAAGGCAACTCCCACACCTGGACCCTACCTATCGACCCATCAACTCATGAACCGGGGACCAACGGCTTTACTTCCCATCCGAAGGAAGGCGTGATGAGAGATGTTATGCCTCAGAACATCCCGGCGGCGCCGACTGGGATTGAACCCAGGCCTGCTGGGGTGAGAGGTAATCACGCTTACCACTACACCACCGGCACCGTTCGGTTTAAAATGGTTAAGCACACACTTTTCCACTATGGGAAAGGGGACGTCATTAATTTTTGGAAATTAAAAGGCAGTTTTTTTTTTGTTTAATCTAATCTAATCTAACACCAACACAGCCAGTTCTTGAAAGCATCCTGGAAAATGATATATATACCTACATCATTTTTCTTGTCTATTTGATATATGTTTCACATCGAAGATGTGTCACACATATCAAAAACGGCCAGGCCTACTGTGCAGCATTTAAGGGGCAAGATGATTCAGAAAACATCGCGCCTGTTTAAATTGAAGATTTAAACACGATGCTTCAGAATCCAATAAATGGATGAAACATGGACATCTCGTACCGTACGTTCCGATTTTGGTAATTATATGATTGGTTGGTCGTTGGAAGCATCAAATCTAGAAAGGTTAAGTGATGCTCCATTTTCTTCTGACGGCTGGGGCATGAACACTAACTCTTGTCCTAGCCTTTTATTACTTATAACTATAGCACCATTACTCGCTTTCTGAAAAGAGAAGAGGGAATGAAAAAGGAGAAGGACAAAGGGAAAAGGATTATGCGAAATCTTTGAACATAAACAATATTTTAGATTTGAAATATACGATATAGAAATGCAGAACCCGAGTCTTGTCACTATTATCAAGTCATAAAAAGTAACAAGGACTAAAATGTGATCCTTTGATTACTGGAAAATCCTGATTCCCTAGTTTGAAGTTGTCACGACTAGGGTTCGGTGGTTGATCTTATACCAGTAACGCACCACTAAAAGGTGATGTCCCAACGTTACTGGTTTGAAAAGATGACAATTAACAAAATGTAACGAACTCACCAAGATTAGCCAATTGAACCTGAAAGCTGCCTGACATGTGTTGATGTAGAAGTCCAAATTGTAGACGAAGCTTGACGAAGATCAACATAAACTAGTCCGGTTTATGGTAGTTGCGCGGAATGTCTTCCTTCGATTTGAGATAAACAAATGTTCGGATGTATGTAGTCGATTTTTGATGTGCATTGAAGCCTTTTCGTGGCCAATAGTCAGGTTCAACGCTGCGACTCAACGAATGATGGGACGAATGATGGAACGCCTCGTGGAGGTTCTACTTGGCTTCGGAACAGCTTCTCAGCGGCAAATAATAGGGACTTAGAAATTGTCTCCTGGCCCTGGTTATGGCCAGATCAGTAACCGATTATAGATAAAAAAAAACTCCACGGAAAAAAACAAACGTCAGGTTCGAACACCTAAAAGGCAGTTTTTTTTTGTTTAAAACCGAAATTATGTAAATGCCCTCCCCATGGACATGGAGGTTGACGGTACTGAAGCAAAGGGTTATGTTTAATTTCTTTACATTTGCAACGATGATGATTTCCTATAGTGACACATATCACCTTCTTAATGCTTCAGTATACCTCAAACGATTAATTCTTGGTTGTTAATAGAACTTCCTTGATGAAATCGGCTGCTTCATGCAGACTGAGCAATTCTGATTATAGTATCAGATTTGTTCTGTATACAGAGGAACTGGGAGGGCTTATTAGAAACTTCTCACCAATAAAGTAATGATCTTCTAGTAAATTTTGCATATCATTTTATTAAAATTTTATTTTATTTTAGCATATTATTTTTGTTACAGCCAATTGGCATTAGTATACGATACAAAAGATTTAATATTACTTGCTCGTTTTTGCGTAAAATAATCAATATTTATTTTACTTGTAATTACCTATGAAAGTTTTTTTCAAGTTTTTTTTTTGTGATCTGAAAATTTACCCAGTTTGGTTAGAAGTTTCGAAGCTAACGCATGTCCACAGGCCTAATAGAAAGGTAGGCAGGCTTCCACTCACTTGCTATAGATGATTGATTTTCGGAGTTTTGAATTCGTTAGATGTTGTAATGGAGATTTGTGCTGTTGGATGCTGGAGAAGATTGGAGGGCGGGTGTTTGACGCATAGAGCCTGTCAATTTCGCTTTCAGAGTGTCGCAGTCAGCGGTTTTATGATTCGTGAGCGCTTACGATTCGTAGAATCGTTGATTGTGACTGCAAGTGGATTTTACGGGTTTTGTGTGTCGGACGCTTGCTTTTTGGCCTCTTCTTGTGTCTAACATGTGCAGAGTATCATTATAACGTCTAATGGTTTTGAGGTTCCTGGTGGCGTGAAATATATTTGTGAGAATATCTTTTTGAGATTTTAGCAGTCACGTTTTGTTTGTAGTTTATATTTTATTTATTTCATTTAATTATCGTAAATATTAGTTATTCAATAATAGATAGTTCATGCATATATTCGTACTTTGACGCGAAGCGCTGTGGATTATAAGATGCTCGATGACCCTCGAGGGATCGATTTTGCTTACTGAGCAGAAAATCATGGATTGAACCCCAAGCTCTTCCACAGCACAATAAATCGTCCACCATTTGTATATTTGATATTGAACATTAACCTCGGAAACTATTTGCATATCAAGCGAAAACGTAGTCCAGTATTGTCGCGAAGCGTTATGGTTCTGAGATGCTCGATGACCCTGGAGGGATCGTTTTTGCTTACTGAGCAGAAAATCATGGGTTTAATCCCAAGCTCTCCGTCATGACTCTTAAAATTCATTATCACTAAACAAAATTAATATGTTCTTTCGATAGCCGGCTATCGAGAGATTAAATAAACAACAAATAAACAATACATACTTTTGGTTGCATCGCCAACTTGAGGTGAATCCTAACCGAATACCCTACCCAACCCTCCAACTCCGTAGCACTTATGAGGGTGTCGCTAAGTCGGTGGCCTCTCGTTAAGTAAGTACTACATCAACATTTCCTTCCCTATCCCTAGTTATGGTAAAGATGGGCGTGGCCGGGAATAGCGACAGTCATGCTTCTGCTACTCTTGTTTAGATTGGAACCAATGTTTACTCCTCAGCATTATTCCTGAAAGTAGTCTAACTGAGAATTTCAGAAGAGACGTGAGTGTCGCTAGTATCCAATCTACGAAGTATATCATAACAACGCTAACGCTAACGCTAAAACCGAAATTATGTAAATGAAAATGAGTGTTCCGGTAGGCAGTGAACAAATTTTCCCCTTTCACCTGAATTTCGTTTACTGAAACTGGTCATTTTCACCGAGATTTTTACAGCCCAACGCCCTGCAAACTTATTTCACTGACAGGGTGTTCAGGTAGTCGAAAATCAGGGAATATCATAGAATTCATCTTTGGACCTAGAAAATCAGGGAATCGCAGGGAATTTCATTCAAAGTCGGAGAAATATGTCTTGATCAGAAAATTATTATGAGTATGACTGACCTCGCTAGTTTCAAACAACTTAATTACTCGGTGTACTTTGAGTAGGGTTGTTATTTCAAATTTTTAATTAGAGTTGCAAACTTACTTACCTTACTAATCAGGCTAAGGCCTTGTTGTCCTCTGCTGCCCGAAGAAGTCATCTCCACTCGATCCATGGCCTCGTAGTCTGCAAAGGGTCCGCAGGTCGCCTTCTACTTAGTCGATCCACCTTGCCTGCTGCGCGCCGCTTCTTCTTGCTCCTGTTGGGTCGTTTTCGAGAACCATTTTTACTGGGCCGTCGTCTGGCATTCTTACGACGTGCCCAACCCACCGTAGTCGCCCAACTTTTTCAATGTGGACGATGGATGGTTTTCCCAGCAGACGGTGCAATTCGTGATTCATTCGCCTCCTCCACGTTCCGTCATCCATCTGCACTCCACCGTATATGGTCCTTCCGTTCGAAAACACCAAGCGCGCGTAGGTCCTCCAGGTCTCGTGGCCATAGAGGACCACCGGTCCTTATCAGCGTCTTGTAGATAGTCAACTTCGTGCGGCGGTGAATTTTATTCGAGTCCAAAGTAGGTACGATTCCCTGCCATAATGCGTCTTTGAATTTATCTGCTGGTATCATTTTCGATGGTCACCAGTGAGCCCCATGAGTCAATCACCTCGATTTCATCACCGTCAATCTGAACTCGGGGTGCGAGGCTGACATTGTCTTCCCTAGAACCTCTTCCTCTCATGTATTTCGTCTTAGATGCGTTGATGGCATTCCGATGCACCTAGCTTCAGCCTTCAGTCTGATGTACGTTTCCGCCATCGTCTCAATGTTCCGTGGCATGATGTCGATGTCATTGCCGAAGCCAAGAAGTTGGATGGGCTTCCTGAAAATCGTGCCCCTCGTGTCTATCCCAGCTCTTCTGATCACACCTTCTAACGCGATGTTGAATAGCAGACACGAAAGTCCGTCACCTTGCCGCAACGCCCGTAACCCCTTTCGAGATTCAAAGGGACTCGAGAGTGGAAAAAATTATAAAGGGATTAAAGACAAGTGTTTCATATGCAAAATGCAGCAGAACTATGTCAATTTTTGCCCCTAGCGTTGATTAAAAAAGTTCACGGTATTTCATGAAGTTCAACAAGGGAAAAGTTCACGAGTCATAGGAAGTTTTGGTGAATATTTTCAACACTGCTTCTAAGGGTGAGAAAATCGCCATGCCAAGGACCTTTTCTCATATCATGAAGTAAATCGAGCAAATTTGCTGCAAACTTTAAGCGATTAAGCAAGCCTTGTTTGTAGATTGATATCGAGATGGTTGCAGTTATCTTCACACATCACTATTAATCATGAATTGAACTGATTCCCTGGCGCTTACTACGATTAAATTTTTTTAAACTAGTTCGTTTATTTGGAAGGATCAATCGCGTTAGCTTTACGGAGCCGATAATTCATTGTTCTTTGTTTGTTTGGGCCGAATACTCGATGCTTACCCGAGGTTAGAGAGGTACATTGTCGAAGGATAGGATCAGGGAAGGAGTTTGGGGGCAAGGTTTCGTTGTCTCATCAGAGCGTTGTCGTCAGTATGAACGGTAGTACGGTTCTAGTTTCGTCTAGAGTTCGACCGGCTATGGTGACCAGTGGGTGACGATGAGAGACAAGAGAAACGATTACAATTTTTGAATTTAGAAAAATGCGGTGCCTTCCCGTTTTTGGGAACACGCGATTTCTATCTTTTTTGCATCCTATAAAATGTATCGAATGCTTTATTCAATTTGAGATTGTACTGGACCCACTCTTCATGGATTAGAGGTCCATGTGGTATTTCATAAAAAAAATGTCCAGAAAGCACTACCCAACTAACAATTTTGGCTGCATACTAGCTCATACAGCAAAAAATTCCCTTATGCAGCTAATTTGTACCTGTATAGACTGGTCTGCTGCTAGAATTGTTTGTTGGGTAGTACATATCTGAGGAAAGTAATAGCTGATGAGGTCGCGTTGAAAAAACCATGTAGACACCGTACCTGGTTTTTTTTTGAAAATTACTGGAAAATCAGGGAATTTGGTTTTCTTTATTGAGTCGACACCCTGTATTATCGTATAATTGCCGTGTGTCGTTTACGTGGTACATATTTTCCATAGCCTCGCGATCTCGGTCTTCCTGCTGACGCTTTTTCGTTCGGAAAACCGAGCTTTGTCTGAATCGCTCCACATTCAATCTCATGCGGTGTTGCATTCTTCTCCTCTACTAACAGTTTGCATTCGCCGTCAAACCAGTCGTTTCTTCGGTCCAGGATCGCAGTACCTAGTGCCGCTGCAGCAGTACCATCTATGGCGGAATGGATGTCTCTCCAGCCATCTTCAAGAGTAGCTGCGCCAAGTGGCTCTTCCGTGGGTAGTGCACCTTCCAGCAAGTTGCAAGTTGCAAATCTCTTAATAGATGTTTCACTCAGAATCTTTAAAAAAAATTACCCCCTTATTTTCAATGACGATTTCTTTAGAACAGAGCTACCCTTTAGGCTACCCCCAGGGAATAGAATGAGTGAAATTGATATGTATAGAAAGGTCAACACCAACGATAGAAGTGAAGAAGGTCAGTTACGTTATGGAGTACCTGTATTTACGGCGATATACTGAACGGCTACACAGAAAAGAATCTGAATTTTAATGGTGATGTAAACATCCATGCTTGCAAAAATTCATGCATTCATTTCCTTTTTAGCTAAGCTAGCTGCTTGCAAGCTATGTTGCTTACAAAGATGGATGGTTGCATACAATATTTGGAATATTTCATTAATTTTCTCATAAATTTACACGATCTGTAATGTAAAGTTGTATGATAAATGACGGTCCATTTATGTGCATCATAGCAACACTACTTTAATAATATAATAATGTGATGTTGTTGCTATTGCTGTTGAGATGAAATTTACTTACTGAATTTCAGAGTAGAAAGCGCTGCTTTTACTATTCCCCACCGGAGAAATGCGGCCGCGAATTAGCGTTTTGGTTAAGCGCATCATCCGGAGTAATTTTCTTGCGAAGCTGGGTCTTAACATGCTAAAAGAAAAATAAAATTATAATGGGATTAAAGACAAGTGTTTCATATGCAAGATGTAGGCAGGGCTGGTAGCAGGTCACTTGTTACACTAAAAAGTCACTAAAGTCACTATTTCCCTAAAAATAGTCACTAAAGTCACTTTTTCACTACTAAAATAGAGTGAAACTTGAAAATATCACCAAAATGTTTAAATTGAGTACTTGGCACTAAGAAAGTCTACAGTAGTTTTAACAAAATGTAAATATCTGTTAAAACATTAAAATTTTTAACTAGGGTGACCAGTGAACCGCAAAACTTTAGAACACCAGAAAAACTATTGAGAAATGCCTACTATTTCGATTAAAAATCGGGAAAAATATACCTCCTTTCCCAAAAAATAAATTGTAAACCTTAGAAACTTTTCAAAGATATTTGTCTGTGATAGATTTTCAAAAGTCTTTCAAGGATGATTAAGGACTTTAAAAAATCCAAAGTAAATTTTAAAGGATTCTAGGCATGACACCAAGATATATCAGAGAAGAATACCAAAGTACAGACTACGAAAGTGTCATGTAAAATTAAGTGTTCTGAGGACGGATTTCTTCTTTTCCGCATAAATCTTAAGCCAGGTTTACCTTTATAGGTAAACTTGGCTTAACACATACGAGCGTCGCTTTTGATTATTGTTTAAATTAGAGACGCAAAATTCAGCTTTGAAACAATTTTGGAAATAATTCCAATAGAAGAGAAGAATTCAATGATGATTGGATGAGGATTCTAGGTCCAATTGTAATAAGAATTCAAAATTAGTTCTGAAATTTTGCTTAAGGGGGGGGCTCTGATGAAAATTCCATGAAAATCCCGTGAACTCCAAAGATGGTCTCTGCGGATAGTTCTAAAAGAATTCTGGGGTGATTTCTGACGATAATTCCAAGAGAATTCTAAAGAGTTTGAAATAAATTTCGAAAAGAATTCCAATGGAATCGAATTTTGAGGGTAAATCTCAAAGGAATTCTGAGAAGAGTTTCAAAGTTTGTGATGGATTTTTGTTTTGAGAATTTTGAGGAGATACTGTGGGGATTCTAAGGAGAATACGAATTGAATTTCCAATTGAATGCAGGGAAGAAGTCCAAGATTATTCTAAGCAGAAATTTATGAAATTTCTGAGGTTAATTGCATGGACATTCTAAGAATGGATTTATGGAAGGGGCCTTCAGGGAGTTCCTAGATGAATCAATAAAAAAATCGAAAATACTCTACGATTAGTTACATGTGTTATTACTTCATGCGTGAATTTAACGATTTACATAGTCGGAGATGCTTAACGTCAAATATCAGACTTAAAGTGGAGATTTTTTACGATCGATGAGGAGATTCAATTATAGAGTTGATAGTTCCGTTCTAGTACGGCAGTGTGAAAATTGTACATACAAAGTAAAAAGTGAGCAAAGGACAATTTTGAGGAAGGTTCGAATCGGGTAGTTGTTTACGTCAGAAGGCAACTTGAGTGTGAAACAATCGATAGAACTGTTTCCGCACAACAGAGGTACATGAGCAAATCGGCGATCATCCCTTTTGCCAGTAGTTTCAGGGAGAAACACCCCTCACCATCCCTCATTAACGGATGAGCTTGGGAAAGGAGATGCTCTACCCTATTCGTACCTTTCTCAAAATTGTCCTTTGTTCGCTTTCTACTTTCTATAAACACATTTCACACTGCCACACTATAACAGAACTATCAACTCCTTAATTTCATCTCATCATCTATATTCTATCGTATAAAATGTCCACTTTAATTCTGATATTTGATGTTAAGCATTTCCAATTACGAAAATAATCAAAATAATCTATTCCCAAGAATTTTGTTGATTGTTCTGCAAAGAATTCCAAGAATGCAATATTATTTTTGTAAAAGCTTATTTGCCTCTAAGTTTAAAAGAAGGGGAATTATTCCAAAACAGTTCTTGAGATCGTTCTGAAGAAATTCTATGAAAAGTTCATATCGAATTATCAAAGTTATCTACCTAGATATATCAAATATTTAAAGACTTCGAACGCAGAATCAAGTTCAAGATCATAAAAAATGGGAATTACTATTTGCTAGTCATCATGTATAACGTAAGTAAAAGTAAAGTATTAAAATCACTTCAAATGCTCTTCACAGGAGATTCCATTGTGAGATTCGATTACATTAGAGGAATTTATGAAATTTCATTTTAAGTTCCATGACATAAAAAGTTTATTTCAATATCAAACCGTATTTGAATTTCTAAGTTACCATATAAATGGTTACTTATGTAGTATTTACAAGTCACTATTTGGTCACTATGTCCGTAATTTTAGTCACTAACTACTACTACTACTAACTACTACTATTATATTGCATCAGCACTACCTGAGTGTATTTCTGCCCCTAGCGTGGAATTAGGAAAGAGTTAGAAAAGAACTTCTAAGGGTGAGACAATTTCCATGCCCAGGACCTCTTCTCGTATCATGGAGTAAATCTGGGTAAGAAACGGATCACGGAACTTGCTGAATACTTTATGCGATTAAGCAAACTCGAGGGAATTTGGTTATCTTCATTGCGTTGACATCAGCAAAAATAACGTTTGATTACTAAATCTAGGAAAATGGGTCACAAACAAACACGAGCAAATAAACATAATGTTTGCTGCGTTCTCACTGTTCTTAGTAAAATGTGGCTATGCAAATCAAGATGGGGAAAACAAAACTAAGTGTATTAATTGTCGAAAGTTTCCACTATCTCGGCGTTTGAATAGCGTCAGACGGTAAAACATTAAGTTCAAAGGATGTATACTCGTATAGAGGTTTCCCAGCCTAGCCTACTTAGAGGACGCGCTAGCTTTGTAGGATTTATTGAGTTTCATTGCACCAAACCCTTGACATCAACATAAAGCGAGCTTCAACTGTATAAAACAAACAAGACAGCAGTATCGTCTTATTTTTTTCGTGATAAGGTCAACGTTCCACACCGCCGTAGCCGTAAGCATCAGCGTAGTGCGTATAAGTGTAGCACCCAACACACTCTGACTACTTGGCAGAAATCAGCGGTCACAGATGACCGATTCCTGTTCCGCTCCCTGCCAATGATGTTCCGCTATCGAGCATTTCCAGCTCAAAACGGCAAAAGTAAAGCTTCTTTTGTCGCGACCCTTTCGGATTTGAATGAAACTTTGCCCATCTGTTGGTTGCTACCGAAGATGACATTTTCCATGAATTGTAAATTTTTCCGGGCTAATTTTTTATTAAAAAAAAAGTTTTTTTTATTAAATCATTGCTTGAAAACAGTATGTTTGATCAAAATGAGGTCCGAGAAGAAGTTTGTAGGTAATAGTAGGTTTTATCCGAAAAAAATAGACTGAGGGAAAAACCACTGCAAAATCAATACTATCCCGCTTTCTACGCTCGGTTGGATTTTTTACCAGGTATATTTTTCCTGACAAGGAATAAATTTTTCCAAAAACTTTGTCTCAGACGTCATTTCGATATGAATTGTCGTTTTCGACGGTTGAGATTTGTTAAAACTTTTCGAATATGCCAATTTAATGTTTTTTGCGAGATTCCAAATGGCCGATTTTAGCTCATATGTAAATAATTGGCCATAACAAACAATTATGCAAAGTTTGATGCGAATCGGAGAAGGTCGCGTCTGGTTGATTCGTCGTTTGGTGTGGAATTTTCGATAATATATTCGCCACTACGAAGCAACTTTTAGGGCAATAATCAAATCTCTTGCTCTCGACTTTTCCCTGCGGTGTGTGTGCTTTCATGCTGAAACACGCCGGTCCGACCCCAGAGTTCGACAGAGAAGCAGAAAACAATCATCATCGGTCATCGAAGGAGGCCAATCGATATATCCATATGTAATTCAAGGCCATTTATTGACATTGCCTTCGCGTTAGCTCCGCGCTCACTTTTGCCAGTCTTGCCAGTTGTAACGATAAAAACAACAACAATTCCATCTTCGAGCCTTGTCTCGCCTCGCCTCGCCTCGCTACATAGTAGTGGTGAACGAAACTTCGTGGTTCAGCGAATCTTCCGAAATTGGATTCATTCTTTTATGACTACATTTCTCAGTATTTGCTTTACAGCCTAGAAGATGAAAGGACCTTTACTTCCGCGCCCCTTCGTTTGGCCTCATTCGCACCTGCTCGTCCATTATTCAACTTTAATGTGAACAATTATGTATATGAGATCCTGCCATGCACCTTCCCTACTACCCTGCTCCTGTAGCAAAGTTAACGTACAATGTGCGTATGGCTCTCTGCCGGGTCGACGGCAGTATGAACTTTCGGACGCAATCTAATTGTTAGTTTTTTATGTGCCTTCCCTTAATGCCACGTTGTCGTCGTCGTCGTCGTCGTCGTCGTTGCTGAAGGTGGGCGGAAAACCACATTTTTTTGTGAGGTAGGCACGAGGATTTATTTACATTTCCCTACTCTCAACTCGATGGATGTGGAATTACTTGTTACTCTCCCTGCTCCTACCGAACTGTATAGCACAGACAAACAGACGTAACTCTTTGAATAAGTTTTTCTTGAAAATATTTAAAAATAGGACCTCAATAACGACATATCTCGAGTTTCTCGCGGAAAACAAGCTAGCTCGCTAAGTTGCTAACAATGTTGCATGCAAGGTAATCAGAATATATAGAAACGTCCAAGTAATCCGATGCCAGCGCTGTAGTGTGTAGTTTTTTATAATGCGTTTATTTTGTCAGGCTCATTTGCCGTAGCTTTGCGGAGCCGATATTCATTGTTTAGATTACAATATTACTTGATCATGATGATGATGATGAAGATATGTAGTCCCACCTCTCACCCCTACAAAGGTTTGAGCTGGATGACTTATCTTTAAGAAAATTAAATATGACATTTTAACCAGGTTAGCAAACAAAATCGAACTGGTTTCAGTTACATACCTAAATTCCCTCTAGAGTTTAAAGTTGCTTCACAGCGATATAAATGTGGAAAAGCTCAGGCTCCCACCTCTTAGTTCGCCTTTTTGTCCACCTAAAATATTCATAAGTATTACAAGCAATCAAGAGTTAATGAACAATCAACAAAGCATCCTATTACACTAGTAACCCCGGAATCTGATGCTATCATAATTTTCAGCAATGTCAGGAGTGCTCACGAACCCCCAACATTTGCCAGAAAACTTACAACTAATTCAAGGTATCTTCCAAATAAGCTTCAAAATTGCATTTTTTTTTATCAAATGTTAAATTCAGTCCTCTATATCCGTAATACGCGCGTGAGGCTCAAACCTTTGTAGACTACTATTAATTTATTATTAAATCAAATATTAAAAATCCATCATCACCATCGTGGCGAACAGAAATAGTTTTTGCAGTGCTACAATACTTATTAAAAAAGTCTTTATGACAGCTATCCATATAAAATAATCCGTTAGAGATAACTTCGTCAAGATACATAGTTTGTCAATTCATAAAAAAAATCAATGGAAAACTGTTCAAAAAAGACAGTTTTAAGGTGTGAAATGCAGTGTCTTTTAAATTCTGTAAGTGTTGCTGAACGTTTGATATGTCTAGGCATCGAATTGAAAACATTTATTCCTTTAAAATGTAATGAATTTTGTGAAACACAAGTCAAGCAATGTGATGTTCTTATTTCAACCGCTTTTCTAGTATTATATCTATGAAACTCACTTCCTCTTTCAATTCGATCACAAATATCGAGGCAGCAAACCGTTAACTACTTTAAAAATGAACACCATAGTCAAATATAAAATTCTTTGCTTCACCGACAACCATCAAAATTGAGGAAGTGAATCTATTATATCTCAAAATCAAACGCATTATTTTATTCTGCAAGCGCTGTAATCTCGATATTTGTGTTGCATTGGCCAGAAATAAAATGGAAGGGCAAAAGTCTAGATGAGGAGAGATGATTGATTTGTATAGCTGTATTTTACTGGCAATAGTTAAATCGTTTTTTCAGTCGACATAGAATTCCATACTTCTTGGCAATTTTATTGATGACATTGTCAATGTGAGAGTTGAACTTAAGTTTGTCATCAATAATCCCACCAAGATATTTAATCTCGCAAACGCGATCAATAGTCTCATCATCAATTACAACATAGACGTTCTCATTTACTCGATTCCGCGAAATTACCATAAATTTAGTTTTACTTGTATTCAATTTCAACTGCTTATACTTCAACCATCTACTTAGAGAACGCAAATCTTCATTCAAGTGTAAAACGGCATCATCTAAATCCTTAGCTGCAATGAATAACACAGTATCATCTGCAAAAAGATTAATGTCGCAAAATCGTAAAACACGTTGCAAGTCATTAATATACATAATAAATAACAGGGGCCCTAATACACTTCCCTGGGGCACTTCAAGATTATTCCCCATGGGACTGGAAACAGAATCATTAAAACAGTCCGTTGAGTTCTGTCAGACAAATAGCTTTCAAACCATTTATATGCAGTACTCGTAATTCCAAAGCGCTTGATTGATCTTAACAATAAGTGCCTAGAAATTGTTTCAAAAGCGCGTTTCAGATCAAAAAAAAAAAAACAGCAACAATCGTATCTTTACACTCCAAGTTATTTTTCCACTTCGCTAATACCAAATTCAACGTGGTTTCACAAGAATGACCTTCCCGATATCCCGATTGTTCTGGTATCAACAAACTATTACTATTTAAATACTGCAACAGCTGGCCTTTAACAACAAGTTCCAAAATTTTCTCTAATGTGTGCAATATGTTGATGGGACGAAACTCTTCGGCTTCAATCGTTCCAGCAACTTTTTGAATAGGGACCACTAAGGATTCCTTCCAAATTTGACTGAAATGGTTATGGAACTTTACATGAACGTTTGTGTGATAAAGTTTTAACCTTATATGGTTTTTTGGATGTTGTTAAGTACGATTACCATTCCAAATTCTTGTTCTCTCCATACATTTTCGGAAAGAGAACTATATTAGAACCTTTCTACTTATTGTTCAATAACTTTAATGGTAATGGTTATGATAGTCAGTAAGATCCATGGTTTTGTATTATCGGTCAACTTAACGTGGAATATACCGTGAATTGGTAATCATTTATTTACAGGCAGCCAATTCACGGTATATCTACCAGCTGAAACATGGACACAGCTGGGTGGCGTAGCCTGGGCAATGTTGCCAGTCCGGCAATAGCAAAGTGAAGAGGTGCGACGTGAACACTGGCGCGGTAACCATAGTACGGTGATAGAGGAAATGCTTCACCAAACCTGAGCGTCTGTTCACCATGGAGGTGCGGCTCAAAACGGCGTCTGTTCTCCATGTTAGGAGCGGCTGATCACCGTCCAAGTGCCAGCGTGGGACTCTAAACAGAGCTGTGTACGATGGTCCCCCGGCGAGACAGGGGGTTGGGGCAGGCCCAACAAGCCGCCCTGAAAAAAAAACAAAGTTGAATCGGAACAATCGGCACAGACCTACGCAACGAAATAAGGACTACGATTGGAAACTCGGAACATGGAACTGCAAATCGCTCGGCTTCCCGTGTTGAGATAGGTTAATCTATGACGAACTTCAACCACGCAACTTCGAAGTCGTAGCACTGCAGGAACTTTGCTGGATAAGATGCTCCAACGCGTGATTGGTTGGCAGCCGATCAACGCGAGGATGTGCAAGTTGAGGATTAAGGGCCGTTTCTTCAACTACAGTATCATCAACGTGCACTGCCCACACCAAGGAAGACCCGACGACGAGGAAGAAGCGTTCTATGCGCAGCTGGAGCAGGTGTCCGACGGCTGTTCGCAACGGGACGTCAAAATCGTCATCGGCGACATGAACGCTCAGGTAGGACGGGATGCAATGTATGGACCGGCAATCGGGCCAAACAGCCTGCATGCCGTATCGAACGACAACGGCCAACGATGCGTGAACTTTGCAGCCTCTCGGGGTATGGTAGTTCGAAGTACCTTCTTCCCCCGCAAGGATATCCACAAAGCCACCTGGAGATCACCTGACCAACACACAGAAAACCAAATCGATCACGTTCTAATCGACGGGAAATTCTTCTCCGACATTATCAACGTCCGCACGTACCGCTGTGCGAACATAGATTCGGACCACTACCTAGTTGCAGTATGCATGCATAACACACGTCGAAGTCGAACGCCGCGACCCAACGTTGAGCAACTACGGGACGCCGGAGTTGCCCAGGACTACGCGCAGCACCTGGAAGTTGCACTACCCACGGAAGAGCAGCTTGGCGCAGCTAGAAGATGGCTGGAGGGACATCCGTTCAGCCATAGGTAGTACCGCTGCAGCGGCACTAGGTACTGCAATCCCGGACCGAAGAAATGACTGGTTTGACGGCTAATGCAAACTGTTAGTAGAGGAGAAGAATGCAGCACGGGCGAGAATGCTGCAACACCGCACGAGATTGAATGTGGAGCGATACAGACAAGCGCGGAACAGATAAAACTCCGTTTTCCGAAGTAAGAAGCGTCAGCAGGAAGACCAAGATCGCGAGACGATGGAAAATCTGTACCGCGTAAACGACACACGGAAGTTCTATGTGAAGCTAAATAGTTCGCGCAAAGGTTACGTGCCGCAAACCGATATGTGCAAGGACTTGGACGGTCACCTTCTCACGAACGAGTGTGAGGTGATTGAGAGGTGGAAGCAGTACTATGACGAGCACCTCAACGGTGAAGCAGCAGAAAACGAAGGTGGCACGGCAACAGACCTTGGAGCACGCGCAGAAGACGACAGGCTACCGGCCCCTGATCTTCAAGAAGTTGAGGAGGAGATCGGTCGGCTGTAGAACAACAAAGCAACTGGTGTAGATCAACTACCAAGTGAGCTATTAAAATACGGTGGTGAAGCACTGGCTAGAGCGCTGCACTGGGTATTTGCCAAGATTTGGGAGGAGGAGATATTACCGAAGGAGTGGATGGAAGGTGTCGTATGCCCAGTCTACAAAAAGGGCGAAACTGCTGAGCGCCGCCTACAAGGTACTCTCCCAAATTCTATGCCGCCGTCTGTCACCATTTGCAAAAGAATTCGTGGGGCAATTCCAGGCGGGATTCAAAAGTGCCCGCGCTACCACGGGCCAAATTTTCGCGATTCGGCAGGTTCTGCAGAAATGCCGCGAATACAACGTTTCAAATCCGCATACGATACTATCGATCGAGATCAGCTATGGCGGATTATGCACGAGTACGGATTTCCGGACAAACTGACGCGATTGGTCAAGGCGACGATGGATCGAGTGATGTGCGTTGTTCGAGTATCGGGGACACTCTCGAGTCCCTTTGAATCTCGAAGGGGGTTACGGCAAGGTGATGGACTTTCGTGTCTGCTGTTCAACATCGCGTTAGAAGGTGTGATCAGAAGAGCTGGGATAGACACGAGTGGCACGATATTCAGGAAGTCCATCCAGCTCCTTGGCTTCGCCGATGACATTGACATTATGGCACGGAACTTTGAGATGATGGCGGAAACGTACATCAGACTGAAGGCTGAAGCTAGACGGATTGGACTTGCCATCAACGCATCAAAGACAAAATACATGAAAGCAAGAGGTTCTAGGGAAGAATGTTAGCCTCCCACCCCGAGTTCAGATTGACGGTGACGAAATCGAGGTGGTCGATGAGTTTGTGTGAAGCTAAATAGCTCACTGGTGACCGCCGAAAATGATACCAGCAGAGAAATTCAAAGACGCATTATGGCAGAGAATCGTGCCTACTTTGGACTCCGGAGGAAGCTCCGGTCGAATAAAATTCGCCGCCGCACGAAGTTGACTGTCTACAAGACGCTCTTGGTGTTTTCGAACGGAAGGTGTTGCGTACCATCTACGGTGGAGTGCAAATGGAAGACGCAACGTGGAGGAGGCGAATGAACCACGAATTGCACCAGCTGCTGGGAGAACCATCCATCGTCCACATTGTCAAAATTGGGCGACTACGGTGGGCTGGGCACGTCGTAAGAATTCCGCACGACGACCTAGTGAAAATGGTTCTAGAAAGCGACCCAACAGGAACAAGAAGAAGAGGCGCGCAGCAGGCAAGGTGGATCGACCAAGTAGAAGGTGACCTGCGGACCCTTCGCAGACTACGAGGCTGGCGAACTGTGGCGAACGAGTAGAGTGGAGACGACTTCTTCGGACAGCAGAGGACAACAAGGCCTTAGCCTGATTAGTAAGGTAAGTAAATTCACGATATATTCCACAAAAAGTTGATCGATGTTACAAAACCATTCATGGACCTTACTGACTACCGTAACCATTGCCATTGAAGTTCTCAAACCATAAGCTAAAAGGTTCTAATATAGTTCTCTTCCTGAAAATGTATGAAGAAAACAAGAATTTGGAACGGTAATGGTTCTTAACAACCTATTAGTTGTAAGGTCCACTTCCAAAGAACCATAATACATAAGGTAATCACAAACGTTCATGTTACTGAAATGGTTATAGAACATTTCAGTTAAAGTTTAGCAGGGATTATAAACAATTTTTAACCATTTTCGGTAAGGTCAATTTATGGTTAGTGTTTATGCGGGGTCTTTTACATAAAAATTATAAAGAAGAGGGCTTAAACATGAGCCCTGGGGAAGACCCATGCAACTAATTCGTGAAGAAAAGCTCATATATTTCTCAGACAACAAGTTGCTGAAATAGTTGTTCATAATTGGTGAAAGCCCACTATCGTGGAGTTTATCCGAAAGGAGGTGAGTAGTTCACTGAAATGATAATATTCAAACCAATCGTTAAATGCGATAACGATGATCCAGAATGAAGTGCTACGTCTGTTTGTCTGTGTGTATAGTGTGGGTGGGAAAGGTTCGGAGGGATTTCGAGTGGCCCCCTTGTGTGATGTGTTGGCAAACGGTCACTACTAAATCCTTCGTTTGATGGTTGGTGGTCATGACCTAAACAGGCGAATTAATTTACTGCTGAGGCGACTGTTCGACGGTGACAGATGCAAATGAGGTGAGGGAAGCCAAGCAACAGCTTCAAAAGGGTAATTCAGGAAGGAAAAGGGTACGTCAGCAAAATTATATGCAGAGGTTTTATGCAACATTGCTCGAATGAACATGGATTTTTTTCTGATTTTAATAGTTGATTGACACCTGGCATAGACGAGTGACAGTTTCATAATATTCATTGTTCTATTGCACCTCGTCTTATTTTACAGACAGTCTATTTAAAAAACAAAACAAAGTGACTACTGATCTCACCTTCTACAGACACCTGCTGAGCGTCCCGTCGCACTTCCGTTTGCTTTTGCTTTTGGCAAAATTGTCCACTCCCAATCTTTGGTTGGTCCCTAACAACTCATCCTTCTCCCTCCGAGTCGCACAAAACGGTGCCTACTAACAACAAAGAGTAAGTGACTACAAACCAAGTACCTTCGCCCTCTACGTAGCGGAACATACCCAGAAGCTACGAAGCACTCATAGCTCTTTGACTTTTTCGTTCTGGCAGGCAACAGCATCAAAAGCTGCCGGCCGAAAAAAGGAAAGGGTTGAATTTAGAGCAATAAAAGAAAGAGGTAACAAGTACGACAAAAAAAAAGAACGGTGCAACAAAAGGCTTACGCTTATGGGTGTCGTCGAATGGTTGGGCGGTCGTCCCGTAGGATCATGTCAAGTCAAGTGTCGCACACGCGGAAAAGTTAGCACCGTCCGCACTGAAAATTAATCTTACTCAGAGAGTGAGTCACTTTTACTCATTCGTATGGAGAAATTTCTTAAAGTGCCGAGTGACTTACGTTTTTAAAAATTTATCCATATGAATGAGTAAAAGTGACTCACTCTATGATTAAGATTCGTTTTCAGTGCGGAACCGGTCAGACGGTGTGGAGCACCCTCGTGTGCAAGCATGATCTACTATTGCAGAGCGGTCATGGGCGTGCAGTCCGATCATACATTCTATTATATCTATCTCTGTGTCATTCACATCTTCTATGATGTGAGATTCTTTATTTTTTTTTAAATCCTTGTCGGGTGTTTTCATCACTGCGATCATTTTTTTGATCTATTGTGATACATTCCCAATTTTTTTTAGCTATATCAACATGCCGCATCACTATTATTAGGAGTGATCGCCATTGTTTGACTGATAGCATTATCCCAGCAAGGCATTACACTTCGAATAAAGTGCACTGCCGTATTGGGAGTTGTTGTCAAAGGTTTCTATCAGCCCCTTGTCGAAGAACTTTTCTATGCCAGAGAAGCGCCATCTTGAAGTTTTCCAATCAGCTTCAAGTGATAACGGTTCGGACAATGACCTGTTATAAGACCTGTATATATGCTAATATCTTTTTTGAAAAGTTCCAAGATTTTGTGGGTCACAGAAATGTTTGAATTAATGAATCGCTTCGACTGCCTAGCAGTGGAAGTGTTCTTCCAGTTTTGCTCAACTTTTGAAGATTCCCACGCTTTTAGCTCCATTCTAAAAGATGCAGCCGATAAGCCACAAAAGGGCTCTGACCATATGCACTTATGAGAAAATCCGAGTCTTGCTAGTGCATCTTTTTCATTCCCGTCAATCCCATACAGTTGGCCATCTGCCCATAGGAATCGATATGTCTATTCCTGGGTCAGTTACTCCTGCTCCCACTTGATTGTTCAATCTTGAATCATCTGTATAAAAAACAATCGATCCTGGACGAAGAACCGAGCCACCAAATTGCCATGAATTACGTCCAGGGTCAAATACTTGAAAAAGTCGATTGGAATTGTATCTTTTCTCCATCCAGTCTTCGTTGTTTCTTACTAGAGCGTTGATACTAACAGTTTTTAGAATCCTAAGATGTCCTCTAAGGTCTTCTTCAAAGAGTTTCACTGACCTAGTAATCCTTAGGGCACACTTTTTGGCTTCTAATTGTACAAATTGATGCAATGGTAGCATATAAAGCAAAGCATCCAATGCCTTCGATGGTATACTGGAGATGGTGAGATGGAGAGAATTGCTAACCTTTGGAGTTTTTCTAACTTTCTCTGAGCAACACTCTCTTTTGTTTTTGGCCACCGACCAATGTACCATAAGTAACCCTGGGTTTGACAATTGTAGGATGTGAGATATACATGGTTTCTAGGTAAATGAACTGAACCCTATGAGTAAATGATCGTGGTTCGAAACATTTTCATTGTTTTTCATGGTACCCTGGGAATAATCCAAAGATTTCTACAAAATCAATACGATTATCAACAAGATATTAGTATATATGGAAAGAATAACAAAAAAAAAATGATTATAATTGTTCGCTTGGATGGAAACTATAATGTCTTGTTGACTTATAATTTGATTTTTGATGATAGCGAAATA
The DNA here is from genome assembly GCF_037179485.1 of Ochlerotatus camptorhynchus. Taxonomy (NCBI): domain Eukaryota; kingdom Metazoa; phylum Arthropoda; class Insecta; order Diptera; family Culicidae; genus Ochlerotatus; species Ochlerotatus camptorhynchus. The sequence goes on along the minus strand of NW_027040801.1, from coordinate 2,262,254 downwards.
ATTATCTATGCTGATCATGGTTCGAACCATTAAAGCTTTTAGTTCGAACTATTGATTTCAAAAATACCATTTGTTGAAATTGAGGTATTAAAAGTGATTGAAACGTACTTGCGATACTAGATGTAGTTTTGAGATTTCCTTATCCACCTAGGAGTGTGAAATAAACGTGTAAATTTAATTTGGTTCATGATCAGACTGTTCCAAATACGATAAATTCAGACTTAATTTTACATACCGTTACAGACATTCTGTAACGTAACTAGTCTGTATACTATTCTGATCATTCTTTTTTTTTGGTGGGCGTTGTTGCGTGAGTTGGATTTGTAATCCAATGTATTGTTTAATCAAGTTAAATGTTTATTTTTAAGGTGGAAAATCATCTTTAGGGCGAAGTCAATGTATAAATGTATAAAATGATACAATACGCAATAAAATATGATACATTCGGATAGGGTTTGGAATAGTGTTTATTGCACTTTCATAGTAAATGAATAATCAATTGTTCCAAACTAAGCAATACTAATTCGCTGTTTCGTGGCACATGAAATCTGTGTATGCAATCGGCCAGCTGCTGCTCATACGAGGCACTTAAAACTGCATCTTTTCCAAGTCGCTGGGTATGATTTCCATTCAGGTTGTCGCTTAAAGTCGATTTCAGGATGTGATACTTTTTGTGGGTCGCTTACGCTGACAATGAGCCACTTATCACTTCTTCCAGAGCCTTTTGCAGTGTTTCGGGGAATATTTTATGAGTCTCATTTTAAGCACCTACGGTGGGAAGAGGACATGATTAATTGTTTATAAAAATAAATATCAATCTACCATTCTTGTTGAAGCTTACTTTGGTCATCGCTTCGTCGACTTCATGTGAAATTCTGACCCGTTTTTATGTCCTTTGATGTGTTTTTGTTGGCGTAGCAGGCAATCAGCCGTCGCTTTCCCCTGTTACGTTATTGGGAAGCCCTCCCTGGCAACGACCCGTTACCTGTTTGTGAAAATTAATAACTGTTCATTCCACAATCGCACTTCGTCTAGTACAGAAGTTTAAATAAACCTTTCTCCGTTTTTTCTTGTTAAACCATATACTTCGTTTGGAGTCTCCCGTTTGTTCCTTCAAGAGGTTATGGGGACCACCGCGAAGGACGTTTCGTGCAACATCCCGTTGCTGCGTGGAAGCGGAGCTGACTTCCAAAACTGGAGTTATCGAGTGCGCCTGTTCCTGGAAGCCAAAGGCGTCGCGGATGTGCTGACTGAGGTGGCTCCAACGGAACAAGCTGCAGAGAAGAAGTTTGAAGAAACGGACCGGATCTCGAAGGCGTTGCTGGTGGGTTGCCTGTCGGACGAATGCCTCGAGATCGTTCGAGAGAAGGCGACCACGAAGGAGATGTGGGTCAGTCTGGAGGCGGCTTATGCGAAGAAGTCTGTCGCGAGCCAAACGTTAGTACGGAAGCAGTTGGCTTGTTTGCGGATGAAGGAAGGGGACATGCGGACGCATCTACTTGAATTCGACGGGCTCGTGAGAAAATTGAAGACGGCCGGAGCAACTCTGGCGGAAAGTGATCTGGTGTCGCAGCTTTTCTTGACGCTTCCAGACTCTTTCGATCCCCTAGTCACGACCCTGGAGAACGTCGCGGAAGAAGATTTGAATTTGGACCTCGTCAAGCAGCGTCTATTGGCTGAAGAAAGGAAGCGATCCGACCGGCCCAGTTGAAGACAAGTTGGCAGAGTTCTCGGGTGACTCAAGATCCCAAAAGAAGTCCCAGAAATTCCTCGGTAAGTGCCACAAATGCGGGCGTCGCGGCCACATGAAAAAGGATTGTCGCCAGCGTGAAGCCAATTCAGCGAAGAAGGATGCCATCAGTTTCATGGCCGATGCAAACATTGCGGAAAAGCGGCCTGGACGAATCCTTTTCAAGCTTGATTCCGGGTGCAGTGACCACCTGGTTGGCGACAAGTTCGTTTTTGCTGCCCTGAAGAAGATGACCTGTTGCGTGGAGATCAAGGTCGCCAAGGAAGGAGAAGCTATGTTTGCTGAACAGATTGGCGAAATCAACGTGACCAGCAACAAAGGTGTACATTTCAATCTAAAGAATGTGCTCTACGTTCCAGAACTACGTGAAAACCTGATATCCGTCAGGAAGATGGCCAATGCTGGGATCGATGTCTTGTTCTCTGGAAACGTAGCAGTTCTGAAGAAAAGTGGTAAGTTACTGGCCAATGGACACCTTCGAGGCAGCCTGTACGAGCTTGAGCTATCGTTGGAGGAAGTTGAAGCGAACCATTGCGAAGTATCGATTGGAAACCTGTGGCATCGTCGACTGGGGCATATCGGCCAACGCGGATTAAAGACCATGACCCGGAAAGGAATGCTAAAAGGTATGAATGAAAAAACAACCAAAATTGATTTCTGCGACGCCTGCGTGCAAGCCAAGCAATGCCGAGAACCGTTCAACAAAACGCGAGTTAGGGCCAGCCGGCCGCTGGAGCGGATTCATTTTGATGTTTGCGGACCGATCGATCCGCCGGCATGGGATGGTTCTCGTTTCATCGATGACCATACTCATTTCTCGATGATTTATTTGCTGAAGCGCAAAGCAGAGGTATTCGAGAAATTTCAGCAATTCGAAGCAAAGGTCACAGCTATGCTGGGAAAGTCCATTTCAAGAATAACGGTGGACCAGGGACGAGAGTACTGTTCCACAAATCAGATGCAGTTCTACAAGAGAAAAGGGATACAGCTAGAGACAACGGTTGCGTACACGCCCCAGCAGAATGGTGTAGCGGAGAGGTTCAACCGAACCTTGGTTGAAAAAGTCCGTTCCGTGCTCATCCAATCCAATGTGCCGAAGCAGCTGTGGTCCGAAGCAGCCCTCGCCTGCGTTTACTTGATGAACCAAAGCCCAACAAGTGCGTTGCCCTCTGGTGTTACTCCGGCTGAAATGTGGTTCTGTATTAGATCGGATCTGGACAAACTTCGTGTGTTTGGCTGCAAGAGTTTCGTGTGCATTCCAAAGCAGCAAAGGCGTAAGTTGGATGCGAAGAGCAAGGAGATGGTCATAGTTGGGTACGCTCCGAACGGCTACCGCGTGTGGGACCCAGTGGCTCGAAAGCTTACGATTGCTCGAGACGTCAAGTTTGATGAGTCGTCCTTCCCGTACGCTATGATGCAGCAAGAAGACGATGTCCCATTGACCGTCCACCTCCCGTTCGAGCAAGAGGGGGAACGTTGCCAGCCGGCCCCCACAGATGAAATTCGTGAAGCCAATAATGAACCTGAAATCAATCGAATTGAAGCAGAACCCGACGATGATCTTGAAGAACCGGTTGAAGAACCAGAAAATGCGCTCCCTTCGCCCACAGAAAGACGCGAAATTCCTAGTGAATTGTCGTCGAGGCATAGCGAACAGGAGCGCAGGCTCCCCGTTAAGTTATTTGATTACTTTATCGGTTATAGAGCTATTTCTGGCGAATTGATTTCCGCAGATATACCCGAATCGTTTGATGAACTGCCCCAGCGTGCTGACCGAGCCATGTGGATGGCTACGGTACGAGATGAGTTACGTTCCATGGAGGAGAACAAGGTCTGGCGTCTTACGAGCTGTCCGAAGGGAGTGAAGCCTCTGAAATCGAAATGGGTGTTTCAGCTGAAGGACGATTCAAACATAAGGCGAGACTGGTGGTGAAAGGATTCCTGCAGAAGGCTGGAGTCGATTACGAGGAGACATTCGCTCCTGTTGCAAAACTGGCCACCATCAGGACGGTTCTCGCGGTCGGAGTGCAACAGTGTTTCCACTTCCATCAAATGGACGTCAAGACGGCGTTTTTTGCACGGCGACCTGAAAGAGGAATTGTACATGGCGGTTCCCGACGGTGTTGCAGCGTCCCCTGATACAGTGTGCCGCTTACTCAAGTCCCTGTACGGCCTCAAGCAATCCCCAAGGTGCTGGAACGAAAAGTTCAACGATCGGTTACTGAGTTTGGGATTTCGTCGATCGCTGCACGACTACTGCCTCTACGTGCGGGTGGTACCAGGAGACGAAATTTATATCATTCTGTATGTGGACGATTTGCTCATCGCTGGGAGGAAGATTGAAACGATTGTGAATCTGAAGAAAGCCCTGAGTTCGACATTCAAGATGACGGACTGTGGTGAGATCAGTCGTTTCCTAGGTATGAAACTAGAATACGACCGTGCGACGAATTCCATGAAACTCTCTCAAGAAACGAATATCGAAAAAATATTGATACGCTTTAAAATGACGGATTGTAACCCGACCAAGACGCCTATGGAGAAGAACCTGGTTGTTTCCCGTGATGGTGAGTCAACCCAAGAACCGTACCGTGAGCTGCTGGGCACAATTATGTACGTAATGCTGTGCACCAGGCCTGATTTGTGTTTCCCCGTCGGATTCCTGGACCGTTACCAACAGAACCCAACAGTTAACCATTGGCAATGCCTCAAGCGTATAGTACGGTATTTGAAAGGGACGAAAACGAAGCACCTGAAGTTTGTACGCGACGAATCAGTGGAAGCGTTGGTAGGATATGCTGACGCCGACTGGGCATCGGATGCGGAAGACAGGAAGTCAGTCAGCGGCTACCTGTTCACGGTATTCGGTAATCCTGTATCGTGGTCAAGCAAAAAGCAGGTTACCGTTGCTACATCCTCGAGTGAAGCGGAATATGTATTGCTGAGTTCTGCTGTTTCGGAAGCGATCTGGTTGTCCGGAGTGATGGAAGATCTTCAATTGAAGCGGCCTGCGGATCCGGTCGTAATATTTGAGGACAATCAAGGAGCGATAGGTATGGCGAAGAATTGTGAAAGCAAGAGAAGCAAGCATATAGATATCAAGCACCACTTCATCCGGGACCACATTGCGAATGGACGTGTAGCGGTGAAGTATAGCAGTACCGAAAAGCAACTGGCGGATTTGTTCACCAAACCGGTGGACGCGGTGCGCATGCAGAAGCTGTGCCAAGGCTTTGGAATGGCCGATTGAGAGGGGGTGTTGACGTAGTAGGCAATCAGTCGTCGCTTTCTCCTGTTACGTTGTTGGGAAGTCCTCCCTGGCAACGACCCGTTACCTGTTTGTGAAAATTAATAACTGTTCATTCCACAATCGCACTTCGTCTAGTACAGACGTTTAAATAAACCTTTCTCCGTTTTTTCTTGTTAAACCATATACTTCGTTTGGAGTCTCCCGTTTGTCCCTTCAAGAGTTTTCAAGCAATTTTTCCGTGGAAACTTTGATGCGATTTTTGCGCGAAGGAGGCAATCAGATCGTAAACAAAGTGTAGCGACGGTAGCGACCCTAGCGGTGATTCGACGAAGCTGATAGTAAGAACCACGTTCATTTGTGGTTCGAACCAAGATCAAAAACAACAATCGTATTTTCAAAAAATGCACACATTCAGGGATTTTTCCTATTATAGAATTTTGTAGTAATGAAATAATATGTACGCCTCGATGCTCGAGCATTGTTCCAAGCTTTACTTTGGTGATTACAATACTTGCAGACGGATTAAATAAACAACTTGCATAGGGACAATCAGAATCAAATTCACAACTGTTTTCAATGTAATTAACTAAACTTGTTGCAGCAATTATTATTCTAAAACAATAAAGGGGTGTGACGGGAAATGTCCAAAGCTTAGTTTAATAATATTTTGATTCTAAATTTCTGAATGCTGAATGGTTTGTCAGTTTATTTTTAAACTAGTTCGAACCACGACCATTTTTTTCACGATTCGAACCAAGATCATTTACCCTAGTACTTGCCATATTAGAAATTAGAAGAAAGTAATTGCAATTCTGAATAAGTATTTTCAGTAGGATGAGAGGCAATTGCTGTCAAAACGTAAAATCTTGATTAACATTTTTCAAAATGTCCTATCTACTTTGATCGATTCTCTTCATCGACTAAGATTTCCACTACATTGAAAAACATGGAAAAAGCTGGAAAACCTGGAATTCTCAGGTTATTTATTTTTTCCTGGAAAGACCTTATGCGTCCACGATGACCAGATAGAACTCACCCTCAAGTGGGCCAGCGTAGTCGACGTGAATTCTCTGCTAGGGAACCATACACACAGAAATCTGTAAAATTTTACCGAAATCTCAACAGCTGAACGTTCGGTAAACAGTTTCGCAGATTTTCTGTAACTTTTCACAAATATCTGTGATTTTTGCACAGATATCTGTAAATAATTACAGGAAAACTGTAACATTGTTTACCGACCGTTCAACTGTTGAGATTTCGGTAAAATTTTACAGATTTCTGTGTGTATGGTTCCCTAGCAGAGAATTCACGTCGACTACGCTGGCCCACTTGAGGGTGAGTTCTATTCGGTGGACACTTTGCTGCAGACGAACAACCGTGACAGGCTCGAACCTAACTGACGATTTCCCCATCGAGACCAGGCCAATATACAAAACTCCTGGCTATCGTTTTCATCCGCTGTACTCCTGGGTGGCCTTTGTGGAGTTGATTCAAGCACCGCTTCCTGTACAGTGCTGGGATGGACCAATCTATTGCTGAACATGATGCAGCCTTCGACTGTTGATAGTGCTTCTTGACGATCGTAGTAGCGTAATATCTCACAATCCTTGATCTCCGACCGATGTGTAGGCCAACCATCCTTGACAAAGCAGTATACTTTTCGAAGCCAGGTGTACGAACTTGTTGAAATCCGAAGAAGATATTTGACATGCTGGTCAATAATGCGTGATAGATCATCAGCATTACCAAACTTGTCCGTTGCGACATATTCAATCGAAGAGTCTTAAGTCGAATCTTTAAAAAACATATAGATCAGCATGAACTAAGAAGTAAAATATTATGAAATAAGATACCGTTTCAATATAAAACGTAGAAATTACGGTATCAAATCCAGAGTATATTGTAATTGATATGATATAACAACAAAAACAAAAAACGTTCGCAGAGAGATGTCACCTTCGGTGAATGAATCCTTACACCCTCCAGAACATTTTCACACACTTTATTTCACTCTAACCATGTTTAATCGTGTTTAGCATGTTGTCGAAATTGGAAGAACTGCGCTCGCACCTTGTAGAATTCTTTCAAGCGAACGAAGATCGTAGAAAAAGGTACTCGGTGGACCATTTTAAGAGGGAAAATGTTCCGGTATCCACCGTATACCGTCTTCTGGCATCCATGGCAGTAACTCGGGAGAGAGGTAGCGGCCGTCCAACGAAGATAATGAATAAGAAGACGTTCCGCTCGCTGCACAACATGTTCAACAACAAGGATTCGGTTAGTCAACGGGAAGCGGCCATAAAGTTCCGTTGTTCAAAGTCACACATCTGCAAGACTCAAAGGAAGGAGGGAATAGTGTGTAGAAAGAGAGAGAGAGAGAGAGTACACCGACGAGCAAATCCAAACCGTAAGATCCCAATGCCGCTGGATGACCCAGACGTACGGCGGAAAGCCAAAATATACCATATGTGCCAAAAGACCGGAATCGGACAAATTTGCCGCAGTGCCGTCCTATCGAGGATTTATTTTTCGGTCTATTGAGCTCCATGGTATACAAGGATAAATGGAAGTGGTGGCGGTAAGCATGATTACCTCTCACCCCAGTAGGCCTGGGTTCAATCCCAGTCGTCGCCGCCGGGATGTTCTGAGGCATAACATCTCTGATCACTAGAAGTAAAGCCGTTGGTCCCCGGTTCTTGAGTTGATGGGTCGATAGGTAGGATCCAGGTGTAGGAGCAGCCTCCCTGGCGTCGGTAGCATTGGTACTCAGCACGGAAAACAAGATCGACGAAAAACAAATCGAGGGAAAAAAAGATAATTGGAAGCCAAGGACACCAATGTTCAAGGCATCAGAAGTGATGCCATTTGGAGAACCTAGGAATGTCCTGTCGTATCGTTGTAGTTTGCACATGAGCCCATCATGTCAGAAATTGTTGAACGCTTTTTCAACGTCCAACAATGCCATGGCAGATGTTTTCGATACATACTTGTTCCGTCTGAGAATATTGCTTACACGCGTCAGTTGGTGAGTAGTCGACCGACCTTATCGAAAACCAAACCAGATGTTAGAAGATGCCGGTAAATTGCTTTTTCGAGAAGCTTTGATAACCCTGAGAGAAGGCTGATGGGTCTGCTGCTGGAGGGAGAGGAAGGATCCTTCCCAGGTTTGCGGATAGTATGACTTTAGCTAACTTCCAACACGAGGGGAAGTAGCCAAGCCTAAGGTAATCATAGGATCTAGAACTTGTATGTGTGAGGTCTAGAATCAAGATGTTATCGAAACCTGGGGTCTTCAAGTTTTTGGTAGATTTGATATAGGCCAACAGTTCGTCAGCTGAAATCTTTGAAAATTCGGGAATGTTGTTGGGAATCAAATGGAGCAGCCTCATGTAACATTGTACCTCAAAAAATAGGACCAACATCTCTCGAGTTTCTCGCAAAAAACAAGATAGCTCGCTTAGTCGCAAACAATGTTGCATGCAAGGCAAACAGAATGTATAGAAACGTCAAAGAGATCCGATGCCACCGGTGCGGTGAGCAGCGTTGCCAGAATGTTTTAAAGCTTATCGGTAGCAAAGGTTTTAAAAAATCGGTATTTATCGGTATTTACTATTTATTTATTTTTTTGCTGTTATTGAAAGCGAAAATTTTTATCTTTTGGACTATGATCGGAAAATTCCGGAAGAAAACTCCGGGGAATGTTTGAATTAGCTTCTGGAGGAAACTGATAACAACATCCAGCTATAGAAGAAAGAAGCTCTCTTGGAGAAAATTTGAGGAAAGTTCTGAGAGAAGTCGGAAAAACATCCGCGAAACTTCCGAGACATAAATTGAGAAACTTCTGGCAAAAATTTAAAGAAATTTTCAGAAAAACAATCGGATTTCACATTCAAAGGAAGGCAGAAAAGTTTCAGAAATCGTAAGTAAATTCCAGAAGTAGTCATTTCCAGGGGAAGCCAAAAGGAGCTTGGAAAACCCTTCCAATAGAAGTAAAAAAAAACCAACTGGACAAAATTCCAGAACTAGACGAAAGAAATTTCTGGGAAAAGTTTATTTGAACTTCCTGGAGAAGACTGAAGAAACTTCCTGGAGACACTGGCACAAACTTCCTAAGGTAGATTGGGAAAAAAAATCTGAAGAAAGTCGGAAGCCAGAGCGCTTTTGGAACAGTCGAAAGACACAAGGACATAATTCCGGAAGAAAGAGCTCCTGGGGGATGTTCTAATGATGCGGAAAATTTACCAAATGGTCATAAAACATCCCTGAAGGGGTGCACGACGTTAGGCACACGGTCGTTAGGCATACGTACGTTAGGCATACGGACGTTAGTCATAATGTACGATAGGCATAATGGACGTTGGGCATAAAGGACGTTAGGCATAATGGACGTTAGGCATAATGGACGTTAGGCATAATGGACGTTAGGCATAATCTAACGGATGAATTCCAGAAGGATGATAATGGACCGTCTATTGATTGCTGACTTCGGTGACAATAATGAAAGAGCCTTAATTTTTCGAACTCATTAACGACGTCTTGGACAGGCAAAGTATTGGGTTACAGATGGTACGTTTGCCACAGTTCCTTGTTTGTTTCGGCAACTCGTCACTGTTCATGGAAGTATCGCTCCCTCACATCAGCAAGTTTTCATTCTGATGACAACAAAATCAGAATCGTTGTATCGAAAAGTATGGCAGGAAATCCTGGAAGCAGCAGGTATGTTTTTTTGTTATTGAATGAAAAACCACAGAATTAACCATTCTTGATTTCATGAGCTGTTCTTTGGCATCATATTTTATTCAACCTTGGCTATTTTTTGTTATTGAATGAAAAATCACAGAATTCACCATTCTTTATGCCCCTGAAGTTTTTCGAACATTCCTGAAATGTACTTAGGAATATTACATATTTCCTCGGAATTCCTTAAAAGTTCTTGTAATTTTCTTAAAGTTAATAGGGCTGTTTTGGAGTACTCTGATCATATTTGAAATACTTGGAACTTCCCTGATTATAATGAGACTGCCGGAATACCTCTAATCAACTTTGAAGACTTTCTTGAAGATTACGAAATTTCTTAGGCGCTCTCACAATTTTCTTGAATTTATTGTAACATCAGCATTGAAGTTCTCTGATATTTTTAATTTTTGGAAGTTATCGACCCTGCCATTAATAAGCACGGAACTTCCCAAAACATGTTCTCACAATGTGCTAATGTTCGTGTAACTTCCCTTACGTTTCTTAAATTTGCATGAGCCCCTCGGAGCATTGCTGAAGTTTTCGGAAATAGCATGAGTTTTTCCGAACTCCTTTAAAATTTCAGCACTTTCCTTGAAGTTGATTGATCTGTCCTGATGTTCTCGGAGCTTCCTAAAGTTCTCTCAATTCTCTTGAAACTAATGGAACTGTCCTGAAAACCATTAAATTTTCCAGAAGTTCTTTAGACTTATGAAGTATCCAAAATATGTATGATGTTTCCTGAAGTCACTGGAGTTCACTGGACCGGGTTTTAGAATTTTAACAGAAGTTATTGAAACATTCTTTAATTTATCGAAACTTATTAAAAAGTTTGGACTTTTCTGAAGTTTGAGAACTTCTTAAAAGTTCCTGCAGCTAGTGTGGATCTACAATCAAAATCTGGAAGCATCCCTGAAGTTCCGAAAATGTTGAAAAAACTGGCGGGAGAAGATGGAGGAATCATTCGAGCGAAGGCTGAAGAAGCTTCCAAGGAAAGTCGAAATAAGTTTCCGAGAGGAATCGTAAAATAATTTACGATAGTGGAAGAAAATTCCAGGGAAGTTAAAAAATGTTTCAAAAGTATTTCCCGATTCCCCCGGAATTACCAAAAAGAGCCATCGACTGTTTATCGATTCATGAGTAGCCAAAAATGGTGAGGAAATTGAAACATTAATCGAAAGAGTATCCATGAGACATTTATGAAAATGATTTTTTTATTAGAATTTTAAAGGCTAAAAAAAGATATTCAATAAGATACAAGTCTCTCCAAATAATTTTCTCCAAAATTCGAGCGCGGGCAGGCAATATTCATTTTGATTATTTAAAAAAATCGGTATAAAATTTCAAAAATCGGTATTTTAAGAAACCTTATCTGTATATCGGTATCTAGTTCGGAAATCGGTATAAATATAGATATCTGGCAACACTGGCGGTGAGTAGTTCGTGGAAATGCTAATATTCAAATCAATCGTTAAATGCGTGAACGATGATCCAGAATGAAGAGTTACGGAACGAGTAGTGGAATGGGTCTGGGCTTATTTTTTAAGATTCTGGTTAGCTTCCAGAAAGGCTTTGCCCAATCAGTGCGAAATCGTTATTTCTGAGATGCATCATCCCCTGACCTGAATGATGTTTGTTAATCGATTACAATTGGTCTTCAAGTTAGGCAACCCAGAACGCCTGCCTTCGAATGGTGTTACGAAATCTAATGAGATCTTTAGTAGAGCTGTCAAGGTTCAGAGTGTTACTCACCTGTCTAGATACTTGCCCGGGAAATCGCCTCCTCGATGGTATGACGCCGGCCAACAACTTCGGACGTCTCCGGTTGGACATCGTAGTCGACGCAGTGTTGCTATTGAGCACAGTTGACACGATGGTAGTTGCGCCGAGAAGCTTCGAATCGCTTCACCGAAGGACCAATTTCGGCCAGCACCGGATAGTGGTCCGAGCTGAGTTCTTGGTAAACTACAGGTTGCGAGATGTTGTTGGCCAAGTTGCTGATATAGATGTCGATGGTAGCTTGGGCACCGAACCTACGCTACCGGGTTGGAGTGTCCGGACTCAAGATGTTGCACTGCACTTTCTGCAGGTCATTGTACAGGATGGTGCCATTTTGGGGCAGTAAGGCGCAACGATGGTGACAAGAGTAGAACTTCCACCCCTACGGCTTCGATTATTTTCAGCTGGAAGTTCGGCACGATGGAGAGCGATGGTCACTCCCCCCCCCCCAGCCTCACAAGACGTTAATCTCAAACTTCAGGTGTATTTCGGTGATGATGGCGATTACGATGTTTCGTTCGTTGAGGAATTCAACGAAGTCGATGCCCTTACTCTTGAGCGAGCAAGCGTTCCAGTTGGCAATTTTGATGGCTTCACGGTTCACACTAATTGACGAGGGATACGGTAGCATGAAACTGTTTTGTTCGGGTCCTGCAGGTGCGCTGGATTATGATGACTTCTGTCAAGAGTGTAACAAGTTCCGCCGTTGTAAGCTAAGTGTCTGCATTCTCGATCGTTGGTGAAGGGGGAGCACCTTCATGGTGCCACGATAGCCCCGGAGATGGAGAGGTGCTTCGGGATGCAGCGGTTGCCGCATATGACTGACGTCTTGAGTATTCCCGAGTGTTCGGCACCCCAGCTGTTGGCGGGACCAATGCAGCAGCAGCAAAACGCTTGTTGAGTGGAACTGGCGGAAGCACCGGAATTTGGCGCCGTTGGGGGATGGCAGGTAAATTCTTGCTTCGGGCATGTCTTGCTGGTTGCCCGATGTGCTGCACCACAATTGGCACATTTGGGGTCTGCGTCCTCCATTAGCTCGCAGGCATCAGGTGCGTGCTGCTTGCCACAATTATTCCAGCGTTAGGCCAAACTGCCCCAAGTTTCACGTTGGGTGGCTTCACCACAATCACCACAATGTGCTCTGAAGGTTCTTCAAATATGTTGCATTCCTTTCCAGGTGCACCAGATACAGCAGGTCGCGGTGAAGCGTCATGACGATTCATCTTGAAGATGTTGATTGACATGAGTCCATGTTGCTTCAATTCATCCGACAGTGTGACTGTTTTCCTGTCGGGAAGGCCACGCAAGACCACCTTGAGCGGTTTTTTTTATCCAGTTCGTTAATTTGGAAGGCTCAATCGCGTTAGCTTTACGGAGCCGATAATTCATTGTTCACTGTTCGTAACAAAATTCACTTAATTCTATGTCTAGTAGAAGTTGGGCCGAATACTTACGGTGCGGCTTACTCGAGGTTAGAAGGGCACATTGTTGAAGGATAGGATCAGGGGAGCGTTGTCGTTAGTATGAATGGTAGTACCTTAAGCGACTTGGTAGTCAATGAATGGGAAATTTTGATGCTTCCACTATTTTCACTATTTGTACTATATGCCACAAAATTGCTGGATAAACTCCCCGTCGAATGGCATATATTGCATGACATATTTCACATTAATGCTTTGGAGAAATATGCGTTTGAAAACACCCCCCATTTTCGTTACATATCTCATTTTCGATATCTTAATGTGACCCCCAGCATAGTAAAGAAAGACGTAGCCTTACGTCAAAAGGTTGTAACAAATGCAATACTTTTAAGTACAAAAAAAAAGCTCAAGCACATCGACCCATGAACGACAGACCAGTGAATGTTGTTGCTAGGTGTATAAATATTTACAGCTCAATTTCATGCACCAATTTTATATCCTGCCATTTCATGCTCTCCTTTTTCATTATCCTTTCAGGCATCAAATGTCCAGTGTGCAGCAAGTTTGTCATGCCCGACGATATAGAGTGTCATTTAGTAATGTGCCTAACGAAACCTCGTTTGTCTTACAACGGTAAGTGTGGGAGTCCGCTCCGGTTCGCTGAAAATAGATCGCAGCGGTTCATTCTTTTCTCTCCATCCTTTTTTTCAGAGGACTGCTTAACGGATGCCAAGGGTGAATGTGTTATATGTTTAGAAGATTTATGTCCCGGTGATATCATTGCTAGATTACCATGCTTATGCATCTATCATAAAGGGTTAGTATGATCGGAATATATGGCCTATGCTAGAATTTATTGACTTGGTGTCCTATTTTGTAGATGTATCGACAAATGGTTCGAGGTGAATCGCAGCTGTCCGGAACATCCGGGTGACTAGTGAAGCTAAATTGGTTCGCGTCAAGTTCGGTTTTCTTTTTTTCTGTACTACGCAAGGACCCTGCCGTCGGACAGGTCATCCTAGTTGGTCGCGCAGCACAGTGGGGACAGAGGGAACGGGGAAGAGTCTACACTAGTGGTTAGTAGTAATAGTAGTAATTAAAAAATTGAAACATTGAAAGAGATCAAGCAACTGTGAAAGAGGAAGGACGATGACGACGGACGTCGTCGCGTCGTTGGATGGGATGATGATGAGGGAATGCTCGCGAGAGGGTTTTGATTTGCTGGGCAAATTGGAACCCTCGGGAAAGTGGAGTCAGTTAGCATCAGGGCCACCGCCACCGCCAGGAACGAAGAGATGATTGTACCGGGGGGTGTTTCTTTTGTTATAGTGATAGTTTTTTACCTGATTTTCCGGGGTGGCGAACTAGGGAAAATAGCAACAAAGGCAAACAGACACGCAATAGAATCTTTACTTAGCAGCCACCGAAGTGCGGGGTGGTGGGCGAGAGACGCAGAGCAGAAGGATCGCGGAAAATGTGCAAGCTTTTTTTACTGTATACTGCAATAAATCGATGAGTAGAGGAAATAGACTAAGCTAACGGATGGGAAAATTGATTTTTTTCCGCGCGAAAGCAAAATTAGAGTGACAACCAAAAGCAAACAACCAGAAGAACAAGCGCGTTCGAATGAAATAGCTATATCGAAACAAAACACACACCCATATTTAGGCAATTATATTTTTAAATCTACCGTCTCAGAAGTAGTTTTTCAAACACGAGTTTCACAAACCAGACAAAAAGCGTTTTAATTTTTCTATTTTTCTTACGCTCTCGAACTGTCCATTGTTAGCTGACGTTTGTGTGAGCTAAAACGAATCATATAAAATATACTAAGAAAAAAATGTGGCCGAGGATGTGTTTGTTGCTCGCGAGGAACGTCGCTTTGTAAATATTTCAAATAAGTAAGTTTCAACCGAATGGAGGAAAGAAAAGTAACGATAAGAAACTAAACAATTAGATCTTAGCAAAGGGAAAACAAAATCTAACTGATTAAAATAGTGAATCAAAGAATACAAAAATAAAGCAAATGATGCGACAGACAGAACAGGAAGAAATCATAAGAAGAAAATATCTGTAAATGAAATTATGTAGAGATCTAAACGTGTTTGAAACAAACAAACATAGTAAAGAAGAAAATCGAGAAATTACCGTTAACAATCCCGCTACATTCTTAAACAGCAACACACAGAAACAATAGAGAAAATAACAACATCAATAAACAGTCTTAAAAACAAAAACCGGCAGCAGTATGTTAAGTGTATATGCAGCAAAACAATAAATAGCAATTTTCCAACAATTTCAATCCCTGCTCTTTGGTTTTATGCGTTTTGTTTCATCCTTTTCTGATTCACCCCCATCACATCCATCTAGCTCTCATTCACGTTGAAAGCGAAGAAAAATGGCCGCATGTAAATACAACCAGAACGGATCTCTTTTGAGACATCAAGCAAACCCACACTACTACTTAGAACTCGTAAAACAATAGGCGACGGAGATTGACGGGGAGAACAAAAACCGTCTTACGGTTTTAGAGCAACATTTTGGAGCTATAATAAAATAGAAAAACAAACAACTGAGTGTGTGTGTGTGTGAAAAAATAATAAGCTATAATCAGCAGCAGATGAAAGAGGAGCTTGAAATGCCACCGTTTGTTACTAGAGATCTATAGAAAGAAAGAGAAAGAGATGTGGGGAAGTGACACACACTTACACAAACATATACAAGAAGCCGGGATATCTCGAGAGAAGAACCAAAATCTGTTACATTGCAAAATGTTGATTGACACCGCGCATACAACTACAGAACAACAGAGATAATGCAATGATGAAATCGTATTTGACAATGTCTTACACTAGGAACAATAGGAAAAGGTTCGTCGCTGGTCCTGAAAGAAGAAGAGGAAGGGAGGAACGAGCGACTGACAGCAGAGCATCATCAGTAGCATCAGTTTTAGGTAGATAGCTAAAATCAACGATCGACTATTCTAAACTCGAAAGTATGAAGGTAAAACAAACAATGCTATAAAGAAGGGAAGATTGCAGTTTGGATGAATGTTTAAAACAGAAATTGAAACTACGGAATGGGGCAGGTTTTTCGGTGGTGGTTTTCGATTTACGCTCTTGCAAGTAGTAATTTATCATTGCTTTACATGAGAAGGCCAAATAAGGTACAGTGTTTACTAAAAGAGTAAGACGTCATTTGCTTCAGTTTGTCATAGTCATTGCCAGCTCAGTATGAGTGCTATTCTTCAAAATAATGACATTCTTGTTGTTTTCCACTAAATTAAGCATGGACCGTTTAATTGCAAATTAGCACACAATTTTAGTTATAGGGACCTGGGAACACCTGAAAAATCTGGGAATTTCAAGTTGCCATCCTGTACAAGTACACTAAGCCGATGATGATTATGAAATTGATCTACCACCCATTGTAGCACGGAAAATAAGTCCGAGAGCAGCGGGCTCTCCTCGCTGTTCGACTGGATCAAGCGTAATAACCTCTGATTATCTTTTTTTTTTGCTTTATTAGAGAGATTTTTAGCCTTGGGCTGGTTCATCTCTTAAAGACGAGGGGTGGGGACTTCAGACGGGAGTC
Source organism: Ochlerotatus camptorhynchus (assembly GCF_037179485.1). NCBI lineage: Eukaryota > Metazoa > Arthropoda > Insecta > Diptera > Culicidae > Ochlerotatus > Ochlerotatus camptorhynchus. The sequence goes on along the minus strand of NW_027040801.1, from coordinate 2,245,726 downwards.
CCCCTAATTTGAGCTAATAGGATGGGGAGGTGAGGTTCCAGAGGAGAACCCCGAGGATACGGAGTTAGGAGATGGGTGGGAGATCCAGAAGGGAGTCTCCATAATAACAGAGTTTTAATATTTCAGAGTTGGGAATTTTCCTTCAATGCTACCGGTGTTACTGTCCTATTGGATTTTCGTGGTCAAGTGGTCAAGTTCCGTGTCCTGTTCCTTTGTAGCCGCTGTGTTTAATTTTAGTGCCGTCATTCGTCCACTTCCGTGTCCTTGTACGTGCTTTGCTTGGTTCAATATCTTCGTTCATCCGTGTCCGAGTCAGTATTTGTTGCCGAGGTATAGTTTTGAGTCCGAATCATTGTCCGTTGTCGTTGCTTGGGTGTTTAAATTTGATTAATCAAACCTGCTTCCTGAAGGAAGCAGAATAGTGCAGCGATGCTGGATGGGTAATCCCTCAGGGTATCCCTGATGCTACCTGAGATCCCGTAAAGGGAACGGGGTCCGTGGTACTGGGGGCATTCGCATAAGAAATGCTCCACTGTAAGTGGAACATTGCATGTCTCGCACTGCCGTCTGAATCCGCCTCCGCCTCCCATGTTGTGGGAGACTTTGGTATGTCCGGTTCTCAACCGAGATAGAATGACTTGAAGTCGGTGTTCAGGTGGATCCTCCCATTTCCTGGTATCCCCTTTTACCTTCCGGAAAAATAAGTCTCGAGATCGCATCCATTCGTTAGTCCAGTAGTTCCATATAGTGATTGTGATCCACCGCTTTATGTCCTGGGCCGGAGCCTTTCTGGTGTAAAAGTTGGACTGTCTTCCGGATGCCGCCAGGTGGTCGGCTTCCTCATTACCTCTGATCCCACAGTGTCCGGGGACCCATACAAAGGTTGTTTCCTTAGGTGCGAACTGCTGGATACCCTGGATCCAGGGGTGTTTAGCTGTTTCAGACTGGAGAGCTGCTAAAACACTTGCAGAGTCGGAGAATATGACGATCGGTTTGATCGAGGGTAGGGTGACAGCTACGAGAATGGCGGCTGCTTCAGCAGTGAAAACGCTGCATGGGTCTGGTAGTCGGTAAAAGGTGCACAGCTCCGGATCGGAAATTCCAATACCAACTCTACCGTAACTTCGGGATCCATCGGTGTATCGTACTTGATGATTGTTGTATTTGGTTCGATATAATTTGGCTACTGTTCTCACTAGCGCAGGGGAGTTGGTTCCCGCCCGGAAACTGCTCTTTATCACCGGATCGATGGACAGACCGGGTGAGTTCCAACCTCTGGCTCCACACCAGTGGACCCTGGCTACAGGGGGGAGCTCCAGGTTAGCGGTATTATTCAGGAGATCGTTCGCCTCCATGAGGAGGGACACTCCGTCACTTGTCACTGTAGTCTTTTCTGCCAATCGCTTTCTTGCAAACAGATGCGACAATGTACTTTTCAAAAGGCAGCCTTCCACTCTCCACGCAGGCTGCCAACCTGGGGGTGGATGGGAGGAGACCTGATGTGACCCTAATGGCCTGATAATACACTGGAGCCAGTTTGTAAATCAACCTATCAGCAGCCAGGCAAGTCAGTTCTAAACCGTAGGTCAGTCTGGAATCAACTACCGCTTTTGCTACACGCATACGAATAGCACGGTTGTTCATTAAGTGTCTTTTGGCCAGTGTTCGGAGTAAATCAATGCTCGTTTGGCAGCTCTTTTTCACCTCATTAAAGTGGTCGACAAAGTTTAGATGCCTATCGAGTCGTAGGCCGAGGATGCGGTTAGACCTCTTGACCTCTGATTATCTTGAACTGTCACTGTATGAAGGACCAAAAACGGATTGCGTGGATCGATAGGCAAAATCACCTATACGCATCCACGGGACAGTGAAGCATCTCCTTCCAGCAACATGATCATACAATTGGTCAAAAAAACAAGCCAGAGTGTGTTTATCCACGACATGTTCATTCTTTTATTTAACGTCGGTCTCTGTTCTGCAATCTAGTGCCAATAACCGACGGACATCGATTGCCATCCATTGACGGCAATCGAATGTGCAGCAGCAAGGCAGCTTTCACACCTGCATAGGATATCGCACCCATTCGAACACGCATGGGCCGGGACCAATGGCTTTACTTCCCTTCCGAAGGAAGACGTGACCAGAGATTTTTATGCCTCAGAAAAATCCTACCGACCTCGGCTGGGATTGAACCCAAACCCATTGGGGTGAGAAAGCAGTCACGCTTACTACTACACCACCGGCGCCGGCTTTCTGAACCATTTGGTGGATTATTTTAACTTTTGGTTAAAATTTGACAGATGGAAATTTATCGATTAATCCAGCAACCCGAGCGTGGTTATTTCTGACAGACAAGAAGTTAAATTTTGACAATCGTGATTGAGTTCTTCTCGAAAACCGGTCGATCGACAGCACAGGGATTTTCAAACATAGAGAATAACTTTCGAAATGTCACTTTTAACGCCTTAGCTTAGTCACTCGGCAAATGGTTCACAGCCTTAGCTATCCTCAATCGGATGTAGGAAAAGATCGACGCGACCAGTTCGCAAAACAGTCAGGCTCAGTGAGTAATTTTCATATGAATATGAACTGCCATGATGTGAATGATGAGGCAGATAGGGTGCCTTCCATTCATTTTGGATAAAAAATGTATTACTAAACTATGGAATAGTAAGATATTATAATAATATTTTGTTTGTGTAAGCAACAAGAAAAGATTGTGAAGTTTGTGTTTGACACATAATACCTGCCAATTTTGCTACATGAGTGTCGCAATAAGCGATTTTGTCATTTATCTCACCCACTCTTCGATTTTCACTCTTCATGAAGAGGCGATTAGAAAAGCGCTCATTGTGACTCTGGCAAAGCTAAATTTGCAGGTTTTGTGTGTCAAACACTAACATTACAGTCTTTTCCTATTACTTACACTTACAAAATATCATCAAAATATCTTATTTATTTAATAAAAACAAAATTTTAGCCAAAATGGATTAGATGGCATCTGCCTTCCCTAATAAAAATTGTATGGTTAATTTGCTTAACGACGTGTTCTGGGTATCATCAAAACCATTTGTGGAATAGTTCAATGATTTGGGTTATCGTTCGTTTATGGTTATTTTTTATTAGGGTTATCATTCACTGCCTCGTGAGAGTCTGAATGATTAAGAGGTAAACGAATCACTGACAGCCGAGCACTCAGTCAGTAGCTCAGTCAGCATGTTTATTCTTCCGTGATGGAACCCAATACTTGTTTGAATGACTGAAAATGTATGCTTTTCTATGGAAAAATGCCTCAATTACCAACGTGAATGAGAGCGAAGGCAAGCGGTGTGAGCAGTGCTGCAAAATATCAATATCAATACCTACAAAATGATGAATTTCACTAGCCACCTGATGTCAGTATCAGTTCAGACAGTTAGATTATCAATATCATTCGCCGCAATATCAGTGCGCAAATGACATTGACATAATAAACGGACCGCTGATATTCAAAGTTTTTCCATAAATGTTTCGTATATACGCCAGCTAATTGAGTACCGATGTTTAGATCGGTAGATCTAACAGATCTTGTGTGGACCATATTGTCATGCTGGAGCAGGTCAACAAATTCCATGAGTCCCTCTGTTTGGTATTCATTGTCTAAAAAAAAAGACCGACTCATTCAAGAAAATGTTTGGGACGCCCTGAGACGCAAATGAATCCCGGATAAAATCGTCAACCGCATTGAAGCGCAGTACGATGCTTTCACGTGTAGAGTCCTGTATAACGGAGCTCCGTGTAGTCACAGATGTGAGGCAAGGATGTGTACTATGACCGCTACTGTTCCTCATCGTAATCGACGAGATCATGGCAGGCGCAATTGACCGTGTACCGAACCGTGGGCTGCTTTGGCAGCCTATCACTATGGAGCACTACTTCTATGGAGCACGACTGCCACGGATAGAAATCTCCTTATACCTTTTGGCAAAATTCTATTGCTGATTATTCATAAAATGTATAAGTCAAGTAATAAGCAGACGCGTTGCAAAAAGTTAATAAAGATCATGTGTCAAATGAAATGTATAAGCGATCACACATACCTTTTATGCATTCTTGTAGGACCTATGTGGTTTGTCTTATGGAATGTATAAGGCTGATGTTTTGGCAAAAATGTATAAGTGAAACACATGAAAAAAATAATTGATTTTCGTTTCGTGTCGATTTGGCTAATGATGTTTCGCTATTAGCACAACGGCGCTCCGAAATGCAGAGTACCTCAACGACCTAGCCGAACGCTCCTCTACCAACCGGTGGATACTAACGATTTTAAATTGCCTATTGGTCCCAAGCCAATCGATTAACGTACCCCATTCTAGCCAAAGATGTTTTTTTTGATTCTCTATGAAAGTTTGACAGATAAAATGAGGGGTTCGTGGATTTTCCTATGTTTCGAGGGGGGCATCGATTAGCTTGGAACCGAAGAGAGTATCAGAGCTGAGCCAAAAAGTTGAGCTCGTTTCTTCGGGATCTTCTAGTCTTAGAGTTACCTCTATGCCTCTACGGCGGGTCTCACCATCAACGTCAACAAAACCAAATCGTTGGATGTCAACACGGACAACTCTTCCCAATGTCCTTTATATAATTTCCGGGCCACCAGGCTTATTAGTATTAGTGAAATGTGCAAATGTTTAGTGGTAGTCATATTCCATTGCATAGAGGCCTCCCTTAGATCAGTCGGTAAAGGCGCAGCTACAAAACAAGATCATGCTGGAGGTGGCTGGGTTCGATTCCCGGTTCGGTCTAGGAATTTTACGGGTTGGGAATTTTTTCGACTTTCCTGGGCATAGAGTATGCTTGCACCGAGGATTGTACCAACAATCAATACGAAACTAACGATTTTAAATTGGCTCACTACTTGACTAGCCTATTGGTCCCAAGCAAACGATTAACGTATCCCATTCTAGTCGAAATTCTAGTACTACGCAATGTTTGTTTTGATTCGCTATGAAAGTTTGACAGATAAAATGAGGGGTTATTGGTTTTTCCTATGTTTCGAGGGGTGAATCGATTAGCTTGGGACCGAAGAGAGTACCAGAGCTGAGCCAAAAAGTTGAGCACGTTATTTCGGGACCTTCTGGTCTTAGAGTTACCTCTATGGTACGATGCTTTCACGTGTAGAGCATAACGGAGCTCCGTGTAGTCGCAGATGTGAGGCAAGGATGTATACTATGACCGCTACTGTTCTTCATCGTAAGAGATCATGGCAAGCGCAATTGACCGTGTACGGAACTGTGGGTTGCTTTGGCAGCCTATCACTATGGAGCACGACTTCGATTTGGCTGATGATGTTTCGCTATTAGCACAACGGCGCTTCGAAATGCAGAGTACCTCAACGAACTAGCCGAACGCTACGGTGGATACTAACGATTTTAAATTGGCTCACTACTTGACTAGCCTATTGGTCCCAAGCCAATCGATTAACGTACCCCATTCTAGTCTAAATTCTACTACTACACAATGTTTGTTTTGATTCGCTATGAAAGTTTGACAGATAAAATGAGGGGTTATTGGTTTTTCCTATGTTTCGAGGGGTGAATCGATTAGCTTGGGACCGAAGAGAGTACCAGAGCTGAGCCAAAAAGTTGAGCACGTTATTTCGCGACCTTCTAGTCTTAGAGTTACCTCTATAAAGTTACCTCTATGATTGTACTTGCCACACAATGATAGTAATGCAAAAATGGTACAGGCATCGAAAGCTCCCAATTAATAACTGTGGGAAAAGCATCTAAAACACTAAGTTGAGAGCACGCAATAAGCTAATATACGATTAGCAATAAGCTTGAAAAGCGAGGAAGAAGTAGAAGAACAAGTATTCAATTGCAGTATGGAATGTTTGCACTGTTTGCAGTATGGAATGTTGTAGTAGAGTGAGGTCGTGACTTGCTTCTAACACCGCAGAAAGCTGTCTGTTGACCTAGATCTTGAATAAACGTCATTTAAACGTCGTCCAACTTTACGGTAGCGGGGCTAGTACACTGAAACAAAGATAATAGTTAGGAATACTATTTTGCAGAAAACACTTATTTTCAGTATAACTACGCTTAATACCGTTAAATCTACCATGATTTCAGTATAATTGACTATAAATATAATCAAATTTACTACCATTCTGTCAAAACTACTATGCTTACTCAAACGACATAGTAGTTTTGATAGAAAAAATAGTAAAATTAAATGAATTTCTCGTTTCTGCCAAAATCTATTGGTGGGAGTATTTAATTTAAACCATCAATATAGTATTTTTGCCAATGGATTTTGTTTCTGTGTAGTGAAGAAAATCGAAAGTTTCCCATATCCCAGTCAGACCAAGAGTGACACAGGTGCACGAATCAAGAAGGCCAGGGATGGTTTTGCAAGCTTACGAAGAAGAAGATCTAAACAAGTCAGTGTACCAAAATTCGAATCTTCAATTCAAATGTGAAATCTGTGAACACTCAAAAGCGGCAGCAACCGATGACTGGAGACCTCACAACTGGATCTCGAATGCTGAGCTCCATCGTCGATGTCTATAAGAAACCGATGTCAACAGAAATTCAAGAACGTAAGTGGAGACGGGCCGGCCACACACTACGAAGGGGCGGAAACGAAATCTACGAGCAAGCGCTGATTCAGCTTCGACAGGTTTGCATTCACCGGCGTTGACAAATACCTTTCTAAGATATAAAATAGGAAAGTATGTAATCATTATTCTAACGCATTTTTTGAAAAGAATGCGTGCTGCGTTGGCAAAGAAAGACGGCATATTTTATTACGTTTGTTTAGCAATGATTTCGATACGTTGCATTTCCAGTTGCTGGAGTGTTGGAGTAATTCTTTGGGAAGAAGAAATGTTTTTCCATGATTTATTTCATGCTTATAAAGTTTATTTTGAGCAACAGCTTCGCAATTATCAACTACTAAAAGAGATTTACATCTTACTGACACCTGTGATGATGTTGGTCCGCTCCTCTCTTATACTGGACCCTCTCTAATATCGTCCGCTTCCCTCGGCTGATCATCAACGTCCGCGCAGGCATCTGTCTTGCTGACACCTGTGAAGTTGGCGGGGGATTCCCAACATGAACCAATCCCAGGTAACAATTTGATGCTTAACAAGTGTTGTTCAACAACGGCGCCGGTGGTGTAGTGGTAAGCGTGATTACCTCTCACCCCAGAAGGCCTGGGTTCAATCCCAGTCGGCGCCGCCGGGATGTTCTGAGGCATAACATCTCTGATCACGCCTTCCTTCGGATGGGAAGTAAAGCCGTTGGTCCCCGGTTTAAATTCTTTCAACTCGCGGAGCGGAATAAATAAACTTAACACAGCAGAGTTTCTTCGAGTACTACTTTACATAAAAGCAGCTGTTTGGTTTATTCAGACGGTTTATATAGGTAGCTTTTCGTGTAGTTTACAATCTATCTTTGTTGCACACTTTCGTTCGTCTCACTGGGGGGTTCGGACTATTTCGCCGAATAGGATAGAACTCCTACAATTCTCTTCCCTTTAGTTAATGCTTAACATTAAAATTCAAAACTAAAATTCAACTCGGGAATGTTACTTCAAAAATAAACAAAATCATTATTCTTATTGATAATTCTGCTTCTTTTCGAACGCCTAGTTATAGAAGGCGTTGGCGGCATCTTACGCTTGCTTGGTCTTGCTTTCGGATCCGAAACTTCATGTTGCTGATAAGAGCGATCATCTTCAAACAACCTCTGCGTAGAAATCGACGGCGAAGATCGGACGGGCGCATCAAAGATGTTAGAATCCGATGCAAATCCGTAAAAATCTTCATCACTGGGTTGAGCTGTTAACTGTTGGTTTGCTGCGGTTTGATCTTCAGGTGGTTTTGGCGAGTCTCGATCTATCAAAATCGTAGAAGCTGTCTGGCGTAGAGAGTCTTCAGCCAAACGTAATTGTTGTCGGTGGGCTGAAAACAAGCGACCGCCGAGTGAAACCTTTTTTTTCCTTACGGAATACCGCTACTTCCGACCAAAATCTGGCTCGGATCGGGGATCAGCACCACGGTTCCACTCAAATGGTCACAGTAACCAACAACAGCAACCTAGCAGCAACCAGCTTCACAGCAGCAACCAGCAACAGACCTCTGTAAATCGTCCGTCGTGCTTCTGTAAACGGCCGAATTCCTCCGTCAATTTTTCTTCTTGCCGTTCAGCGGCCAGCAGCACCGAAAATCGGTACAAAACTTCCAAATTCCGGTTCCAGATTCCTTCCGGATCAATCTTTCACAATATTACACTGCCTAAGCAAATAAACAGCCGGTAAAACAACACTGCTTGGCAAAAAAAAAGACAAAAGCCTAAATTAGCACTCTCTTAAAATCACTTTTTTTTTCTTCATGAAAAACACTCCGCTTTGTTCCGACAAAATCTGCCGAGCAACAAAAGATGGCCTTTTCAGCAGCAGCTCAAAAATGGTTTCACAAAGCGGCACAAACAAAACGCGTAGCTCGCTTTTCAGATTTCTTACCGCCGGCTCTCAACTCCACGGATTTCGCGTTCCACCAAAATCCGGCGGGATCAGCTGCCACTTCACTTTTCACTGTTAAAAAAAAAATCACCAAACGACCGAACTATCCTCGTACGCCACTTTAAATTCTTTCAACTCGCGGAGCGGAATAAATAAACTTAACACAGCAGAGTTTCTTCGAGTACTACTTTACATAAAAGCAGCTGTTTGGTTTATTCAGACGGTTTATATAGGTAGCTTTTCGTGTAGTTTACAATCTATCTTTGTTGCACACTTTCGTTCGTCTCACTGGGGGGTTCGGACTATTTCGCCGAATAGGATAGAACTCCTACACCCGGTTTATGAGTTGATGGGTCGATAGGTAGGGGCCAGGTGTGGGAGCTGCCTTCCTGGCACGTCGGTAGCATTGGTGCTCAGCACGGAAAACAAGATCGACGGAAAAAAAACAAACCAAAGGAAAAAAAAAGTGTTGTTCAATCAATATTAATTCTGCCTTAGTTTGAATAATTGTTGTACATAGACCACGTTAACCTTTGTTCAGCTTTTAAGCATCTAAATCTGGTGATTTTAATCAGCCAAAAGCTTAACTGTTATATAAATTAAATAATAGTATTTTTCAACCGTTGTTCAGCCTTCTAGTTTTATTTAAAAAAATTGAAGACCGCTTCATATCTTATATATTTTTATGGAACTGCAATAAGGTGCTGACTAACTAATTGGATTTACATATTTATACTGTTATTATAAGTCTAAAAATTACCTTTGCATTTTGGGATTCGAACCGGCAGTCGCTGATTCAGAGGCACCAATCATACTTACTGGACCACTTAAGCATATGTGTGGCAAAAGGTACGTCAAATTTAAGTTGAATAACAGCAACCGGAAGAGTATTTTACAGCAATGTAGAATTGTAAACAACAACTGGTGACAGTAAAATATTCATTTCATTTTCACAATGTAGACACAAGTGCGCGATTTATTTCGATCGTCATGTGGAAGCTGTGTTAGTGCCATAATTGAGTTATATTTTTGGATATCTATCTGAAAATTCAGTGCAATATAGCAGTCTAAACACAGAAATACAAAATTTGATGTTTTAATGTTTTCTGACGTCGTTGCACTTCTACCTGTAGCTATTCCTTAAAAGCTCCTCTACCTTGTCTCTACTGCTGCCGTTGCTTGGGATAAGAAAGGTAGACAGTGAATTTAGAAGAACTGAAATGCCGGAAATGCAACGAGTGACACTGACTACATTTAACTAATCAGACTATCACTATATTTGTAGTGCATTGCTGATTTGTGGAGGATTACTAGTCTAAAATAAGGCTTGTTCAATCTTTAGATCAGCTAACTTATTGAGGTTGAATTATGGGGATACAATAAGCTTCACACACTACTGATCAACCTTATATTCAGCCTGCACCTTAAATCAACCAATAATCAGCTTCTGCTCTTATTGTTCAGCTTGAATTGTTGCTTGGGAAGCATCGTAGAAAAAATGTTTGGTTCATAAATTTTCAAAATCCGAAATCTTCAACTAAAATTTTCCAGGAAAATTAGCTCTGCGGAGGAACGTGCTGTCAAATTAGCCTACTGATCATTGTTGTAAAAAATAGTACCAAACGTAAACAAATCATGTAGATTAACCCAGATTTTTTTTTCGTTCATATAACCATAAACTCTGTCTGTGGGTAACATTTCTTAAAATTCTAAGACCCTAGTCCGTTCAGAGTCCAGAAGAATCGCCGTCGAATATTACGACCGCTGCCTATTCGTGAACTCCCCGTGCTGGTAAAAGGGCAAAAGTACTGTTGCACAACTTCATCATCACTTGATTATACCAACAATCAATACGAAACTAACGATTTTAAATTGGCTCACTACTTGACTAGCCTATTGGTCCCAAGCAAACGATTAACGTATCCCATTCTAGTCGAAATTCTAGTACTACGCAATGTTTGTTTTGATCGCTATGAAAGTTTGACAGATAAAATGAGGGGTTATTGGTTTTTCCTATGTTTCGAGGGGTGAATCGATTAGATTGGGACCGAAGAGAGTACCAGAGCTGAGCCAAAAAGTTAAGCACGTTATTTCGGGACCTTCTAGTCTTAGAGTTACCTCTATGATTATACCAACAATCAATACGAAACTAACGATTTTAAATTGGCTCACCACTTTAGTAGCCTATTGGTCCCAAGCAAACGATTAACGTACCCTATTCTAGTTGAAATTCTATTACTACACTATGTTTGTTTTGATTCGCTATGAAAGTTTGACAGATAACATCAGGGGTGTGTGGATTCATGCAGAACATGCAGGGGTGAGTGAAATAGCTTGGGACTGCTTGGGACCGTTGTTCTGGTACTGAGTGAGCCAAAAATAATAATGATTTTCTTCGGGACCCAGTGGTCTTAGAGTTACCTCTATGATTATACCATGGAGTCAGCTGCCATCATGTTCGAGCAACAACCTGCCGCCCGCCGTTGCGTACGGAATATTCATGTCTCAACATTTATGATCTCACGAACAATTTTTGTTGTGTTTATCTTGTTTGGGGTTGAGAAAGTCGCTTAACTCTAAATAGAAACCAACACGGATCACCGGTAAGAGAATTGTGTGCTAAGCTAAAATAGAGATCGGTGTGGAGCGTTATAACAACAATCAATTCGAAACTAACGATTTTAAATTGGCTCACTACTTGACTAGCCTATTGGTTCCAAGCAAATCGATTAACGTATCCCATTCTAGTATAAATTCCAGTACTACACTATGTTTGTTTTGATTCGCTATGAAAGTTTGACAGATTTAATGAGGGGTTCGTGGATTTTCTTATGTTTCGTGGGGTGCATCGATTAGCTTGGGACCGAAGATAGTACCAGAGCTGAGCCGAAAAGTTGAGCTCGTTTCTTCGGGACCTTCTGGTCTTAGAGTTACCTCTATGGTTATAATAGCGATAGCGATGGCGATACCCATGCCCTAAAAGGTAGCAATAGCAGAACTAAACTTCACTTTTCTGGTCGTATCTCCGGAACCAAATGTGCGATTGTGATTATATTCAGTAAGGATATATGGAGGTCAATTAGGCGAACAAAGTGAATGAATAACATTATGAATATGCATTACTGTCATACAATTTTGATAATATCTTACTCAACATCGACACGATTTGTTGACATGATAGCAGATGCCACACTGCCGCTTCACCAGTGGGCAGCTGGTTTTAGCGAGGGTTCTTCGTGGGAGTAGCTGAGCAGCCACCACAGTCGCCATCGACGTAATGCCATAGAGGTAACTCTAAGACTAGAAGGTCCCGAAATAACGTGCTCAACTTTTTGGCTCAGCTCTGGTACTTTTTCGGTCCCAAGCTAAACGATTCACCCCTCGAAACATAAGAAAAACCAATAACCCCTCATTTTATCTGTCAAACTTTCATAGCGAATCAAAACAAACATTGCGTAGTACTAGAATTTCGACTAGAATAGGGTACGTTAATCGTTTGCTTGGGACCAATAGGCTACTAAAGTGGTGAGCCAATTTAAAATCGTTAGTTTCGTATTGATTGTTGGTAATGCCTTGTTCAGACTACAGAGTTCTTTGCTGCAATTATTTGACAACCGTTGTAACATGTTATAACTGCTCAGTCAGACATCGCTTAAATCGATAGTAGTGGGAGCACATTTAGATTTCATAAATTTATTTAAAAAAAAACGTTTATGGGTAGAATTTATTTTTGAGCTTGAAAACCATCACCAGAACTGATTTTCCGTACGTAAAATAAACTTTAACGAATAAATTTGTCCATTTAGGTTTCATGTAGACAACACCAAACACACAGACTATGATGAATGGATCAGCACTTCACAAACACTCAAACAATGTTTTTTTTCTCTTCTTTACACCTTTGGCTGAATAAAATAAAATACTATAAATTAACAATATGGTCAACTCCTTAGCCTATTGGTCCCAAGTACATATATAATTGTATCCCATTCTAGTAGAAATTCTAGTACTACACTATGTTTGTTTTGGTTCGCTATGAAAGTTTGACAGATAAACTGACTGTTTGAGCAATAAGTAAAACACACATCGATGAACAGCTGATAAACATCAACGGGGTAGAAATGGCGGCGAGTTGAAAGTGTGATTATACTTTCTGGGACACCCTATAGTTCCCTCCATCATACGTCAATACAAAAACGAATAAGTTGAGTACAAAGAACAAATGAGAATGCTCTTGCTGAGTGACTGAGAATTTTGTCCTGGCATCCACTTCCCTAAAATTTAGTTAACCGAAACATGGCTTAGCTGAATTTTATAATGTTTGGAAACCTGTTTACCTATCTGTAGCATTAATCCGGTAGAGAGAAGAACTGGAAGGGCCTTCTTTTGAGCCAGAAACTGCGCAAAACCATTCACGGTCCATGAAAACAACTCTAAATTGAGTAGGATGCAGTTTTTCTAGTCTTTTAGCGCTTTTGTATACTATAGTGAGAATTTTGCTGAATCTCAACTTAAAACAAACATCTAAGAATAAATATTATTCGTTTTAGACTAATGTTGTTTTTTTTCTACTACAGTACTGAAAAAAAACGGGAAATTTTCTTTTTCAATATTGTATCCATCAAAATGATTTTGAAATCAAGTTTAACCATTATTTATCCACTATTAATGGAATTACTGATTCATTATTACCAACAATCAATTCGAATCTAACGATTTTAAATTGGCTCACTACTTGACTACACAGCAAAAAAAGTTGTTGAATATTACATCGAAACTGCTGCAACCAGGTCGATCCATCGGTTGTGTAATATCACATTGTATGATGTACATCGATTTTGCGAACAAAATTACATCCATTGATGTAATATTGTATCTGCTTTTTGCTATTACATCATTATTTCATACATCAGCTTGAATTGCGTTGATCGATATTACATTTTTTTTTGCTGTGTATCCTATTTGTCCCAAGCAAATCGATTAACGTACCCCATTCTAGTATAAATTCTAGTACTACACAATGTTTGTTTTGATTAGCTATGAAAGTTTGACAGATACAATGAGGGGTTCGTGGATTTTCTAATGTTTTGAGGGGTGCATCGATTAGCTTGGGACCGAAGAGAGTACCAGAGCTGAGCCAAAAAGTTGAGCTCTTTTCTATGGGACCTTCTGGTCTTAGAGTTACCTCTATGTTATTACCATAGAGGTAACTCTAAGACCACTGGGTCCCGAAGAAAATCATTATTATTTTTGGCTCACTCAGTACCAGAACAACGGTCCCAAGCAGTCCCAAGCTATTTCACTCACCCCTGCATGTTCTGCATGAATCCACACACCCCTGATGTTATCTGTCAAACTTTCATAGCGAATCTAAACAAACATAGTGTAGTAATAGAATTTCAACTAGAATAGGGTACGTTAATCGTTTGCTTGGGACCAATAGGCTACTAAAATGGTGAGCCAATTTAAAATCGTTAGTTTCGTATTGATTGTTGGTATGACCAACAATCAATACGAAACTAACGATTTTATATTGGTTCACTACTTGACTAGCCTATTGGTCCCAAGCATATCGATTAACGTACCCAATTCTAGTCAAAATTCTAGTACTACACAATGTTTGTTTTGATTCGCTATGAAAGTTTAACAGATAACATGAGGGGTTAGTGGAATTTCCTATGTTTCGAGGGGTGAATCGATTAGTTTGGGACCGAAGATAGTACCAGAGCTGAGCCAAAAAGTTGAGCTCGTTTCTTCGGGACCTTCTGGTATTAGAGTTACCTGTATGGTATGACTTGCTCTCTGTCTGCTTCTGTTCTTGCTCTCTGAACACGTCTTCTGGCTCTGAGCCAACTAGCGCGGAGGGTGCTAATTGCCTCGTTGCAGCAGTAAACTAAAGGCCGTCTGTTATTTAGCTCCAGTTTCGTCGGCATGGTCGTGTCACATGCTCTCCCTAACGATTCTGTCAACTCGTCTTCCACTGCAGGTCGCAAGTTCTCGTCCTCTGTACTGCCACAGGATTCCGTTGGCCGATGCCATATCGGATTGCCTGATGGTCACTATGGGTATACCCTTCACACACTCTCCAATTCATGTTTTCCACCAGCGACGGGCTGCAGTCCGCATAAAGTGATTTCGATAATGTATTCCCGGCCATCTCTGCAAAAAGTGCTGGTGGTGCCTTTATTGAACAACCTAACTTCCAGCTTCGCCAGAGCTTCCAGCAGAATGTGCCCTCTTGCCTCTGCCTAAGCATTGAAGTCTCCTCCGATGACTACCGGTCTTCGTCCGTTCAGCTCTTCGGTAAGTCCAACCAGCGTCTCGTGGGACTGCTCCATCGCCCATCGGGTGCTTAGCAACTGCATATGAATATTCCGTTAATTTTGGCGATCACGTAACCTTCTTCTTGAATGGGGTATCTGCCCATAACTTGTATTGCAGCCATCCCAGCTCTATCCGCCACCTAGTTACCTTTATTGGGAGGGACTCAATACAGCTGTGCAGTAT
Organism: Ochlerotatus camptorhynchus; assembly: GCF_037179485.1. Classification (NCBI taxonomy): domain Eukaryota; kingdom Metazoa; phylum Arthropoda; class Insecta; order Diptera; family Culicidae; genus Ochlerotatus; species Ochlerotatus camptorhynchus. The sequence goes on along the minus strand of NW_027040801.1, from coordinate 2,230,711 downwards.
TGCAACAATTGAGGTTACCTCTGTTGTTGTTGCGACAAAACAATTACGTGTCATTTGGAGCGAAATGCTTGAGAATTCATCCTTAAAAACCAAAATGATCAGCAAAATCTTTAGGCTGACAAAATCGGGAAAACAAAGCTGACAAAATCTGGAACTGACAAAATCGGGAAAGCACTGTAAATACATAATATTCTGTTGTACCATAACCTCCACTTTAAGTTATTGTAATATAATTTAATTTTTCCCAATTATGAGTACTGTGAGCTGTTTTTGATAGCCTCGTTGATATTGAGATGTCAAATGCTAAGCGCTCAATTTACAGTGTACTAGTCACCTTTCGTGTCACTAGTGTCGGGAAAAATCGTGTCTTGGGGATAATAGAAGAGTGGACCATATTGTTAATTTATTATATTTGATTATATTGAAGATGTATGTGCATATAGTTGTGCATAGATACATCTTAGCAAAACAATCTAGTAATCTGCAAAGCTTTATTTTCGGTTTCGTTTAAAAAGATATTTTTAGAAATTATTGTTTTCAAAATTCATACACACACAAACATTCATCCTAATTTATTGAGCTACTGCAAGCCGAAAGCTAGTTAAGCGCATGAGATTACAGTCTATTATTCATTTAGTAGCGTAGTAGAAACAAATCAGAATAAAAACGGAAAAAATGAAGAAAGGGAATAAGTACCAGAAAGTAAACAAACATTAAACAGTATGGATCTAAAACAAACCATTGTACATAAAATAAGATAAAAAAGCGAACGAAAGTAAGGCAGAACAGAATGAAACAAAACAAAAATCTTAACCCGTTAAGTCGTCAAAGAGCATATCCGGAGTGATTTGAGATTTGGGCGTTATTGCTTTTGTAAACAAACACGTCAATCGCCGATTTCTCGAGAATAAACGCTCAATTCCTTAAACAAACTATACCAAATGATAGGCGAGAATGGACTTTTCATATGATTTTTTTTCTGTTCTCTCGAGCCTCTGACAAACTAACGTAACACTTAAAATAATTTTTCCTTAAAACTATCGTCACGGAACTCATTGAAGGCATCTTGCGAGTTATTTTCGGACAAAGATCTTCCTTGCCAAGTCTCAAACAATGTTGCTGAGTGTATAGAAACGTCAAAGTGATCCGATAGTAATATTAAAAAAAAAAATATTTAAATTGAGCGTTAAATGAGTGTACGACGATTGAGGAGAAAGCGTTACGTCTGTTCGTCTGTGTACATTAGACTGATGCAAAATTTGACTTTTTTGCTCCACAGTGCTTAAATGGTTTCAAATTGGGTCCTGATTAGCCTCCCAAAGTTACAACTCATTTGGTTAGAAACAGACTTCGCACAAACCATTTGAAGTTTACATGTAAATTACTATGGGAAATCTCAACTTTTTGCTCATTGCCTTCTAGTCTTTTTCCATATTGAGCTGCGAAACAGTTCGATGGCTATTCTTATAGAAAATTTTCTCAGCTACCACTTTGCTGCAGATCATTTATATGTAAAACGAGACAGGAAAAATTTATTAATTATTTAAGAGATTGATAGACTTATGACATGATAAAGAAGCTGCTCTGTAGGCAACACTGTATTTTGCAGTGTGACATAGTAGCCATGATTTTTGTGTCCTATACAACGCCCCAGAAATACCAATGTTGCCTGCTGATCAGTTGATTGAGCATGATCATAAGACATCAGTGCATTGAACCATTGATAACTTTCGATCCTTGCATTTAATCAAAAAATGATGTTCAGCAAAGTTGTAGCTGAGAGACTCCTCAGTCAGGACGCGAAACGACAGCACACCGCGGACAGACTGGAATCAAGCACAGCTTTTGTTGGGAAAAGCGGCAAGTTTTTGTTCAAGTGCCACGCTTGTGGAAAGCCCGGACATAAGCGTGTAAATTGTCCGGAAAATGCGAAGCAGGAACGGTCGCCAACAAAGCCGGAAAAGAACAAGAAGAAAAGTAAGGCACACGTAGCGGAATCTGCAAGCGATTTGGCCTTCATGATGGGTGATGGAAAATCGGACAGCGCCAAATTTCGTTGGATATTCGATAGCGACGCATCGCCTACCGTGACGACGATTCGCCTACCGTGATCAACGTCGCCAAGTCTGGAGTATCGTTGACCAGCCGTGTTGCTGGCGAAATAAAGATGATTGCCAACGTGGAAGGTAGGAAGCAGACCTGCACAGTGTACAATGTCCTGTATGTGCCTGGACTGTATGCCAATTTGTTCTCTGTTAAGCGAATCGCAGAACGTGAAATGCATGGAGGTAACGTTCGGAACGTTGGTGTGTACTGCAAGTCGGAAGGGCCGGCTATACGAACTGGATGTAGAAGTGCCGAAGGTTGAAACTGCGATGGCTTCGATGGCAAAATGAAGTTGTGGCATCTCCGGTACGGTCACATCGGAAACACTGGATTAGTGAAGCTCGTCCGAAGCGAAATGGTCGAAGGTATCGAGATTGGTGGAAGTTTGAAGCCAGACACAGGCATTTGTGAATCATGTATGATGGGGAAACAATCGAGGCTCACAGCGTCCTGGGATGGCCAGAATGATATTCGTCAGGTTCATCGACGATTTCACCCACTTCACGGCGGCGTACATCTTGAAATCGAAAACTGATGTTCTGGTGCTCTTTGTAAGTCATGTGAAGAAGCAGGAATCGTGATGGAACCGACAGTGCCGTACACACCGCAACAGAACGGAGTCGCTGAGCGAATGAACAGGACGATCATGGAACGAGGGAGATCAATGCTGAATGATGCAGGGTTCAAACGATCAATGTGGAGCGAGGTGATTCTAACCGCGGTCCTACTAGTGCCTAGGCTGGGAATAAAACGCCATACGAGATGTGGTTCGGGCACAAGCCAAATGTGTCTAGACTGCGTGTCTTCGGAAGCAAGGCATTCTGTCACGTTCCTAAGAAAAAGCTATAAAATCAACGGATATCGAGTTTGGGATCCTATGCGACGGAAGATAATCATCGTTCGTGACGTTGTCATCGAAGAAACGGATTCAAGGTTTCGGAAGGAAGTATACACCAATGACCATTTGGTGTCCGTTTGCCTGGAACCGTTGGAAGAGAAGTCAACAAGTGATCCAGATGCAGAATCAAGTTCGGATGGTTCCGAAGATGAAGCTGGTGGTGGTCACGATTCATCGAGTGGAGAATTCGGAAGTGCAGAAGACAACGTAGTTCCAGTTCGACGAAGTGAGCGCCGTGGAAGACAGTCTGATCGGTTTTCTGTGCTTAAATATATGAACGTCTCTTTAAATTGTATATGATATGTGCGTTGCTTTTGCTTTGAATGCAAAAAAACTACGTGGAAGCATTGCCAGTCAGTATCAATAAGCTTCGGAAGCGAGACGATTGGCCGGAGTGGAAGCGTGCAATCAACCACGAAATACGCGCGCGTGAGAAGAACAACACGTGGTATTTTGTGGACCTTACTACTGGTCCTCGATCGATTCCCTGCAACAGGGTGTTCAAGATTAAATATTTAGATAACGGCTCCATCGACAGGTACAAAGCTAGGCTCGTAGCCAAGGGATGCTCCCAGCGCCGCCAAGGCTACGACTATCAGGAAGCATATGCTCCCGTGGTATGACAACTGTGAGGACCCTGCTGGCGGTGGCGGTACAGAAAAGCCTCCATTTGCATCAGATGGATGTGCGTACGGCGTTTCTCAACGGGAACCTGTCGGAAACCGTCTACATACGTCAACCACCAGGATTTGAGAAGGGGGATAAAGTATGCAGGCTGAACAAATCACTGTATGGCCTGAAGCAAGCGCCACGTAGTTGGAACGAGCGAGCGCTTCAACAGCTTTATCCTGAAGTTGGTGTTCCAGAGTTCACAATACGACAGCTGCCTTTATGTGAGGAACATGAACGGTGTTGAGATGTATCTAGTTTGGTACGTCGATGATATCATTTTGGCATCAAGTTGCCTGAAAGAAGTACGACGGATTAAACGACGATTGGCAAAAGAATTGGACGACATGGAAGAGCTGAAAAACTTCTTGGGCTTGCGTGTTCAGTACAACATGGCTGAAGGTATGTTGCTATTGAATCAAAGTAAATACATTTTGGACCTTTTGAAGCGTTTCGGCATGACTGGCTGTAAGCCAGCTTCAACTCCTTTGGACACCAATCTCAAGTTGGAGAGGAGGAAGAATGGTGAAGAAGCGACTCAACATCCGTACCGGGAGCTCATAGGATGGATGCTTGACCTACCTGATGCTATCGTCGCGCCCTGACATAAGCATTGCAGTGAACTTTCTGAGTCGCTTCCAAACTGACGCAACCGATGTGCATTGGTGTCATTTGAAGGGAGTATTGAGTTACCTGCGTGGGACCATGTAGCTTAGCCTAGATTATCGTCACGCTGAAGGCGCTGACTCGCTCATTGGATTTGCTGATGCCGATTGTCGATCGACGAGTGGTTATGTGTTCAAAGTCTATGGTAATACTATCTCGTGGACGACACGGAAGCAAGCAACGATCTCGTTATCATCGACGGAAGCAGAATACGTCTCCCTGAGCCAGTCATCGTGCGAGGCGATTTGGCTGAGAAATTTGCTCACCCTGAACTCTCCTTCGGTGATTAACGAGGACAACCAGTCCTGTATTCCCATTCGCTGAAAATCCTCGGGACCAGAAACGGATGAAGCATCTAGATATTCGGTACAACTTCATCAGGGAATGTATACAGAACGATGTCATCAGATTGAAGTATACATTCCTACTGGAGACCAACTGGCAGACATCTTCACGAAGGGCCTACCTGCTGTCGCTTTCCTGAAGCATCGATCCACGCTGGGTCTAAGAGGGGGTGTTAGAATGAAGACCATCTGTATGCTAACAAATATGTGCAGGCAATAGACCATGAATTTTTGAATATTCCTTGTATATACTGACTGTGTAACTGAACTCTTTCCCTTTCTGCATTAAACCAGTAACCAGTTAACAACCTGTTTTTCTATCATTAATAACATGTGCGCTATATATCGCAGAATTTTACATGCTTTTTCCATACGGTGTAGACTAGACTGATGCAAAATTTGAAATTTTCGCTCCATTGTGCTAAAACGGTTCCAAATTGGGTCCTGATTAGCCTTCCAAAATTTGAACTCATTTAGTAAGAAACTGACTTGGTACAAACTATTTGAAGTTTATATGGGAATTACTATGGAGAAACCATAATTTCGGTTCATATCTATCTCAAATTCACCAGTTCACTCTACTTTAGAAAATGATAACTGAGCTTGTTGAAAATTTTCTCAGCTACAACTTTGTTGAAGACCACTTTTCGATCAAATGTAAGGAACAAACATTATTAATGATTCAAGTCACTGGTGTCTTATTATTATGCTCAATCAACTGTTCAGCTGGCAACATTGGTGTTTATGGCGCGTGAATAGTGCACAAAAATCATGGCTACACGGCGAATGAGAACGACTCAAATTTGAGTTTAGTTAACTCATAATCGCCAAAAGTGCAGGAACTCAGCGATGAGTTAATTTACCTCATGTTTTCCCAGGTTTTTCCTGGATTTTCCAGGGAAAAATTCCCGAATTTGAGAAAAGTAAAGATTGGATTCACTCAGTCTATTGGTACTACTCCGAGACTGAATAAAATTTTCGTCAATTTCCTCATTTTCCGGCAGATTTATTAGGTTTTCCACAGGAAACCATGAGACAAATTTTACTCATCGCTGAATTCCTGTACTTTTGGCGATTATGAGTGAACTAAACTCAAATTTGAGTTGTTCTCATTCGCCGTGTACTATGTCACACTGCAGAATTCAGTGTTGCCCACAAAGCAGATACTTGATCATGACATAAGATTATCAGTCTCTAAAACAATTAATAACTATTTAAATTGACGTTTCACTGACAATCGGTTTTCCGCAAAGTTGTTGCTGAGAAAATTTCCCATTACAATAGGGTTAACTACCCCATTTCCGGCCTATTAAGCACAACCCGCACTTCATCTTTCTTAATCTAGCGCAGTTTAGCACCAAACGGAATGTTATTATTACTGATGGCTTCCAAATGTATTTACCTTTCCGTACGTACCGTAAGATTTGGAGAAACCAATCGTTGAGATATTGTCAAAAGTCTAACACTGCTTCTTGACGCCAAACTCGGCCTACGGATTCTAAACTCGGCCTAATGCATTGAAACGCCAATGAATTTACTTCGGCCTATCGGTTGAAGATAAAAATTGATTCGGTCGGAGCGCTTCTTTTGTTTTTGGGAATAATGGGTGCAAACCTTCATACCACGCGTTCTCATTGACTTCGTTTGGTAGCTTATTAACTAAAGCATCGTACCAAACGCATAATTGACTTGTTAACTCTGAAATCATGGATTTATTTGAAGTTTTCTACTCGATAGGCCCGAAATGGGCGATTAGGCCGAAGTAGTTCTCTACCCTAGTTATAGAAATTTTTTTCAGCGCAATATGGAAAAAGGCTAGAAGTCAATTAACAAAAATTTTGGGTTTCCCATAGTAATTTCCATATAAACTTGAAATGGTTTGTGCCAAGTTAGTTTCCTACTAAACGAGGTAAAATTTTGGGAGGGTTATCAGGACCCGATTTGGAACAGCTTGAGCACTGTGGAGCGAAAATTTCAAATTTTGCATCAGTCTAGTGTACACGTCCTCCCAACTCCAATAATACCCATATTGTTGGGTATTTGACAGTATTTCCCAGTTTATCTCTAACCGAATGCCACCATCTTCGAATTCAAAATGGCGTCAGAAATGGATTTCTGGTTCCTACAGGTCCTCAAGTTTTTTTTTGTCGCATTGTCGTGATGAACTAACCTTCGACTAAAAACACGTTAATAATGCAAATTCCGCGTAAATTTCGGAATCCGCGTAAATTCCGAAATTTGCGTAAAACAAACCTTACTGACTCCTGTAAAATAATCTAATTGGGGGAACAAGTGTCTTCAACTTCAAATCAAACTATCTTCTACTTATTCACAGCTTTCAGCTGTGAAAATTATTTGATACATTTTGGTTGAAAATCCAAAAAGTTATTAATAATTTTCATGCTGACTGAAAAATGTGGGGTCAAATGTCTTCCCTATAGGAATCATTCCTCTACCTTTCCCCTATTAGTTTTCGAGATTGAGCTTTTATTAGCATGAAATCGGCGATTGAAGTGTTGGCTAACAAAAGCAATTACGTCCAAATCTCCAATCGGTCCGGATATGCATGTTGTTAATGACAAGTAGCAAACAAAAAAGAACAGAAACATCCGGAAAATGCTTGTTGTCGTATGCTGTGAGATCTCAAAACGACAATTTATCACTCAGTTCTTTCCTTTCTCGGTGTATATGTGTTTTTTTTTCAGGAAAATACACACATCGTGGAAAACCACGAAACTGAGCGACGGCTGAGCAAGAAGAATGGGAGAAAAATAGCCATTTAATAAGAGATGAATAAATCTTAATCTGTGATTACTCTTACAATTAAAGATAAAAAAAATGAGAAAAAAAATTAACTGACGAGTAGTGATTGTTTTTTTTTCCCCTGAATTGGGTATCCGTACCTTAGCGCTTTATGTTTCTTTCGTTTAATCATCGAATGAGGAAAACCCACTAGTAAATTGGTAGGTATGCAGCTCATCGGAATCGTGGGAATCAAAGCGCGCGTGCTAAGCATTACTGTTTTCGTTCAATCGAACCTTTTTTTTTGCTTTTCTTAATTCGACGATAGACTTACACATAAAATCCCCGAATAAAATACTTTTTTACAAAACGAACTAAACCATTAAATTGAAGCGAAGTAAGAATCGAACACGAAAGATCATTGTGTCGAATGGGATGCAATTGATGCGCGGGCAGAAAGTATTAGGATGTAAGTAAATTAATGAAAAAGAGACAAAAAATACAAAACTAGGAGAAAAAAAACAAATCTAATTAAGGATTATTATTATTATTATTATTGATGTGCGCGTACGCGTGTAAGTGAGAGGAGACGCCTCGAAGGAAGTGTTGATTTTAATAGTTGGAGTAAAATAAAACAACAGAATAACAAAAAGAAATTGAAACAAGATTAAAGAAAACGAAGATAAACACAAACGGAAGAAGAAGAAGAAGAAGAAGAGGATTAAAACATATGAAAAGTAACAAAAAAAAATATTCAATTAACCATCTATGTATATGTATGTAAGCATATAAAGGTTTTACTCATAACTGAAAATAAAAACCAAAAATTAAGTTTCTCCTTCCGGTTTGCGAGTGCTTGCGAAAGAAAGCCTACACAGTTAATTTATTTCACCGAGGACGTTCATTTTTTTTGCCGAGAATCCAACAGCCTTGATTTCGTTAAAAATGTCGGTAAAAGTTCAGTTTACCGAGAAATTAGCAACACATAAATTCTGTCAAATTTTAACGATAATTTCGGTACACGATTACGTTAATTCAGGATATAATTAACATAGCCGAATTTCGGTAAACATAAAAAAAAAACATATTAGGAATTAGCGTTTTTCTTACATTTTTTAAAATAAAAGATGTGTATTTCAGTTTTGGACATATTTTTTTATTGTGCACATGTCATAACACATCATCGTAACGCCAAAACGTATATAATTAAAAATATAAAAATCTTTAAAATCCATCTTCAAGGGATCTTACAAATTTTTCCCCTGTAGTGGAAATTGAGGAAGCGGAAAAAACAACAGCTTTCAAGAAAAGCAAAAATTCAGTGCCGACATTTCAAAGGGGCGTAATTTCTTTTGTAAATAATGGCTTTAGCTATCGATTTCTCGCAAATCAAAGCCCATCCCTTACAATTAACAATGCTACCTAGTAAAGGAAACATTCCTTTACCTGCTGGTGTCATGATTCTTCATGAGTAAGTTTTTATTCACGAGAAATCGACGGCTAAAGCCATTGTTTACAAATGCAATTACGCCCCTTTGAAATGTTGACACTGAATTGTTTGTCAGTCGGAGCACAAGTTGTTCCAAATACAATAAAGCACTGACACAGTATGCCAAATGCCTGAGCAATGTTACTACCCACTGGAATGTTTACGTTGTTCCAGGAAATGAAACATTGTTCACCTGGTGTCATACTGGTCTGATGGCTAGTACAGGATTTTTAAAACTTTCCGGAAGCGGGTCGTCCAACTAGAAACGTTAAAAAATGATCTGTAATTTATTTTCTTTTAAATTTACATTACGAATTTACCCGATTAGAGGGTTTACCTTCGATGCATTTTCGTTGCGCAAACGTTTCGATCCTCGAGTTGGATTTTTATGCGAATAATTGCAAGCGCTCTCAAAAAATCTAAATACCAAAAATATACACCCCTATTCTGTATTTCGTTTCGAACGAAATTCTCATGCAAAAAAATATTTTTTTGTATGAGAATTTCGTTCGAAACGAAATACAGAATAGGGGTGATAATATTGAATGAAAAAATACCATAAAATTGCATGTTTGTACACTTACCATTAGAGATTTCTTTGAACATGTATTTGTATGAATGAAGCACTTTATGCTGCCAGCATGCCCATTCTTTAGTGGAAACGACATTTTGGCTAGTCATCCATTTGAAATCATATTCAATGTGAAATTTAAATTTTCATATTATATTGAGTGGTAAAAGAAGCTAGTATTTGATAAAACACTTAATAAAATGAGTTTCGACTAAAAATTTCATCTGAATCAAATTATATGCGAACAACATTCAAAAAAAAAAAAAAAAACTTACCAGTTCTCCATGAAATGCAGCTGAAACAGGAAATTCTTCTAAGAAGGACATGAAATCATCATTAGAGCAATATTGACACCGAATTGCAAAAGGATTGTTGGAATTGTCTAATGTGTTCTTCAAGTTCCACACCGCAAGCATATAGTCCGAAACGATGGGGGACATTAAAATTCTTACGATTGTAGTAATTTTTCGGATCTTGCACGAACACGTTTTATCAGGAGAAAATAACTTCTATGTATTTACAGTTCGACTGTCGTATCTCGAATGATCTATTAATTGCGTCTTCTGTTTTTGCTACTTCCGCTGTGGCACGTATAACGGAAAACGCTTTAACTGTTGGGCATCTGCCCAACGGGTTCATTACTGTACGTTTGGACAACTCAAACTGCTACAGCTCGACCTTCCTGACCTCTCTGTTGCCCTCAACAGATTACCTAACGCTCTTCTTTTTAAAAACTAATATAAACATTGTTTTATTTTTCTTTCTGAACTTCCTGATTAGGCACTCCAAGTTATTGTCATTTTAGTCGCTTATTTATCATCTAGATATTCTTCTTTAACGTATTCTCCTGACTCTGATTCGTCTAGGTGCTCAACATCTTCGAATTCTTCCTCGGAATCTGAAAATTTAGAGATTTCCTCCTCATCTCTCTTCTGGTATAATCTCATGTTACTCGGATCGAAAACTCCCTCGAATCGGCGATTAGAAACTTGATAACCATCAATATCCGAAATTACGTATCGATTACGATCCAATACCTTTTTGACGATATACGGCCCTCTGAATTTGGGTTTCAATTTGTTTCTCTCTCCTACTTGTTTTACGGTCCGAATAGAAACGAGATCGCCTTCATGATACTGAGTATTCACTTTACTCCGCTTATCGTACTGGTCTTTGTTATATTCTTGCAATTTTCGAATACTTCGCGACGCTGCTTCTCTAACTTCTGATAAATCCCGCTCAAATTTCTCATTCAACTCTTCAACGTAGGTAGTAAGATCGTCCGTGACACTACGCTTTTGAACTATTCCAAACATCAAACGTTAAGGTACATCGCCAATCGACCGGTTAAACGTATTATTTAGTAAATACTCGGCCTCAACCAATACTGAATCCCAATCTTGTGAACGTTCTTCGACTAGTTTACTCAATAACGGAATTAACGTTCGGTTATACCGTTTTAAATATCTGTCCGTTACCTTGTGGACACGCGGTTGCTACTTGCTGATGTCGAATATCATGATCCTTCACGAACGACGCGAACTGTTTAGACGTGAACGCGGTTCCTCTATCAGTCACTAAAACCTCAGGTGTCGAATACGCGATGAAATACGTCTTAAGATGTTTCATAACTTCGCGAGAGTTTGTTGTCTTCGCTGCATAAAGCTTCAAAAACTTTGTAAAAGCGTCTACGACTGCGAGAATGTGTACGTTCTTACCATTAGTTAACGTTAACGGCCCGAGATGGTCAGCGTGAATCGTGTGAAACTTAATGCTGATTTTATCAACGATAAGAAGTGGTCCATCCAACTTCTTCAACTTGGGATTGAACGCGATACAAGTGATACACTTGGAAATATGGTCCTTCAACTTCGTCTGCATTAGTGGAAACCAATAAGACCGCTTTATCAATTCGCTAACTTTATCGATACCAAAATGTCCCAAACTATTATGATACTTAAACATCACCGATTGCTCCATACTTGTAGGCACAAATAACAATAGACGATCCCTATGTTTCCGAAACAACAAGTTATCCCGCACTTCATACAACTTACTCTCTCGATTCTCTAAGTCCGCCTTAATCCTGACAACGTTCGAATCTCGAATCTGATTTACGTAAACAGCATTTTCAAAAATGGAACTGGATTTCTCATCAACAGCATAGCAATGCATTCGCGATAATGCATCTACATGCTGCATTTTCATACCGGCTCTATGCTCAATCTCAAAATCGAATTGATCTAAGAATAATGCCCAACGCGCAATCTTAGAGTTCACATCTTTTTTTGATAGCGTCGCTTTCAACGAATTGCAGTCCGTTATGATTTTGAAACATATTCCGAATAGATAAACGCGGAACCGTTTAACACTGTACATGATTGCCAATGTCTCAAGTTCGAACGAATGTAAAACCGACTCAGCCGCTGTCGTCTTACGCGAATAGAACATAACCGGATGGAACTGGTTATCGTACGCTTGTCGCTGCATCAGTATTCCGCCGAAACCGCTAGCTGACGCGTCCGTATGCAGCTGTGTTTCTAACGCTGGCGAATAGATGCTTAATACGGGTTTCGATATCAAAGCCTCTTTCAGCTTCTCAAATGCTTCGAAATGTCGTGACTCAAACTTAAAATTCTTTTCATGATTGTTCATCAATTCGTACAATGGATTCGCGATATGGTTGTACCGATAAATAAATTTCCGAAAATAACTCATCAAACCAAGGAACCTTTGTAACGCTTTCTCATTCGTAGGAACCGGAAACTTTTCAACGTTCTCAAGATGATAATTACACGGTCTTATTTGATTAAATGTCACTTCGTAACCGAGAAACACAATATTTGTCTTCAAGAACGAACACTTCTAGAGTAACATTTGAAATGGGCCTATGTCCAAAACGTAAACAAATCGGGTTTTGATACCATTCTTTAGCACCGCTTGATAGCTACTAATCGTGTAAGAAAGTTCCGCATAATCGAGAAAAATCATTAAAAATAACTCGATTTTTGAAACGGCCTATCAACGAAATTTTTCGATTCATTTATAGGCCCGCATGCTAAAACGGCCAACCATTCATTTATCTCATTTCATTGTTAAGCCTAGTGACGTAGAAGGGCCGATGATTGAAAAATTTCAAACCAAAGCTAGGCCCTACTGCTTGAGGCAGGGCCGATGATTTGTTTTGAATTTATTTGACGTTGCGAAAAGGCTTAGCAAAGGGGGCCCATTTCTGATGACAAGCACAACGGCTTAACAAAAAGGGCCAATCCATTGAAAGATTCACAAAAAAGGCTTATTAATTTATGAAATTATATTGTTATCGATTTTCATATATTTTTGAAAGGTTTTCGCATATTTTGGATGTTGTATACTGAGATACAGTTACTATTGTTATTGTGAACAATATAAATGCCTAAAATACTTCAATTTTCTTAAATATGAATTGAATACAGGCGGCCAAAATTTAAAATTCATTTTCTGGTTTGTTTACGTTTTGGACATAGGCCCATTTCAAATGTTACTCTAGACTTCTTAACGTTCAACCACAGACAAACAGACATAACACTCACAAGTTGTTCATCGAACAAGCATTTAACGGTCAATTTGAAAGTATCTCAGTTGGTAGTACTGCCACCTGTGGCGCGCATAGAAAATTCCCTTGCGTTTGACGTTTACACACTACCGCCATCTATGCAGCGCACTACCCACCACAGTGTACTCAACAGGTGGCGGTAATGTTTTAGCGACGATGTTTTACAATAAGAAATATTCAATGAGTTATGTCTGTTTGTCTGTGGTTCAACTGAATGTGATTATCAGCTAATACTCGAAAAAGCCTCTTCAGTAAATCCAAGTGCTGTTCTACATTGACCGTCTAACTAAAATGTCATCGATAAACACTACGATCTCGCCGCTCCTTACAAACTCATCTAAAACTTTCGCTACATATCGTGAAAATATGGCGGGCGAGTTTGCGTAGCCAAACGGTAGCTTATTAAACTCATACTGACCACTGTCGGTTATGAACGACGTATACTTTTTTGAGTCTTCCGCGATATCGACATGATAGAATCCATTTTTCATATCAAGCGATGTAAAATACTTTCGCCCCTGAAGCTTACTAATTTGATCCTCAATTATCGGAAGCGGATAATGGTTACGTTCAACAAGCTTGTTTAAAGGTTTATAGTTTACACAGAGACGATACTCTCCGTTCTTTTTACGCGTTAACACAACCCGACTCGAATAAGGCGATTCACTTTCACGAATGATTCCCTTCGACAGCAAATCATCAACGATCTTATTCTGCTCCTTCCGTTCAAACTCGCTTAGACGCTGAGGAGTTGAATTGAAATATCGATTATCTTTGAGTTTTATCTCAACGCAATATTTAACTAATGGTTCGACCGGTTTTTGACGAGACAAGTACTCAGTTTCGAAAAGTTTATATACAGTACCACTTAACAATCTAGTTTCATCTGTGTCACCCACTTCGAGGTCATATTTTTCGTCCACGAACAAAGAATCTACATAACCGTCAAATAAGTTTTGCATCGATTCACCATCGAAGTTCGCTTTAACACTTCGATCGCGAGCAAAAATTATACCGCGAATATCGTTCTCCTCGAAGAATTTTCGACCCAATATCATGTCCATTTTCATCGTACTATCAGCGACCACTGTTAGATTAGCTACGTAAACATCTGATCGAATTATCGCTTTGGTAGAGTATGACCCTACTATATTGATTTGAGAATTATTCGCCCCTACTAGATCATCGTTACTTAGCTTACTGTAGAACTGTTCATTTTGAAAACAACATCTCTTAATTAGACTCACCAGGCATCCAGAATCAGCCAGAGTCTCAATCGTCTGTGATGACGTCAACTGAGAGCAGCGATGGACCACTAACCTCCAAAAATCTTCCCATTACCTTCCTCGTCGTTCACGATTGGGTACGCTGACGTGTTTCCGCTCACTGATGGCTTCGGATCAGCTGCTTCACCGCTAGCTTGCCTTGAATTTGATTCGTTTCTCCGCTTGAAACAGGTTTCCTCACCATGACCCACTTTATTGCACACGGGGCAACGGGGACGACGCTGTGGCTGCGGACAATTTATCGAGATATGTCCGGAACCATGGCAGTTGAAACACTCGTCCTTCGTATTTCGTTTCGGTAGTACTTCGGCATCCGCATTTGTTCGGTTCTCTTCATGCTGCTTCCTGCTACCCGGATTCATCACACTGGCTTTTGGAACGTTCAATCTGACAGCATAATTTCGACGCTTGCACATCTCCTGGTTCGACTCGCAGTAACGAATGTGTTCGAGTAGCTCATATATACTCTCGTAGCGCGGGGTTACCACACTGTTGTACAACGGATCGTATGACAATCCGCTAATCACGTACTTAATGATCGCCGAACTGCTCAATTTCCCCTTCTGTCCGATGGCATTCATCCGAAAAACATAATTATCGTAAGACTCTTTGCCATCCTTCACGCATTTTGCCAGCTTCCGATGAACGTCCGCTTCGTCTTCATACTCCGGAAAAGCAATACAGATGCTGGCCTTGAAATTTTCCCACGTTCGAATACACTGCCAGACACCAAGATACCACTGGTACGCTGCTCCACCAAGCCGACAGGATGCATACGTCCACGCATACAGCTCTCGATAGTGATCGATTGTCTGAAGCCAATCCAATACACCGCTTCCCTCCTTGAACAATGGAATGAGCTGCTAAAGTTCCTCCGGATGGAAATGTCGCTCTCCACCACCGGCACTCATTTTTACATCATCCTTCGTTTCTTCCTCTTCTTCTTCCTGGTCGTCGGCATCCTCATAGGGTCCCTGAGACTTACGGCCTCCCTTTCGTCTCGGCATCTTCACTCGCTCGCTGGAGGATCCAAAATCGCTGTCTTCGGATGGGGCTAGAGTTATGCCACTCGTTTTCGCTGGTCAACGCTGGCTCGATGCACTCCCACTGGATTCACTTGACGCTCGAATCTCGGTTTTCGACATCCACAATCTCGATACTTCGGTGTGGATAATTTCGAACACTTCAGGATTGCCACGCTTTACGAAAGGCCAATCCGATCAGGCCAGATCCTACTTCTGAATAAATTGTAGTAATTTTTCGGATCTTGCACGAACACGTTTTATCAGGAGAAAATAACTTCTATGTATTTACTGTTCGACTGTCGTATCTCGAATGATCTTTTAATTGCGTCTTCTGTTTTTGCTACTTCCGCTGTGGCACGTATAACGGAAAATGCTTTAACTGTTGAGCATCTGCCCAACGGGCTCATTACTGTACGTTTGGACAACTCAAACTGCTACACGATATTTATCAAATGTCCAATCAACGACATAATATGGCAAATCAACATTACACCATCGAATAGGGGAAGGCTTCCCCTACCCGATGGATATGTTGGTTTGTGCAGGCGTGCCTTGAGTTGCTAGAAATCAACGAGAGAAGTGATTGTTTACAAAAGCTGTTAGCCCTAATTCCAGCTCTATCTAGATACACGGGCAATCCACTGGAACATTGTGCCCGAACAGAAAAGGAAATGAACGTAGTAGTATGACATTCTGTGATGAAGTCTGCTTTAGTTTACATGCGTTTGATTTGCTCAGCATCTCTTCCGTAAAATTTGACGATGGTTTATTTTTCCTATCCACATATCTGTAACCAGTTGGTTACAATCCGTGGATTTTCGTTTGTATGAGTTGTTGTTGTTTGGAAAATTCACGTATTTTAATATCAAAGACAGAAGGCAACGCACAGCAGCGAGAGGGCTACTACCGCTGCAAAAACACTCGAACGATACTACAGGGAGGAAAATCTAAGCCCTAAGCTAAAAATGGATGCGCATATGCTGCATATGCTGATATGCTGATAGGGGAATTTACGTATTCTCGTCAATCTAAGCAGCGTCCGAACTTCTATTAGCGATTTCTCAGCGTCACACACATACATGACGGTTTTGTTTGTTGACATTTATCTGCTGCTTGCTGTTCTACCAATTCTAATCGACAGAATTGATCAAAACGGGTTGAACATGTTTTTACAACGCTCCAAACTTCTCAGCTGAGAGTGACTATTGTCGGCAGTCTCTTTTTCTTCGGCACCCTTTCCATTTGAACTGCGTGTTAACCAGCTGTTCTATTATCGGCAACTCGAAATCAGCCGTATTTTGTAGTATGTATATTTCATTTAAAGAAAAATGTGGTATAACAGGAATTCACAGTCGTAAAAATGTAATCAGATTGAAGCTGAAAAGGTAAGGAATCGGCTTAATACATTCAGCGAAGAGTTTTGATGGGAAAATACAGTGAAATAAACGTTTCAATTTCGGTTGCCGAAAACAGTCAATGGGTGCCGAAGCCATAATTTACCCTATATGCTGATTGAAGAAAGCCATCTTATACCCCGTTCACATTACAGCCTATATCACGTAATATAGGCTGTCTTGCAATCAGCACTCATACATAAGATTTCCAGTGAAAACTAGATGTATGAGTGCTCATTGCAAGACAGCGTATATCACGTGATATACACTGTAATGTGAACGGGGTATTAGAATTGGAAAATTAGGCAGAAGAAAACAGGCGTCCGTGTGAACAAGACCATAGTAAAGTGCAGTGAAATGGTTTATACCCCCCCCCCCTTTAGGGGCTCGGGATGGAAGGACTGCCTCCGTTCAGGACCTCTTGTGCTTTTGTACATCTTGTACACCTCGTACCGTAACTAAAACGGTCTCACACGGCTCGGCTCGGAAGTCAAGATGGCTTCCGAGCCTAATAGTAAATGATCCTCGATCGTCCGTCAGGGACGATTCCCTCAGACCGGTGGCCTTAATTACCAAGGAGGGTCCTGTCTCGGCTTGAGCAAGTTGGCCATGCCACTGTAGTGCAGGAGCAGCCGTGTGGGCCAACGCCAGCGTCGCGACGCCGAAGGAGATTCTGCTGCAACAGTGAGTACCGTACCGTTCATAAACTCTCGTATACCACATATTTGTGAAAACCCACACCCACACGCCACAGAAAAGTAAAAATAAATGTTATAGAAAATGTGAATGTTCCTGTGTTCATACTTTGTCCGCGTAGCCCATCCGAATACCCAGTAACATGCCGGCCCTGGTCTCATGCTACTGAGTTAGTTACCCGGGAGTGTCTGGTTATGCCATAGTTACATATCCGTAGGCAAATGTGTTGACTCGAAAGTTAATATATGAGTATCAAGATCGAACTCTTTGTTTTTCAAATAACGATTCAGAACCAGCTGCAAGATCAACGGAACAATACCTTCGGCCATGTCATGCATTACATCAAGTACGTAATTTTCGCAGTCATGGAAATTGTTTAAATGAGGATGCAATTCACATTCCGTTGATGTAATTTCGCCTAACTGCAGTTGTTGCATCTTGGTTTCATACCAAGCCTTGGTTCTAATCGTATGTTGGGAATGTGGATCTTCCTTGAACATTGGCCTTGAAATGGTACAAATCCTGCAGAAAAAATGGCTCCTGGTCCCAGTAAATTGAACACATCGTGTACTGCTAAGGTGTCACCAACAAACACCGCCAGCGATGCTCTATGGACGAACGATTCAGAGCCGTAGTACCAACAATCAATACGAAACTAACGATTTTAAATTGGCTCACTACTTGACTAGCCTATTGGTCCCAAGCAAATCGATTACGTAGCCCATTCTAGTCAAAATTCTAGTACTACACTATGTTTGTTTTGATTCGCTATGAAAGTATGAAAGATAAAATGAGGGGTTAGTGGATTTTCCTATGTTTCGAGGGGTGAATCGATTAGCTTGGGACCGAAGATAGTACCAGAGCTGAGCCAAAAAGTTGAGCACGTTTCTTCGGGACCTACTAGTGTTGGTTTCACTGTCTCCCAGTACGTGCTAAACAAGCTGGAGCCCTCGACCATCGAGAAGAGTTGTCATAAAGAAAGGCTGCTTTAATCTATATTATAGCAGCTTTGTGAACGGTGACGATTTAAAAAGCTGTAAGATATTAACAGCCAAGCAGGAAAAAGTGTTTTCAGTGGAGCACTTCAACCTGGAGGAACATTTGATAAAGAGAAGTCAACCCAGAGGAATTGACCTCGACAGAAAAGCTGCTGAAAACCTCGCTGAAAACTATTTGTCATTGGTATAGGAAGGAAAAAAAAAACAGTTGAAGCCCATGGAAAACAGGACGGCTAATTTTTTTTGATCGCTTTAATATTGTGGTTCCCGAGAAATTCTAGCAAAAGCTTGATTTGCTCAGCTGTCACTCTTTTGTGCGCAAGGGTATGTGACTGATAGTTGACTCGAACGAAATCTTATATTGCTTCAAAAATTGTCTTTAAATATTGACGTTACCCTTCTTAAAGCTTCAACTCGTTATTACCTATATGTATTTCGGGCCAGTGAATCATAATTTCACATAAAACAGTTGCAAATCAACAAATAAAAAAAATTACTTGCAATCGTACATAGTCAACAACCCATCAGTTACCCTTCACCAAACAAAACAAAACAAACTGTCAACTCATTTTTCCTAGCGGCTTCATTTGATTTCTGCTGTGCCCGTTCGACGTCGGCTTTGAATCGCAGGTAAAATATTTTTCGTATCAATTCAAATGAAATGCATTTCATAATAAGTGTTTCTTTTTCAGATGTGCCATCATGCATATGTCTCCAACTTTTGTAGGACTGGAGGGACGGGAGGTTGACTACGAGGTAGAATTTCTGGAGGAGGAAGCAGAAGCAGGACCATCAAATGTGCAGCAGGCAAAAAGATCGTTCCAGGATACACTGGATTCTGCTTCGCCCGGAAGCCCTGGAAGTGAAAGTGAACAAGCGGAGCCAAAACAAATATTTCGATTCCCAGCAACTGTATTCTGTCCTTCTGTGGGAAAAGTGCAAGTGAACTGTGAATCAGCTGAGGAGGTAATGCAAACTGTATGGGATTACTGTGAAAAGTTCATTCGCAGAGAGGCCGTGTTTGAATCACTCGCTGGTGGAGATGCTGATCAATTTACCGTGCACTGGAATGATGATTTGAACCCAGAAGTCGGCGATATGGATAAGTTCATCTCCTTCCAAGATAAAGCCTCGAAACGCACGTTTAAACCATTACAGTTGCTAGAAAAGCCAGACAAAATGCAGAAATTTCTGAACAGAGATATTAACGTGTTTGTGCACATTTATTCGGAGTTGGTGACCTCAGCCGCTATGTACGAAACACTGCGAGTGCAGCTGATAAAACCGGAGGAGCGTGACCGAGCAGGAGCAGCATCCAACCAGGCAAACAGTAATTTGTCCACTGAGTTGAAGGAACTCTACAAGCTATCCTACATTTCATCGGACATCAACTGGTCTGTATGGGCTTCGTACTTACTGACCAAAGACGCGCTTGAACGAGAGGAATTCAAGTTGCGAGGACCTCCCCAACATCTGATACATTTGTTCCAGACGGTTCCCTCATGCTCTCAAAACGTGCTGAATCACACTCGTCAGGATGTATGCATTGCCCAAAATGTTAATTCAGGGTATAAACAATTGTTGGATGGCCTGCAAGCAGATTTGGACCAGCTTATGACATATGCTAAGGCGATGCAATTGCGCTTGACCGCATTGCAAACGATGCAGGCAACTAACACTTCATTGCTAGCAGATGTGTCTGGCAGTATTGCTGTATCTGAAGATAGCTTTGGGCAGAAACTCGCCGAGGAAGTCTAGATAGAGCTAGAATTAGGGCGAAACAGCTTTTGTAAACAATGACTTCTCTCGATGATTTCTAGAAAGCCAAGACTCGCTCACTCAAATCAACGTCGCCATCGAGTAGGGGAAGACTTCCCCTTCCCGTTGGCTATGTTGGTTTGCGTGGGCGTGCCTTGAGTTTCGAGAAATCATCTAGAGAAGTCATTGTTTACAAAGGCTGTTTCGCCCTAATTCCAGCTCTATCTAGAAGTGACCGACTGCTTGGATGTCGACCATCAATAACGATTTGCTGATCCTGATTCCGAACGATTCCATACGCATTCGGGACGACCAACTGATTGAAGCTGTTGCTTATTGAACATCTCTTTGTTTTGAGTTTATGAAATAAAAAAAGGTGAACAATATTTGATTATTTGATTTATTGTTTATTAATCCTTATTACGTACATTCTCAAATCCCAATGATTCGATATTTTGACTTAGTCCGTTTGCCGGATTGAATTTCCCACCTGGCAGATATCCGCATTTGCGGAATACACGAGTGCAGTTAAAGTTCGTGAATGTATTTAACGTCGCAGAAATGGTTGTTGTGAGATCCGAAGAGCTATTTTCTACGTAGACACGTTGTAGTTTTTTCTTGCAGTATCCAAAAATATACTCGATTGGATTGAAAAACGGTGTATACGGAGGCAAAAAGGTAACATGGATTCCCAATGACCGGAGATACTCAACTATTCGTCGATGGCAGTGAATTCTAGCCCCATCCAAGATCCAGACCGAATTAACTCCAGGGTGTCGATAAACTTCTCCACTGTTGGCAAAGCTACGACAACATTCAAAGAACTTTGCCCTCGTGAAAGTTCCTTCCGTCAAGTACGTGTTCTTCATTCCTGTCTGGCCCAAGAAGCAGAGTAAGGATACTCTGGCTTTGCGGTTGAATTCACCCCTGTAAATCAATTTTTCGCCGACCTTGGCGTAGCCTCGATTCCGCAACATACCTCTGTTGTCCTTGAACCTGGATCGCCCGACGCTCTAGAACTTTCCACGTATATCCTTGCTCGTGTAGTATTCTGGAAACAGAGGACGTACTGATGGAGCAGTTGAAAGTTTTCTCAAAACTATCCCTGGCCTCATCTAAGAATAATGTCGGATTTTTTTTAAACTGTTCGATTAACCACCGTCGTTTCTTTGCTCCAAACTGCAAGGACACTTTTCTTCTCTCTTTGCGAGCCACCAATCCACTTTCGCGATAACGTTTTATCCAGCTGCTAATTGTAGTGTGATGCTTCCCGTACATTTTTGCCAATTGCGATTTGGACAAGCCCAGGAAATAGAACCTGTACAGCACGTGATACTTCGTATTGGTTGTTGGTTACATTCAATTATTCCTAATGTTTCTTAGAGACCGTGGTTTAAAGGCTTGGGCTTAAGTCGTGACTTCATTCGCGTGATGAGTAGACTTATGTCCAAGCACTACTCGCTAGATGCTCATCTCGTTAGAATAAATCTCGTGGACAGCAACATCTGTCGATGTGGAAACGGTTACGATGACATCGATCACGCAGTTTGGCAATGTACGGATAATGACGCCGCCAGAGAGCGACTTTTGAATACCCTTGAGGCCCAAGAAAGACAACCCTATGTTCCTATCAGAGACGTGTTGGGAACTCGCGATATCTGCTATATGCAGTCGGTTTATGTGTTTCTTCAAATGTCTAGTATAAGAATTTAATTCCTTTGTATTTTGTCTCTCTTTAATGGTTTTTGGTTGTCTTGTCTCGATGAGTCTCATCGTCGCCCACTGGTCACTATAGCCGGTCGAACTCCAGACGAAACTAGAACCGCACTACCATTCGTACTGGCGACAACGCTCTGATGAGACAACGAAACCTTACCCCAAGCTCCTCCCCTGATCCTATCCTTCGACAATGTACCTCTCTAACCTCGAGTAAGCCGCGAGTATTCGGCCCAACTTCTACTAGGCATAGAATTAAGTGAATTTTGTTACAAACAAAGAACAATGAACTATCGGCTCCGTAAAGCTAATGCGATTGAGCCTTCCAAATAAACGAACTAGTTAAAAAAAGAATCCATACTAAAAATACTTGCTAAATGCCTTACGTTGTTTTTTTTTTTTTGTATACATTATTTGTCATAATGGGACTGATATGCGATTACTTTTAATATGGGACACACAGACCTCATCTTTTTTCCTATTATTTCAGAACAAACAACTCGATTTTATACTATGTAGATGAAGAATAATAAAAATTAGGCCCATTAGTTCACGTATCTCAAAATCGTCGAAAAGTCATATGGGACTGATATGCGATTCTAGGCAGTCTAACTAATAATACGTTCAGACTACAGAGTTATAACATGTTATAGCGCTATCTTGATGGTGGTTTCTGTGTTGCAATTAGTTGACAACCGTTATAATATGTTATAACTGCTCAATCTGGCCAGCGTTTAACTAAATAAGTCTCTTTAGCGCTGTACAGACTGGAGAGTTATAACATGTTATAACGGTTGTCAAATAATTGCAACACAGAAGATAGATGTTATAGAGCTATATTGATGGTGGTTTTTGTGTTGCAATTATTTGACAACCGTTATAACATGTTATAACTCTCCAGTCTGGACAGCGTTTAAGATTTCGCTTTGCTGTTGAGTTGCGCCCAACAAACATTGAATGTTGAATAAGAGCTTATGCAGGCAAAAATAAGCTTCTTCAGCTAAAAAATTGCTTATTCAGCTGTTGATCAACTCATAGAACAAAACAATTTTCGAAATGATATTACGTAAGAAGTGACCCCACCTCCAGAAGTCACCCAGAATTTGTATTGATTTTATCTTAAATCTAGTTTTCAGTAAATCTAGTTGCAATAGGCAAACATTATTCAAACAAAAAATGCAGATAAATGCTTTTTATATCATTCAGAAGTTGATCAATTCACGCGCAACGGTATAGGCAAGTTTGGTAAACATCAGGCGAACTGCTTGCCCCATCCACGTCATCATCGGAAGTCTGGCTGGCGGAGGATAAAGGCAAACCGAGTGCTGCGCGATCATATTCTTCCAGGCTGCGGTTTTCCTCACCTCAGCAATGTTGTTATCGATGAAGCGGGCAGTGTGCTCTTTCAGCTGGTCAGCATTGTACAGATCAGCAAGAGCCAGCAGCTCAACGGCGGTGTCCACCGACAGGTTGGCACAGAGCGCCTGCTCACACATCACCCTGAGGCTGTCCAGAGAATATTTATCGGCTGCCACGAGCAAATGGTCAGCCATCGACTTCAACCTCGGTGCTTCGCCAGTGTACATGTATCGAAGCATTTGTTCAACTACTTCGTAGTCCAAATCGGTAATAGTTACATGATTTTGAGCACTTTCCTCCATATCCGAATCGAACATAGCCGCAAACACTGCACTACGAACGGCCAGAATATTCTTGTGGGCCTTTATCTTCTGCTCGCCAACCACAATAATCACGTCGGTGTACTTCTCGTCGTGCAGCAAACTTCCCAACCTTTTCTCTAGATCACAGCTCGGCATAGTGAAGCAAACAGGTCGGTTTCCAGAGCCTGTACCATTGTAATTCTGTGTCTCAATGTGCGCCCTGACCTCACAAAACAGCGTCAATTTATCATCCGGGAGAAGTTCATTATTTTCCAATAAATCAGTTAATAGGATATAATCCCGGAAGCCATTTTCCACATTGTTCGCAAATTCACGGGCTACACTTTTTTTGGTAAGCATTTTCCTGCCATCGGAGCCCAAAATAGAAATAGAAAATTCTGCGTAGATGGGCCTTTCACTCTGAACGATTAGGCACACGCCCAAGTGAAGGGGATGGTTGTTGAAAGGATCCCGTCTGAAACATAGGCGCCACTTTTGGTCCCTATTCTTCGAACAGAAAACCGATGATTCTAGGTATCGCAATTTGTTCAAGTGAAAGCGAGCTTGATCGATCGTCCAGATGGTACTGAGCTCAATAAATTGGCTTTTGGTGGTGCACCAGTATGTGTCGTTGGTTCGAGCAGGCATTTTGTTCGACGCTGCAGGATCAGGAACGATGGATCGATGGTTTAAGAGGATAAACCTATGAAGTACAAAGCTTTTCATGAACAATTCTATCACGGTTTACCAATGAACTTACACAGGCTGTAATTGCGAGTTCTCTGGTGAAACTTGATAGAAAACCACCTCAATTGAAACTAATATATTTGAATTGATTAAACAATTCGATAAGATGAGAAAATAATAATTCAAGATCAACAATTGAAAGGGTCTTATAAGGTTTTGTAAACAAAACTTCTAGCGGTCTACACTTTAACTTGAAAGTACTCATTAATGGATAAAAAATACCCATTTTGAAGAAAATTTGGCTTAACTCATTGATGAGTAAATTTTTTTTCGCACTAATGAGTATCTGTTACCCATTAATGAGTAACTGTTACTCATTAATTGGGTAACAGATACTCATTAATGGGTAACAGATACTCATTAATGGTTAAACAATTTACTCAACAAAATGGGTCTTTATTTCCATTAATGGGAACTTTCAAGTTAGCGTGTATGTACTCGTGAATCGAGTTCACCTACACGGTAAAAAAAAAATCCTTAAAAGTAGGTTTATTTCACTCATCTCGGCACTAGTGCAGGAAGCCAAAAGTAGGTAAAGCGGGTCAAAGTAGTTTTAATTTACTTGTGTGCAATTCGTATGACACTTTCCACTCGCTTTCTACACAAAAGTAAGTCAGTGGTACTCAAAAGTAGGTAAATATGATTATACTTAACGTTGGATTTCCACACTTTACTAACCCTGTTGGGTGGTTTTGCTACTTCGTTTTTGACAACATTAGAAGGAGAAAAGGAGACAAACTAGTCAAAAGTACACTCAAATGCGATATGTGAGAGCAAAATACATAACAAATCGATGTCAAACTCATTTTAACAGATCTACTTTCATACATTTTTTAGGTTAGCCACGAGGTTAGCCAGAGGAAAATAATAAACAACTTTACACGGCGTTGCTCCCACTAGTGTGTGGGCGTTAAACATCACTAATCCCGGCGTAGTGGTTAACATCCATACCTCTCACGCCAAAGTCACGAGTTCAAATCTCACCCCCGGACAAGTCACGAATGACCCAAGAGTGTTAAAGTGACTATAATAATAAAAAAAAAATACTATGGCACGCATAAACCTTTTTTATACTAAGTTTTCATTCTCTCCCTTTATACCGACCTTTGTGTCGGGGGGCGGGGGGCGACCCCGGCGTAGTGGTTAACATCCATACCTTTCACGCCAAAGTCACGAGTTCAAATCTCACCCCCGGACAAGTCACGAATGAGCCAAGAGTGTTGAAGTGACTATAATAAATAAAAAAAAAAAAAAAATAGATTTAGCCGTCACTTTGCCGCAACGTGTCCGATCCAGATCTAATGTGCGTGGGCCTTAAGGGCCTATACGCGATGATCGATTCTCTTCGTCGATTTTCTTTTTTGTTAATAACTCGCTAGATTTAACCTTTTTCCGGTGCGTTTGCTGTTGCTTTTGATAGCCAATACAACCTGTTACTACTCTGCATTGAACAAATTCTAGAAAATTGTTTCGCTTAGCTGTAGCAATGCAAAGAGAAAGTCGATGAAGAGAATGGATCATCGCGTATTCGCCCT
Source organism: Ochlerotatus camptorhynchus (assembly GCF_037179485.1). NCBI lineage: Eukaryota > Metazoa > Arthropoda > Insecta > Diptera > Culicidae > Ochlerotatus > Ochlerotatus camptorhynchus. Next base: position 2,204,815 of record NW_027040801.1, on the reverse strand, counting down.
TATGCATGCTCACTGTCGAATTTGTTGGTTTGTTTTGAAATAGCGTGTAACTTTTATACTATTTTTAGATAAACATTTCAAAAGGTCATGTTTGCATTGATCGATTCTCTTCATCAACTTTCTCTTTCTCCGATAACTCAGCTGCAAAACCTTTCCCTGCTGAGATTAAAAATCTCTTATACCTACATACACTCAAAAAATATTTAATATCTGAACTGAACTGGCCGTTGTGGACTTTTTTCTTACCGTGTATATGCAAGAATAATAAAAACAATAACAAAAATCAGCTGTCAGCTTGTGTTCAGCGGTACAAATACTTAATTTATCAGCGGCACTACAGCGCCGTTACACGCATACTTTAAAGTCCCACTATTGGGTTAAAAACATTTTGAAGAAAAGTGGCTTCAGTCATGAATAAGTAATTTTTTTACCTATCATCGAGTATCTGTTACCCATTAATGAGTAATGCCGCGGATACACTTGTATCAACCAAGGGGGGGGGGGGGGAGGTGGCTGTCAAATACGAACAATCGTCGCCTACCTCGCATGCCTCGCATAACTGGTTCCAAACGTAAACAAGCCATAAGAAACCTACAGCGATTGTTTACGTTTGGAGCCAGTTTCATACAATAATGATCAGTAGGCTGATTTGACAGCACGTCCCCCCCAGGTATCAATCGGTCAGCCCCGTAACGTGGGTAGATCACCTTTTCGTGGTACGTTACGGGATGTATAAGATCTACCACCGATTCCTAGTCCTGACTATTTCAAACTAGGGGAACAGGATTTTTCAGTAATCCAAGGAACACATCTTAGTCCTTGTTACTTTTTATGCCTTGTTGATAGTGACAAGACTCGGCTTTGTCTAACGAGGATGATCTTGAAACAAGGAAAAAAATGAGTTAGTTGTCTTCATCTATGTGATTCCTAATCTTCTATTCGTTGTTCCCTAGTTTGAAGTGATTAGGACTAGGGTTCTAATGCATAGTCATTATCGGTGTCATTCCTTGATTTTGTTGCTAAGGAATCCAATTTTGACTGACAAAGGGGTGCGCTTTTCGTCGAAGGGTATAAATAGCGGGACCTTTCAATTAGAGTCGGATCCTTGCGATAAATGCAAGAGTGGCAACTGTAAAAAAAAAAATCGAATACTTCATCATTTCTCAATAGATATGGAGTAATACCAACAATCAATACGAAACTAACGATTTTAAATTGGCTCACCACTTTAGTAGCCTATTAGTCCCAAGCAAACGATTAACGTACCCTATTCTAGTTGAAATTCTATTACTACACTATGTTTGTTTTGATTCGCTATGATAGTTTGACAGATAACATCAGGGGTGTGTGGATTCATACAGAACATGCAGGGGTGAGTGAAATAGCTTGGGACTGCTTGGGACCGTTGTTCTGGTACTGAGTGAACCAAAAATAATAATGATTTTCTTCGGGACCCAGTGGTCTTAGAGTTACCTCTATGGTAATACCATAGAGGTAACTCTAATACCCCGTTCACATTACAGCGTATATCACATGATATACGCTGTCTTGCAATGAGCACTCATACATCAAGTTTTCACTGGAAATCCTATGTATGAGTGCTCATTGCAAGACAGCCTATATTACGTGATATTGGCTGTAATGTGAACGGGGTATAAGACTAGTAGGTCCCGAAGAAAATCATTATTATTTTTGGCTCACTCAGTACCAGAACAACGGTCCCAAGCAGTCCCAAGCTATTTCACTCACCCCTGCATGTTCTGCATGAATCCACACACCCCTGATGTTATCTGTCAAACTTTCATAGCGAATCAAAACAAACATAGTGTAGTAATAGAATTTCAACTAGAATAGGGTACGTTAATCGTTTGCTAGGGACCAATAGGCTACTAAAGTGGTGAGCCAATTTAAAATCGTTAGTTTCGTATTGATTGTTGGTAATACGACATGCACTAAACTAAGGACACGAGATATACTACAATACAAGCATAATTTTTCAATAGGACGTATGTAACATTGGATGGGAATTTAGAAACATTGGATTGCAATGGCCATATGAGATTATTAAATCCTATTATAACGGAATTTAAGGGAAATAAACCAACCCACTCAAAGCTCTTCATTAGATTGTTGTAAATAAAATGGGAGCACTGCTGAAAAACTTTATTGAAGTTGTTCTGAACATTACGTGCTGTTTGACTGTATGTTCAGGAACATCTTCTAATTGGGTTCTTTAATTTTTAAAAATGTATCGGTTTTTCATCATCATCTGAAAGAGCTTCGTTTTCTGAGTACAGCGATATTTTTCACGAAAACATACACTTTCATCTCGATTTTCAAATCAATATTTAAAGCAAAATAATAACGTCACTGTTTGACACTAAACTAACAGACTGACAAAGTGCCACCGAGGGGCCCTAAGGTAGTATTTTTTGCAAATGTAATCGTACTTATTTAACATAGTTCCAGTGTACCAAAATTGATGAAATCTATAGGATTTGGATTCTATTTTTAATGCAGATTACGAATATGCATTTACCTCAATACCCTCAAAGAACCCACACTGTAACTGGCGAGTACCCATTAATGGGTGAAAAATTACCCATTTTGTGGTAGTGTATGGACCTGTCAAAAAATGCGTAAATGAAAATTTCAAATAGTGGGTACTTTTTCACCCATTTCCGAAACCTGTTCAGGGATCAAAAATGGGTACATATTTACCCATTATTGGGTGAAAAATATCTTTGTTGCACCATAACGTTGCTGACATACTTGGTTTACATTTTCGAGTGCATTTGTTCCGAAAACTACAAAAAGTGATATATATGAATAGTTTTAAGAATGGTGATAGCTTCAAAAAGCTTCAAGGTAAGAAATGCTATATGATTTGAATGATTTCTTAGCTTATAACGTTGTTAAAAGCATATTTGTTTCATGCCACAAATTTGAGTCCCATAAATACATTTTAAAAAATGGGTACTTTTTTACCCAGTTACGGAAAACAATGCGTTCTGGAAATGGGTAAAAAGTACCCCATGATTTGACGTATAAGCTCTTTACCCATTAGTGGGTAAAGACGTTTTACCCATTTTATGAGTTTACCTACTTTACCGCGAAATGGGCACTTTTTCACCCATTAATGGGTACTTTCCAGTTACAGTGCAATTGAATATACCATAGGAACTCAGACCAGCAGTTCACTTAAAGATCTAAATACGAAATGTAGGTTCTAGAGTGGACTCATGAAGAAGAGGCAGTTAATCAGACCTCATTAGTACCCTTAATTCAAATAATGCTGCAACTCACACAAAACAAACTACAGAAGTCTTTTCGTCACCCTTTATAGTCGGTCTCCAACAATGCTCCCCACCGGTTCCAACTCTTTCCGACCGAAAGTCTAGGTTTCTGGTCTGCCTTTGAAGGCATTATAAAACACTAAAACACAGGGCTTTTATTACCCTATGGATCACAAAACACCGAAATTTCGCACACTCATCACTTCCCGCGTCATCCTCAATTCGATTTATCCTTGCGATTTCAAACAAAAACCTTGAAGGTGTCAGAAATACCGGGTTGCCGGGATGGGTATTTTACAAACAATCGCAGCTTGCTCTATGATCGGCACAATCGGCATACTTGCGGCACACTGACAAAAAAAAAAATGACCCAAGATTGGTGTGCGGAGTTACCTTCCCCTTGGACGGGACCGACCGAGGGACCGACCTCCATAAAGCATGCAAAAATGAGTGCAATCTACCCAGCCACTGAGTTGCCTCAAAAAACGTTTTGGGGCCGAGCACGTCTGTAATAAAAATGTTATGGTTTAACGACGTGTGCGAGGTATCATCCAAGCCATTTGTGGAATAGTTCAATCATTTGGATTATCGTTCGTTTATGGTATTTTTTATTAGGGTTTTCCTTAGATCCTAAAAAATAAATGCGCAGACATCATGATAATGCAACGTAAATTTGCACTTTTATTAGCTATTCCGCACTTTTGAGGAGTACAGTAAGAAATGCAAAAAACAATATTTAAATTAAACAAATAGGGGAATTTACGTATTCTCGGCAACCTAAGCAGCGACCTTCTTTCTATAGCCTTTTTCTCTAAGGAACGCACACATATGCAGTATTGGTTTGTTTACAATCTATTGCTGCCAGCTGCTCTAACAATTTCAGTCGAAAGAATTGTCAAAAACTGTTTTGAAACGCTTTTACAAGCTCCAATCTTCTCTAGTGAGAGCGAGTATTGTCGGCAACCAGTTTTTCTTCGGCAACCGTTCCATTTGAACTGCATGTAAATCTGCTGTTCTATTATCGGCAACTCGAAATCAGCTACAATTTGTAGTGCGTGTGTTTCATTTCAAGAAAACCTTGCTAGATTGCTTTTTCTTAGTGGTAAAAATATAGTCAAATTGAAGCTGAAAGCATAAAGAATCGTTTGCATGCATTCAGCGAAGTGTTTTCGTAAGAAAATCCAGGAAAATATTGTTTCAATTTGGGTTGCCGAAAATAGTCTGTCATGCCGAAGCCGTCATTTCCCCTAATAAAACATAATATTTATAAAATATAAAAATTTTCATGTTTCACGTTAAATTTACGAAAGAAGTCCTTTTCCGAATTTAATTAATTAATTTAGCTTTATTTAGGAGGCTTTCAGCCTTAGGCTGGTTCGCCTCCGCCTTTTCCGAATTTACTCCACGGTACCGCTGCAACAAACTGCCATCTTGCGATGGTCACCCGTTCGATACTGTCAAAGTGTCAAACCACCGCCAAGCGAGGAGAGTCGTTTGTTCTGTTTTCTCAACTTGGCTGATTTTACCGGACGTGTCCGCCGTGCTGAGTGGAAAAATCGTAAATTTGAGTGTGAAAACTTACATTTTCCAAACCAATTTATAGTGCAGAAGTTGCGCCTCATCTCGGAGCATAGTTAGCTGCCAGAAAATGGACGAGGAAGTCGTGGAATTGTTGTTTTTCGACACCTTTTCCCATGACACCTACGAGGTATGTGATTTTTGATTTTCTCACTCGGTAGGGGTGGTCATTTCGGCGTTTGTTTTCCGTTTTAGAAACTCAACCTGGACTTGGTGCAGTTCCCGAAGCCGGTGTACATCACTGAGGTGCGCATCATTCCGCTGGGTGCCCGAGTGCAGGCAGACTTCCCGGGCGGTGTCCGGCTGGGAGCGACCAATCCGTCTCAGTTTAAGATCGAACTGTTTGTGAATGATCTGGGAAAGCCAGGGGCGCCGACGTTCGAGTGTTTGGGCGATTTCGAGTACAATCAGAACAATTGTATTCATTTAGAATGTGGCAAACCGGACGACGGGACCAGGAGGATTCCAACGGACGGGCTGGTGCTGAAGGGTTTCTATACGACGATTACTCTGGCGGTGTATGGAATTTTGACGGCGAATATTGCGGACCCGATTGTGTCGCCACGGGAGACGACGCCGCTGCCCGAACCTCCTGTGGAAATTGTAGTGGGTGATGTACCGGGAGGGATTGGCGAGCCGGTTCTAGTGGGACAGGAATGGCCGGAAGAGCCGCCACCGGCGACGGTACCGACGGAGGTATTTGTGCAGAAGGAGTATCCGGAACCGGATGGGGAGGATATTCCGAAGGACCCTAGGCCGTACGCGAGAAGAGTGGCTGCGGCAGCAGTTGTGGCTAGTCCAGCAGAACCCAGTTCGCCCAAGATGATGGAGTGCGAGGTGGTGGATAAGCGTGGCAAAAGGGTTTCGCGTTCGACGGAACGGCAGATGCATTACGAGCCGGGGGTAAGATCGCGCGGAAGAAGTCATGAGTATTCGCGTTCCCCGAGCTTGTGCAAGGATTACGTGGTCGGGGCTGCCCCGGCTCCGAAGCGCGAGTGGTCTAGAAGTCCGGACTATGGGAATAGATCGAGAAGAATTCGGAGCAGTTCGTACGATCGGGTTAGGCGAGGATCGTCGTATGATTTGGAGAAGGATGACCGTCGGCGGCCAAGGTCGCCTATCGATTCGCCGAGGAGACCACGCTCACCGGATCCGATGGATTCGTCCAACGATTACGAAGAGGATGATTTCAGACACGGTGGTGCCCCAGGAGGGCATGGCAAATACGAGAAGAGAACGGTTGAAGGTAGGATTAAGGCGGCTGTTGCGGGAGTTACCGGTAGTCCAACATCAGCGTTGGCTACTCCGGTTGCGTCTCCGGCGTTGATACCGGATGAGGATGCCCTGTCGGGTACGGAGCAGTTTGAACCGATTCTCAGTGATGAGGAAATTACCGAGGATTACGACTACGACATGGATTACGATTTGGCGGACGAGTACTACAAGAGCTTCAATCCGTTTGTGGCGGTACTGAAGAAGTTCGTACCGGAAGAGGGGCTGGATGGAAATCCAGCCGTGATTAAGCATTTAGAGAATCTGCTGAAGAACATCAAGTACAGTGGAAAAGCGACGGCAGATTTTGGCGGAGAGACGGGAGACTTTAAGGAAGGCTTCGTCGATTACACCGAACAGTGCGTGCAGTTATTGAATCAGATCTTCGTGCTGGAGGAATGCAGGGCAAAGTTCGAGAAGACGATGGGTGGGTGGATTGAGACGAAGAGCAATGGGGTTCAAATTTTGCTGAACTGCATCAAACTGGGTCTGGACGTGGATCGAGCTATGACACAACCGCAGCCTGCCTACAAGTTGCGCCACATGAAGGCCGGTATTCGCCTAACAGAGTTCCTCGGATCAACGGATGTTTTCATCAAGGTGATCCTCGAGCAGGAAGATTTCAACATTTTCGATAAGCTACTCGGTTTGTATTCCCAGAGCTACATGGCCATGTCGATCAAGCTAATGATCATTCGATCGATTTACGCCTGCCTGGACACGAAACGCGGCTTGGATTACTTTTTGAGTCCAGAATACAACGGCTACCAGATATTGCTGGATTTGATTCAGGAAAATCCCTCAACCCGAATCAGTTTCGCTTTGAAATCGCTGCTGAAGAAGATTAACATTTACGAGAATTTAGATCTGGTCCGGAGCACCGTTTCGGACATGTATGCCACGCGTAATCAACCGGATTTCAAACCGGATCCGTCGATGGTTTCCATCTTGGAGAATTGCTTTGCCGAGTTGACAACCGCTCTCTCCTGGGACGCCATTGCCTTCAGCCAACCGAAACGCTTCCTCCCAATTTCTGCCAAGTTCGCAATCCACAAGGACATCAAATCTTCGTTGACCGCGAACCGGAGCTTCGTGGCGTTCTTCAACGTGCACAAGCTTATGGAAACGATCATTTTGTTGCTGGAAATGAAACTGCCCTGTTCATCGCTGATCGGGGCTGTTTACGACCTGCTGGCAGCGCTGCTCAAGAAGCAACAAAAGCTGCACTACTTTGCCGATCACATCGACTCGGTGAATATCCTGTTGAAGATTCTCTTCCAGCACTGCCCAATGAACGATGAGGCCCACCCGGAGGATCTCCTGCACGATCTGACTCGCGGACAGCTGCTGGGTTTGGAGATGGCCTATAAGCTGCAGACGGTATACTATCTGGATGCGATCGGCCACACCAAGAACGATTTGGACAAACTGGTCGAACATCTGCAGGGTTTGTTCTACTTGGTCAACAGTTTCGGAAAGCGCTACGTCGTGGAGGTGATCTGCATGGAGGAAAACATGAAGATTTTCCTGGATCTGATCGAAAGCGAAAAGCGTGCGCTGATGAAAGACGGATCGCCCGGGGTTAAGCACAAATCGCCGGCCCTGAGCTACAGCGTTGATCTGGTGGACTGCGCCGTCCGTCATTGCAACAACGTGGGTTATCTGGTGAAGCATGGTGAGGCTTTGTTGAATTTAGCGAAGCAGCACGAGCAATTCGAGTCCTCGGTTAGTGCCATGCTGCAGGAAATGGCAGTCTACTTGAAACCGCTAGAGATTCATGAGTTGTTCGCCAACGAAAACATCAACCCGCTGGTGGAACTGATGACGCGAAGCCTGGAGTTCATAACGACCTTTCCCGGGGATCTGATTATGGCGTTGAGACTCTTGCGCTTCCTCGGCATCCCGGAATACGATGGCCAAGGTCAACCCAGTCACGTAGAACTCAAGTACAAGTATACGATCCTGCAGTTGTACTCGGCGGACGGTAAGACTCTGTTGATTTCTATCCTGGAAAAGCTCAATACCTATTTTGATCAACCGGCGATCCACGCCTCGAGTCTCGCCAGCATGCAGGGCATCCTGCTGACCCAGATCCTAGCCCCGTTGATCCAAATTCTGCGCAAGGTTATGACCTACTTGATCGAATGTCGCAACACCGAGTTCAAGGACCTTACCGTAATCGAACCTCTGCTGCGCACCTACGCTCTGATGCAAAGCGTCCCCCCGACTGCAACAGCCATCAACGACGCCCGCGAAATCCAGAAGGACATCATCAAAATCCTTCTGGCCTTCACCCAACCGACCCCCATGGACGGTCTCGATACCAATAACATCCACAAGAGTCTCTGGACCCAGATGATCGGTGAACTGATCAAGTTCATCCTGTACGGCCCGAACTACTTCATTCCGGGACTGCTAGTCTTCTCCGAGCTACTACCACTCCCTCTGCCGATTCAATGCCGTCAGGAGTTGACCCCCGTGGAAATCAGCAAGCTGGTCAAGGAACGCCAACTTTGGTCCGCTCATCTGCACCCGCAGAGTCCGGCCATCACCGAGATGATCCAAACCATCTGTCCTTCCAGCTACACACCGCTGTTGGTCATCTTTAGCCGAGTCTGCCTTCAACTGTCCGATCTCGCTCCCAACATGACCCTACTCATTTCGAAGGCCATCACCGATCTCATCATACAGGAACCACTGCTCCCGGGCAACCTGGCCAGCACTTCCCATGCCCGGTTGTTCAGCTTCCTCGGCAGTCTCGTGTGTCACGCCTCAGTCAAGGTGTCCGTCCTATCGATCCTCTCCGGCCGTATCATGGAACTGATGACCAACATTCTGCTCAACCCGGGGCAGACCCCGGCCCATCAGCAAACGCAGGAAAACATCTACATGGTGTTCCAGAATCTGCTGGATTCGGAATTCGCCATGATGTTCGGCAACATTGCTCCGCTGATGCAGCTGGCCTGTTCGCTGCCACCGAAGGAGATCATCGAAAGTTGCTGCGGCACGATCGTGGAGAACATTTCCAGCGAGGAAATCGGTCCGGGCGTTCTGGCCGCTGCCGTCAGGACCATGCTGCTGCTGACGGAACATGAGTGAGTGTTATTTTTTTATGCCTTCTAATGTGTATCACTCAAATTTCCCACCCATTTTCCACACAGCATCACTCTAACCACCCTCATCGGGGCAATGGACAAACGCAAGGACGCCATCCTGTCAATCGTGCAAAAGTTTGCCGACAAAGCCCGTGACAATCCGGACAACTACCGTCAGATCTTTGTCCTGCTCGGCGAATTTTGGCGCTCGCTTGTCATGATCGACGAAACATCGCTGGTCGGATTTAACCTTCCGAAGCGAAGCATCAAACTTACCTCCGAACAACTGGCAGCGTTCGTGTTCCGTCCAAAGGAACGCAAGGAAGCTAGCCAAGAGCCACCAGCCCCGACGGTGGAAACGGATTGCACCGGGCTGTTGAAGGATCTATTGCTGACCTTCAAATCCGAACCGAAACCGATCGAACCGGTCGAAGCGGAGGTGGAAGAAGGTTCTCAACCGGTTCCACCCGTCGTAATCGTTCCTCCGGATACTCTGGAGGAGAATCTGCTCTACCTGTTGGAACAGCTGAAGGACGTCGTTTCCGGCACAGAATGCCAGTTCGAGTTCGGCGTCATGGAACCGCTACCGCAAGCGGAGGGCATCGTCACGCAGTACGCCTCCCGTAGTGTGTTCATCGTTAGCGAGGAGTTTGAGGATCAGCTGAAGGCGAGCTACTGGCTGAGTTTCTCGCCCTGTGAGGACGACTTGGAACGGGAGCAAATTCCTTGCGACTTGAACGAACTGGCCAAGAGCTGCCTGGCCGTGGACATAAACTTGACGTCGGATTGCAAGCGGCTGTTGCATTTGTCTGCTTCGCCCCATTCGAATCGTGATCGCGTGGCGACTGCACCGTGCTTCCGGACCAGGCGCGTCGAAGTCGAACCAAGCACTGGCCGACCGGAGAAGAAAATTTTCGGTAAGATACGATTGAATTTTGGTTCCATGAGATAATTTTCTAATTGTATATCTATTTTTCCACGCAGCTACCCCTCTGCGAGGTCGTGGTTTTACCCGTGCGCCGATCACTCGCAGCGATTTGTTCCGCTCGCGACCGCCAAACACCTCTCGTCCACCGTCGCTACATGTGGATGACTTTTTGGCGCTGGAAACCTGCGGAGCGCAACCGACGGGTCCTACTGGGTACAACAAACTGTCCCGGGACATCATCACCATCCGCGGTAGCGGCCGGGGACGTGGACGAACATTTTCGGATCGTGGTCGCTCGGGATCCGGTTCCGGTTGGGGTCAGGGAGGCGGCGGCGGTGGCGGTGGCGGAAGCGGTTGGTCCGGTGGGCACGATGGCCCCTCCGGATCGGGAAGCGGTAAGCACTTTGGAGGTGGCGGTCACAGTCACTATCGGGAGCAATCGCAGAACCACTTCGGGGCGCCACATGTTCGGTCCCGTTCCGGTCGTGGCTTCAGCCGCTACGGCGGAAGGCCCTATTCACGGCCAATTTAAGAGGTAGGTAATTTGCATCATGTTGTTGTCGTCGTCATGTTTTCGTGAGTTAGCGCGGTAAATGTGGGATAGGTTTGGGCTTGGAATCTTGATTGCGCGAGCCGGTAGACAACAATTGTTAATAGGGACCGTTTTTCAGACGGTAATTACGATTTTTGATATTATTATTGCCCATCTAGCTGCTACCCGCTGCTCTGAAACATGCGCATCAACATAGAGTGGATGTTTTAATGATTTGGACTAGGCCTACACATAATTGAATACAAATTTTCTCTAACACATTAGGTCATATGAAGAAAATAGTTTACTCACTCCGTAAGAAAAGCACGGGAAAGGAAATTGAACTCTTTTTATTCAAATGGCCTATTGACTTAAATATTTCGAATAAAGTGTTTAATGCATAAGATATTTTCAACTAGTTAGGACAAAAAAGAAATTCTATTTTATAACAATCCTAGAGCGATGGGATGCTAATTATGAATTACAACCAGACGACTACGAACAAAGGATAAATCTCGCGTAACTTTTCAAAAGGTCCAAAGTAACAAATGCAAACAAATCGAGTTTATTGATGCAAACTATCACTTTTCTTTCATTACATGTGATGCAAAAACAGCCATCCTAATATCTTTCTCTTTTTTATTTAATCAGAGTTCTGAAAATTGTCCAATGTACAGATTCGCATTATGAGTGCTTGACTGATACTTCAGACTTTTGACCCATCTGACGTCTGAAGTGACAAAACCATCAAAACAATACAAATCTGTACTTCGGTCTTTTGCAGATTACTGCATATTTTCGAATGTTTTTAACGTTTTCATTGGAATTCAGCGACTATTTGCACAAATAATCAGCATTCGAGATCAGAGACAAACCAGCCAACGGCTGAAAGTCTCTATATTAAAGAAATCAATCAAATCAATCAATCAGCTTTCGAGATAAAATGCACGCATTCGACTTGCTGCTTGGTACGTACTTTCAATATTTTTACCTTAAAAAGGGTCTGATCGAAGTGATTACTTTTAGCCGCAGCAGATAAATTAGAGAAAGAGGAAGAGGAAGCAGTCAACGGGAATCGAGGAAGGCTAATCTGAGTCGTGTCGCTTTGAAGGATATTTCAAATTACTCTTCAAACGCTGACTGCTGCAGACGTCTGCCTTCCGTAAGAAACAGTAACGGTAGGTTTGCAAAACTTCATATATTTAACTATGCCCCCAATTCTCATGACACATTTTCTTTTTTTTTAAAGTTATTTCTGAGAGCGACAAACCCAGCTATACCGGTGTTACCGTCGAGCTTCCGAGGTGCTTGCTCCTAGCTCTACCGGTCACCATCGAGCTTCAGAGATTCTTGATCTACGTGCAAAAAATATTGAATCACAGAATGTTTCACCTGACCTGATACCCGAAAAACATCTTGAAAACCACGAATCGCCTCTAAATGATTCGCTTAACACTACCAAGCATCATGTTCTACGGCATGATCATGATGGATACTGTAAATAAGAGAAATTTGGAGCCAAAGTTGATGTTGATCAATTTAGACACCCGAGTCTGATTGGTAATAATATGAAGCAGTCTGAACCAGCATCTGATGATGATTTTTCGGATTGCAAAGGCCTCAAAATCCAATATCAATCTGAATAAGAAATTAACCAGTAATAGACCCCCATACGGTAGTAGAAAATACACAACTTAACAGCAGCAGTGACAATGTCGCACATTTCCAGGGTTAGTTGTTTATAAACAGTTGCTACCGCGTCGTCAGCGATGCGCGCTGGCTTAACTAGGTGCTTCGCGAAAGGTCAAAGTAAACATTGGTGAGTAAGCATTCTACATAGCCGTTCCTACCGCGAGGAGCATTAATTCTTGTTAAAAAAAACAGACACCGACTTTCCAAGAGAAAAACTATCTGTCTCGCTTTATATGTACATACTGGAGAAAAACTATTGTGTAGAGTTTAAGTAACAAATTCATGTATAAAAGGTTTCGAATAATAAAGAATCGGGGCAGTTGTTCTGATGAGTTTATTATCCGAGGTTTGCTAGGTGCGGACGAGCACAGTTCCAACCTCAGGATAACTGATTCATCAAAGAGCTCTTTCCATACAGTAGAAATGGAATTGCACTGTCTTTCATTTTACGGAGAAAGAAAGACCACGCGAGTTGTTGCTCTACGTTGGGCACTTCAACACGGGAGTGAAACATGGATGCGCAACGGAGTATGGGCGCTTCAGGATGATCAAAATGATCCAGAATGGTTTCCAGACGGTGACGCAAGTCTGTTGAATGACTTATCGATTTTTGAATATTTCGAAACATTCAAAAATGATCGCTTATCCGACCATGAAACTGGAATATCATCTGCTGGAGAAGATCAAGCAAATGAACACACAGACGGCGAAGAACCTAAACAAAAAAGCAAAGTAAAGGTACGGAAGAGCAACAACATCCTCAAACAAAAAGGGCTTTCATACAGACGAACGGATGGAAGCGTTGTAAGATGCTGTGACAAATTTTCTGAACCGGTCCGAAAGAAACTGCTAACTACGCTTCTTGAATTGACTCAAAATCAGTTCTTGTCCAGTCACATGAGCGTTATAAATACGGTTCGTCCGAAGGTAATAACATAGTCTTTTTACAGGATTGTTTGTATTACGTATACACTTATGAATCATTTTGCATTAATTCCTTTAGGTTCTTGTTTCAAGACGTACCCGGTCTCGAATTTATCGACAACCTGGCGTTGGAGGTCCCGTTAAAGTCTGCAAACGAATGTTTATCGCTACGTTTGACCTGAAGGATAGAAAAGTTCGTAGTCTCGCTGATAAACTTGTTTTGGGACAAGGAATTGCTGCAGATTATAAGCGGAAGAACAATTGTTCCCGAAGAAAAATTAGTCCAGAGCATGCCGACTACGTCCTCAAACATATCAAGTCTTTTCCAGCTGAAGAAAGTCTTTACGCTCGTGAGAAATCGTCTCGACTCTCCTTGTCGTCTGATTTGACCATTCAGCGCATGTATGAGCTTTACCAAGACCAGTGTGGAGAAGACAATCTCATTCCAGTCCATTATAATACTTATCGGCTTGCCTTCAAGTCCCTAGATCTCAAATTTAGAAAGCCAAAAATTGATACATGCAACGCATGTGATACCTTCAAAATCGAGCTTCAGGTAGAGACAGATGAGGAAAAGCGACAGCAGACAATCGCACGGAAGGAGGCACATCAGCAAGCGGCTCAACGCATCTATGACGAGAAAAAAGCTGATCGACAGCAGGCGGATCAGGATATGTCGGTGCGAACAATTTCTTTCGACCTTCAGAAGCAACTTGCTACACCTTATCTCACATGCGGTCGAGCATTTTATAGCCGACAACTTTATACATATAACCTTAGGGTATATGAGACCCAGATAGGTGCAAATATTCCGGTATGTTACATTTGGGACGAAACGCGTGCAAAACGGGGATCGAGAGAAATCGGATCTTGCTTGTGGCATTATTTGAAAGGGCTACCGGCATGCGTGGAGGAAGTTATTATGTACAGTGACAGATGCGCTGGACAAAATAACAACCGTATAGTTCTTTTTCTTATGGCTTACGTTGTAGAATTGGCAGCATCTGAAGGGCGAAATCTGACAATATGCCATAAGTTTATGGCTACGGGTCATAGCCACATGGAATGTGATACGATTCACTCGGCAATAGAACGGGCCAAAAAAAGGACGCAGACTAACATCGAAACCCCTCAGGACTGGAGTTTGTTTATTGCTTCCATTCGACGGTCTCCTCCAATTGTCGTGAAAGATATGAAGCATAAGGATTTTTTTTTTCGATTTGTTGGCTCTGGATGCCAGATACACGATTCCAAAGTTCACCACATCGAATGAGCCATTCAGATTTAAAGATGCTAGAGTGTTCTGCTGTTCCTCTGATTCACCTGGCTTGGTGAAGTTCAAAAACGATGTTGTTGAAGAAAATTTTCGTTTTATCCAACTATTTTCATCGAAGACTGGAAGATTTGGGGACATTCAGCTGAACCCTATATTAACAACCCCTATCCAACTACCCACTGCCAAACAAAAAGATCTACGCCGTCTGCTGCCATTTGTCGCTCAGAAATGGTATTATGAAGCATTCCTTAAGACCTTGGCTCCTCCTGGACGTGGGACAAAACCAAAAAACACGGTGAGTGAAAACTTCGACGCCGATTTGGATCCGGCAGATAGTGATTGATTAATCCTATGCCCATTAATTTAAGACAGTCGTGTAGTTATGGGTAGTAATTACGTGGCAAGTGTCATCTGTATCATCGGTATTGAAAATAAAGTTAATTAAAGTACAACACTGTTCTTTTTTCGTTTTACAATCATAGATTTGAATGGAAAACACAATCAGAGGTTTACCACTTTACTTCAAACTTTAATACACAGACAAACAGACATAACACTCGCAAGTTGTTCATCGAACAAGCATTTAACGGTCAATTTAAAAATATCGTAGTTGGTAGTACCACCACCTGTGGCGCGCATAGTCAATTCCCTTGCGTTTGACGTTTACACACTACCGCCATCTGTTCTGCGTACTACCCACCATAGGATACTCAACAGATGGCAGTAATGATTTAGCGACGATGTTCTACAGTGATATTATTGATTAATCATGGTTAAAAGTTTGATCCAAATTGTTCCATTTTAAAACAATTTAAAAAAAAACAATCTTTTGAACTTTAACTTCGGTTTTCTCAAACTGACGCAATTGTTAGATAGGTCCTTTTGAAAAGTTACCCGAGAAATATTTATGTTGGTGGAAGTACCTATTGCGGATTTCACACCTGATTAGACTCCTGCGCTAAAAATAAGTACACAGTAATATTTTCGCACTGGTCATAAAAGTTAAATATGGAGCTTCTCAATGCTTTCTAAAGCTTTAATTCAGCAGTGTAGCTTGCTAGTAATGTTCTAAAGCTGTTACTGCTTTCAAATAAGTCATTTTTAAATGTTCTGGCATGTGCGAAAATATTACTGTGCAATTATTTTTTGCACAGGAGTCTAATTTGGTGCAAAATGCGCAATAAACCAATAACACAAATATTCATCCGAATTCCCAATTTATGTTATTGGTTCGTACATAAATTACGTCCGCGTATAGCAGGTCCGCGTATAGCAGGTCCGCGTATAGCAGATTCGATTATTTCGACAGTGTCGATACAGTGGAAGAGGCAGTCAAGCTAGCGCAGGAGCACCGTTTGGTACATCAAAAGGCAGGCTTCGAGATCCGAAACTGGGTGTCCAACTCGCCAGAAGTTCTTCGGAATCTGGGAGAGACGAAATCGGCCGTACCGGTGCACTTCTACCGGGATCAGCAAACTTCCAAGGACCGAGTTCTGGGGACAATCTGGGATCCAGACCTGGACGAATTTTCTTTGTTGGCGTACCTGTATGAGGGAAAACGGCCGAAGAAAAGGCTTGTCGCAAATTGTGTAATGGGTTTCTTCGACCTGCTCGGACTATTGTCGCCATTCAACATTTACGGCAACATTATCATCCAGCATCTGTGGCGTTCCAACTGTGACTGGGACCAGGACATCGATGTCAGGTGCTGCGAGCTGTGGACCAGTCTGTTGCCAGAGGTGGAAGCCAAACGAATTCCACGTTGCTATCTCGGTGGTGCAAGGCGCGTCAAAATCGATTCGCTGGAAATTCACATCTTCACCGATGCCAGCGAACACGCGTACGGATGCGTGGCGTATTTGCGAGCGGTGGTAAACGGCATTGTTCAGTGCAGTCTGATGATGTCAATTCCTCGTCTGGAGCGGTTCTGGATGGATTCTCGCATAGTGTGTAGTTGGTTGAATTCCGACCAACATCGCTACAAGCAATTCGCTACATTTCGGGTCGGTGAAATCCAAGAGCTCACGAAAGTTGCGGACTGGCGATGGGTGCCAACCATGCTCAACATAGCAGACGTATTGACGAAGTGGGTGCAAGGCCCGCCTCTTCAAAGCGATGGAGTATGGTTCCAAGGACCGGATTTCAGTGGCCATCGAAAGAACCAACGTTTGAAGAAACCGAGGAGGAGGCACGAGGTTCTGTGTTGTTCCGCGAGGTGATCGACGTTGAAGCGATTTCTCGTTGGACAAGACTCTTGCGAGTGACGGCTACCGTGGAGCTGCGCTTCATTGTCAACTGGCGTTGTATTATGCGGCAGTGCAGGTACCACTTGGGCAGGCCGAAACCATCATGTGGCGGCAGGTACAGTGGGACAGTTTCTCTGATGAAATGAGCATGCTGTCGAACAATCTGCAGCGCCAGCCGGGTCAACCGCTGGAGAAGATTAGGAAGAGCAGTTGCATCTACAAGAGTTCACCGGTACTTGACGACAAAGGCGTGCTGCGTATGGACGGTAGACTGGCGACTTCTGGGGAGAGTTCCTTCGACAAAAGCATCCGATAATCTTGTCCCGATCCCACGAAATTACGCAGAAACTGATCCAGTATTATCAGGAAGAGTTCGGTCACTCAAATTCGGAGACGGTGTTCAACGAAATGAGACAGAGGTTCCAGATTCCCAAGATGCGCCTATCGATCCAGAATGTGGTGAAGAGGCGTGTATGGTGCAAAGTGAACAAATTCCGTCCAAGATCTCCAAGGAAGGCTCCCCTACCAGTTGAAAGAGTCACTTCGCATCTACGGCCCTTTAGCTCCGCTCCGTGGGCATTGATTACCTGTGTCCGGTGGAAGTAGCGATCGGTCGACAAAAAGAGAAGCGTTAAGGCTTGTGCTCGAAAAAAATGCACCATTTTTATCCGTGTGCAACTTTTTTATCCGTGGGTAAAAATTGATGAAAATCTGGGTATAACTAGTTTGGAGTGAATTGTTTACATGTGCAAAATCGGTTCAGTGGTTATTGAGACGTCATCGAAACAAGAAGAAAATCGCCGGAGAATTTTGCGCGCCGTCTTGGCAAATCCGACTGCGACCATGAGATGGATCGGAAGACAGCTGGGAATCACCCATACAACTGTGTCTCGGGTGGTAAAATCGTTTAAGGAGTCCCAGATGACCGAGCGGCGGGCTGGAAGTGGAAGAAAATCGAAGACAGCTGACCCTGTGAAGGCGCGGAAGGTATTGGATTATTCCAAGCATTAGCCGATCCTTTCGATTCGCGACGCGACTCTGAAGGCAAAGTTTTCCACCTGGTTCGTTCAGCAAACCATGAAACGAGCTGGCCTTCGTGTATTCAAGGTCCGGAAGACATCGAACCGGCGTGAACAATAAAACACGGCGGCCAAATCCCGCGCAAGGAAGCTGTATCGAGAGTGGTTAACGAAACCGATGTGTGTGGTTATGGATGACGAAACCTACATCAAGGCAGACGCAAAGCAGATACCGGGGCTGGAGTTCTACGTTGCCAAATCACGGTTTGATGTTCCGGAAGACATAAGGAAGAAGAACGGTCGAAATGGTTCGACAAGCAGAAGCCGCTAAACGAGGGCGATTTGGTGGCGGTAACCAAGGGTTCGGATGGACGAATCCGACTGGTGGACGTGAGGACCGCTGATGGCAAAGTTCAAAGACGTGGGGTGGTGAACCTAGCGGTGTTGGAGATTCAATAAATCCGAATTTCAACCATTACCTGATGCTCCGGGCTGGGGTGTTGCAACACCGCAGAGGTGAAACTGGCAATACTGCATGGTGGTACGACAAATTGAGTGCTGCTGTTAAATTTTGATAAATAGAGATGGGATAAATAAACAAGATGATAGAAGTAGTAGTAGCAACAATCAATACGAAACTAACGATTTTAAATTGGCTCACTACTTGACTAGCCTATTGGTCCCAAGCAAACGATTAACGTACCCCATTCTAGTCGAAATTCTACTACTACAAAATGTTTGTTTTGATTCGCTATGAAAGTTTGACAGATAAAATTAGGGGTTCGTGGATTTTCCTATGTTTCGAGGGGTGAATCGATTAGCTTGGGACCGAAGATAGTACCAGAGCTGAGCCAAAAACTTGAGCACTTTTCTTCGGGACCTACTGGTCTTAGAGTTACCTTAGACAGTTCCGAAGCGCAGCTAGATTCGATTTCAAGCAAGTTGGATGTGCTGTTGGAATGCCTACCGGGTCCGAGGACTCCAGAGCAGCTGCACTCGATAGATTGAACAAAGTATGCTGGACTAGATGCAGGACTTGCTGGAATAGTTGATCGAACGATTGGATGGGAAATTTCCGGGAAGTATGCTGGCAGTGTATGACAGAATTTGTAGCATTTTCGCACTTGATTCCAATCACATTTTCATCACGGATGCTGACCCGGACATGCTCGGTCAGAATAGAGAATCTATCCTAAACGAACACCAGTCTCAATCAACCCCAGATAACCTAGCCGGGCATAGCGCGCCCCTTTCGAAGTTATCTCCGGATCTAAATTTCGAAAATAAAACGAACTCCTTTGTAAGCGGCAGTTAGCTGAGCGGATCGTCTGCGAACGCACAACTGGCAAAACCCGTCGAGCCCAGTCCACAATCACTAAGCCACGAACGTCGGTCGGATCTTTAATAAACAACAAACGAATGTAAATATCAGACGTAAAAAATCCTGGCAGGGGTGCCAAAAATAATAGAAAATATATCTTTTCATGTGGCAGAAGGGTGTTTGATTGTGTCAAGGTGTGTTTTTGCTGTGCTAAAGTGGGTGTGTTTCTAGTATAAAAAAATAAGCGGTTGTATCATAGAGGTAACTCTAAGACTAGAAGGTCCCGAAGAAACGTGCTCAACTTTTTGGCTCAGCTCTGGTACTCTCTTCGGTCCCAAGCTTATCGATGCACCCCTCGAAACATGGGAAAATCCACAAACCCCTCATTTTAGCTGTCAAACTTTCATAGCGAATCAAAACAAACATTGTGTAGTACTAGAATTTTGACTAGAATAGGGTACGTCAATCGAATTGCTTGGGATCAATAGGCTAGTCAAGTAGTGAGCCAATTTTAAATCGTTAGTTTCCATCGGTTGGTAATGCTATTAAGGTGTCAACACAGATGAGGCTGGCGAGCTGTATGTTGTTTGGAACAAGGGTGACGCGCTTAGCATAGATGGCCTACAGTGACTCACAACGAGCAACTGAATCCGATCAGTAACGGTGTGGCTTCTTCATCCTTCTTCGCTGAATGGACGCTCATGTGGGTTGCTTGCGGTCAGCCTTTCGTTGTGTACTGGAGACCGAATGTTCAACGCCACGCACCGAAAGCACTGTTGCTGCTGATGATGATAACCACCGAACGGACACAACCACACACGGTGATTGAATAAGCACCGTTCGGCGAGACCAGATGGAAATCGATTTTGAAACCTGTGTTAGAGAAAACGCTTCTGGCAGGCAATCGGTGATAATTTTGATCACCATTGCAACAGTTGGACATTTATGCAATTGTTACCTATTGAAAACTGATAAAGTGTTCATTTTAAAAGATTCGTAGAAAAATTTCCAATCGATTGGCTTGTTTAGAATTAAAATCCATCTGCTATTTACAGAGTTATATAGTATGTGGTCAAAACCTGACCACTTTTCGTATCACGGTCGATTTTGGTTTTTTGAAATTGCACCCCCGAAAGACGTAATCCTACGTTAAAACATGGAAAACTCGCATTTCTCGATCTTCTTATCATCAGAGAATCGTCATCATCTTCTTCTTTGGAATACGAAGTTTATAAGAAACAAACCAGCACCAAAAGAGTTATCACCTATACTTCCAACCATTCGTTCCAGCAAAAATGGCCGCCTTCCTTCACATGATTCATCGGATGCATAGTCTTCCACTCAGCGAAACAGGAAAGGTTAAGGAATTGCAGTACATCTTCGAAACAGTGAGACTCAACGGATACAAGGTGACCACAATCCAGGCAATCATCGATAAAAAAGCGAAAATTCTACAAAGGAGATTATTTACAACCCTCACCGCAGCATCTGAACCCTTGAAACGAGTGTCAGTTCCATTTGATCAAGATATTACTTGTAAGCTTAAAAAATCGGATTAGATTTAGTTTTCACCAGTAGACATAACCAGTTAAAATCTTTGTTAGGATCCACTAAAGACCCAGTAGATGTTTTAGGTAAAGCTGGGGTATATAAAATTAGCTGTAATCATTATAAAAAAGTTTATATAGGACAAACCAAGAAAACTTTACCAACTAGATTTAAAGAACATACAGTTGTGTTCAATAAAATAGCAGTGCCATATCATGCTTGAGTACTTCATTCATAATTCATGTATGCGTTACTGATTTAAGCAACCAATCATGTATATGCTCACTAGTGACATCTCATGTTAATATGAGATACTGCTTGTAGCGTTACGATTTCCCTTTGTTGACATTTTGATTTGAACCTGTTGCAACGTCCATTTTAAGCTGCTCAAAAAAATAGCAGTAGTGATTGTTTCTAGCTAAATTTTATTTTCATCCATATTTTATGAAAGTTTTTCTACGTTAAATCAGTCAGTGAGTATGCAAAATCATAATATGGGATTGAAAATGTGTCACTTTTATTTCTAATATAGCATAATGGGCCGTGGAAAGCACAAACGAAGTGACAGACGGAGCGGCTCGAAATTTGGTTTGACGCACTTACATTTGAAATTTTCAAGTGTACCTCACGGCAACACTATCTACTCATATCTACTAGCTTAAAGTAGTTGATGCTATTGGGGCACCGCCTGTTATCTCTTTTTCTCTAACGAAAATTGAAAGGGAGAGCCTGTTGTCAAACTGCATGTCACTATGTTGTGTTCATTGTTATCTGCACTTCTTTTGTATAATGAAAGACCTTAGGCCAAAATGATTAGGAGTAAACACATCGGGTTAACATTTGCTTACAAGTAAACGATGTTGAGCTGTCAATGACTCGCGCTTTTTGGCGGCAATTGTTGCTAAAGATTTCATCAGTCGGTGCTCCTAACCAAAGCCATGGTCATTCGCGACCGAGAAGATATCGTTGTTGGACGCCAAACAGGACCCGCCCGTAAAAAAATCCAATAAAAATACAATGATTTTGAATGGAGATTTTTGTTGATTATCATAAAATCAAAACGAAAATCATAGTATATGAGAAATGTACAGTAAAAAAGGGGGGTTGTTAAGCATCTTAACAATAAAAAAAAACTGATTTTTCTCGAACAAATTTGATTTCATCAAATTAATTTTCATTGAGAATTGTATCTTTTAAAACGAAATTTATTTTTTCACCCGTCCAATAATTTAACAATAAATTTATAATGTGCCCGAAATTCAACCGTAAAAATCATTGTAATTTCGTTATTTTATTATAATTATTTTTTTTTCGGGTGGCCATACTCGGTATGCATTTGCTCCTCCGTAGAGGAACTGAAAGCTCTCGACGAGGGCGATCTGAAGAAGGAAAATTTACTCCAAAATCATGCCGAAATCCATCGAATCGATCGACGTGCTGAAGGTGAGATGGTGAGAATGAAGGAGGATCGGATGAAACCAATTTTGTTCAATTTATTATTTATTTCGGCTAAAGATGCTGTATGTCACGCGTTTGAGCATGATTGCGGTACGATGCTCTATTCTGGACCGGGCTACTAGACGTGGCAAAACTAGTCATTATACCTGCTACGTGTACCTTGTTACCTTAAGACGAGGAGGGAATCTTCGGATTCATGGAGGAGGACATCAGAAATGAGGAAGCTTGTATCCGAGGACAAAGGTGTTACATCTGCAAGGAACGGTATGCAAACGTTTGGTGTTGCGCGAAGAAGTGCTTCCGTTCATTCCATACGCTTTGTGGGATGCAGAATGAGTGCCTGTCGCATTACGTGGAAACGTTCCAGTCGTGGTGCGATAAGCACGTAGCGCTGGTGGATAAGGTGAAACACTCCGAGACCGAAGCCTGTGGGATTTGCTACGATGATATGGGACCGTACAGGAAGCTGGAATCGATTCGTGACCCGTGCTGTCAGAATGGCTGGTTCCATCGGAGCTACGTGGCACAGTTTGCCCAATCGGCGAGGTACTTTTTCAATTGCCCTTTGGCAACAAGGACGACTTTAGTCAGCAGATCCATCAGCGTGGCATTTATATTCCGGAAAATTAAGCGAAGCGGCGGAGGTGGGTGAATCGGTATTTGAATACTGAATATTTTATTTTAATTGTTCGAGGGATGCCTCGTGGGAGCTGGAACCGAATGTATTCAACGATCAGTTGGAACGTCCTTCGGAGTGTGACGCTGAAGAGTGTCGCTGTCGGTATGGGCGAGATTACGACGATTGCAAGCGTTGGGATCTGATCCTTTGTGCAACGTGCGGTTCGACTTGTCGCCAAGATCAGTGCATGGAGATTTCCTCGAAGAACTATGTTTTCACCTTTTGTCGTCCGATTGTCCGAAAGACGCCGGAAGCGGTTTTGAAGCTAGCCGAGGCTTCCCGAAGAGTGGAAGCAGCAAGATGGGGGAAGCCGGTAACGATAGCAGAGAGGGGAGTTCTAGGGGCCGATCTAGTGGCAGACGTCAGATTGAATCGGATGATTCAGATTCTGAAGAGTCAGTTGCATTGACGACCAAACGCAAATCTCAGAAAAGACGAACCGCAATAGACAGTGACGACAGCGATTCCGATCTGGTTTCTACACGAAAGAAACCAACGTCGAAATGACGGCTGTCCACGTCATCATCTAGTTCTTCCTCGTTCGTTTCTTCGAAGCGAAGAAATCAGTCTGGAGCAACTGGTCAAGAAGATTCCACTGCCACGAGGAACTTCCGTCGAAAAATTACTTCGAGTCAAACCGGTCGTAAGGCTCGAGAAGCTCAGCTCGGAAAAGATCAAATCGTTGACTTCTTCGGAGAATGAAGACGAAGCATCCTCCGCCGGATTGTCGACCGTGTTCGATTTCAACTATCGTGTGAAGTTAAACAAAAAGCAGGGCCGAAAATCGATGGTGGAATTGCAGCCGATCAAACAGGTCATCCGCTCCGACACGAACACGCTAACGGATGCCTCGGTGGAGATCGTGCGTCCCAAGACGTCTGCCCAGAAATCTTTTGGAAAGCAGTTCAAACTGAAGCTTTTTGGGTCGCAAACCGTCACACGAAAACGTTCCACCAGCGAGTCTGATCCGGAGTACGTTACAGCGAAGAAAAGTTGATTTAATTTTAATGACGAACTTGCAGAATTTTCCAGCACTAGTGCACTAAGCAGGTCTTTCCCACGGCGCAATAGATTACTGCCAACGGTGCCACCTCAAGCGGAAATGCGATTCGAGACCGGGTTGACGTTGATGCTCAAAAGTGAGAAAATGTTCCGGATTTCTCTACCCATGCGAATGTCAGCTGGTATCACACTGCTTACAGGTACTGAGGGAGAACCTTCCAAAACTTCTAGTGTTTGGACTGGTGGTATGGCACAAAGAATGCACAATGCACCACGAACCGACGGAGAATCGTATGTGCTGTGATCAATGTGATTGGTGAGGCAGAAGGAAACAAGCCAGCACTTGTATTACCACGACGTTCTTATGCATAATCTAGTGTGACGAAACGTTGGATCATGCGTAAGAACACCGTGAGAACGACAGAGTCGACTACATTCCTTCTGCCGCACCTATAGTAACGCACACGGCTCCCGCGCTGACTGTTCCTTACTTTCTCACTCTAATCAATATTTCCTTCGATGAGTGAGAAAACAGCACCCCGTCAACACGAGCAAGGACACGAGTTGCCAGATCATTGCACACAAAACCAACTTGAATTAATTCAAAACAAAAATACTAGCGAACCTGGCGGTGAGGGGCGGAAGGTGGACTAAAATTCTATTACAGAGAACCACATTATTTTAATTCATTTCTTCGGAGAAAGTCGTCTGTAACTTCGTTTGTGGTGGTACTGTTTACGTGGACTTAGTCGATTTTTTCTTGGGTGGATTTTCTCGATAATTTTTCAGACTGCAGTGAGATGTAAACCACATTTCTGAAATGTTCACGAGCAAAATCCTTGCAATGCGCTGTTCCTCGACAATTTCAAGTTAAAATTCGGAAATTTTAGAATTTTTTTTTCGAAAAAACGACTAAGTGCTTGTAAACAGTACCACTGAACTGTCAAAAAGGTTCAGCCGGTTAACACTGAGTTCATTCGTGACGTCACGCTGCAGTACCTAATACCCGTAGTCCCAGGAAGGTACCGCTGTTGACAAAACGTCATGTTGTAAATCGCATGAAGTTTGCTAAACTCCATGTCGACTGGTCCAGAGAAAAATGGCGAAAAATTTTTTGTCTGATGAGTTCAAAATAGTGCTATTTGGGACAAAAGGTCGTCGTCAATATGTAAGACGTCCACCTGGCACGGAATACCCACCACAGTATACGGTTAAGACAGTAAAACGGAGCTCGGAGCAAAAATTATGGTTTGGGGATGCTTTTCCTACTATAGTGTTGGACCGGTATATCATATACCTGGCATTATTGATCAACATGGGTACATCACAATCCTTGATTAAGTAATGCTGCCTTATGCTGAGGAGGAGATCCCGCTGAAATGGGTATTCCAGCAGGACAACGATCCAAAACACAAGTAAACGTGCTAAGACATGGTTTCAAGCGGAGAAGATTGTGGTTATGGAGTGGCCAGCGCAATCTCCTGACCTCAATCCAATTGAAAACCTGTGGGGAGATGTCAAATACGCAGTTTCTGAAGTCAAGCCGAAAAATGTGGAAGAGTTGTGATCGGTAGTTCGCGATTCCTGGGCCGCAATACCTGTCTCTCGAGGTCAAGCATTTGTGGAACGATGCGTGGCCGTTATAACAAACAACCAACGGTTATGCTACAAAGTACTGAAGTGTAATCGTACGTTGAAAGAAGTTTATAACCGATTATCGTTGTATTTATGGTTTCCTAGTGTTGAACTGCTATACTGTTATTATTTTGAACACTGACTATTTTGAAGGTACTAAAATTCTGATAACAAATAAATTAATTCTTTAAAATGAAACCCTGTGTCAGTGTATTAAAACTTCTTGTAAATGTTGACTTTGAAATAATTTAATGCATAAACTTGGAATTATTCCACTTTGTATTTGTTTAACCAACCACTGCTATTATTTTGAACACTACTGTATAGCGGAGGTTAATAAGGCCAAAAAGCAAGAGAAAAAAGGCCTAACGTATGACTTCAAATCAAAGTTTGCAGAACACATCTTCACAAAGGACCACCAATTGTTGACTGAGAACATAACGATATTACGAACCGTATCTACGCCATGGAAATTGAATGTTGCAGAGAGTCTCGAGATAAAAAAACAACGGAATTCAACTTTACTCAACAGGTATCAAGCAAATACACACACATTTCTTGTCAAGTTACTACCTAGGACTGTACAGGAGATTAGATTTAAGTTTACCTAAAAATTGCGATGTTTTCTTCAGTCTAGTATTAGTACAAGTCTTCCCATTGTAGACGAAATACGCGTATCTGTCAAGGATAAGTGGAATTAAATGAAAATTACTAATCCTTCGCTCTCTCTTCATCCAGGTATTCCACTAAGACGCCCACATCCATCAGGATTTGTGGATTCTCACCAATCGTTCTCCCCCTTAAACTGACCATATCACCTACTTCAGATTGTTATGTTAGCATAGATTTCATTCTCCCGTTAGCCGTAAATCAGTGGGTTCAGAAAACGATCAATTAATTGCTGCGTAAGTGCTCCATGAAACACTGTCTAAACACAACCCTCTGCTAGTTAAATGGTGTATTATCCATATTATTAAATTTCAACTACAACCGCACAACCTTCAACTCTATTCAAATCTGCACCAACATATTTGACGAGCCCACTTAAGAGTGTTGCAATCATCCGAAATGATATTTAGTTCATTGAAATGAAACCGACCGATGCGATGGATGATGATTTCCAACTTCGGCACATCACGAAGAAACAGAAGAAGGAACTGCAGCGAAGAAGTTACTATGGAAAAGGCTTGGCCCCTAAGCGGCACCCATCGTGTAAGCATCCACTTACCCAGCCTTGCTACACTGCGCCGTTCCGAGGATTGCTAGTATTAGATAGATAGGTACCTACTTTAACTCAAACAGAAGAAAATGAATGATGGTACTATTGGATGATGCACGAACGAAGCCCACTAAAGAGCTTCGGTCACAAAATAGACGAGAGCATATATTGAAACAAACATGTACAGCAATTCCATAATTGCGACATTATTTCTTTTTACCAACAACGTCGTCCGTCCGTCCGTTCGTCCATCCATCCCTGCTATCATGTCAAGCGGTGGAAGATGGTGGAACAGAGCGCACATGCATGCGGACGAGTGACCGCGATCGTTTCGTCGTTCCATCATCATCTGGGACAACGGTGCGCGATCGGAGGGTGACACAACGAGTGGACCAATAAGAATATAACGCGCTTATAATTCAATCAAAAGTGCTCTTTCAGGAAACGTATTATTCAATCAGCGGAGGCAAATTATGTAGCTTGTAGGTATGGATGTAATGGTGCCGCAAAAGGCGACGACGAAGACGGCGAGCTGTTTGTGTGTTGCCCTGGGATACCCTCGCGGAAAGAAGGAACGATCTCCTCTATGATGCTGCCTGAGGAATGGACCAGAGATCCAGGTCGGAATCAGTGTCAATTGAAGTCAAGTGTTGTGTTGTACTCCACTCATGGGATTGGGGTGTAAGCGCGCAGATTCATGTGCTACACCGTGTGGGTATTGTTTCGAATTGGAGGATCGGAATTGAGCGTAATCCAATTTACGAGCTAAATTAAAACGAATAAATATAAGACACCGTTGAAATTAGCCTTAATTTATGCAAAGCAATCAAAAGTCGAGAGGATTTAGACTCGTCTTTTCCGATCATCATTGGACTCTTTCTCGTATAATATAAACACAATTAAAATTCATCACTTTCTAATTTGCCCCTAAAAGCATAACTGTCCCATATGAATAAGAAATCAAGCAGAGATGGGACAGTTATGCTTTTATGGGCAGCAGTGGAGCATACCCTTTTTTTTGTAACGATTCAAACAATCAACAGGATGTTGTGCGATAACAAGCGTCGATTTGGGTATCGTAAATGTTATCCCAATTCCGGTAGTAACAAAACGAATCGTAAATAAGTTACGTATAGACCATTCTGCGTTGTTTAAAAGACACATTTTCGTAAGCCTTTCCCCTCCTCTTTGTTTCCTATAATGATGCCCCAAACCCGGCCCGGCTATAACCAAGAAGATCACCATCAGCGCTCGCTGCCGCGCAACACAACCACCGTCATCATCGTCGTTTAATATCAAAATGAAGAGGCGCAGCGCCGCA
The DNA here is from genome assembly GCF_037179485.1 of Ochlerotatus camptorhynchus. Lineage (NCBI taxonomy): Eukaryota > Metazoa > Arthropoda > Insecta > Diptera > Culicidae > Ochlerotatus > Ochlerotatus camptorhynchus. Next base: position 2,176,774 of record NW_027040801.1, on the reverse strand, counting down.
TTCAAGCATAATAGCGCAGCGTTATAAGGTAACCTCTCCCCCCAATGCGTTTGGAAACCGGGAGGGACTGCGGTCGGAGGGGAAAATAAAACAAACGAAAACAAATAACCCAAGTTGATGATGATCATCAGCGACAGAGCGGCGGCAGCGGCGGTTTCAACTTCGACTTTGTGGAAAAAGTCAAACGATCACTACTGGCATCAGCAGCAGCACTGGACTGTTGTAGGTCGGGGCTGAGTAGAGAAAATGTTTACCAAGTACAACATTATTTAAATGATCGCATTGAAGGATTGAATAAAATGTAGATGAACGATCAGCACCCGCAGTGAAGTGCTGCAATTGTGTAGTGCATCGAAAGTTATAATTTACTAATTGAAATCGATAGATGCTGATAGACGTCCCGGGTGGGAGTTCAGCCCGGGTCAGCCACAAGTTCGATTCGGCCTTGTCTGCCTACCTATGAATCAATTCAATAATCCTTTCTATAGGAGGCACCGCTACATCATCTCTGCGAATGGGTTAAAGCGAATCCGCCACAAAAACAGGTTATATGCAAATGGGAATAACTTTGGATCCATGGATCCCAATGAAATCACGATGGATTAACGTAAGTTGTCAGTTTTGATTTAACAGTGGCGCCACCTTCCTATGGGCAAAAAGTTATTCAAAAAAATATGTATGGAGATTTGAACATTTTTCCAAAATATTTCGATTTTAGAAGTGAAAACAGGAAAACCTATTTGGTGGCCAGGTCGATAACAATTAATGCTACTACTTGTATCAGTTTCGATTTTTTGGACCACCCTAACATGGAAATGATCACCCTAAAAACAAAAAAAAACGGGTCTAATATCTTGCGCTAAGAAAAAAAAAAAAATTCACTAAATGAGTTAGGTAAATTAGTATTTATTGTCAAACTAAACCTTCGCTCAATTCGCTCCTGCTACTTCAAAATTAAAAAAATAACCATCAAGTTTCTACAGACACCTCAAACGCCCTGCTGTTGCAGATCAAACTCCAAAAAATGGTAGGAGATCTGTCATCCTTTACGTTCATCTGCTACTTAAAAGTCGAGTCAAACGCCGTGTTGTTGCAGATCAGCCTTGTACCATAGAGGTAACTCTAAGACTAGAAGGTCCCAAAGAAACGTGCTCAACTTTTTGGCTCAGTTCTGGTACCAACCGATGGAAAGAAACGATTTTAAATTGGCTCACTACTTGACTAGCCTATTGGTCCCAAGCAAACGATTAACGTACCCCATTCTAGTCGAAATTCTACAACTACACAATGTTTGTTTTGATTCGCTATGCAAGTTTGACAGATAAACTGAGGGGTTCGTGGATTTTCCAATGTTTCGAGGGGTGCATCGATTAGCTAGGGACCGAACAGAGTACCAGAGCTGAGCCAAAAAGTTGAGCACGTTTCTTCGGGACCTTCTGGTCTTAGTTACCTCTATGGTATCATTCGTTAGTGATTCGTGATATAGTATTCCGGGATATATTGTTGCTGCTTATTTATCACATTCTAGACACACTGGCGGTGTTGCTATTTATGTCAAAGAATCAGTTCAATTCAACCTTCGTACCAACGAAGTTATTGATGGCAACTGGTTCTTGGGCATTACAGTTGTACGTGGCATGAAGATGGGTAATTATGGTGTTTTATATCATTCTCCCAGTTCTAGTGACCAGCGTTTTGTTGAAGTTTTAGAGAACTGGCTTGAGATATTTCTTGATTCTAGTAAATTAAATATATTGGCTGGTGATTTTAATGTTAACTGGCGTGATAACCATAATTCGAATCATTTGAAGCGTTTAGCTGAGTTTTTTAATTTAAAGCAAACGGTAAATGAGTATACGCGTATTTCCAGGCACAGTAGAACCTCTATGGTAGAACTTTAATTGACCACGTTTATTCCAATTTTGATTCCATTTGTTCAGTTACGGATACTGATTTGAAAATAACCGATCATGAGACTTTAGTGATTAATGTCTTAGACCATGTTAACGATAACGATAATTTTGTAAAATTGAAGTGCTGGAGGAAATATTCGATGCAAGCTGTTTCGAATCTTGTTGAGAGAAGCCTAGATTTTCCATTCGCGGCCGGTAACTTAGATGAATCTACAGCTGTTCCTAATAACGCTTTGAAAACGTGTACCAATCAACTAGTTGAGCAAAAGTTTGTTTCTTTGAAAAACTCGAACAGCTGGTACAATTTGAATCTTTTGCGTCTTAAACGGAAAAGGGACAAATGGAACAAAAAGTTTTGTAGATCTAATAATGACAATCATTGGACTAGGTACACCAATCGCGCGTAATAAGCATTCACAATCGATAAAGAAAACTCGTTGTGAATATGTTCAAAGGAAGATTGATCAGCATCAAAACAACAGCAAAGAGTTATGGAAAATTTTGAAATCTTTATTAAAACCTAGTAATTGCAAACCGCGGTCCATAACTTTTAATGGCACATTAGAACAGTCAGAACAAGTAATTGCAGCTAAGTTTTATGATTATTTCGTAGACAGTGTTTGATTGATTAATCAATCTATTGAATTGGTCGATAAACCTGACGAAATTAAACAGCCAGTTAATAGTAGTTGTAGATTTGAAGTTTTTCATCCAATTACATTAGATGAACTTAGAGTTATTTGTTTTTCATTAGGAAAATCGGCTGGAGTAGATAATGTTAATGATAGAGTTATTCAAGATTGCTTTCATGTCATTGGCCACATCTTGCTGGACCTTATTAATGAATCATTACAAACTGGACATGTGCCACAAATTTGGAAGGAATCCTTAGTGGTCCCTATTCAAAAAGTTGCTGGAACGATTAAAGCCGAAGAGTTTCGTCCCATCAACATGTTGCACACATTAGAGAAAATTTTAGAACTTGTTGTTAAAGGCCAGCTGTTGGAGTATTTAAATAGTAATAGTTTGTTGATACCAGAACAATCGGGATATCGGGAAGGTCATTCTTGTGAAACCGCGTTGAATTTGGTATTAGCGAAGTGGAAAAATAACTTGGAGTGTAAAGATACGATTGTTGCTGTTCTTTTGGATCTTAAACGCGCTTTTGAAACAATTTCTAGGCCCTTATTGTTAAGATAAATCAAGCGCTTTGGAATTACGAGTACTGCATATAAATGGTTTGAAAGCTATTTGTCTGACAGAACTCAACGGACTGTTTTTAATGATTCTGTTTCCAGTCCCGTGGGGAATACCCTTGGAGTGCCCCAGGGAAGTGTATTAGGGCCCCTGTTATTTATTATGTATATTAATGACTTGCGACGTGTTTTACGATTTTGCGACATTAATCTTTTTGCAGATGATACTGTGTTATTCATTGCAGCTAAGGATTTAGATGATGCCGTTTTACACTTGAATGAAGATTTGCGTTCTCTAAGTAGATGGTTGAAGTATAAGCAGTTAAAATTGAATACAAGTAAAACTAAATTTATGGTTATTTCGCGGAATCGAGTAAATGAGAACGTCTCTGTTGTAATTGATGATGAAACTATTGATCGCGTTCGGGAGATTAAATATCTTGGCGTGATTATTGATGACACACTTAAGTTCAACTCTCACATTGACAATGTCATCAAGAAAATTGCCAAGAAGTATGGAATTCTATGTCGACTGAAAAACGATTCAACTATTGCCAGTAAAATACAGCTATACAAATCAATCATCTCTCCTCATCTTGACTTTTGCCCTTCCATTTTATTTCTGGCCAATGCAACACAAATATGGAGATTACAGCGCTTGCAGAATAAAATAATGCGTTTGATTTTGAGATGTAATAGATTCACTTCCTCAACTTTGATGTTAGACGCCTTACAATGGTTGTCGGTGAAGCAAAGAATTGTATATTTGACTATGGTGTTCATTTTTAAAGTAATTAACGGTTTGCTGCCTCGATATTTGTGTGATCGAATTGAAAGAGGAAGTGACTTTCATTGATATAATACTAGAAACGCGGTTGAAATAAGAACACCACATTTCTTGACTTGTGCGTCACAAAATTCATTATATTATAAAGGAATAAATGTTTTCAATTCGATGCCTAGACATATCAAACGTTTAGCAACACTTACAGAATTTAAGAGACACTGCATTTCACACGTTAAAACCACAAACGAAGTGACAGACGGAGCGGCTCGAAAACTTTGGTGACTAACCTTCTATTGCAATTTTTCAGTGTACCACATGGCAACACCACTACTACTGGATTGTACCACATGGCAACACTACTATTGGATTGAACTAGCATTTTCACCAAATGTACTAGAATATTTTGGTTCTATCTCTTTCACTCTACTCAAAACTGAAATGCATAAAAAAATGACAAAATGATACGCACTCTTTGCACACTGTTAAAGAATCATTGTACACAAAATCAACTTTGTTCAAATCAAAACAAAAAAAACTAACCCATCTGGTGGATGATGGCACAAGCTTCCAAGAAAATTCTATTACAGTGAACCACATTATTTTAATGGATTTCTTCGCAAGTAAGTCGTCTGTCACTTCGTTTGTGGTTAAAGGGTGATACGGTCAAAATTTGGTCAATATCAACTTGACGTATTTCTTTCAATTTTGCATTTAAAAAACCTGAACACCCCTCATTTTGAAGGTGTGTGTGTGTAGAATGTTGCTCCTATTTTGATTTTGGAATTCACTCTTCAATTGTCAAAATGCCGTCCAAGCAAGAAGAGCAGCGTATCAAAATTTTGCTCGCGCATCGCGAAAATCCGAGCTACTCGCACGCAAAGTTGGCAAAATCCTTAAAAGTTGCCAAATAAACCGTTACAAATATAATTAAAGTGTTTGGGGAACGTTTGTCGACAGCCAGGAAGTCTGGATCGGGGGGAAATCGAAAACCGGAAGCCGCTGAGACAACAAAGAGAGTTGCCGCTAGTTTCAACCGAAACCCTAACCTCTCTCTCCGAGATGCCGCAAATAAGCTGGGTGTATCGTCTACAACCGTGCATCGAGCCAAAAAACGAGCCGGACTATCGACTTACAAGAAGGTAGTGACTCCAAATCGCGATGATAAACAAAATACGACGGCCAAAGCGCGATCCCGGAGGCTGTACACGACGATGCTGACGAAGTTTGACTGCGTGGTAATGGACGACGAAACCTACGTCAAAGCCGACTACAAGCAGCTTCCGGGACAGGAGTTTTATACGGCAAAAGGAAGGGGAAAGGTAGCAGATGTTTTCAAGCACATGAAACTGTCAAAGTTCGCAAAGAAATATCTGGTTTGGCAAGCCATCTGTACCTGTGGCTTGAAAAGCAGCATTTTCATAGCTTCCGGGACTGTCAACCAAGAAATTTACGTGAAAGAGTGTTTGAATAAACGTCTGCTGCCTTTCCTGAAGAAACACGGTTGTTCCGTACTGTTTTGGCCGGATTTGGCATCTTGCCATTACGGTAAAAAGGCCATGGAGTGGTACGCCGCCAACAACGTGCAGGTGGTTCCCAAGGACAAGAACCCTCCCAACACGCCAGAGCTCCGCCCAATTGAGAAATACTGGGCTATTGTCAAGCGGAACCTAAAGAAGACCAAAAAAACTGCTAAGGGCGAGCAGCAGTTCAAGGCAAACTGGCTTTCTGCGGCGAAGAAGGTGGACAAGGTGGCTGTACAAAATCTGATGGCAGGGGTCAAGCGTAAGGCCCGGCAATTCGGATTTGGAAAAGCGGAAGCCTAACTGAATATTTTTCCTGAATTTTATACTAATTGAACTTGAAAAAGAAATTTAATTTGATTTTTTAAATAAACGATTTCACCGATTTACACGCGTTTTCCCTTGACCAAATTTTGACCGTATCACCCTTTAAAACTGCCTTTTGAACAGTTATCCAGTGATTTTTTTTTATGAATTGACAAATTATGTATCTTGACGAAGTTATCTCTAACGGATTATTTTATATGGATAGCTGTCATAACGACTTTTTAATAATTATTGCAGCACTGAAAAAACTATTTTGTTCGCCACGATGGTGATGATGGATTTTTAATATTTGATTTTATAGTAGATTAATTAAAAAAAAAGTAGTCTACAAAGGTTTGAGCCTCGCGCGCGTATTACGGATATAGAGGACTAAATTTAACATTTGATAAAAAAAAATGCAATTTTGAAGCTTATTTGAAAGATACCTTGAGTTAGTAGTAAGTTTTCTGGCAAATGTTATAGGTTCGTGAGCATTCCTGACATTGCTGAAAATTATGATAGCATCAGATTGCGGGGTTACTAGTGTAATAGGATGCTTTGTTGATTGTTCATTAACTCTTGATTGCTTGTAATACTTATGAATATTTTAGGTGGACAAAAAGGCGAACTAAGAGGTGGACGCCTGAGCTTTTCCACATTTATATCGCTGTGAAGCAACTGTAAACTTTAGAGGGAATCTATATCTGTAACTGAAACCAGTTCGATTTGTTTGCCAACCTGGTTAAAATGTCATATTCAATTATCTTAAAGATAAATCGTCCAGCTCAAACCTTTGTAGGGGTAAGAGGTGGGACCATCATCATCATCATCATCTAGTGATAATGAATTTTAAGAGTCATGACGGAGAGCTTGGGATTAAACCCATGATTTTCTGCTCAGTAAGCAAAAACGATCCCTCCAGGGTCACCGAGCATCTTAGAACCATAACGCTTCGCGACAATACAGGACTACGTTTTCGCTTGATATGCAAATAGTTTCCGAGGTTAATGTTCAATATCAAATATACAAATGATGGTGGTGATTTATTGTGCTGCGGAAGAGCTAGGGGTTAAATCCATGATTTTCTGCTCAGTAAGCAAAATCGATCCCTCGAGGGTCATCGAGCATCTTATAATCCAAAGCGCTTCGCGTCAAAGTACGAATATATGGATGAACTATTTATTATTGAATAACTATTATTTACGATAATTACATGAAATAAATAAAAAATAAACTACAAACAAAACTTGGACATTCACAAACGTCAGAGAACTTTTCTGGTAGAGGCGCCGGTGGTGTAGTGGTAAGCGTGATTGCCTCTCACCCCAAAAGTCCTGGGTTCAATCTCTGTCGGCGCCGCCGGGATTTTCTGAGGCATAAAATCTCTAATCACACCTTCCTTCGGAAGGGAAGTAAATCCGTTGGTCCCCGGTCTATAAATTGGTGGGTTGATAGGTAGGATCCAGGTTTAGGAGCTGCCTCCCTGGCGTTGGTAGCATTGGTACTCAGTACGGAAAACTCTCGACAAATTAGGCCACACCTACACCTTCAGTGACTAGACTACAGACTTCCCTGGCGTTTGCTCATTTGGGTAAATTATAAGTAAAGGGACACGTTTTCATGCACTTATACTTTGATATAAGTGCAAGAAAACTGTGTACATATACGTGCACTTATACATATAATTTACCCAAAAGAGCAAACGCCAGGGAAGTCTATTCACAAATCCAAGTTTATGCCGGCCACCGCGGCGTTGTAATCGTAGCGGTGATGAACTTGAGATCATCTGTCAAACTGCATATATTTTCAAGTTTGTGATAAGAGAGCTATGTTTTACGTGTTATTGTAATTGCTTTATTCAATAGCAGAAAGCAAATATGAACTGAAAAGTAGTGCCGGTAAGAATGGTAAGTGAATCCTAATTTTTAAATGCAAAATCATTGAGATTTCTTCAAAATGAAAAATAGGTTGCTCCCAGCAAAACATCAACAAATAATGTTAATAATGTTCTTACAGTATTCAAACTGAGAATGCAATACTGAAGGATCATCCCATCGGAAATTGAATTAAATCAATTAATTTTGCTGTTTGAGGTGAGTTGTTAGAACAATTTTACATATTGAAGCAATCAAAACAATATATTTCTTCTCTGGCATAAGAAGAATCTCTCTGGTAAGTAGAATTAGATATTTAAGTGCTAAATTATTGAATTGCGCATTTTGCACCTCATTAGACTGCTGTGTAAAACATTTTTGCACAGTGAATATTTGCACACCTCACACATACTCTTACCATGCAGTTTAACGAATGTCATAAAGAACAACTCCGGCAATGAGAATTTGCATCACTTTCATCATGCCGCTGTTCTTATGTAACGACGACTATGACGTCAAACTCGTGGTTACATAAGAACAGTGGCAGAGTGAAAGGGATGTATAAAACGCTGTCCAGACTGGAGAGTTATAACATGTTATAACGGTTGTCAAATAATTGCAACACAGAAACCACCATCCAGATAGCGCTATAACATGTTATGACTCTGTAGTCTGAACGTACTATAATCCTCATTGCCAAACCTGTTATATATGACATTGTAGTTTGACAGCTGCCTCGACGGCAACTTTTCGCGTCTTTGTTTTGATTTCTGTGTGTGGGAAAAGCCGGCACCGGTGGTGTAGTGGTAAGCGTGACTGCTTTCTAACACCCCAATGGGTCTGGGTTCAATCCCAGCCGAGGTCGGTGGGATTTTTCTGAGGCATAAAGATCTCTGGTCACGTCTTCCTTCGGAATGGAAGTAAAGCCGTTGTGAATGGGTGCGATATCCTACGCAGGTGTGTAAGTTGCCTTCCTGCACATTCGGTTGCCGTCAATGGATGGCAATCGATGTCCGTCGGTGATTGGCACTAGATTGCGGAACAGAGACCGACGTTAAATAAAGGAAAGAAGAAGAAGAAGAAGAAGAAGTGTGTGGGAAAAATAGCTACGGTTACAATTGAGATTCTATTATTTAAACAGAAACACCGAGGATTTCAACCAATTTTTCTTCATTGATACCCGTCGCTGGTAAGTCTTTCGTTTTTCAAGCCGTTGTGCTTCGTATTTAGTCAAATCCGTTCTTAATTTTATATTTTTATGTTTAGCAAAAAAAAATCTATTTTTGGAATGCAATCCGCAGAGTGCAGAGCTTGCGACAAAATACAGCAATCGAAACACTTAGTTCTGTTGAAGGTTCCATCTGTGCAGAAAACTTCTTCTATTCCGTTTTGCCCAATTAAGCACAACAGGGAAATTCTTGGCTTTCGAACAAATTCTCCCCGGCAGATAAGCCTTTTACCAACAATCAATACGAAACTATCGATTTTAAATTGGCTCATCACTTGATTAGCCTATTGGTCCCAAGCAAATCGATTAACGTACCCAATTCTAGTTGAAATCCTGGTACTACACTATGTTTGTTTTGATTCGATATGAAAGTTTGACAGATAAAATGAGGGGTTAGTGGATTTTCCTATGTTTCGAGGGGTGAATCGATTAGCTTGGGACCGAAGATAGTACCAGAGCTGAGCCAAAAAGTTGAGCACGTTACCTCTATGCTTTTACCACGCAGTCCATACCCTCGTGTCCGTATCATTGCTCGGTTATCAAAGCTAACCTCATCGAGAAATATGTATGAGGTTATGGTAATCGTCACAGAACCGCATGATGTCATCCGACCGAATCTGGATTGCTCTTCTTTCGAGGGCTTTCCATGACAATCCTTCATGATGTAAAATGCGGCAGATCGAGGAAGCGGATATGGAAATGTTGAAGGTTTCTTCAAACACATGTTTGGCTTCATCAAGATAGAGTGTTGGTTTTAAAAGATATAGTTCCAGTAACCAGGATCGTTTGTCCGCGTCGAATTTCTTCACGTTCCGGGCATACTCTTTTCGTGAGAAAAATCCATTTTGTCGATAGCTTGAGATCCAGTTGGCAATTGTCGTTTTATGCTTCCGGTAGATAGCCCCAGGAAAAAGTAACCATAAAGAGCATGGTAAACGGTATTAACTGATGCTCGCCGGTTGGAGACAGTTTGTAGAATATCTGCCATTTCAGGAATCACCACAAAATTATCCTTTTCTACAACAAAACACGAAATCCTTCGAGGAAATAGATCCGAGAAATCTAGATAGAGCTGGGATAAGGGCGAATGTCGCAAGTGTAAACAAACTGAGGTTAATACATCACGTTATACTACTATTAAAATGCTACAAAACGATACTAAAAATGTTAGGACAAATAATGTACTTTCTTAAAAAAACGAGACCAACTTTTTTTTTATAACAAATTGAGTTGGCTCTTACGGCCGCTTCCTCCCATATACATAGATGGGGCGAAACAGACATATTTTCTCCATACAAGGCGAAAGATATAATTTGAATCTTTTCACTACTCCTTGCAATTACCGGTTGGTAATCAAAAGAAAACATTGTTAATCTGATCGAAATAAGCGAAACCACCCCCAACACATGAATTTATCTAGAATCCAACAAACTGCAATAGGTCGATAGTAACAAACCATCAGGAAAAAGAACGTAAACATTGAGGCGAAACAGACAATGTCAAAAACTAGCAGGCGAAACATAGGGGCGAAATAGCTTCTGTGAACGCAGCCGGGCGAATAACCTCAGGGCGATACAAGATACTGTAAATCAAAAGGGCGCATGCAACATTTTCATTTTTTTCGAGCTGTAAATAAAGATAATAATATTTTTATTTATCTCACCATAATGCTAACCAATAATGTAATAATTAGGAACAGCTCATTTCTAGGAATGGGTATATAGTTTAAATTATATTTAATAATTTTTGTTCAAAACTTCAGATTCATTTTTCTCAGTTCAAGCCCATTGCGACATTGGCCCTAATTCCAGCTCTTTCTAGAAATGCTTTGCCACTGCTAAACCAAATAACAAACAATAATATAAACCATGCTGTCATAACACCAACTTATCAATACAACACATGCCTACTGGTGTTAGTGGGTGTGCAAATTGTTTCTGTCAAACTAAAATTTTCGCTAGAATCCAAAAATTTGTGCAACGGTCAATAATATCATTGAAATAAAAAAAAATCGTAGAACAAACATGATAAAACCAACGAAATTCCTGCATGCTTCAATCGATGGTTGCAAATCATATCCGAATTCAATCCTACCGTATTAAACCAATAACCAATTTCAAAAGGGGCTCTGTTCTATTTTTATTTGATTTGGTTGGTCACGTTTCCATATCAACATTAATCGATGTGGTACGGCTGTTAACATAACCATTACACTGATGCAAATTTTGACATTTTCGCTCCACAGTGCTCAAACGGTTCCAAATTGGGTCCTGATTATCCTCCCAAAATTTGAACTCATGTAGTAAGAACCCGACTTGGCACAAACCATTTGAAGTTTATATGGGAATTACTATGGAGAAACCATAATTTCGGTTCATATCTATCTCAAAATTCACCAGTTTACTCTACTTTAGAAAATGATAACTGCGCTTGTTGAAAATTTTCTCAGATATAAGTTTGTTGAAGACCACTTTTCGATCAAATGTAAGGAACAAAAGTTATTAATGATTCAAGTTACTGATGTCTTATGGTTATGCTCAATCAACTGTTCAGCAGGCAACATACGTCACACTGCAGAATACAGTGTTGCCCACAATACAGTTGCTTAAACTTGCCATAAGATTTTCAATCTCTTAAACAATTAATAACTATTTAATTTGACGTTTGGCTGAAAAGTTGTAACTGATAAAAATTCCCATGAGAATAGCAATGGAACTTGTTAACAGTACAATATGGAAAAAGGCTAGAAGACAATGAACAAAAAGTTTGGTTTTCTTATAGTAATTTCCATATAAACTTCAAATGGTTTGTGCCAAGTCAGTTTCTTATCAGATTAGTTTAAACTTTCGGAGGCTAATCAGGACCCGATTTGAAACCGTTTGAACACTGTGGAGCGAAAATTTCAAAATTTGCATCAGCATTTTAATAGCATATTTACACGAACTAGAACTGTAATTTAACAAATTTCCATAAAAATAATGAAAAGTGCTTATTCCTGTCACCAGGCGCGCATTCGTTTAAGTTGGATTCGTCATAAGCATAGTCAGTGAAGGTGTGGCATAATTTTTCGGGTTACCAAATGTCTTGAGATAGAGTATCGTTTCGAGCAAAAGTTTCTCAAGCGACAAATTATTATTCAAGCCAACGTTCAGCGCAATCCTCCGGCAAACATGACTCATTCCTGGAAACTGGCACACCGCGCATATTCGAGCCTGAAGTCTCGGCTTCACAATATACATAAATCTGGATCACCCCACGAACAACATACAACCGAACCAATCGAAATAGAAAGTTCTGTCACCATCCAGAGCTCGTTTGCAGCCGCGTCGTGGCATTAAGCCGTGTACCATCGTCGTCACCGCCGTCGCAGCGATTCACCGGGGACCGGTTTCCCCCTCTCGCCCGCACTTCTCAATCACACCGTGAAGTCGAAGCGAATCCGCAATCCGCGCTATACTCAAGCTCCCCGAACCGAACCACCAGGAAAGAGGAGACTTTCCCAATCAAGCGACGAACTCCCTGTGTCGGTGTCATCATAAATTCCATGTTTTTAGTGAGACCCTCTCTCGCCACTCGAGTGCGAGAGTGAGATCTCCGCTCGTGTGAGTTACCTAGATAAGATCATTCGCGAATTTCACACCGGGGGGATATGTGGCGTGGGATGGCAATGGAATGGGATGTCGGTCGGGTGGTCCAGCTAGGCGGCTACCTCGATCGATTTCGTTCCAGTAGTTCAGTCGCTCACGAGAGCGTAGCGGAGACGGTTGTGTTTCTTTAGATTTGTATTTTTGTTCACTGTACTTGGAGCGTTGGAGCGTTTAGTGGTATGTTGTGTTGGAGGGTACCTGCACCTACATATAGCGGTTACCTGTGAGTGAGTGCGTGTGTTGGTTAGTTAGTCGGCCAACCCGTCCACCACCCCCTCCTTTAGCGAGTAGGCATTGCGTTCTGATCTTTCTGGGTTGCCGGAAGGGTGGCACCTGGAAGAGTGGTGGAAGAAGAAAGTGCGGTGCATACCAAGTACTAGTACCATTATTGTTATTATTATTATTATTATTATTAATGCGGTGCGTTGCCTGCCAACTACTATCATATCGAACATACACACAGTGAGCAGTGATTACGATCTCAGTGGACGACTCGAATGGACGACGGAAGAGTTGAGTGGCTGTTTTCGTGTCGCGATCATCTTCGTCGCCGTCATCCGGATAGTAATCATTGCATGGATGCTTAACAACATATATTCGAATCGCTCTCTCTCTCTCTCTCTATCTCGGGAAAAGCAGAAGTGATTCGTCTAATTAAGGCAAAGAAGACCAACTATAGGCAAAGTATACACCCCGAAAGAAGGAGTAGGAAAAGATACAAGCAAAAACGCAAAAAGAGCAACGCAAAGAAGGAAGAAGAGAAAAGTAATCACAAAGTGCACTCTCTCGGGCGCGATCGCGTGGAATAAGTAGCGAAAGGAAGAAGAAGAAAACATAAATCGCTGAAAAAAAAAACGCGACAAATCGTAGAAGAAGAAGAAGTCTCAGGTGTGTGCGACGCGTTTAGCTTTACTCTCGCCGCAGATAGCCCGATAAATAAGTGTATGTGTGCTCGCTGTACGTGTGCTTATCCGTAATCACCCGAGTGGAAAACAAATAAGAGAAGAATAGAGTCTAGGAGATGTTGGATAAATTCTGCTGAAAGTCGTCGTAGTCGTGATCGTCTTCATCTTCATCGTCGTTGTCGTCGTTGGCGTGTCGAAGAAGCGAACAAGCAAAGTGTGAAATTTGTTCCAACCTTAAGCCTGCTGCCGCTGCTGCCTTGCCTTGCCTTGCGCCGGTCGCCCCGGATCTTCAATTAACGGATCTCGGAGTCTTCTTCTGACGGGGGGACTTGAGCTGTGGTGAGTGGCATATACCTACCTATATACATACATCTCGTCTCGATTGGACACATACGACAGAGTTCCCCATCCACCACCATGTGTATTGTGAATCGTTTTGAATAGCATCATCTATAGCAGCAGTAGCACAGGTCGTCGGTCTTGTCGTCGGTCCGTCGATTGGGGAAAGCGCACAAGAAGACTCGGGGAAGGAGGTTTAATTTTCTTCAATTGCTTATTACGTATTGTTGTTGGCTGGTATAATGGGGAAGTGCTGTTTTTGGGTATTTTTCATTAACTCATCTGACACACGTTGTTGTGTGTACGGCAGGGCAAAAGGTCATGACTTGATCTTTTCTGCGTTTTTTTTCTCTTCTTTTGTGGGAGAAGTACGTCGTGTGATGACCGCGGGCACTTTTTTCACTGCATGCACCGGATTGGGTATAGTGGTCCGTGGAAGCTGTGGACTTGGAGAGAATGAAATTTTACAGTTTGTTGACAGGTGCAGGCCAATTAAGGGCACACAAATTGAGGGATGTTTTCCGTGTACATTTCGGAGCAACGAACGCAGCAGCCAACGGGTCGTAAACCGTTATGCTAAGAGCTATTCGTATGTTTAAATATTTGTCTTTCCTGCAGTAGGAGCATGCAACGTCTTTCGAGTGATTCCAGGTAATACAAACTGGATGAAATTAACTTGACACACATTTTTTAAATTCTGCTCTGTTGAAAGCAGGTAATTAACGGCTGAACATGAATTTGACTGCTTAAAAGTTTATTTTTTAGGAATTCAAAAAGTTACAACTTAACAAAGGTCCACAAACATATTCAGATAACCAACGCTTAAGGGAAAAGTCACTTAAAATATTAAAATCCTGATATCTCAGGTAACCTTCGATGAATGATTTTGATTTTTAATTTTCTTTTAGAAGCTTATTTTAGACGTTTCATCGAGAAACTTTGAAGATGGCGAGGTCGTGAATCGATGCCACACTCCATTTTACAACACAACATGGGTACTTCCGGTGTCCGTAAAAGTTACAGATATCATATATCCGGAGTGGTATGAGATTTGTAAGTAATTGCTTATGCAAACAAACATGTCAATCTCCGATTTCTCCCAAACAAACTATACCAAAAGATAGAGGAATTATTCCGCTACCAAATTGTGTAATCGGTTTTCGAAATTGAGCTCTTATTCGCAAGAAATCGGTGATTTAAATGTTTGTTTACAAAAGCAATTACGCCAAAATCTCGAATCAGTCCGGATATGGGTATGTATGAAACGGAGGTTACGCTTAGAGGCTGAAAATCGATACTCAACGCCATTTTAGAATTCAGATTCAGGCTTCAGATAGCCTATATTCAGTAGGGATGCCAGATTATTTTTTTGAAAGTGCGACGGAAGAGACTGAGATTTACGCATAAAACCAGGTGTGTATAATAAATAAATAGTTCAAAAATTTGACTAAAAGCTCTTGTTCTACGATATTTTTGTCAATTTTTAAATGTCCATAATTTAAAAAAAAAACATTTTTCATGAACTCTTCCTAAACAAAACATCGGATAAGGATATAATGAGATACTTAGCTTTCTAATTGCTTTTGAATGTGTATATTTTTTCCCAGGAGAACATGATTTTTCTCTACAAATTCGATCAGAAATGACGTTTCATTTTTTTGAAAAATTTCAAAGACGCCATTTTGAAAATGTTACAAGATCTAAAATGGCCGAATTTTATCAAAAATCTGAAAAATTGCCCATAGCAAACAATTATGCAAAGTTTCATGCAAATCGGAGAAGGTTGGGTTTTTTTTCCGATTCGTCATTTGGCGTGAAACTGCTAGCATGCTGGCTGTCGCTTTTGCTTATTGAATAGAAGATCGTCGGTGTAGTATAAAGGTGCGATGAGCAAATAGAATAAATAAATAAAATAAAAAAAGAAAATAATAATTGTGTTTTAATATCCATAATAGAAAATACGAAACTATTAACGAAGTCATTTCCCTATTGACCAACTGGTAACCGCCATTACTAATTATAATAATAATAATAGTAATAAGAATATTTGAACTTCCCTAGTGAGATTTAATTCCCCTTCGCAATCTCTGATTGGTTGAAGTGTAAAAGCCTTCAGTTATTTAAAAAGGGTGTACTGTCCATGTGGTTTTTTTTTTTAATTCTTTATTTAAGAGATTTTTAGCCTTAGGCTAGTTCATCTCTAACTGTCCATGTGGGCCATTCTCCATTCTGACGCTGAAAAGGTACACACTTAAAAAAATCATGTAAATTTAGGTGCTCTGAGACTGACATATACGAGCGTCAATTTTGACATAAAATTGTGTCATAACAGACGCGAAATTCAACTCAATCAAATTTAGTTTTCGTCGAGAAACAAACTTTTCAGTCTCAGAGCACTTAAATTTACATGAAATATTTGTTTACGTCTGATCCTTTATGTCAAAGAAGCATTCCGTCACGTGTAAAATTAGTTATTTCTAAGTGTGTAGCATCTACTTCGAAAGCAGGAATAACTTCCAACCGACCGAACGACGGTACCAAGGCAACCCGGCTGAACCAGCCACTGCAGCAAACCGACCGAACAACGAGCAAGCGAGTCCTCTCCTTGTGAGAGTCCCCAAGCGAGCCCTCTGTCGTTCGACGGTAACCAAGGCAACCACCGAGTACCGATCAGCAAACACCAGCAGCCTACTACGATCGCTACACCCAGCTACGACAGTCAGTTTAAGGCGTGTTGATCGGAAATCCATATCAAATCCTTCTCAAGAGTAGTTGTTGTCGTCGTTGGTGAGGTCTCCGCCGGGATCGAAATCTAGTAACAGCAAGTTGAACGGGAACTTGATCGTTATTGGCCTAGTGGCGACCGATTTTGCTTACTGAGCAGAACATTATGAGTTCAATCTCGAGCTCCTTCACATTATTGAGTTTAAGTGTAAATCGGATTTATTCTTAATATGGGATAAAGCGCATTGAATTCGGCTGAAGGAACGAGTCCGTAAAAGAAATAATATTCAACATTTAGGAAAGACGTGTTGATCGGAAATCTATAACACATCCTTCTCAAGAGTAGTTTTAACCACTGTCGGTGAGGTCGCCGTCAGGATCGAAATCTAGTAACAGCAAGTTGAACAGGAATTTGGTTGTAATTGTTTTGTGAAATGAGGAGCTTGGTGGCCTGGCGGCAACCGATTTTGCTTACTAAGCTTCTGCTGGGTTCAATCCCAAGCTCCTTCATTATAGAGTTATACTTTAAATCGGCTTTCTTTCATAATATGATTTAAAGCGTTATCAAATTCGGCTGGAGGGACAGGTATGTAAAATAAGTAATATTTGAGTTTTAGGAAATGACGGAAATCCATATCAAATCCTTCTCAAGAACAGCTGTTGTCGTCGTCGGTGAGGTTGCCGCCGGAATGAAACCTAGTAACAACAAGTTGAACGTATACTTGATCGTAATTGTTTTGTGATATAATAAGCTTGGTAGCCTAGTGGCAACCGTTTTTGCTTACTGAGCAGAAGATCGTGGGTTTAAACCCAAACACCTCCACGCTTTTGAATCGTTAGGGCATCAATTCAGCATATCGTTTACCAAAACGGTGCATCGATTAGTTTGGAACCGAAGAGAGTAACAGAGATGAGCCAAAAAGTTGAGCGCGTTCGGGACCTGCTGGTCTTAGAGCTACCTCTATGGTTGCATCCTCGGGCGGTCAATCATGCTCAAGAGGATTTTTTGTGTTTAAAAGTGACATTTTGTAAACGATTACAGCCCATACCCGACCAGAAGAAAATAGGAAGGATATTGTAACTTGTGTTATTTAATTTCACAGATTTTCGTGTAACAACAGTTGTTACAATTTAGATCCCGGATGTAGTTAAAATAAGAAAAAAATCTACTGCTCGTGTGTTTACAATCTAACTCCCACTGTCTGGCAGTGGCATTTCTTATGAATGCAAGAAGCTTGAACCCGGGAGTTAAAAGGTAACAGCTCTCCCGCAGATCGATACAAATATACACTATTGATAATGTGCTGAAACTTTAAACCAAGCAGTAGCAGCAATACTTGATTGACGCATATTTAGTTAGTTTTAAAATAATTGTCTCAATTCAGATGGATTATACCTATACAGGAACTAAAAGGTAAATGGACTTAGCTGAGCGTTGCAACGCTTTAGCTGGAACAAACGATACCTGATGCAACGAAAAGACCGGGATTTGATAACTGTCACTTAATGCACTTTTCAACGCCACTTTAGTACTTTTAATTAACACTTTTGACGTAGAACTACATGGCTTTTTAGAAATGTCCATTGTCTCAGGAAAGTCCAAACGAACCACGCCCCACAAAATAGGCCAACGTCTGCCAGAATCACGGTAGAGAACTATCTTCTCCTGGATGGACAGTTTCTGCCATCAGTCAGTCGAGTGCCATTTCCTTGAAGCGGATGATCAGCAACCAGCTCGTTGAATATCATCACGACTTTTTTCCGTCCTTGATTTGAAAATGTAATCACACAATCTCAAATGTCATAAGAGCAGGGTTGCCAAACTCATGTGTTACTGAGACTGATAGCTTGATTGCCACACTTCGGCACGTTCAGCACAACGCTTGACCTAGCTTTCGGCACAGATAAAGTACTCGGCACAGTTTGGGATGTGCAGAGTTGAATACCCCTTGATATGTGAAGATAGGTGGCTGTTATATTTATTTCAAAAGAACTCTTTGAAGTTAAATGACTGAGAATTTTAATAAAATTGCGCAACTAAATTACCGCAAATGAACTAAATGTTGAACGCAAAAAAAAAAATCCGGATATATTAAAACCGCTGTCGTTAAGGCATTTTTGAGTAATTTTTTTTTCAATATTTCACTGAATCAAGGTTAGAGTGTATAGAATCACAGTAGGCATTGGTTGTGGGGATAAGTTCATTTGTTTACATCAAGGCTTCACCGGAGCAAGCTCGTCGCGAATCGATCTTGCACGCTCGAAACGAAAAGCCCGGTCTATCCGCTCCTGGCATTTTTCGATCAAATTCCTGGGCAGAAATTTATATCCCGGTTGACTGGAAGAGTTCCCGGAAGAATGTAAAATCAGAAAGAAGTCGAAATTCCCCAAAAAGTTCCTTGTTTGGCAAGCACAATGGTTCCCAAGGAGATGAATACGGCCAATACTCCGAAACTAAGGCGAATTAAGGAATACTGGTCAAGTGTGAGGCACATACTGAAGAAAAAGGGTGGAACTGCAATTGACCTGAAGGATTTCAAGCGAAAATGGAATGTCAACAAGCCAAACAAGTGGGAACAGGGCTTGTGCAATAGATGATGGGCCGTGTACGAAGAAAAGTTCGAGCAATGGCCTAGGAAGGAAGACTGAAACAATGGTCTTACAAAAATAAAACGAATTTTTCAACCCCAAAAAGATTTTCGTGTCCGGATTTTTTCATGTTCAACCTTTAGAAAATAGTATGCTTTTTTTACAGGATTTGTTAACGTATGATTACTAATATCATCGAAATGTGCCGCCCTGGGATAATGTCTCAGTGGATTTGTTTTCGGAGCTGTCTCCGAAAACTAGCATAGAATTTTCATTGTTGGAGATGCTTAACGTCAATGTCAGACTTAAAGTAGACATTTTATATGATAAATGAGGACATGAAAGTATCGAGTCAATAGTTTCGTTTTAGTACGGCCATGTAAAATTGATATAGAAGGTTGAAAGAGAGCAAAGGACCATTTTTAGGAAGGTACGAATCGGGTCGAGCATCCCCATTTACCAAACTCATCCGTTGATGAGAGATGGTGGGGTGATCGCCGATTCGCTCAGGTACCTACGATGTGCGGAAACAGTTCTATCTATCTATTGTCCCTACCACTGTGTAACGCTTAAACTTCACGCATGCAGTTAAAGCGGCATAGAATGTTAACTTAGTAATTTAGTTTTGGTACCTGGAAAATCCAGGAAAATTTGGGAATTTTGTATGAACTTTCGAGTTTGCACCAGGCATGGCAAATCATGTACATTCATTTCGTGCATTCTTTTACATTAATTTGCCTCTAACTGTTTTACCAAAATGATTTACCATGCCTGGTTACCAGCTCTGTGCTCTGCTGTCCGAAGAAGCTGTGTCCACTCTACTCGATCCATGGCCACACGTCGCCAGCCTCGTAGTCTCCGAAGGGTCCGCAGGTCGCCTTGTACTTGGTCGATCCACTTTGCCCGCTGCGCGCCTCTTCTTCTTGTTCCTGTTGGGTTGCTTTCGAGACCATTTTCATAGGGTTGTCGGCCGGCATTCTTTTGCAGTGTGGACGATGGATGGTTCTCCCAGTAGCTGGTGCAATTTGTGGTTCATTCGCCTCTTCCACGTTCCGTCACCGTAGATGGTACGCAACACCTTCCGTTCGAAAACACCAAGGGCGCGTTGGTCCTCCACGAGCATAAATAGTCCAGGTCTCGTGACCGTAGAGGACCACCGGTCTGATCAGCGTCTTGTAGATAGTCAACTTCGTGCGGTGGCAAAGTTTATTCGACCGCAGCGTTCTCTGTAGAGTCTAAAGTAGGCACGATTCGCTGCTATAAGGCGTCTTTGAATTTCTCTGCTGGTATCATTTTTGGTGGTCAGCAGTGAGATCTAATACACGAACTCGTCGACCACCGCGACTTCGTCACCGTCAATCTAAACTAGGGGTGGGAGGCTAGCATTGTCTTCCCTAGAACCTCTTCCTCTCATGTATTTCGTCTTCGATGCGTTGATGGCAAGTCCAACCCGTCTAGCTTTAGCCTTCAGTCTGATGTACGTTTCCGCCATCGTCTCAAAGTTCCGTGCCATTTTCAACACATTTCCGGAACCGAAAGCCCGATTCATGCTTGACTTTTGAATTCACTGTTGGATATAATAGTGTTCTGTGGAAGGTTTGTATTTTTTCATTGGACGCCAAACTTTTGTTCTGAAGATTTATTCCTTGATCCGAATGTACGGTACGAGATGTGCATGTTTCATCTATTTATTGGATTCTGTGTTTAAATCTTCGATTTAAACAGGCCCGATGTTTTCTGAATCATCTTGACCCTTAAATGCTGCACAGTAGGCCTGGCCGTTTTGGTATATCAATTAGACAAGAAAAAGATGGAGGTATATAAATCATTTTCCAGAATGCTTTCAAGAGTTGGCTGTGTTGGTGTTTGATAAGAGATTTATTCCCTGATCCGATCAATTAAATTTTGTAACATTCAATTTTTGTTCTCTTACAAAGCGAAAGTTCGCCATTCGCAACCAACTTCAAATAGGTTGATGCGTTGTTTTGTAACGATGGACCGCTGATTAGTTAACGAAAACAATGCCAAATAAAGTGCCAAATTTGGACGCTGGCTCGGTTGGGCAACAAACACAGTCGCGTGCGGTCGCGGAAAGCCTCGGCCACTTTCTTCAAAGTGCACATTCACATCCTATACCTATCTACAGTCAGTGTGCACACAAGCGCGCTTACAAGTGTGATGATGGTGAGACACTTATCGTAGAAACGGGAAGGCGACCAGTTTTCACTTCCCAGTAAAATGAAACCATTCATCGTTGTCAGCAGCAGTGGCAGAGCCGGCGGCGGGGTTCGAATCGAGTCCGGTTCGCTTGGTGGTCAATGGTTGGATGTTACGGGGCGTCGTCAACACCGCACGACACACGCACATAGGAGGAACGACCAGAGGAAGTCGGTTCAGAGAAAAAGAAAGGCAAAGCGCAAAATTTCTAATTCTCCAATTTTAGTACCTACAGCAGAGTGTGGAGTACCTACGTGTTTGTAGTGCAGAAAGGGACAGTTACTCCACCCCCCGTCTAAGCATCGCTTTTGAAAGATTGCTCTTGAATAATCATTTTTATGCTAATTTGACAGGTTTTTTTTTGTTTTTATTTAACCCAAATTCTGGATTTTCTTTTAATGGACTTTCCGACTCGTTTTCTTGCTCCTTTCTTTCTGTTGTGCAGTCGATGTCGATGAACTTCTTAAGATCAAGCATTCGGCAAAACAGAAAAGACTCCGATCAGAGAAACAACTCATTTCCGTCGTTTCTTTTTCCGCTGACGGTGTGTGCGGTAAAATGGTAAACCAGAGTTGTTTGTCAATTTCGGACGTTTTTGGCTTCAGCAAAGAAAACCGGATGGATCTCAGATGATAGTTCGCTGAAGCCTGAAGCTGCGAGAGGCAGTGGGACAGAGCGATAGAGGAGAAAGATGTGACGTGGTGGTCTCTTCGTATGCTAACGCCGCACACTGGGGCAGAATGGACAAAATCTCAAGTTTTTTTTCTAGGAATTTCAATTAAACTCGATTTTCAACAGAAACTAAGATCAATTACTAAGACCAAATCCGATTAAAATTAGAAGTAATAGGGGAAATGGCTCTTATGTTGGCCTATTGATCTAAGATCGGGCCCATCGCTAAAAATCTGCTATTTATCAATTTTATCTAGATGAACGCGTCTTTGGGACGGTACTAATGGATATTTTTGGTCGCTATTGAAAATTTAGTCGATTGCTGAATTTATGTATGGGCCCAAATTAGGGAGATTTAGGCCGACACTACATCTATTTACCCTATATGTGTACTCATTATATTTTTGATTATCTTGTGAATAAAACATCCTTCAGACCGTTTCTCCAAACTGTTTAACAGTATTTCATGCATATTAACGGGGTTCATTTTTAATTTGCTTTTCTAGTAACCTTATCAGCATCAGAAATCCATGGTTCTGGTAGCCTTATTTGCTGTTTTGTTTTAATTCTACGTTCCGTTTCGCAATGTTCCAATTCGCTTGAGCAATTTTTAGTTTGCACGGCGTGCAAATTAGCGGGGTTCAAATTAAAAAGTGTTCAGATTAAAAACGGTCAGATTACCGGGGGTCCACGGTATTCTAATTAACATTAGGGCATCTTAAGCTGTGGTCTAATCTAGATCCAAATTTATGTCACATTTGAACCAGCTAAAATGTAATAGATCAAGGCAAAACAGATCAAACAGTGTGCGTAAGCACCCGTTGATCCGTTTTTGGTCGTTCTATTTCAAACGTCAAACAAAAACCAATATTTCCGGGCTTGACCTTATCAGCTTCGATTTGCTATCGTTAGCCAGGTATCGATCAAGCTCGTTGATTTGTTGAAAAAGGACCTGGGTATCTCCACCGCGAATTCCACTGAACATGGTTCACTGTGTCGGAGAAACTGCTCAAATATCATCCCGGGGGAGAATCTTATTCCACTGGTTAGTGGGTTTGCCTGCAATGGATCATTTTAGATGGCTGAGTTTTGAACCCACCACAGCTTTCATTTGGCGCTACTGTATACGGACGAACCAATGTAAAATACTGTGGTAGCCACAGTACGGTGCTGTCAAAACCTCAGCATCTTCAATGATCCATTCCAGGATTGTGGCATAGCTCAGCTCTTGATGCAATGTTGTTTTTTTTTTTTTTTTTTTTTTATAATTACTTTATTTGTACAGGCTCAATCGAATAAACTTTACAGAGCCGAGTTATCCTTTGCGTTATACATTATTACTGTCTTAAATTTAAAGTTAAAGAAACTGGACCGAGTACTCGCGGTTGTCTCGAGGTTAGTGGAGATTTACAATTTTTTGGATGGGAAAAGGGAAGAAGGAGGTTTGAAATGTGGTTTACGATACAACTATTTAATTAATCCTAAAGCATGAAATTATTTCTATTCATCTTGAAAACAAACATTGAAAAAAAAAACCCACACGTACAAAATACAAACTAAGCACAAGGTTAATCAAACTTACAATCTAAGGTTAATATCCTTAAAGTAAACATATATGAGTTTCATAAACTCCAGATCGCGTCTAGCCAAAATATCCCGAACTGGAACATTAGGTTGTCTACCTCGAGCCCGAAGGGAATCATAAAAATGTGATCTGACTCCACGATACTCCGCACAAGACCAAAGGATGTGATCAGCGTCCTGGTAACCTTGTCCACATTCACAGAGATTGCTGTCTCCCAACCCCACACGGAACAAGTGAGCGTTTAGACAATAGTGATTGGACATGAGACGAGACATCACGCGTATGAAGTCTCGACTCAAGTCCAACCCTTTGAACCATGCAAACTTCGACACCTTAGGGATAATTGAATGTAGCCATCGTCCCAAGCTCCCTTCACTCCATTGATGTTGCCAGCTAACGAGCGACTGCTGACGATAAATAGAGAAAAATTCACTATAGGCGATCTGTCGATCATAAATGTCGCCTTCCATAGCGCCCACCTTCGCAAGTGAATCCGCCTTCTCATTGCCCAAAATTGAGCAATGCGAAGGGACCCACGCGAAGGTGATGATGAAAGAGCGCACGGATAAAGTACTAAGCAGTTCTCGTATTTTCAAGAGAAAATACGAGAAGTGCTTTACCGGCCTAATGGAACGGATAGCCTCGACAGAACTGAGACTATCCGTAAAAATAAAGTAGTGGTCTGGAAGAAGTGAAGCAATAGTTTCCAAAGTGTAGTGAATTGCTGCCAGTTCAGCCACATACACAGAACAAGGAGCTTCAAGTTTTCGAGAGGCGCTATGAAATTCATTAAATACACCAAAACCAGCGGACTCCTCTATTAGAGATCCATCTGTGAAAAACGTTCTTGCAGAATCAACATGGCCAAACTTTGCAGCGTATAATGACGGAGCAATCATAGGACGATGATGCTCTGGAATTCCGCGGATTTCCTGCGTCATAGATAAATCAAAATTCACTGAATTGCCGAAATCGGAGAAGACTACACGATTGGGAATATTTCTTGAAGGGCTGACATCCTGTGTTAAATAAAGGTAGTACAAAGTCATAAAACATGTTTGAGGATTTAGCTCCAGAAGCTTCTCAAAGTTTTCGATCACCAGTGGGTTCATTACTTCGCAACGGGTGAGGAGCCTCAGAGATAACTCTGAAAATCGGACGGATAGTGGCAACATGCCCGCCAGCACTTCGAGACTCATAGTATGAGTCGAGTGCATGCATCCTAACGCGATACGAAGACAACGATACTGGATCCGCTTGATGATGTGCGTTTTAGCTGCCGACTGGAAGCAAAAACTACCGTACTCTAAAACCGATAAAATCGTTGTCCGGTACAACGTCAGAAGATCTTGTGGATGGGCTCCCCACCACGTTCCGGTAATTGATCGAAGGAAATTGATCCTTAGTTGGCATTTTCGTCTCAGATACTCAATGTGGGATCTCCAGGTGCATTTGGAATCGAACCAGACCCCGAGATATTTAAAGGACATGGAATGAGTGATCGGTTTACCCAAAAGTTGAAGCTTCGGTTGTGTTGGGCTATGCTTCCTAGAAAAAACGACCAACTCAGTTTTCTCCGTGGAGAATTCGATACCTAGCTGAATAGCCCAAGTAGACAAATTGTCCAAGGTATCCTGTAAGGGTCCTTGCAGGTCAACCTCTTTTGGCCCTGTGATAGACACTACGCCGTCATCTGCAAGTTGTCTCAACGTGCAATTGTCACTAAGACAGACATCAATTTCTCTAACGTAGAAATTGTACAAAAGGGGGCTTAAACATGAGCCTTGGGGGAGACCCATGTAGCTAAATCGAAAAGCTGTAGAGTTTCCATGAGAAAAGCTCATATGTTTTTCTGACAGCAAATTGTACAAAAAATTATTCATTAATGGAGACAATCCACAAGCGTGGAGTTTCTCTGAAAGAACTTCAACGGATACTGAATCAAAAGCCCCCTTGATATCCAAGAACACAGAAGCCATTTGCTCTTTCTTAGCAAAAGCTAACTGAATTTCCGAGGAAAGCAACGCGAGACAGTCGTTCGTTCCCTTACCCCTACGGAAACCAAATTGAGTATCTGAAAGAAGGTGGTTCGTCTCAACCCATTTGTCGAGGCGAAAAAGGATCATTTTCTCCATCAATTTCCGAATACACGACAGCATCGCGATGGGCCGATACGAATTGTGATCCGACGCGGGTTTATCAGGCTTTTTAATGGCTATCACCCTCACTCGTCTCCAATCGTCGGGAACAATATTGAGCTCCAAGAACTGATTGTACAAGTTCAACATGCGCCTCTTAGCGACGTCTGAGAGGTTTTTCAGCAAGTTGAACTTGATTCTATCAGATCCCGGGGCAGAATTGCCACACGAAAGGAGAGCGAGTGAAAGTTCGACCATTGAAAAAGGCTGACTGATTTCGTCTACCGAATTCGCGGTTTCGTGAGGAATCAACTGCGACGGCACGGAATCTGGACACACTTTTCGCGCGAATTTAAGAATCCATTGATCCGAGCATTCCTCGCTTTCGTTGTTAGTAGACCGGTTACGCATTCTTCGCGCCGTACTCCAAAGCGTATTCATAGACGTTTCGCGCGACAATCCGTCTACAAACTGCCGCCAGTAGCCCCGTTTTTCGGCCTTGATGAGGCTCTTGAGTTCGCGTTCAAGAGATGTGTATGCGTCGAAATGCTCGCGTGTTCCGCGTTTCCGAAAAAGTTTAAACGCGTCGGACTTTTTACGGTAAACCTCCGTGCATTGTTGATCCCACCAGAGCGATGGTGTTTTCTTACGAATAGACGATCGCGGCACCGGTCGTGTTTGAGCTTGAAGTGCGCTGTCGACGATGAGATTAGAGAGGAAATTATATTCCTCCAACGGCGGAAGCTCTTCCACTGACGATACTGTATCGTCTATCGCGGATTGGAACTTAGTCCAATCGATGTTACGGGTTAGATCATACGCGACGTTAACGGATTCTGACGAGTTGAACCCACTGGCAATCGAAATTTTGATCGGCAAATGATCACTACCGTGCGGATCCTGGATTACATGCCAAGTGCAATCCAACGATAGTGAATTGGAGCAAAAGGTGAGGTCTAATCTGCTACCATTCGAGGATGGACCAGCCAAACGTGTTACTTCTCCATTGTTAAGGATTGTCATGTTGAAGTTGTCGCAGAGATCATAAATAAAAGTAGAACGGTTATCATCGTACAGTTCCCCCCAGCCTGTACCGTGGGAGTTAAAGTCTCCCATGATCAACCATGGAGCGGGAAGTACCGCACATATGTCGAAAAGTTGTTTGCGATTAACAGAGACTCTAGGAGCAATATATACAGAAGCAATACAAAGGCTCTTACCTTTAATGGAAGTCTGACATGCGACAACTTCAATACCGGGGAATTCGGGAAGATTCACTCTATAGAAGGAATGGCACTTTTTGATCCCCAAAAGTACCCCTCCTCCACGCGAATCCTCACGATCCAGTCGAATAATGTTAAAATCATAAAAAGGAAGATCGATTTCTGAAGAGAGCCATGTTTCACAGAGGGCAAATGCATCGCAATTATTGTTATGGACTAAATACTTGAACGAATCTAATTTCGGAATAAGACTTCGACAATTCCACTGTAGAACAGTGATCAAATCCCCGACCTCGTTTGGAAAATTATCCATCGAAGGAGATGATAGCTGCAAGAAGGGGCCATTTTGAAGTCAATTGCTTCAAGAAGGATTTCACAGTCGGAAGCAATGTGAGGACAATGCTTTTCAGAGGATCAGAAATGTTGAGGTATTTGAGAATACCGTCCACAATGTCATCAAATGAGAACAGCCCAGATGAAGAAGGGGTTTCTGTTCTTAAAATTGGGGCATCAGGGGTTTTGGATGTCCCCGGAAGAGGTGGAAAATCCTGGGTATAATCAGTTCTGCGGAATCCAGGAGGAGTAGAAGTCTCCTTTTTTCCACCACTCCTTGATTTGGGCAAGCTGATTTGGGGTTCTTGATCTGCAACTTTCCGCGAACGGATGCGTTTTCGTTTCCGGGCAGAACCTTCCGGAAAACTGAAAGAAACTCCCTCCTCAGCCAAGTCAGAGCCAGACTCGTCATCTGACAAAAGAGCGAAGGGATTTGTTTCGTTGGTCGATGGCTTGGCTGTCTTAAGCATTTCTGCAAAAGACCGCCTGGAACGTTCCTTAAGGGAGCGTTTCATTTTGTCCCCGAGCTGTTTGTACGCCGGGCACAACGAGAGAGCATGAGGAGGAGTTCCATTGCAGTACACGCATTTTGGTGCAGTAGCTGCGCAGGCGCCATCCTCATGCTTCTCCCCGCATGTGGAGCAGCGTGCCTTGTTGCCGCAGTGGGAGGCCGTATGTCCCAACCGCTTACAATTCTGGCAGTTCATGACCCGAGGTACAAACAACCGCACAGGAAGACGAAGTTTTCCCAGCTCGATGTATTGAGGAAGGGCAGATCCAGAAAAGGTCACCCGAAACGAGTCTGTGGGGGTAAAACTCTTTTTACCCTCGCTGAGCGATACTGACTTCATTCTATGAACGGCCAGTATCTTTACCGGAGGAAGCAAGGGGTTCTTGAATCGGCCAACCGCTTGCTTCTCCAGTATCTCGGGGTTCAGGCTCGCCTCAGTGACCACGCCTTCGATCTCCACATCAGAGGCTGGAATGTACACCCTATATTCCAGTGTGAAAAACTGGGAAACAGCAATTTCATTAGCCTGTTTCAGGTTAGCGACGGTCACACGAAGTTTGTTGTGCCTAACCTTCGTTATTTCGGTCACGGCAGAGAATCGCTTTGTCAGATCATCAGATATCTGAACAACATTCAAGGGTTTGTTTTTGGGCTGAAAATAGACAACCCATGGGCCAGTCGAGTCATTCGGGTAGGCCCGCAATCTGGTGCTTTTCTCATCCTGCCCATTGACAGACTGAGACGACGAACCAGGGATGACATCATCATTATTCTGAGATGAATGGTCATCCATGTCGTCTTCTGACAAAACATCCATTTTGTTCAACTAGTGGGAGCGCAAAACGCTCTCCCACTGAACGCACAGACACAATACACAGAAAACACTACAAACACAGAAATACAAAATGAAAATTTAACTAATGGAGGAGGAAAAGAAACAAAAAAAAAAAACAAAAACTTATCTGATAATTCTATACTTCTACCACCGAGCGTTATATGTGTAGGCGTTTACACAGATGGCTGGAAGAGACGCGCTGCGTGGATGACCTTCGCTGTGGTGCACTTGATCGAGGCTCGGTACTCAGCGCACACAGGCGCACGATGATTGATGAACGATGTAGATGTAGAAACGGGTGCTCACACTCGATGATGATGATACGTGAGCGGGTATGCGTGAGCGCGTATGCGTGGCCACGCAACGATGATGCCCAAATTGGTTTGCGAATTACCAATAGCACGGATTAATCGTTCCGAAAATGACACTTTCTACTACAAAAAAAACTCACTTTTCGATCAATTTACCGGGAACTATGCCAGGAGTCACTTAGTGAGAAAAAACTGATAATTTATATCAAGCGAATACCGAGAAAACTTCCAAAACAACGGAGCGCGAAACAAGTCGACCGTACTTCTTGCTAGGACGCAGTGAGATGATGCAATGTTGTGTGAGCGACTTGTTGTTCGGTACGTCACGTTGTTTGTAGTCGTTGCACCAAAATAATAGTGAAATCCTGCGACCGTAGTGACCAGCTGCTTCGATTCTCACTCGATACCGTGGAGGCATACATCCAATGCAACTATAGGCGTAACTAGGATGTTGGGCTACGGAGACAAAGCGCATGGCCCTAGCTGCCAAGACATAAACCATCGGTAGTATGTGCTGCTCGACAAAATGTCTTCACTTCAACATATATGAATTGCGGGTGGTGAAAGATTACACTCTTTCAAATATTTTAAACTGAATATATACAGAAATTCAGGAACCTTCTTAGAAATCAATGAAAAGTTGTAGAAGCTTTCACTCAAGAGATTGATTTCAGGGAACATCGTAGATGTTTCGGATACTATTTAAAAGTTTTAGAAATGTTATATTACTTCAAGCAACCTCATAAATCTTCAGAAATATCATAGCACCTTACACAAGAACTTCAGGAATAGCATAGAAAGTCTGGAGATTTTCTAGAAGTGTGTTTTTTATAGGAGTTCAGCTATTATTGCAAAAGCTCAGAGAACTTCATAGAAATCCAGTGAACTTCGTTAAACTTCAGTGAACTTCGTAGAAATGCTCATTATTTAATAGAACCTCATCAAGCTTTTTAGAATTTTCTAGAAATTTAAGGAAGCTCGTTAACGTTTTGGAATTTTTCTTTACCTTCACTGAGTTTCTTTAAACTTTAGTGGCTTTGGTTCAAGTGAAATCGTAGAAATGCTTGGAATCTAATATAAATGCGGAGAGCATCGATTTTTTTAACTTTTCAAAGTAGGGAACATGTACAAGCTTGGGAAACTTCAATGAAGTTAATGAACGCTATTAAATGCCGGGACCTTAGCGGCGCCAGTGGTGTAGTGGTAAGCGTAACTGCCTCTCACTCCAAAATACCTGAGTTCATTCCCAGTCGGTGCCGTCGGGATTTTCTGAGGCATAAAATCTCTGATCACGCCTTCCTTTGGGAATTGAAGCCGTTGCTCCCCAGTTCATGAGAGTTTTGACGGGTCGATAGGTAGGGTCCAGGTGTGGGAGCTGTTTTCCTGGCATCGGAACCATTGGTACTCAGTAGGGAAAACAAGATGGATGGAAAAACAAAATTCCGGGACCTTCTTTGTCTTTAGCACTTATTTTTTTAAAATTGTTCAGGGAATTGCATAGAATTTCATTTTTTGTTATAAAGCTTCAGGGAGCAGAACAGAAACGAAACGATTAAACGTCCGGAAAGCTTCATAGAAGGACAGTTAATTTATAGTATTTAGCTCAGCGATCTTTGTAAAAGTTGAACAACTTAAATAGAAAATCGAGAAACTTTGCAAAACTTCTTTAATGAGCAAGGAATTATGTATATGCTCAGCAAGATTTTCAAGAATTTCTTGGTATTCAGGGAGTTTTGTAAATGGAAATATTGTGGAAATTCAATATGATGTTCTGAATTCTTGGTTAAATTTCCGGGAACAGTGAATGAGGCATAGGAAATATTTACAAGTTCAGTAATCTTGGTAAAAACTTAACTGTAGTTTGTATCAGCTATAAACAAATCGTATAAGTTCAGAAAACATCGTAGAAGTGACCGCAACTTTCGCAGAATTTTCCTCAAATTTAGGGAACTTCTTAGAGGCTCAGGGATAAGTAAAATTGAGTTCATGGAATTGAATTAAAGAAACTTTGTAAAAGTAACGGAACCTTCGCATAAGTTTCACAGAACTTATTTGATATCCTTGGATTTTCAATATGATTTCAATAAAATTCTCTGGATGTTTGACAAAGTCTTGTAAAATGATAGGTGTATTCAGTATTGTTCTGAAGATCAGATTTTCAAATGTTTTCAAAATTAAGAAATATCTTGCGTGTAGTAAAAAGTGAATAAAAGATAAACGTTAATCTTTAGACGTGAATAGGCAATTAATTAAGAAATGCAAAGTCGCAGCAGAGTTTATTTTAAATAATCTGGAAGATATCTCAATTCATCTGTGCAATGTAAAAATATATTACATCGCTATTTATTTTCTAAATTATATGAGTTGGGTTAGTTCCATGGGGGCCTCTCAGCTCAGTCGGTAAAGGCGCAGCTACAAAGCAAGACCATGCTGGAGCTGGCTGGGTTCAATTCATGGTCCGGTCTAGGAATTTTTCGGCTTGGAAAATTTCTCGACTTCCCTGGGCATAGAAGTATGATTGGACTTGCCACACAATTATACGAATGCAAAAATGTGTCTCAATTAATAACTGTGGAAGTGCATCTAGAACACTAAGTTGAGAGTACGCTATAAGCTAATATGCGATATGCAATAAGCTTGAAATGCGAAGAAGAAGAAGAAGCGAGTTCCATGTCCCGCCATGCCCGTCCATGCCAGCGATACCAAAAGATTGTTTTTATAGATCTGAAAAACTTTGTTGAAGAATTTGTTTTAATATCGTGTTTCCTTTAACACTCCGAACACGATGCCTCCGGTAAAATGTGTAACGGTAAATTGGCAATGTTTAAAATATTATTGATCAGCAATTTATCAACACACTTTAAATCTATTCATACCAAATAAATCTTTAATGTCTGCAGTTTCAAATAGCGAAAAAAGATTTAAAATTCATCAATAAATAGCTGAGCTATGATTTTTCAAACATTACAAGTTTGTCGTTACACATTTTACCGGAGGCATCGTGTTCGGAGTGTTAGAGATAGAGCTGATCTACCTCAAAGTATAGCGATCTAGATCAAAACGAATGATTTTAAAATTTAGATCATATTCATATGAACAACTTTAGCGGTGGAGATGGTGTAGTGGTAAGCATGATTGCCTCTCACCCCAGCAGGCCTGGGTTCAATCCCAGTCGGCGCCACCGGGATGTTCTGAGGCATAACATCTCTGATCACACCTTCCTTCGGAAGGGAAGTAAAGCCGTTGGTCTCCAGTTCATGAGTTGATGGATCGATAGGTAGGGTCCAGGTGTGGGAGCTGCCTCCCTGGCGTCGGTAGCATTGATGCTCAGCACAGAAAACAAGATCGACGGAAAACAAATCAAGGAAAACTAAAGATGAACAACTTTGTAAAAGACACCAAACCTCCATGATTTGAATTTGAGGAGTTATTGGTTTTGTCCGATAAGATGCTTATACCAAAATATAAAAACTGATCTAGATCATAATTTAGTAATCAAGGTCAATTCTAATGGTATCAAAAGGTAGCTCTTATCCATCTGGAAAGCATTGTTGAAGATTTTGTTTTAATAGTGTGCTTCCACAAAAGATAGAGCTGATTAGATAACAATATAGTGATCTAGATCAA
The DNA here is from genome assembly GCF_037179485.1 of Ochlerotatus camptorhynchus. Taxonomy (NCBI): domain Eukaryota; kingdom Metazoa; phylum Arthropoda; class Insecta; order Diptera; family Culicidae; genus Ochlerotatus; species Ochlerotatus camptorhynchus. Next base: position 2,144,294 of record NW_027040801.1, on the reverse strand, counting down.
AACAAATGATGTCAAAATATAGATCTTAATCACTTGCACAACTTTGCCGAAGACACTAAACTCTATGGCTTGAAGATAAGGAGTATGAGGTTTTCTCCGATGAGATGCTTCTGCCAAAATAAATAACTGATCTAGATCAACACCAACAGGTCAGTTTTAATGATATCAAAAGATAGCTTTCATAGATCTGAAAAACTTTGTTAAAGATTTTGTTTTAATATCGTGCTTCCTTTAAATATAGAGCTGATCTAGCTCAAAATATAGTGATCTAGATCAAAACAAATGGTGTCAAAATATAAATCACATTCATCTGAACAACTTTGCCAAAGGCATCAAACCTCTATGATTTGAATTTTAAGAGTTATGAGGATTTGTCCGACAAGATGCTTCTGCCAAACGATAGAACTGATCTAGATCAACATTTAGTAATCAAGGTCAGTTTTAATTATATCAAAAGATAGCTTTCATCGATCTGAAAAACTTTGTTGAAGATTTTGTTTTAATAGCGTGCTTCCTCAAAATATAGAACTGATATAGATAAAAATATAGTGATCTGTATCCTAATCAGAATATAGTGATCAAAACTTCTATGGCTTGAATTTTAAGAGTTATGAGGTTTTGTCCGGTTAGATGCATATACCAGAAGATAGAACTGATCTAGATCAAAATTTAATAATCAAAGTCAGTTATAATGGCATCAAAGATAGCTCTTATCTATCTGGAAAACTTTGTTGAAGATTTTGTTTTAATAGTGTGCTTCATCAAAAGATTGAATTAATCTAGATAAATATATAATGATCTAGATGAAAACGAATGGTGTCAAAAGATAGATCTTATTCACCTGAACAACTATGCCGAAAACACTTAACGCTATGGCTGGAAGTTCAGGAGCTATGAGGTTTTGTCCGATAAGATGCAAAAGATAGAACTGATCTAGATCAACATTTAGTAATCAAGGTCAGTTATAATTACAGTGAACTCTCTGCAACTCGATATTGAAGGGATCATCGAGTTATAGAATAACAATCTCATACAACATCGGTATCATAGTAGCCATGAAATTATTTTTTGTATGGTTTTATAGCTTGATATAGAGTTAGTGGACATTGAGTTGTCGAGAGTTGACTGTATATCAAAATATAGCGTTTATCGATCTGAAAAACTGTGTTGGAGATTTTTTTTTTCAAAAGCGTGCTTTCTTGAAGGATATAACTGTTCTAGATGAAAATATAGTTATCCATATCCTAATCAAAATATAGTGATCCTTATGACTCTATGACTTGATTTTTAAGAGTTATTGGGTTTTATCCCATACGATGTTTATACCGAAAGATATAACAGATCTTGATAAAAATTTAGTCACAATGTTCAAGTCTAATGATATAAACAAAGCTTTGTCGAGCTTCCTCAAAAGATAGAGCTGATCTAGATAAATATATATTAATATAGATCAAAACGAATGGTGTCAAAAGATAGATCTTATTCACCTGAACAACTTTGCCAAAGACACTACGCTCTATGGCTTGAAATTTAGGAGCTATTAGATTTTGTCCGATAAGATGATTCTAACAAAAGATAAAACTGATCTAGATCAACATTGAGTAATCAATGTCAGTTCTAATGATATCAAAAGATAGCTTTTATGTATCTGGAAACTTTGTTGAAGATTTTGTTTTAATAGCGTGGAGCTATATGGTTTTGTCTGATAAGATGCAAACGATAGAGCTGATCTAGATCAAAATATAGTGATCTATATTCTATTGTGATTATGACTTGAATTTTAAGAGTTATGAGGTTTTGTTCGGTAAGATTCTTATACCACAAGATAGAGCTGGTCTAGATCAAACTATAGTTAACTAGATCAGAACGAATGATGCCAAAATATATATATATCTTATTCACCTGAAGACACCAAACCTCTATGGTATGAAGTTTAGGAGTTATGAGGTTTTGTCCGATAATATGCTTACTACCTAAATATATAACTAATCTAGATCAAAATTTGGTAATCAAAGTCAGTTCTAATGGTATGAAAGATAGCTCTTATCTATATGGAAAACATTGTTGAAGATTTTGTTTTAAATACGTCCTTCCTCAAAATATATAAACTGATCTAGATCAAAATATAGTGATCTGAATCGAAACGAATTATGTCAAAAGATAGATCTTATTTACCTGAACAATTGAATTTTAGGAGCAATGAGGTTTTTTCCGTAAGTTTGTATGAGCTGCCCCACTGTGCGCTGCATGTGCCGCCGCAGCCGTGGAAGAAAATCGCGTTCACGGACGTTAAAGATGATTTTAGTTAGAGACGGTGGGGTTGTTGTTTTGCTAGAGCTTTTCAGGCCTGAGGAGGCTTTTCTGTGTATGTTTTTTCGATGGAAAAGGTGCCGCAGCATAGGTAAGTGGGAGTAAACCGGTTCCTTTGTATGGCTGCCGTCTACGGCGTCGTCGGAGAGGTTGACTTGAGAGACGTTTTGGAGTTGATTTTACGAGGATGGTAGAGCCACATTTTCTGAGGTCTCTTCTACCCATTCTAGTCACAGGTCTGTCGAATGCTTGCGTAGGCTTCCAAGGGCAAGACCAGATAACCTCCAAGTCACGGCTTGCAGACTACGAAGGAAAATCCTGTAGTGCACCTCGCAGGCCCAAGCGAAGTGAATGAATGAATCCAGAATACCCTAAAGTCCTAAGTCAATAGGATAAACTACTCTACAGAGAATGACGCAGGAATTTAAAAGTTTGCTAAAACATATTACGACTCGTGAAGTTTCTGCTAGCTAAACTTCGCTTTAATGTAATCCAAATCAGTCCAGTTACTTCCGGAACTGCATGATCTCTCAAAACCCCTAAAACTACCAGATGTCTCGAAATGTTTCGAACTCTCTGGAACTTCCAACAACATTGTGAAACTTCTGGAATTCAAGAAAGTCCCAGAGATGTTAAAGCTTCACAAACATAAGTAACGTAAAAGGGGGTGAAGTTTTTTTTAACTAGTTCGTTTATTTGGAAGGCTCAATCGCGTTAGCTTTACGGAGCCGGAGCTTCTGCTCCTCCACTTCACTTTTTGAGGGATACACAGCAGTAGATTCTGTTTTCGGACCTCTTCAAGTCAAAGTCTTTATTGTTGTTGTGAGTTAGCTTTAAGCTGAAATTCAATTTTATGTTTTACTTTTTTGTTGATAAATTTTACATTCTTAGGTTAACCTACAATTATTGTCCTCTACTTTAGTGAATCCACCGTACTTAAACAGCTTTTTGTTCCGATTTGTGTATAGTAGGTAATTAATTTAGCACAAATTCAGGAAATTTCAATACATCCAACAAGTCGTGATTATCTCTTGTCACTGTTTACTATTCAATACAATTGAGCGGAATAAAATTACCTTTCTCTGCCCTATCGGAGTAAACGCTACGCAAGTCACCCATCTACGTTCCTTTGGTAACTTTTCGCGAGTGGTGCTGAACGTGCTGATCCGTGGTGCCAACACATTTCATCGTCAAAAAACCGGATAGATCTGTTGTTTTAGCTAGGAGCTTGCTTCTCTGCAGCAAATAGTAAATAGCATTTCCAGGTTTCTACATTAAGTATATCTCTGTTTGTCTATGCAAGTTGCATACCAAGTCCTTATTCACGAAAAATCACGTCACAGTAAGTTACAGTAATGGATGACTATCTTATCCAGATCCATTCTCAACTTTAGCATGCACTGCACTTCTCTGAGTCAGATCCTGTTACGAAAATCGTAAGTCAATATACCTAAGTCGAAGAACTTTGCATTCTACCCACCCAGCCAAAGTTTCACATAACTGTGATGTGTGTCCCACACGGCACGGGCATTGTTCTACTTGCTCGACACAGAAGCGAGAGGAGGAAAAATTCGCAACGTGTCACATTTCGAAAATATAATAAATAAATATGATTCATAATCAGAGTCACCGGTTTCAATTATTGTCGCTCGCAGTTTGCTGCTCATGGGTCGTGCCCGAATTGATGAAACGTCGCGCTTTCCTTCTGTTTTTGTTTACTGTTTTCGATCGCCGCTCGCTCATACTACTCACACCCAAACCGGTTCACCTCGCAACGACGGCGAGCTTTAATTTGTGCAATAGCGATGATTTTGAACGGAGTAAATTTCCATCGTCCAATTGCTTGAAGTTGACTTTTTTATCGAAACTATTCGCTAATCATTGGAAGAAGTTCATCCCATCAGAACAGGACTTCAAATTGACGTACTTTGGGAAGCACGGAGCAGCAAAAAAAAAATGCTAACGATCGTGCCGGGGTCACACAATTCGACAATCACTCCGGATTGTTCCAGAACGCCAGGAACGTCAATTCGGATTTTAGAATGCGGCGCAAAAAAAAAATATGAAAAACCCGACGCCCCTCTTCTATCACACGCTGCTAATAATAGCGCTTCCCGCGATTCAACGACGGAGAACCGGTCAACAGCATTTGACCGCTGGCTGCTTAAAGATGCTGATCATCACAATGGGTACGTGATCGGGTTGGTTGATGATGAGCGGGCAGAAAGTGTGGAATAAAAATGCAAATAATGCATAACATTTAAAACTGAACCCGAACGAAACATTATGATGCGGTTAGCTTAAGCTTAGGAGATGTTGATGGGTTGCCAGGAACGGAGAGAGAGATCGCTAATAAAAGACGACTAGGTATGGATAGATGTGGAGGAGATGTTGTTGAAGAGGTCTGCGGTGAAATCGATGGCTATGTGGAGTATCTGCACTTAATGGCCGTTGGAGTGCGCAACAAAGTGTTGAAGATGCCGGGCTGTATAGCTTCGGGATAGATCTGCACAAGCCGGATATCATTTGGAATTACTAATGATGCCCGTGGATGACGATGGCGACGATGGGATCAAGGGGTGGACACGTTATTAGTTGTAATCGCAACGGGCAGAGATCCTCTATCATTAGGGACGATCAGTTGCTCGATGAAATTGATGGTTACAATTATGTGACTCGATCAGGGGTACCAGCTGTTTTCAGCAAAGGAATGTCTTCAAATGTCTGTTTCTTATTTGTTGACCGGGGGGAACTGAGGCGGTACATAATTTGAAAATAAAATATGATATTCATAATCTCTATTTTGAGAACTGTCTTAACCTTAAACCAGAAATTCACAGATAGATTAAATGACTCTAATGTTGGCCTATGGATCTAACATTGGGCCCATCGCTAAAAATCTGCTATTGATCAATTTTATCTAGATGAATGCGTCATTGGGACGGTACTAATGGATATTTTTGGTCGCTATTGAAAATTTAGTCGATTACTGAATTTATGTATGGGCCCAAATTAGGGACACTTAGGCCGACATTACATACATTTCCCCTACTTTTTCAAACATTTGTTTTTAGGCATTCCTTAACGTTGTTCAATCCGGGTTTTTATCAATTTAAAACAAAAATCTGAAGCTTAATTTTTTTTTTTAATTCTGGAACATGGAATTATGGAGTAGAATTTTTCAAGATGATAAATATTCAAGGTATCGAAAATTAAACATTTTCCAAGATCACGAAGAAAAAAGAAGAGGTTGTATCCAAAACACGACCGTAGATTTGAGGTAGGATTACGTGCTCGGTATCAATATTCGGCAACTGTGCTAGGGAAACCACTTCTCGCAGGCAATCGGTGTCAATTTTGATCACCATTGCAACAGTTGGACATTAGTGTAATTTTCAATAGTGACCTAATGAAAATTTATAAAGTGTTCATTTTAGCACATTCGTATAAAAATTTCCAATCGATTGGCTTATTTAGAAATAAAATCCAACCGCCATTGACTTTTCGAAACGCGGTCGATTTTGTTTTTTTTTTTAAATTACATCCCCAATATGTTGCAGAAGACGAAGTGCTGTGACCAGTTCAACAAATTCTGGCCTTCGAGACGCAGGAAAGATCATCAAAAATCTATCGGAGTTTCCGGAAAACGCAGATAGTGTAAAGAAGCCCATGATGGTGGTCAGTGATGTGGACGGTATGGTTTGTAACACAGTCCCAGTAGGCCATGTTTGATGTTTTATAATATAAGCTAGCGTAAACCGTAGAATAAAGGTTATCTTTAATTATCTTTTCATACATTGATTTCTCGTCAAAACTTTGTTTTAGACACTTTTAGAACTTTTGATGGCACACATTTTTGCTGAAGCCTTAAGATACTATCTCCTTCATTTGAAGAGTTATGACGGTTGTTTGCATAAAAATATGAATTTAAAAAAATTAAATTAAATGTTTAAACAAAAATTGCTCTCGCAGTTTTCCCACCGTAAATGAACAAAATAATGATCTTTCAAATGGAATTAAAAACTTGAAAATCGGTTGGCTTCTTTTATAGATATTTACAATTGAAAAATGCCAGTTTTTTTTGAAGAAAATCGCCTTTAACTTTCAAATAAAAAAAGATAGCAACTTAATTGCTTGAGCAAAAATATATATCATTGAAAGTCCTAAAAGTGTCTTGAACATTTGTTTTACAAGAAATGAACGTATGAAAAGATATTCATAAAAAACCAGTTTTTCAGGGGCCACCCTAACTTGCTTGTTTAAAAAAATCATAACTCATGAACCATAAGAGATGGAAGTTTGGTGGCTTGAGCAAAGGTGCCGCAAATTGATTGTTCTGCAATTTTCTAGAACATTGCACTGGTCTATCTCACATAATAAAAAAAAATCCCACTTTCAATTCACCAATTTTATGGACCACCCTAATTTCACTAACATGAAAAAATTGGCCAAAAAATATAAAGAAACTTTTCGTAAGACACCATATGCCAAAAATCAACGGTTTTAGCGCAAACATTTTTGTCTTCCTAAATACGACTTTGGGACCATTGTGCAATGATCATTCGCAATTTCCGAGAAGTACTCGGATCTTGTGGAAACTTCTTGGAACTTGGATCTAGGAGAATGTGGAAAGTTCTTGAAATATTTGGAAAGTTCTCGGAATTTCCTAGTATCTTACAATCTGGGTAGTTCCCAAATCTTCCTGGAAGTTCCCGCATCTTCTGGGAAGATTTCAAAATTTATGCGACGTTCTTTGAGTTATTTTCAAGTTCTTTGAACTTCTCAGAAGTTCTTGGGATTTCTAGAAAAAAAGCAGATCTTCTGCGAAGTTCTCTGAATTTCTGGGAAGTTCGCTGAACTTCTGCGAGGTTCTTGGAATTTCCGTAAAATTCGCCGATGCTCTGGGAAGTTTACGGATTTTTTGGAAAGTTCTCGAAATTTCTGGGAAATCCAAGGATCTTCTGAAGTACTTGGAAGGAACTTCTAGGAAGTTTTTAGGATTTATAGAAATGTCATGAAAATTTTGGAACTTGTGGGAAGTTATCGCAATTCCTGAGACGTACTCGGATCTTGTGAGAAGTTCTCGGAACTTCTGGGAAATTCTTGGATGCTCTGAGAAGATCAAGAAAAATGTGGAAAGTTCTTGGAATGTTTGAGAAGTTCTTGGAATTCTGGGTTATTTCCTAAACTTCTGGAAATTTATCGCATTTTCTGGAAGGTTTCTAAATTTATGAAACGTTCTCGGAATTATTGTCAAGTTCTCTGAACTTCTGAGAAGTTCTTAGAATTTCTAGACAAATTACAGTTCTTCTGCGAAGTTCTCAGAAGTTCTGAGAATTTCTTGGAATCTCTATGAAGTTGACCGATCTTCTGGGAAGTTCTCGGAATTTTTGAAAAGTTCTCGGAATTTCTAGGAAATTCAATGATCTTCTTCTTCTTGGAAGGCACTTCTAGGAAGTTTTCAGGATTTTTAGAAAGGTTTTGAAAATTCTGGGAAAACCTTCTAACTTCCGAGTCGATATCGCAATTTCTGAGAAATACTCGGATCTTCTGGGAAGTTCTCGCAACCTCGGAGAAGATTTTGGAAACTCTGGGAAGATCTAGAAGAATGTGGAACGATCTTGACATATTTGGGAAGTCCTCGGAATTTCCTAGTATCTTACAATCTGGCTAGTTCCCGAATCGTCCTGAAAGTTCTCGCATCTTCTGGGAAGATTTCGAAATTTATGCGACGTTCTTTGAGTTATTTTCAAGTTCTTTGAACTTCTCAGAAGTTCTTGGGATTTCATAGAAGTTTTCAGGATTTTTAGAAATTTCATGAAAATTCTGGGACAATCTTTTAACTTCTGAGAAGATATCGCAATTCCTGAGAAGTACTTGGATTTCGCGAGAAGTCTGGAAAAATTCCAGATCTTCTGCGAAGTTCTCTTAACTTCTAAATTTCTTGGAATTTGTGTGAAATCCGCCGGTCTTTTGGGAAGCTCTCGGAATTTTGGAAATTTCTCGGAATTTTAGGGAAATCTAAGGATCTTCTTAACAGTTCTTGGAAGGAACTTCTAGGAAGTTTTCAGGATTTTTAGAAAGATCATGAACATTCTAGGAAAACCTTCCATCTTCTGACAAGTTATCGCAATTCCTGAGAAGTACTGGGATCTCATGGGAAGTTGTCGGAACTTCTGGGAAATTCTTAGATGCTCTGAGAAAATCAAGGAAAATGTGGAAATGTTCTTGGAATTCTGGGTTATTTCGTAAACTTCTGGAAATTTATTACATTTTCTGGAAGGTTTCTTAATTTTTGAAACGTTCTCGGAATTATTGTCAAGTTCTCTGAACTTCTGAGAAATTCTTGTGATTTCTTGAAAAATTACAGATCTTCTGCGAAGTTCTCAGAAGTTCTGAGAAGTTCTTGGAATCTCTATGAAATTGACCGATCTTCTGGGAAGTTCTCGGAATTTTTGAAAAGATCTCGGAATTTCTAGGAAATTCAATGATCTTCTTCTTCTTCTTGGAAAGCACTTTTAGGAAGTTTTCAGGATTTTTTAGAAATGTGGGACAACTTTCTAACTTCTAAGAAGTTATCCCAATTCCTGAGAAGTACTCGGATCTTGTTAGAAGTTCTCGGAACTTCTTGGAAATTCTTGGATACTCTGAGAAGATCTAAGAAAATGTGGAAAGTTTTTGGAATGTTTGGGAAGTTTTCGGAATTCTGGGTAATTTCCTTAAATTCTGGAAATTTATCGCATCTTCTGGAAGATTTCTAAATTTATGGAACGTTCTCGGAATTATTGTCAAGTTCTCTGAACTTCGGAGAAGTTCTTGGAATTTCTATTAAATTGACCGATCTTCTGGGAAAGTTCACGGAATTTCTGGGAAATTCAAGGATCTTCTTCTTCTTGGAATTGGAGGATTTTTAGAAAGGTCTTGAAGTTTCTGGGAAAACCTTCTAACTTCCGAGTAGTTATCGCAATTTCCGAGAAGTACTCGGATCTTGTGGGAACTTCTTGGAACTTCTGAGAAAATTTTGGAATATCTGGGAAGATCTAGGAGAATGTGGAACGTTCTCGAAATATTTGGGAAGTTCTCGGAATTCCCTAGTATCTTACAATATGGATGGTTTCCGAATCTTCCTGAAAGTTCTCGCATCTTCTGGGAAGATTTCGAAATTTATGGGACGTTCTTTGAATTGTTTTCAAGTTCTTTGTACTTCAGAGAAGTTCTTGGGATTTCTAGAAAAAATACAGACTGCGAAGTTGTCAGAATTTCTAAAACGAAGGATTTTTAGAAAGGACATGAAAATTACTTGGAAAACCTTCTTACTTCTGAGATGTCCTCGCAATTTCTGAGAAGTACTCGGCTCTTATGGGAAGTTCTTGCATCTTCTGAGAAGATTTCGAAATTTATGGGACGTTCTGTGAATTATTTTCAAGTTCTTTGAACTTTTGAGAAGTTCTTGGGATTTCTGATTTGGAATGAGGAAAGATGATGACCTGGGTCTTTGCCGCGTTGATACGGACCTTCCAGCTGTTTAAATAACCAGCCAGGACATCCATACCTCTCTGAAGTTTGACGGTCTAATGAATGTGTCATCTGCGAACAGGGACAACGATCCACCATCAGCGACAGCCGGCATATCGTAGGTTGAACAAGATGGGTCCAAGGATCCTTCCTTGTGGAACACCCGCACCGATGTTGAACGCATCCGAAGTGAGGCCATTCAGAGAGACTCGGTTTATGATGATCTTCACAAGGAAGATTGGAAAACCGTATCGCTGCAATTTGTAGACCACTCCATCGTGCCAGACATTGTCGAACGCTTTTGCAACGTCCAACAATGCCATGGCAGATATTTTAGATACAGACTTGTTCCGTCTGAGAATGTTTATCACAGGAGCCAAACTGTTCCTCGAGTAGAGTTGTTTTCATCAGCAGATGCCAGGAATCGGTGGTAGACTGCCCTTTCGAACAGCTTAGACAATCCCGAGAGAAGGCTGATGGGTTGGTAACTTGAAGGAGTGGACAAATCTTTCCCAGGCTTCTGGTTGGGGATGACTTTAGCTGACTTCCAGCACGAGGGGAAGTAACTAAGCTGAAGAATCTGGAACTCAAGTGTTTGAGCTTTAGGTGATTTGATATAGGCCAACAGTTCGTCAGTCGCAATCTCGGATTCCACAGGAAAATGTTTGTGAATTTGATGAAGGTTGGCTGTATTTTCAGCAACCGCAGTATCGTATGGACTTGCCATTGTCAGTCCGAGATAATGAGAACAGACAAAGTGGTGACCTATAACATCAGCATTCTTTTCAGGGGTTATCAGTTGGGTTGTTTGAACGACAAAAGTGCTGGAATGGGTCTTGACTTATTTTTAAGGATCTTTGTTAGTTTCCAGAAGGGCTTGGCACAATCTGGGAGAGAACACCACTTCCCGAGCAGGAACGAATATCTCGATACCTTAAATTGGTATGGATGAGCCTGACATAAGAGGTAAAATACCAAAAAATAATACCAAAAAAATGTTCCCACAATACCATTCCAATACCAAATTATGATAATGCAATACCAAAACAATACCACACAGGTATTCTTTTGGTACCCAAATATCAATTTTTGTTATTTGCAAAGTATTTTGCATGTTATATTTTGGTATTATTCTTTGGTATTTTACCCTTATGTCATGCTGATCAATACCAAATTTTGGTATCAGCACAGAATTAGGTATTCATTAGTTATTTTCTCCTGCTCGGGTTGCCACTAAAGTCCTCATTTCTGAAGGACGACGTTCAGCTTGGGCATCAATGCGTCTCGCTGATAATATAGATGTCCATATTACGCTCGTTGAGGAACTTAACGAACTCTATGCTCTTGCTCTTGAGTGAGCAAACATTCCAGTTGGCGATCTCGAAAAACCAAAAAATCAGTGTGGAATTCGGGGGATGTTCCCAGAGTCGAAGTGACTTTCGTCGTGGTCACGAGACTCTCTGTGCAAATCAAATGGGTTTTTTGAAGTTTAATAGTCTTTCTCTGTCGACAGGGTACCTACTAATGTTTCTAAATAAATTTGCCTGAGTTTTCGAGATTTTCCAGAACTTTCCAGGCTTTTAATAGGAATGCTAGTTTTTATATGCGTTAAAAATATGTTTTTTTTTGTAGATCAAAAACAACAGCAATTTACCCAAACGTTTTTAAGACATGGCATTCCGTTTTTAAGAAACAGCTTTACAATCAAATCCATTGAATGTTGAAGTTTAACACTTAATTTCTCACTTTAATAAAGTTAAAAAGACTTACTTAATTGGAATAAGTTCAAGATCTAAAAATATTCAATGTTTTGAAGTTTTGTATTTCATGTACAAGTTCAAGATATTGAAAAAATGGCATAGTGCCAGAATTAAAGAAAAAAAAATAAATGATTTATTTCAAGTTCGTAATTAACATCAGAGATTAAAGATCTTCATGGCAGTCCCATTAACTTCACAATAATTGTAGGAACTTTGGAGAAGTTCTGACGAATGAAAAGAAATGCTGAGAATTTCAGTGAAGCTCCATAAACAAACTGCAGGAACATAAGGGAAGTTAATACGCTGAAAATATAGGGAACTTACTGGAAGCTTTAAGAACCTCAAAGCGATTCTTTAGTCATCCGAAAATTTTCACAAACTTTGATGAGGTTCCTAGAATATCAGAGCACTTCACAGGTGTCAAGCAAACTTGAAAAATATAGAGAACTTGAGGGGTATCGTGCAATTGCTTAAGAAGTTCTATGTACCTTAGAAAAGCTAGATCTAGAAATCTTTGGGAAATTTCAGAACTTAAGAGCAGTTGAAGTTTAACATTTACTTAATTTCTCACTTCAATAAAGTTAAAAAGGATTACTTAATTTGAGTAAGTCCAAGATCTAAAAATATTCAATGTCTTGAAGTTTCGTATTCCATGTACATATAGTGCCGGAATTAAGGAAAAAAATAAATGATTTAATTCAAGTTCGTAATTAACATCAGAGATTAAAGATCTTCATTGCAGTCCCATTAACTTCACAACAATTGTAGGAGCTTTGGAGAAGTGCTGAGGAATGAAAGGAAATGCTTAGAATTTCAGTGAAGCTCCATAAACAAACTGCGGGAACATAAAGGAAGTTAACACGCTGAAAATATAGGGAACTTACTGGAAGCTTTAAGAACCTCAAAGCGATTCTTTAATCATCCGAAAATTTTCACGAACTTTGATGAAGTTCCTAGAATGTCAGAGCACTTCACAGGTGTCAAGCAAACTTGAAAATATAGAGAACTTGAGGGGTTTTGTGCAAATTTTATGCAGCTCAAAAAAGCTAGATCTAGAGATCTTTGGGGAATTTCAGAACTTAAGAGCAGTTCCCGTAGCTTTAGTCCAGAATTTTGGAGCAGTTTAAAGATCTATAATCGTAAATTTAGAAAAACTCAGGACTGTTCCATGATGTGCTGAAAAAAATCGGGAACCCTTAAGATGTTCGGAGAATTTCAGGGAAGTATAGAGAATTTATGAAAAGTTCAGAAATATTTCAGGAACTTCACATAAGTCCAGAGAATTTTAGGAAAATTTAAATGTGTTGACGGGAATTCCATTTATTTCCGATGAGAACCGAGCTCTTCAATAGACTTGAGAGCTTTAAGGAAGCTTCGAGAACGGTTCAAATAATTTCAAGGAAATTGTAAAAACCTTAAAGAAATTTCTAGAAACTCAGGGAATTTCCGGAAACTTCAACAAAGCTCCGAGAGAATTTCTGGAACTTGATAAGAATTATATGAATATCCGGAAAATGTGAGAGTATTTTAAAGGTGTTATATCAAGGAAATTTCTAGAACTTTAAAAAAAATGCAAAAATTAAACTAAGTTGATTAGAGAACGTCAACAAAGTTCCATTAATTAAAAAAAAAGATGCAAGAACTTTTAGCAAGCAGCGATATCATCAAGTAACTCCAGAGAACTTCTAAAATTTTTTTAGATATTTTTAGATAGTTTAGATATTTTTAGATAGCGACTTACAAGGAGTTCCATGCAATTATGAATATATGTCAGAACATTTGCCGGATTATTGAACAAATTTAGAGAACTTCAGGTAATCATAGATAAGTTCAGGGAAAATTAGTGAGCGTTTATTATGGTTATAATACTTAAGGAAAATTGTCGAAACTTCAAGGCAAATCAATTAATTTTAGTAAAGTTGAGGGTTCTTAAAAAATACTAATAAATTCAGGGCAGTCTAGAGAACTTTAAATAAATTCAGGAATCATTTAGGCAGTTTTAATAACACCAGGAAAGTCTAGACTATTGAAGAAGTTTTAAATTAGTGTCAATAATTTAATGGATGTTCCATGAACTTCAGAAAATTTTTGAGAACTTCAGTGAAAATCAAAGAAATATATTAATTATTCCGTTCTTATTTCATGAAAATTGCGGGAGCACAAAAGTTCCAGGAATTTAGAAAAACTTCAAAAACTTCACAGAAGGACAGTGGTCTTCAGATACGTGTCGAGAACTTCTTAGAAATCTATGGAGTTTAATGGGAGATCCGTGAACTTTTGTATGAACATTAGCAAACTGCGGGAGAAGTTTAGTAAGCTCCGAAAATTTGAGGAATTTCAGGGGGAAGCCAGTTCCATTAATTTCAGAAAATTTGTTGGAAATTTAAAGCAGTTCCCAGATTTTCAGATAACTTTAGAGACGCTAAAAAGTTAACTGAGGTCTTCGCATAGGTTCGGAAGTTTACTAAAGCTTAAACATTTTTAGGACGGTTCAATTAAATTCAGCACAGTACAACAAGCTTCATGAGATGTGCAAGAACTTTAGAGAAGTTTTGAGAATTTCAGAATAGAACAGAGAACCTCAGAGGGGAAAGATAGCTCATCGAATCTTCCGGTTCGCCTCCTAGCATCGTGCTATAAGGTACCAGGCGATAACCAGGGTAGTTGATCGATAGCTCGATGACGTCATTTCGTTGGCGTCTGCAATGGGAAATTTTCATAGCAGGCGTTTACGATGGGACGTTGTCGAGTTGTTGAATAGCAACTATCGTGGTAACTCACCGATTACCTGTCGATCTGCCAAATTTGGAAAGACGTTTGCATTGAATTGTCTCATATAATAATATTCCGCCCACTATATCACAAGAAATTGCGAGTAGCTGAGTGGAATGGAGATAAGTTAAGCATTGGGTACAGGACCAAGTCTACCCTGGGTGGTGCCAAAAGATGAGCGCAATAGAATCATCAAGTTGCCATAAGGCACGGAATGAGACTATTGCATGGCTGGGTAGTCAAAGTCTTCCATTCGTTAGTCATTTCAGGTGGATTAGAACAGGTGGGCGTTGGCCAGATTTGGATTTTTCAGATGTAATCCTGGATAGGACCCTGTCATTGAACGTCGCGTGAAAGTGGAACTTAATGAAGGCCTAAGTACTTTTTCGTAGTTTTTAGTTTTCGGATTTGAAAGATCGTCGGTTACAGTGGCCTGCTTACTGAGCAGAAAAACGCGGTCCCAGGTCCTTACATATCAAAGAGATTTATGGTAAAATCGCTTGTGTATCGTGTATTTTGCGAAACTCGTTGTTGTCGTTGGTTCCGGTTTTGAATGGATACAAAAATTTGAGCAACGGTATTATGTGATATGAGGGGCTCGGTTGCCTTAGAGCAACCGTTTTTGCTTACTAAGCAGAACATCATGAGTCTAATCTCAGGCCCATCCACATTCAAGATTCGTCAATCGTTTCATTTGCTAATATGACTACATGGTAATAACAGCAACTCGGTGATTAAAAAGGTGCTCGTCTGCCTAGTGGCAAACGTTTTTGCTTACTGAGCAGAAGACCGTGGGTTTAGTCCCAAGCTCCTTCGCGTTATATGATCGTTGGGACATCAATTCAGCTTATCGTTTACCAAAACGAACCTTGCTGCAAACCCAACCCTCTTATCCAACATCCCAGTGATTCCTCGTGGAAGTGCAGAGGTGTCCTCGGCTTCCATCAAAGCGAGTGTCATGTCAACACAATCCTTCCCATTCCTTTCTTGACCTATATTCGGGCGCGGCCGGCGCTGGTATTGCCTAATTTAAGATCACCAGTTTTTACACATTGAGGATGATTGCTAGTCCCAAGCATCGTCTATTGGTTCTCTGTGTAATTACAGCTGATCTGGCAGTAACAGAGTAGCAACTGCGGGCGGTCAATCAAGCTCAAGCTCAAGCTCAAGAATAGAACAGAGAACCTCAGAACAGTTCCGTTAACATTAGAGAAGTCACATCAATTTTAAAGAAGCTTAGAGAATTTCAGCGAATTGTCAAACCTTTAGAAGAGATCTATGATCGTTAGAAAAATTTAGGAAACTTTAGGAATTCCTATAAAGTTCAGGAAAGTTTAAGAATTTGATGAGAAGTATTGTGAGCATCACGCTAGTTTCTAAAACTACAAAAGAACTTTAAGGCAGTTTCATTAACTTCAAGAAAAATTTGGGACCTTTCAAGTAGTTCTGAAGACCTCAGAATAATCCATTCTATATTCAACGGAGATTTCCATTGAAATATTCCTCAAAATTTCGATGAAGCTATTCTCTTAATTATTTTTTTTTAATTTCCTCAGAATTACCTTGACATTCTCCACAGTAAGAAACCCTTTGGAACGACTCTCCGAATATTCATTGAACTCATTTCAGATTTCCTTTCGAATCTCACTCCTTCCCTTGGACTTCTACTCACATTGAAAGTCTAAGAATTCATTGGCATTTCTTCTCACAAATTCTTTAGATTTGTTCTCATAATTTGTTTGGCAAACTGTCCTGAATTTATTTTCCGAATTCCTTTGTAGATGTCCTGGAGTTATTTTTAGATTTAATTGTACACACTATGAAAAAGACATGTAAATTTCAGTGTCCTGAGACCGACACATGCAAGCGGCCCTTTTGACATAAAAATCAGTTGAAAAGGACGAGAAAATCAATTGAATTAAACGCACTTTTCGGTGAGTTGCATATGTTTCAGTTTCAGGACACTTAATTTTACATGTCATGTTTGTTTACGTTCCATGATTTACGTCAGAGCTGAATTACGTCTCGTGTAAAAATAATAATTTCTTAGTGTGTAATCCTCCTTTTAGTATTTTTAAGAAAATTCCAAGGTCTTGTGCTCCGAATTCAACAAGCTTTATGAAGTTATCCTTTGAATGCCCTTGGCATTTTTCTCTGAAGTTCACAGGAGTTGTGCTCCTCAGAAATTCCTAAGAGTTTTCATTAAAATTTACTTTAAATTAAATTCAAGGTTGCTTGAAATTCTACTCAAAACTATCAGGCTTCACATGAATTCTAAAATTCCTCAGAACGACCTTGAAGGCAGATTGCATTTGATGTTTTTCTGAAAGATTTTTTTCCCCAGAACTCTCTTGGAATGCGGTCCATAGAAATTATAATAAAATTCCACGAGCCTTTAAAACTGTGCATGGAATTTGAGTTCAGAATTTATTGAAGTATTATAGCTTTTAAGTCCAGAACTAGTTCAAATTTAAAATTTCTAGGAAATATGCATGTTCCAGAACCAAAAAATTAAATTTCAAGCCAATAGCCAAGTATTTTTCGATGGGCCTTAGTTCCGGTGCGTTGGGGGGAGGGGGTTCATGTCCTTGGGCATGAAAGTGACCCCGTTGGCTTCGTGACACTCCAGGACAACATTTGAATAGTGGCACGAAGCTAGATCCGGCCAGAAGATCGTAGGGCCCTCGTGTTGCTTCAACAGAGGAAGCAGATGCTTCTGTAGACACTCCTTGAGGGAGATCTCCCCGTTTACAGTCCCGGTAGTCACAAACGGCGCACTCCGTTTGCCACATGAGCAGATCGCTTGCCAAATCATGTGTTTCTTCGGAAACTTTGAAAGTTTCTGCTTCCTTACTTCCTCCGGAACATCAAACTTGTGCTGGGCGGTGAAGAACTGTAGCCCCGGAAGCTGCCGGAAGTCCGCCTTGACGTCAGTCTCATCATCCATGATGAGACAATGGGGCTTCGTCAGCATGTACAGTTTCCGGGCCCTTGACTTTCCCACCGTATTTTGCCGTTCATCACGATTTGGAGTACAGAAGCTTTGTACGTATGCAGCCTCTCCCGGTCCTTGGCTCTCTGAACGAAAGACTTGGAAAGATTCAACTTTTTGGCCACATCCCTGACCGAAGCATTGGGATTCCGCTTAAACGCTTTCACGACACGCTTGTGATCCTGATCACTATTGAACATCCATTCTGACCGCATTTCTCCTTCCGTTTGATGCTCAGAGTTTCGTAGTAACGTTTAATCACACGACTCACCGTTGACTGCACGATTCCGAGTTGATTTACGATGTCCCTATGAGAGAGGATTTTCCAGGTGCTTGCGCAAAATCAATTCACGACGTTGCTTTTCGGGTGACGCCATTTTTTTTGAACTTTCGAAAAACTGACAGCGTTAAAAGTACAGTGTAAACAATACACTCTAAACGAATTCTACCCAAATTTTCAAGAGAAAATACCCAATGGGTAATTTTCTACAGGGTGTTTTTTTTTTCGTGATGCAATTTGATGTGGGACACCCTTTAAGTCTAAAACATCAAACATTTATTTGGTGTGCCATCATAACGATTACTTTTCTTCTCTAGGGTCACTTTTTAGTCACTATTTCAACAACTATTAGTCTCCATTTGGTCACTATTTTTGACAACAGTGATCGCTATCAGCTCTGATTGTTTACGAATTAAAATTCAACATGTTATAACTAGAGGGTTCAAATGCTTTTTTTGTCCACGCCAATCCTGACAACACTGGTGTGTATCTTTCCCGTTTGGGTAAAGGTCAAGATAAGCCTTGAGATTTGGTCGTTTTCAAGCTACCTCAAGGTTTTACCAGTGCCTAGGGAGAACTTCCAAGGAAAACTTGGAACAGTTCCAAAGGAATTCTGAGGATAGTTTTCGGGAGAATTATGGCGAAAACTACAAGTGATATATGCGGGTTGCTTTTAAGGTAGTTCATTTACACTCTCGAACTTCTGTTGATTTGGACGATGGAGCTCAACATTCGATTTATGTACCGCAATCATCGGTTAACGAAGACCTGCAGCTTTTGAAATGTTCTTCGCTGATACTCTTTGTGACCTCAATAATCAAAATATTTACTTTTGCCTAGGAACGTAATGTTAACTTATTCGTCATCCATGTTGAATATCCTACCTGACTAGCCATTCAGTAGACACTTCCACTGGACGACAAACAGTCTCGGAGTGACATCATTACAATAAAATGCCTTTTAGCACCTAACGGGCCTGACACTGCCGTCGAACATTAATCTCAACGCTTTCGTCGCCGGCGGTTGATTCTATATAATAAAGAACAAAATCTTAAAGCCAGTCACGTCACCTCTCCGGCCATATCCATATCTCCTCGAACTGCTGGGAAAATCCCAACATTTCGTTTTACGCCTGCACTCCAGTCTAACCGGTAATTTCAATCATCTAACCGGCAGTCATCGGCAGCTCTCAGCAGCAGCAGCAGTAGTTCATGCTAAGTCCAACTATGCATATGTACACGAATTCCTGTAACCGCTAGACGAGCCGAACAACGCGCGCGCACACGTAGACCAATGCACTATTCAAATAGTCTGGCACAAACACCCCGCTCCTCGCCTCGGACGTCAATTGCGCGCTGCAGTGGCGAGGTGGACGCAGACGTAACGTGATTAAATACTTTCCATCCACCACCATCCAGCAGCAGCACCAGCCCAGTCAGTCGAGTCGAGTCCGAAACAAAACACAATGAATAGGTAATGGGGCTGGTAAAATATTTCTCTCAACTAAATAATAGGTAGTCTACTTGCAGTTGATTTTGTTTGTACTGTTGCGAGGGCGAGGCGGGAGCGGTTTGAATCCGAAGTCGGATGATGGGTTCAGAGTACAGGGGTGAAGCGCACACTTCAGACACAAGCCACCATTTTCCAAGCCGGGTGCGGATTTTTTTTGCACTGGTCGTGTTTATGACGCAAAACTGTTTTATTGTTTAGAATGAACGAATTCTCGCGATTTTTTTCATGCAACATGGAACTACCCATTAACAGAGTCCATGTTATAATAAGAGTCCCGCCAAGAGTACCAATCGAACTGTCAGGCGGGGGTACCAGCGGGGGTACGTTTCAGGTTCTGTAATTGTTTTAGACTCTCAGAGGCCAACTCAAAATTGAGTTGAATTCGACTCAATTTAGTCGAAAGAGGATTTTCTCACAAGCGAGTAAAATTTTCCGAACTTTTCTCTAATATGAGGAAAATCTAGATAGGTTTCAGCGTATTAGTATACAGCAACCCCTCCGCATATGCGGTGGGTGGTACTGTCCACGCACCTCTGCTTCTCGGCTGCTCTTCAACCAATTGAGCTGGTTTTCTGTAGATAGTTAGTTTGTGATTGACACTAATCACATGCAAAAAATCAGCAAAATTGGTTGAAGGACAGCCGAGAAACAGCGGTGGGTGGACGGTACCACCCAGCACTGTTTCTCGGCTGCCTTTGAACCTAGACTGACTAAAATTTGCATCCGTGCAGTCGCGTAAAGCTTCACCGTCCGAGCACCAGAGTTGGTGATGCCAGTGCGTGTCTATTTTGCGTTCAAAGTTGCTATTTTTAGTAGTCGCAGTTAGCTTCCAGCGAGAACAAAAGCAGCATCCCTCCACCGGGTATAATTAAGTACGTGATTGTTTCTTCTTAGAAACGTGAGAAACTGCGACCCGTTCCTTTTGTATTCACAGTACATTACTACACGACGGGTATTATATCCACGCTTATAAGACTCCCCTCTTTTGATAACATTCTGTCGATAAGGCGTAAATGTTCTCATTCATTGTCCCCTGGCCTGTGCATACAGGCAGCTTCCGTCCTTTTGTAATTGAACTAATGAATACCTATAAAAACTGCAGAATTTAGCCTCTGATCATTTTTTTTCGAAGACTATACAATTCATAGTTGCTGCTTGGTGATTGATCAGAACTAGCTTTTGATTAGATATCCATCTTCAATGTACAAGTTCATTGATTCAATCCAGTGTTAAGAGAGCTTGCCACGGCCTCACTGTCTTCAGGCAGGGGAAGGATAATTAGTTAGATAATCTTTGTACCTAGAGCAAAGGCATCGGATTTCTCTAGATATAACTTTGTAAGCTTCTAATGCGCTTCTGTAGATCAGTTCGGTAAAGAAACTATACTCTTCCAATAGTGGCAGAGGTGTCGGTAGAATCAATACCAAGAATTACCGCCGATACTATATTTTGCCAATCAGGAAAGTCAAAAGGAACTTGAATTGACTGATCTGTTTTTATACGACCACTTTTGATTGAAATAACCTCTCTCGAGCAGGAGGTTTTGCTATACGTGTTGCTTCACCAGTGTTCAAGATAGTCAAGTTGAAATCGTCGAACAAATTATAGAAAATACCCACTCTATTGTCATCCCAACCCGTACCGTGTGAGTTCATATTGCCCAGTATTAGAACTGGAGATGGAAGGATGTTAACTGAACTCCAAAGCTGACGGTGGTTTATAGAAGTCCTTGGAGGGACATATACAGAAGCTATGCAAAGATCTTTGCCCTTCACATTTATTTGGCAAGCGACAATTCCAATGCCTGAATTTGTTGGGATTGAGCTATTATAGAACGGGTAGCACTTTTTGATCCCCAAAAAATACGCCACCATATGAATCATCTCGGTCCAGGCGGATTATGTTAAAATCGTGGAAGTTTCGATCATCTTCAGAAGAAAGCCCTGTTTCACAGAGTGCAAATATATCACAATCAGAATTGTGAATCAAATATTTGAACGAGTCTAATTTAGGTATTAAACTACGACAGTTCCATTGTTATACAGTGATCATATATTGATCATCACTCGACGAATTATCCATCGAAGGATATGAATTCACCAATGTGGGGCCATAATACAGTCAATTGCTTGAAGTAGTTTGTAATGGGCAGCAGAGTAAAAGTAAAACGCGTGTGTTATCTTGAACGGTTAAATCACAAGTGAAAGAATTTATTTTCCCTTCGTAGTAACAGACAGTCATAGGTTGCTTCGATTTACTTCATCACTCCTCCTCAACCCATTGGTGTTTGAATTCCCATCGCTTCACGGCATGCAATCAATTTAGCAGCTGGTAACGGCTTCGTAAGCCCATCAGCAGTCTACTCCTTCGTACTAACATACGCCACGTTGATATCTCCTCTTTCAAAAGCATCGTGAATATGGTGACGTATGCCAATATGTTTTGTCCTCGGGTGGTATCCTCCGTTCTTGGCTACAGCTATGGCACTTTGGTTGTCGCAGTGGATCAAAATCTGCTTTTTGTCCTCGAACAAGCCTTGCAATCGTTTCCACCAGAGCGCCTCCTGTACTGCAGCCGACAGCGCCATGTACTCGGCTTCGCAAGTTGAAAGAGCAACGGTTTGTTGCCGACTGCAGCTCCATGATATAGCTCCTCCTTGAGCGGTGAACACGATGATTTTCTGTCCTCGTGGTCAGATGCCCAATCAGCATCGGAAAAGCCTTGTATCGTCGAATTTTCATTTTTGCGGTACGCCAAACGACATTGCGATGTGCGCAATAAGTGTTTCACCGCGTTCCAGTGCCTGTCAACTGGGTTGGAATTGAAACGGCTCAAAACGTTCACTGCGTAACATAATTTGGGGCGTGTAATTTGGGCCAAGGACATGAGGCATCCGACAGCTTCTCGGTACGGTACATCCTTCATTGCTTCAGTCTCCTCCGCAGTAGACGGACACATGTTCTTCGTCAACTTCTTGCTAACGTTCATCGGTGCGCTCACCGATTTGCAGTTGGTCATGTTGAATCTGCTTAATACTGCCTCAACGTACGACTCTTGATCCAGGGCAACCATCGCGTCGGTCTTTGTGATGCGGATTCCCAAAGCGTGTTTGGCCGGACCCATGTCCTTCATCTTGAACTCCTGGCTCTATCTTGTTTTCATCTCTTTCTTCCAGCGCTTGCAGTTTGTAAAGATGAGAACGTCTTCCACGTACTCCGCCACGAAGAGCACTTTATCTCCGACGATCTTGTAGTATACGCAAGATTCATACACGGTGCACGCGAGTCTAAATTTTCGAAGTGCGGCATCCACCTTCATATTCCAGACCCGGCTAGATTGTTTCAGGCCGTATAGGGCCTTATTGAGACGGCATACCTTGGCTTGATTCTTCCCATCCACGAAGCAAGGGGGTTACTCCATGTATATTTCCTCCGAAAGCTCACCTTGGAGGAAAGCTGTGATAGCATCCATTTGGTCCATCTGCAAATTCCATCGTGCCGCCAAGGCAAACAGATACCGCAAGGAACTATGACGGACAACCGGGGCATAGGTGTCCTCGTAATCCACTCCCTTTCGTTGCGAGTATCCTTTCACGACCAGTCTCGCCTTGTATCGGTCGATGTTACCACTACCGTTTAGTTTCGTTAGCGTCCTTCTGGCAAATCAGCGAGTGTCCAAGTACCGTTGGAGATGAGGGCCTCATACTCCTCCTTCATGGCCTGTTTCCATGGTTCCACATCGTCACAGGATAGTGCTTCCTGATGGGTTGTTGGATCATCCAGGACTGACTGTTGAAAATCGGCACCAGTATCTGAACATTCAACAATATCATTCAAATACTTGCCTTGGGGCAGGCGGCCCCTATTGCAGAGCATCAACCCTCCTTGCATTTCATCGCTAGTAGGTCTTGGATTTGAAGACGACGGGGTGCAGCGGTTTCCTCGGTAATGGGTGCAGGCTGAATTGTATAACGCCTCCGATCATCTGAAAATTTCAAAGACGGCAATCCTTTGGTCTCTAAACGATAATCTTGGTACTTGCCTGCGAGAACGCGCTCCCTACAACTTTGCCTTAACGCCTGTGACTGGGGCGGATTTGAAACTGTGCGCGGTGGGAGCGCAGGATCTGACACGGTGTCAGCAGCATCCACAAAGGATTCATCACTTGAAGTCGTTTCTTCGTTGTCCGTCACGTCGTGTTCATCGTTTGCCGGTACATCTGGGTTGGCTTCGACGTCTACCTCCGAAGTCGTAAAATCCAGCCGAACAAAGCTGCGCTCTGGACCGTTGAACTTCACTGCTACTACCACTTCATGCTCACTGGATACCTCGTCAATGAAAGTTACGTCACGGCTTCTGAAGATTGTGGCTGTCTTCAGATTGTACAAGCGGTACGCTTTCGTTTCGTCGTCGTACCCAGTCAACACGCACTGTTCAACGTGCGCCAGTCAAGCCAAAGATTCTAATGTGGGAAATATTCGGCTTTCGTTTCGTCCACGCTTCCTCTGGTGTCGTATCAATACCCTTGGTTGCCGATCTATAGACTTCTCTGACGTTTGTGAAATGCACAAGTGTTAGTGCAGAACTTTGGGTAAATTCAAAGGATTTCTTGCACTAATACTTACAATTTACCCAAAGTTCTGCACTAATACTTATGCATTTCCCAAATGTCAGAGAAGTCTATTGATGAGGTAGATTGCTGCTGCTACGGCTTCTGCCCAAAACGGTTTTGGCAGCTTCGCTTCGTACCGCATGCACCTCGCTCGCTCCACTACCGTCCGGTTGACACGCTCGGCAAGGCCGTTTCCTAACTGCTTCAGGAAGATTTCGAAGTTTCTGTTTTTGAACTCTCAGCCATTATCCGTCCTAAGTACCTCCAACTTCTTGCCACTCTGTCTCTCGACCATGCAATGGAATTCCTTGAACTTTTGCAGCACTTCCTCCTGTGATTTGGTGCGTAAAAAGTAGACGAAAATTTTTCGGGTCTTATCGTCGGTTAACGACAAGTAATAACGGGCTCCTCCCAACGATATTTCTTCCATCGGACCGCAAATGTCCGAGTGGACCAGCTCCAGTTCTTCATTGGCCCGTGAACCAACATGTTTGAATGGAAATCTCGTTTGCTTCCCGACGGCACAAATTTTGCAGCCTCCGCAGTCCGTGCCATCGTAGTTGACCCCAGTCGCTAGCACATTTTTGAGTTTCGCCAAACTTTCGGAGCTCAGATGTCTCATCCGCTGATGCCACAGCTTCGCTGTTATTCGGGGTGAGCACGCATATGCCTGGGAGCTCTTCTGCTCCAGCTTGTATAACTCATTGGAACGGCTTCCGGTAGCAATAACCTTTCCGCTGGGATTCACCATCTCGCAACCAGTCTTTCTGGAAACAACAGTGTGGCCTTGGTCAGCTATCTAGGTTTACTGCCAGCGCCGGAATCAGCTCGACGTTTTGCACTTCTATCGCATCGGGGTTGCAGGTGGGCTGTAGCTTGGTAGATCCTTGCACTGACAACACGGTGCAAAAGGCGTCTCCTTTCCGATCCGATCCGCTTCGTTTCGATGGTTCTTGATCCCTGGTCCTGGTTTGACAATTCTTCGCAATGTGACCAAATTTCACACACCGCCGGCATTTCGGTCCTTTGCCTTTCGAATTTGTGTTCGCGTTGCTTTGGTAATCATTTGAATTTTTTCTTGCATAAATAAACGCCGGTCCCGTAGTAGGCGCTGATAAATCCGTCTCCTGGAGCAACTTGGTTTTGATGATGTCACCCGTGATTTCGATTCCCAAATTTTCAAGGCCCATCACCATAGAACGATACTTCTGGGGCAAGCCTGGAATCTGATTCCAATTAGCTGATGCGCTGTTGAAACCATCCGATTCACGTACGCTTCCATTGTTCCATTGATGAGCTTGTGTAGAAGTGCCCACTGGCGTGTCAGTCCCGTGTCTTCGAAGGTATTGGTTAGCTTTTTCCACACTTCCGCTGCCGTTTTCACCTCCTCAACGTGAATATAATTCACCCGATCGATCAGCAAAATAATTTTACCTCGTGCAATCCTGTCCTTTCGCGCATCCACCTCAGGGAAAGTTCCGTCGTCATTCGGGGTAGGCTGCACCACATCCCAAAAGTCTCCCACTTCCAGAAAAGTCTTCGCTGCAAACTTCCAAGTTCTCCATTTTTCACGACCAACCAGCCGCTCAATCGCCGGATAGTTCTGTGTGGAATAATTCTGTGTGGCTGCACGCGCTTGAGTTCCCGCCGGGTCTCCGGATCCATTTCCTCCAGGGTTCGCTGGAGGATTCTGCATTTTTCTGGCTTCACAAAACTATCTGGGCCAATAGCCTAATGGGCAGCAGAGTAAAAGTAAAACGCGTGTGTTATCTTGAACGGTTAGATCACAAGTGAAAGAATTTAGTTTCCCTTCGTAGTAACAGACTGTCATGGGTTGCTTCGATTTATTTCATCAGTTTGCAACCGTGGGAACAAGCAGGTCAATAAGCCCTCGGAGTGGCGATTCGTCGGGAAAGCCGAGGGCATTCAAAATATTATCCACAATGTCCTTGAGTTTAATCTTTCCTCGCTTGAACGGGAGACTTTTCTTTGAATTGCGAGTAGACGTGGCGTTTATTTATGGTAACCTCTTACGGTTACCTTTATTAGGTAGCGGCGGGTTGGAATGACTGCAGCAAGGATCAGAAGGAGCAGCAATTACCGATTTGTTCGGCTTTTTCAATGAATCTCCGCTACCTGCAGATTTTTGCAAGCTTTTGAGAGTGGGTTTTATCTAATGAAATGTATTGTTACCATACAATAGAATTTAATGTATTTACAATATATCATATTGTACACAACGATACAATAAACATAGAATTTATTTGAAGATGCTAATTTCAAATAACAGACTGTAGTGGCAGTGGTGGCGGGGGGGGGGGGACACCCCTCACCATCCCTCTCCAAAGGGGGAGTTTGGTAAAGAGAGATGAAAAAACCGATTTGTGCCTTCCTTAAAAGTTGTCCTAGCTCGCTTGTCTAATATCTATATACAATCTTCACACTGCCGTACTCTAACGGAACTATCAACTCTATGCTTTCATCTACTCCATCTATCGTATAAAAATTACCACTACAGTCTGTTATTTGAAATTAGCATCTTCAACTATGTAAATCGTTGACTTCACGTAGAAGTAATACTAAAAACATATAGTCAAAAAAATAGAATTTATTGTTATGTTTCCACAATAGAATCTATGGTAAATGGGGAAACCTTCAAAAGAACAAGGGTTTGTTATGTATCTTAACCGTAAAAAAATCACTTTTTCCCGAACAACCTTGAGCCATTTACCATTAATTTTATTTTTTTCTATTGCTGAAACTTCATACTATACGGAGATTTGAAAAATGGTCAAAATTTTATTGTTTCAATTTCATTCGACAGGAAATTATCGAACTTTCAATAAACCATTGGAAAGCTTCCATCGCTTGGAATTTTATTGAGGGTAATTTTTTGTTTTTTTCCTGATACTAGAAGGAATTTTGAATTCACTGGTTGCAAAAGATCCAAGATCGGTTAAGAAACAACCGAGATCTGGCCATTTCCATGAAATCGGTTTCGGTAATGCGAACAGTAATTTCAATCTCTTGAATAACGTCAACACAGGTATCGATCCTCCCAGAAGCATTTTCAGAATCACGAGTTGCAATGGCCATCTAGAAGCAGGTTCTGGGTCCCCCGGGGAAGTAGCCAATTGGGGTCATGACCGGAACCCGTATCGATATGGATGTCAAACTTCATGATTTTGCTTGCCTATGACAATGGAAGTTCAATCAGATCCACAGCTTGCTCTGGTTATCTTGGTGCGGGTTATGGGTGCCCCGAAGGATGTGGTCAATTTTGACCATGACCGGAACAATATCAATATGGGTGTCATATTTAATGAATTTGCAAACCCAGGCCAATTGAAATTCGATCGGGTATTTGATAGTACTGACAACCAGGACTTGTCACGCATCGGGTCGTCAGGCATCAACATATAGTATCCGGATAGTATCCGCACAATATCGGTTACCGCATCCGGATTATATGCAGTAATAATATATTATTTTATATTGACCGAACATTTAATTAACGAGGCCATTCTGGAGTCCAATATGGCGGCCACCAGGTTACAGAAAAAGTGTCAAATACCCTACATTAGAGTATTTTTGGAACGGGAACAACGCCTAGATGCTGAAAATCGATACTCGACGCCATTTTGGAATTCAAGATAGTGGCCATTGGTTTCATGAAGTGTCAAATACCCTAAGATATGGATATTTTCGGAACGAGAACAACCCGTAGATCAGAGATTCAGAAGTATGGGTAT
This sequence comes from Ochlerotatus camptorhynchus, assembly GCF_037179485.1. Lineage (NCBI taxonomy): Eukaryota > Metazoa > Arthropoda > Insecta > Diptera > Culicidae > Ochlerotatus > Ochlerotatus camptorhynchus. The sequence continues at coordinate 2,116,790 of NW_027040801.1, read as the reverse complement.
TTTCGGAACGGGGACGACTCGTAGATGCCAAAATCGATATCCGATGCCATTTTGGAATTCAATATGGCAACCATCGGGTTTCACAAAAAGTGTCAAATACTCTAAAATCTGGATATTTTCGGAACGGGTACGACGCGTAGATGCTGAAAATCGATATTCGATGCCATTTGTAGGCTATTTGACGCTTCTTCTGAAATTGCAAGCCACCATATTGAATTTTAAGATGGCGTCGAACATCGATTTCTGGCTTCTAGATGTCACCCCGATTAAAAAAAAAAAACACATTGATCGTTTGACAGTATTTAAATTTTTCTGGACAAAAGCCGCCATCTTGGATTTAAAGACGGCGTGAAATCAATTTTAGGCATCTACGTCTCATACCCATTCTGAAAATAACCATATTTTAGGGTATTTGACACTTTTCCGCAAATCGGAAGCCGCCGTCTTGGATTTCAAAATGGCGTCGGATAGACGTTACCGTGCTTCTAGACGTTACCGTGATTTCAAAAAAACCGTTTGTATGAGAATTTGATAGAATTTACAACTTTCTCTTAAACCGGAAGCCGAGATCATGAATTTTAAAATGGCGTCCGATATTGATTTCCAATCTCCAGACGTCACCCCGATTCCAAAAATACCCATATTGATGGGACAGCATCAGCATTTCCCATTTTTTTTCTGAAGTAGGAAGCCACCATATTGGATTTCAAAATGGCGTCGGAAACCGATTTCCGGCCTCTAGACGCCATCCCGATACCAAAAATACAAATATTGATGGGTATTTGACAATATTTATCACTTATTCTGAAATCGGCAGCCGCCATCTTGGATTTCGAAATAGCGTTGCATATCAATTTTCGATCTGTAGACTTCATACCGATTATAAAAAAAATACCCATATTGATGGGCAAACAAACCACCCGACAATGATTAATTTGACATCCACGTGCACAGATCTAACGGGTGTACAATAAAAAATGAGAATTGTTTCAGTCATACTTACTTACTTGATGGGCTACGAATCGTCAGGTTGATTCAACGCCGAACGAAGTACTCTTCTCCATTGGACTCGGTCCTGAGCCAATCGCTTCCAGTCGCCATGAACGTTTAACGACCTGATGTCCTCCTCAACTGCAAATAGCCAACGTGTCCGAGGTCTACCCCGGAGTCGACGACCTCTACCGGGTTCTCTGCTGAATATAATATTTGCTTGTCGTTCTTCCGGCATCCGCACTACATGCCCAGCCCACCGTAGTCTGCCGTGTTTTATAAGCTTCACTATATCCGTACCGTTATGCACTTGGTACAACTCGTGATTCATGCGACACCGCCAGATGCCATTCTCCTGTTTACCGCCGAGTATTGTTCGCAGCACCTTACGCTCGAAGACACCAAATGCTCTCCGGTCAGACTCTTTTAACGTCCACGATTCGTGGCCGTAGAGGGCTACCGGAAGTATCAGCGTCTTATACAGAGCGAATTTCGTTTTCGTTTGCAGGCTACGGGACTTCAGCTGGCTACGTAATCCGTAAAAGGCCCTGTTTGCAGCTGCAATACGTCTCTTCACCTCGCGGGTAACATCATTATCGCATGTCACTAGTGTTCCAAGATACACAAATTCTTCCACTACCTCAAATTGTTCACCATCTAACAACACTACACTACCAACACCACTATTGCTCCCACGCTGTCTACCGGCTACCATGTACTTCGTTTTGGTAGAACTTATCGTGAGCCCAATCCTCGCCGTCTCCCTCTTAAAAGGCACAAACGCCTCTTCCACTGCTCTACGGTCAATTCCGATGATATCGATGTCGTCCGCAAAGGCAAGGAGCATGTACGATCGTGTGATGATGGTACCGTTCCTCTGCACACCAGCTCTCCTAATCGCTCCTTCAAGAGCAATGTTGAACAGTAAGTTTGAAAGTGCATCACCCTGCTTCAATCCATCTAAGGTCACGAACGAGGTCGAAATCTCATCTGCAACCCTTACACTTGATTTCGATCCATCTAGCGTTGCGCGAATCAGTCTAATTAGTTTCGCCGGAAAACCATGTTCTAGCATAATCTGCCAAAGCTCATTTCTCTTCACTGAATCGTATGCTGCTTTGAAATCAATAAACAGATGGTGAGTCTGCAAGTTGTACTCCCGGAATTTATCAAGGATTTGACGCAGGGTAAACATTTGATCCGTCGTTGATCGGCCCTCACGAAAACCAGCCTGGTATTCACCGACGAAGGACTCCTCAAGCGGTCTCAATCTGTTAAACAGAACGCGTGACAGTATTTTGTACGCCAAATTCAGAAGAGTTATTCCTCGATAATTGGCGCACTCGAGTCTGTGCACTTTTTTGAATAATGGGCAAATGAGGCCATCCAACCAGCTAGCAGGTAGTTCTTCGTCCCCCATATCTTCGTTAGAATACGGTGGATTGCTTGATGCAGCTGCTCACTTCCGTGTTTGAAAAGTTCGGCCGGGAGCTCGTCCTTCCCAGCAGCCTTATTGTTTTTCAGCCCACGTATTGCCTTTTCAACCTCGTCTAGCGTTGGAGGCTCCACAGCTTGATCGTCGTCTGCGATGTTTACTCTGTTCCTCGATACTCCCTCACTCTCTCCATTCAACAATGTCTCAAAATGTTCTTTCCACCTGGCAGCCACCATTGTTTTATCTGTCAGCAAATTCCCCTCAAGGTCATTGCACATGGCGGGAGATGGCGCTGTTTTACTCCGCACACCATTGACAGTCGCGTAGAACCTTCGCATATCGTTCTGTTCCATACTTTCTTGCGCCTCAGCAATCACGCGTTCTTCGTATTGCCTTTTCTTTCTGCGGTGGGTTCGTTTCTCAGCTGCCCTTGCTACCTTGTACCGCTCTCTGTTCAGCCGGGTACCAGACACTAACATCCGGCTTCTGGCAACGTTCTTCTCATCCGTCAACCTCTGGCACTCCTCATCAAACCAGCCATTACGTGGTCGTCTTTGAGCTGTACCTATCACTTCTTGTGCTGTTGTGTTCACCGCTCCGTGGATTGTGTTCCACAGATTGTTGAGGTCCTCGTTCACGTTGATTTCGCTAATCCGCTCATCAAGCTTCTGGCGGTACTCTGCAGCAACACCTTCTACTGACAAGCGATGGATATTGAAACGCATCGATCTCCGGTTCGTTGAATTCGCAACGAATTTTGCAGACAACAAGATAATGATCTGAGTCAATGTTAGGCCCCCTAAAAGTCCTTACATCAATGACATCTGAGAAGTGCCGGCCATCCACCAACATGTGATCGATCTGGGTGCAAGTTTCGCCATTTGGGTGTCTCCAGGTGTGCTTTCGGATATTCTTGCGTGCAAAGTAGGTGCTACTGATGGCCATACCTTTAGCAGCGGCGAAGTTTATCAGTTTCAGGCCGTTATCATTGGTTACTGTATGTAGGCTCTCTGTACCAATGATTGGACGAAAGAAATCTTCCCTCCCGACCTGCGCATTTGCATCTCCGATTACAATCTTCACGTCGTGTTTTGGGCACTCATCATAAGTTTTATCGAGACTGTCATAAAACGCGTCCTTCACGTCATCGGATTTATCGTTGGTTGGCGCATAGATGTTGATCAGGCTGTAGTTGAAGAATTTGCCCCGAATCCTTAATACACATATGCGGTCGCTTACCGGTCTCCACCGCATAACACGCTTCATCTGCTTCCCGATCACTATGAACCCTACTCCATGTTCTGCCCTATCGCCACCGCTGTGATAGATATGATACTTGAAGGAAGTGTTGGCGATGGGATCCACCGCCCGGAATTCACGTTCTCCGGATCTAGGCCACCGTACTTCCTGAGTAGCAGCTACGCTCACATTCACTTTTTGCAGTTCACGAGCCAAAAGGTCTGGCCCGTGGAAGCGTGAGGTAGGAACTTGTGAGGACCAGAGCTGTTGGGACAACACTCCTTCCAGTTTGTCGACTCACCATTTGTTCAGTCATACAGCTAGTAAAAAAAAATTTCAACGAAGTCAGTATTTTTTATTAAAAACATAATGTTTATTCTTCAAAAAAATGTCAATGCATATTGGAGAAGGGGCCCTGGTCGGCCGTACGACGCAACTTAGTCGCGATGCTCTCACAAGAGCGCTGTACGGCACTGAAATCAACCTCATTTTTTATTGAACACCCGTTATGCGCATACGCTTAAATGAACCGGGTGAACAATCAACAAAAGTCATAAAAACGGCGCGAATTTGGATCGAACAGCTTCGCTTCAATGCAAAAGTAAGTTCATTTGACAATGAAAGAAGAAATGAACACGATTTAAGTCAAAACAAACAGCAAAATAAAATTTAAGGCTCGACGTTCTCCGATTTGCATAAAACTTTACATAATTGTGTATTATGGGCAATCATTCCATTTTTTGCAAAAAATTAGCCATTTTGAATTTTGTATTTTTTTTTTCAAAATGGCGAATTTGATATTTTCAATAAAATGTAGCACTAAAACCTCTCTTCTGAACGAAATTACGTCTAAAACAAGGTTGTTTAGAAAAGTAAAGTAATTCTGAAAAAAAAAGTAATTTGTTTTTAGTAATTTTCAATAAAAAATTAAAAAAGTGTTTAAAAATGGGTAGAAAAACCAGCGAGGAAATGGAAACATTAGGCGAAAGAGTATCAATCATAAGACATTTTAGAAGCATTTCGAAGGTTTAAGTTTTTTTTAAATATTCTTAAACATAAAAATCTCTCACAGTACCTTCCTCTGACAGTTCAGCACCAGCAGGTTGATTATTAAAAAATCGGTTTAAATTGGTATAAAATCTCAAAAATCTTTATTCTGAGAAACCTTATCTGTTTATCGGTATCAAGTTAAATAATCGGTATATCTGGCAACGCTGGCCAAGGTTCCAGAGTTTTTGGGCGTATAAAATGTTCCACAAGAACATCTCTAGAAAGTTATCAAATAAACGAAATAAAGAGATTTAGATCATCCTGATATATACAGTTGACTGTAGAACCCAATTTGTTGAACTTTTATCTGAAAAAAGCTCATTTCATGCTGACCATTGCATTAGGTCCTAAGTAACATAAATCGATTCTCTTCATCGACTTTCGTTAATAACTTGAGCACCTAACCGTTTCTTGTTGTGTTTGTGCTTGATGAAAGCTTCTATTATTGATCTGTGTGCTGAAAATACCTGGGACTATCTTTACATTGCCGCTGGGATACAAAGAGAAAGTCGAAGAAGAGAATCTGTCAATGTTACTTAGGACCTAATGCAATGCTCAGCTTGATTTAATTTCCTACACGCTATTTCAAAACTACCCAAATTTGGGTACAATCCACCCAGATCGGTCAAAACTGAACCTGACAAATGAACAACATTGACATTAATCCGATCGACGCTGTTCATTTATCAACTTGTCACTCACAACACAGTTTACGTATTTTTGGGTAGGTTCAGTTTTGACCGATCTGGGTGGAAATTTCTGTTATGTTGTATATTGTAGCCTTCATAAATCCTACAAATTTTACTAACTATACCTCAAGCGCTGATCATTGTTCGGATTTACCAAAGCCAAACCCATTCGGAAACGCCGTCAAGGGAAAGCACCACAACCTGTTTCCAATCGTCATTCAGTCCAAAGCCGTTGATCCAGCAACAAAAATGACACAAAAACATGCACCAACGATAGCGATAAAAAAAAACAGTAAATAGCACAGTTGTTTAGTTCCACGCTGCACTTACCACTTGTCAACTGCTACTACTGGTCTGGTGTAGAGAGCAGGCGGGTCCGACACTTCCAGGCAGGTTACCAACTCTGCTCACCCTCCTTAATGCCCTGTTTACACTTGTGCTGGTGAGTTTGTCATTCACAAAAAAAAGGTTATCAGCATGATGTAAACAGTTTTTCGCAGCTGATTTATGTTGCAGCAAACTTGGCCGGTTTACATCGATTGCGTTGTTTAATTTCGAAAAACATGCCGGTTTTCATACATCATTTAAAAGAGCTTCGTTTTCTGAGCACAACGATATTTTCCGCGATTCCATAGACATTTGTATCGATTTTTAAATCAAGATTTGAATTATTAAGTTTTCACACTAAAGCTATTAGTTCACAGTTCGCTCCCATACAAAGTCCCACCGAGGGGCGCTAAGATGGTGATTTGGGTTTATGTAATCGCATTTATTTAAAATAGTTCCAGTGCACCAAAACGGATGAAATTCTGGATTTTGGTTCTATTTTTAATGCATATTACGAATATGTTGTTATCTCAATACCCCTAAGCAACCCAATTGGGTGGGTATTAAGGTGGGTTGTTTACCCCTTGAGATAAATGCATATCCATAATCTGCATTAAAAATGGAACCGAAACCCAAAATGCCATCAAATTTGGTACACTGGAACTATTTTAAATAAATACGATTACATTAGCAAAAATCACCATCTCGGCACCCCTCGGTGGGACTTTGTATGGGAGCGAGCTGTCAATTTGTAAGTTTAGTGTCAAACAGTGAAGTTATTATTTTGCTTTAAATCTTAATTTTTAAGATCGAGCTGAAAGTCTATGGGATCGAAAAAATATCGTTTTGCTCAGAAAACGAAGTTCTTTGAAATATTATTCAAAATTAAACAAGCCAATTATGGTCAATCAGCATTGTGAGCCAGCACTAGTGTGAGCCAGCAACTAGCATTAACCCAAGCAATGCAGCCACCGATGATGATGATGATGATGTTGGTGATCATATCGGCAGCTGGTTTCCGGTCTCCGCGAACGAGCTGTGCGTGTTTTCTCCCATTTATATCTGCGCTGCCTGTAAACTTGTTTTTCATCCAGTTTTAGCACGGAAACAGGTCGCCCTGGTTTTGATTCATAGTGGATGCCGACGGACACCGATCGGTTCACAGTTCATGCTGGCGATCCGGATGTGTGTGATTTTTTTCCGATCGATTAAACTCGCGGAACGCTATTTTGCACAATGTTGCGCAAAAAGCGACCCCCTCGGTCGCGCCCGTGCGGCGATGATTCGCGATCTTTCTCACTGCGTGTCGCAATGTTGTGCAAACGTGGACATGTTTTCTCCGTCGTCGTCGTCGTCGTTGACGCTTCTTCAGGTGGGTGAAATGTTGATTGGCGCGGTTCTCTTGTGTCCCCGGACCATGAGCGTTGGTGAGTGATGCGACGACGACGACGACGGCGGCGATATCGAATATGATGTACAGTAATCCCTCCAATTATGCGATGGCTGTGCTTCAACCAATTGCGCTGATTTTTTTGCATGTGATTAGTGTGAACCATGAACTAGTTATCTACAGAAAATCAGCTCAATTAGTAAGAGGTCAGCCGAGAAGTAGCATAAATGGATTGATTACTGTAGTGTGGATGATATGGAAATATGGCAGCAGCCTGATGCAGTCATCCTTCACCTCGTCGTTTCGAGATTGAGTGCTGAAGGAACTCAGTTGGACGAGGCTGCTGAGAGGGAATGAATTGTCGCGCAAGAAAGAGAGAGAGAGAGAGTGAGTGCGGTATTCAGTGTTCTTCAGTTAGATAATTGATCATTTGCATTATTTAGTGGGCGAGCCGAGTTTTATTCAAACTTGGCGACCGGGTGATGATATGACCCGAAAGGTTAAATTCGTTACTCAAAAGAGCTGATGGCTCGGTAGGCTGATGACGGATCGTTTGATCGATTGGTTTCAAACAGTTGGGTATTTAATTGCCTACCTAGAAATCATCTTTGAACTTAAAATGCAAACACAATAAAAAGTGTTCGGGGTATCATTCAAATTATTCTTGGAATAGCTGTATCATTCGGGTCATTGTTTGTATGTGGTAACTCTAGATGAACATTTCAAAAGGTCCTATATGTTTTGATCGATTATCTTCGTCGACTCCCTCTTTTGATAACCACGGCTGTGCAAACAGATTTTGTGCTACCTTTGTCACACAGGGGAATTTACGTATTCTCGGCAACCTAAGCAGCGACCTTCTTTCTATAGCCTTTTTCTCTAAGGAACGCACACATATGCAGTATTGGTTTGTTTACAATCTTTTGCTGCCAGCTGCTCTACCAAGTTCAGTCGAAAGAATTGTCAAAAACTGTTTTGAAACGCTTTTACAAAGTTCCAATCTTCGCTACTGAGAGCGAGTATTGTCGGCAACCAGTTTTTCTTCGGCAACCGTTCCATTTGAACTGCATGTAAATCTGCTGTTCTATTATCGGCAACTCAAAATCAGCTACAATTTGTAGTGCGTGTGTTGCATTTCAAGAAAACCTTGCTAGATTGCTTTTTCTCAGTGGTAAAAATATAGTCAAATTGAAGCTGAAAGCATAAAGAATCGTTTGCATGCATTCAGTGAAGTGTTTTCATAAGAAAATCCAGTGAAAATAGTGTTTCAATTTGTGTTGCCGAAAATGGTCTGTTATGCCGAAGCCGTCATTTCCCCTAGTTTGATAAAGGCTGTTCTTATCTATAGCGTCCAAATCATCGATCACAACAAGGAATTATGTTGAAGCTGAGTTATCAATGAATCAAAAATTCAATGAAGAGAACCGATCAAAGCAGATGGGACCTTTTGAAATGTTCATTTACCATATCCAAAATTTGAAAAGATGGACATTTTACGTTTGTTTTAGATAAAAAGGAGGACAATGCCCATATTTTTAATCATCAAAAGAGGACAATGAGATTCAATCAAACGTTTGGAAAATATACGAGCTATCACAAAATTTATGTTTTTCTAAAGGTTCACTTGATTGATTGTTCAATTACGCTGGCCCACAATAATTTTTCAAGGACCAAGCCCTAGATTTGTTATTTTGGGTAAGAAAACCATTCTCTTATAGTTTCAGCACACTCCTACACTTTTCGGTCATAAAAAGGTTTCCTTATTCTCAGATTAAGATTCAGATTTTCTAAACTTGTAGTTCAAACAGTGCTAATAGTAGCTGATCTTAAAGGGGGGCATGCACTTCACTGACGATTGATGAAATTATCTGATTCTGAGGTTCAAATAATTTTGCTAGAGTTCACATAACTCTCTTCAAGTAAGCACATTGCTCTCCAATCCTTGTGTTCTTAATCCCTACCCTGCCATCAATTTGTTACAATTTGTTACCCCTAACCTCGAGATAGCCGCGAGTAATCGGCCCCCGCTTTACTTACGTTAGTTTTAAGAAATCTTGTAATCCAAACAAAGAATATCGGCTCCGCAAAGCTACGGCAAATGAGCCTGGAGCATTATAAAAAAAAACTCTCTTCAAGTACGTGGAACTTACTAGGATGACATTTAAACTCGCAAAAAGTCGCATAAATTTCGAAGTATTTTCCTGAAGTTTGCAGTACTTTTCCTAAAGTTTGAAGAACTTCTCTGGAGTTCGAAGCGTGTCTTGAAAGTAAGCAGAATTTTCCTGAATTTCACAGAGCTTCCCTGAAGTTCAATGAACTTCTCTGCAGGTTGAAATTCTTTGTTTCGCTAGAATTTGCAAGAATTTCCTGGTGTTCGCAGAACTTTATTGAAGTTCACAACATGTTCCTTAACTTCGAAGAATTTAATTGAAGTTCGTAGACCTTTCCTGGAGTTCGTTTAACTTCCATGTGTTTGCAGAAGTTTTCTCAAGTGCGCAGAATTTCCGTGAAGTTTGCAAACATATTCTGTAGTTCACATAACGCCCCTAAAGTATGCAGAACTTTGCTTAAGTTCAGCCTGTTCTCCTGCATCTTGTAGGTTCGTCGGTGGTAGTTCAGCTTCATAGTGACAATCAAACGATTTTTGAACAGAAATTTGTAATGGTTTCGATATCGTCCCTCATGATTTTTTTGAAGCTTTTGCCACCGTCGTTTGCTTCTTGCTCGACCATGACACGGTTGCTCCGAAGACCTTGAACAAGAAGCAGCTAATGAATTTTTGGTCCTGCGTCCCTTGCAGGTAGCGTTAGATCCGCTTCAACGCCTGCCAGTGCTGATCGGCTGGATTCTGCTGAAAACGTCCCATGTAGCTTACCGGTTAGCAAATGTCCGGGCGCACACACAACATGGTGTACATCATGCTTTCCAACAGCTCTATTTACGGTTCGTTCGTCGCTGGTCCGTCCCGCTTCAGTTGGAGCCCTTTTTCCATCGGAGATTTACACGGGTTTCAGATGACCATTCCGAATCGCTGCAGGATCCTCATTGCTGAAGCGTTTCTTCCTCTCGGTTGTACATCAGCTTCATGCCCAAGAAGTAGTTCACCTCGCCGCAGTCAGTCATCTTGAATACGACAGAGAGTTACTTCTTCCTTCCAGCGATAAATAGGTCGTCGACTTAAATGATGATGATCAGCTCATCCCCTGGTGTGCATCTCGTATACAAGCAGTAGTCGTGGCATGACCTGGTGAATCCCATCTTGAGCAACTGTCCATTCAGCCGCTTATTCCAGCAGCGGGGGAGACTGCTTTAATCCGTACAGGGACTTCTGTAGCTTGCACACTATGCCTCGATCAGCTTCTACTCGGTCCGATACCACCACATAGATGTCTTGCTTCAGGTCACCATAAAAGAACGCCGTCTTGACGTCCATCTGGTGGAACAGGAATCGACGCCGACAACTAGAACAGTACGGATGGTGGTCAATTTCGCGACGGGAGCGTAGGTTTCTTCATAATAGATGCCCTGACGCTGCAGGTACCCTTTCACCACCAAACGAGCCTTGTAGCGAACTTCCTTGCCGTTTCCGTTCTGCTTCACACGAAACACCCATTACAAAGCAAAACCATGCTGGAGGTGGCTGAGTTCGATTCCCGGTCCGGTCTAGGAATTTTTCGGGTTGGAAAATTTCTCGACTTCCCTGGGCATAGAAGTATGATTGGACTTGCCACCCAATTATACCAATGCAAAAATGGTACAGGCATCGAAAGCTCTCAATTAATAACTGTGTAAGTGCATCTAGAACACTAAGTTGAGAGCACGCAATATGCTAATATGCGATATGCAATAAGCTTGAAATGCGAAGAAGAAGAAGAAGAAGGTTTGACACCCTGGGGACAACGTTATAGCTTCCATACTCGGTTCGTCTCCATCGAATCCAGTTCCTCTCGAATGGCCAATGGGTACGGTCGTCTCGGTCCTCGATATCGTTGTGGCAGTTTGAAACATCTGTAATGCATGGACCGGCAGCTCCGTAACCAGTAAAGAAATTGACAAACTGTGCCTCAGCAACGGTTGACCCTCATCCTTGAAATCGTGCTGTTATGGTTGTGAAAGGAGCACCCCGGTTTTGGTGGTGTCTACAGTCTCGTCAGTCGCGTCGTGATCGTGATCAGCATCCGGTTCGATTTCCTCGGTGTGGTTGGGTGTTCCATCCTCAGTGCCGTGATCACCTTGGGAGGGAAATACACGACCAGTGAGGAATCCTTCTTCTCGGGACACTTCAGCAGGATTCGTCGCACTTCACGTCACGAGCAATAATAATTTTCCTGCCGTGCCGGTCCCACAGTCGGTAGCCATTTGGAGCAAAGCCAACCATCACAGTCTCCCGGCTTCTCGCGTCAAGCTTTTTGCGCTGCTGATCGGGTATCCGAGCGTAGGTGGAGTTTCTTCAAGCCGAACTTCACCGTCGCCATGGCCTCATATTCCAGGAACATGCTGAAGACCTCGGACTTCGTCCGCATCATGTACAGAACCGAAAAGTAGGTATGGTCATCTATGGAGCTCGTGAAGTATCGGGATCCGTCCCAAGCAGCGGGGTCGATAGGACCACACATGTCCGAGTGGATCCTTTCCAAAAGCCTGGTCGCTCGATCACGAGTTCTGCTAAAAGGGTCGCGGCATTGCTTCCCATGCCATGGCCTTCATTCCTTGCTCGCTCAAGTGTCCGAGCCACCGGTGCCAGAGCTCATCTGTCTCTGACTTGCACAAGTTTGCGGTTAGACCTTTTAGGTTAATCTCCAGCTCATAGAGGCCACATCTCAGCTATGCGGTGGCATTTCCCCGATCTTGCGATCTTACCGACGAAGCTCACCTGCACGTCGGCCGTGACGAGCTTCTTCGCGGAAATCAAATTGTCGCGCAACTCTGGGATGAACAGCACTTCTTTCATGTGCAATGGGAACTTGTTTTTTGCTGTTGCCTTGGATTTCACCGACCGTCTTCGCAAGAATGGATTGACCTTCCTTTGCCACGTTGATCACGATGGGCTGCTTCAGTTTTCGGACTTTCGAAAAACGCTTCGCTATCATTGATAAGGTGCTTACTGGATCCCGAGTCGAGCTTGAACACGAGCTTGTCACTCTTCTTCTTGGCGTTGCCCCGGCTCACCACAAAACTTACCACTTTCTGCTGACTGTCCACCTCGTTGGCCGACGAGTTAGCTTCACCACCGACCTTCGGTCGATTGTCCTTCTTGAGGTGACCACGCTTACCCGGAAACTTGAAGGGTTTCTTCGTTTTGTCACCGGAAAAAGCGACCCCTTCGACCTCGCCAACTTCTCCATTTAACTCTTGACGCTTCATGCCTTGAGCCAACAACCGCTGCTTAACGACTTCGATTTTCATATCTTGCTCCGGAATGTTTTCCAGAGCGGCAACCAGTGGGTCGTAGGAGTCTGGAACAGCAGCACCAGCAGGTCAGTTTCCTCTATCTTCGTCTTCATCTGTCGGACAAAATCGTCAAACGCCAGTAGATGCGAGAGGGGCGACACATCTAAATCTCAATTCTAGATGCTCAAAAAATCTCACACTAGCGAATCAATCTTCGAAAAATCATCTTTCATTTCTCGCATCTACTTGCATCGTGCTTCATCTTTTTGCAGGAAATCTTCAAAATCGACATAAATCTTCCTTCTATCTACTCAGCGTGCGTGCAGCTAGCCATAGTAAAACACAATCTTTTCTGCATCGTAGATAGAGTCGCCCCCCTCGAGTAGATGTGGCTTCATTGGATCACCTTCCTTCAACTTCAATCGGTTGAGTTGCTTCCGGATCAGATGCTGCGATTCTATAGACTTGGTTGTGAATGTAGCTTTGAGGGCTGCCCACATTTCCTTGGCCGTCGACTTCTCCCACATGAGCTCCAAACATTCGTTGGCCAGGAAACTAACGATCAACGCCTTCGCCTTGCGATCTGCCTCTTGAAACTTGACCTTTTCCCTCGCCGCTACTGGTTCGTTCTCCGTCAGATTATTCAGGACGCCGACCGAATCCAAGTGCGTCTTGATCCTGAAGCTCCAGTGTTGGCAATCCGGTCCACCTTTGAACTGCGGAATTCCGCTAGCAGACTGCTGCGATTTAAAACGGTTGTGCCGGGTTGCTCCGTTTTCATTATCTTTAAACAATTATTTTTGACTGCTGATTTCGTGTAGGGGTCATATATGGCCCCGTAGGATTGAATCGGTTAAAGGGAACTTAATCGTGTGTGCATTCCCAAATTAAAATGACAGTCGCTTGAGGATTTGATATGCTCTCAATATACCATGACAGCACTGGCCTAAAGGCCTTTGGTCCAAAAGCGAAACGATTAGCCAATTTTTCTTCTTTTCTACCCACTCGACGAAAAATTAGAATTCATTTCGCAACGAAACCCTGGTCATAAAGTTTAGCATTATGCCAATTTTTATCGTGGTTTTAGATTTTTTAACTTTAAATCATGGTCGTCAAGACTATCTTAAATTGTTACAAGGTCAGCCGATTTTTTGAACCCTCAAAGATTGAAAAGATTATCCTGATGAAAATATCTAAAAACCAATTTTCAAAGTAACTACCAACCGCATACCGTCCTTACGATCAGCCACCTGTGAAAACATATCCGACTGTACATCGGTATTGGTGTGCTCTGTCTTTTCACCGGTCGTGAATGCAACGACCACCTCCAAGCTCGCACGTATTTTCATTCATGATCACTCCGCTTGCATTCTCTCGTGAGTGGCGATCGCTGTGAGAGCCTCTCACTCCGTTCTCTCCATTCTCAACTGCGTGTGTTGTCAACTCGATCGTCCGTCAGCATATAAGCGAGAGTGACACCTGTGTGCTATGTTGTAAACATAATTTTCCACGCTTATGCTCTGGTGAGTGCGGGGTGAGTGCCGTGACGAGTGACCGCGGGTAGGTGGTTCTGCTGAATGCCGTATAGTGGAAAGGAAAATCACGACCAACCCGCAGTCAGTGAGTTGAGCGCCGTCGAGGAGTGAAGATCGTATATCTCACACAGGTAGTCTGCGTTTGTACGTTTCCGACGGGACCGTGAGATAGAAGGAGAGAGGGAGTGTGTTAAATTGCGCGAATCCGGTTTCGGTGGATGGTAGAAACTTGTTATTTTTTTTTCATCTCTGGTGGATCACCGACGGAGTGGATTCGTTCGATCACGGCGAGTGAAAGGAGGACATCCTTACGGCTGGCGATAATTTTACACGGTGTGAAGAGCAATTCATGACTGGATTAACGCGAAAAAGAGTGTGGCGCTGCGGTCGTTGATATTCGTGAAATTGATCATACAAAACAAAAAGTAAGTGGAAACGATGCAAATGAACCGAATGAAGAAGTATATCGAAGCGGGATTCATACTGTAGTGCTTATACCTGTTTTCCGCTTTGGATATGTTGGCGAGGGAGCGAAGTGTTTCCTTCGTTTCTTGTTTGTTCCTATCCGTCTCAGTGGTCGTTGTCTTCGTCGTCGTCGTCGTCGTCGCCTGTTTGCCACTCCGTTCCGATCAGGTTGATCGAGCGAAGGTAGGAACACAGATCAGTGGGCTCACGAGGAGGGGAAGAAAGCTCAACCGGTGTGATGCTCTCCAATAGGAATAGGACAAGAAGGCGCGACGACGATGAGGGTGGCCACGGTGGAGGCGACTGGCTTATTCTATTAACCTATACAAATATGGACGCAGGGGAGTTGGAGTCGTGATCGGTGGGATTGGTACTACTTCTGGCTGGGGAGTGTGGACCAGCATTCTTCCGAGCCCTTCCACGGTGCGCAAAACTGATGGCTTATGTGCGGCGGCAACAATGATGTTCAGTGTGCTGCCAGGCAGAGAACAATCGAAGGGATTATGCTTCGTGTGTGCGACCGACTGTCGAAATGTCGAAAGCATTGCTCAATCCGACACAGGACAAGGTGCTAATGACGGATGAAATCATAATTGTGAAACCTATCTGAGAGATTAGGGCCGTCTGTGTGGTGTTTGGCAGGCCTGATAGCAAGTGCTAATGAGATTCGAACTCTGCGCTCGTCTGCCGCCAACGTGGTGAAGGTGCTAAAGAGGAGGTGGATGAAATTTCGGTGGTGAAAGCGTTTTGATGACACAATAGAATGATAGAAAATTTGTAACTGAAAGTGATGAATATTTGATGAGATGTATTCGAGTGGGTTCGTGTGACACACTTGACACACAGTGTATTATGTAATACATTATCTAGACGTGCTTTGAGTGTTCGGTATCGGTATGTGTTTTATTGATGATTCTTGAAATTTCGTACTTCAGGTATTAGAACACCAACTACTTATAAAATTATTTCAGTCTCAGACTTGTTTATGAATTTTCGTCTATTTTCATAGTGTACGTAAAACCGATTTTATTTTATCTTGATGGGAAAGAAAATTCCATCACTGAACAGAACATCAACAATCCTAATCTCCCTTAAATCAAATCACAGATTTGTTATTTTTGACCCAATTTTTGCTCAGTAAACTGTAATTTTTAACAATTTTCATTGCATCTGCAAGTAGGCATTTAATAGGTTAAGCTGAATGATTAACATTTTATCTACCATAGTAACCTGGGTCTGACAAAGACGTAGTGGTTTTCGAACCAGTTTTCTTGCTGTTGCAAGAAGGAAATAAATGAAAAGTGTTGAATTTTGAGTGAAACGCTAAAAGTTAATTTTCACAAAACCACTTCAAAATAGTTTTCATGGTCATGTGCCGTTTTACCGGTACACTTTGTGTGTGCATGAACACAATCTTCTCGTAGTTTCACAATTTCTATTACCATCGAAAAATCAAGCTCCAGTAGTTGTTACACTGAAAAAGTTCTACACATTTTTATTGACGAAAACATGTGAAATTCCACATGATTTTCATGCTACCACACATAAGCAGAATCCACTCGGAAGTAAACATGAAATGTATGTGTCAAATGAATAGTATGTGTGGTCACATATGACTTTTATGTGTACACATATTAACGTTGTGTCTGACACATAGATATCATTTGTTGATCACATTGCAAAAATTCATGTGTAGGACACATAAAAACAATCTATGAAATTTTCTTAGTGTGCATTGGCCACGCGAGAGTTCCCCATTGATTTGTTTTGTTTATTAATTTGAACTTCATCGCAGCAGTCTGAAGGTGACTGTGATTTGTCTTTGCCAGACCCAGATAGTAAGCATAGTCCAGAGCCTTAGGTTGTGTTCCATTTGCTGAATTTTCACTTAAATTTGACAGATGGAAAATTTTCAAATAAACCTGCTATTATACCAGACTTATTTCTGACAGACAAAGAATCAATTTTCACAAAAATCTTTTCGAAAATCGGATGATCAACAACAGAGGGATTTTCCAACATTATAATTTATTTTCGAAGTGTCAAATTCAAGTGAAAATTCACCAAATGGAACACAGCCTTAATTGGGTTTATTCAGCCTAGTCGGTTAAGGCACGGCATTACCAAGCCAGAGGTGGCGGTGGGTTCGATTCTCGACTTCCTTGGGCATAGAGTATCATTGCTCGTGTAGAGAGCGGAATAGATTCAGCACTGCTAGTGCTAAAATAAACATTTGATCAGCACTGCGAATGCTGACAAGCCTTTAACAGGCATCCACGAAGGTAGAGTTTGTGAGCTGTATTGAGTTGTATCTTTAGATCATTTTCACAAACGCAAACATAGAAGTTCGACAAACATGATTATAGCGATTTAAGGAAATTATTGATGGAGATCTTTTATGAATGAATTTGTGGTAGCACTTCGCATTTTCTCGGGCATGGTGATCTAATTTATGTACGAAGTTTGAAATGCAACTTAGTGATGATCAAATCCACGCCAAATGGCGAGAAAATAAACTTATTTCAAATGTTGCCTCTCAAAATTCCATAAAATTTCGCATAATTGTTTGCTAGCCAATGGCGCAACCAGGTATGAAAAAATGATATAATAAAAAAAAAAATAGTGACATCCTGGGAATCAATTTCCCCTAATTTCTCCAAATTCAATGGAAGCTATTTCGATTTAAAGAGGAAACAGGAAAAATCTAAATATAACATTCCCATTCCTTCACATTATCTCTGTGAAGAATTATCAATAAATAAAAAGAAATTTTGAATGGATGCTGATGAACACTTTTTGGAGAGGTTGAAAAGAGCTTCCAGAGTAAAGGGTGATACGGTCAAAATTTGGTCAAGGGAAAACGCGTGTAAATCGGTGAAATCGTTTATTTAAAAAATCAAATTAAATTTCTTTTTCAAGTTCAATTAGTATAAAATTCAGGAAAAATGTTCAGTTAGGCTTCCGCTTTTCCAAATCCGAATTGCCGGGCCTTACGCTTGACCCCTGCCATCAGATTTTGTACAGCCACCTTGTCCACCTTCTTCGCCGCAGAAAGCCAGTTTGCCTTGAACTGCTGCTCGCCCTTAGCAGTTTTTTTGGTCTTCTTTAGGTTCCGCTTGACAAAAGCCCAGTATTTCTCAATTGGGCGGAGCTCTGGCGTGTTGGGAGGGTTCTTGTCCTTGGGAACCACCTGCACGTTGTTGGCGGCGTACCACTCCATGGCCTTTTTACCGTAATGGCAAGATGCCAAATCCGGCCAAAACAGTACGGAACAACCGTGTTTCTTCAGGAAAGGCAGCAGACGTTTATTCAAACACTCTTTCACGTAAATTTCTTGGTTGACAGTCCCGGAAGCTATGAAAATGCTGCTTTTCAAGCCACAGGTACAGATGGCTTGCCAAACCAGATATTTCTTTGCGAACTTTGACAGTTTCATGTGCTTGAAAACATCTGCTACCTTTCCCCTTCCTTTTGCCGTATAAAACTCCTGTCCCGAAAGCTGCTTGTAGTCGGCTTTGACGTAGGTTTCGTCGTCCATTACCACGCAGTCAAACTTCGTCAGCATCGTCGTGTACAGCCTCGGGGATCGCGCTTTGGCCGTCGTATTTTGTTTATCATCGCGATTTGGAGTCACTACCTTCTTGTAAGTCGATAGTCCGGCTCGTTTTTTGGCTCGATGCACGGTTGTAGACGATACACCCAGCTTATTTGCGGCATCTCGGAGCGAGAGGTTAGGGTTTCGCTTGAAACTACTGGCTAAACTAAATGCAAAATTGAAAGAAATACGTCAAGTTGATATTGACCAAATTTTGACCGTATCACCCTTTAGTCATAAAAAACTTCCGGATAAATTTAGAAGAAACTTCCAGAGGAAGGATGACAGACACCCGACATCCAAGACGGAATAAATTTCCGGAGTAAGTCGGAAGAAACTTTCAGAAAAGTATAGAGAAACTTCCAGAAGAAGTCTGGCAAACTGTTCCGGGGCAAGTCAGCAGGATCTCTGGGGGAACTTGGAAGGAGTATTCAAGATAAATCGTTGGAATTGGCCAATTTAAGTCAGGAGAAAATCGTAAAAAACATCCTAATAAAATTGGAACAAGCTTACGCGGAAAGATGGAAGAAATTTGAGGTAAGAAGAAGATTAGAATAAATTTCCAAGAGTGGCCGAAAGATTCTTTTAGGCGGATATGGAAAATAAACTATCAGGAAAAGTTGGAAGAATTTTCCGGCGAAGCTTTAAAAAAATCCAAAGGTTGTCTGAAAAATCTTTCAAATGAAATCAGAAAAAAAATCCGGAGGTACTTAGAACAAACTCTTGAAGAAAGTCAGACGAAATCTGGGAAATTCTGGAGAAGTCGGATGACACTTCCTGGAGTAGTTGGATTTAACATCTCGAATAAGTTGACTTCCAGAGAAGTCGGACGAAACTTTTAGGGGGAATTCAATAGGTCTTCAAGAGTAAATGAAAATGTTAATATATATTGGTGCTTGTTATAATAAATTCAAACAAAAAAATTAATTCCAAAATCTCCACGGTTTCAAAGAAAACATTTTCCCTGCATTTTGATACATCTACACACAATTTTCATCGGGGATCTTGAGCATGAAAAACATGTTATAGATATTTTTTATACAATAGGATTGAACGAAAAGTGATTCATAGCAAAAATCACTAAAATCGATTTCCATTCTGTGCATATGCAAAAGTTGACCCACATTTTGTATAAAATGACCAATTTTAGGGCTCTGGGGGAGGGGGAGAGTTGAACGCTAGGTGCAATGAACTAAGTTTGAGCAGTAATTTGGCCATTTTGACGCTCGCCTAATTTTCCAAAATGGTGCATTCGGTATTATTCAATAAATCACAGCACAAAACTGGCTCATTGAAATGAGGTCTGAGACAAAGTAGTAGGAAACTGGATTACTTTTCAAAAAAACACACTGAAATTTTTTTTTTAAACTTATGTTTATTTGAAAGCTGATCAAAAATGAAAACGGAATGAAAAATGTAATATGTAAATGTGGTTGAAAACCCACCGAGACAAGGCGGTGGGTAGAACTCAGTGAGTAACGCGTTCTTCGGGGGAAAGCTGTATATCATTTAACAGTAGAGTACTCGCGCGTTGTACTTTGTACAACAGTGTGAGTTTTCCATTGCCATTTTGCAGCCGAGCTACCAATCGATATGAAACTAACGGGTATTCCTTAAAAAACTTGTTTTTAACTAAACAAGCTAAACTTTTATCACAGTTAACCACCAAAAAATGCGGATAATAGAGAAAATGTGAATGGAAACCACGTAAACGGTGTCCGTCCCAACAAACAATTCAAGTTGATCAACAGCTGAATAAGCTATTTTTTAGCTGAAGAAGCATGTTCTTGCCTGAATAAGCTCTTATTCAACGCCCAATGTTTGTTGGGGTACTACGTGGGATTTGACTTAATTGGTTACAACATGGAAAATCTCGAGATCCTGACCAGATAGAAAGTTACTGTCGTGGACAAAGTTGTTGATGAGATCAAAGCCTATTTCTTGGCGCTCAATATTTCAGAATTTGTGAACACGTGAAATTCTCATATAAAATATCTCAAGATTCTGACCAGATAGAAAGTTACTGTCTTGGGCAAAGTTTGGCAGGAAGTCAAGATCTTTTCGTTTGTGGAGTAGTTCAGAAAATTCTCACTACGTGGCGCTAGTATATACGTGCAATTTTTGCATATACAATAGCTCAAGATCCTGAGCAGATAGAAAGTTACTGTCTTCCGCAAACTTGTTCAGGGGGTCAAGTATTTTTGGCTGAAGGACAGTAGTTCAGAATTTTCTTTCTACGCGGCGCTAGTATACACGTGAAATTCTCATATAAAATATCTCGAGATCCTGTCCAGATAGAAAGTTACTTTCTTAGGCAAAGCTGTTCAGGAGATCATAGCATTATTACTAGTGAACGGTAGTTCAGAATCTTCTCACTAGGTAGTGCTCGTATACATTTTAAGTTCTCGCATGTGATATGCGAGTAAATGTCTTTGGCAAAGTTGTTCAGGAAGTCAAGATCTTTTCGTTCGTGGACAGTTGTTCAGAATTTTCTCACTACTCGGTGCTAGTATCCACATGCAATTCTCGCATATTCAATAGCTCGAGATCCTGAGCAGATAGAAACTTACTGTTTCCGGCAAACTTGTTCAGGGGGTCAAGACTTTTTAGCTGGTGGACAGTAGCCCAGAATTTTCTCACCACGTGGCGCTAGTAAACGTGTACAATTCTCGCGTATGCTATAGCTCGAGATTCTGAACAGGTAGAAAATTACTGTCTTCGAAAAAGTTGTTCATTAGGTCAATGTCTATTGCTTGGTACACAATAGTTCAGAATTTTCACACAACGTGGCGCTAGAATACACGTGAAATTCTCGCATGTGGTTTGTTTCGAGATCCTAAGCGGCGCTAGTATACACGTGAAATTTTCACGAGATCCTGACCAAATAGAATGTTACTGTCTTCGGCAAAGTTGTTCAGGGATCCAAGGCCTTTTGGCTGGTGGACAGAAATTCAATTTTTTTTTCTCACATCATTGCGCTTGTATACACGTGCAATTCTCGCATTAGATATATTTCGAGACCTGCTTAACTGTCATCGACAAAGTTGTTCAGGAGATCAAAACTTTTTCGTTGGTCGACAGTACAGAATTTTCTCACTCGCGGCGCTAGGATATACGTGAAATCTTCGCATATATAAGTTACGTCTTTGGCCTTCGGAGGAAGTTTAAAAAAAAATACAAATTGAACTGCACGGGTTGAGAACTAAACTGAGAATGACGATTGTATTCAAAATTAATTATTACAGAGGCCTAGCTAGTGGGGAAAGGAATGCGCCCTAGCTGTGTGTTAGTATCAAAAGTATTATTGTCACTGAAATATGACCGCGCCGTCCGGTGCACTTTGCTGATGTATGCTGTGTAGCTCAGCACATGTTGGTCGGTTGGTAGTCGGTTGCTGGTTGATGGACGTTGGACCTGCTGACTATGGGGTTAAGGTGTTGGATAATGGTGCTGCTGCGGCTGATGGATTTGGCAACCGTTGTAATTGTTGTTGGAGTCGTTGGAGTCTGATAGAAATATCCGCAAGACTATCATCCTCGAGGTTTTGATGGTTGGTTACGTCCGTAACTTATAGTATCTCGAGATCCTGAACAGCTAGAAATTTACTGTATTTCGCAAAGCTGTTAAGGAGATAAATATTGGCTGATAAACCGAAGTTTCTCAAAACTTGGCGGGAAATTCTCGCATATAAAATATTATAAAAAAAAATACAATTTACATTATTATTATTATTTAACTTTATTAATGAGGCTTTCAGCCTTGGGCTGGTTCGCCTCCACAATTTACATCAGCCTAAGTGGGATAAGACAAATAAATTCTGGATTTCTTTTACTGGTGAAGATTTTCATGCAGATTTGTGGATATATAAATTGGGGTGAGTCTTCCACTTGTATACCTCTGATAAATTAGTGATAAAACGTATCTCAGATGGAACACATTATCTCAAAAGATCAATATGGCTGAAACTTCAACTAATTGAATGTTTAGAGTATCCCTTTCATTCGAAGCTAATTTGAAAATGTCTTATCGAGGAGTCTAGAACAAAAAAAATCCCTGTATTTAAGTGTTCACAACAACGAGACTAAATCAGAGAGTAAGGCACTGTTGCTGAGTTGAATGGAGAAATTTATAAAACCGTACACTCCCGATCATAAGTTTAACGACACCCCCTAAAAACGTCCAATGTTCGTTCTTTTTAGAACATTTGAAAGATATTGAATGGAAATACGAAGAGGCAAATTGCTCAATATGGTTTTTAAGTTTTGTATACCAAAGGTTCACCCAAAGTTACACTATTTTTAAAAATTTACTCTGAAGAATCACAACTAATTTTCTAATAATTGAATTGAAAAAAAAATTAAATTAAAGTAGCAGTAAAACCCTTATGCTATACTATTCATACCATTCAAATAACCTAAGAAAATCAAAAATTGGACGTAAAATGAGAGAGCTTTGAACAAAACACATTTGCATGTTCACCATCCGGAAGAACTTTGCCGCATGTACAACTTTGACAATGACAGTTACTTCCTGACCATAAGCTATAGCATATACAAATATTTTACATGCACAATAGCGCCGCATACGTAAAATATTATGAACTATTTACTGTTCACCAGCAAAAAAGCTTTGATCTCCTAAACAACTTTACCTAAGACAGTAATTTTCTAGCTTTCCGGGATCTCGAGCTGTAGCATATATGAGGATTGCACGTGTATACTAGCGCAGCGCAGTGAGAAAATTGTGAAATACTGTTCATCAGCCAAAAGATCTTGACCTTCTGAACCACTTTGCCGAAGACAGTAACTTTCTATTTGGTCAGGATCTCGAGATATTTTATACGTGAAAATTTCACGTGTAAACTAGCGCCGCGTAGTGAGAAAATTCTGAAACTTTGCACCAAAACATAGGCTTCAATCTCCTGAACAACTTTGTTCCAGACAGTATCTTTCTATCTGGTCAGGATCTCGAGATATATCACAGGCGAGAATTTCACATTTCACTAGCGGTAGTAGTGAGAAAATTTTGAACAACTGTCCACGAGCAAACATTTTGTGATATCCTGAACAACTTTGCCGACGACAGTAATTTTCTTTCTGGTCAAGAACTTGAGATATTTTATATGGTAACATTTCACATGTATACTAGCACCATGAAGTGAAAAAATTCTGAACTACTGTCCACCAGCCAGAAGACCTTGACCTCTTGAACAACTCTGTCGTAGACAGTAACTTTCTACCTAATCAGGATCTCGAGATATAGCATATGCGAGAAGTGTACATGTATACTAACGCCACGTGGTGAGAAAATTTCTTAACTACTGTTTACCCAAAGCAAAAAAGCATGATTGACCGCCCACGGTTGCTGCTCTGTTATTACCACATCAGCTGCAATTACACAGAGAACCAACAGATGATGTTTGGGACTAACATTCATCCTCAATGTGTAAGAACTGGTGATCTAATATTTAGCAATACCAGCGCCGGCCGTGTCCGAATGCAGGTCAACTAGGGAATGGGAAGGAATGTGTTGACGTGGTACTACTCGCTGTGAAGGAAACCGAGAAATCCTCTGCGCTTCCACGAGAAATCACTGGGATGTTGGATGTGGGGAAAGGTTGCACACGCACACGCAGGGATCGTTTTTGGTAGAGCGATTATAATACACAAACACACACACACACACACACACCCGCGCGCACTCATCAAATTTCTATTTTTAGATCAGGACCCACACTGTGGTAAGTGATGCGATCGGTGTTAAAGAAGAATTTGTTTTTCATTAAAATCTAGTGGGTATAGAATAAGGCAAAGTGAAAAATTGCAAATAATGGGGACGGGCCTGGGATTGAACTCCCGACCTTCTGCTCAGTAAGCAGAAACGGTAACCACTGAGCTACCGAGCCTCGTTAATTTCTTAACTACTGTTTACCAGCCAAAAAGTCTTGACCCCCTAAACAACTTTGCCGAAGACATGAACTTTCTAGCTGATCAAGATCTCGAGATATTGAATATGCGAGAAGGGCACGTATTTCAGCGCCTTGTAGTGAAAAAATTCTGAACTATTGTCACCCAACAAAAAGATCCTGACTTCCTGAAAAACTTTGTCGGATACATTTACTTTCTATCTGGTCAGGTTCTAGAGATATTTTATATGCAAGAGTTTCATATGTATAGTAGCGCCGCAAAGTGAGAAAACTCTGGCCACCTGCGAAAAAGCCTTGACCTCCTGAACAACTATGCCGAAGACAGTACCTTTCTATCTGGTTGGAAGTCGAGATATTTTATATGAGAATTTCACGTGTATACTAGCGTCGCGTAGTGAGCAAATTCTAAACTATTGAGCGCCAAGAAATAGACTTTGACCTCCTGAAAAACTTTGTCAAGACAGTAACTTTCTATCTGGTCAGGATCTCAAGATATATCACATACGAGAATTTCACATGTATACTAGCGCTACGTAGTGAGAATATTCTGAACTATTATCCGCCAGCGACAAGACTATGATCTCCTGAACAACTTTGTCGGAGACAGTAACTTTCTATCTGGTCAGGATCTCGATATATTCCATGTTGTAATCAATTAAGTCAAATCCCACGTAGTATGGTCACAGTTTACGCAGTTTCCATTTACATTTTCTCTATTATCCGCATTTTTTAGGTGTTTACTGTAATCAATGTTTAGCTTGTATAGATCAAAACAAGTTTTTTGAGGAATACTCGTTGGTTTCAGATCGATTGGTAACTCAGCAACAAAATGGCAATGGAAAACTCATGTGTGTTGTACAAAGTACAACAGCGCGAGTAACGGAGGGTTAAAGAAAAATCTGGCATAACAGGATTGCTCAGTCGTAAAACTGTAATCATATGGATACTGAAGGACTAAGGACTCGTTTGAATGCATTCAGCAAAATGTTTTGATGGGTAAATAGAGCGAAATTAAAGTTTATATTTTAGTTGCCGAAAACAGTCAATGGGTGCCAATGCCAACATTTATAAAATTTATAGAAGAACAACTCAAATGTGAATGATTGACTATAACAAACAATTATGCAAAGTTTCAGGCAAATCGGAGAACATCTGAAAATAATTTTTATTTTGTTATTTGGCATGGCACATCGAATTCTCTGAAGAGGGCAGTTTTTTACTGAGAAAAAATTAGATTCCACATCATACACAACTCATACCAGTTTTTAGTATTTCACTGACACGTAACCAACTAGCCCACTAATTCGGTTTTTCGCAATATAAGGCTAATATAGAGTTATACCCCGGACAGACTATGGCTTATATCATGTAATATAGGCTAGTTTGCAATGAGCACTCATATATAGGATTTCCAGTGAAAACTAGATGTATGAAGGCTCATTGCAAGCCGGCCTATATTACATGATATAAGCCATAGTCTGTCCGGGGTATTAAGACGCCGTATATTAGCCGTGTGTCACCCTTATATTGCAAAAAGGTTGGTTGCTTGGGTAATGTTTAAATTTCAAAAAAGCTAATGGGTAGAAAGTGAATGCAAATTGATCCCGATTTGGGTGGTTCCTTATCAACCGTCCATCGACCACCACCAATACGGTAGGAGTTCAACGATCAAATCAACGTGAAATCATCCAACCAAACCAGCCAATGAATGAATGCACTTGCTGTCGGTATAACAGCAAGGGGGTTTTCGGTCGAAAGAAATAGAAAGAAAAATTTACACTTACAAGGCATCAACGTTAATTTTATGCACGCAGAAAAAAAAATATGTGAACACCCGCAGTAGCACACTCATACACTGGTAACTACTCCAAGGCGGCTGGAAATTCAACGATCGTGAACTTTCTGCTTAGTTGGTTGGCGATCGGGCAAGTGCGAAATTAATTCACGTGATTTGTGCTGCCAACGAAACACAGGGAAAAAGTGAATTGGAATCACCCCGTGTGGAAAAAGAGTGCTATCGGTTTTTATTTATTTATTTATAAGCCTTATTTTGAATGAAGGGGAAATTTCGATGAAAACCAGCGCGCCGTTAAATTGGTGAAGATAACAAACGACGGTGCGAGTACCATATTTTTAGTAATGACGTCCGAATGTCTATCAAGCCAGACCGATCAGAATTGTAATGGTCTCTAATCAAGTTGAGTGTGTGTGCTCTGGGCAGGGATGTTGTGTGCGAGATAATTCGGCGTAATGAGTCTGGAGATTGACGGAATGGCTTTCACGTGTGTCGGTCGTTTCGTGTTTCCCTATTGAAGCTCCCATCATCATTAGAACATTGTAGTTACACTTCATGGAACTCGTTGCCACTGGAATTCCCTGCACTCTCACGATCTACAATCTTGCCACATTTTATCGCTCGGATCATATCTGACCTTTCCCGTCCGAAGCCACAATTCAATGGCAGTTAGATTCCACAAGTCGCAATTGAAAGAAGTACCAATCTGTGCGATCACGTTCCGAAACGCATATTCCTATCCGACCGACCTCCACAAAAGTCTTTCGCTCGCTCAGCAACAAACAACCATAGAGCCATCAATTTTTCTCTTGTACCCCGCGAAATGCTTTCTTTTCTGGCCCGTATTTTTTTTTTTGCTGTTTCAACCTTTCGTTTCTACAAACATACCGAGGTCTCTTGATAGTATAGAGCTTACGAAGACATCTTCTGCGCTGAGTTTGAATTTTACATTCACTCTTGTTGTTGTTGTTGTCGTTGGAGTAAAACTCAGCTGCTGCTTGCTCTCTCTTCTTCTACTTTGACTTGAACAGCTACTAGAGCTTCTATGACTTCACCCGATCGAGTAGGTAGGTACAGGAGCGGAGACACAGTGCGACCGAGTGAGCGCTCCTCCGCGGCGGCTCCACACCGTTCCGTTCCGCGATCCATGACAACATGACTGCAGCGGGAGTGGTACCGTTACCTTAATTAATATTGCCTCAGAGTCTCCAGGTCTCTGGCATTCAGCTTTCACAGTTTGCAGCTCTGTGTCTGCGGCATTCGCTCGGATGGGAACGGGGGGGTGATCTAGGGTTTCCAAGAACGTAGGGATGTGCGGGAATTCTTGGAGCCGTTGGTGAAATGTTCGGGGTTTCACAACGGGAAAATGTTCTAATGCCCATTTTTAATCATTAAGTTCAATAAAATTGCAAAATCCACCCCAAAAAAACAGGCAGATGTGCCAATATTTAAGATGAAATGCTCAATAAAAAAAAATATTGAGGCATCATCGTAACATTCGAAAAGGGCCTATGTCAAAAATGTAAACAATTCGGTTTTGATACCATTCTATAGCGAATGTTCCGCAATATCGATAAAAATCATTCAAGATAACTTGAAACGGCCAATCTACGAAATTTTTTGAATCCGATGGAAAAATGTGTGTTTGTGTTAGCCACCCACTTTTCTCGACAACGGCTGTTCCGATTTGAGTGAAAAATGTCCCAGTTTGTGTGTTTTGGACTCCGGATTATTCCGAACGGATAAATCTAGTTCGTTTATTTGGAAGGCTCAATCGCGTTAGCGTTACGGAGCCGATAATTCATTGTTCATTGTTTGTAACAAAATTAACTTATTTCTATGTCTAGAAGGAGTTGGGCCAAATACTCGCGACTTACCCGAGGATAGAGGGATACATTGTCGGAGGATTTTTTTTTCTTGATTTGTTTTCCGTACTGAGTACCAATGCAACTGACGCCAGGGAGGCAGCTGCCGAAGGATAGAAACAGATAGAGTTCAACCGGCTATGGTGACCAGTGGGTGACGATGAGACTCATCGAGACGGGAGGATACGACAAACAAAAACTAATAAAGATAGATAAAAGACAAAGGAATTAAATTCTTATACTAGACATTTGCAGAAACAAATAAATCGACTGCATAGAGCAGAGATCGCGTTGTTGTCTTCCTTGGGCCTCTCGGGTATTCACTTCCACAGTTATTAATTGAGAGCTTTCGATGTCCGTTGCAATGTTTGCATTAGTATAATTGAGTGGCAAGAACAATCATACTCTATGCTCAGGAAAGTCGAGACATTTTTCAACCCGAAAAAACTACTAGGGACAACCCTATGAGGTTATACGCAATGGTGACGTAGGACTACGTGGTCTTATATAATAAATCCTATTTGTTAACTGCAGCAGGAGCTTGTGTTGAGGTGTTTTGTGTAGAAATAGGAATTTGAGTGGAGTTGTCTCTGTTTATACTCCTTCGTATGACGCGCTTGACATAGATGGCCCACAGCGACTTACAAGGAGCTACTGATTCCGATCAATAGCGGTGCGGCTTCTTCCTCCTTCTATGGATGCTCATGTGGGCTGCAGCTCGCTGCTTGCAGGCAGCTTTTCGTTTTGTAGTGGAGAACACCACCACTCACCACGCGGTGATTGAATAAACACACCGTTTGGTGAGACCGGATGGAATTCAGCTCTGAAATCTGTGTTAGGGAAATCGCTTTTCGTAGGTAATCGGTGATAATTTTAATTATCATAGCAACAGTTGCACATTCGTGCAATTTTCAATGGTGACATTTTGAAAAAATGATAAAGTCTTAATCTTAAGAGATTTATAGAAAAAAATCCTATCGATTGGTGTTTTAAGAATTAAAATCCACCATCTCTGGATCAAAAATTGGACCACTTTCATGTCGCGACCGACTTTGGTTATTGAAATTGCACTCCCAATGTTGCCGTAAAGTACATGATATGTTAGATTTAAACATATCTAGATAGAGCTCAAATTAGGCGTAATAGCTTTTGTAAACAATGACTTTTCTCGATAATTTTTAGGAATTCAAGGCACGCCCACGCAAACCAACAATACCGTCGGGTAGGGAAAGTCTTACCCTACTTGATGGTGATATTGATTTCCGTAGGCAAGCCTTGACTTTCAAGAAATCATCCAATGAAGTCATTGTTTACAAAAGCTGTTACGCCCTAATTCCAGCTCTATCTTGATATCAGAACTGACAACCGATTAATGACCTTGTCAAATGTCAAAAAATTGCTCTTTTACAAATTTATGGTGGTCCTGAAAAGGATCGTTTGTCGTGATGGTTGAGTAATTCTGAGCTATTAGGGTGTTAAACACAGATGACACTGGTGAGCTGTATGTTGTTTGGAATGAGGGTGACGCGCTTGGCATATATGGCCCACAGTGACTCACGAAAAGCTACTGATTCCGATCAATAGCGGTGCGGCTTGTTCCTCCTTCTATGGATGCTCTTGTGGGCTGCAGCTCGCTGCTTGCAGGCAGCCTGTGTACTGGAGAACAATGTTCAACGTCACGCGCCGAAAGCACTGCTGCTGCTGCTGCTGATGATGCTGACGACCGGACACCACTACACACGGTGATTGGAACTGAATCCGATCAGCGGTTTAGACCAGCCTTGATAGCTAGCTAGAACACCACCACTCACCACGCGGTGATTGAATAAACACCGTTCGATGAGACCGAATGGAATCATCTTTGAAATCTGTGTTAGGGAAATCGCTTTTCGCAGGCAATCGGTGATAATTTTAATTATCATAGCAACAGTTGCATATTCGTGCAATTTTCAATATTGAGATGTTGAAAAATGATGAAGTCTTAAATTTAACAGATGCGTAGAAATATTTCTGAATGATTGATGATACAATTATTAAAATTAGTCCAGGGGCAGCTGAGTTATTAACGTTCAAAATCTTTCATAATTTTGTTACATGTTCCATTTTCGGTTTTCACAAAGTGTACTCCCATATAGAAATTACTGACGTAGTCCTACGACAAAAGCCTAGACCAGACTGGGAATCCAGCGACCTCCAGCATGGTCTTGCTTCGTAGCTGCGCCTTTACCGGCTGTGCTAAGGGAGGCCCCTCTCTGGTGGCATCATAATCCTTACATTGCCAAACTGCGTGATCGATGTCATCGTAACCGTTTCCACACCGGCAGATGTTGCTGTCCACGAGATTTATTCTATGGAGATGCGCAACTAGCGAGTAGAGGTTTGACATAAGTCACGACTTAAGCCCAATGCCTGTCATACAATTCGCCTTCCAAATACTCACTCACTTTTCTCGGATATGGCTAAACTGATTTGAGTGCAACTAGTAAAATTCTACTATTTATCATAGAACCCTATCGAATCACTTTTCTCGGAGAGGACTGAATCGATATGAAAGCAATAAGTTCCATTTTGTTGGTATATAACTCCCATAGAATCGTGATTGGATATTTGGTTCCGGAGATATGAAAAATAAATGATATTTTATAATCTCTTTTCGGTCCCGAATATTGCCCCATTATAAAGTTCGACTGGTAGGAAATATCATTTTAAACTGTTACATCTTATCCCGATCGGACGTTTGATTCCAGAGGTATTGAAAAAAAAAACCCTGATTAATCCACCTATCGGTGACAAATACCTTTCTCGTGTAATATTAAATAGCCTTATGTCATATTATGGTCACCGGAATAAGCCGGAGTGCTAAGTAAGTGGTGTAGAACTTAATATGGAGTTCCCACCAAAAAACATCTCCATCCATGGAAATAATTTACATTCATTTCGTGCCTCTAACTTTTTTCATCAACAGTATACCGTAAATTTATTATGAAATTATTCACTGTTTCTCGGCTCTGTAGAGTCTTTTTGGATTTTTCAGCCTAAAGCCTTAAGGCCCAAACGCAATTCCAAACTTATTCTGATGTGAACTCCTAAGGTAATCCTGAGAAGACTTCAGGAGAAATTCTGAAGAATATTCCAGAGAATCCCGAAGACGATTTCTAAAGAAATTCAAGAATAGTCCCAAGAGATTTTGAAAGAGAACACCAAAAGGCAATTCTGAGTATATTTCCAATGAATGTTTGGTGTAAAGAAATTGTGAGGAGAATTACAATGGAATTTTGGAAAAATACCTAGGGACTGTCCACATTCCACGTGGTATTAGGGCCCTCCTCCGCCTGCGTGTACAATCACCCACATACATTTTCTAAAATTTGTATGAACCGTGAACTGTTCACGTTGTATATAGCCCCTTAGAGAATACTGAGGAGAATTCCATGGAAATTTCAGGAGAATATTACGAAGAATCGAAAGGCAATTCGAGCTGAATTCCAAGTGAAATCCTATGAAGAATTGAAAAGATCTTCCAGGGAGAGTTTCTAGAGAGCTGCAAGGGAAGTCTGAGGGTAGTTCCAAGGTAAGCGAGTGTAGCATTCTGAGGCAATTCTATGGAAAATTTTAAGAAAATATTTGAGCCGTGATGAGAAGACTTCTGAAATTTTCAGGAAAATTCTACTGAGAATTATACGATAATTATAAGTTGAATTTCTGAAGAATATTTTTAGAGATTTTTAAATTAAATAACATAGATAAATTTTCCGGAGAATTTTGAAGTGATTTTCGGAAACATGCTGAGGTGAATTACAAGGTAGTTCTGAGCTAAATTAAAAACTACTAGGGACAGCCTTATGGGGTTGTACGCAATGCTGACGTAAGACTACGTGGTCTAATATAATTAATGTTGTTTGTTAACTGTAGCAGGAGCTTGTGTTATTCGTAGGAATAGGAATTTGAGCGGGATTCTCTCTGTTTATGCTCTTTGGTATGACTATGATTGTCCTGAAAAGAACCTTTTGATATGCATTTTTGTTGGGACATGTTCAGAAATTCAACTCTTTTGGAAAATCTTGGTGGCCTTGAAAAGGGTCGATGGTAGTACAGGCTTAAAGCCATTGGAAGATGATGATGACGTGTAGGCAGCCGAATCAGCAAATCGGACCGGACAATCCCATATTCCTCGGT
Organism: Ochlerotatus camptorhynchus; assembly: GCF_037179485.1. Lineage (NCBI taxonomy): Eukaryota > Metazoa > Arthropoda > Insecta > Diptera > Culicidae > Ochlerotatus > Ochlerotatus camptorhynchus. The sequence goes on along the minus strand of NW_027040801.1, from coordinate 2,084,922 downwards.
TCAATGTTTCGGCACTCGCAAGAGTTTCGGCCCGCCTGATGCTGGACAGGGGTCGAACTGGTGTCCACCCAGCTAAGCTCCTCCCCTTTTGAGTTTTACTCGTTAAACTCCTTCTCTCAACAAGTTGGTAAATCTTAGCCTTTAGCAGAAAGACGCTTAACACTTTTTTCCGGCGAATTTATGATCCTGTTTCACGTCATGGTTCTTCTCTATGCCTGTTCAGATGAATTAGTACTTTTATTTATTTTCTCTACTGCGCTAAGTCAAACGAGTAGAAATAAGAAAGGGATGTCGGCTACGCGCTCAAATAATTGAAAATTCGATCAATATTTAATCGAATCATGAAAAAATCTTTACGATTAATCGTTAATCGAATAATTGAACTTTTAGGCATCCCTACAAAATAGAGTAATATCATGTTTTTTGGTGGTCCTTCGAAAATTTTGAACAGGAGGATTGCAACCAGCAAGTGTAACCCAAGAACCAAAAGCGGAGCGATGCTAGTTTTCATTGCTATGAAGACGACTGAATTAAGGAGCTTAGAAGCATAGGGGTGAAAGCCAATTCTCTTCATCGATTTCCTCTTTTGATGACCATGGCTTCACTAGCCAATTTCGCACTATTTCTGCTATGCTCTTCGATCATCCAGAACAACAAACGTATCAATGAATGTGATAAGTGTGCAAAATGTAACGCAATTGCACCCTCCCTATTCGCACACGCCCGAAGATCGGATGCGAATGCCACTTCGACTTGTTTCGTTTACTAACGACTCTCTGATGACAGTGTTGGGGAAGCAGCATATGCATGTACGTAATTGGTGGATTTGTTAGCTATTTCGACGGTTTTGGACAATGCTTGACATTTACCACTTTTTCAATTTTGTCAAAAATCAACAGCTACCGATGCGTAGAAATACTTCTGATCGATTGGTGGTAAAATTGTTGAAATTGGTCCAGGGGCAGCTGAGTTATTAACGTTCAAAAGCTTTCATAATTTCGTTACATGTTCCATTTTCGGTTTTCACAAATTGTACTCCATATAGAAATCACAGACGTAGTCCTACGTTAAAAAAAAATCTGGAAATTCAAAGAAAATTTCAGGGAGACTTTCTGGAGAATAACGATCAGCATTTCAAGGAAAAGTCGGGAAGAATCTCAAGGAAGTTCTGAGGAGATTCCCTTTGATTTTTTAGACGAATTCAAAGGAAATTCTGAAGAACACTTCAAAATTCCAAAAAGATTCCAAAAGACATTGTGGGAATACTGAGTGGAATTTCAAAACATTACTGAGATGAATTTCTGGATTTAAAAATTTCTAAAAGTATACCAAATTAATTCTGAGGAATATTCGAAGCGATAATTAATCCAAAATATGGAGAAAAATATAAACGAATTCTAAGGAATTTGAAGGAATTTGAAGAGAAATTTGTTGAGTGAAATCGAACCATTTTAAGGTAATACTATAGAGAACTTCAAGATTACCCAACATTTCCAAGAATAAGGAACCAACATGGTTATTCAGAATTCAAATATAGACAAATTTTAAAGATCACAGACACAAGAACCAGAATTATAAAATAGAATCGGCGAAGTGTTCAAAATGTCATGCAGCAAAAAAATGCCAAGATCCAAAACCAAATCTTCAAGATTCTGGGACTTAAACAAACAAGATCGGAGATAGAAAGACATCAACACGGAGGCATTTAATTCCACTACTTTATTTGCTTATCCTTGACAGATACGCGTATTTCGTCTACAATGTGCAGACTTCGACGGAGGCATTGTCTAGATTATGGGATATGTCAATTTCGCATTCTGGGAGCCGCAATCAGCGATTTTTATCAATTTTCAAATCGCTAATTGGGGCTTGAGACCTTCAGACAATCAGCGATTGTAGGACTGAACGGCACTTCTGATCGAAGTGACATATGAGACAAAGTTGTACCTCAAAATAACGTTTTTTCTGGGAAAAATATACTGTGATTACAAGTAAAAATTAAAAAAAAATGTTAAATACCTAAATACCTCTAAATGTCTTCGTTAAATTTTTAATTTTGACGTAGACTACGTCTTACGGGAAGGTACTGGGGATAAATTGAAAATCTTAAATTACGACCGTCACGAAAAGGTGTAAGGTTTTGAACGCTTATAACTTTGTCATTTATAGATGAAATTAAAATCCAAATACACCAATCGATAGGAAATAACTCTCACAATCTGCTTCAGAAAATGCTTTTCCAATTTTGTAAAAAAAATGTTGAAAATTATGCAAATAATAAGTGATAATTTTTTCACTGTTTCAATGAAATAAACGTACTCCCCAAACTAAGCCGTCATAATCGAGTACCATTTGGTTGCGCATCGTTTTGCTTGAACCTGTAAAACTATATAAGAGCTCTGCTGTCGTTCCTCCGCTCATTAAAGTTTCGGACGGCGTGGCAAGCAGAGGAAGGAGCAAATCAGGAAAAGGTGGAAATTTTCCCTCTGTCTCTGCTGAACATTACCGCAGTCAGGCTAGAGCACTGCTGTTGTGAATCCGCTCAGTTTCGCATCGGACGGACGGTGTGGTAAAATCGCAGCAGTCAGCTTGATGACAACCAACGATGGGGTGGAGAGGATGTGGAATTTGTGGAGATCGAACAATTGGTCCTTTTCAGGACCACACATATTTTACAGAAAGAATTATTGAGACGCTCAAATAATATTAAACGCGACAAATATTATTTTTATATAACAACCCCCCCCCCCCCCATCCTCCTATAACGACAACCTAAAAAGAATTGACGTTATTTTTTTCACCCGCCAAAAGAGCCACAAATTCAAGTGGAGAGAAAATGTGCATGTCATGTATGCTACAAAATAGTGTAATACATGTGCGGTACCTCTTTATATGCAATTAGAATAACATCTGAAGTCCATCCTTTTTTACATATTCTGCACAAAAGATACTTTCTGTCACGCCCCATGCATAAAAAAAACGGCGGGAAATCCCGCCAGGGGTGGGGCTTAGAAAGTAGTTTTTGTGCAGAATATGTATAAAAGGAGGGACTTCCGATGTTGTATACAAATTACAGATGCATTCCTGTAAGAACAGTTACTGTCAAAATTCTATGAATTAACACGCTAGTGTTCGTGAGATTCTGCTTGGCGAACTGAATTTTGATGATTTTGGGCCGTCCCTGTGTTGAAGTGGGATCCAGAGGGACGGTAAAAATTCATTTACATCTTTAAGAAGAGCTTTACATTGTTGTTTGTTACAAAATTTATTCACATGAGTGGTGCTGTGTTTAGTTTGGTCCAACAAAAATTAAACCTCTGAAAATGGGTTGGAGCGTCTTTGTGTAAATGCAGGAATGGGCAAAAGTTTAGAGATATATTTGATCCTGCTTGGATGGACGAATTTTAAATTGCTTGAAGTAGCAAATTATGATTAAATATTGAACATGGACCCAAATTTCTAATTTTGTGAAAGCACAACTCTGAATATAAAATTTTCGATTATGCTGATGGAAAGAAAGTGAGGGGGCAATCCCAAGTAACCAACTTAGTAATAATCCGACTAATAATGCGCCAAAGCCCTGTATTAGTCGTATGTTAGCTTTATATAACAACATCAATCCAAATTAGCGGGCTTATTGGTTACCTCCCAAGTAACAATTAGGGTTTTATAAGGGTACTGTAGACCATTTTTAGACTGGGAGAGTGCTTTAAAACCTCAATAAAACTTACAATGCTACTTGGGCTGGGATGTGCAATACATGCTTGTGAACGATTTCCCACTGCGATCAAGCGTTTGGTTAAACTCCAAGTAACAATTCAGTAACCATTTGGCATCCATTCTGATTTATGATGGTTTTATAACGGCAATGAACAATCCATTGAGTTTATATACAGCATTTCAAAGTGTAAAACATTCCTGCTTAGTAATTCAGTCCGGCAAGAAAGTCAAAAACTGTCTTGTTTAAAAAATAAATTTAAAAAGTTTTCAATCCCTCCTTAAAACTGTTATGTAATTCAAGCATAAACGTCAATAGCAATTGTTTATTGATGTCTTGATCAAATGTTTTATAAACGTGTTCTATCATTATAAAAGCAACCATAAAACCATTAGGTTTTTCATTAGAGCAAAAAGCATTTATTGTTGCCTTTAAGGCTTTTTAAAGTGCATCATTAAACTCCCCCACTTACTCTGTTTGCAAATTGAGCTTAAAAGATGGTTCCTCATAGTTAATAAAAGCCAAATTTATAACAAGGAAATCTCGAAGGATTCGTCTAGGATGAAAAATTCAAGTCGATTTCAGCAAAATTTACTTCTTTAGAAGAATCAACACACCATCAACGACTGACATTGTCGAAAGTTTAAAAACATACCAGCCTTCTTCACATCTTGCGAATAGATGACAATGGAAGTAACAACCGACAGCAAACCACTGAAACTGTTAGTTAGCGAAGATTAGCTGGTTTCCGATCCATAGCAGCGATTTTATTCGGCGAAAGAACCAACTCTTCGTAAATTTCATTCAAGCGTACATCCCGGCATCGTTGGATGGTGCACTTCTATAACCATCCGGTAGAACGGGATCTTTTTCGGGAACGATTGCGCTTCCAGCTGTTAGAAATGCGAAATGTTGTAAAACAGTATCGCAAACTATCTGAGTAACTGCTCCCAATCCATTGGGAGAAAACCGCCTGGAAGAATCCTGGATCCCACAACGCAACTATCGAAAGATAAACAAACTTTGACGTTTAAATTTTTGCAGGCTACTTTGCCTACATAAATGCTGCCATAGACCTGAACGGGTTAGGATAAGGCAAAACGGCTTTAGATAAATACAATTCAGCCTGCAGTTTTTCTTCATAAAAGCCATTTTAAAACCTTATGAATTTGTTAAGGATTTCTTGAAATCAAAACAACTTTTTCACAAATGACCCATGAAAATCAAATTTTTTGCCACCGCCATGTTACAATTAGTTTGCCTGTTTTTTACAATCTTCGATTTTCAATCTGTGTTTCCTTGCATATAACTATATTTTGGTAAATTTTACAATGAGCAAACATTTAAATGCCAAAATCATAAAAAAAATCTCGGCCTAGCTCGATCTGAAGAATTTTTTTTTTCAGTGTTGAATAATTAGTCAAATCGACATTTTACGAGGGCGGACCTATTTTTTCGATGTTTTCACGTACATTTCACATAAAATGTAATAAGACACTTAAAACTATACCCAACAAACAATTGAGAGCTCTTATAAAACACCTGAGTTGATCAAACGTTGAATAATAGCTTCCAGAGTTGAACAAGAATGTAGTTGTATTGCCATTTGATTAAAAGTTTTAAAAGCTGTTGGAGCACTCTTAAATGATTGTTTACGTTCGGTTTAACTATATGCTTTATAAGACCTACGATAACTTTTATAGCACCTTTGTTAAACTGATTGACAAGAGCTATATAGAACGTGACATAAACGCATCAAAACAAACCATTGGGAGCTCTTATACAACACCTGAGTTGATCAAACGTTGAATAATAGCTTCCAGAGTTGTACAAGAATGTAGTTGTATTGCCATTTGGTTAAAAGCTTCAAAAGCTGCTTGGAGCACTCTTAAATGATTGTTTACGTTCGGTTAAACTGTTTGACAGGAGCCATACAGGATGTGGAATAAACGCATCAAAACAAACCATTGGGAGCTCTTATAAAACACCTGAGTTGATCAAACGTTGAATAATAGCTTCCAGAGTTGAACAAGAATGTAGTTGTATTGCCATTTGGTTAAAAGCTTCAAAAGCTGCTTGGAGCACTCTTAAATGATTGTTTACGTTCGGTTAAACTGTTTGACAGGAGCCATACAGGATGTGGAATAAACGCATCAAAACAAACCATTGGGAGCTCTTATAAAACACCTGAGTTGATCAAACGTTGAATAATAGCTTCCAGAGTTGTACAAGAATGTAGTTGTATTGCCTTTTTGGTTAGAAGCTTCAAAAGCTGCTTGGAGCACTCTTAAATGATTGGTTACGTTCGGTTTAACTATATGCTTTATAAGACCTACGATAACTTTTATTGCACCTTTGTTAAACTGATTGACAAGAGCTATATAGAACGTGGAATAAACGCATCAAAACAAACCATTGGGAGTTGATCAAACGTTGAATAATAGCTTCCAGAGTTGAACAAGAATGTAGTTGTATTTCCATTTGGTTAAAAGCTTCAAAAGCTGCTTGGAGCACTCTTAAATGATTGTTTACGTTCGACCAACCACAATTTTGTTGCTAAAAATAGCACAAGTGATAGGCATGTTTATATAACCGTAAGGCAATGATTATTCGACTGCAAGAGAAGTCACTCAAGATGAGCTTGATATACTTCTCTCATATGATCAAAATATGTATTCAAGAATAGAGCAGATGGAAACAGAAGCGGCTGGCAATCCGGGATCATGAGTTCGAATCTTGCTTCGAGAAACCCTCGGTGGAGTAGAGGTTAATTATATATAGGTATTATTAATAAATGCAAACATTTATTTAAGACATAGGGTAAATGACGGCTTCGGCATGACAGACTATTTTCGGCAACCCAAATTGAAACACTATTTTCACTGGATTTTCTTACGAAAACACTTCGCTGAATGCATGCAAACGATTCTTTATGCTTTCAGCTTCAATTTGACTATATTTTTAGCACTGAGAAAAAGCAATCTAGCAGGGTTTTCTTGAAATGAAACACACGCACTACAAATTGTAGCTGATTTCGAGTTGCCGATAATAGAACAGCAGATTTACATGCAGTTCAAATGGAACGGTTGCCGAAGAAAAACTGGTTGCCGACAATACTCGCTCTCACTAGAGAAGATTGGAGCTTTGTAAAAGCGTTTCAAAACAGTTTTTGACAATTCTTTCGACTGAAATTGTTAGAGCAGCTGGCAGCAAAAGATTGTAAACAAACCAATACTGCATATGTGTGCGTTCCATAGAGAAAAAGGCTATAGAAAGAAGGTCGCTGCTTAGGTTGCCGAGAATACGTAAATTCCCCTATATCATATAATCAACGATAACATTTCTAGATAAATTCTCTCAATTAATGATTAGAGAGATTAATTGAAAGAATATCAATCAAAGATTAAACAGATGCTTGTTACTACTTCCTCCATGATCACAGAATGTGAATTATGGCATAATTACATATTTTTTCAATGCGCACAAATAAATTAAATTAATAAAAACTGTACAAGCAATTATTTTGGCGTACCACGACAATTGTTAAACTAATTTTAATCTGTGAATATTGTGAATACTTCCACAACGGTTATTAAGGAGTCATTAAAAAGTGCTATAAACGCTTTTCACCGCTTGCCGTATAGTGATTATTTAGGAGTCATAAAAGAGTGTAACAAACGCCTCTCAGGATCAATCTCTAATACATTTCGAAGCAGCTGTTAGGAGGTGTCAACAAACGTTGTATTAGAGCTTTCACCAAAACAATAAAGCTTGAGTTTAAATATGTATCTATAAACGTTGTATAAAAGTTGCTTCTATCCGGTTGTTAAGGAGTCATTGAAAAGTGCTATAAACGCTTTTCACCGCTTGCTGTACAATGATTATTTAGGAGTCATTAAAGAGTGCAACAAACGCCTCTCAGGTTTACCATCTACTAAATTTCAAAGCAGCTGTCAAGAAGTGTCTACAAACGTTGTATAAGAGCTTTCACCAAAATAATAAAGCTTGAGTTTAAATATGTATCTATAAACGTTGTATAAATGTTGCTTCTACTCCTATACCGCGTATACATATAATGCTGTAGTTGAACAGGTTCTCCAAACCAGTGTAAACAAGAGTTTTACAGAAGTTGTAATAAACAAATTGTACAGTTATTATTCAGCATGCAGTTGAATAAAATCACAATGGAAGCGTTTCTTCAACAAGAAATTGATTTTGGATAAACGTTTACTGAATACGTTAGACAACACCTTTGTGTTGCAGTTGTATAGGTTCTCCAAACCAGTGTAAACAAAGGTTTTAATAAAAGTTGTAGTGAACACATTGTGCAATTATTATTCAACATGCAGCTGAACAAAATCAAAACGAAAGCGTTTCTTCAACTGGAAATTGTTACTTGGGTATATTCAACAAGATTTTTATACCATCTGTTTCTATTTTAATTATTTTGATAAGATCGGATTCATAAATCCTTTTCTATCTTGATTGATGCTTTCCTAGTGGATTTAGCAAGCGGCTAGGGGAACTGGCTCGGAAAAGGTTTTTATTGTTGCTAAATAGCTTTTATTGTAGATTTTAAATGGTTCTCAATGCGCTCGTCATACAACCTTTTGCAGTAATTCAATTTTGAAGAGCTTCGAGAATACACCCTTCAGAACCTTCTATAGGGTTCACACCAAAAAATTCTGAATTTTACTGGCGATGTAAACATCCATGCATGCAAACATTCATACATGTAAACTTCCTTTTCACGTAAACTAGCAGCTTGCAAGAAATGTTGCAAACAAAAGTGGACAGTTGCATACAATATATGAGATATTGCATGACATGTCACATAAATTTACACGATCTATAATCTAAATTTGTATGATATATGACGCTCCATTTATGTGCATCATAGTAACGGAAATTTACACTACTTTTTTTTAGCTGTGTTGGTCAACTAGTCTTAATGAGGTTTTGGTAGATACGTTAATGACAAAATAGCCTTGACCAGGGTTTTATGAATGTTGTTTTATAGTTGCTTTGTAGTATTTCATAAAACTTAAAATGTTACTTGGGACTTGTTATCCATAACATATGTTCAACGGAGATGGGATGGGCATTAGACTGATGCAAAATTTGAAATTTTCGCTCCACAGTGTTCAACCGGTTCCAAATCGGGTCCTGATTAGCCTTCGAAAGTTTAAACTCATTTGATAAGAAACTGACTAGGCACAAACCATTTGAAGTTTATATGGAAATTACTATGGGAAACCAAAACTTTTTGTACATTGTCTTCTAGCCTTTTTACATATTGTACTGTTAACAAATTCTTTTACTATTCTTTTGGGAATTTTTATCAGTTACAACTTTGCAGAAAATCGTTTTTCAGCCAAACGTCAAATTAAATAGTTATTAATTGTTTAAGAGACTGATAATCTTATTGCAAGATTAAGCAACTGTATTGTGGGCAACACTGTAGTCTGCAGTGTGACATAGTAGCCATGATTTTTGTCCTCTATTCTACGCGCCATAAACACCAATGTTGCCTGCTGAACACTTGATTGAGCATAATCATAAGACATCAGTGACTTGAATCATTAATAATTTTTGTTCCTTAAATTTGATCGAAAAGTGGTCTTTAACAATGTTGTAGCTGAGAAAATTTTCAACAAGTTCAGTTATCATTATCTAAAGTAGAGTAAACTGGCGAATTTTGAGGTAGATATGAACAGAAATTATGGTTTCTCCATAGTAAATCCCATATAAACTTCAAATGGTTTGTGCCAAGTCAGTTTCTCACTAAATGAGTTCTAATTTTGGGAGGCTAGTCAGGGCCCAATTTGGAACCGTTTGAGCACTGTGGAGTGAAAATTTCAAATTTTTCATCGTATAATGGGCATTGAAGTGTGCACGGGGAATATATTTTATAACGGAGGATAAAGACAAGTGTTTCATATGCGGAAATATCCCTAACGGAAAGTCCAAAAACAGTCAGAAAAATAACTAATAAGGGTGAGGAAATTGACACGTCAAGGAGAGAAAATGGAGTAAATTGAGCAAAAAAGTTACTTCTACTGTATTTTAAATCAATATCAAGACAAATGCACTAGATTTTTATTGAACATCTCAACGTAGTCTACGTCAACCATTCGGCCGTGTCTTGTACACAACCCCACATTTTTTTTTAATAAACCTTATGAAAACTGCAAACTTTAGATTTTTCAAATTGTGGAAACTTAAAAATCGACAAAATGCGGGGTAATTTTTTTTGAACGCATAGTTTCATACACAAATCGGAGATCCGATTGAAAAAAATCAAATGTTTCTCTTTTTTTTGCTGGAACTGCTCTATGCCTGTTGAAATTTTACTAATAGATCATGAAAGTATATATTATGAACTTCAAAATCACAACAAAAAAACATATAAAAATTGAAGATTGCATTTTGGAAACTTTGGCCACGTCTTTATATGGGGGCCTTTCTTATGTGAAATTGTTCAAATTGTTGCTGGGAACTTTGGTTGCTACAGTTTCAAAAGTTCCTTATTTTAGTTCCATTAACGCCGGAGTGCATAGGCTCAGTTGGATAAATTTTCCTATAAGAATTCCATCGCAGTTGCCACCTGTTCGGCAGCTCGCATTCCACAGGTGACATTTGCAGGTCATCCGCTTTTACTACTCTAGCTTCCTGTCACTACCACAGACAGGTGGCCCTCTGCAGTGTGCCGATGAAGCGAAGGAAAAAAAAAGGTTACCCCCTTTGAAACCCTTCGTACACATGTAAGGCAATACCAACAACATCGCCGATAGATAGGCATTCAGGTAGGCCAACGGTACGTAATTTGTTCTATTCCTCTTTTTGCCCACGAATGGATGCCTATCGATGGACACATGGTTTTTCTGTGTACAGATGTAGTTATCCAGTGTGGTAGCATAACTAATGGTCACCCACCTCAGCACCACCACTGCCGACTGGGTAACTTTCTCCTTTGACCTTCACTCATTCGCTCTGCCTCTCTCGATCTCTTTACCTGCGCATGTTTTGATGGCAATTACGGCGGACGGCCAAATCGGCGTTAGTGCCTCGAACATAGTATATGCTTAGAGGAGAAGAGCAACACGCCGAGTGAGAGGGAGAGAGAGGGTGTGAATCATAATTCATTCTCTGCCTTTCGGTTGATGGATGGGATGGATGGAATGGAAAGAATGAAAGCGAGATTCCTAGAATTGAACGTTCGGAAAAGGGCAGCAAAGTGACTTGGACGTGGCGGCAAGAAGGGAACCCAGCTAGAACCTGTCGAGATGCTGACGATGATGAATGCTTTCTCAGCCTGAAACCGTTAGATTCCCGGCCAGGGTTACGTGATCGGACTCTACGAAAGCCCTTTACGTAACAGCAACAGCAACTGTGGACGCGGGATGACGAATCCAATCAATTCCCAATCCGGACCAATCATTAGCCGGCACGTGGATTTCCTCCACTCGCTGGCGTTGTAACTTTTTTCCGGATCGCAATCAGATGAGACACGCAGCTGCGTTATAATTCTGCTTAATATTTCCCGAGTGAAAGTCCGATTTCGTCGTCGCCGTCGGCGATCATACCGGAAGATCGATTTTTACGAATTTCAAGTCCCGGCTTAGTGGGACGAGGTGGGGGATAACGATTTTCGGAAGTCAAGGTTTACCTGGCGACGAAAACCGTTTTCGGGAAATTAGCATATAAATTTAGTGAATTTTCGAGATTCGGATTTCATCACAGTCGCACAGCTTGACAGCGCTGTTGGAAGTCGAAGAAACGTAGTAAAAAATGTACACAACAACAGGCCACAAGCAGTCGAATTACAAACCGGTTTTCGGCGAAATGAACTGGTCGAAATAACAACAATAAAAAAAACACATATTATCGCGATGCCGTCGGAGAAGTCTTGTAGCAGAAGGGTTTTCGGCAGCAGCTTAGAAAGAGCTAGGCAGTTATGAGTAAACAAGTGAGGTGGCAGCCGTTGGTAGGCAAAGAAGTTGCGATGGTGGATGACGAACGAACCGGGTTGTGTAGGGGCCATTGGCTTTGCACCGTGGTGTCGTTCGTAGTTCGTGAGGATGAAATTTTTGGTCAGCGGAAAAATTTAATGATGAAATGATTTGCGGGTCGAATATCAGCCATCACCGTGGAGCCGTCGCCATTGGGATGGTTGACCTTTTCACGAATAGGAAGATTCGTTAGAGAAGATGGCGCGAACGCTAGAGAGCGTGAGCCCTAAAAAGATATCGATGCTTTATGACCTTTGATTTTATGGGGGTTGGGAAGTCGTAAAGTCTTGTTTACACTCCCTACTGCTGGTGGCAGGCGCTGGGTAATTTTTGGTTCGAAAATAAAGATAGGCCTTGGAGTCTTGTTTATTCACCTGCTTATACTGAATAGAGAAAACAGTTTTGAGGTTACCAAAAATTTATTTTGGAATTCTCGTGAAAGTAGTTGCAGCTGAAAAACTACTTAATACATTACATGAACATACGAAGGTCATTCCCGATAAACCCAGCTAAGCTAGGAAGTTGAATTACTTGAACAATGTATAGTAGCTCGCCTTGATTGAGATTCTCATGACAAAGCTTAAGTACTACAAGGCTACATACAACATTCATAAAACCCAGAGGCAGCTTTGCCTATATTACATCCACTACAACATCATTAAGACTAGAATCTGTCTAGTTGGCCCACGCTGGAGAAGGTTTTGAAGGGTATATTTTCGAGGCACTTCAAGATTGATTTGTAGCACCCTGCGCTTTGGTCAGAGAGCTATGGGGCGTCGTTGTGCGAATTTACTTACTTACTTAAGGGTCCTGTGCACCACCAGCGGTACAAAGGGGCAACGTGAAAGACTTCCATCCTGGGCGACTGCTCGCTTTTGCCTTGACCTGGGCCCAGGTCAGATTCCTATCGACTTGCTTAATTTCCTTATTGAGGCTCTGCCGCCATGAGCCCCTGGGTCTGCCTCTGCTGCGATGTCCTGCCGGATTCCAATCCAGCGCTTGCTTGCAGATTTCGTTTCCGCCCCGTCGAAGTGTGTGGCCGACCCACCTCCATTTTCGCTCTCGAATTTCTGTTGCTATCGGCTTCTGATGACATCGACGATGGAGCTCGGCATTCGAGATCCAGTTGTGAGGCCACCAGGCACGAATTATATACCGCAGGCATCGGTTGATGAAGACCTGCAGCTTTTGAGTGTTCTCCGCTCATACACACCACGTCTCGCTGGCGTATAACAACACAGATTTCACGTACGAGTTGAAAATTCGGATTTTGGTGCGTTGACTTATCTGGTTGGATCTCCATACGCTTCGTAAACTCGCAAAGGCAGCCCTAGCCTTCTTGATTCGGGTACCTATGTCGCTCTTGGTCCCGCCGTCCGACGCTATTTGGCTGCCAAGATATAGGAAACTTTCGACCTTCTCCACTGCTTGCCCCGCTACCGTAAAGTTGGAAGGGTTGCCCGTGTTGAAATCCAACGATTTGGTCTTATTGACGTTGATGGTGAGACCCGCCGCAGAGGAGCGTTTGGCTAGGTCATTGAGCTTACTCTACATATCAGAGCGCCGTTGTGCTAGTAGAGCAACATCATCAGCCAAATCAAAGCCGTTGAGATGTTCCATGGTGATAGCCTGCCAAAGCAGCCCACGGTTCGGTACACGGTCAATTGCACCTACCATGATCTCGTCGATTACGATGAGAAACAGTAGCGGTGATAGTATACATCCTTGTCTCACACCAGCGACTACCCGGATAGGGTCGGACAAGGCTCCGTTATGCAGGACTCTGCACGTGAAAGCCTCATACTGCGCTTCGATGAGGTTGACGATTTTATCCGGGACTCCCTTGCGTCTCAGGGCGCCCCACAGATTCTCGTGATTGAGACGGTCGAAAGCTTTTTCGTAGTCAATGAATACCAAATAAAGGGACTCTTGGAATTCATTGACCTGCTCCAGGATGATGCGGAGCGTGACGATATGGTCCACACAAGATCTTCCGGCACGGAATCCTGCCTGCCGCCGTCGGAGAGTCGCGTCGATCTTCTCCTGTATTCGATTCAGGATAACTTTGCACAGAACTTTGAGAACAATACACAGTAACATGATGCCTCGCCAATTGTCGCACACAGTCAGATCCCCCTTCTTTGGGACCTTCACTAAGATGCCCTGCATCCAGTCGGCCGGAAAAGTCGCGGTGTTCTAGATATTACAGAATAGTTGATGCAACATTTGTGCGGATAGCATGGGGTCAGCTTTGAGCATTTCTGCTGATATGCGATCGACCCCTGGAGCCTTGTTGGATTTCATGCTTCGGATAGTTGCTTCAATCTCCTGCAGTGATGGGGCCTCGGAATTGACGTGAGTGATGCGCCGCACCCTAGGCGGATCATGCCGAGATGTTGATGGCTGGTTGGCCGTCGAAACTTGAAGAAGTTGTTCGAAGTGTACAAACCAACGTTTAAGCTGGTCAGTGGGGTCGGTAAGCAATTATCCAGTCATGTCCTTCACTGGCATCCTCGGGTTCATTCTTGCTCCGCCAGGTTTCATCTGTGCTTCACTCTTTCTTCTGGGTGCGCAGCTCACCCAAGTTGTTCTCGCTTGTTTCTATAAAGATATTCTTGATGGCCGTCGATTGTTCTTCTACGCTGCCACCTTCTGGAACGTCCGCAGCTCGAGTCTCAAGTTCTTCAACAAAAGACCTTTTTACCGCTGGATCTTCAAGTTGGCGTGTGTTGAACCGTCGTCCGAGTCTCCCCTCCCGTCGCTGGATCCGCGCCATGCGTAGGCGGATTTCACCGATTAGAAGGTGATGGTCAGACGCGATGTCGGCGCTGCGTTTATTCCGGACATCAAGAAGGCTCCGGCTCCATTTTCGTCTGATGCAGATGTGGTCGATCTGATTTTCGGTATGTCCATCACGGGAAACCCACGTGACTTTGTGCACTGGCCGATGGGGGAAGAGCGAGCCACCGATCACCATGTCGTTATTGCCACAAAATTCTGCAAACAACTCACCGTTCTCGCTCATTTCGCCGAGACCATGGCGTCCCAAGACACGCTCATAGTCCGTGTTGTCGGAGCCGATCTTCGCATTGAAGTCGCCAGTGTAGATCTTGATGTCACCCTTTGGAACCTTATCCACGACGGCATTCAGTTGACTGTAAAAATTCTCCTTGTCCTGTAGCTCGGCAGCATCGGTTGGCGCATAACATTGGATTATGGTAAGGTTACGAACCCGTGTTCTAAATCTGGCAACAATTATCCTCTCATTAACAGGCTCCCACTTGATGAGCGTAGCACTTGCCTGGACGCTAAGTAGGAGACCAACTCCACGATGGCGGGGAGCGTTTTCACCTCGAATACCAGAGTATAGTAGTACCTGTCCCGACGGCAGTTTGTGTTCTCCAAAGTTTGGCCAACGAACTTCACTCAGTCCCAGGATTTCTAGCTTCATGCGTCACGCCTCGTTGGCGAGTTGTGCCAGTTTACCCTGCTGGGCTAACGTCAATACATTCCATGATCCAATTCGTGTCCGTTGTTTTGCGCTAAAAGTCGTTGCCGTTATATCAGTTCGATGTCTTTCTCTGTTGGTTTCTGTAACAATTGTAAAGGTTTCAGAGACAGTAGGTGGTTGGCCTAAGGTCTCCTATCCGCCGTGATGAGGCTGCCATCTTAGGTGTAGCTTCCGGGGAAGAGCATTTCTTATTCAGCCGCTGGATGCCAGTCAGACGCTGTTTGAGCCGCACCTCCATAGTGAACAGACGCTCGGGTTGGCGAAGCATTTCCTCTATCACCGTGCTATGGTTACTGAGCCAGTGTTCGCGTCGCACCTCCTCACTCTGCTATTGTCGGATTGACAACATTGCCCAGCCTACGCCAACCAGCAGTATCCATGTTTCAGTTGGCAGTCTTTTGTGATCATATGACTCGTGGAGGCGTGAGGTAGGAACTTGTGAGGACCGGAGCTAGGTATATCGCTCCTTCCAGATTGTCACTCACCATTTTGTAGCCCGTCGAGTATGAGAGAGTGATTGCAGTTAGATAAAAAAAAATAAAATGATTCGATGAGCATCTTAAGCATGTTATGTCTGCTTGTCACTATCGCAACTCCGGGTAATCCGCGAAAATGCTTGCATTTTTTTATCTAGAGAGTGATTGCAGTTAGATAAAAAATGCAAGCATTTTTGCGGATTACCCGGAGTTGCGATAGTGACAAGCAGACATGACATGCTTAAGATGCTCATCGAAATTGCTTTTAACGGTCAATTTAGATGTTTCTTAGTTGATATTACCGCCAATTGTGGCGCACATAATCAATTTCCTTGCGTTTGACGTTTACACACTACATCCATGTGTTGAGTGTATTGCCCATACCCAGTGTATACGACAGATAGCGGTAGGGTTTACAATGATAAATGTCCAATGTGTTGTGTCTGTTTGTCTGTAATATAACGTTGAGGTAACGTTAGGATAAAATCAAAACATTGAGAAATATAACGCATCACTTTCAGGAATACTTCACTTCGCAACAGATGAACCATTCTGACGGCCATATGAGTACTCAAATAACCATTTAGTCACAATATAGATTGTATTTACTTACTTGGCTTCTGTATGCATAACCATGGTTAGTTGCACACTTAGAAATAATTAATTTTACACGTGACGGAATCCATCTTTGACATAAAAGATGAGACGTAAACAAACATGTCATGTAATATTAAGTCCTCCGAGACTGAAAAGTTCGTTTCTCGACGGAAATTACGTTTTATTGAGCTATATTTCGCGCCTGTTATGACTCAAACTTATGTCAAAATTGACGCTCGTATATGTCACTCTCAGAGCACCTAAATTTACATGAATTTTTCTAAGTGTGTGGGGAATCTGATGAAACTATCATTTCTTGAAACTAATCCCTTTCGTATTTCATTCATTCTCTTTTCTCACTTTGTATATAACACCATCTCATACTAATCTCTACATAGATTCAATCACTCATTCCGAGAACTCGATTAGAAGCGATTAAAGATGCGAGCCTTATGTCAGATGACCATGGCAATACAGTCACAGATGTTGCACATGAGATCGACCACACCAATCAGCGAGCAAGAGTAAACATCAAACCAATTACGGAAATTAGTGCGGATTTATCTCCCTAGAAACAAGAAAAACCCGGAAAAGGTAGAATCATGTCAGAACGGACCAAGGACGATCTACGAAAGTAAATTGCCGGTGAAGTGCGGAATGAAATGCGAAGCGTTAGAGAAAAAGTACAAGGGATTACGAAAGAAGCAATCATTGGCGCAGATCAGCAGAACATGGTTAGACCGAGCCTATTATTATTTATAAATTAAACATCAAAATTAAACTAAATACGCGCTAGGTTTGAAAAGAATATTTTCAAACCTGGAAGTTTGTATGTAATACTAATATACAATTTATAGAGGTAATACATACATGCGAGGCTTATTTTAAGTGAAAGTAACCTCGAAATGGGCGTGACTCTCCAGATATTCTGAAATGGGTTGCTGGATCTGCAATAGAACTATCACCTTTTACAATTTTTTTTTTAGCATTGAGCATTGACGACCATACATTTCAGTAGTTGTACTCCGTGATTGACCAGATTTTGCGGAAATTAGTACAAAGAACCATATGAATGGGGCTTGGGACTAGCAATCCATTCTCAGTCATATTTTCGAGGTTATTAACGGTGCCGGCCACGTCCTTACGGTCATCGGGGAGGGAAAGAATTGTTATTTCAACAACCGTTGCTACGAGAGACCCAGTATACCTCTGCATCTCTATGGTTGTCATGTGATGAACTAGCCTACGGCTAAAAATCACAAAAATAAAGAAAAAAAAAAAAAAACTCTATGGTTGTCACGGGAAGGACGTTTTTGTTAGTGGGAATGGTAAATTAGATCTGGATTCACATTGGAAAGTGATGCGTTCTTTTAAAACCTGTAAGAGCAAATGACGCGACCCTATAGTACTCAGTAATGTAAAGAGGCTTGGGTTTTAAACCACGATCTTCTGCTCAGTAAGCAAAAACGGTCGCTCTAAGGCCACCGTGCCCTTTACATCACAACAAGCTATGACCGACGATCGTTCATTATCGGTTACAAGAAGCTATTACAATAAAATGAAATCATCCAAAGTAGTTAGCAATGTCTTCCGAACCGATTCAGGCGTACGTCACATTTGTCTAAATATACTTATTACTTTTCTGAGTCTTTCCTCCAATTTCTGTTATTAACGATTTTCGACAATAGAGGCCTGGATATATTAACTTAGTAATGTAATGAGGCTTGGGTTTTAACCCATGATCTTCTACTCATTGAGCAAAAACAGTTGCTCTATAGCCACGCCACCGTGCCCCTTACATTACCACAATCTACGACCGGCTCAACAAAAAGTTATTCAAATGAAGCGACGTCTCTGAAAGCAGCCAACAATGTCTTCCAAACTGGATCACGCACACACCCTTCACTCCGAATACGGTGGGTAAAAAACTTTACGCCCACTACGAAGCCTCCGAAAAGCGTTTAACGGCAAGTTTTTAATGGCATAACTTAGCCATTTCTAGATGAATTAAAAAAAGTGTGGTACGTACCTCTAGAATTCCTAAGGTCTGTGGATTATTTTAATCGTAAAAAGATTGAAAATAGGGTCGTCTACTTTTTTTTGAAAGTGAAAAGGGTCGTTACACGTTTTTTTAAAGGTGTGTTTATGGGTTTTGCAAGTGGCTTAAGATCTATAATTTAGATTATTGGACACAAATGTTCATAATTAGCCAGAATACAGTCATGGTTCCTACATTTGGATCCAGGAGACGACGGAACAGTACTCGAAAGATCCGGAACATATGTAAAAGTGGTAAATTCACGAACCTGATCCTAGAGCTCAGTGTTTTTTTTTTTTTTTAAACATTAGGAACTGTGGTAAGATAAGAAATAATTTGGGTACTGACATAAACATGGACCTGGATAGCCATGGGACCGTCTTCCGGAAGATCCGTAACATTCGGAAAAGTGGTTAATTCATGCAACTGATCCTAGAGCTCCGTGGCTTTTTTAAACATTAGTAACTGTGATATAAGATAGATTTTGGGAACGTAACATAAACATTAGACTGATGCAAAATTTGACTTTTTCGCTCCACAGTGCTTAAATGGTTTCCAATCGGGTCCTGATTAGCCTCCCAAAGCTACAACTCATTTGGTTAGGAACAGACTTCGCACAAGCCATTTGAAGTTTACATGTAAATTACTATGGGAAATCTCAACTTTTTGTTCATTGCCTTCTAGTCTTTTTCCATATTGAGCTGCGAAACAGTTCGATTGCTATTCTTATAGAAAATTTTCACAGCTACAACTTTGCTGAAGATCGTTTCTATGTAAAACGAGACAGGAAAAAGTTATTAATTATTTAAGAGATTGGTAAACTTATGACATGATCAAGCAGCTGCTCTGTAGGCAACACTGTATTTTGCAGTGTGACATAGTAGCCATGATTTTTGTGTCCTATTCAACGCCCCAGAAACACCAATGTTGCCTGCTGAGCAGTTGATTGAGCATGATCATAAGACATCAGCGTATTGAACCATTGATAACTTTCGATCCTTGCATTTAATAAAAAGTGGTCTTCAGAAAAGTTGTAGCTGGGAAAATTTCCTGCAAGTAAAGTTGAAAGCTTTTGAAGCAGACCGATATGGTGAATTATTAGATAGACATGAACAAAAATCTTGGTTTTACCATAGTAATTCCCATACAAACTTCAAATGGTTTGTGCCATCTCAGTTTCTCACCAAATGGGTTCAAATTTTGAGAGGTTAGTCAGGATCCGATTTGGAATCGTTTAAGTATTGTGGAGCGAAAATTTCAAATTTTGCATCACTCTAATAAACATGGACCCAGATGGCCATCAAACCGTCCTTTGGAAGATCCGGAACATCCGTAGAAGTAATCAATCTATGAAAATGATCCTAGAGCTCTGCGGTTTTTTGAAAATAATTGACACTGTCATATATATATATATATATATATATATATATATATATATATATATATATATATATATCAATTGGGGGTTGTAACATAAATATGTATCTAGAACGCCATCAGACCTCCGGAAGATCTGGAACATCCTTAAAAATGGTCAATACACAAAGCTAATCCTAGAGCTCCACGATCAATTTAAGGTCATGAAATAATCAGTCGTCTGGAAGATCTGGAACATCCGTAAAATGGTCAACCCATAAAACTGATCCGAGAGTTCCACGGTTTTTTCAAAAACACGTTGAACTGTGTTATAAGAAATAATTTGGGGTCATTACATAAGCATGGGCCCGTATGACCATGGGAGCGTCCTCCGGAAGATCCGTAAAAACTGGCGCGTTTTTTACGCCGCGGTAGCGGTAGCGAATAAAGGCGCTTTTGCTAGTTTCTTTGCAAGTAGAGGAAAATACGTTGAAGTATTTTGGAAATTTCCTTCATTTTAGTAATATTTGTTTACAGTTTTGTTTGATAATATCACAGATTTCTCACCACTGGTTGTCACAGAAGTTCATGGAAATTTAAAGAAAGGTTGTCAATCTTTAGAAAAAATTACAAAACTCAACTTCCCCTGGAATGCATATCATCAGAAAAATTTGCAGATCTTCGGGAAATTTCATCCGGGAAGTTCGCAGAACTTCAGAGAAATTTGCAAAACTTCAAAGAAAGTTTGTATATCTTTAGATAAATGTGCAGAGCTTCAGGAAAATTCGTAGATCATCAACTTTGCAGAATCTCAAAGAGGTTCACTAAGCTTCAGAAATGTTGATTGATCATCAGAGAAATTTGCAAAACATAAGGGAAGCTCACAGAACTTCAGGAAAGTTCGTAGATCATCAATGAAATTCAAGTTGAAAATTGAAAATTCAAATCTTCCGACGAATTTGTGAAAGTTCAAGGATGTTCATAGAACTTCAGAGAAATGTGAAGAACTTCATACCTGTGACGTATTGAGCTGTAGAATATTTCCAGAAGAATCCGGAACTCACCTTTGAATTCATTTGTCATGCTCCTAAAAAATGTAATGGAATTATTCTCAGAACTGAATTTTTTTCTAAAATCTCTTTGGATTTCTCCTTCCCTTGGAGTTCAACTTACAGTTTCTAAATTTTCCTTATAAATAAATGTAATTCTACTAACATATTCCTTGATTTAGCATAGCATATGCAATTGTACAAATCGTGGGTGGTCAACTATCTTCACAAATACCTTAGATTTCTCCTCCGGAAGCTTCTTTGAAGGGCAGTGAGTTTATAGCAGTTTACCGATCTTTGTACAAGTTGAGCGAATTCCAAGTAGAGCAAGGAATTTTGTAGAATTTCTTGGGACTACATAGAAGCTCTACTAGAATTTGGAGGATTTCGGGGGGATTCAAAGAGTTTTGTAGATGGGAATATTGTAGAAATTCCAATG
The DNA here is from genome assembly GCF_037179485.1 of Ochlerotatus camptorhynchus. Lineage (NCBI taxonomy): Eukaryota > Metazoa > Arthropoda > Insecta > Diptera > Culicidae > Ochlerotatus > Ochlerotatus camptorhynchus. The sequence goes on along the minus strand of NW_027040801.1, from coordinate 2,063,726 downwards.
ATAGTCTGATATCTTGATCAAATTTAAGGGACTAGTAAATTAAATTTACAAGTTCAGACATCTTTGAAAAAATAGTTTCAAACCAATTCTATTAAGGTTTCCGTTTTTGGCATTTTTTTATCACCTGAAAATCACTTTCGGTACAAAAACCCCGCTTCTTCGGCGGCAAAAACGCTGCAGACAGCTAATCGAAAGTGCACGCAAAAGAAACGCTGCAAAACGCGTGAACAGCGTCAACTTGCCGCGTTGGTTTGAGCGCTTCCGAAAGCCGTCATGCATTTATAACGCGGAGAATTTTCCACCGCGAATTATTCACTGCCGCCGCGTTAAAAACTGTATTCTGGCTTATTATGAACATTTGTGCCCATTAATCTAAATATAGCCCTTAAGTCACTTGCAAAACCCATAAACACACCTTAAAATAAAACGTGTAACGACTCTTTTCGCTTTGTTTTTTAAAGTAGACGACTCTATTTTCAACGTTTTTATAATCAAAATAACCTACAAACCCTAGGAATTCTAGAGATACCACAATTTTTGAAATTCATCAAGAAATGGCTAAGTAGTGCCATTACAAACTTGCCGTTACACGCATTTTGGAGGCATCGTATCGGAGTGTTAATACCAAGGAAATACTGGAGAACAATAAAATAAAAGCCTGTAAAGTTTTGAGCGAAATTTTCATACGCAAATTGTGAAGACTTCGAACGTGTCGCAAAACCAAAAAGCGGGAAAAACCGGGAAATTGCTAATCGAAATTAGCTGGTCACCATGAATGTGGAGGATTTCGGAGTGAATTTATGCCCTATGGTTGAGTTCGGAAGCAGTTAGAAAAGAACTTCCAAGCATAAGTAAATTGCAATGCCAAGAGCTCTTGTCGTATCATATTTTTCACTGTAAATCATCGTCACTTAAACACTACCGCCATCTATTGAGTACAGTGTCACGTGCAGTACGGTCAACAGATAGCGGTAGTGTGTAAACGTCAAGGAAATGCGTGTTCGATAAAAAAAAACATGCAAGAGGTATGTCTGTTTGTCTGTGGTATACTTTTCAGAATAACCTCAGTAGCCTTCTATAAGTGATATTGAAATTCTACTGAAATTTGCCTTGGTAATACACTCACTTGGAATTCATCCAGAAATTTCTTAATTTAGTTGGAACTTTTCTCTGAATTCCATTGGAACTCTTCTCAAAATTTGATTATCATAGTATTCCTTAGACAACATTTTCTGAATTCCCGTGCAATTCAGCTGAAGTTAGTTAGTTATTTTTATTAAAGAGGCTGTCATCAACCTTTGGCTTGTTCAACTCTGGAATTCATCTCAAATTTCCCATAAAATATCACTCTAATGGGGCCTCCCTTAGCTCAGTCGGTAAAGGCGCAGCTACAAAGCAAGACCATGCTGGAGGTGGCTGGGTTCAATTCCCGGTCCGGTCTAGGAATTTTTCGAATTGGAAAATCTCTCGACTTCCCTGGGCATAGAAGTATGATTGGACTTGCCACCAAATCATATCAATGCAAAAATGGTACAGGCATCGAAAGCTCTCAATTAATAACTGAGGAAGTGCATCTAGAACACTAAGTTGAGAGCACGCAATAAGCTAGTATGCGGTATGCAATAAGCTTGAAATGCGAAGAAGAAGAAGAATCACTCTGAATTACATTAAAGATTTAATAAAATCCTTGGAATTATGCCTAGAACATTGTAGGAAGTCACATTCGTTTTTCCCCCCGAAAAGAAATCCTTCTCCATTTTGAGCTAGTCTCATCGGCCGTGTACGGCGTCTAACGATGTGACAACCAGGTTTCTGCATTTTCGAAACAAAGAAAAGAAAATGAACTCTCCGCAGAATCGCTTCATTTCGAGCAATATCATGTTCGTGTAAGTCATCATGTTTCTTGTCATCGACTCACGATGAACATTCCTCTGTTCAAACATGACTGGACTATTGCTTGTTTCGTTCGTCAAGTGCTTCAGTTCATTTCATTTGAAGCGAAGACTTGTTTCAATTGACGAAATGAATGCCTCGAAAACTGCTTCCTTCGTTTTTTCGTCACATGTCTTTTTCCAATCTCTAGAAACCCCGATTGCAAAAATACATATATTTATGGGTATTTTTCAGTGTTCAGTATTTTGACATATTGTAGACGAAATAAGCGTATGTGTCAAGGATAGGCAAATAAGGTAGTGGAATTAAATGGAAATTAATATTTTCCACTTTTTGTTAAATCGGAAGCTGCCATCCAAGGGGTTGGTCACTCTACACAGTGTGCCAAAATCAAACTTGGGCACCCCCGGGCGTCGTCATTGACGCTGTTTGGCACCCATGGTTACAATTTTTATTATATTTAAAGTTACTGGCAACACTGAACTTTTTCTGCGCTTCAGTGTGCATGTGTCAAAATGTGTTATTGATGTTGCCATAATATAATCAAATTATTTTCAAAACAACCGTGAATCTCCACCAAGTCTCGCCATGGATTCTCAAAATCGTTACACCCGTGACGGCAGTCGCATCCACATTTCCTCCCAGACGAAGAACAGATGACAGCGGTATCTTGACCTGACCGAGGTTTCCGGCCATGGCTAAACGAACTAGCGATGCAGCTCTCACGCCACCGCTACTACACCACCAGCACTTTATGATGGCGTTCACCGCCAGGGCTGCGCTCGGGAACTCCACCAATCCGGAGGAGGAAATTTCCGATATCAGCGGGAACATTCGCACTTGCGCATGCAATCAGCAGCAGATCCTCGGACGGCATACGGGTGGGGTATTGAAGAAGTGGAGAATGCGATTTGTGCTGGCCTGGGAAGTGATTGTTCTTGGAGGCGTTGTAGACCTTGAAGCTGATCGAATTGTGCGGCAGGTTGTACGTTCGACTGGTTCGACAGCGATGGCGTTCCCATCTACCCTCTTTGGTCTTCAGGAACTTTATTCTGACAACATTTCCATACAGGAAGGACAGATTGAACAGCTTATCGGTGTTGGCTGCGTTGTTATCGAGTCCCTAGACCATCATCACTGCGCCAGTGCAATTACTTCTTCTACTTCATGGCACTGCTGATACAGCTGCGGCACACTGAGGTACACTGAGAAAAATGTTGGCGCAAAGTAAGTGTGTACACACAGAGATTATTTTACTGGGGTCAGTAATTTTTTACTGGGTTTTCAAACAGCTGAAAAAGTCAGTAAACTGAAAATAACGGTCACACGTAATGCAACGAACAATTTTAACATATTTTATTTTTATCATCAAATAAATGTAATAAGAACACAGTCTGTATAAATTTCAATAAAAAATCACTTTTATACAATTTTTTACAATTTTTTTAAGTTTACTGACTTTTTCAGCTGTTCAAAAACCCAGTAAAAAATTACCGAACAGGGAGGCCGTGATTTTGTGTGTAGAGTGACCACCCCTTGGGTTGAAAGGGATCTGCTCGAAGAGATGACGGAATGACTTTCAATTGTAAGTGATGGTTGACAGCAGTGGCTTTGTTGGGTCCTGATGACAACCGTCACATCCCCAGGTGATCTGAATCAAAACATACAGGTAAACTCTTTCATAACCTCGCAACCGGCCGTCTCTCTCTGTTCTCTCGATAGTCATAGCAAGTGAGCACGTGAACTTGAACGCGGTTGATTACAGCCTAAAAGCTTGATAAATTTTCAATAGTTTACTAATGATAAATTAGTATGATCTTTATACCAAACAAATCCTACATCAATTCTGAATCAAAGGGTTTGAAAGGAATTTAAATCCATTGATAAATGGCCAAGTTGCAAGCGTTTAAATCCTAGCACTATTTCGTTACATAATTTTTTGATTTGAGCCCAAGTATATTCCACAAAGTACTACGTCAAAATAAGGAGTATTCAAAGTATGTTTCAATGACATTCTCTTAACACTTCAAGCGACCTTAGTTGCTTTTTAGTAATCTATTTTTTTAAAGTTATGACCATTTTAAGCGTCTTCAGGATATAATTAACCTTCTAAAACTGTTTAGTGTAAACCAATAAACACTCCAAAAGAATTCTGATAGCCTGTAAAGATGATTACTATATTTTATATAGCTTACCAAGAGTGTCATTAACATAGCTATTTAACCACATTTTAATATGTTATGAACAATTCTCAAAAATACAATAAACTCAAATACATTTCAGCTTATTGATCATTTATTATTCTTGCAAAGCACAATTTTGGGAAAAAGTACGTTTTGCAGCATTTTGGACGTTTAATTCGCAAACAACACCCAGCCCATTATCTGTCTCACTTAAATCAATACGATTATTGGTTGTCTACCCCTAATGAAGACATTGCGTCCATCTTGTTGAAGATTTTTTTCTAAATACACCTGGCATCCCTGCCGAACGGGTCGGGACAAAAAATGCTCAAGGACAGAAAATGCCCTACACGCTAACTTGAAAGTACCCATTAATGAGTAAAAAAAGACCCATTTTGAAGAAAAGTGGCTTAACTCATTAATGATTAAACAATTTTACCCATTAATGAGTATCTGTTACCCATTAATGATTAACAATTACTCATTAATGGGTAACAGATACTCATTAATGGGTAAAAAATTTACTCATTTAATGAGTTAAGCCACTTTTCTTCAAAATGGGTCTTTTTCAACCACTTTCAAGTTAGCGTGTATAGAACAAGTGTGCTCTGAAAGATCGATAAAGGTATTCCACTATCCTTGAGATCTTCTCTTGAACAGGTGTTCAACATTCATCTTGATAATTCTATGCATTATTTGCAATTTTTTCTCAAATCTTTAAAAAGCCTAATCCACATTCATGGGGCTAGATCCGATCGAAACGGTCGATTATCCTACGCCCAACCAGCATCGCAACCAATTTGCATATTTCATCTTAATTTTACTGCTGCCCATCCCCAATCGCTATAAACTATCTGCTAAATTTATAATTTCCATTCCGTAAGTTCCGCTGCCAGAATCACAGATTCCCAAGCACGTGAGCGCCTTCCTAGAATCCAACCTCGAATTGATGTTTATTAGCAATCTTCCTCCCAGAACCAGCCAATCGTGTATCAAATTTCGCAAAGACAACAACGAAGAACAGCACAAATCCCATCCTCCCTTAAATACATTGTACTAACGTCAAACTGTTTTCTCTTCTCTTCTTTCCAGAAGTCCGACTCCGACGAACCGCAAGCTTGTACGTACCGTTTCGGGTGCGGATGCCCTTCTAGAACCGCTTGGTTGGGTCCGGGAAAACCCTGGGTGTCGTCATGGCAGCTCATTGACGACTGTTGACGATCCAAAGTGGGGGTGAGCAGTTTGAGCCTGTTTTTCAAGTTGGCCAAATTCCCGACAGCACTGTCATCGTCAGTGTGTGAGGGTCGTTTGAATAACAACAACAACAGTACCAAACAGAAGTAGAAGAAGACCAATCTTGATTGCGCTCTAACGTTTGGTCAAGGTGAACCCCAACTCATCAGCACACCGTGGGTTATAATTAGATTTTGTTTTTTTTTTCTTCTTCGCCTTACAAGCTTAAGATTGTGCGCGGTGATTTTTTGCTTTTGATTTCTGCATGTAATATCGATTCTTGATCTGGATTGAAATTGAGATCTCTTCGGCAAAAATTGAAAGTCATTCTGCTGTGATCCACCGTATGTGCACCGCGCGCCGGGTAGGCTCAGTAGCTATTAGGTAGCCGCAAGTGCAGCACGGCAGAAGGTAATAAGGAAGGAATGCTGCCGGAGGTGCTGGCTGCTGCAATTGAAGACGCGAAGGCAACGGCGACGACGACGACGACGACAAAGAAGAAGAATACCGATCGAGTTGAGTGATTTAATGATCATTTTCTGCACTTCAGGTTTTAGGTTGTAAGTTGAGCGAGAAGAAGTGAAACAAAGCAGTGAAGATCAAAAAGAAGGAAGTCCGTGAAGTGTGCAATCGACAACGGGAGCCTGCACCGGGCGCAGTGCGTTTCGAAAAGTGTTATTCTCGACGAGAGTGACCTTAACCTTGCGGGCTGCGTGCGTGAGTGCAGCTGCGAGTGTCTGTTGCTTCCGAGAAAATCGTGAGCGGAAAGCACAAAAAGGATTAAACGTCCGTTTGTCTGTGAGTGTTGTTTGGACGCAAGGGAAACCTTGGACTTGGACACGGTGGACGCCCCTTCGGCGGTGAAGGTTCTTCGGCTGGCTGGTTGCCGCTAGTTCCGGCACACTCCGCTGTGCTTGTCGGTGCAGCATCATGGGGACGCAGGGCCGGAGGAGGGCGCAGGATCATGATCGGTGGAAAACGATGCGCAGTCTGGCCGGTCCGATGCTGCTGACCGGATGGTGGTTCCACGTACTGCTGGTGGCCACGACGGTCCGGGCCGAGTCTAGCAAATTAGAGTTAGGTGAGTAGTACCCACGTCAAGTACCATACTCTGAACCTGTAGCTGTGAATAACCGATTTAGCTATGTTGTTCGCCTGGGAGAAAACCAAAATGCAAATAATTGTAGGTGGCGGGATTGTTTGTGGGACAAACGGCGAGGTCGTTGAACCTCTGTTTTTTTTTCTCAGTGTTGCGTGTTGTGAAATGTTTTGTATTGTTGATTATGTTTATGCTTATTCATGGGCCTCATGAAACATTTTCGCGTTGCAAGTTGGTGGCAAAAGTTGACTTGATATCGCAGCAATTTTTCACGCGCGGAATTAGCAACTAAATTGAGCTATTGTTTGCGCTGCCGGTTCATGTTTTGCTGCCAAAACCTCCGGCTGATGTTGGAAATTATGACAAATTGGACGACCTTGGTACTGTGCCATGATGGAAACAGTTATTTATGAAGGTAGTGGTTTATTCAGAGGCCGGGGGTGTTGCTCAACAATGTTCTGCATATTTAGGCATTTCGTTTGCATTTTTCTACTTTGTATGAGCTTTTCTTGTATTTTTACAGTTGAGATTATGCTTCAAATCGTAGTGTAGACTACGGGAAGGTACAAGGGATAAGTCTAAAATCTAAAATTGCAACCATCACGAAAAGGTGTTAGGTTGTGAACGCGTATAACTTTGTCATTTATGGATGAAATTGAAATCCAAATACACCAATCGATAGGAAATAACTAGGCTTCCAGGAAGCTTTTCTTTTTATTCTCTAACTGAAGTTTCTTTTTAAATCGCTTGGAAGTTTCTCCTACTTTTCCAGAAAACTTCTTTCAAAACCAAATATGGAAAGTGCTCCCATATTTTTTCTGGCTTCCCCTGAAATTTTGTTCGTCTACAATCGAATGTTTTTTACTTCACCCGTAAAATTCTTCCGTTTTCTATTGGTACTTTCTTTTAACTTCCCTCCAAGATATCTACCATTTTTCTGGAACATTTCTCCACAAACCTTCTTGCAGCAATTCCCAGAACTCTTCCACGTCCAGGCAGTATCTGTCTTCTGACATCCTTCCAGAAGATTATTCAGGCTTCTACTGAAGTATCATTCAAACTATCTCAGGAGGGTACTTCTAGCTTCCTTTCTCACCAGTAAATTTGTTCAGCTTCGACTGTAATTTTATTTTGAGTTCTCCCAGAAGTAGTTTTCTACGTCCACTGAAAGTACATTCAGACTTGCTTCCGTATGTTTATCTCAACTTATACTGCAAGCTTCTTCTGGCTTCCCCTGCTTTTAGAATTGCCGAGAAATTGCAGCCGACATTTCTCAAAAGTCTCTATCAACTTCCCTCGGAATATTCTTACAATTTCCTGTGGGATAGTCCTTCAAATACCAAACAGAAGACACACTTCTTTTGGAAGTGTGTCTTCTGACTGTTTCCGGAAGTTCGTCCAGACTTTCCGTAGAAGCTTGTTCAAACTTTCCTCGAAAGCTAGCAGAATTTTTCTGGAGCGCATACAAATTTTCTGTATGTTTCAAAACCTTCCAGAAGTTCGAATAAAATTTGCTTTTGTTCTGTTATATTTTGAAGAATTTATTCAAGTTTTAAAAAGTTCTGCAAATGACGAAGAAGTTTTTACGAGACCGTTGTGGTTCTCCTGCGAAATTTTCAGAATTTGTGGAAACTCTGTTGAAATTCTGGAAACACTTTTTAGAAGTTTTAGATTTTTTCCTAAAATTAATTGAATTTTTCTAAAGTTCTGGGAAGAACTTTCCTGGAGTTCTGGGAAGAACTTTTCGGAAGTTCACCGAAGAACTTTTCCAGAGTTCGTGGATAAACTCTAGATAAACATTTCAAAAGGTCCTATCTGCATTGATCGATTCTCTTCATCGAATTTCTCTTTCATCAATAACTCAGCTGCAAAACCTTTCCCTGTTGTATTTGACGTTTTGGACGCTAGATAAGAAACTCCTCTATCAAACAATGTTGTAGAATTAGCGCTAAATCTGTTTGCATAGCAGTGGTTATGAAAAGAGAAGGTCGGTGAAGAGAATCGATCAAAGCAGTTAGGACCATTTGAAATGTTCATCGAAAACTTACCAGAACTTCAAAAAAGTTCATCTCTGAAGTATTGGGAAGAAGCTCCCTGGAGTACTAAGATGTACTTCTCTCAATTTCTGCGAAGAACTCCCTTCAAGTTCTGGGAAGACCTTACCTAAAATTCTGGGAAGAACATTCTTAAAGTTTCGGGAAGAAGTTTTGGGAGGAGCTTTTCTGAAGTTCTGCGAAGAAGTTTCCCTAGCAGCACACTTGGCGCGAAACGGTTGAGGCTTCTTGCATGTGACTTATTTAAATCCTAATCAAGTTGTTGCAAGATCCTGTCACAGTTTTGTGGTGCTTGGGTTTCTGAAGTTCTAAGATGAACTTCCCTCAGGTTTTGAGAATAAATTGCCTCAAGTTCTGGGATGAACTTTTCTCAATCTCTGAGATGAGCTTCCCTTAAGTTCTGAGAAGAACTGCCCTAATGTTCTGTGAAGAACATCCCTGAAGTCGTGGGAAAGTTTTTCTAAAGTTCTAGCAAGTACATCCTTAGAGCTCCATAAAGAATGTGTTTAAAGTTCTGGGATGCACTTCTTCTCAAGTTCTGGGAAGAACTTCCCTGGAATTGTGGGAAGTAGTTCCCTGAACTCTTAGGAAGGACTTTTCTGAGGTTCTGGGAAGAACTTCCCTAAAGTACTGGGACGAACATCCATTAAGTTCAAGGAAGAAATTCCCTAAGGTTCTGAGATGAAGTTCCATGAAATTTTGAGAAAAACTTCTCTCAAGTTGTGGGAAGATTTTACAGGAGCAGTGCCGGTGGTGTAGTAGTGAGCGTGATTGCCTCTCACCTCAAAGGGCCTGGGTTCAATCTTGGCTTTCTAAAGTTCTGAGAAGAACTTCCCTAAAGTTTTGAGAAGAATTTCCCTAAAGTTCTGAGAAGAAATTCCTTCAAGTTCTGGGATGAACTTTCCTCAAGTTCTGGGATGAGCTTCCCTTATGTTCTGGGAAGAACTTCCCTAAAGTTCTGGGAAGAACATCCCTGAAGTCGTCGGAAAAATTTCCTTAAATTCTAGGATGCACTTGTTTTTCCCCTTGATTTGTTTTCCGTACTGAGTTCCAAAGCTACTGACGCCTGACCAACGCCTTTACTTCCCTTCCGAAGGAAGGCGTGATCAGAGATTTTATGCCTCAGAACATCCCGGCAGCGCCGACTGGGATTGAACCCAAGCCTACTGGGGTGAGAGGCAATCACTGCTGTAGGATACCTTACCTTACCAATCAGACTAAGGCCTTGTTGTCCTTTGCTATCCGAAGAAGTCGTATCCACTCTACTCGATCCATGGCCACACTTCGCCAACCTCGTAGTCTGCGAAGGGTCCGCAAGTCGCCTTCTACTTGGTCGATCCACCTTGCCCGCTGCGCGCCTCTTCTTCTTGTTCCTGTTGGGTCGCTTTCTAGAACCATTTTCACTGGGTCGTCGTGCGGCATTCTTACGACGTGCCCAGCCCACCGTAGTCGCCCAAGCTGGTGCAATTTGTGGTTCATTCGCCTCCTCCACGTTCCGTCATCCATCTGCACTCCACCGTAGATGGTACGCAACACCTTCCGTTCAAAAACACCAAGGGCGCTTTTGTCCTTCACGAGCATAGTCACGGTCTCGTGGCTGTAGAGGGCCACCCGTCTAATCAGCGTCTTGTAGATAGCCTACTTCGTGGTGAATTTTATTCGCCCGGAGCGTTCTCGGGAGTGCAAAGTAGGCACGATTCCCTGCCATAATGCATCTTTGAATTTCTCTGCTGGTATCATTTTCGGCGGTCACCAGTGATCCCAAATACACGAACTCATCGACCACCTCGATTTCGTCACCGTCAATCTGAACTCGGGGTGGGAGACTAACATTGTCTTCCCTAGAACCTCTTCCTGTCATGTATTTTGTCTTCGATGCGTTGATGGCAAGTCCAATCCGCCTAGCTTCAGCCTTCAGTCTGATGTACGTTTCCGCCATCGTCTCAAAGTTCCGTGCCATGATGTCGATGACAAGTTCCATGAAGTTTTGAGAAAATCTTCCCTCAATTTCTGGGAAGATTTTACTGCAGTTCTGAGAAAAACTTTTCTGAAGTTCTAGAAAGAACTTCCCTATAGGTCTGGGTAGAACTTCCCTTAAGTTTTGGGAAGAACTTCCCAGAAGATATGGAATGATTTTTTATTAATTTCTGGAGAAAAAAACTTCCCTAAAGCTCTTGGACGAACTTTCCTATAGTTTTGGAAAGAACGTCCCTAAAGTTCATGGAAAAACTTTCCCGAAGTTTTTTAACGAACTTTATTGAAGTTGTGGAAATAACTTCGCTGGAGCTCTGGGAAGAGCATTTCTGAAATTTTGAGAAGAACTTGTTTGAAGTTCTGGTAAGAATTTCTCTCAAGTTCTGGAGAGAACTTCCCTCAAGTTTTGGGAAGAACATCTCTGAAGTCCTGGATAAAATTTCCCTGGAGTTCTGGGAAGAGCATATCTGAATTTATGAGACGAAATTTTTCGAAGTTCCGGGAATAGTTCTAGTTATAACTTCCCTCATGTTTTTGGGAAGAACATCTCTGAAGTTCTGGAAAAAACTTCCTTAAAGCTCTAGGACGAACTTTCCTATAGTTTTGGAAAGAACGTCCCTAAAGTCCATGGAAAAACTTTCCCGAAGTTTTTTGACGAACTTTATTGAAGTTGTGGAAATAACTTCCGAAGAGCATTTGGGAAAAACATATCTGAAGTTCTGGATAAAATTTCCCTGGAGTTCTGGGAAGAACTTTTCTGCAGTTCTGAGAAGGACTTTTCAGAAATTTTGCTGAACAGTAACTGAAGTTCTGGAAAGAACTTCCTTGGAGCTCTGGGAAGAGCATATCTGAAGTTATGAGAAGAATTTTTATGAAATTCCGGGAATAGTTCTAGCTATAACTTCTCTCATGTTTTTGGGAAGAGCATCTCTGAAGTTCTGGAAAAAAACTTCCTTAAAGCTCTAGGACGAACTTTCCTATAGTTTTGGAAAGAACGTCCCTAAAGTCCATGGAAAAACTTTCCCGAAGTTTTTTGACGAACTTTATTGAAGTTGTGGAAATAACTTCCGAAGAGCATTTGGGAAAAACATATCTGAAGTTCTGGATAAAATTTCCCTGGAGTTCTGGGAAGAACTTTTCTGCAGTTCTGAGAAGGACTTTTCAGAAATTTTGCTGAACAGTAACTGAAGTTCTGGAAAGAACTTCCTTGGAGCTCTGGGAAGAGCATATCTGAAGTTATGAGAAGAATTTTTATGAAATTCCGGGAATAGTTCTAGCTATAACTTCTCTCATGTTTTTGGGAAGAACATCTCTGAAGTTCTGGAAAAAAAACTTCCTTAAAGCTCTAGGACGAACTTTCCTATAGTTTTGGAAAGAACGTCCCTAAAGTCCATGGAAAAACTTTCCCGAAGTTTTTTGACGAACTTTATTGAAGTTGTGGAAATAACTTCCGAAGAGCATTTGGGAAAAACATATCTGAAGTTCTGGATAAAATTTCCCTGGAGTTCTGGGAAGAACTTTTCTGCAGTTCTGAGAAGGACTTTTCAGAAATTTTGCTGAACAGTAACTGAAGTTCTGGAAAGAACTTCCTTGGAGCTCTGGGAAGAGCATATCTGAAGTTATGAGAAGAATTTTTATGAAATTCCGGGAATAGTTCTAGCTATAACTTCTCTCATGTTTTTGGGAAGAACATCTCTGAAGTTCTGGAAAAAAAACTTCCTTAAAGCTCTAGGACGAACTTTCCTATAGTGTTGGAAAGAACGTCCCTAAAGTTCATGGAAAAACTTTCCCGAAGTTTTTCGGCGAACTTTATTGAAGTTGTGGAAATAACTTCGCTGGAGCTCTGGGAAGAGCATTTCTGAAATTCTGAGAAGGACTTTTTTGAAGTTCTGGTAAGAATTTCTCTCAAGTTCTGGAGAGAACTTCCCTCAAGATTTGAGAAGAACATCTTTGAAGTTCTGGATAAAACTTCCCTGGAGTTCTGGGAAGAGCATATCTGAAGTTATGAGACGAAATTTTTCGAAGTTCCGGGAATAGTTCTAGTTATAACTTCCTTCATGTTTTTGGGAAGAACATCTCTGAAGTTCTGGAAAAAAAAACTTCCCTAAAGCTCTTGGACGAACTTTCCTATAGTTTTGGAAAGAACGTCCCTAAAGTTCATGGAAAAACTTTCCCGAAGTTTTTTAACGAACTTTATTGAAGTTGTGGAAATAACTTCGCTGGAGCTCTGGGAAGAGCATTTCTGAAATTTTGAGAAGAACTTTTTTGAAGTTCTGGTAAGAATTTCTCTCAAGTTCTGGAGAGAACTTCCCTCAAGTTTTGGGAAGAACATCTCTGAAGTCCTGGATAAAATTTCCCTGGAGTTCTGGGAAGAGCATATCTGAATTTATGAGACGAAATTTTTCGAAGTTCCGGGAATAGTTCTAGTTATAACTTCCCTCATGTTTTTGGGAAGAACATCTCTGAAGTTCTGGAAAAAACTTCCTTAAAGCTCTAGGACGAACTTTCCTATAGTTTTGAAAAGAACGTCTCTAAAATTCATAGAAAAACTTTCACAAAGTTTTTCGACGAACTTCATTGAAGTTGTGGAAATAACTTCGCTGGAGCTCTGGGAAGAGCATTTCTGAAATTCTGAGAAGGACTTTTTTGAAGTTCTGGTAAGAATTTCTCTCAAGTTCTGGAGAGAGCTTCCCTCAAGTTTTGAGAAGAACATCTCTGAAGTTCTGGATAAAACTTTCCTGGAGTTCTGGGAAGAACTTTTCTGCAGTTCTGAGAAGGAGTTTTCAGAAGTTTTGCGAAGAACATCCCTAAAGTTCTGGGGAGAACTTCTTTGAAGTTTTGGCAAGAGATTTCCTGAAATTTTGGGAAGAACTTGCTTGATATTCTGGGAAGAATACCCCTAAAGTTCTTAGAAAAATTTCCCTTCCCTCCTTTCTTAAATTCTGTGAAGACTTCCCTTCATTTAAGGGAAAAACTGGCCTCAAGTTTTTTTTTTCCCTTGAGTTGTTTTCAGTCGATCTTGTTTTTCTTACTTAGTACGAATGCTACCGACGCCAGGAAGGCAGCTCCCACACCTGGACCTTACCTATCAACCCATAAACTCATGGACCGGGGACAAACGGCTTTACTTCCTTTCCGAAGGAAGGCGTGATCAGAGATTGTATGCCTCAGAAAACCCCGACGGAGCCGACTGGGATTGAACCCAAGCCTTTTGGAGTGAGCTGCAATCGCGCTTACCACTACACTACCGTCGCCGCTTTTGCCTCAAGTTGTGCGTAGACCTTTACTAGAGTTTTGGGAAGAATTTTCCCGAAGTTTATCTCAGGATTTCTTTTTTCAAAGTCTTCAGAATCCTGATGAATGTGGGCGTCTTAGTAGAATACTTGTATAAAGAGAGAGGATTAGTAATTTCCATTTAATTCCACTACCTTATTTGCTTATCCTTGACAGATACGCGTATTTCGTCTACAATGTGCAGACTTCTTCAGTGCCTTGTACTAATACTCGAGTATTGGTGCCGAGAAACGGGCATAAGAAGGCTTGTTTACAGAAAACTTGTATGCCCTTTTCACATGGTGTTCTTGAATCGACCGATTTACTTTACCAGGAAAAAGGACTGATTAAGCTAAAAATTTTAACTAAGCCTCAGGATTGCATAGATGACAAGTAGTAATATGGCGAGGGGGTAGGGTCATGTTTTGGTAACCCTAATGGTGTCTAACGTTAGAAAAATGCTATTTGTTTGTATATACATCTAATTTAAGAAGAAAAATCTCGATAAGTTTCAGTAAGTTTTCTTTGAATGTGTATCTATTTTCAAAACCATTTAAAAACCAAAAATCGGCTGAGAACTTATTGAACAGTCACTTACTCAAAATTGGTTTTTTTTTTAATTTTTGGGGGTGTTATATCAATTCCAAATGTGATTCCATAGTGTACTCGACTAAACTAAAAACTTATAATAGATCACTTGAAAAAAAATGCCGTGTAATACCGTGTAATAGCATTTGGTTTATGGACTTTCGTGAAAATATTCGATGACGGTGACAGAAAACCACCCTGAAATGCATCCCCGCTACTGAAAATTATATTCCGAGGTTATGAATTAAACTGGAGAGTGGTCTTATCGATTGCAAACACTGTTTGCAGAACGAAGCACCCCAATGCAGCATCGACTCCTCTGACTTGAACTTTATAAAAAGTGCTTACTGTTCCGCAGTCCGGTAAGTTGTTTCCATCTGAACAGGATTCGCATGCTGTGCTTTAGAAAAATTGTAAATTCTGAACCGAGTTAAAGACACTTTCAAAATAATTCGGAGAAGAATTCTAGGGAATCTAATTCTGTGAAATTTTCCTAATATTTAAATAATTTATAGCAACTTCTTATGGGAGAACTACAAGTCATTTATGGAGACTTTCCAAGGTATTTTGGATTTTCGAAGAATACTTGAAGAATGCTTTGGAAATCCCAAAGAAATTTCCAGGAAAGTTCTGGCGTGAATTCCCAAATAATTATATGAGAAAGAATTCTGGAATCTGGAAAAAATTTCTAAAACTAAATGAATTTTCTGATTTTTAGGTTCGGAAACTTTTGTTCGTATGGCATTATGCTGTCATTTCATCGGTCTCTAGACAACAGAAACACTTGCAGTCTTACTTTTCGCTGTAAGCTGTTGTTTTAAAGCTGCCCAATTTAAGCGAAAGACTTTGAAGGTACGTCGGCGGACCACCACCGAGTTTCAGTCACTGAATGCATGATCACCGATGGCCATCATCGACAACAACAACAACAACAATAACAGCAACGATGAAAAAGACCAGCGGACGAAAATTAGCATCATGTGACTAATTGGACGTCAAATGTCTATAAAGTCTTGTCAATTCGAATGGATCTACTTTTGAATGTTAAAACTGTGAACCTGTGCAATTGTTTACGATCTCGTTGGAAGTTACCAACGGTGAGTGAGATTTGATAGGTCTTGTTTGATTTACATCATTTCGAAACACGTGACACGTGTTCTCAACGATCAATTTAGATTGCAATTTGGAAAATTCAATTCAGCTTATAGCGCAAATTGGACCAGTCATTCTTCATTCATAAATAGTACATCAAATCACGGGGTGACTGGACAGACAATGGGAACGAGTATGGAAACGTGGTGCCTCTGCAGTCCGTCAGCGGCGGCACGTGGGAATTCTCTGTAAGCTCTCGTATTTGCACCAAGTTACACTTGAGAATGCAGAAATTCAATCGATGACATATATTGTCGTCCCGAAGGTTGTGAGGAATGTGGCAAATCTTTGAATATGTCACGTTCGAACGTCTTCGTTTTTGTCGTCGTCGTCGGCAGTGACCTTTTGGAATGCTACTACCTGATAATGGTCATAACAATCTCAGCAACAAAGTCGTTAACGAGAAATCCTTAATTCAATAAACAAGACACACTTGTGCTAATATGGTGGCCAGCGCAGACAGCAGCTGACTCCGCTGCTGTAGTGATGAAAATAAAACTGAGAGCTTATCTGAGTTTATTTTTAATATCCATTCAACTCTGAACGACCATCCTTTGTCGTTGGATAATAACAGTGACAGTAGTTGGAGTAGTGCGCGCCATTGCGCGGGCGGTCGCTGGTACCACCACAATTTATTGCTCCATTGTGAAACGGTTTAGTTTAGTAGACACCCTGAATGACGGCGGAATGACAGACTCCGGTTGAATAAAGTCAACTCGGTACGGAATGTAGCATATGTGTGTAGCATCATATTATTATCTTCTGTACTGCCGCGCACTGAATCGGAGTCGAAAAAGCTATTTCATTCAATTAGGTAAACAAAGTTTCCGGTCTGGACCGGTGGCGGCGGAGCGGGCTACGTGTGACGACGACGGCAACGAATCAGTTGATATCTGCTCTTAGGGAGAGTCTTGATTGCGACAAGTACAAGTGCAATCAACACATTCTGTTTGGACGTCCAGATTTTGGCGGTTTACTGGAATTCATTTTGAAGTGTATTGTTGCTTTGCTGTAAACTTGATATCTAAACAAATACTTACAAGCCATATTGCAGAACATATAATTTGGTTCTCTCAAACTGACACTGAGATATGAGTAAAAGTTGTCTGCATTCAGCTCACCATAAAACTATCTGAGACGTATTTCTTGGAACTGTGCTGAAGTTCACACAAATGTCCTAAAACATTTTTGAAATTCTCTAGACTTCCTTGAAGTAGTAAGGATTCTCTAACACTCTCTGGACATCCTTGAAGTTCACTGGAAGCCCTTAGAACTTCTTAAAAGCTACACAATTTTGATGAAATTAATGGAACTGCTTGAAGTTCTTCCGAAATTTTCGAAAAAAAACTCTGATTCCCATGGAGGTAACTCTAAGACCAGAAGGTTCCGAAGAAACGAGCTCAACTTTTTGGCTCAGCTCTGGTACTATCTTCGGTCCCAAGATTCACCCCTCGAAACATAGGAAAATCCACGAACCCCTCATTGTATCTGTCAAACTTTCATAGCTAATCAAAACAAACATAGTGTAGTACTGGAATTTATACTAGAATGGGGTACGTTAATCGATTTGCTTGGGACCAATAGGCTAGTCAAGTAGTGAGCCAATTTAAAATCGTTAGTTTTGCATTGATTGTTGGTACTTCCCTTGAAACCTTTATATTTCCCTGAACTTCTCTGGACTTCCGTACAGTTTCCCTATCGATTATATATCATCTTTGAAGTTCCTGAATTTGTTTCTGGAATTCTAGGAACGTCCGAAAGTTTTAACAATTTTCATAAAGTTCTAGCGACTTCTTTATTTTTTTTGTTGCTCCGGCAATTTTCTTAACAGCCCTGAAGATCACGGATCATCTTTTAAAATGTTTTTGCATGCCTCTGATCCCAAGTAGCATTGCAAGTTTTATAGTGGTTTTAAAGCATGCTACAAGTCTAAATCATGGTCTACAGATCCTTGAGCTTGAGCTTGAGCTTGATTGACCGCCCACGGTTGCTACTCTGTTATTGCCAGATCAGCTGTAATTACACAGAGAACCAATAGACGATGGTTGGGACTAGCAATCATCCTCAATGTGTAAAAACTGGTGATCTTAAATTAGGCAATACCAGCGCCGGCCGCGCCCGAACACAGGTCAAGAAAGGAATGGGAAGGATTGTGTTGACATGACACTCGCTTTGATGGAAGCCGAGAACACCTCGGCACTTCCACGAGGAATCACTGGGATGTTGGATAAGAGGGTTGGGTTTGCAGCAGGGTTCGTTTTGGTAAACGATAAGCTGAATTGATGTCCTAACGATCATATAACGCGAAGGAGCTTGGGACTAAACCCACGGTCTTCTGCTCAGTAAGCAAAAACGTTTGCCACTAGGCAGACGAGCACCTTTTTAATCACCGAGTTGCTGTTATTACCATGTAGTCATATTAACAAATAAAACGATTGACGAATCTTGAATGTGGATGGGCCTGAGATTAGACTCATGGTGTTCTGCTCAGTAAGCAAAAACGGTTGCTCTAAGGTCACCGAGCCCCTCATATCACATAATACCGTTGCTCAAATTTTTGTATCCATTCAAACCCGGAACCAACGACAACAACGAGTTTCGCAAAATACACGGTCCCAGGACTTGGGACCGCGTTTTTCTGCTCAGTAAGCAGGCCACTGTAACCGACGATTTTTCAAATCCGAAAACTAAAAACTACGAAAAAGTACTTAGGCCTTCATTAAGTTCCACTTTCACGTGACGTTCAATGTTTTAATTTGCTCTTTACGTATTGTTCAGGCTATAAATAGGCCCTTTTCAAAAGTTACGCGAGAAATACGCACAATCGTCACCTACCTCGCAAAACTGGTTCCAAACGACAACAAAGGCATAAGCAACGATGGATTGTTGAACTTATTTTATCAACTCTTTCCGTTTTAGAATTGTAGGCGTACCCAATTTGTAGTAATCAAGCACAGATGAATTCTCTTCGAACTCTTTACTGAAGTAAGCTTGATGGCCCTGAAAAGGGCCGTTTTATTGAAGAGAACATCCATGGCCACTTACTTTTGGCGTGTTTAGTGAGGACACGGACCTCATTTTCCAGGAACACCTTCAACACACCTCGTAGATCAGACCGGAGATACGTCAGACACCGCCACGGCGAGCCAGACGACGGATGGTGGTTATCTCGAAGAATTTGCGATGACGGTTGGCACCTCTTTTGCCACGACCAGTCAATTGTTGCTTGTTAGGTTATAGAAAAGTGGACTAACCACCTTCCTACTGCTGCTATTGCTGACCACGTCGTCCGAAGCGAAAATTAGCTGATACCAGACAGCAGCGCTGCTCTACATCTTTTCAGGTTAAAGCAGAATGATGTGCAACCAAGTGGTATAAAAGCTACAAAGACTCCTCCCATTATGAGTAGTTTGCTATCAAGTAGCGACACTGGCTATTTTCTTTTTGCGTACACGGCGAATGAGAACGACCCAAATTTGAGTTTAGTTCACTCATAATCGCCAAAAGTGCAGGAACTCAGCGATGAGTAAATTTGTCTCATGGTTTCCTGTGGAAAACCTAAAAAATCTGACAGAAAATGAGGAAATTGACGAAAAATTTTTTCAGTCTCGGAGCAGTACCAATAGACTGAGTGAATCCAATTTTTACTATTCTCAAATTCGGGCTTTTTTCCCTGGAAAATCCTGGGAAAACATGAGGCAAATTACTCATCGCTGAGTTCCTGCACTTTGTTTCTTATTTCTGAGATAACTAAACTCAAATTTGGGTCGTTCTCATTCGCCGTGATAGATATCGGCGCCAGTGGTTAGCGTGATTACCTCTCACCCCAGCAGGCCTGGGTCCAATCTCAGTCGGCGCCACCGGCATGTTCTAAGGCATAACATCTCTGGGAGCTTCCTCCCTGGCGTCGGTAGCATTGGAGCTCAGTACGATTCTCTTCATCGACACTCTCTTTCGTAAATAACTCGGCCTCACAAAATTTGTGTTTTAATGTTTCCTGCCGTCTTCGTCAAATTAGATGCTAGATTGTTGCTGCTTCCATCGAAAATATCCGGCCGTGGCGATTCAAAGTTGATCAAGGTTGATCAAAATAATTTGTACCCCTGCTTCCAGTTTGATTACATGAGCATTTTGTGTGATCGTTGGTTCTGAATATGGACAAACAGGCAGATGAATTCTATTCCTACTCTTTACTGTAATAAGCTTGGTGGCCCTGAAAAGAACCTTTTTGTTTCCAAAGTTGGTTGTGATTTAACCTCCGAAACCAAACAGAGTGCGTCTCAGTCAC
Source organism: Ochlerotatus camptorhynchus (assembly GCF_037179485.1). Lineage (NCBI taxonomy): Eukaryota > Metazoa > Arthropoda > Insecta > Diptera > Culicidae > Ochlerotatus > Ochlerotatus camptorhynchus. The sequence goes on along the minus strand of NW_027040801.1, from coordinate 2,043,989 downwards.
TTCAAAAACGTAGATGTCATCCATGGCCGCTTACGCTTGGAGTGTTTAGTGTAGGTGACAGCATCACGGATCTCATTTTTTAGGAACACCTTCAGCACACCTCGTAAATCAAACCGGAGATACGTCAGACACCGCCACGGTGAGCCAGACACCGGATGGTGGTTATCTTGAAGAATTTGCGTTTGGTTCTGAATATGGCGATGTGTGTGCAAAATATTACGCAATTCCATCCTCCCTATTCGCACGTGCCCGAGGATCGGAGGCGAATGCCGCTTCGACTTGTTTCGTCTACTTACTACTCCTTGACGACTGTGCTGGGGAAGCAGCATATGCATGTAGGTAATTGGTGGATTTGTTAGTTAATTCGACGCTTTTGGACAATGCTGGACATTTACCAGTTTTTCAATAGTTTCTTGTTGAAAATCAACATTCGGATTGCTATCGATGCGTAGCCATATTTCTGATCGATTGGTGATGAAATTATTGAAATTGGACCAGGGGCAGCTGAGTTATTAACGTTCAAAATCTTTCTTAATTTGTTACATGTTCCATTTTCGGTTTTCACAAAGTGTACCCCCATATAGAAATCAAAGACGTAGTCCTACGTCAAAAACAGCTGTTTCGTGTAAAAGGATAAACATTGTGATGGAATACGAACACCACTAAACTTTTCCATATTTCACTAATACCAATAAGCCGGTTGGGCCAGACTTTGTATAATTGGCATCGGACGATGACAACATTCGACAAGCGCCGTTCGTCCGGGAACGCCAACACGCAGCAAGCAAAGCGAAGACAAAAATGCACACACTCAGAGCACGGCACGAGCTGAACTGCCAGCATTGAAAGCCAAACGCGAACTGGTTTTGGTCATTGGCCACAATGTCCCCAAAAAATGCAGTTCAATGTAATGACAATTGATTTAATATGAATGATATTTGATCAATTATCTTGCACTATGTGGCACTATCGCCCTGAGTCAGGGATGTCAGATTTGAAGACTTTTATTTTCCGCAGATATTTTGAAGACACTTGGAGATTGAAGTAGATTTTGGTTTCATATTTTAAGCAACATCTAAAAAAAATGGTTATTCTGAGCAAGGGTAAAACCAGGTTTTAAAATAGTGATGAAGTGATCACATTAAAAATCATTTCATTGTCTCGGTGTCTTGAATGAAAATTCTTCAAGCCTGAAATTTTAAATGTGTATAAATTTGTAAATATCGGAAATTGTTTTAAATCTCAGATCTAAAAAATTCCCAGTGCCCTAGAGTTTCCAAAAATTGTTTGAGTCCAGTATTTTCAAAATTTAAAAACTGCAAGAGCCCAAAAATGCTAAGAAGTGTTAGCCATTTGATTTATTTTAAATTAGCAATGATAACAAGTTCAGCATTTTGAATATTAAGATATTCATATAAAACGCTGTCCAGACTGGAGAGTTATAACATGTTATAACGGTTGTCAAATAATTGCAACACAGAAACCACCATCAAGATAGCGCTATAACATGTTATAACTCTGTAGTCTGAACGTACTATAAGATCTATTTTTTAAAGTAAAAACCAAATAACCAGTAAATTCCAAGTTAGATTGATCCTGGAACATTTCTCAGAATTTCTTCTGGATTAGATCAAGAACTTTTTTTAAAATATTTTAAGTAATCGTTTTTTTATGCCAACAACATAGTAGAAGCGATTCAAAGCGATTCGATGCGTTGGCAATAAGCGAAGCGCTTGCGTGAAAGCTCCCTCCATGAAAGCGATGCGAAGAGATGTGCAGCGTTCAGCAAAGCGATAGAGCTGTTCGTGTTGTGTTTTGACGCCTGCGAACGCAAGTGGACTGATTATCTTGTTTGTCACTAGATTCAAAATAAGATCGAATGTGAAATGATTCTTGTGTAAGACCGAAACATCTCTGGATATTTACGAAGATCTTCTTACAATCAGAAGAACTCCCCATCTCGCCTCTTATTTCGATTGATCAGCTGAACTGCAAACTCTCTTTCGTTATTTATTACGAAATTAATCGTGCTTAAGGAAGCGAAATATTCCTCATCGGATGAATCCATGCTGAATTGAAACAAATTTGAACAAATATTTTGCACTGCGCGCGAGACTGTAATGTTTTCAAAAAGGCTTTCAGTATGTCATAGGTTGCTTTTCTTGCCGCTTCATTTCGCTTTGCCAATTACTATCGCATCGAATCGCTTGTACTATGTCGTCGGCCTTAGACCTAAAAAGTTTAGTTTGCTATCTCTCTTTAGTAAAGAGTCTTTACCCTTCACCGATGACACGAAGCTACTGCTACCAGCAGTGACGGTAGTTTCGGGCCAGGTTCGGATGTAACGCAAAAATCATAAAAACCAAACTCACTACGATTTGGCTAGAGTTGTAGCTGGTGAGTTTTGTTCGCTTGATATTCGTAGCTACGTAGTTGATTTTTGTCTACGAAAATCAAGCGTGATCTTGACCATTGGTGAAGTTTGATTTTTTTGATATTTTCCCACATGGTTACACCAACATAATTTTCCGCAAAACAGCATAGAAATTATCTATCGAAAACTCTTGAAATTCGCTCTGCAATTCACTTCGAGTTTCTAATAATAACCTCCTTTAGCTCAGTCGGTAAGGCGCAGCTACAAAGCAAGACCATGCTGGAGGTGGCTGGGTTCGATTCCCGGTCCGTTCTAGGACAATTATACTAATGCAAAAATGGTACAGACATCGAAAGCTCTCAATTAACAACTGTGGAAGTGCATCTAGAACACTAAGTTGAGAGCATGCAATAGGCTAATATGTGATAAGCAAAAAGCTTGAAATGCGAGGAAGAAGAAGAAGTTCTTACAATTACCTTAAAATTTACCTCAGTATTCTTCTGATTCTTTTGCAATTTTTGTCTGTATTATCTTAGTATTCATGAAATTATCATAGGAATTGCATTGGAATCTTCCACAGAATTCCTTTCAGTCTATCCTAAGAATTATTTTGGAAATCCCCTCAGAATTCGTTTGGAATACACCTTAAATTAAATTTTGATTTACCCTCAGAGCTTCCATCGAATTCTTCTAAAATTATAGCTAGAACTCCCTTGGGTTTCCCTTCGGAATTCTTTAAAAAAAAAATTCCATAAAATTTACCTGCAACACCCTCTTCACAATTCCTAGCCAATATTTCTAGGCATTCATTTACAGAGTTGCGACCTATCACAATCACGATCGTCAAACAGCTGATGGTAGTACCGCTTTGTACATTCCTATCAATGTGCTCGTCGAAGCTCTCTCTATGACCATCCATCAAGTTGACGAAAGAAGTAAAAAGCAACTGGTGAATGTCGTCTTCTGTTGTGATCCATCACCGATCTGGTCATTCCCGACAATCACGATACTCATCTGTGCTCGTTTTGAAGCAGTTGCTGCTTTGCTTGCTCATGTGAGTGCGTTGGTGAGTGAGCCCAACAGCTTCCGTTTAATGTTGCCTGCTTTGTTTGTAACTCACACACTCGCGCCTGCCGAGACGAACTTGGAATGCGTAGGCATTGTTTTCATTTTCTTCTGTCGTTTCGCTTTTTCTCATGATCGTACTGCAGAAGTCTTCACTGTTTTCGTTGTGCTTTTCATCATCAGCAGCGAGTGTAGCGTTTTACTTGTGAGCAGCGACCATTACTGGTGATTGTTGTTTGCCATGGCTCTAACTCTCACTCCGTGAAAAAACGATCTGTCAGCGATAGTCGGTTGGTGCGAAGACGAGTGTCACGTGAGTGTCATGATATTTTGCATCACTGTTCATTTAGTTTTCTCCTCTTCTATTCCGTTGAATATGTCCTCAGAATTCTCCAGGAATTATTCTCGCATTTACTTAAATAACTTCTCACCTTGGAATTCAACTCTTCTCGTTTGATTTTTTGTCAAAATGACCTAGGAATTCAGCTCATGATCACCACGGACGAATTCCATAGATTTTACTTGAAGTTCTTCTCTAAACAAAAAATGTAATTCCAGTAATTAGACCTGGCTGAATTAGAAGGGCTGAAATCACATACGATTTCAGCAATGACCAAGTCGATCGACCAGATTTCTACGGAAATGTGACGTACCAAATGCGTACTTTACGAATCTGTAATTCATTTTTAACGTACCTCTTATTTTCACCTTGATACTAAACTTGTCAAATCGGTTTATATATGAACTCTGGGCACGGAATTGAATTTCCCGAAAAAAAACTAGCCCGATTTCATATAAAAAACATTATACTTAAGTGCATCCTAGCCAATTTGAGGACCAAAAACAGTTTTTTTTATTTGCATCCCTTAAAAATATACTAACTTCGAACAAAACCGTTAATTTCATGACTAATTATGGAGGCGCATGGTGCTGCTTGGAAAACACCATCATGAGAAATGCCTTGATAATTTTCTTAACGGTCAAGACCAACGTACCTACCTGAGTACCTGATGGGCGACGACTCGTTGAATTCAAATCTGCGCCGAACGAAGTAACCGTCTCCATTGGTCTCGGTCCTGAGCCAATCGCTTCCAGTCGCCTTGGACGTTCAAGGACCTAATGTCCTCCTCAACTGCACAAAGCCAACGCGTGCGTGGACTACCCCGAAGCCGACGTCCTCTTCTGGGTTCCCTGCTGAATATTGACTTCGCCTGACGCTCTTCCGGCATTCGTGCCACATGCCCAGCCCACTGTAGCCTGCCGTGTTTTATACTTGGTACAACTCGTGATTCATGCGACGCCGCCAGATGCCATTTTCCAGTTTACCGCCGAGTATTGTTCGCAGCACTTTACGCTCTCCGATCGGCCTCTTTCAATGCCCACGATTCGTGGCCATAAAGGGCTACTGGCAAAATCAACGTCTTGTACAGCGCGAATTTCGTTTTCGTACGCAAGCTGCGGGACTTCAGCAGGCTACGCAACCCGTAGAAAGCCCTGTTCGCGGCTGCAATACGCCTTTTCACCTCGCGGGTAACATCATTATCGCACGTCACTAAAGTACCAAGATAAACAAATTCGTCCACAACTTCTAATTTTTCGCCATCTAGCACCACTTCACTACCAACACCACTATTGCTCCCACGCTTTCTACCGGCGACAATGTACTTCGTTTTGGTAGAATTTATCGTGATACCAATCCTCGCTGTCTCCCTCTTAAAAGGCGCGAACGCCTCTTCCACTGCTCTACGGTCGATTCCGACGATGTCGATGTCGTCCGCAAAACCAAGGAGCATGTGCGACTTTGTGATGATGGTACCGTTTCTCTGCACGCCAGCTCTCCTAATCCCTCCTTCGAGGGCGATGTTGAATAGCAAGTTCGAAAGAGCATCTCCCTGCTTCAACCCATCTAAGGTCACGAACGAGGCCGAAATCTCGTCTGCAACCCGTACACATGATTTCGAACCATCCAGCGTTGCACGAATCAGCCTAATTAGTTTCGTCGGAAAACCGTTTTCTTGCATTATCTGCCATAGCTCGTTTCTCTTTACTGAATCGTACGCTGCCTTGAAATCTATGAACAGATGATGAGTCTGCAAGTTGTATTCCCGGAACTTCTCAGGGGTTTGACGCAGGGTAAACATTTGATCCGTCGTTGATCGACCCTCACGAAAACCAGCCTGGTATTCGCCGACGAAGGATTCCTCAAGAACACGTGATAATATTTTGTACGCCGAATTCAGGAGCGTGAGTCCTCTGTAATTGGCGCACTCCAGTCTGTGTCCCTTTTTGTAGAGGGGACAAACGAGACCATCCAACCAACTAGCGGGCAATTCTTCCTCCTCCCATATCTTGAGCAGTATACGGTGGATTATCTGGTGCAGCTGCTCACTTCCGTGTTTGAGAAGTTCGGCCGGGAGCTCGTCCTTCCCCGCAGCTTTACTGTTTTTCAGCTCTCGTATCGCCTTTTTCACCTCTTCTAGCGTTGGTAGTTCCACAGCTTGACCATAGTCGTCGATGTGTGTTCTGTTTGTAGATGCTCTCTCGTTCTCTTCAGCAACGTCTCGAAGTACTCCTTCCACCTGGCAGCCACCATCGTTTTATCTGTCAGCAGATTACCTTCACGGTCATAGCACATGGCGGGAGACGGCGCTGTCTTACTCCTCACGCCATTGACAGTTGCGTAAAACCTTCGCATATCATTCTGCTCCATACTTTCTTGCGCCTTAGCAATAACGCGTTCCTCGTACTGCCTTTTTTCCTGCGATGGGTTCGTTTCTCGGCTGAACTTGCTATCCTGTACCGCTCTCTGTTCTGACGGGTACCAGACACCAACATCCGGCTTCTGGCGACGTTCTTCTCCTCTGTCACTCGCTGGCACTCCTCGTCAAACCACCCGTTCCGGGGGCGCCTCTGAGCTGTACCTATCACCTCTCGTGCTGTTGTGCTCACCGCTCCGTGGACAGCTTCCCACAGATTGTTGAGATTCTCGTTCACGTTGATTTCCGCTATCCGCTCATTCAGCTTCTGGTCGTACTCTGCAGCAATACCATCTACTGTCAAACGCTGGATGTTGAAACGCATCGATCTCCGGTTTCTCGAACTCGTAACGGTCGATAGACGCGCTCGAATTTTCGCGACAACGAGGTAGTGATCCGAGTCGATAATAGGACCCCTGAAGGTCCTGACATCTACGACATCCGAGAAATGCCAACCATCCACCAACACGTGGTCGATCTGGGAGCAAGTTTCGTCATTAGGGTGTATCCAGGTGTGCTTTCGGATATCCTTGCGTGCAAAGTGGATGCTACTGATGGCCATATCACGAGCAGCAGCGAAGTTTATCAGCTTCAGGCCATTATCATTCGTTGCAGAGTGAAGGCTCTCTGTTCCAATGATTGGGCGAAAGAATTCCTCTCTTCCGACTTGCGCGTTTGCATCTCCGATGACAATCTTCACGTCGTGTTTAGGGCACTCATCATAGGTTTTATCCAGGCTTTCATAAAACGCGTCCTTCACGTCATCGGATTTATCGTTATTCGGTGCGTAGATGTTGATCAGGCTGTAATTGAAGAATTTGCCACGAATCCTCAAAACGCAGATGCGCTCGCTAACCGGTTTCCACCGCACAACCCGCTTCATCTGTTTCCCAATCACTACGAAACCAACTCCGTGTTCTGCTCTATCGCCACCGCTGTAGTAGATATGGTATTTGAACGATGTGTTGGCGATAGGATCTACCGCCCTGAATTCACGTTCTCCAGATCTAAGCCACCGTACTTCTTGAATAGCAGCCACACTCACATTCACCTTTTGCAGTTCACGGGCCATATATAAACCGTAAGATTCGTAAAGTACACATTTGGTACGTCACATTTCCGTAGAAATCTGGTCGATCGACTTGGTCATTGCTGAAATCGTATGTCTATCCAGCGGGACACGGGTTTTCCGGGAAGCTTTGAGGTACGTTCAAAATCCTTGAAGGTACCCTATGATACGCTATTGGTACATTCCAAAACACGTATCAACTTTGAAATTCGGTAAGTTTGTCCCGCTGGATAGATTGACGTCTGGACCTAAACGTAAAGGATTATCGTTCCTCTGGCTTCGGGTCATCATCACCATGGAGGTCATCGTTCTCGGGCTGAAAGTCCGAAACGCCAAGGAGAATTCCCCTTCCCGGTTCGACAAAGGGCGGCCTAGCCGTCGTCGACCGGCTTTGTCAGAAAGAATAGACGCGCTAGGCCGACCGTCATCTCGCTGTAGTCACCGGTGGACTATTCAGTGGTACCACCATCTTTCCGACAAGGTCAGCCCCGCATCATCCGCCATTGCCTGAATTGTTCCGGAATCTCAGCGAGCAGTGGTACCGCCATCTTGCCGACATGATCAGCCTTTCATCGTCCGCCAATGCCTGAATTATTCCGGAATCTCATGCCATAATACTCCATCATGAATATTTTCTTCAAGCCTATGAATCTTGAAAATTTTCTTAAGATCCATAGAATTTTTTTTTTCAAATCTGGGATCTTCGAAAAAAATTTTGAAGATCCGAAATCTGAATCTTCGTTCTAGAATCTTGAATTTTACTTCAAGCTTGGATTAGCTTGGTCGATTTATTCAAAAAAATTCAGCTCTATGTTTTTTTATTTTTTTTTAGAATCTGAGAAATCTGACACATGATTTTTAAATTCGCATTAAATCTCAAAGGGCTCTTCGATCAATCAATTGTTAAAAATTAGTATCTTTTTTAGCATAACTGTTTTATTTAAAATTATGCGTAAAAATTGTCTTTTACAACTTTTTACTTCTCATTAAATAACAGAATTCTGCGGGGTACTTCTCGTTTGATCCTGTAATAATAAAGTTACGATCAAATTTATCGAAAAATAACGAAATTTTCAATTGCCGATATTTTCCGCTCGAGGAAGTATCCCTCACTTCTTGCAGCAATTGAAAGGTGATCTTTCAATGTACATTTTGTAGGTGAACTGAAAGCGTAATCATGTGAAATACATACATTTATATTTATGTCAATAAACAGCGTTTTTAACAAAATCAAGCCGGTCAGTCGAAAGATAGTATCAATCGGTGGAAACTAACGATTTTAAATTGGCTCACTACTTGACTAGCCCATTGGTCCCAAGTAAATCTATAAGCGTACTCCATTCTAGTCGAAATTCTAAATGACTCACTCACTGATTCAAACATTTTCAGTTCAGTTCTGTTGTATTGGGTATGCTCTCGGTTGAGAACGTTTTTCACATTATCTCAGTTTCTCGTCTGTTTCGTTCAACCTGCTCTCCGCCTCTTCGTGCAGAAGTGGTTGAACGAATTTACACTTCTTCAGCAAGCGGTTAGCAATCAAGGATGGCTAGTTTGTTTCTGTGGTGCTTGTAGGACAGATTAAAACCCCTTCTCCAAGAAGGTCAAGAACTTAAATATTCTCGAGACTTCTTTTTGTGAATTCGTCCAGGTTATCGATAGGAATTTGTAATTTTTTTCAAAAAATAACAGATTGTCACAAAAATTTTCATACTGGTGTCAAACCAAACAGTTTTAAAAAGCACATCGGGATCCTCCTCGGTAAACATTGGCGACCTTTTCAAAAACTACGATTTTGCAGTCATAGAGCAACATTCAATACCACTGAAAAAAATATCAACGTGTATTCTACGAAACCCTACCATCAATCAGCTGTCACACTTTGGGGGGAAACAAAACGATTGACTGACGATTATGAAAGCATCGCAACCGAGCCGCAAGCGTCTGAGGCGGTTAAAAATGCCACAACAGTCACGACCGCCATATCGCCCGGTTGGAATCAGGACAGTCTCTTCTCAGAGTCACGTTCATATTGATCTCGGTTTTCCGAGGGCCAAAAATGGGAATACTATACGCTCGGATGTGTTCTGTTGTTATTTTTCACACAATAGAAAATCATCGGCGTTCACCCAACCATGTGCCGCCTTAACCGTTACCTAATTCAAGGGAAAAGCTCTAACCTCGTCTTGTGCAATCAACATTTCCCCGTACATCAAGACAGTTTTTCCTTCATTAGAGACAGAAAACATTCAACATGTTTTCTTGCATGTCTCCCATGAGGTGGCCGTCAATTTGCGTGGCACAACACTGCCTGCCTTCGCCTTTCTTTGTTTTGGGTGCGCTTCAAACAATAACATTCAACAAAAATGGCGCCGCTCGATGCTAAACATTTTGTAAACATTCAAGCAAAAGCTTCCTTTCTTTTCTTTGCCCCCGAAATGCAGCTCAGTCCAAGAAGAAGTGCAACATTGGTGGAAAAAACGTTCAATTTCTGGTACGGGGGGTTATGCCACTGACGAACTATTACGACGACGACGACGACGACGACGACGAAGCAAGAGGGAGCGGAGAAGGAAAAAATGTTCGACGGAAAATGCGCAGAAAATGTCTGAAAGCGCGCAGAAAGAGATAAGAAAAGAGCGAAAAAAAAACGAAACATACAGCACTCATTGCGCCGCGGAGTAATGAAAGAAAGAGAGAGTTATGTACATACGGGGAGCGAATGAAGAGGAAAAGGTTACTTTGATTGTTAGTTTACAAACTTTCACTCGCTCTATCCATTAGCACGTATTCACGCAAATGAGACGCCACCTTCCTTCCTTCCTTTGGCCGACCACCCCTCGTTCGGCAAATCATGAGATGATGAGACGCTTCAGTTGATGGAGCAGGAGAATGTATTTTTTTTCTGTTTTGGACGCAAATGTGGATGAGAATCGGGTGAGGGATGCGAGGGAGGGGGATCTCCAAAATGTGGGCCGGTGATTGGTTTCGCGGTAAAAGATTCTTCATTAATTCATTACCGCCTCTTTACTCGCAAATTGCGATGCTCTAGCCTGTGTACATGCAAATCAACGCAGTGGATTTTGGCTAATAACACGCTGAGAGACAGAGAGTGGGCGAGAAAGAGCTAATGCTAATGAATCACTTTAACAAGTGAATTCGGATGAAAGTCGTCGGTGATGATTTGTCTTATCACTTCGCATTTTTAGTCGATTGCCAATTGACCGGTTGGGGATTTTTCGGACTGAAATTGGCACTTGTTGTATAGTGAATGTGAGCAAGCAGTTTTCCGGTATTTTGAGTGTTGTATTTCATAAATTATGCCTCCAAAATTTGTTATTTACCAACATTTGGATTTACATTTTGACAGAGATTTCTCTAATGGTGGTAAGCTTCAACCGGTGTTATCCTCGGATTAAATCCCGATCAATCATGTCCGGCTGCTTTGCTGTCGACATCAGAGTTGATCAACACGTAACTTTCAAGAATGTTCTCTAAAACTATACCGTATTGCACCGAATACCGGACGGTTCGTTAATCTAGATATTAGATTTTTAATTAAATATTTTGTCAACTTTGCAACACAGAAACTATGTGTGATGATACTGAACGATACTAAAAGATCATGATACAATTTGTTCGTGCTATTTTGAGCAGTGATATTTAACTTTTAAAAATGTTCGAATTTGTTGACTAGCTGACTAAGTTTCGAGCCATTATGGTTCAATAATCTTATTTGAGACTTTCCTTGATTCTCCTATGAGATTCTGAAAGAATCTCATTTGAATCATTTAAGAATCTCCCGTATCATTCTGCAAGAATGTGTTCTAAAACCTTTCCTTAGAGATTTTGCAAGAATCTCCTCCGAAAAAAAAGCAGGAATCTTCTATGTGATTCTACAAGAATGTTGTCTGGAATTCTGCTAGAATCGCTTTTGAGACACTTAAGATTAAAAAAAATTATCCTCTGTGAGATTCTATGAGAATGTCTTCTAGAAGTTTGCAAGAATATATTTTGAGACATTCTTAGATTCTCCTCTGAGACATTGCAAGAATCTCCTGTGAGATTCTACCGAAATATTCTGCAAGAATTTCATTTGAGACATTTAAAGATTCTGCAAGATTCTCCTCTGATATTCTGAAAGAACCTCCACTAAGATTCTTGATCGTAAACTGTACAACAATCTCACTTGAGACATTCCAAGATTCTCCACTGAGATTCTGCAAGAATATTATCTGAAACATTAAAGAATCTCTTGTATGATTCTACAAGAATGTTGTCTGGAATTCTGCTAGAATCGCTTTTGAGATACTTAAGATTCTGCAATAATCTCCTCTGTGAAATTCTATTAGAATGTCTTATAGAAGTCTGCAAGAATCGATTCTCCTCTGAGACATTGCAAGAATCTCCTGTGAGATTCTACCGAAATATTCTGCAATAATTTCATTTGAGACATTTAAAGATTCTGCAAGATTCTCCTCTGATATTCTGCAAGAACCTCCACTAAGATTCTTGATCGTAAACTGTACAACAATCTCACTTGAGACATTCCAAGATTCTCCACTGAGATTCTGCAAGAATATTATCTGAAACATTAAAGAATCTCCTGTATGATTCTACAAGAATGTTGTCTGGAATTCTGCTAGAATCGCGTTTGAGACACTTAAGATTCTGCAAAAAATTATCCTCTGTGAAATTCTATAAGAATGTCTTCTAGAAGCCTGCAAGAATATCTTTTGAGACATTCTTAGATTCTCCTCTGAGACATTGCAAGAATCTCCTGTGAGATTCTACCGAAATATTCTGCAATAATTTCATTTGAGCCATTTTAAGATTCTGCAAGATTCTCCTCTGATATTTTGCAAGAACCTCCATTAAGATTCTTCATCGTAAACTATACAACAATCTCACTTGAGACATTCCAAGATTCTCCACTGAGATTCTGCAAGAATCTTATCTGAAACATTAAAGAATCTCTTGTATGATTCTACAAGAATGATGTCTGGAATTCTGCTAGAATCGCTTTTGAGACACTTAAGATTCTGCAAAAATCTCCTCTGTTAGATTCTACAAGAATGTCTTCTAGAAGTCTGCAAGAATATCTTTTGACACATTCCTAGATTCTCCTCTGAGACATTGCAAGAATCTCCTGTGAGATTCTACCGAAATATTCTGCAAGAATTTCATTTGAGCCATTTTAAGATTCTGCAAGATTCACCTCTAAAATCTGCCAAAATCGCCTCTGAGGCATTGTAAAAATCTCCTGTGAGATTCTACAAGAATATTCTCTACAAGTCTGCAAAAAATATCTTTTGATACATCTCAAGATTATCCTCTGAGACATTGCAAGAATCTCCTGTGAGATTCTACAGAAACATTCTGCAAGAATTTCATTTGAGACATTCCAAGATTCGCCTCTGAGATTCTGCAAGAATCTTCTGTGAGATTCTCCATCTAAAACTGTAAAAGAATTTCATTTCAGACCTTTCAAGAATCTCATTTGAGACATTCCATCATTCTCCACTGAAACATTAAAGAATCTCTACAAGTCTGCAAAAATATCTTTTGGGACATTCCAAGATTATACACTGAGACATTGGTAGAATCTACTATGAGATTCTACAGAAATATTCTGCAAGAATTTCATTGGAGACATTTCAAGATTTGCCTCTGAGATTCTGCAAGATTCTCCTGTGAGATTCTACACCTGAAACTATGCAAGAATTTAATTCGAGATATTTCAAGAATCTCATTCGAGATGTTCCAAAATTCTACAAGAATGTTGAATGGAATTCTGCTAGAATCGCTTTTGAGACACTTAAGATTGTGCAAAAATCTCCTCTGTGTGATTCTATAAAAATGTCTTGTAGAAGTCTGCAAGAATATCTTTTGAGACTTTCTTAGATTCTCCTCTGAGACGTTGCAAGATTCTCCTGTGAGATTCTACCGAAATATTCTGCAAGAATTTCATTTCAGACATTTAAAGATTCTCCTCTGATATTCTGCAAGAACCTCCACTAAGATTCTTCATCGTAAACTGTATAACAATCTCACTTGAAACATTCCAAGATTCTCCACTAAGATTCTGCAAGAATATTATCTGAAGCATTAAAGAATCTCCTGTATGATTCTATAAGAATGTTGTCTTAAATTCTGCTAGAATCGCTTTTGAGACACTTAAGATTCTGCAAAAATCTCCTCTGTGAGATTCTATAAGAATGTCTTCTAGAAGTCTGCAAGAATATCTTTTGAGACATTCTTAGATTCTCCTCTGAGACATTGCAAGAATCTCCTGTGAGATTCTACCGAAATATTCTGCAAGAATTTCATTTGAGCCATTTAAAGATTCTGCAAGATTCTCCTCTGATATTCTGCAAGAAGCTCCACTAAGATTCTTTATCGTAAACTATACAACAATCTCACTTGAGACATTCCAAGATTCTCCACTGAGATTCTGCAAGAATATTATCTGAAACATTAAAGTATCTCCTGTATGATTCTACAAGAATGTTTTCTGGAATTCTGCTAGAATCGCTTTTGAGACACTTAAGATTCTGCAAAAATCTCCTCTGTGAGATTCTATAAGAATGTCTTCTAGAAGCCTGCAAGAATCGATTCTCCTCTGAGACATTGCAAGAATTTCCTGTGAGATTCAACCGAAATATTCTGCAAGAATTTCATTTGAGACATTTAAAGATTCTACAAGATTCTCCTCTGATATTCTGCAAGAACCTCCACTAAGATTCTTTATCGTAAACTGTACAACAACCTCATTTGAGACATTCCAAGATTCTCCACTGAGATTCTGCAAGAATATTATCTGAAACATTAAAGAATCTCCTGTATGATTCTACAAGAATGTTTTCTGGAATTTTGCTAGAATCGCTTTTGAGACACCCTGTGAGATTCTATAAGAATGTCTTCTAGAAGCCTGCAAGAATCGCTTTTGAGACATTCTTAGATTCTCCTCTGATACATTGCAAGAACTTCTTGTGAGATTCTACCGAAATATTCTGCAAGAATTTAATTTTAAACATTTAAAGATTCTGCAAGATTCTCCTCTGATATTTTGCAAGAACCTCCACTAATATTTTTCATCGTAAACTATACAACAATCTCACTTGAGACATTCCAAGTTTTTCCACTGAGATTCTGCAAGAATATTATCTGAAACATTAACGAATCTCCTGTATGATTCTACATGAATTTTGTCTGGAATTCTGCTAGAATCACTTTTGAGACACTTAAGATTCTGCAAAAATCTCCTCTGTGAGATTCTATAAGAATGTCTTCTAGAAGTCTGCAAGAATCGCTTTTGAGACATTCTTAGATTCTCCTCTGAGACATTGCAAGAATTTCCTGTGAGATTCTACCGAAATATTCTGCAAGAATTTCATTTGAGACATATCAAGATTCTGCAAGATTCTCCTCTCATATTCTGCAAGAACCTCCACTAAGATTCTTCATCGTAAATTATACAACAATCTCACTTGAGACATTCCAAGATTCTCCACTGAGATTCTGCAAGAATATTATCTGAAACATTAAAGAATCTCCTGTATGATTCTACAAGAATGTGTTCTAATACTTTTCCTTTAAATTCTGCAAGTATCTCCTCTGAGACATTGCAGGAATTTCCTATGAGATTCTATAAGAACTTCGTCAGGAATTCTGGTAGTATTTGCTTTTGATACATTACAAGATTCACCTCTAAAATCTGCCAAAATCGCCTCTTAGGCATTGTAAAAATCTCCTGTGAGATTCTACAAGTCTGCAAAAAATATCTTTTGAGACATCCCAAAATTATCCTCTGTGAGATTCTACAGAAACATTCTGCAAGAATTTCATTTAAGAAATTCCAAGATTCGCCTCTGAGCTTCTGCAAGAATCTCCTGTGAGATTCCACCTAAAACTGTAAAAAAATTCATTTCGGACCTTTCAAGAATCTCATTTGAGACATTCCATCATTCTCCAGGAATTCTGGTAGTATTTGCTTTTGATACATTACAAGATTCACCTCTAAAATTTGCCAAAATCGCCTCTTAGGCATTGTAAAAATCTCCTGTGAGATTCTACAAGTCTGCAAAAAATATCTTTTGAGACATCCCAAGATTATCCTCTGTGAGATTCTACAGAAACATTCTGCAAGAATTTCATTTAAGAAATTCCAAGATTCGCCTCTGAGATTGTGCAAGAATCTCCTGTGAGATTCCACCTAAAACTGTAAAAGAATTTCATTTCGGATCTTTCAAGAATCTCATTTGAGACATTCCATCATTCTCCACTGACACATTAAATAATCTCCTGTATGATTCTACAAGAATGTATTTTAATACTTTTCCTTCAAAATTCTGCAAGAATCTACTCTGAGACATTGCAGGAATCTCCTATGAGATTCTATAAGCATTTAGTCAGGAATTCTCGTAGAATTGCCTTTGATACATTACAAGATTCACCTCTAAAATCTGCCAAAATCGCCTCTGAGGCATTGTTAAAATCTCCTGTGAGATTCTACAAGTCTGCAAAAAATATCTTTTGATACATCTCAAGATTATCCTCTGAGACATTGCAAGAATCTCCTGTGAGATTCTACAGAAACATTCTGCAAGAATTTCATTTGAGACATTCCAAGATTCGCCTCTGAGATTCTGCAAGAATCTTCTGTGAGATTCTCCATCTAAAACTGTAAAAGAATTTCATTTCAGACCTTTCAAGAATCTCATTTGAGACATTCCATCATTCTCCACTGAAACATTAAAGAATCTCTACAAGTCTGCAAAAATATCTTTTGGGACATTCCAAGATTATACACTGAGACATTGGTAGAATCTACTATGAGATTCTACAGAAATATTCTGCAAGAATTTCATTGGAGACATTTCAAGATTTGCCTCTGAGATTCTGCAAGATTCTCCTGTGAGATTCTACACCTGAAACTATGCAAGAATTTCATTTGAGATATTTCAAGAATCTCATTCGAGATGTTCCAAAATTCTACAAGAATGTTGAATGGAATTCTGCTAGAATCGCTTTTGAGACACTTAAGATTCTGCAAAAAATCTCCTCTGTGTGATTCTATAAAAATGTCTTCTAGAAGTCTGCAAGAATATCTGTTGAGACTTTCTTAGATTCTCCTCTGAGACGTTGCAAGATTCTCCTGTGAGATTCTACCGAAATATTTTGCAAGAATTTCATTTGAGACGTTTAAAGATTCTGCAAGATTCTCCTCTGATATTCTGCAAGAACCTCCACTAATATTTTTCATCGTAAACTATACAACAATCTCACTTGAGACATTCCAAGATTCTCCACTGAGATTCTGCAAGAATATTATCTGAAACATAAAAGAATCTCTTGTATGATTTTACAAGAATGTGTTTTAATACTTTTCCTTCAAAATTCTGCAAGAATCTTCTCTGAGACATTGCAGGAATCTCCTATGAGATTCTATACGAATTTCGTCAGGAATTCTGGTAGAATTTGCTTTTGATACATTACAAGATTCACCTCTAAAATCTGCCAAAATCACCTCTTAGGCATTGTAAAAATCTCCTGTGAGATTCTACAAGTCTGCAAAAATATCTTTTGAGACATCCCAAGATTATCCTCTGAGACATTGCAAGAATCTCCTGTGAGATTCTACAGAAACATTCTGCAAGAATTTCATTTGAGTCATTCCAAGATTCGCCTCTGAGATTCTGCAAGAATCTTCTATGAGATTCCCCATCTAAAACTGTAAAAGAATTTCATTTCAGACCTTTCAAGAATCTCATTTGAGACATTCCATCATTCTCCACTGACACATTAAAGAATCTCTTGTATGATTCTACAAGAATGTGTTGAATACTTTTCCTTCAAAATACTGCAAGAATCTCCTCTGAGATATTGCAGGAATCTCCTATGAGATTCTACAAGAATTTCGTCAGGAATTCTCGTAGAATTGCTTTTGAGACAATCCCAGATTCACCTCTAAAATTTGCCAAAATCGCCTCTGAGGCATTGTAAAAATCTCCTGTGAGATTCTACAAGAATGTTCTCTACAAGTCTGCAAAAATATCTTTTGAGACATCCCAAGATTATCCTCTGAGACATTGCAAGAATCTCCAGTGAGATTCCACAAAAACATTCTGCAAGAATTTCATTTGAGTCATTCCAAGATTCACCTCTGAGATTCTGCAAGAATCTCCTGTGAGATTCTCCATCTAAAATTGTAAAAGAATTTCATTTCAGATCTTTCACGAATCTCATTTGAGACATTCCATCATTCTCCACTGAAACATTAAAGAATCTCTTGTATGATTCTAGAAGAATGTGTTCTAAAATCTTTCCTTTAAATTCTGCAAGAATCTCCTCTGAGACTTTGCAGGAATCTCCTATGTGATTCTATAAGAATTTCGTCAGGAATTCTCGTAGAATTGCTTTTGAGACAATCCAAGATTCACCTCTAAAATCTACCAAAATCGCCTCTTAGGCATTGTAAAAATCTCCTGTGAGATTCTACAAGTCTGCAAAAAATATCTTTTGAGACATCCCAAGATTATCCTCTCAGACATTGCAAGAATATTCTGTGAGATTCTACAGAAACATTCTGCAAGAATTTCATTTCAGACATTCCAATATTCGCCTCTGAGATTCTGCAATAATCTCCTGTGAGATTCCACCTAAAACTGTAAAATAATTTCATTTCAGACCTATCAAGAATCTCATTTGATACATTCCATCATTCTCCACTGACACATTAAAGAATCTCTTGTATGATTCTACAATTTCGTCAGGAATTCTCGTAGAATTGCTTTTGAGACAATCCAAGATTCACTTCTAAAATCTGCCAAAATCGCCTCTGAGGCATTGTTAAAATCTACTGTCAGATTCTACAGGAATTTTCTCTACAAGTCTGCAAAAATATCTTTTGAGACATTCCAAGATTATACACTGAGACATTGGTAGAATCTACTGTGAGATTCTACAGAAATATTCTGCTAGAATTTTATTGGAGACATTTCAAGATTATCCTCTGAGACATTGCTAGAATCTCCTGTGAGATTCCACAAAAACATTCTGCAAGAATTTCATTTAAGTCATTTCAAGATTCGCCTCTGAGATTCTGCAAGAATCTCCTGTGAGATTCTTCATCCAAAACTGGAAAAGAATTTCATTTCAGACCTTTCAAGAATCTCATTTGAGACATTCCATCATTCTCCACTGAAACATTAAAGAATCTCCTGTATGATTCTAAAATAATGTGTTCTAATACTATTCCTTCAAAATTCTGCAAGAATCTACTCTAAGACATTGTAGGAATCTCCTATGAGATTCTACAAGAATTTTGTCAGGAATTCTGGTAGAATTGCTTTTGAGACCATCCAAGATTCACCTCTAAAATCTGACAACATCGCCTCTGAGACACTATAAAAATCTACTGTCAGATTCTACAGGAGTTTCCTCTACAAGTCTGCAAAAATATCTTTTGGTACATTCCAAAATTATAGACTGAGACATGGCTAGAATCTACTGTAAGATTCTACAGGAATATTCTGCAAGAATTTCATTTGAGACATTTCAAGATTTGCCTCTGAGATTCTGTGAGATTCTACATATGAAACTATGCAATGATTTCATTTGAGATCTTTCAAGAATCTCATTCGTGATGTTCCAAGATTCTCATTTTGCAAGAATCTCATCTGAAACATTCAAAAATCTCTTGTATGATTCTACAAGAATGTGTTCTAAAATCTTTCCTTTACAATTCTGCAAGAATATTTTCCGAGACATTACATTGCAAGAATCTCCTATGAGATTCTACAAGAATGATGGCTGAAATCCTGCTAGAATCGCTTTTGAGACATTCCGAAAGTTACCTCTAAGATTCTGAAAAAAATCTCTTCTGAGACATTGAAAATATCTGCTGTGAGATTCTTTGACAATGTTCTCTAGAAGTCTGCACGAATCTCATATGAAACACTCCAAGATTCTCCTCTGACATTCTGCAGGAATGCCTTCTAACATTCTGATAGTTTCTGCTCTGATGACATTTTGCGGGATTGACCTCTAAGATCGGGTGAAAATCTCTTTTGATATCATACAAGAATCTCTTTTGAGACATTGCAAGAATAAAACTTGAGATGCTACAATAATGGTCTCTGAAATTCTGCAAGAATGACATCTGACATTCTGCCAGAATAGTCTCTGAAATTCTGCAAGCATCTGATTCCGATTATGGATCTGCGATTCTACAAGAAAGCTTTTGCAATGAGCTCTTCTAAGATTCTGAAAGAATTTTTTTATAATTCTGCAAGAATCTTAACTGAGGGAGTTAGACGGGTTAGGGGTGCAAGTGACAAAGCTGAAAAAGTGAGAAAATGGCTCTGTCCATAAATTGCGTAGCGATTTTAAATGGAAAATGAAGAGTGTTAATAAGTGTGTAGATTCTACAAGAATGGTTTCTGAAATTCTACAAGAATAATATCTGAAATTCTGCAAAAAAAGTCTCAGAAATTCTGCAAGAATCTGATTCCGATTATGGTTCTGAGATACTGCATGAAAGCTTTTGCAAGAATTTTCTTTAAAATTCTGCAAGAATCTTAACTGAGGGGGTTACACTGAAAGAGGTGCAAGTGACAAAGCTGAAAAAGTGAGAAATCGCTCTTTTCGATACTTTGAGTGAAATTTCATAAACACCATTCACATCAGGGGTTGTCCGTAAATTGCATAGCGAATTTAAAAGGAAAATGGGTGGATGTTAATAAGTGTATCGATTCTACAAGAAAGGTTTCTGAAATTCTACAAGAATAATATCTGAAATTCTGCAAGAAAAGTGTCTGAAATTCTGCAAGAATCTGATTCCGATTATGGTTCTGAGATACTGCATGAAAGCTTTTGCAAGAACTTTCTTTAAAATTCTGCAATAATCTAAACTGAGCGGGCTGGAAGGAAAGGGATGCAAGTTACAAAGCTGAAAAAAGTGAGAAAATTGCAGTTTTCGTTTCTTTGAGTAATATTTTAGGGATGTTTTTCACATCAGGGGTTGTCCATAAATTGCATAGCGAATTTAAAAGAAAAATGGGAGGGTGTTAATATGTGTGTCGATTCTACAAGAAAGGTTTTTGAAAATCTGTAAGAATAATATGTGAAATTCTGCAAGAATTATCTCTGAAATTCTGCAAGAATAGTCTCTAAAATTCTGGAAGAATCTGATTCCGATTATGGTTCTGAGATTCTGCATGAAAGCTTTTGCAATGATCTCTACTAAGATTCTGCAAGAATTTTCTTTAATGTTCTGCAAGAAGCTAAACTGAGTGGGTTGGACGGAACGGGATGCAAGTGACAAATCTTGAAAAAGTGAGAAATTTCAGTTTTCGTTTCTTTCAGTAAAATTTTATAAACGCTATTCATATTAGGGGTTGTTTATAAATAGCGTAGCAACTTTATGATGAAGATGGGGGTGTTTATAAGTGTGTACGGCTCATTTTATATTACTTAAGTGTCCATATTTGTTTGTAACTTGCATCCCTTTCCTTCTGACTCCATCAACTGAAATATTCCAATATTCTGCTGTGAGATTCTGCATGAATCTCCTTTGATACTGTGCAAGATTCCCATGTCCTCTGTCTTACAAGAATTGCTTTTGAAATATTCCAAGATACTCCTCTGGTATTCTACAAGAATGCCCTCCAAAATCTTAATATTATAGTTATTTTTTCCAATTAATTTATTTTGAAAGTTCAATTGTGTTAGCTTTACGGAGCCAATATTTCATTGCTTGTAATTTAACTAATACTAATACGTCTAATAGGAGTTAAAAAAGGGTAACATTTTTGATGAAAGGATCAAGGAGTTGTCGCCACCACTATAACGTTGTGCAGTGTGACCAGGGTTAGATTGTATTTTCTCTGATATTCTCCTAGAATTACCTCTGAGATTCTGTAAATACAGAAATGATCCGATTTTGTCAGTCCCTCCTCACATCAGTCTTACAAATTTCAATAATTTCACAGTATCGTAATTCCGTATCTTTCTCATTTATCTTCAAGATGGATATTTAAGATATACTTTGGTGCAATAGGAACACTGAAAAAACGCAAGGATTTAAATAAGAAAATATTTTCATTAAGGGGGTTGACAAAATCGGGTCATTACTGTACCTCTTTTGATATAATAAAATAATGTCCTTTGATACATTTTACAACCCAAGTAACATTCCTATTATGGTTCTATTATGGTCTACAATGCCATTTTTGGGTTAACCATCCTTCCAAATCCAACCACGTTTTAGATTTACAAGAATACTCTTTTAAATTCTGAATGAACTCTTTTTGAGATAATTATTGAAACGTGATTCTAAGATTCTGCAGCAACATCATTGGAGCCATTTTCCTTTGTAATTCAACAGGAATGTCTTCTCAGACCATATTTAAAGGTCCATCGTGTTGCGGATGTAAATTAGGGAAATTTCTATCGGAAAAGCAATCCACCCACCGTGGATCGATTGCGATTATAGAAAAGTTATTTCCCAACAAACAGCATTCAATTGGTGATTTCCCACGCGAAAGCCGATATTTCCTCGCCCAGATTGTGTTTCCCAACAACAGGTCGTCATCTCCGTCGTCGTCGACGTCGTAGGAATTGTTTTGCGTTCACATCGCATTGATTGCCATGTGATGTCAGTCATTATAGAGAAGGGGATCCGCAGGCAAGTGGGCAGATTGGTATGCGCTTCGGGATCGGTTTGAGGAATGCGCTTCTTCGCAAAATGTCAGACTAGCAGTCACTGTAATCAAGAATAGCATGATCTGTTTCTCTCTGTCTCTGCTGCCGTGAGCGGATCAGATACATTCAAAATACTAAGCGCTAACATGGGATAGTTCTTGCAAGATTGATCTTTTTTTTTTGCAAGTCTAGTTAGTTTGCGTGTCTAAATCTATTTGATCTACAATCAAATTCTAGCTCGGTGGAGTTTCCGGTTTGTGCAATTAATTTACTCAAACTAAATTCCTTACAGCTAACTCGTATTACTTGTCTCATACTAACTGTTTTCCTTTTTCCTGAAAGATCTGAAGATCAAAACTTCAAAGATGACGACAGATGAGGAATTTTCCAAATCAACCAAAATCTTAAACAATGTCAAACAAGTGCCACTAGCGCTACACATTTTAAAGAAAATTTCATAAATTGAAATTAAATTGATTTAGAGTTGTTTGTATAATTGATGCAAAAGTTGATCCCACTCCAACATCACTGAAATTACAATTATGAAAACAATTCCAACTACGCAAAGCACTTCAATTGAGGAAAATCATCAGACTTTCGCACCTTCGAATCCCTCTATACGACGCTGGCATCATACATCTGCCAGAACTAATCGCTCAATTAAATTAACTCGCATCGAACTTATCTCGGCAGCAACAGCAGCAAGCAGCTTGCGATGCGACGACTTTCAATCGCATGCTTTCCGCTCGCACCCGATCGTGATTCACGGAGTGTGAAAATCAATTTAGCGTTTCTCACTCCACTGTCACTCTCACTCGCTCCGTCCGATCGACGGCGGTGGCGACGGGCGGCGGTAGGGTAAACAAACCATTTGCTGTCGCCGCTGAAGATTGTCTACTTTCCCACGGCGTTGCGGTGCTTCCGGCGAGCCTACACTGAAAAAAAGTTTTCATATAGTTTCCATTGGGCACGCACACGATACTTTTCCAATAACAAAATAAATGATTTGCATCTGAAATGCACATAACATTCATATGATCACATTCAGTGAGATTCCCAATTATGAGATCACATGAAAGTTATGTGAAATTCTAATCCATTGAAAATGTGATTTATTTTTTGAGTGTATGCCTGTCATGATTTCTTTCCCATTGTTTCCATTGTTGGCGACGATGGCGGACGGTTAAATGCTGTAAAGTCGCGTTTATGTATGCTACTGAACTGACCCTTTCGGTTTTTAATAGTCGCCCCATCGGTAGCAAAACGCGAAAACAAAAAAAAAAACGGTTGGTAGGTATGCAACATAATGATGATCGATCTATACACCACACGCATATTTACCATTATCCGATCGCGCATTGTCCGACCAAAGCAGCCTGCAGCAGCGCAGCATTTCGTTTCGTTTTCGATCGTTTCTATCTATCCTCCCCTGATGCCGTCCACGCCCGTCAGACTCCATGAAAGGGTGCAATGACCGGCACGGCGGCAACTGGACACGATCGACCACCGAGGCTTTTGTTGTTTGCTGATCAATCGGCTTGGAGTGATCGTTTGGCGTACCAACTATCTTTACCTTTTACCTGTCAATCGTTGGCATTTCATGGCATTCGATAAATTATTACACTGAACCAAAACATCCTGCTTTTATTGTATGAAAACTTCTTCACTTGCGGCCTTTATAAAATTGGTGGGTCACGAGTGGGTCGTTCGTAACCCAAGCCGTCAAGGGTTTATTTTGGTGCGTTCAAACAATTTGGCGACTTAAGGTCATTTCGGTGATTCTAGGCCATTTTGGCAGTACCCATCAGCAATGCCCCATCCGATGTTGAATAAGTTGAATTTTTATTTAAGGAGAATAGTTAAACTAACTATTCAAACGTAGGTACCGCCCTCTTAGAACCCTCCCCGTTTTTGGGAAATGTAAATATGTCTGTGTTTGTTTGTACTTTATGAACCAGTTTAACCAAATGTTTTAAATTTTCACGCGAATTGGTTGTCCGGGGCATCAAATTATATCAGATAGATAAAATATGATTAGTATGACTGAATTTAGATGTTTCCATAACGTATGGCTACGATATTAGGGAGTCCCGGAAACCGGTTCTGTATAGGACATAGTAATATTTCAGGCAAAAGTATCTTGTTGCATGTCAAATCATGTCAAAAGTGATTGAAGATTATTTGAGATGATTTTGGCCAGTTTGGCATTGGTTCCGGAATCCGGATTTGTGAATTCAGGAGTACGGTTTGTTGGAATATAATTACATTGAGGTTAACATACCATGTGACATGTCAAATGGTTCCAATCAAGACAAAAAGACAAGATACCCAGGAAACAATTTGATTGTTAACAAGTGTTGTTCAATAGATTTTAATTCAGCCTTAGTTAGACCACGTAAACCTTTGTTCAGCTTTTAAACCTCTAAATCTGGTGATTTTATTCAGCCAAAAGCTTGACAGTTATATAAATTATAAGCTTTTCAAGGCATTAAATAACAGTCTTCACCTACCCTTGTTCAGCCTTCTAGTTTTATTTAGAAAAAAAAACTACAAGCGACAGCCCTATGGGGTTGTAAGCAGTGGTGACGCAGGACTACGTGGTCTTATATAATAAATCTTATTTGTTAACTGCAGTAGGAGCTTTTGTTTTGTGTGGGAATAGGGATTTGAGCGGGGTTCTCTCTGTTTATACTCTTTAGTATGACGCACTTGACATAGATGGCACACAGCGACTCACGAAGAGCACTAATAAACACCGTTTGGTGAGACCGGATGGAATTCAACTTTGAAATCTGTGTTAGGGAAATCGCTTTTCGCAGACAATCGATGATAATTTTAATTATCATAGCAACAGTTGCACATGACATTTTGAAAAATGAATTAAATTTCACAGATGTGTAGAAATATTTCTGATCGATTGGTGTTACATTTATTGAAATTGGTTCAGGGGAAGCTGAGTTATTAACGTTCAAAATCTTTCATAATTTTGTTACATGTTCCATTTTTGAAGTTTTCACAAAGTGTACCCCCATATAGAAATCACAGACGTAGTCCTAGGTCAAAAAATAATGGAAGACCGCTTCATATCTTATATATGTGTGGCAAAAGGTATGATCGTTAACTTGAAACACGTCAAATTTAAGTTGAATAACAGCAATGCAGAATTGTAAACAACAGTTGGTGACAGTAAAACATTCCTCTCATTTTCAAGCGTAGTTAACACAATGTGGACACAAGTGCGCGATTTGTTTCGATGGTCATGTGGAAGCTATTTTAGTGCCATAATTGAGTTATATTTTTGGAATTCTGTCTGAAAGTTCAGTGCAATATAGCAGTCAAAACACAGAAATACAAATATTAATACTTCCGACGCCGTCGCAGCCCACGTCTCCCTGAAGCTATTCCTAAAAATCTCCTCTTTTTTGTCTCTACTGCTGCCGCTACTTGGGATTAGAAAAGTAGGCAGGGAATTTAGAAGAACTAAAATGCCTAAGCTAAAGAAAGTCTTGTTCAATCTTTAATTCAATCTTTAGATCAGCTAATTTATTGAGGTTGAATTATGGGGATACAATTAGCTTCATGCACTACTAATCAACTATATATTCAGCCTGCTGTTAATCAGCTTTGTACACCTTAAATCAACCAATAATCAGCTTCTTTTCTTACTGTTCAGCTTGAATTGTTACTTGGGTATGTCTAATGAAAACAGTTTGAGGTGAATCCTGTGACACATGGCTACATTGACATCGGTTCCTGGAACCCTGAAATCCGGTTCGTAAGGTCATAGTCATAATTGAGGCAAATGAGTCATACTGCATGTCAAATCATAGAATATGGCATTGAAAGAATATTTGAGATAATTCACTTGTCAATGGCATCGGTTCCAAGGCTTCCAGTATCTGGTTCAGTAAATTCTTGGAATGATATATTCGAAGGTATTCTATCGCGCGGTACGTAAAATCATACATGTTCAACCGAGCTGAATATTAAAATGCAAACCTAAACCTGAGGTGAGTAGCCACCATCCAGGATCTGATCTAGGTTCTCCGGAAGTGATTATGAACTAACAATCCTAGCTAAAATATTCCATAGAGTGTGACCGTCCGGGATCTGATTTTCCAGACAGACCAATAAAGCAGGGTAAAATATTTGAATATTACAATGCCAATCAAACAGGAAATTGTGGACACTTTCCACCATCCGGGATCTGATCCAGGTTCTCCGGAAGTAAGTTTAAACTAATGGTCCTGGCTTAAATATTCCATAGAGCGCAACATAACAAACCCAAGTGAATATTACAATTCCATTCAAACATGAACCTTAGGACACTGGGATCGGATCCAGGTTCTATGGAAGTCACTTTGAACTAATGGTTCTGACTAAAATATTCGATAGAGTGTGACAGATCAATTCTCTATAGCAGTAAGTAAATATTAAAATGTCAATAAGACATGATCCTGAAGACTATTGGCACCATCCGGGGTCTGATCCAGGTTCGCTGGTAGTAATTATGGACCGTTCAAACATGAATCTGAGGACACTTTCTACCATCTTATCCATGACCGCTGGAAATTATTTTGTACTAAATTATTCCATGGAGCACGACACATCAAATCACCAAGGCAAACCCCAGTGCCATTGCCAATAAAACATGAACATGGGGCACTTGCTATCATTCGGAATCTGATCCCGGTTCTCGGGAAGTTATTCTGGATTTGATCCTAAAGACAAGTGCCATATTTCGGTTCTCATGATTCAGTTGTTATACAGCCATTCCATAGCAAAACGATATATTGATGATTCTCAAAATTTCTTAAAAATTGGTTGTGTTGTTCCTTATCACACAAAATATTAGAGCAGTTTTTTTATTTTTATTTTATCAATAGGGTGACCATTTCCATTTTAAAGTGGCTCAAAAATCAAATTTTTCAAAAATGTCTTTTTTCAAAAAATTATTTGATTTTTTGATCTTTGAAATTGGCCTTCTGGGAATTTCTTTCGAATCGGATTTTTTGAAAAAAAAATCATTTTTGAAAAACAGTTATTTTTGAAAAAAACCGATTTTTGGACCACCATGGAAATGGTCACTAGAACGTAGCAAAATTTGAAATTATCGCTCCACAGTGCTCAAACGATTCCAAATTGGATCCTGATTAGCCTCCCAATATTTGAACTCATTTAGTGAGAAACTGACTTCGCACAAACCATTTGAAATTACTATGGGGAAGCCATAATTTCGCTTCATATATATCTCGAAATTCACCAGTTCACTCTGCTTTAGCAAATGATAGTTGCGCTTGTTGAAAATTGTCTCAGCTACAATTTTGTTGAAGACCATTTTTCGATCAAATGCAAGAAAAAAAATATTATTAATGATTCAAGTCACTGATGTCTTATTATTATGCTCCATCAACTGTTCAGGCAACATTTATGTTTCTGACGCAAAGAATAGAGGACAAAAATCATGGCTACTATGTCATACTGCAGAATACAGTGTTGCCCACAATACAGTTGCTGAATCATGCAATGAGATTATCAATCTCTTAAATAATTAATAACTATTTAGTTTTACGCTTGGCTGAAAAACAATCTTCTGCAAAGTTGAAGCTGAGAAAATTTCTCATAAGAATAGCAATAGAACTTGTTAACAGTATAATATCGAAAAAGAATAGAAGGCAATGAACAAATAGTTTGGTTTTCTCATAGTAATTTCCATATGAACTTCAAATGGTTTGTGCCAAGCCAGTTTCTTATCAAATAAGTTTAAACTTTCGGAAGCTAATCAGGACCCGATTTAGAATCAAACGGTTTCTAATCTGTGCACTGAGCAGGGAAAATTTCAAATTTTGCATCAGTCTAATGGTCACCCTAATGACAAACTAAAAAAATACGGGTCTAATGTTTTGCGATAACGAACAAAACCATAATTTTTTACGAAATTCTGAGAACCACGATCGTTTTGCTATGGAGGTCGAAAAATCATTCCTTACCGAGTTATTGATCTATTAATTTTACATTGCCGAGCAACACAATCACTTTTTGCTCGGGCACTCGCGAATATTACCAAAGCCCACCAGGGAGTAAGCTTTGCTTGGCTACTATGATCGTTCTTAGTTTATTAACCACTCTATTCAATTGGCTCCACAGGCTTATGTACTTTCGGATGGATTTGATCAGGTTCTAACCGCTTAATGTTACATTTACGGTCGTGCAACATTGCATATAAATACCTGTGCAAAATGAGGCACTTTGAATCAGTAGAAAATTTATTGCTCAATAACTCGGTAAGAAATGATTTTTCGACCTACCTTTCCGTACAATTTTTTGCTGCAAATGTGGTCTACTTGCACCTCCTTTCGGGTGTAACACGAATTATCAGTTACTCTGTATGGAGTCTCCATACACAACTATAGGAACCTAACGATTCTAACCGTCTTGAATGAACTTAATTCTCCTCTATCAGGGGAACTGGGTAGATTCTTCTCGTTTCTGGATAGTTTTAGGATAAGGTGTATGTACCCAAAATTCGTAACGTGTGTGTCATTTCAGCTCAAGTGTATACAGAATTTAAAAAAGTTGTGGTCGATGTCACCGATTTGAGACAAACTTTGCCAAAACGCTTATTTTGGCATTCTGAATAAACGACTTTTTCGGTTTTGCTCTTAAATGCCTAGATACGTCTGAGCTACAACCCTGGATTTTGCAGATGGTTAGAAATGTTATTTTTAAGAAGTCACTCCACAACCAACTAAGCTATTTTTGATCTTCTCACGTCATTTTGAAGGTATTTTAATGTAAATTCTTTAGGTATACTGTCATTTTATTTTTGTTATAGCCATTACAGCAAATAGACTGATTACCGGATTGTATCCAAATTATCAAAAATGGGCTATTTTCACCCAGGGCGGGATTCTTTATTTCTTAATATTTTGGGCTCAAATTTCCTCCAAACTTTGAAAAATCCTTATACTTCATATGTGATAAGGGCAAATGATTTGAACCTATAGTTTTCAAGATATGACACGATGACTGACAGCTAGTTTTGAGCTTTTCTGGTGGAAAATCACTGTTATTTAATATTTTTGTATTTTTATTTAATTCCTTCACACCGATAGCACCGATAATATTTGAATAAATAGAGAGAGAAGGATTAGTAAATTACATTTAATTCCACTACCTTATTTCGAAGACTACAAATCAAGAAGACTGGCAACTCTGCCAATAATCAGGAGACAGTAACGGCAACGCCTCTTCTGAGCAAAAGTGGATCCTGTGTATGATGGTGTGTGTTAATTCACGAGTGCATTCTTACACATACACGGTTAGAAAAAAGTACCCAAAATTAAGTTCTTTTCATTAATCTCGGCACTATAGTGCAGGAACCTAAAAATAGGTAAAGCGGGTCAAAGTAATTTTCATTTACTTGTGTCCAGTTCGTATGGAATTTTCCACTTGCTTTTTAACCAAAAGTATGTTAGTTGTATCCAACAGTAGGTAAATATGATTATACTCAACGTTGGGTTGCCACAGTTTACTACCCCTGTTGGGTGGTTTTTGCTTCTCCGTTTTTGACAACATTAGAAGAAGAAAAGTGAACTGGCCGTTGGGTACTTTTTTCTTACCGTGTAGGTAGAAATAATTAGCTGTCAATTATAGAGTTCTCTACCACCGGTTTTGTTATGATTGTCGTAAAAAGTGAAACGTTTCTTTCTTTGCTTTATGCTGACAACGAGTTAAAATCCAGCTGAAATTGAACAGATGCGTAAGTAAATTCGTTTTGAAAATTAAAACTATGGCAATGATGCCATTCACAATGATGGTGGGACCTTCCTCGATCATTAATTTGCTATCTCAGAATTATCTTCCACTTTTCCTAAACCCTTTAGTGATGCATTTATGGGCATTCGTATGATGCATTAGTAAAATGCATGCCCGTTCCGCATGGCTTTGGCACCTGGCCACAACGGGGGCAGTTAAGTTGTGACACTAGGCATCTTGGCACAGTACTCGCTGACCATTTGAATGTCACTGGCCAATCCGACACTGAAGGGGTTGGTCGATTCCAAGAAGTGTTAAAGCATACATAGGATCACTAACCGGTGGTTTCATGTTCTGACAACATCTGAAATGGGAATATATTCTTTATCAATACGTTCCGTTTGGAATTGTGGTTCTTCAACCTTTGGTTTTCATTTTCTCCAACATTAGATACTGCTACCGTTTCCGTTGGATCGTGATGTAGGTACCGAATCTTTCTTCTTTTTGAATCCTTGAATTTTCAGCAGCTTTCGAATGACGGTAGTTCACTCAACGGAGGTGGAAGTCGCCAATTCCTTATAATTGATTGCTTCCAACAGGCAAAGTTAACAATATTTCGGTTCATCGTAAACAAGTAAAAGTTACTTTCACTAGGTATCGATCCGAGATTCAATCCTTTACTTGATCCACCATGACAAGTTTTTCGGTTTGGAGTTGGAAAACCACCGGCTTGCTGTGATTAGGATAAAAATTTCCGTAAAATTTTGTAGAGCAAAACAAAA
This sequence comes from Ochlerotatus camptorhynchus, assembly GCF_037179485.1. Classification (NCBI taxonomy): domain Eukaryota; kingdom Metazoa; phylum Arthropoda; class Insecta; order Diptera; family Culicidae; genus Ochlerotatus; species Ochlerotatus camptorhynchus. The sequence continues at coordinate 2,013,482 of NW_027040801.1, read as the reverse complement.
ACAAAAACGAGTACCGTGTTATGATTATTCGTTACGGGGACTTTAGGTCACACTCACAGTCATTGTAAATGAGCAGTATCACTAACACTTGTGCTTCAAAGTTCTACCTTTGATTGTGAGAGGCGCTGTTATCAGTGACGTTTGACATTTGTATGGGAAAAGGGAACAGTTGCCAGCCTTCTTGATTTGTAGTCTTCGCTTATTTGCTTACCCTTGACAGATACGCGTATTTCGTCTACAATGTGCAGACTTATTCAGTGTCTTCTACAAATACTCGACTATTAGTACAAGCCACTGAAGAAGTCTGCACATTGTAGACGAAATACGCGTATCAGTCAAGGATACGCAAATAAGGTAGTGGAATTAAATGGAAATTACTAATCCTTCTCTTTCTCTTTATACAAGTTTTCCACTAAGACGCCCACATTCATCAGGATTCAATATTTGAATGCTATTTTTCACATGAGCTGGACAAGTTTTTCATTAGATGTCTTATATGAAATCATAATTTGTCGAAGACAGACAGAAGACAGTAACATTTTAGCAGATCAAGATCTCGAGTTATTGAATATGCAAGAATTGTATACTAGCGCCGCGTAGTGAAAAGATTCTGACCAACGAAAAAAAAAAAACTTGATCTCCTGAACAACTTTACCGAAGACATTTACTTTCTATCTGGTCAGGATCTAGAAATATTTTATATTAGAGAATTTCACATGTATGCTAGTGCCGCTTACTGAGAAAATTCTGAGCTACTTCCATCAGCCAAAAGGCCTTGGTCTCCCCAACATCTTTGCCGAAGACAATAGTTTTCTATCTGGTCAGGATCTCGAGATATTTTATATGCAAGAATTTTACGTGTATATTGGTTCCGCATAGTGAGAAAATTCTGAACTACTGTCAACCGATGAAAATATCTTGGCCTCCAGAACCATTTTGTCGAAGACAGTAACTTTCTATCTGGTCAGGATCTCGAAACATATCACATGCGAGAATTTCACAAGTATACTAGCGCTACGTAGTGAGAACACTGTCCACCACCCAGAAAGCCATGACCTCCTGAACAACTTTGCCGAAGACAGTAACTATCTGGTCAGGATCTCCAGATATTTTATATGCGAGAATTTCACGGGCATACTAGCGCCGCGTAGTGAGAAAAATCTAAACTATTGTGCATTAAGCAATAGGTTTTGGCCTCCTGAACTATTTTTTTGAAGACAGTAACTTTCTATCTGGTCAGGATCTAGAGATGAATAAATACTAGCGCTACGCAGTGAGAAAATTCTGAACTACTGAGTTAAAAGGTTAATGATCTCCTGAGGGGGCAACCCCGTTGTAGTGGTTAGAATCCATACCTCTCACACACAAGTCACGAATGACCCAAGAGCGTTACGTGACTATAATAATAAAAAACAAAATTATATATAAGGGAAATAGCTCTAATGTTGGCCTATGGATTTAAGATTGGGCCTATCGCTAAAAAGCTGCTGTTAATCAATTTTATCTAGATGAACGCGTCATTGAGACGGTACTAATGGATATTTTTGGACGCTATTGAAAATTTAGTCGATTGCTGAATTTATGTATGGGCCCAAATTAGGAGGATATAGGCCGACATTACATCCATTTTACCTATATGATCTCTAGATCAACTTTACCGAAGACAGTAACTTTCTATCTGGTCAGGATCTCGAGATATTCCATGTTGTAACCAATTAAGTCAAATCTCACGTAGTATGCACACTAGACTGATGCAAAATTTGACTTTTTCGCTCCACAGTGCTTAAATGGTTTCAAATCGGATCCTGATTGGCCTCCCAAAGTTACAACTCATTTGGTTAGAAACAGACTTCGCACAAGCCATTTGAAGTTTACATGTAAATTACTATCGGAAATCTCAACTTTTTGTTCATTGCCTTCTAGTCTTTTTCCATAAAGAGCTTCTCAGCTAAAACTTTGCTGAAGATCGTTTCTTTGTAAACGAGACAGGAAAAAGTTATTAATTATTTAAGAGATTGGTAAACTTATGACATGATCAAGCAGCTGCTCTGTAGGCAACACTGTATTTTGCAGTGTGACATAGTAGCCATGATTTTTGTGTCCTATTCAACGCCCCAGAAACACCAATGTTGCCTGCTGAGCAGTTGATTGAGCATGATCATAAGACATCAGCGCATTGAACCATTGATAACTTTCGATCCTTGCATTTAATCAAAAAGTGGTCTTCAGCAAAGTTGTAGCTGGAAAAATTTCCTACAAGTACAGTTGAAAGATTTTGAAGCAAACCGATATGGTGAATTATAAGATACACATGAACAAAAATCTTGTGTTGGTTGCTATCGTGGATGACATTTTCCATTAAAAACGACAAGGGACAGCCCTATGGGGTTGTACCAACAATCAATACGAAACTAACGATTTTAAATTGGCTCACTACTTGACTAGCCTATTGGTCCCAAGCAAACGATTAACGTACCCCATTCTAGTCGAAATTCCAGTACTACACTATGTTTGTTTTGATTCGCTATGAAAGTTTAACAGATAAAATGAGGGGTTAGTGGATTTTCCTATGTTTCGAGGGGTGAATCGATTAGCTTGGGACCGAAGATAGTACCAGAGCTGAGCCAAAAAGTTGAGCACGTTTCTTCGGGACCTTCTAGTCTTAGAGCTACTTCTATGGTTGTACGCAACGGTGACGTAGGACTACGTGCAGCAGGAGCTTGTGTGTAGAAATAGGAATTAATTTGAGTGGGGTTCTCTCTGTTTATACTCTTTCGTATGACGCGCTTGACATAGATGGCCCACAGCGACTTACGAAGAGCTACTGATTCTGATCAATAGCGGTGCGGCTTCTTCCTCTTTCTATGGATGCTCATGTGGACTGCAGCTCGCTGCTTGCAGGCAGCCTTTCGTTGTTTACTGGAGAACACCACCACTCACCACGTGGTGATTGAATAAACACCGTTTGGTGAGACCGGATGGAATTCAACTTTGAAATCTGTGTTAGGGAAATCGCTTTTCGTAGGCAATCGGTGAAATATTTAATTATCACAGCAACAGTTGCACATTCGTGCAATTTACAATAGTGACATTTTGAAAAATGATAAAGTCTTAATTTTAACAGATTCGTAGAAAAATTCCTATCGATTGGCGTATTAAGAATTAAAATCCATCATCTCTGGATCAAAATCAGACCTCTTTCATGCCGCAACCGACTTTGGTTATTGAAATTGCACCCCCAAAATTGCCTTTAAGAACATGGTATGTTAGGCTTAAACATATCTAGATAGAGCTGAAATTAGGCGTAACAGTTTTTGTAAACAATGACTTCTCTCGTGATATTTAGGAATTCTAAAACCACGCAAACCAACGTTACCAACGCTCTATCTTGATATGGGAACTGACATCCGATTGATGACCTTGACAAATGTCCAAAAAATACTCTTTTACAAATTTATGGTGGTCCTGAAAAGGGCCGTTTTGTCGTGATGGTTGAGTAATGTTGAGCTATTAGGTTTAACACCCACACCCACGGATGAGGCTGGTGAGTTGTATGTCGTTTTTAAAGAGGGTGACGCGCTTGGCATAGATGGTCCACAGCAACTCACGAAGAGCTACTGATTCCGATCAATAGCGGTGCGGCTTCTTCCTCCTTCTATGGATGCTCTTGTGGGCTGCAGCTCGCTGCTTGCAGGCAGCCTTTCGTTGTGTACTGAAGAACAATATTCAACGCCACGGGCTGAAAGCACTACTGCTGCTGCTGATGCCGACGACCGGACACCACCATACACGGTGATTGGACCTGCATCCGATTAGCGGTTCAGGGCAGCCTTGATAGCTAGCTGCTAGCGGGGAGCCTGTCGTTGTGTACTGGAGAACTCAACTTGGAAATCTGTGTTAGGGAAATCAGTTTTCGCAGGCAATCGGTGATAATTTTTCATTATCATAGTAAAAGTTGCACATTCGTGCCGTTTTCAATAGTAACATTTTGAAAAATGATCAAATCTTAATTTTAACAGATGCCTAGAAGTATTTCTGATCGATTGGTGATAAAATTATTGAAATTGGTACAGGGGCAGCTGCGTTATTAACATTCAAAATCTTTCATAATTTTGTTTCATGTTCCATTTTCGGTTTTCACAAAGTGTACCCCCATATAGAAATCGCAGACGTAACGTCAAAATAGACATTTTTTCCAGACTTATTTTGTATAACGGCTTATGTAATATGGGATAATTTTTTTTTGTTCTAAAAATCATAACTTAAAAAAGATGATTTTTACAAAATATGTGGCACAATGGCTTTAATATTTACCGAACTGGCCCAGTGTTGGATCCTTAGGGGGAGCCCCATATTATCTGCTTTCGAAGTTTGAATTTCAAATGCGCGATCGAATTTTTCCTCCTACCATCTTGATATAACAATTTGTTTTAATCAGAAGGAAATCAAATAAAGATACGAAATCTGCATTTCGTCACAAACAAATAAATAAATACAAAATTAGTAACTGCTGTGATCTGGGCGCAAATTGATCACCGGGGTGGTAGATATCAATAGAAATCTTGATAACATTTCATTATGAGTCTTCAATGGTAGCTGTGACGAGTTTCTCTTTGAATAAAAGTAGATATTCTGCATAATTTTCAATTTTATTTTATTTACGTTCAATAGCATTCAATATGTATCAGTTTTCAAACATACGAATCATAGTGTTTAACTTGAAAGTAACATTTTTCATTGAGCTATGTGTTTCCAATGATAGAAATTAATGATTTTTTGTGAAATTACCAGTGTTTAAAAAATGCCTACATTTAGGCGCAACTGCATTAAATTAAAATAATTCCATAATATCTACTGAAAATACATTTCGTACAAGGATCCTCTAAATCACGAAGGATTTCCTTAATAGGAATATCTCATTGAAAGTCACTCGAAAGCCATTTGAGTAAGAATTTATTTAATTATTCAATCAATCAATCAATAATCAATTCGATGAAGTAATGAAATTGGGTTGTTAGTAGAATGCTCAAAAACAGCAAAAAAGGTTATGTTCCATTTAATTCCGTTTAATTAATTTTTTATGGACACTGATGAAGACTGCACATTGTAGTTGAAATACGTAACTGGATCAGGGCTGGCAAATGTCACATAAAAGATCTGACGCGATATTTACAGAGATACTTCTGTCGCTATCATCGAATTTTTTTGTCTTGACAGAACGTGAAAGGGTTGTGTTCATTGTAATTACTAGCTCATTTATTGCTATTAATGTTACAACGAAATCTTAATAATATATTCACTCTACCGATGACATGCGGTTGCTTGCTTTAATTCATCTAAATCAGTTAGAAATGTTGAAGTCAAAACCGCATAAGAATTATTCTCATGAGTGCTTGATCATTGGAAAATGACAAGAAAGCCAATTATAGGTAGTTTCGTCTCGTGATAGTGAGAGGGCCTGTTTTCTCATTGTCACATGACGGCCGTGATATTTACCAGCTCTGAACTCGATACGTATCTGACAGCATACAGTGATCCATTGTTTAAGAAGATTAAGATTATTAAGATCTACACGCTAACCCACTCATTAAATGGGTAATTATTTTTACCCATTGATAAGTTAAGTCACTTTACTTTGAAACGGGTTAAATTCTAAGCATTAATGGGCACTTTCAAGTTAGCGTGTAAGGACCTAAGATTTCGGACTAAATTTCATTTTTTTTACAAGAGCCAAACTAAGAAATTTATGCAAGAATTTGTTTAAGGATTCTTACATTTGATTTTAAAGCATTGAAATCTTATTCTTGTCTTAAGCCGTGATACTGGACGAAGGCAACGATTTAAAATCCCCCATTATGGGAAAAAAATCAAGCAAAGATAAATAATCGGGATAGTACAGCTTGGAAAAATAACTGAGAGATACTATATAAGAAATGATACTAACCAGAGCTGATAATAGAAGAGTTACGCAGAGTAAAGCTTGCAACACTGATGTCGATCAATGGGCATTTTTTGGCAACCTTTGTTTTTGTTTACACCTCGGATGACTTCACCTGGGTTGTGAAAGATTCCTCTAGTTTCGATAACAAAACTTCCCACCAGCGCTGCCATTTATACAGATTTATCTGTATTATACAGATTTTTTAATCTTAATACAGACCCGATACCGAATACAGATTTATCACGGATTTTTAAAATACAATACAGATTTATACAGATTTTTATAAAATGTTTGAGAAAAAAAAAATTCAAAATTTATAAAAACAAAATAACTTGCTCGATTTTATCAGCGTACCCCCTTCTCTCCAAAATTAATTGTTGTGCTAAAAACCATATTTTTTGCAGTGGAATCTGCTCGAGGCGTTGCTGTTTCTTTTATGCTTCTCTCACTCCCTCCAACGGAAAACGCAGTCACGCCCGTCACGGTAGTTTCGTTGTAATACTTAGCTCTCATTTTTGTTCTGTTAGCCATCAACTCCATCAAAATGAAATCAATTTGAGTTATCAGGAATAATGAAAACAACATAATTCTTGTTTTCATTTTGTTCTCACCCTCTGCTCGGGAACCTATCAAATTTCCATCGACAATTAATCATGTTATGGTGTTTTTGACAGCATTCAAAACCAGAGGACCAACCGCTTTCGGATGCATATGGAGCTGGTAGTAAACGATTTGAGATTGTATGGGGATTTACAGTATTAATTGAATATTTCCAATATTAGCATGTATGTTAAATACAAGAAAAGTGCCCGAGCACATTAAAATGGTACAAATACAAGTATTCGTAAACGTTTTACTTGCATTGAAGATGTATTTCGTAAGAAATTGCGGATTTTCTGATATTCTCCATACTGCAAAAATGATTTTACCAGCACTGGCGGGGCGACATCTCTCGACTTTTCGGTGTAACTACCACACAAATGATGTAATTAATTGTATTCATCTAGGGGAATTTACGTATTCTCGTCAATCTAAGCAGCGTCTGCACTTCTACTAGCATTTTCTCAGCGTCACGCACATATATGATGTGTCTGTTTGTTTACATTCATCTGCTGCTTGCTTCTCTATCCATTCCAATCGACAGAATTTTTCAAAACGTTTTGAAAGCGTTTTTACAACGCTCCAAATTTCTCAGGTGAGTGTGACTATTGTCGGCAGTCTCTTTTTCTTCGGCAACCTTCCCATTAGAACTGCGTGTTAACCAGCTGTTCTATTATCGGCAACTCGAAATCAACCTCATTTTGTAGTGCGTATGCTTTAATTGAAGAAAAATATAGCATTACTGGATTGCTCGATCGTTCAAATATAATCAGATTGAAGCTGAAAGGCTAAACAATCGTTTGGACACATTCAGGGAAGTGCGTTGATGGGAAAACATAGTGAAATTAACGTTTAAATTTTGGTTGCCGAAAACAGTCAATGGGTGCCGAAGCCAACATTTACCCTATATTAAAAATATCTAATAGTAATGAACTCGTGCACTTTTTTGCATTTAAAACTGCTTATCAGGAAGATAATGAATAGAAACTAAAATCTCCATACATTTTCAAACGGCTTCATATCACTCTTATAAATAAGTGCGGACGATATCACAAATGGCGCAATTATATCCCGTATGGTTAGTACGATAGCCCGAATAGGTGGTTAAGCACTTTTTATGGTTATTTTGTATGCACTGTATTTGTAAAACAACAAAACATGATTAATTAAGAAAAAATCGTCAATACAGAAAATACAGATTTTTTAATAGAGTGGATACAGATTTTTTATAAAACCACCTGGCAGCTCTGCTTCCCACGCAACAGAGTCAGTTTGTCTACTATGCTCGATAGGTAGACGGTCTGACAGTTCGATAGGTAGATTTTGGTTTCAGTCTGCGTAACTCTTCTGTTATCAACTCTGATAAGAAACACATATATTAAACCGCTCAAAACAGTACCCAAGCAACCGCATCTAACTTGCAGCTGACCTTGCTACAAGTGATGATGCATAATTAAGTTCCACAGAACTCCGGCCTGCATTTGTTCTGGGAATCTTCCGCTCCGCGAATGCAAGCTTACCCTGCACCGTACGACGGAAGAACGGGTTTGGACGTCTCAAGGTCTCCCATTAACTTTCAACCCTATGGCTACATCCACTGTAATCGCCACATGCATCCAGGAAACACAATTAGGATCAATTATTCATCGATCGTTTCGCCTGTGCTAGTTAGTTAGGAGCAATCGTCGTAGCAAAACTGCATGGTGGCGGATGGCCGCTGGCGGCGGCAGTGGAATCAGGAATCGATTTATAGATAGCCCCCATCACAGCAGACGGACTTGATCCTGGTGTTGTCTTCCGTCCCGCCGTTCGGAGTACGTGACATGGATTGAACTTGAATCGACTGGATTTGTTCTGTTTCGATTGAATCGATAGGGGGAAACTCGATACGTGAGCTTAATTTCAATACCCCTTTGGCTAGCGACTCACGGGGAGGGGAGCATGGCTTGTTTACTCGATGGATTGGCAATTTGCGTTACATAGAAGCTTTACACGGCAACTGGTCATTAGAGTCATTGATTTTATGACCTCGTTCTGGATAAGTGGGAAGTAAGCAGAAGTTCAAGTTTTGAACCACCTGGCGGTAGAATTTAGAATCCCCCTTCCAAGTATCCACTAAATTATTCACATCTAGTTGAAGACACCTTCAGCATTTCTACGAACCCAATCATGCCCCGGGAAGTGCAGCAAGTCCGGTCTCGTTGACCAGCAATGGAAACAAATTACACTCTCAATTCAGCGTTGATCCGAGCTGTATCATTTCTACGAATCACGCTCACGTGCTCGTAGTAAAAGCCCAGAGTGACAAACGGCATCCAGAGTAATTTAATCCGATCGAGTTCATGATCCCCGTCGTCCTCTGCGCCGCGTTGTTATCTCATTTCGGTCATCGCCGCCACTATAATTGCACGGGTACCAGTTGCCCAAGGAAGTAGGATCAACCGTCTTGTGTGTGTTTACACGTTGTATTTCATCCACTCGACTCGACTCGACTCGGATGATCCCCGCACATCGTCAAAACTCAGAAACTCTCAGATCCAAAGGCACACTCACTAGCTGCTAGAAGAAGGAAAGTTATCACTCTAAATTGCTCCGTAATTACCGGCTTGCGCGCGTTCGTCGGTTGATGGATCTTTCGGACTTGGTGGTTGGTAGTTGGCAGTGCGGCAAGCTTGTCTTAATTAGTTCCACGACTAGGAAATGCGGATGTTACGGAGAAGTACTACTCGTCCTACACGTCCAGGGCACCAGCAGCAGTAGCAGCTTCTGTGTAATGTGTGCAATTATGATACGGTTGTGGAAAACAACATGACTCGTGGTCGATCGGTGTAGGTAGGATGTGCCCAATGATGTTGCCGCAAATGTCAGACTTGAATGTCTCGATTCCGATTATCCGGCGGTTGGCGGCGGCGGCGGCGGTAAGGTACTTGTTCGGTTTAGTTCCGATTCACGGTCCTCTTTCTCTTTGCTTTGGATGATATGGGGATATGGCGTGACTTGGCGAGCGCGCTATTGGAAGGAAGTTTTCAATTTCGATTACGGCCGGAAAAAAGGTGTTCGACGGAAAGTGTGTGCCTGTTGTTTAGGGGCGTCTGAAAGGGAAAGGAATGTGCGTGGTGCCGGGCAATAGACGGTCTGCGACGATACAATGCAGTCAGCAGGCCATTGAGGAAGAGGCCATCAAGGTGATGTAAGCGTTTTCGCTAATTGGATGGGCGCTTCTGGTGAATTGTTCGCTTTTCGATGAAGTTTTTACGAACTAATTACTGCAGTAAGTTCGGAGGTGTCCCAATTACGTTAGGAGTCCTTGTGCTTCTCTAGCAAGTCCTTCTTTTAGAGTTTCATTATCAATATCCGCTTAAATCAATTGCTACCGAATAAATTTTTAAAGTATGTAGTTTCAAATGGTGCCAATAGAGTTTAAATTTATCAACAAATGGCAAAGCTATGATTTTTTAAACATTGCAAGTTTGCCGTTACTCATTTTACCGGAGGCATTGTGTTCCGAGTGTTAAAAAAACATTCAGGAGCAAGCAACAACTTCCATATCTCTGCCTTATTGTAAGGTTGAAACACAAATAGAGAAAAACAGCTCATGATGATATCAAGTCAACTTGTAGGTATGATCCGATTTAATTAGAATTACTGAAATTTTATTGAATAGATCTTTTTCTATCTATCACACATGTATGAATGGACGGTTTGTATTCCCACTAATTTGTTTCCCTCTTGCTCGCATTAAACGTCAAAAAGTTCTATAATAAGCACTTCGCCAATACGCCTCATTGAAATATAGCGCTTGGCTCGATTTGACGTCCGCGTGAATCGAGCAACTACTTTGTGATGCAAAAAAATAGTTGCACGTTGCACTATCAACGGACGCCCCCATTGCTTACGTACGGTGGAGTCATCTACAATTTGTTGTAAATGGGTACGTGAAACTATAGACTGTTCCAGAAAGTATAAGCACACTTTCAAAATAACAAAAAAGTCATGTTTTTTTAAGTTTTAATAATTTTATTTGGCAAATCATATTTGTATTTGATATTTTACCCTCGTTTGATCAACATATTTAATCATAGCCAAGACTACTAACTTTTCCTCGAACATGACCCACTAGCTTCTGTACAGTGGTACTTCCCACGATTTTGACCACTTTTGGCCAATCTTTTTTGAATTTTTGGATGTCGTCCGCGGGTTTTATTAATTTTCGAAGCTTTGCTTTGGTTAAAGCCCAAAGGGTCTCGATTGGCCGTGGCTCCGGGCAGTTCGGCGGATTCATGTCTTTCGGCACGAAACATACATTTTGACTTTTGTACCATTCTAAAGTGTCCTTTGCGTAAAGACATGGCACCAAATCAGGCCAAAATACTACTTGACCTTCGTGCTGCCTGATCATCGGCAACAATCGCTTCTGGAGACATTCCTTAACGTATTTCTGAGTGTTCATCGTCTCCGTTGTGATGTACGGACTAGATGTTTTACCACACTCGCATATTGCTTGCCAAACCATAACCTTCTTACCGAATTTTTTGGTAAAAATTGCCTTCTCCGTTTCGGAGATGTCCTTGCCTTCGCTTACAGTATAGAATTGTGGTCGGGGAAGCGTTTTGTAATCTAGTCGTCCATTATTATACACCCAGAATTTCGACACAATAACGAATCGTAGAGTTTGCGGGCCCGTGGTTTCACGGACGCGGCCTGTTTTGGGTTCCTTTTGGATTTTTTCTGCTTCCGGTATGTTTTTAGCCCAAGTCTTTCTTTGGCACGCATGACGTTACTCGACGAGGTCCCTAGTTTTTTCGCAACATCCCGAACGGAAGTTGCTGGTTTTCGTTTGTAGGCATCCCTGATCTTTTTATCGATATCCGGACTTACAGGACCGGATTTCCGGCCACTCTTCGGCGCATCTTCAAACATACACTGTTCTCTATATTTTTTAATCGCAGTTCGTACCGCTCCGACGCTTACACCCTCTTCCTTGGCCAATTTTCTCAAGGAGAGTCCGCTCACAGTGCACCATTTGTGCACGATACTTTTTCGTTGTGCCGGAGTAAGACCACGCATTTTGACAGGAAACACAAAACTGAGCACTTTTTTGATGCTATGTCATTCAGAAATGAGCAAACAAAAGGACGCAGTCAAAACATGTTGAAATATTTCATTATATTCAAAGTGACCGTTAAAATAATATATGCTTATACTTTCTGGAACAGTCTATAATGTCGTTTTCGGCTTTAAACCTGGGTCGGAGTCGAACCTCACTTTCAATAAACGAACGAAAATCGATCTGAGTTGGATCCGGGGTCGAGTCAGTATGATGGTGTTAGTGTATTCGTTCAAAGTGTGGAAAGTCATATGACAAAAAACAACCGCACTTTCCTCAATTTTCAGCACTCGATTTCTAAACCATTTAATTTAATTAGCGAACAATGTAAACATTTGATTTTGACAGCTGTGTTTGTGTGTACAGTGGGGGAAATTCGTTTAAACGCAATGTCATTTTTGCGTTTATTTTCAACACAAAAGATCGAGACAAAAAATCAAATATAGTTTGTCATAGCCCATCAGAAGTCTCGTATTTGAGAACACAATTTGAACGGAAGTTCATTGTGGTCTCTGAAAAAATCCAATAAAGGTGATTTTAGAGGGGAAATTCGTTTAAACGCACACTAACGTAAAGCCGCATTGAGCGTACCTATGCTCCTGTTATCTTGCGCATCTGTCATATTTACACTGTATAGCCCTCGTTCGCCATTAACACGAGTTTAAATTTGCGTTGCGCGGTAGTTGTTGCTTGTTTTCGGCAAAATGGGTAAAGGAAAGTATTTAAGCCAGTCGGAGCAAATACTGGTTCGAGAACTCAAAAGTCGCGGTGAGAGCAATCGCAAAATTGCACGTGTGATCCACAGATCGGAAGCAGCAATCAGGAACCTGCTGAAAAAAGGCAAGACGTATGGCGTAAAAAAGAAAACAAAGGGAAATTCGAAGATCACCAACCGTGTCCGAAACCAAATCATACAAATGGGAGACTCTGGAAACTTCTCTGCTGCGCAAATCAAGCAAGAAATGGGGCTTTCCATTTCTAAGAGGCGTGTACGGCAGATTCTACATGGAAGTGGCCACTTAAAGTACACCAAAAAAGCAAAAAAACCCAATCTTCAACCGGCCCACATTAGCGCCAGATTGAATTTCGCTAAAAAATACATGTCTTGGACTACGGAATGGGACAATGTTATTTTTTCTGACGAGAAGAAATTCAATTTGGACGGCCCAGACTGCACCGCATATTATTGGCACGATTTGAGGAAATCTCCGCAGGTTAAGTTGAGCAGGAACTTTGGAGGTGGTACTCTAATGTGTTGGGCCGCTTTTTCGATCCATGGAAAGACCCCTATTGCCACCATTTCAACCAGGATGAATTCGGGAAAGTACTTGGAGCTTCTGGAAGATGTTTTGATCCCGTTTACTGAAGACGTTATGCCGGAAAATTTCGTATTTCAACAGGATAATGCAGCAATTCATGTCAGCAAGCAATCTTTGAAATGGTTTTCTGAACGAGACATCAGTCTTTTGGATTGGCCAGCTCGTAGTCCGGATCTAAATCCTATCGAGAACTTGTGGGCATCCTGGCACGACAGGTTTACAAAGGCGGAAGGCAGTTTAAAACAGTTCGTGAACTTGAGTCAGCCGTAAGAGAAGCCTGGAGCTTGATACCTGATACAACTCTGCAGAAGCTGGTGAAATCAATGCCGAACAGAATTTTCGAAACTATTCAGAAAAACGGAAAGCAAACGAAGTATTAACTATTGTTTATTGTTGATTTTTGAACTGTGAACTCGATTTGATTAATAAAACTAAAAGTGCGTTTAAACGAATTTCCCCCCCAAAATCACCTTTTTTGGGATTTTTTCAAAAGTCATTATGAACTTCCAATCAAATTGTGTTCTCAAATACGAGACTTCTGATGGGCTATGACAAACTATATTTGATTTTTTGTCTCGATCTTTTGTGTTGAAAATAAACGCAAAAATGACATTGCGTTTAAACGAATTTCCCCCACTGTATAGGTGAACTCAGGTTGGATCTCTAAAAATCGGTAGAGCGTTTTAGTCGCCGAGTTTAGTTGGAATCATGACGGATCTGGATCCGACCCTAACGAATAAAAAAAAACGTGTTGACAGTTCTTAAGGCAGATATAGGGTGGAACTATAGGGTGTCCCAAAAAGTATGAGCACACTTTCAACTCACCGCCATTTCTACCCCTATTAAGTTTATCAGCTTTTGATCAATGTGTCTTGTTGTTTACTTATTGCTCAACAAGTTTGTGTGCGCAGAACGAGGGAGGCGACACATCGAAAATGTCGTTTAGCTTCAACTCTATTTACATATGATTTTCTTGTTCAGTGTAGATTTGCAGGATTCCGTTTCCTACCGTTTCCTACTGTTCGCTGGCATCTACTTTTTCGATGCTGCAGTAGATAGAAGTCGATGGTGATAGGTACGGAATGATTTTTCATGAAAAGTAGGTGTGTGGGTCAATTAATTTGCTGCTAAGTAGACACGAGCCTACATATGCTTGAAATCAGTGAGCTTGCAGCACTGAGGTGCCGCGGTCTAGAACAGTATGTTTCTCGGAAAGTGAAATAATCAATTTTATGAGCAGCATACAAACTTTTGTATAGTAAAGGAAATGGATGTAATGTCGGCCTAAATGCTCCTAATTTGGGCCCATACATAAATTCAGCAATCGTCTAAATTTTCAATAGCGACCAAAAATATCCATTTGTACCGTCCCAATGACGTGTTCATCTAGGTAAAATTGATAAATAGCAGATGTTTAGGGATGGAACCAATCTTAGAGCCATTTCCCCTATATGTTTAAAAAATGAATTGGTTTAAACTTTCGGGAAATTTCACTCCTATATTCCTATAGAAATGTGATCTAGAACTTTAATTTCAATAGAAACCCTAAGACATCAAAAATGTTAAAACGTTCATACCTAATTACTCAATTCTTTCAATTTAAATTAAATTTAGGAAGGCATACTTAATGCAGGCGAGTCCTAAGTATTTAGTTTTTAACACTTTTTACAGCTTCTTGCAGAGTGGCTTTGCGAGGCGGGATGTACCATATAGAGAAACATTTATTGTCAATCAGGCTGGTTGGTTTATAAAACACATATGCTATCGATAGGAAACCTTCAAAAACTAGAAAACTTGCGCTTTTCCATGAATAGAGCATTTTACGAGACATTTCTGGTCAAATTCTTGAATGAACGCATAATACTCTTGTAAATCTTTGAAGTAAACCTGCCGACCGAGAGTACGTGCCGCTGACTTTTCTCACTTCATTAGTGACAATAGTCACTTGGACTCTCGGAATAACCCCCGCTGACTGACTTTGACTAGAAATTTGTAGTTTATCATTGTAGAACCCTAAACTGGCAGTGGTTTTCATTGGCCGGTACGGTAAGAACTCACGTTTTGCTTCGCAGTGGGCACTAGCTTCCACAAAGCAATTTCGTAGCGCTGAATTCATTTGCTCTTAAAAGTATAGATTCTTAAAATCTGCAATACCAGAGCTTCCTAAATGACCACCATTTGGCGATACCATCTCTATCTCCGAAAGGACCGCTTAAAACTCACAAATCTATAATTCTGGTGTTACGACGTTGAACAATTATCACTTGACCACAGTCTCACCGAAATGTAAATAAACACCTCCGACTTGCTGCTTCGTCTGCTATGGTCGTTTGTTCGGTGATAGCTCGATCACGAGAAGATTCGAGCATGCGCAAGTAGATGGTAGTAGATGCCACAGATACAAACAGATGGTGTATGATAAATAAATATATAAAAATAGGACAGATTCACGCTGAATATGAGATAATCTGGATGTGTCGCCCCCCTCGGCGCAGAGTGCATTTTTTTACAAAATCATCAAAATGCGAGGCATTTTCCCGGAAAAGCGCAAGCAGATCGTGCACAAATAGTACACCAATCCCAACCTATCAGTAAGGAAGTTGGCGAAAATGGAGGAAGTAAGAATCGGAGCAATCTAAACCGCCATCCGGAAGTTCGGTGAAGAAGTTGCCTTCGAAGACACATCGAAATCTGGCCGTAAAGTGGACCAGAATATCACCAAGCTTTTGTCAATAAGAAAATTACCTCTGTTCGAGATTTGGCCAAAAAACTGAGAACATCGAACATTAACGTCCAACGTGCCAAGGCAAGAAACGGACTGAAAACGTTCAAGAAGCAGAAGAAGCCTTATGATAGCCTGCTGTGTGGAAAATTGGCGTGTGTTATCATGGACGATGAGTACATACGTCAAATTTGACTTCAAGACGCGTCCAGGAGACCAATACTACACAGTCCGTGATGGTCAGGAAGTTGACGATGCCGACAGGTATATTTCTACCGAAAAATTTGGTGAGAAGGCCATGATTTGACAAGCGATATGTGAGTGCAGCAAGTTGTCAAAGCCATTTGTGACTAAGGAGACGATTTCACGTTAGGGAGTGTTTGAATCGGCGTATGCGGCCCATGATCCGTCATCATGATGGCCCAGTACTATTTTGGCTCGATTTGGTGTCAATTCACTACTCGATAGACACGGTAGCTTGGTACAAGGCAAACAATGTGCAATAAGTGCCAAAAGAGATGAATTCTCCGAATTGTCCGAAGGCCCGGTCAATCGAAACTTTTTGGACCCTTTCCAAGGGATATATGTGTGTGTGCGTATTCCTTCTAACCCCCACTAGCCGGCAGTGTTATTATGGAAGAACTCTCTCTACAATGTCGCATTTATGGTCATTGTAGACAGCTTTAGTCCGGAAGTTAAAAAAAGTGATAGCTCTATTGCAGATCCAGCAACCTATTTCAGAAATCTGGAGAGTCACGCCCATTACGAGGATACTTTCACTTACAATAAGCCCCGCATGTATGCATCACCTTTATCAAATGGATATTGGTATTACATGCACGCTTCCAGGTTAGAAAATATTATTTTCAAACCTAGCACGTATTTAGTTTATGTTTTTTTAAGTTGTAAAATGTATTTGGATTGGTCTCACCATGTTAATTTGATCCTCCAATCCATGGGTTCCGTAATTTTGATTTTCACTAAGTTTTGCATCTCATTTCGTGATGCACCTTTGTCGTAATACTTCTTTCAACGAACACACATTTTCTTGCATTGCCATGGTCATCTGGGAGGAGGTTTGCGTCTAGTGCTTTCCCCAGTAACAGTTCGCGGTCACCTACTGCCACCCGTCCAGTCTTGGGCGTATCCAGCGAGGCATCTTTCACATTGCTCGTAATCTCAGACACCGGCCAGAGACCAGCAGCCGAGCACGTTTGCAAGCGGAAAACTTGCTGATTCACGGCAACGTCGGCCACCGAATCACCACCAAAACTCGCAACGGACACAACACGTTCCCTGGCCAATTCACCAACCGGACCGATTTCTCAATAGAACTACAAGCCGAAAGTGTAGCATCCGAACTCGGAGAACCGGACTCCCGGGAGGCAATGAAAACCGGCTCCGAAAAATGGAACTGAAGCTACGCCGTATATTTTGGAGGTTAGATTCAAGGTCAACCGAGCCACTCAAGGCAAACACAGGCAAAACACGATATATCACTAAATGATAACTTTATGAACACATGAAATTATATTTCAGCACACAAACTAACAAATTTAAAGCAAAAAATGTTTAATTAGCTGACGAAAAATGCGCAGTAACAGATAAACACGTCAACTTTTCAGTGCGGCCTACTGCGATCTCTTGGGCCCTTTCCAAGGAATATCTACGTAAACACTTTAAGGCAGCGAATTCAAACGAAGAATTTGAAAAAGACTGTATAAAAGTGGCCAAAATTATCGCCAAGGAATCTGTGCTGCGTCAGATCAAAAGTTCGCTCCTTGGCATACGATTAAAGGAATTGCGGATTATTTTCATCCAATTGAAAGAGAATATAGGGTGTCCCAGAATGTCTAAGCACGATTTACGATTACGATTGTTTACAGCAAATTCTATTTTTATCTCGTATTTATTTTCTCTATAGTATTCTCTTACAGTTTATCGTAGAAAATCCGAGATCCGAGCAGTCGTAAGCCAAGAAGCGGATTTTGGATCTCACGCTACTGATTAACTCCAGCACAGATGCCTTTTCAACAATTTTGGATACTTTTTCCGAGTCTTTCGCAAACTTTGTAAAGGAATTAGCTACCTTGTCATGTTTCCGCAAATATGCTTCGGTCAGGGCCCAATAAGTTTCTATTGGCCTGGCCTGGCGGATTCGTCTTCTTGGGTATGAATTGGATCTTGTTGGATTTATATTAGGCTATCGTGTCCTTGGAGTAATGAACCGGCGCTAAATCCGATCGAAACAGTACTGAGGCGTTGTGTTTGTGGATCATGGGAAACAGACGCTTGTTTAAACACTCATGCACGTAAACATCGGTTGTCACAAACGGTTTGGAAAGCATACCGCACTCACAAATGGCTTGCCAAACCATATCCTTTTGACCGAATTTTTCGGTAAAATCGACTCATGCGCGTCGTCAACACTTCTGCCATCACGAACGGTGCAGTACTGATCACCAGGAAGAGGTTTACAAACAAATTTAACGTATGATTCATCGTTTATAATCACGCACCACGTTTCTCCGCACAGCAATTGGTCGTATAGCTTCCGAGCCCTCGGTTTGACGAATGCCGCTTGTTCTCACTCCGCTTTGACATCTTCTGCTTCTTATACGTCTTTAGACCCATTCTTGCCTTGGTCCGCTGGACGTTACTCTTCGAGGATCCCACTTTTTTAGGCACGTCTCAAACCGAAGCACTTTTCTTGCGAGTGGAAGCTTGCACGATTTTCCGGTCCAGATTTCGGTCAACAGGGTTCGGTTTTCGTCCAGATTTTTGCTTGTCCTGGAAAGTTGCTTGATCACCATACTTCCGAATCGCGTTTAGAACGGCTCCGATGCTTACATCTTCCAATTTCGCTAATTGACTCCGAGAAATGTTGGGGATAGTATACCATTTGTGTACGATCTGTTTGTGCTTTTTCGGAGAAATGCTTCGCATTGTCATGGAAATGTAAAGAACCAACACTTGCGATACACGAAACTGTTGGTCGAAATGTAAACAATGATTCAGCGAGATAATCAGCTGTTTAAACGTCATCTGAAACGAGCAGGGGTATTCCAAATCCGTGCTTAGACATTCTGGGACACCCAATGCAATAACGAACATATAACTATATGAAATAAAAATTTGAGTTCATTAATATGACGTTTTTTTTATTCCTATAATAAACTGTGCTTATACTTCCTGGGACACCCTATAGGTTTGCACTAAGAATAAACGAAAACGACATAAGCTGATCTGCCTAGATGATTGAATTCGCAAACGAAATAGAGGATTCGGAAAGAATTTTAGCAAAGTTTTTGGCGTAGGACTACGTCTTTCGGGAAGGATGTCAACCAAGGAAATGCAACGAAAATTGGTCAGACTTTAAATGCTAATAACTTGGCCAATAATCAATGTATTTTGATGATTTGTATGTCGATAGATTTGGAAGTTTTATAAGATTTGTGTGGTATGTCACACATTATAAATGTTGAATACTGAAATAACTAAAAGTTAAGAAATATGGAAACATTTAAATTTCTCATACATTTTCTTCGACCGAAAGGTGCTCACCCCTAACACAGCCATCAGAAAATTGATCCCAAACGACACAAGCCGAAGCCGCAGAATCATTCAGTGTTGCACGAGCAGAATTATGAGGAAAAGCGAGGAACATATTACTCAGTCATGAATGACCTACATTTTTGAGTCGATCTCATCGGCCGTGCATTAAAATTCTGATTAGATCCCGTCGGACTTTACTTGAGCAACATGTGACAAGGTCCTATGAGCCCAATGTAAATAATGACTTTACACTATTGCTCAACACGTCCGCGCAAACTAACAACACCATTTGATAGAACAAACTTAAGGTACGTTTAGACTATCTGATTTGATGGTCTGATTCGAGCGGACTGCTCGATAATTTTGTCGGATGCAATGTTCGGATGCATTCACACTTTTTCGACAGGATGATTAGATTTGACGGATTTGAACCGCTAAGGAACGCTTGATTTGTGATTTGATGGCATCCAGCAACAACCCTAATATAATGTCATTTACCGTGTGCGTGATAATGTTCGCACCATTGAACAATGTCAAAATTTAAAAAAATCTCAAAAATTTCGTTTTCGAGTTTTTTTTATTTATTTAAAAGGAGGCTGTTTCTCAGAGTCTTAAACTATATCTTAAACTTGCTGCAATTACGGCCTCCACACGCTTCTGGAATAAACGGCAGGTGGTTCTAATAATGTAGTCTGGATCCATTTCTCTCCAGGTACGGGTCAATGTTTGTCTGAGGCTTGCTGTACTCGGGTGGCGTTTAGAACAGGCCTTGGCCTTCATGACGCACCATATTGAGTAATCCAGCGGATTAAGATCGGGGCTGGATGGCGGCCACATATCCTTCGCCCAGAACGGAAGATGTTCCTGCAACCACTTCTGAGTGCGGTTCGAGGTGTGGAACGGAGCCCCATCTTGTTGAAATACAACATTTGGCTTCGGACCGTACTGTTCTTTGATCCACGGAAGAACATACTTACTTAAAATCCCGATGTAGACCTTCGTGTTGACCTTCGTGTTGACCTTGTCGCCTTCTTAAATGAACACCGGGTCCATTTTTTTTGCCATCGGAAGCCACCAATCCAAACACCATAACGCCAGCAGGATGCTTGGTCAGATACTTGTGCTCGTCGGCTACGTCTTTTACCCGAAGAGAACTAATATACCGGTCGGTTCTGGAATTTTATACGGGATCAACGGTAAACATGCTCTCGTCGGTGAACAGGATTACCGGGTTTATTCGCTTAAGGAAGTTCAAGATTTTCTTGCATCGTTCGACTCGTAGCGTCGTAGCTCCCGGATGCGGTTGGTGCCCTCGACTTCGCCCCGCAATCTTCCTTTACGATCTTCCGTGCCGTAAAGTCACTGATCCCATGTTCCTTTGCCATTTTCCTTATTGAACGCACGAATGAATCCACGAATCTTCCTTTTGATAGCAGCGATAACCCTCGGAACCCAAGCTGACCACGGACGACCTGTGGCTACCTTTGCGGATAGTTGTATTTTCTTTTCTCGGTCTAAAACCCTTTTGACGGTCCACCGGGACACTCCCACGGCGATTGAAATGTCTTTTTGCGACATTTGCGCGTGGGACAAATCACGAATACGCTGCCACTTCGTCATGGTGCAACTGTCAAACTAGGTAAATCATTTTCTTTTATACACAGCCTACTACGGTATGAGGAGCTATAGGTTACGTGCATGCAAAGAAAGTGTATGCATTGTATGCACAGGTGAAACGGGAACCTTATTGCAAATGGTGCAAACATTATCACGTATACGGTTTATATTTTGAAACTGATACTACTCGACATAGAAATAAGTGAATTTTGTTACAAACAACGAACAATGAAATATCGGCTCCGTTAAGCTCACGCAGTTGAGCATTCCAGCTAAAAGAACTAGATAAAAACAACTACAGAGGATTAACTTGGTGGTCTCATCAACATCGAGTTAGGAAGAGTTGACTGTATTACATTCGATGTATGGTTCAAATTTTCAACCCACCGTTTCTTGTTAACAATTAGCATTGGGAAATAGCTAACATACAGTCATAATTACAGTAGGCACACTCGAATTACAATTTGGCTATAAAGCAAACCGTTATCAGCAGTAATCTCATCTCGCTTTAGAAACTCCTCCATAGATAAAAAAAAGTATATCTGACGAAAGAAAAAGTAGCACAGGCCATAAAACTCACGTTTCACCGGGCGCACATTTACAACATCATCACGAACCGACACTGAAACAATTGCGCACGCCGCGCCGCATTTAAACTCCATACCCACAATTGTCCCATTAGTGCCCTAGCCTCCCTAGCGTTTCCCGTCGTCTACGGCGTCGAAGATCTCAAACTATCATGTTATTCATATGGAAGGTACCTACCTATGCCCATGCCCCAGTACGATGACCTCGTCTCCCAAACCCCGAAATGTTCGGGCCTTTCTCTTTTTTTTTTATTTTTCGGAATCGGTGATGATCACTGACCACGGTCGTAAGGCTTTTAATTACACAAGCTAGGTGCACCGATCACCAGCAACGCTGGCCAATTTGGGTCAGGAGATCCACACGTGTGTGTGTGTGTGCAAAGGGACCAATTATATTTTTTTTTGTTGATGGAAACCCAAAAAAATATCCCTACTCAACGTGGGAATCGAACTCACTTGTTATGGCACAATCCTCCCTAGCCGTGAAGCCACGCCGCAATAGTTCATCGGTTATTCACATGCATTCCATTTTGCCACACATTTCACCTCCATCCGTACGCATTTTCCTAACCTAATCTGTGTGTTTGTATTTTCTCTATGTTACATGTTACATGTTTGTTACACATCACCGTTCTTCATCCTCATCATCGCTGCTGCTGCTGCTGCTGCTGTAGGTGGAAGTACATTTAGGAATGAATCAGACGTGCCATGTCCGACGGGGACATTTCGATGCTCGGAGGGCAAATGCATCCCTCAGACGTCGGTTTGCAATTACCAGAAAGATTGCGAGAAAGGCGAGGACGAATTCAATCACTGTCGTAAGTAGCTCCACACCCCGCGGCCCCCTTAATTCCGTTTCAGATTCGGCCCACCATTCATCGAGTTCCACAGAAGAATTAGTGTTTTTGTTGTAGAAATAGCAATCGTGTATGGAACAGCTTTGCAGGGCGATAATGAGCCGTAATTGCCGGGCATTATGCGAGTTAGAAGAAGGGATGTTCGCACCCGTCGAACACTTGCCTTGTTGGTTTGATTGAGTCAGAGCAAAGGGGACGGGGGGGAGGGGAAAACAAACCCAAACAATAGCTGGAAAATCAGGAGAAAAATAGCAAACAGCATAGAGTCAAAGCAACAAGAAACACTTGCGGATGCTTTCGAACACGTGATTGAACACGTGTGCGAGGTATGGCGCCCATTAACTAGCCGCACGGCGCGCCGGTTCGATTGGCTGGTAATCGTAAATGCATTTCAGTAGATAGATTTTCTGCAAACCACGTCGATCGGGTGAGGTTCCTTTTTCTTGAACGCACGGCTGCCAATTGGTATGTTTCCGTGTTTTATGAGCTGCGAAGTGGCGCTTGCGTAATTGGGTTGAACGTAACACACTTGGGAATCAGACGTTTGATTTGTCTGTGGTGTGTGTGTGTGTGGAAATTAGGACGGATCAATTTAGCAAATATGATGATTTGAATGATATTATTATGTCTTCATGAATACTTTCAATGAGGACATTTATATATAATTTTAAACGCAGAAACAAAGCAAAATAGGATAATAGGAAGCTGAAGAATTACTCTGAAACGGTCAAATGAAGAGTTAGACAAGTGGAGCAGTTTCAGCAGTTCAATAGCTATAAAAATAATCTCAAACTCTACTTGCTACGATTTGCCTGAAGCTTTGCACAATTGTTTGTTTGTATTCACATTAATGCTATAATTATGCCATTTTAAATCTAGCAAATGCATCCCAAATGCCGTTTGTTTTTAATTTAGTTTTTGTAATACATCATAGCACGAAAACGTCTGTGGTGAGACTGCGTTTCATGATTTTTGCTTTACACCCAAATGCAACCGAAACTTCCATAACGACTGGCAGCAGTCACTTCGTGTCTGCCATCGGTGAAAAGTAAAAAGAGATAGCAAAAGATACTTTCTCTTTCTAAGAAAACGATGTGCAACGGAATCATTTTTGTGTCGAGTCAACTCTCAACTTTGTTTTTTGCAGCTGGGTGACATGCCGCCATGTTATTGAAACCAACAGCTGAAACGTCACAATTCCAGTGTGAACTGCAAAAATGGCGTGACTGAATTTTCTTATTTTTATCATATGAAATTATTTTCCCTTTTATGCCATATAAATGGTTGACTTCGTGGTAGAAAATCAGAAAATAATATTTTATGAGTCCTAGGTTTATTTTTTACAAAATGTAAGCAAAAATATTAAGAATATCCATAATATCAGTCACGCCTTTTTTGAAATTCTGGCTTGAATCTTCTATTTGTTTACAAATTATGAGCTGTCAGTGGGGCCCGCAATTTGGGGCCCGCAGCGATGTTAGCTCTTTTCAAGGCAAGGCAAACAAGATAGGGATGCCACCCAGCTGGATTTTTGAACGTTGTAAATAGTCTCGCAATATCAAAGGAGCTTGTAAAATCAATATCAAGCATCATATTTTGTTCCAATATCACGCGTGATATTGCGAGCGCATGAAAGCGGAAAAATATCAATTGATTGCTGATTTTGCCAACACTGCTTCTAATCTAAATGGCATCAGAGATACAATACAACTTAGATTCAATCCCACGGTAGTTTTCCACATTGCGTTTGTCTCCTTTCTTGAAAACAGGGGACATAGTAGAGCGTTTCCATAGTGCGGGAAATTTCTGCTGACGAAGTGACAGGTTGAATAGCAAGGACAACGGAGCAGCTAAGATATCGGAGCATTTTTTTAGAACACCAGATGGAATGACGTTCGCACCTGGTGAAAATGATGATTTGTTTTTACTACTTGACTAGCCTATTGGTCCCAAGCAAATCGATTAACGTACCCCATTCTAGTCGAAATTCTAGTACAACGATATGTTTGTTTTGATACGCTATGAAAGTTTGAAAGATAAAATGAGGGGTTCCTGGATTTTCCTATGTTACGAGGGGTGCATCGATTAGCTTGGGACCGAAGAGCAAACCAGAGCTGAGCCAAAAAGTTGAGCACGTTTCTTCGGGACCTTCTAGTCTTAGAGTTACTTCTAAGGTTAGACCAAGGCGGTTTTCTTGGAGGTAGGCACTTCGGTACTGAAGCACAAACACAGTCGCGAAAAAGGCAATTATAGCGAGCGACTGCTGTATCGATATCAAGGTCACGTTCCAGTCGATCCGGGACAAGGAACGCCTCAGCAAACGGAAATCGGTCTTCCGGAAATTGAGCCGAGTGGCAGTCAAGGTTTCATCAAAACGAATTTGAGATCCGTTCGCTATAGATATATCCAAAGCAGGGTGGAACTTGTCAAGAGGAACGATGACGTCAGGCGCTTCAGCGACGACACAGTCCAGAAGCGCACTTTCGCTTACAAAAACCTAGTCAAGAAAACAAGACTTGAAATTGGGAATAAGGTTTATCTGGCTCAGTCCATAAAAAGCCGCGCCATCTGCTGCAGTCATGTCAACGTTCAGGGGGAATATACACCGCTCCAATGAGGATGTTCCTCTGTGTGAGGCTGACCTTAACCCAAACCGCTTCAATTGTAGTAAATAGTTCGTCGACGATCACGCAGGAAGCGAATGCGTTGGAAACAGCGATGAGGACACCACCACCGCGAGTACGAATGCTGATGGATGAATTACGGTTAATCTGTAGACAGTAAAAGAGTCACCAAACAGTTGCACTGAATTGATCCTCCCATCGAGCCAAGTTTCCGTGAATACATAAACGTCATATTCCCCGTCAAGCGTAGCCAGATAAACATCGTCCAATTTAGTCATGAGCGCCCTGGTGTTCTGATAGTAGACTCGTAAATCGCTAGAGGGTTCGGTGCGAGCCGTGTCAATGGTAACTTGTCCAGGATCCGAACGAGAGAATGGTAAACTATCAGGTAGTGAAAGATCACCTGGCTTAGAAAGGCTCGAAGTGGTGGCCATAAGCGAAGATGAACTGAAACCAAGTGGTGGATCAACAATTGAATTCACATGGACGAGTTCATACTTGCCGCAAACGAGTGGTTGGAAGACCCCTTCACCAGGCCCGTAAACAGGGCCGGGACGGCTGCAGGTCGCTGGAGGGAATGGCTCGACTGTGGCGGGGGGCTCGGGGGCTTCCAAAATGCCAACGGCAGTGCATCCCAGTAAACAAACAGAAGTTGATTAATCATAATGAGTACGTCGTCAATCTTCGGCAGGACTAGATCAGAGGATCTGGATGCATCCTGTGAATTTTCAGTGGAGCGTCTCGGCTTCTGGTATGGTGGGCTGGTATACTATTAATCAGTGATGCAAAATATCATGACACTCACGTGACACTCGTCTTCGCATCAACCGACTATCGCTGACAGATCGTTTTGTCACGCAGTGAGAGTTAGAGCCATGGCAAACAAAAATCACCAGTAATGGTCGCTGCTCACAAGCAAAACGTTACACTCGCTGCTGATGATGTAAAGCACAACGACGACAGTGAAAACTTCTACAGTACGATCATGAGAAAAAGCGAAACGACAGAAGAAAATGAAAACAATGCCTACGCATTCCAAGTTCGTCTCGGCAGGCACGACTGTGTGAGTTACAAACAAAGCAGGTAACATGAAACGGAAGCTGTTGGGCTCACTGACCAACACACTCACATAAGCAAGCAAAGCAGCAACTGCTTCAAAACGAGCACAGATGAGTATCGTGATTGTCGGAAATGACCAGATCGGTGATGGATCACAACAGATAACGACATTCACCAGTTGCTTTTTACTTCTTTCGTCAACTTTATGGATGGTCATGGAAAGAGCTTCGACGAGCACATTGATAGGAATGTACAAATCGTTACTACCATCAGCTGTTTGGCGATCGTGATTGTGATAGGTCGCAACTCTGCTGTTAATGTCATTTTCAGACCACAATTGTCTAGGAGCAGACATATACAATGGCACTCTGGAAACCAAGAATTTTTCAGGCAGTGCAGTTGTTGCTTGCTGATTGTACTTGCCTACGGTTGGAGTTTGGAAGACCCCCTCTGGGACGACTGTTGAACGCTGGCAGCATAGGCTCGACTGCGATGATAGGATCAGGGGCTTCCACAAGGCTAGTGGCAAGTGTGCGTCCGAATGTCGAGTTGAATAAAACAGTTTGTGCTTTTATCGGAAATAATCGGCTGTTATCATAATACATTTCAGGAAGGATTGTTCGAAATAACGTCGTACTTGCCTGAGATAGGGTTTTGGAAGACTCCTTCTTCAAATCCAAAATATAACATTGTTCGAATATTTAACAGATGCCAGTATGGTATTAAAAAATATAGCCAATGAGTTCAGTCCATGCCAAGAAGAAAAAGGTCCCTCCTATAGTGATAACCACTTCCGATTTCCATGCTCTTTACACGGAACTTTTGAACTCATTAAATTCAAGTGTTCTCTTCAAATTGTCCGTCGGGGTGAATGCCGTGTATTGGCTGAAACCTTGGACGGATTCAAACGTCTTCTCAAGTATCTTACTGAGAAGCAACACAAATGTTTTTCGTACGACATTAAAACTGAACGTCTGTTCAAGGTCGTCTTGAAAGGCCCTCCCCAAAATGAAAATGAAAACCTGTACTGGCGATTCGCGAAACGGGATTTTAGTTCTCTTCAACTCTGGTGAACTAAACAACCTTAATGCCTTAGGAATACTTCAGGAAGACTAAGGGAAATTTTCAAAAGCTCACCCAGTGTCCTAAGTGCCAGGAATGGGGTCACGGAACAAAAAAAAATGCTACATGCCGGCTAAATGCATAAATTGTGGTGATTCCTCTCACGCAAAAGACCACTGTCCTGTGAAGGAAGATCCTAAAATAATGTCAGGGGTATTCCAGAAACATCCTCAGAAGGTTCACGAGAATTTACGGAAAGATTAGAGAACATCAGAGTGGTCCATACAGTTTTTAGAAGCTTAAATTCAGGTCCGAGGAATGAAAGCAAATACCGAGGATTTCGGGGAAGAACAGACTGCGGGATAATAAGGTAAGATTTGGGAACTGCTATGAAACTTTGATCACTGGAGGGAAGCTTCAATGAAACTGCTGGAACTTTAGAAAAAAAAATCTTAGAAATTCAGGGAAGCCATGAAAACTTCAGAGCACTCCACAGAACTTGAGAAAAACTACGAATTCTTTAGAGGTCTCAGGCAAGCTCAGAGATCTTAATATCAGTCCCAATAACTTCAGGACAGCATTTCGGGGAAGTTTAAAGATCTGTAAGGGTTTGTTCCGATTAATCCTGGACAGCTTCATCAGGTCATGAAAATTTCGAGAAACTTTGAGAGTTCTGGGAATTTCTGAAAAGTCCAGATAAATCCTCAGAAATCTAGAAAGCTTTATATATAATTTGGGAACTTCACAGAAGTCCAGAGATTTTATGGGAAAATCTTCAGGTGAATTGCGTGAACTTCCGGGTAGCTTCGGGATCATCACATATGGTGAATAAACCTCAATTCAGTTTAATTAACTTAACTAGAAACTCAGTGAATTTCCGAAAACTACAGTTTCATCCTCAGAGAAGTCTAGAGAACTTGAGAAGTTTTGTAATTTTTAGGCAATTTCGTAATTTTCAGGGTTGTTCCGATTAATTGAAGGATGATCAGAGAATTTCAGACCAGTTCCTTTAATTTGTTGCAGGAATTAGTCCAAGAATTTCCGAGGAATTATTTATTTATTTCTTGCTGTTTCGTCTTCGATTGAATCTTAAAGACTACTCTACCTATTCTTAATTTTATTTTTTTAAACATTCTTAGAAATAGTAAAATCGTAATTAACACCAACGTCGTTGAAGGCTTTCAAGCAGGAATTTAGTGGATTCTGACCATAGATGGTTCTATGTGCCGGTACAGCAGTTGCCGCGGTGGTACATAGAGAGGAATTTCCTGAAGCAATTGAGGGCAATCGATGTTTGCGCCAAGTGGTTGCTGAATCATTTTACGCCATTAATTTAACGTTTCTAAGTTTAACAATGCACAACGAGCGGTGTTGCCAGGAACGTGCCCGGGATCACACCTTGGCATATTACGTAGTGTGAACGTGATGAACAGTCTTTGTATTCGTTCAACTTTTAAAACGAGTGAGGTATAACAACGGAGCCCAGATCGGAGCAATATATTCTAGGAGGCTCCTTACCAGAGTACAATACACCGTCTTCTGGGCGTAGATATCCGTGTACTGCCGAATCAAACCGAGAACATCATATGCCTTCGAAGTAACCACCGCTACATGATTGTTAAACCTCAACTTCGAGTCAATCGTAGGCCCTAGATCAAGAATTGATGACACTCGTTCCAATGGTACAGATTCCAGTGTGTACTAGTGATTGATAGGGACGCAGCGACGGGAATTTCATTTCATTTTCACTACACCATAGCAATAAATTGTCAATATCACGCTGAAGGTGCTATACAGTCGAGGATGGAACCGATGGTTCTGTACATTTTCAGGTCATCGACAAACAGCTGCTTGAATGATGAGATACGTGGACACTAATCATTTACTAACAATACGAAAATCAATGGTCCCAGCACACTGCCTTGTGGTACACCGGAAGTGATTGAAAACGATTCCGAACGAGTAGAGTTTTACGACACGAAAGCATTACAATTCGTCGGGTAAGACCGAATCCAGTCAACCAGCCAAGAAGAGTCCTACAGCGTTCACTTTTTCACAAGCACGTGCGTCAAACGCTTTTGAAAAATCATTGTAGACCGAGTCAACCTGAATGCGAGGTTTGACCTCATCGGAACAGTGTGTTGGTATAGCACCTTGAGACTCGTGGATGTAGAACGATGTTGAACAAACCCATGTTGATACTCCGATATTAAAGCTGGGTTTAGACAGGGCAAGTCAATTGATCAAATCAGTTGAATTCAACTGACTTGAACGCGAATTGAACGTGTAAACCATGCCATTCAACTGACCTGATCAACTCACTTAAATTGAAAAAAGTTAAACCAGGCTCAACTTTTCAAGCCAACTGAATTCAACTGAGTTGATCATTTGACTTGCCTTGTCTAACCCAGCTTAAAGAATGAACAACACTGTAAAGTGCTCCGTGCACTAGGGTTTCGAAAGCCTTGCTAATGCAGTATAGAAATGAAATACCCCGATAGCTGTCAGCGTGATTACGATTACGCAGTTCCATTCCATATGCTGGGGATCGTCCTCTTGGAGAGCAAACGGTTGAATATACAGCAAATCTGGAAAACTAGCGAGCGAGCGCAGTATTTCAGGAAGTACGGATGAATTCCGTCAAATCCGGGGCCTTTGATGCATTAAGATCGTTCAAAACTGTATGGACATCATCTGGCGTGAACCGCCGTATGGGGAAATTCAAGTCATATTCATGTTAATCGTTGACACTGGAAGCGGGAGCTGCCAAGCTTGGGTGCCTTGCACGATAAACACCTTGAAAAAACGTGGCAAACCAATGTGCGATCTCTTCCGGCAATGTTGCGGTTACGCCGTCTAGAACAACTGTGTTGGGTAGGCGATTGCACATCCCTTGCGACTTCACGAATTTCCAGAAATTCGATGGCTTACGTCTCAGGTTTGACTGTGTCAGTGTGAAAAACAGTTTGCGGGAGTTTGTTGCAGAGGTGACGCATTCCGCATTCCTCTGTATTCCACCCGGGGTTCCACGCGGAGTAGCCGGAGAAAGGTCTACGAAGAGGAACACACTCGTGGAAAATTGCGTGCAGTTTTTCGTAGAACTGATTGAAGTGCACATCGAGGTTCAGAAGGAATGGCCTGTGATGGATTTCAACATTATGCAGTGGAAGCGCTGGTTCAAGGAGATACAAAACGTCTGGATTGGTAGTGCATGCCAAATCAAGCAGCTTGCAATTTGTATTTACCTGAAATAGATCATTAGCAACCATTTCTTCGGTAAGAGAGTTTGAAGGCAGATAGGCCGTTCATGTTCTCGTCCAAATTCCAGAGTAAAAGAGGGAGATTATAATCACTCATGATGATATCATCGCTCAAGGACGTCTCTGAAATATTCCGTATAGCTACGGCATGGGACTTGTAGAGCTCCGGACCTGATAAAGGGCGAACGTATATTCCGGAGATGAACAGTGAGCGTTTCTCCAAACTAATTCGGACAATGACCTGCTCGAGCTGACCACAGTTTTCCAACAAAACCAAGGAGCAAGGGTGCACCAATTTGACTGCTAAGGAATATATGGTAGTCCGTCGAAAGTTCACAGTCGGATATGTCCGGTCGAAGCTAGGTTTCTGTTAAAACCACTGCATCGTAATTACAGCTCGGCAGTCTCAATCTGATTGAGTTATGAAGCTAGAGCGAATTGGAAACATGACTTGTTTCAGTGAGGTTTGGAGCTTTCGATATGTTGCTACGTTTTTACACTATTCCTCAACATTGGGCGATTTAATTCCAATAGTTTCTCGTGACTGCTTCAACTTGACTGCTCCTTAAGGATGGTTTAACAGGTCTGCTACCATCTTGTCCGTAATGTAATATTGGATAGTTACAATACAGTTCTCCACAAGGTCCTCCACAAAACAGTATTTTGTGTCAAAGGGTTTTGACTTTTGAGTGGTTCTATCTGCATCGGAAAGAGCAATACAACTCAGATTGTCCTCGTTGACCAGCACAGGTAACTTCAGTTTCTCGCCAAGGTCGTCCATTAATTTGCGAACCCACTGTAGTTCTTGTAGACATTCCGCAAGTGCCATGTATTCTGCTTCTGTGCTGGATAACGAAACTCCAGTCTATTTCCTGCATCTCCCATTGATCAGTCCACCACATAGCTTGAAAATTTAACCGGTATTTGATTTCCGTTCACCGACTTTGCCAGCCCAGTCTGCGTCAGCAAAGCATTCTAGTTTGAAGTGTTTTGTGTATCCCAAAAGTAGTTCGTGGTCTATTGTGCCCTTGAGATACCGCAAAACTCTGTTAGCTTCGTTCCAGTCGGCTTTAGTTGGTTTCGATACCCGCCTTCCAAGTACATAGGTTGCAATCGCCCTATCGGGTCTGGTGTTGACGGCAATATACTACAAAGCATCTACCAAACTCTGGAACTGATATTGGCTTATTCCTCCTTTTGTTGGAGAAAGCCGGTCTTTAAAAACCTTCGCATTTTCCATTTGGAAACGTGACAGCACCTTAGCTATGTAATTCTTTTGATTCAGAAAACAAAATTTCCATCCTTTTCATCATCAGCAGCGAGTGTAACGTTTTGCTTGTGAGCAGCGACCATTACTGTTGATTGTTGTTTGCCATGGCTCTAACTCTCACTGCGTGACAAAACGATCTGTCAGCGATAGTCAGTTGATGCGAAGACGAGTGTCACGTGAGTGTCATGATATTTTGCATCACTGTTTACGTACATACATTTTTGTTCCTTAAAAGACTTGTGCGGATTGCTTCATGTGGGCTATGATGGACCTTTTAGAAACTTTCAAGTTGCTAAGAAGTTCCGCAGGGAATTTTTAAGATACTTTAAAGTTGCTAAGAAGTTCCGGCTGGAATCTGTTTGGAACTTTGTTTTCAGCCTTACTTGAAGTTCCTAAGTGCTCAGGGATGCTTTTTTTGAACTTCAAGTTTGCTAGTAGTACGCATCGGAACTTTTTGGAGCCTGAAATTCCTCGTGTGCTTTCTATAGCTTCTAAAGTAGCCAGAAAGTTGTGTTGAAACTTTATATGCACTTTATAGAACTTGAAAGAAAGTACTTTTGGTTGCTTGCGAAGAAAGTACTGTCGAAACTCTATTTGAACTTTATGGAACTTGAAAGTTCTGTCGGAACTTTATTCGAAGTTTATGGAACTTGAAACTTCTGTCTGAACTTTATTGCAACTTTATGGAACTTGGAAATGAGTTTTATCGTTGAATGCGGAATGGTTTTCTTTCAGCTGGTCACTTAAGCCTACTTTGCGAGTTGAAGTCCTTCCCCTTTGAAACCAGTTTCACCACCTTTGGTTGCACATTGGTTAAGTCGAGACACTCAGTAACAAGTCCCGCAACTGGCTCTCCGAGGATGTTGGATGGAAAGTGGATAAGTAGATCCAGAATAGATCGTCGCTGGGACGACCATCCAGTCGGACAGTTTTGATTGTGTTGGTTGCCTTTGAACCCATGTTAATCGGGACGCTGGGAGTGTCGACAATTTTCCCGTCGGTACCTACGTAGTTTATGAACGGCCCCACAGTTTAGTTAACCAATTTTCGGAAATTATTACATTACAGTTTAGTGAAAGATTGTATTAGCTAGCAAAAGCAACATCAAACGCACTGAGCAATGTTAATCCAGCCGAGTTAATTGAGAAAAGATAAAATCGATGAAGAGCACCGATCATCGCAGTTAGGCCCTTATGATTCTGAACGCTAGAATATCTACTTGTGGAGAGATGACTGTACATACAAAGCTGGAAATATTTTCTAGATAGAAGTTTTCTATCTCCGGCAAAGTTGTTCCGTTGCGCTGCGTTTGTAACGGAATAATTCGAAGATTGCATACTGGCAACTGTCATGTATCTACTTTAACGTTTTTGGTAAAGTTGTTATGAATACTAATAGAAATATAATGCAAAAAAATACAAAGAAAGGGTCTCACCCGAATGATCCTCCTCGTGATTCTTAAGCTTAAGATCCGATCCGATGAACTGCAAAATTAAAAAAACGTCACTTCTTCAGCGCGACCTACTTCGATCTCTCTCTATCTCCGGAAAAATTGTTCAGATTGACAAAGTCTAGTAGATCAATAAACTATTTAATTCGGAAATATCCCACTAGTCAGCGCTAGTATCAATCTAGATCTGAGGGAAAAGATCAATGTTGTAGGTTTTTTACACATGCCACATTAATAATATGCAGTTTTCCTATGGAGAACTGTTACAACCCTAATGAGATAACTATTCTCAACTAATAAATGCGAACTTAAACTAAATGGATTCACATTGTAAAAACGAATGTTTATTTTAAAACAGTACTATACAATCTTGGAAATCATAAACAATTACGACATTTCAAAGTCTCCTCGTTTGTATAACTATCTCTGCCTAATTAAGCAACTAAATCCACCTCACCATGTCAGTGCCATAAATTTTCCAAGCCCACTGAGACATTAAATATCCTAATTTAAATGCAAATTTCCCTCCATTATCATTAAATCTTCCACTCTGATAAAGAAAAGTTGCATTGCTGCTGCCGTTCTCCGATGCAGTTGTATCATTCTGCAAACAGCCGTGCGCGCCATAACATCCATAATCCCGTCTGCAAACAAACGCTTAAACCGGCCTGATTTACCGCAACCAAAGCTGTTCCATAAAATATTTCTATTTCTGCACACACAAATGTAAAATAAAAAAAAATATCCCTCAATCATTACAGCTCCCCCGGAATGCGAGCAGGGCCAGATCAGCTGCGGCCAGTACGTGTTCAACAAGACGTACTGCATACCACCGCACTACAAGTGCGACATGACCGTCGACTGTGTGGACGGAACGGACGAGTCCGACTGCAGTAAGTATCTTGATTAGTATTGGGTTCTGGGGAATGTTCCCGATTTGGGTTCGAGGAATTCCGAACCAGCCTAGACTGGTGTGATGATCATCGTAGTTGCGAGTAACCGGTATCGATGGTTACTTAATTGATGATGATGATGATCAGAGCTCAGAGCGATTGCAATCAAAGCCGAAAGTCGTGACCAGTTCTGCGACTATGGTTAGCGAAAGAAACCCTGCTGGCGGGGAGAGGTTCTAGGTATAGCAGCATCACATCTTCCATCGCATCTTTTCCGCTTTTGCACAAGTACAAAACCACCTTCATCTAGCTAGGCACGTAGTTCAGCCGGAGGAGGAGGAGGTGCAGGGGGTGGAGGTGGAGGGGTAGAGCGAGTTTGTGTGTTCTAAAGTGCGCTGAGCTCAGCGCAATTCAAGGTGATCCACTTTCCACGAGAACCGAACCTACTGACTGGCTCTGACACTAGAAGGCGGCTGGGAACGAATACATGTGGCTTGCTTCAGTGTTTTGTGTTGTGTTGTGTCTCTCTGTGGCTTTTCTGTAGTGTAATATGGATGTCTCTCAGTTTCAGCGACTTGAGACTTAGGCTTAATGTGTTCTAGGCTGCTGGAGGCGCTTGTTTGTGTATATATTTTTTTTCGCGGCCGGCCTTTTCTAGTCTTATTCTGCTACCGTTGCAGCTGCTGGCTGAGGGACCGGCTCATGGTTGCCCCGATAGAGGGGTGTTCAGTTTTGTGCAATTGTAGAAAATTTGACGTAAAATTTGTCGAGACATCGCACAACAACACGAAACTCAAGGAATTCGAATGCTAAATCAGGACAGCATATAAGACGTTGTTGAGCTTTTAGAACTTTTAAAACTTAATTTGGAGAACCTGAAATACTACAAGATTACATCTAAGTATCCCCACAATATCCATCACCAAGCTCTACGGGTACAAACATGTAGTCAGGACATCGGCTGTAGAACTTTAGGATCTAAACTCCAGGCACTTTGTAGAACAAAAGATATTTTGCTAAATCAGCTTTCTCAAAGTTTTACGATTTACCTTTGCAGCGAGAAAGTTATTTGCTTCTTTCTGCAAATATGTGGATTTTCAAAGCATTGATAACTTTGTAGAATATTGAAAAAATAATAATATTCAAACAACAAAGTTATCGCAAATAAACGCTTTTTAAGGGGGTACTACCGTCTGTACTCCATTTTAAGCCTACAACTTCGACCACTTGATGTATAGAAAATTTTCTTCTTGGACAAAGTTTCTTAAAAAGACTTTATCTACAATGTTTCCATAGATGTCGATCAATTTTAACAACACATAAAACAGTTTTTTTATCTGAGTGTATACCCCCCTTAAGCAAAATTTTTCACTACTGAAATAAAGTACTCTAAAATTAAGAAACATTCTAGAAGACATCAAAATGCTACACTCAATAATTTCGTCGCAAATAGCCTTGTCCCACTTTTGTTGATTTCGTCGCGCTTTTTGGCGTACCGATTCGATATTTTTCAACAAATCATGACTTGAAAACTTCACTTTCAATCTAAATGACGTCTGACGCAAAGTTATAGGAAAAAATTACACCCTTTTCAGGAAAAATACATGGCAAAATTTAGAAGTAATTTGAAATAACAAAAAATTACCATATTCAATACTTTTTGAATAGGTATATTAGAAGTCTTATGAAAAATGCTATCTTCTGTGGACTCAAATTGGACTCTTAAAAACTGCCCAAAAAATCCGTACATTTACAATAAATTCCAAAAACTTCCCATCAGCTCAAAGAGCTCTCCAGAAGTTCCATAAACTTTCCAGAAAATTCAAGAATTTCCCAGAGTTTCCGAGAACTTCCCGAGAAGATGCGAGAACTTCCCAACAATTTCGAAAACTTCCTATCAGTTCAGAGAGTTTTCCAGAAGTTCCGAGACCTCTTAGAAGATTTGCGAATTTCCCAGATGATCCGAAAAATTCTGAAGACTTTCAAATAGTTCCGAGTACTGCCCAGAATTTCCGACAGATTCTTACAAGATGCCTGCACTTCGAAGAACATCCGAGAACTACTCACAATTTCTGTGAGCTTCCTAGAAGTTTCTTCCAAGAGCTGTACAGAAGATCCTTGAATTTCCCAAAAATTCCGAGAACTTTTCAAAATTTCCGAGAACTTCCCAGAAGATCCAAGAACTTTTCAGAAGTTGAACTTTTCAGAAATTCTGGAACTTCGCAGTTTCCATTTTTTTTTTCTAGAAATCCCAAGAACTTCTCAGAAGTTCAAAGAACTTGAAAATAATTTAAAAAACGTCCCATAAATTTCAAAATTTTCCCAGAAGATGCCAGAACTTCCCACCAGAGCCGAGTACTTCTCAGAAATTGCAAGGACATCTCCGAAGTAAGAAGCTTTTCCCAGAATGTTCATGTCCTATCTAAAAATTCTTCGTTTTAGAAAATCTGAGAACTTTGCAGTCTGCAGTTTTTCTAGAAATCCCAAGAACTTCTGAGAAGTTCAAAGAACTTGAAAATAACTCAAAGAACGTCCCATGAATGTCCAAATCTTCCCAGAAGATGCGAGAACTTTCAGGAAGATTCGGAAATCACCCAGATTGTAAGATACTAGGAAATTCCGAGAACTTCCCAAATATTTCGAGAACATTCCCCATTCTCCTAGATCTTCCCAGATATTCCAAAATTTTCTCAGAAGTTCCAAGAAGTTCCCACAAGATCCGAGTACTTTTCGGAAATTGCGATAACTACTCGGAAGTTATAAGGTTTTTCCAGAATTTTCAAGACCTTTCTAAAAATCCTCCAATTCCAAGAAGAAGAAGACCGTTGAATTTCCCAGAAATTCCGTGAACTTTCCCAGAAGATCGGTCAATTTAACAGAAATTCCAAGAACTTCTCCGAAGTTCAGAGAACTTGACAATAATTCCGAGAACGTTCCATAAATTTAGAAATCTTCCAGAAGATGCGATAAATTTCCAGAATTTAAGGAAATTACCCAGAATTCCGAGAACATCCCAAACATTCCAAAAACTTTCATTCAAACATTTTCTTAGATCTTCTCAGAGCATCCAAAAATTTCCCAGAAGTTCCGAAAACTTCTTACAAGATTCAAGTACTTCTCAGGAATTGGGTTAACTTCTCAGAAGTTAGAAAGTTGTCCAAGAATTTTCATGACATTTCTAGAAATCCTGAAAACTTTCTTAAAGTGCTTTCCAAGAAGAAGAAGATCATTGAATTTCCCAAAGATTCCGAGAACTTTTCAAAAATTCCGAGAACTTTCCAGAAGACCGGTCAATTTCATAGAGCTTCCTAGAACTTCTCAGAAGTTCAGAGAACTTTCCAGAAATTCTGAAAACTTCGCAGAAGATCTGTAATTTCTCTAGAAATTCTAAGAACTTCTCCGAAGTTCAGAGAACTTGACAATAGTTCCGAGAACATTCCAAAAATTTAGAAATCCTCCAGAAGATGCGATAAATTTCCAGAAGTTAAGGAAATTATCCAGGATTCTGAAAATGTTCCCAAACATTCCAAGAACTTTCCACATTTGTCTTGATCTTCTCAGAGCATCCAAGAATCTCCCAGAAGTTCCAAGAACTTTTCACATGATCCGAGTACGTCTCAGGAATTGCGATAACTTCTCAGAAGCTCCAAAATTTTCATGACATTTCTAAAAATCATGAAAACTTCTTTGAAGTTCCAAGTACTTCAGAAGATCCTTGGATTTCCCAGAAATTTAGAGAACTTTCCAGAAATTCTGAGAAATTTCCAGAAATTCTGAGAAGTTCGCAGAAGATCTGCAATTATTTTAGAAATCCTAAGATCTTCTCAGAAGTTCAGAGAACTTGACAATAATTCAAAAAACGTCCCATAAATTTAGAAATCTTTCCAGAAGATTTGGTAACTTTCCAGAAGATTCGGGAATTACCCAGAATGTAAGACACTAGGAAATTCTGAGAACTTTCCAGACATTCCGAGAATTTTCCACATTTTCCTTGATCTTTCCAGAGTTTCCGAGAACTTCCCACAATATCCGAGTAGTTCTCAAGAATTGCGATAATTTCGCAGAAATTAGAAGGTTTTCACAGAATTTTATGACTTTTCTAAAAATCCTGAAAACTTCCTAAAATGTTCTTCCAAGAACAGTTCAGAAGATCCTTGAATATCCCGAAAATTCCGAGATCTATCCAAAATTGCGAGAACTTCCCAGAAGAACGACGAATTTCACAGAAATTCCGCGAACCCTGCAGAAGTTCAGAGAACTTTCCAGAAATTCTGAGAGCTTCGCAGAAGATCTGCAATTGATCTAGAAATCTCAAAAAGTTCCTTCCAAGAACTGTTAAGAAGATCCTTGAATTTCCCTGAAATTCCGAGAACTTTCCGAAAATTCCGAGAGATTCCCAAAAGACCGGCGGATTTCACCGAAATTCCAAGAACTTCTCAGAAGTTCAGAGAACTTTCCAGAAATAATGAGAATTTTGCAGAAGATCTGTAATTTCTTTAGAAATTCTAAGAACTTCTCAGAAGTTCAGAGATCTTGACAATAATTCAAATATCGTCCCATGAATTTCGAAATCTTTCCAGAAGATACGAAGAATAGGAAATTCCGAGAACTTCCCAAATATTCCGAGAAATTTACACATTTTCCTAGATCTTCTAAGAATTTCCAAGAACTTCTCAGAAGTTCCGAGAACTTTCAGAAGTTCCGAGAACTTTCAGAAGTTCGGAGAACTTTCAGAAGTTCCGAGAACTTTCAGAAATTCCAAGAACTTCCCACGATATCCGAGTACTTCTCAGGAATTGCGATAGCTTCTCAGAAGTTAGAAGGTTTTCCCATAATTTTATGACCTTTCTAAGAATCTTGAAAACGTCTTAGAAGTTCCTTCCAAAAACTGTTCAGAAGATCCTTGAATTTCCCAGACATTCTGAGAACTACCAAACAATTCTGAGGACTTCCCAGAATACCGGCGAATTTCACAGAAATTCCAAGAATTTCTCAGAAGTTCATAAAACTTTCCAAAAATTCTGAGAACTGAACTGCATTTTTTCAAGAAATCCCAAGAACTTTTCAATAATTCAAAGAACGTGCCATAAATTTCAAAATTCCCAGAATTTTCGTGAATTTCTCAGAATGGTAGATACTAGGAGAATTTCCCAATTATTCCGAAAACTTTCCACATTTTCCTAGATCTTCCCAGAGTTTCCAAGATCTTCTCAGAAGTTCCAACAACTTCCCATAAGATCTCAGTACTTCTCAGGAATTGCGATACTTCTCAGAAATTAGAAAGTTTCGCAGAATTATCATGACCTTTCTAAAAATCCTGAAAACTTCCAAGAAGTTCCTTGAATTTCTCAGAAATCCCGAGAACTTTACAAAAAATACGAGAGCTTCTCAGGCAAATTTCACAGACATTTCATGAAGTTATCAGAAGTTCAGATAGCTTTCCAGAAATCTTCCATAATACTCATGTAACTTCCGAGATGTTCATACAGCTTCCGAGCAGTTCTTAGAACTTCCGAGAAGTTATTCGATTCCGAGAAGTTCATAGAGCTTCTGAACAGGTCATAGAACTACCGAGGTGTTCAAAGAACTTTCGAAATGTAATGATCATGGTACATCCGAGATGTTTCGGATTTTCCATGCACTTCATTGAACTTACAAGATGTTCTTATAACTTCGGAGCAGTTCGTAAAACTTCCAAATAGTTCATAGAACTTCCAAGGTGTTCATAGAACTTCAGAGATTCTCATAGCATAGCTTCAAGAAGTTTAGTGGAGGTCCAAGAGCTTCAGCGATGTTTGAAGAACTTGACATAAGTTCCAGAGCTTTTAGCAAAGTTTCATGAATTTAAACGAAGCTCCTACCAAAGATGAATACTAAGATGAAACTGTCCGAAGAAAAACTTTCTATTTTAGTGTCTTCTTTCACCGTCCCTTTCATCCAATGAGAACCCCCCGTATTCAAGGTAATTTTGTGGTTTTGCTGCCCCTCGGAAGAGATGAAATTTTGCGCTCATTTTTATCAAAACAATCACACCAAAATCAGATATGTCCCATTTTTTAATTACTCGATTAACAACTAATCGATTATTTTTTGTTCGCTGTTCTGCCATTTTTCCACCAATGAGAGTGCAGCACATGTTTGAAACGATCGGTGATGATCCTGTGGATATGTTAATGCTTATATCGGCATCTAACCGATTATAAATAGTTTACTTTTCGGTTCGTTAATCGATTAAACGATTATTCGAATGAAAATCGGACATCACTAGATGAATGTGAAACGTCATTTCAAATATAAGGCCGTTCATAAATAATGATACAATTTGAAAGGGACCGGGGCTAATCACAAATTACGTCTCCATGGTAACTGAAATAAACACGAGTGTTCACGGGTTGCTCCTACCAGTTCAGAGACCTTCCTTAGCTCAGTCGGTAAAGGCGCAGCTACAAAGCAAGACCATGCTTCTAGGTGGCTGGGTTCGATTCCCGGTCCGGCCTAGGAATTTATCGGGTTGGAAAATTTCTCGACTTGCCTGGGCAAGACTATGATTGTACTTGCCACACTAATTATACTAATGCAAAAATGTTACAAGCATCGGAAGCTCTCAATTAATAATTGTGGAAGTGCATCTAGATCACTAAGTTGAGAGCACGCAATAAGCTAATATGCGATAAGCAATAAGCTTTAAATGCGTATAAGAATAAGAAGATAAATCATTCAATCGTTTCAGCAAAGTTCAAAACAATTCTGACAGTGCTAACATTTCCAACAAATTTCCAAAAGTTTGATATGAACCCCGAGAACTTCACATAAATTCTGAGAAATTCAGATAATCTCAGAAAATTTCGGAAAAAATACGAAAATTTCAAAAAACTTCTAAGAACTTTGAAGGAGTGCTGAGAACTTCAGACGAATTCCAAGAATTTCGGAGTGGTTCAAGTTCTGAAGATAAGCAAGCAAAGTCCAAAAATTTCAGTGATCTTCCAAAAATGTCAACGAAGTTCCAAAAATGTCAGCGAAGTTCCTAGAACTTCAGTAATATTTTGAAAAATTCAGTAAACATCCAAAAATTTCAGCGAAAATTTAAGAACTTGAGGTAGGCTCCGAGACATTTTGAGAACATTGTAGAGCTTCTTTCCTGCTGACTGTAAAACTTTCGTGAAGTTCTCGGAGTTTCCCTTAAGTTCTAGGAGCTACCCTAAAATTTTCTGGACTTCTATGAAGTTCACGAAGTTTTCCTGATGTTCTCTGGACTCGTGTGTTCTCTAAGATTTCCTGAAAGTTTATAACTTCCCTGGAGTTCTTAGAACTTGCCTGAGATTTTCAGAACTTTTTTAAGGTTCTCGAAATTTTTCTGATGTTAAAACAAAATAATTTACGTACTTCTTAAATTTTCAATGAAGTTCTCTAAATTTTCCTTAAATTGATGGAACTGCCCATCAATCATTGAAAATAATTCTTGGAACTTTCCCAAAAGTCCACTTCCTGATGTTTTATGTGTTTTTCTGATGTTATTTGAACATCCCGAAAGATCTCTGAACTTCTGTAAAGTTCTCTTGACATCCCTGAATTTCTAAGAAATTTATAAAAGTTCTTAGTATTCTTCTAAAGTTAATTGAATTGACAAAAAGCTGCTAGATCGGGGCCTCACTTAGATCAGTCGGTTAAAGGCACAGCTACAAAGCAAGACCATGCTGGAAATTATGGCCCTATTTTTCTAATGTTCTGGAAATTATAATGCTACTCATATAACTCCTCTGAAAATCGTGAAGAGTCCCTGAAGTTTTCGGAACATTCTTGAAATTCTCGTAACATCCCATAATTCCACCGGACTCCTTTGAAAGTTTCTGAATTCTTCCTGAAGTTAATGGGACTTCCTCAAATATAATGAAACTACCCTAGAACCTTGAAAATCTTTGACCTTCTTTGAAATTCTCTAGACTTGTTTTCAGAGATTTCAGAACTTCTTGAAAATTCTCGCAATGTTCATAAAACTAATGAAACTGTCTTGATGTTTTCTAATTTTCGCTGAGGTCTCGATCTTTTTTTTTAGTTCTCGAATCTGTCTTTAAGTTAATTCCTTGAAGAGTCCAAAAATGGCCGCTCTATCACTTCAAGTTTTCTAGATCACAAATTCCGGAGACTGCACTGCAGCAAACGTGGAGTTTCAGTTTCATTGTTCTGTGTCCATCAGAAGCTGATATTTGTGCACCTGAATTTCGAGGTTATAATATGATCAATCAGACTGCAGGTTTCCACAGCGATTTATCTTAAAAATACGGAAGTTTACTTAAAATATGTTGACACTCCCAACAAACAATTTGAGTTGATTAACAGTTGAATAAGCCATTTTGTAGTTGAAGAAGTTTATTTTTGCCTGAATAAGCTTTTATTCAACATTCAATGTTTGTTGGGTTGTCCTGATAGTTGATGTAACTTCCCTAACGTTTCCAAAATGTTCATGAACCTTTTGAGACTTTGCTGAAGTTTTCCTCGCAGAACTTACCTGAAATGTCTGGGGTTATCTAAATTTTACAGAAGTTAATGGAACTGTCTTGAATTTATTGGAACTAACCCTTACAGATTTTTACACTTACACGAATGTAATGACTTTCCTGAAGTTCCTGGAACATCCCTGAGTTATTGGAACCACCCTCTGAAAATCGCTAAAGATCTCAAGACATAGCTTCTTTTTTAAAGATTGAACCATTTTCCTCAAGTTCTCTCTTCTCTGAAGCTCTCTTGATGTCCCTGAAGTTTTCTGGATATGTCTGAAGTTATCATTACTTCTTAAAAGAACCTGCAGTTTTCCTGAAGCTAATGGAATCTTTAAATGGCCTTAAAATTATTGATGCTTCTTAAAATATACTTAAACTTCTCTTCTCTGGACTTCCGTGAAACTTCGGAATCTTCTGTGAAGCTCCCGAAATTTTTCTTAAGTTCCCTAAAGTTTCCTGAAGATCTTTGGACTATCCTTAAATTATCGGAACTTCTTGAAGATTCCCGCTATTTTCCTGAAAACATGTGACCGCGCTGAAATCAAACTGCTTAATGGGTGCAACAAATTTTAATTTTTGTAACCATAAGTAACTACCATGACAGGCCTGTACCCAAGGATCCCACCACCCCTGATGTATTTGCTTATCCGGATTACTGTTCAGATTTTAACAGCGCAAGACTCCCCAAACGGACTTACCGTAAATTGGCCAATAACATTAATCCATTTTCTCGCAATGATTACAAGTTGAACACCCCTATCGGAGCGCGTCCAAGTCGCTCTGCTGACCGCAATAATTACAAGTGGGACATGTTTCATGCGAAAAAATCACAGCCCGGCCGGTCTCCAGCGAAGCGAAGACACAATTCAACGAGACATAATAGCCTTAAATTGTCGCTCAAATTAATTCTCTTACGTATAGCTGCAATTGCAACTAATTTGCTTCCTGTTCCCTTCCCCTGTCTGTTTCTTCCTCTAC
Organism: Ochlerotatus camptorhynchus; assembly: GCF_037179485.1. Lineage (NCBI taxonomy): Eukaryota > Metazoa > Arthropoda > Insecta > Diptera > Culicidae > Ochlerotatus > Ochlerotatus camptorhynchus. The sequence goes on along the minus strand of NW_027040801.1, from coordinate 1,970,083 downwards.
CTTTTCTCGAGCAGCTTACCGCAAGTGTCAACCGGATGACATCCACTGTGGGACGCCGTCGCAGTCCGTGTCGGTGAATGGACGCGTCGCCGATATCTGTGTGCCAAAGGAGAAGAAGTGCGACGGTTATATGGACTGTCGGACCGGCGTGGACGAGGAGGGCTGCCCGGGCATCGCCTGCCAGCTGGACCAGTTCCGATGTGCCAACGGGCTGCGCTGTATTGAAACGGCGCTCAAGTGCAACCACAAGAACGACTGCAGTGACAACTCGGACGAGCAGAATTGCAGTAAGTATCGTTAATCACGCTCATGACCTTGGTTGATGCGGATCTTCCACGAAGTAGAAGATCATCATCAATCATAACAGCTTGAAGAGGCGCTAAAATCCGCTAATTGCAGAGATAGCTATCGTCCCGAGTAGTTCATTAATCAACCGTTCATTTTCTTCGCAGACTTTCCACCATGTCACGGCGGTCAGTTCCGATGCGCGAATTCGCTCTGTATCCCGGCGAATTTCCATTGCGACGGCTATCACGACTGTTCGGACGAAAGTGACGAAGCCAACTGTACGGCGATCGCCTGCCCGGACAACAAGTTCCTATGCCCTCGGGGTGGACCGGACGGGAAACCGAAGTGTATCGCCAAGACGAAACTGTGCGACGGAAAGCGGGACTGCGAGGACGGAACCGACGAGGAGACTGCTTGCTGTAAGTTCTCAGTTGATATTTTTTTAACTGTACCGGGTCTTCATTGTTTATCTCGTTTCAGCTACGACAACGTGTCCGGCCCTGAATTGCGAGTACAAATGTGGACCATCGCTCACTGGCGGAGTGTGCTACTGTCCACCGGGACGAACTCTGTCCCCGGACAACCGAACCTGTAGCGATCTGGACGAGTGTAACGTTTGGGGTCACTGCGATCAGCTGTGCACCAATACCGATGGGTCGTACTCCTGTGCCTGTGCCAACGGTTACACACTGATGGACAAGTCTCGTTGCGTCGCACCCACGGCTTCGAATCTGGAACTGATATTCGCGTACGATCGAGCGATCGTACGGATGAGCTCGCACGGTCAGGACTTTAGGACCATCGCTAACGCCACCGGAGCTAGCGGATTGGCCTATCACCACAACAAGAACTTGCTTTTCTGGTCCGACATCAAAACCCGCAAGGTACAATCCCAAGTCCTGAAGGACGGAGGTTACGGTGGGCATGATTTCACCCTGCCCGGAACATGGGCTCCGGTGGCAATCGCAATCGACTGGATCGGTGACAAACTGTACGTTGCCGATTTGGTTGGTCAGAAGGTCGACGTTTTCGAACTTGATGGACGATGGCGCGCCGTAGTCCTAGGTTCTAACCTTACCAGCCCTGCCGATCTCGCCTTGGATCCAACTTCAGGCCTGATGTTCGTCGCCGACGGAAGTCATGTCCTGCGAGCCCACATGGATGGAACCCATGCCAAATCGATCGTCTCCGAAGCGGCCTACAAGGCCTCCGGCGTGGCCGTAGACGTGATCGCCAAGCGTGTTTTCTGGTGCGACTCGCTTCTGGACTACATCGAATCCGTGAACTACGATGGCGAATACCGGGTGATGATTCTCCGTGGTCAGCAAGTTCCAAGCCCATCCCGGTTGGCATTGTTCGAAAACCGAGTCTTCTGGACGGACGCCACCAAACAGGGTATCATGTCCGTGGATAAATTCGAAGGTTCCTCCAGCATTCAATCAATCTTCAAGGCAAAGGATATCCGCGAACCGAAAGCGATCATCACGGTGCATCCGATCGCGCAGCCAAAGGTGTCCAATCCCTGCGGTAGCAACAACGGAGGATGCTCGCAAATGTGCGTCGTCACGGCCGTTCAGGGTGCTCCTTCCGGGTTGGGCTACCGTTGCGCCTGTACCACCGGATGGCAGCTGTCTAAGGATCTGATGAACTGCGAACTGGTACGACAGTTCCTGATGTACTCGCAGCAGCGATTCATCAAGGGTAAAGTGCTGGATCCAGTCATCGAGGGATTCAGCGATGCCATTCTACCGGTCGTTTCGCGGCGAGCTCGTTTCGTCGGTCTGGACTTTGATGCCGTCGATGAACACATCTACTATTCGGACGTCCTGCAGGATGTGATCTACCGAGTTCACCGTAACGGAACCGGACGGGAGATTGTACTCGCATCACAGAACGAAGGCGTTGAAGGTTTGGCTGTGGATTGGGTATCGAAGAATCTGTATTACATCGACAGTCGGAAGGGAACGTTGAATGTTCTGTCCACCAGGATAGTCAGCCACAGGAGAACGCTATTAAAGAACCTGAAACGACCACGTGCAATCGTTGTCCACCCGAACAAAGGTTACATCTACTTCTCGGAATGGGACCGACCGGCTAACATCAGCCGTGCAAATTCCGACGGAACCGGGTTGATGGTATTCAAGAACGTAACCTTGGGCTGGCCAAACGGTTTGTCGATCGACTTCAAGGAAGATCGTGTTTATTGGTGTGACGCTCTGTTGGATCACGTGCAGCATTCGAGCCTGGATGGAACGGATGTGAGAACGGTCAATTCGCGACTAATTCGGCATCCGTTTTCGATCGTAATCCACGAAGAATGGATGTACATCACGGACTGGAGGTTGGACGCGATCGTACGGTTGAACAAACTGACGGGTGAACAGGAGGAGATTATGGTTCGGGAACCGCAGACCAACCGGCTGTACGGAGTCAAAGTGTTTAGCAGATCGATTCAGCTGATAGATTCGCACCAACCGTGCGGTATCAATAACGGTGGTTGCGAGAAGTTGTGCTTCGCTGTCCCCAGGAACAGCTCCAGCGGATTGACGGTAAAATGTGGCTGCCCGTACGGTGAGCGTTTGGGAGATGACGGCAGAAGTTGCTTCGCTGATCCGAACGCCGAACCACCGATGCAGTCCTGTCCAAACACCTGGGACTTTACCTGCAACAACCAGCGGTGCATCCCGAAGAGCTGGATCTGCGACGGAGACGATGATTGCTTGGACAACAGCGATGAAGAGCAGAACTGTACAAGTAAGTAGATGAGTGGTGAATTAGTTGAGGTGGTTGATTACTAAACAATTGGATTTCCTTTTCAGAACCAACGTGCGGAACGAACGAATTCCAGTGTAAATCGGGTCGCTGTATTCCTCTGAACTTCCGGTGCGATCACGAGAACGACTGCGGCGATCATTCGGATGAGTTCGAGTGTGGAAACGTGACCTGTGCGGCTTCGCAGTTTGCGTGCGAGAATGGACGGTGCATTCCGAATATCTGGAAGTGCGACAGCGAGAACGATTGCGGCGATGGATCGGACGAGGGTGATTTCTGTGCGGAGAAGACCTGTGCGTACTTCCAGTTTACGTGTCCTCGGACGGGCCACTGTATACCGCAAAGTTGGGTGTGCGACGGGGATGACGATTGCTTCGATAAACAGGACGAGAAAGACTGTCCCCCGATTACGTGCCTGGCGAATCAGTTCAAATGTAACGACCTACGGCAGTGCGTTGAAGAAACGTACAAGTGCGATGGCATACCGGATTGTAACGACGGAAGTGACGAGCTTGGCTGTCCGACGATGGAACCGAATCAGTGCAATCTGGAGAAGCACTTCCGGTGTAAGTCTTCCGGAGTATGCATCCCTGTCGCGTGGCACTGCGATGGATCCAACGACTGCGAGGATCACTCGGATGAAGAAGACTGCGGAAAGATCACCTGCCCGAATAACTTCTACAAATGTAAGAACTCCAAGTGCATCTACAAATCGTACATCTGCGACGGTAAGGATGATTGTGGAGATGGTTCGGATGAGAGTACCGAACATGCTTGCATTACTCCACCGCAGAAGTGCCCGCATGGACAATGGGCCTGCCCAGGAATCACCGAGCGCTGTGTTAACCTCACTTCGGTTTGTGACGACGTTGAAGACTGTCCCAACGGTGCTGACGAAGGCCTTGGATGCGATCTCGCTCAGTGCCTGCATCAAACCGGTCTGTGTTCCAACGGCTGTCAGAAAACTCCACTGGGAGCGCTCTGCATCTGTCCTCCTGGCGAAGAGCTCGCTCCGGACAACTTCACCTGCAAAGATCTGAACGAGTGCGATCCACCAGGTCTTTGCTCGCAGATCTGTACCAACACCAAGGGCTCGTACTTCTGCTCCTGCACGGACGGTTACATCCTGGAACCAAACAAACACACCTGTAAGGCCGTGAACCACTCTTCTGCCTTCCTGATTATTTCCAACCGCCACTCGATCCTGGTTGCGGACTTGAATGAACAAGGCCTGGAGCGGGTACCGATTATCGTGGAAAACGTAGTTGCCACCGCTTCCAACATGCACACCGGAACCATCTTCTGGAGCGACATGAAACTCAAGAAGATATCCCGGTTAGATCGCGGCCAGGAACCTCAGGAGATCATCTCCACCGGTCTGGATCTGGTAGAAGGTCTCGCATACGATTGGATCGGCCAAAACCTATACTGGCTGGACAGCAAACTGAATACGATCGAAGTCTGCAGCGAAAATGGTTCCAATCGGTTGGTGCTGGTTCGGGAGAACATCACCCAACCCCGTGGAATGTGTCTGGACCCCAGCCCGAATGCCAAGTTCCTGTTCTGGACCGACTGGGGTGAGAACCCTCGCATCGAGCGTATCGGTATGGACGGAACGATGCGTGAAACCATCATCAACACCAAAATCTACTGGCCAAACGGGTTAACCCTGGATATTGCTACACAGCGAGTGTATTTCGCCGACTCCAAGCTGGACTTTATCGACTTCTGCTACTACAACGGAACCGGTCGTCAGCAAGTGCTAGCCGCAAGTCACTACCTGCTTCACGCGCACTCTCTGTCGCAGTTCGAGGATACCCTATACTGGACGGATCGCCAGTTGAACCGTGTTCTGTCTGCCAACAAATATCGCGGAACAAACCAAACCGTAGTGAGTCATCTGATTTCGCAGCCCTTGTCCATCCACGTTCATCACCCGTCGCTTCAACCGCTATACGAAAGCCCTTGCAAAACATCCAACTGTCAGCACATCTGTCTGCTCAGTCCTTCGGAGAAATCCGGATACTCTTGCAAGTGCAAACCGGGCTACAAGCTGATCTCCGATGGACGGTGCGTCGAGGAGGAGAACGCATACCTTATGGTCCTGAAGAACAACCAGATCGTGGATGTTCCATTCAACGGCGGTGACATCCGGGCCGGAAGCATGATTCCAGTCGTGGGTATCGAAAGTGGAATAAGCGTAGACTACGATCGGAAGGGTGAGACGCTGTTCTGGGTCCAGGGCAAGGAAGAAGACGACGAGAACTGTACGATCTATACGAGTCCGTACGGAGGCGGTAACAAGACACAGTTCCTGGGAGCAGATAACGGACTGGTCGGAGCAGCCTACACGATCGCGTTCGATTGGATCGGTAGAAATTTGTTCATCGGAAATCGCTTGGCGAGCAACATCGAGGCGATCAAGGTCGACGGAAAGGTCAAATACAGGACGGTTGTACTGGTGAACGACGGCAATAAGACTTCAGTTTCCAAACCGAAGCAAATTGCACTGGATCCAAGCAACGGAAAACTATTTTGGATCGACGAAGGCGGGTATGGAGTACCGACGAAGGTAGCGATGGCAAACATGGACGGTTCGAACCCATCGATCTTGGATGATACGGTTCAGTTCCCGGAGGCAATCACTCTGGACATCGACAAGAAAATAGTCTACTACAGTTCGCAACACCCACCGGCTGTGGTGTCGATCGAGTACGACGGAAGCAACAAGAAGACGATACTGAGCGAAGAAAACGCAATATCCAAACCGAGGGGACTTGGCGTTCTAGAATCGAGGCTCTACTACATGGATCCAACGTACGAGAAGATCGTCCGGGTAGACTTGCCCAACGGAGACAATCCGAAAACGATCATGGACAACGAGCCCGATCTGAAGAATATGATCATCTTCAAGAAGCGATCGATGATTCAGCACCCATGTATGATGAACAACGGCGGCTGCGAGCACATCTGTATTCCTAACGATAACGGAGCTCGCGTTTGCGCTTGCGGAATGGGCTACAAGAAGGACAATGAAGTTTCCTGCAACCCGTACAAGACGTTCGCCGTAGTTTCACAACTGGACATGACCCGAGGATACAGCTTGAAGGACTCGTCGGAGGCTATGGTTCCGATTACTGGCCCAGGACATCACATTCTGCACGTGGACATTCTGTACCGCGAATCGTGGATCTACTGGGTTGAGTACAATCGTGGCCACTGGAACGGAATCTTCCGTATTCGCCCGAACGGCACCGAACTGCAGAACATCATCAAGGACGGTATCGGTAGCAACGGAATCCGGGGAATCGCCATCGATTGGGTTGCCGGAAATATGTACTTCACGAACGTATTCCCACATGAGAACTACGTCGAGGTCAGTTGGCTGGACGGAACGCATCGCAAGATCATCGTAAAGACTACCAACGACGCCCCGCGTGAGTTGGCAGTGAATCCGATCAAACGGCTTCTCTACTGGATCGACTACGGTCAATATCCGAGAATTGGCAAATGTTACCTGGATGGATCCAACTGGACTCCGGTGGTCACCTCGGGAATTTCCAACCCACGTGACCTTACGGTTGACATGCTAACGCACGACGTCTACTGGGTCGATTCGAAGCTGGACATGATCCAGAAGATATCCTACAACGGAGGAAACCGACAGGTCATTCGTCGTAACCTGGCCAACCCCATGGCGATCGCTGTCCACCTCACGGACATCTACTGGGTTGATCGGAACTTGTTGACCGTTTTCAAGGCGACCAAATTCCCCGGAAATAACACACTTCCGGAGAAGGTGCGCACCAATCTTCAGAAACTGCGCGACATCACCATCTACGATATAAACAATCAACCCCCGGACGACAACAATCCTTGTCTCCGATTTGGAAATGGCGGCTGCGATCAGCTGTGTTTCAGCTTCCCACCGGAATACAACCAGAAGCCGAATTTCAAGTGTGACTGCTCCATCGGACGCCTGTCAACGGATGGCCGTCGTTGCGAGTTAGCCGACGAATACGTAGTGTTCTCCACTCGAACCGAAATCCGAGCTATCGAGCTGGACCCGACCTCCACCAACGTGCCTTTCGCTCCGGTCGTCAATCTGACCAACGTCGTTGGACTGGACTTTGACTACGCCGACAACAAACTGTTCTTCACTCAGATCCGCCCATGGGCCAAGATTGCCTACACCAAGGGAGACAAACCGGACACAACCAGTATAAAGTCGGTCATCTCCCGCGGCATCAATCCGGAGGGAATCGCCTACGATTGGACGCAGAAGAAGATCTACTGGACAGATAGCTCGAACAATTCGATCTACGCGATGAATTTGGACGGCTCAGATTTGGTGATGATCACCCGGGTTGAACGACCGCGAGCGATAGTGCTGGATCCATGCAACGGTACGCTGTACTACACGGATTGGGGACGCTTCGGAACGTCGGGTAAGATCTTCCGGACGACGATGGCTGGTTCGCTGAAGCGAGCGATCATCGACAAGGATCTGTCCCAACCGAGTGGATTGGCGATCGATTACGACGAAAGGATGCTGTACTGGACCGATGCGGTGCGAGAGAAGATCGAGCGATCGAAACTGGACGGCAAGGATAGGGAAGTATTGATATCGGCTACAATCTATCCGTTTGCGATTACGGTGTTCCGGAACTATATCTACTGGACGGATCTTCAGCTGCGAGGAGTTTATCGAGCGGAGAAGCATACGGGAGCTAATATGGTTGAGATGGTGAAGAGGTTGGAGGATTCTCCGCGAGATATCCACATCTACAGCCACAGCCGGCAGCAATGTCAAGCAAACCCGTGTCTGCAGAACAATGGTGGCTGTGCGCAGAGTTGTCACCCGGGCTTAAACGGCAAGCCAGAGTGCAAATGTGACGATACGAAGAAACCGGTTAACGAAGGAAGGATGTGCGCTCCGAAGAACCACACGTGCGATTCGAGCAAGTTCTACTGTCAAAACGGGAAGTGTATCTCCAGGATGTGGTCTTGCGATGGAGATGACGATTGCGGAGATAACTCCGATGAAGATGAGAATTACTGTGCGTTCCATTCGTGCGGACCGAACGAGTTCCGGTGCAACAATGGACGGTGTATCTTCAAGTCGTGGAAGTGTGATCACGAGAACGATTGCAAGGATGGATCAGATGAGGAAAATTGTTCGTACCCACCGTGTGTGGATGGAGAGTTTACCTGTTTGAACGGAAGGTGTATTCCGCAGAGTCAGGTGTGCAACGGAGTCAACGATTGCAAGGACAATGCCACGTCGGACGAAACACACGAACGGTGTCCGAAGAATACGACCTGCCCACCGAATCACCTCAAGTGCGACAAGACCAACATCTGCGTGGAGCCTTATTGGCTGTGCGACGGAGATAACGACTGCGGTGACAATTCGGATGAAGATCCGCTGCACTGCGCACAGAGAACGTGTCCACAGAACAGCTTCCGATGCCCGAACCATCGGTGCATTCCGGCTACGTGGTACTGCGATGGAGACGATGACTGCGGAGATGGAGCTGATGAGCCACCGGAGTACTGCAAATCGGAAGGCCGAACGTGCTTCGGCGATCTGTTTACGTGCGACAACGGAAACTGTATTCCTCGGATCTACATCTGCGATGGCGATAATGATTGCTTGGATAACAGCGATGAGGACAACCGGCACCAGTGCAACGATCGGAAATGTGACGAGGAGACTGAATTCACATGCCAGGAGAACAAGGCTTGGGCGAGGGCGCAGTGCATTCCGAAGAAGTGGATCTGTGATGGCGATCCGGACTGTGTGGATGGTGCGGACGAGAATACGACACTGCACAACTGCCCGACGCCACAACCGTGTAGCGATGATCAGTTTGCGTGTGCCAATGGAAGGTGTATCAATCAGGTAGGTTGCAGTGGGAATTGTGTGAAGTCTTACGGGAGTAACTGATGAGGGGATTATTCTAGGGCTGGGTGTGCGATCACGACAACGACTGTGGAGACGGTTCGGACGAAGGCAAGACTTGCAACAGCCAGTACAAGACCTGTTCGACACAGGAATTCACCTGCCAGAACTTCAAGTGTATTCGGAACCAGTATCGCTGCGATGGGGAAGACGACTGCGGAGATCACTCGGACGAGGTTGACTGCAAGAAGGATAACAACACCTGTCCGCAGGGCAAGTTCACCTGCACGAATGGGCAGTGTATTGATAGCCATCTGGTTTGCAATAAGGTTCCGGACTGTTCGGATGAGTCGGACGAGCCGCTGCACTGCAACGTGGACGAATGTGCCAAGGTGGAGATTCACCGGTGCGGTCACAAGTGCGTGGATACTCCGACTGGGTACTTCTGCGATTGTAATGCTGGATACAAGTAAGTAGTTTGCCGTTTAGTGTGGGAGTGAAAAAGAAGATTTCTAACCGAAAAATTATCTTTCTAGACTCTTGGAGGACGGTAAGGCCTGTGCGGACATCGACGAGTGTATCGAAACGCCGGGAGTCTGTTCACAGCACTGCTCCAACACTCCAGGATCGTTCTACTGCAAGTGCGATGATCGTTACTACGAACGTCAAAACGACGAACATACTTGCAAACGTAAGGACTCGACGAAACCGTGGTTGATCTTCAGCAATAAGTACTACGTGCGCAACATGTCCATCGATGGTCACCAGTACAATCTGATCCACCAGGATCTGATGAACGTGGTGGCGATCGACTTCGATATGAAGGAGGAGGAGATGTACTTCTGCGATGTGACGGCCAAGACGATCTTCAAGTCCAAATTTGGCTCCATCCAGGATGACGTGAAGATCGAGAAGGTTCCGGTTATCAAGCACGACTCGCATGGTTTGGAAGGAATAGCCGTGGATTGGGTCGGTCGCAAGCTCTACTGGTTGGATAGGCATTCTAAGAATTTAGACGTTGCCGAACTGGACGGAACGAAGCGAAAGACGCTGAGGAGCGGAGTTGTCGATCCTCGAGCGATTGCCGTTCATCCAGGAATCGGTTACCTGTATTTCACCTCCTGGCACCTGCAGGCCTACATCGCCAAGATGGGTATGGATGGATCGAACTTCACCCGAATTCTAACCTGGGAGCAGGATATTGCTTGGCCAAACGCTCTGACCATCGATTACTTCACCGATCGCATCTACTGGGCCGACGCCCACTTGGACTACATTGCCTTCTCCGATCTGGAAGGTCACCACCGACATGTGGTCCTCTCAGGAAGCAAGGCCCCACACGTCTTCGCTTTGTCAATCTTTGATGACCATCTCTACTGGACGGATTGGAATCTGAAGGCAATTATCCGGGCGAACAAGTTCACCGGACAGAACTTCACCGTTATCAGGAACACCACGCACCGACCTTACGACGTACATATTAGTCATCCGCTGCGGCAGTTGCCGTACAACAATCCTTGCGGAGCGACCAACGGAGGCTGTACCCATCTATGTCTGTTGGCTCCGCCACTGGAATCTACCTACTTGAATGTCGAAGGCTACATCGAAGAGGGAGCTCCGAGCTACAAGTGCGCCTGTCCGAACCAATTCTACCTGGCTCGGGATTCGAAGACCTGTATCGCCAACTGCACCACCGGTCAGCATCGCTGCGGCGGCACGGACGAGAAATGTATTCCATGGTTCTGGAAGTGCGACGGCGAACCGGATTGTAAGGACAAATCGGACGAGCCGGAAACGTGCCCGGCACGGCATTGCCGAGCGGGAACCTTCCAGTGCAGCAACGGCAACTGTACCCCTTCGACGACGATCTGCGACGGTACGGACGATTGCGGAGACGGAAGCGACGAGCAGAACTGCGACCTGCCTTGCCCGGTGTCGGACTTCAAGTGCAAATCAAGTGGAAGATGCATCCTCGATAGCTGGAAGTGCGACGGCGATGCGGACTGCAAGGATGGCAGCGATGAAGATCCAGAAATTTGTCGTAAGTTGAGATTTTGTTGTAGTTTCGGATCAGGATTTGAGAATGCTTGTTGATTTCAGACAAACGCACGTGCGACCCGGAGACGGAGTTCAGCTGCAAGAACGGCCGCTGTATTCCGAAGCTGTGGATGTGTGACTTCGATAACGATTGCGGAGACGATTCGGACGAACCGGCTTACATGTGTCGCCAGAGAAACTGCACCACGGGATGGTCCCGCTGTCCAGGTCAGTCCAACTACCGGTGCATTCCGAAGTGGTTGTTCTGCGATGGTAAGGACGATTGCCGCGACAACAGCGACGAACTGCCGGAGAACTGCCCCAAGTGCAACACGGAGACGGACTTCAAGTGCAACAACAACCGGTGCATTCCGAAGTGAGTTTGACGGATGGAAGGTGGTTTGAAAGGCGGTTGATTAACATGTTTTGTTTCAGACAATGGATGTGTGACTTTGCCGACGACTGCGGCGACGGTAGCGACGAGTCGGACGCTCAGTGCAAGGGTAAATACCGCGAGTGTTCCGAGTCGGAGTTCCGCTGCGGCAACGGTAAGTGCATTTCCAGCCGGTGGCGTTGCGATCACGAAGACGACTGCGGGGACAATAGCGACGAGTTCAACTGCGAAGGCTTCCAGTGCAAGAACGGAACGTTCCAGTGTACCTCTGGGCACTGTATTGCTTCGTACTTCCGGTGCGATGGTGATCGCGATTGTCGGGATATGTCCGATGAGATCGGTTGCCCGCCGAGGTTCCCTGGAGGACGGTACTGTCCGGAATCGAGGTTCCAGTGTGCAAACAATCTGTGCGTCTCGCCGTCGGATCTGTGCGACGGTACGGACGATTGCGGAGACAACTCGGACGAAGCTGCTTCCGTGTGTACGAACTTCAACTGCGACACGCTGCGGAGGTTCCAGTGCACTAACCATAGGTGCGTGGCACGGTACCAGATTTGCGATGGAGTTGACAATTGTGGAGACGGTTCGGACGAGAACAATATGACACTTTGTGCGACTCGGCAGAAGCCTTGCGACCTGTACACACAATATCAGTGTGCGAACAAGAAGTGCATCGATCGGGCCCAGATTTGCGACTTCGCAGATGACTGCGGTGATAGTTCGGACGAACTGGGATGCCATCACACGAGTACGTGTTTGGCGTTGACGAAGGGAGGTTGCGAACATCACTGCCATAATCTGACGGACGGAGGCTTCATCTGCGCGTGCTACCCAGGGTTCATCATAGATGCGGAGAACAAGAAGCACTGCTTAGACATAGACGAGTGTGCAACGGGAACGCACAAGTGTTCGCAGATCTGTACCAACCTGAATGGAACCTACGCTTGCTCGTGTCGGGATGGCTTCCGCCTGGCGGATGCCGTTTCTGGGGTATGCAAGGCACTGAAGGACGATGTCACGATTGTGTTCAGTAGTGGTCCGGAGATTCGGGCGTACGATCTGAAGATCAACGATCAGTTCGATGTGATTGGAGGCGAGAAGAGGATCGAAGCGTTGGATTACAATCCATTGACGCAGATGATCTTCTGGGCCGATAGCTACGACAAGACGATCAAGCGAAGCTACATGGTGAATGCGAAGAATGGGGAAGTCAAGATCGGTTTCGCTCAGGACTTGAACATGAAGGGTAACTCAAAACCAACGGCACTGGCCGTGGATTGGATTGCGGATAATCTGTACTGGGCCGAAACGGACCGTACGGGATCGAAGCCGAGAGGTAGGATTATGGTAGCCAAGACAGACGGACGGTATCGCAGAGCGTTGGCGAACGCTGGACTCGAGTTGCCGACTTCGATTGCCGTGGATCCACAGCTTGGACGTTTGTTCTGGGCCGATGCTGGATCGGCACCAAAGATCGAAGTTTCCTGGATGGACGGTTCGAAGAGACGGCCGTTGATCACGGATGCCATTCGCCATCCGGCTGGATTGACCATCGACTACTCGCAGGACCATATGGTCTACTGGGTGGATACCAAGCTGAACACGATCGAGGTCATGAAACCGGACGGATCGATGCGTCGAGCGATCTTGAAGGGTGAGATGCTGAAGCATCCGGTGTCGCTGGATGTATTTGAATCGTTCCTGTATTGGATTACCCGGGATACTGGAGAGCTGCTACGACAGGACAAGTTTGGCCGGGGAGTGCAAGTAGCGATACAGAGAAGCCTTGCCAATCCGTCTAGTTTGAAGGGTGAGTTGGAAACGTGTTTGATCTTTGTTGATGGTTTAATAACTTCTATGGGTTGCAGTCTACCATGACCTTCGGTACAACACCTCGCTGAATAATCCGTGCTTCAAGAACGTTTGCACCCATCTGTGCTTGTTGGTCCCCGGTGGAAGACGTTGTGCCTGTCCGGACAATACCGTCCAGCAAACGTCCCATCGTAGCACGGCGGAAGTGGTTTGTGATGCACGTAAGTATAGACCAGATCGGACTTAGGTTGTTGCAGTAGTACTCTAGTGTAAACTTCTTCCAAGCAGCTTCCGAGCACACGAGACCTCTGCCACAGATCTGTCCCTGCCAGAATGGAGGGCAATGCCAGGAGGACGACAGCGGCAATGGGTTGATCTGCGTCTGTCTACCGGAGTTCAGTGGACTGCACTGCGATATATACAGTGAACGAATGTTCGGATCGAGCCCCGGAAGTGCCGCTGCGATCTACATCCCCATTTTGGTGGCCATTCTGATAGCGGCCACCGTAGGGTTGTACTTTATCATCAAGAAGAGGCCCTTGTAAGTTATGCCTGGACCAGAGTGGTTCCCAATGTCGTCAGATTTTGATTGAATTTGTTTGTTTACAGCGGCAAACCCAGCCTGACGTCTTCGCAAAGCGTATCGTTCCGACCGGGCACGAACGTCGAGTTCAACTCGCCCGATTTCCCATCGAATCGACCGGCGACCGGTGTGATACCGGCCGGCAGTGGCGTAGCTCCACTCGATGGCTACAGCATGGACACGCTGAGCAACAAGAACACGGACTTCAGCAACCCGATGTACGATGCTGTACAGTTCGGAACGACAGATCCCAGCATCAGCAATGGGTCAGGTAGGTTTCTAACATCCAAATTTCGATCAGAAATTATGAAATTCACCGTCTTGATCCCATTTCTAGGCATCTACGAGGTTCCCATGGAACCCAAGGGTAGCAAACCTGCGATCGGTCCGTTCACGGAACCGGTTTCGGCCATCCTAGCGCCGAGTAGCATAACGCACCGTACGTCACCGCAGCTGAATCTGCGCCCCAAGGAGTTGAGTCCTTCGTTCCATGACACCGGCAAGGACACCCAACTGCTGGTGGAAGAAGAGGACAAATCCGAGTGCTGATAGAGCATCAATATCCCAATCGAAAACGGAAACATACACAAACCACACTCACACATGCATAAGTGTAAGTGAGAACCAATCGTACACACACACACGCGCCAAGCAAGCTCGCACTCACACCACGCGCGCACTGAACACTGAAAGAAAAGCGCAAGTCCAAAGTGTGCAGTAATATTTATGACTTTTTTTTTATTGAATTTTAAACTTTGTTGATTGGAGCCAAGCTCATGTGGAAGAGTGCGAAGTGGCGCAAAACAAAAGGGCAAACACCTTTTACGAACATTCCCATATGGTTGAAAAATTGTCTTATACATATTTATGCATAGCAACAAACAAACAAAAACACACAGACACACACACACACATGCACATGAAAAGCGTGAAAGGGCTTTGTAAATGAAAATGTTTTGACAAAACGTTTGTACATAGGCAATCTAAGTGTAGTATCGTTAAATTTTTAAAAATGATATTTATATACATTTAACAAAAATGTAGTAAAGCAGAGCTGCAAAACATCCCAAGAAAGACACACCCACACACATGGATATGAAAGAACAATTTCAAACGCACACATACAAACAAAATTATACACAATGACAGTGGTCCAAGATATCGAAATTTTTAAGAACAAGATGTTATTGAGCGTTAAAGGTTAGACAGAGAGAGAGAGTGTAGCACTATTGATGACTGATTGTGCAATCGAGAGCGAGAGGAAACAACACGCCAAAAGCACCCATACATACATGCACACACATACACAAGTGCATTGAAATTTCTTCTGGAGAGAAAGAGAGCTGAGAGGTTGTTATTTTATTGCGGTCTATACGAGGAAGAGAGAAAGCGAACACGCGAGAGCGAGATAGATAAATATAGATATTTATCAGACTAAAAACAAAACTAAGCGCGAGAAAGACAGAGAGAGAGAGAGGGAGAGGTGATATTTTCAAATAATTAACGAAGAAACATTCCTTCTAAAAGAAAAAGAAAAGTCAGAACAGAAAGACCACAAGATACAGCTCAAATCCGTCCAAGATACAGCCAAAACCATTCCCAAATTGCGTCAACGATTAAACCTTAAAGCAGAAAAAAAAAATACTGAAGACGGATGGAAACCGACACCGAGACAATAAAAGATAACGAAGGAAAAAATAAATGGTATCACTACTTTTGTTTAAGTTTAAACTATTTCTGTGTAACTAAAGTACTAATTTACCCGTGAGTTCGTGTAACTGAAAGTGAGTGATTTCCTATGATAAATAAGCGAAGAAGAAAAAAAAGATGTTTTTTACACACTTGATTAAGAACCAAGCAAACTTCCCTGCCGCTGCGCGGGTTTCTTTCAAACCAATTCGCAATCAAATGGGGGAAGGAAGTACATAGATACTGCAGTAGGTTTTAATTAGAGCAGAATCAAATAGTCCGACCACGACATATCAGCAGAGAACAATACAAGCAATTCGAAGCAAACCGAATGCTGCGGTTAACACGAAAGCAATACATGGTAACATGTTAACATGGAACCCCTTATTAAGTGAACTGGAATTGTGTGAAAACAGTTGTGAACATTCACGAGAGAGACAGAGATAATTATTTTAAAAACTGTTTTAATAAAAAAAACTATTTTAAAGATATAATTAGCTTCGTACAGGGTGGAAACGTCACCTTTTTAGAAACAGCCGAAATCCTAAAATGAGAGAACGATGGTTGGTGAAATGGATTGCAAACAACTTCTAAAGCGATTCCCGAGGACTTTAAAGCTTAGAACCATAGTCCTAACTACGATGACTACTCCGTAACGTGGGTAGATCACCTTTTCGTGGTACGTTACGGGATGTAAGATCTACCACCGATTCCTTGTCCTGACTACTTCAAACTAGGGGAACAGGATGTTTCAGTGATCAAAGGAGTGCTCCTTGTTACTGTTTATGTCTTGCTACTAGTGATAAGTCCTCGGGTTGCATGTGCCGAGAATGATCTTGAAACAAGGAAAAAATGAGTTAGTTAGTCTTCATCTATGTGTTTCCTAATCTTCTATTCGTTATTCCCTAGTTTGAAGTGGTTCTGAAGTATGGTCATTGTCTGTCGGTCATGTTGCTAAGGAATCCAATTTTGACAGACAAAGGTGCGCGCCTTTGGAGGGTGCTCTAACCCATCGAAGGGTATAAATAGCGGGACCTTTCAATTAGAATCGATTCCTTGCGATAAAGGGAAGCATGACAACTGTATTGTGGCTAGCTGCGCGTACGCTGAGTAGATAGAAAGAAGATTTATCACGATTTTGAAGATTTCCTGCAAAAAGATGATGCGCGATGCAAGTAGATGCGAGAAATGAAAGAAGATTTTTCAAAGATTTATTGGCTAGTGTGAGATTTTTTGAGCATCTAGAATTGAGATTTAGATGTGTCGCCCCCCTCGTCGCAACTCTCCGTACCGACGCAAAGTTCGGTATAAAGGGAGAGAATGCAAACTTAGTATAAAAATGGTTTATGCGTGCCATAGTATAAAATCGAAATATACTTACAATGCATAGGTACGGTTTATTCGAGAGAATGTATTTTTCGCTTCTTTATTTTATTTATGGTAAATATTATTGTTTTCAAATAAAAATAAAAATTGTCTCAGGAAGCTTTTTCAATTAGTTTATTTTTTATGAATATTATTTTAAAAAATACTTACAATTTCGATGCTGCCCAGCAGATTACAGGCGCAGTAGAAATCCGCCGGGACAAAGCTCTTCACCAGCACGAAGCTCCGAAGGGAATCCAGGTGTTCTTTTTCCTGTCATTTTAGTAAACACTGATTGAATTCCACTCCGTTATTCGGACTTAGTATAATTCTGACGAAAATTTTAATCGAACCTATGTATAAATTTTGAAAAAGCATAAAATGCATAAAATTTAATCTATATTCGTTTTGTAATATGTTTGAGTGCACAAGAAATCCGGAAGATATATAACCACTAAGGCACTTTTCTAATTTTCCATTTTTCTCAACAAAAATATTCCTGAACACCAGCAGGATCTTTGCCAAAACCACAAACGAAGTGACAGACGGAGCGGCTCGAAAACTTTGGTGACTAACCTGCTATTGCAATTTTTCAGTGTACCACATGGCAACACCACTACTATTGGATTGTACCACATGGCAAAACTACTACCACAAACGAAGTGACAGACGACTAACTGGCGAAGAAATTAATTCAAATAATGTGGTTCGCTGTAATAGAATTTTCTTAGAAGTTTGTGCCATCATCCACCAGATGGGATAGTATTTTTGTTTTGGTTTTGCACAAAGTTGATTTTGTGTACAACGATTCTTTGACAGTGTGCAAAGAGTGCGCATCATTTTGTCATTTTTTTATGCATTTCAGTTTTGAGTAGAGTGAAAGAGATAGAACCAAAACATTCTAGTACATTTGGTGAAAATGCTAGTTCAATCTAGTAGTAGTACTACGCACTCTTTGCACACTGTCAAAGAATCATTGTACACAAAATCAACTTTCTTCAAATCAAAACAAAAAAACTAACCCATCTGGTGGATGATGCCACAAGCTTCCAAGAAAATTCTATTGGCAAATCAAAGTTGGCACTCGTGGAGAATAGACGAACTATGAAAGTGATGATGGTTTCAAAATTTTCCACGGAAAGGTATACGAGTGCAATCTTAAAATTCTTTTATTTTGAAAATGGAGCATTTTATTTAAATCTGGTAAGTGCTACGTTAGTAGAAAACTGGCGGACTACTCAATAGACATATAATATAAAAATAATAATTTCTTTTCAGATTTTTAGGTGTATACATAGATTTCAGCTTTTCTACAACTGTAGCAGCAACCAGATTTAAAAAAAGGTCCATTTGCAAAATAAAAGCATTTTAACATTGCACTCGTATACCTCCCAGTGGAAAATTTTGAAACCATCATCACTTTCATAGTTCTTCTATTCTCCACGAGTGCCAACTTTGATTTGCCAATTACAGTGAACCACATTATTTAAATGGATTTCTTCGCCAGTTAGTCGTCTGTCACTTCGTTTGTGGTTTAACTTTCCCCCATATTAACTTCAAATGGTTTGTGCCAAGTCAGTTTCTTACCAATTGAGTTTAAAATTTGGAAGGTTAATCAGGACCCGACTTGGAACGGATTGAGCACTGTGGAGCGAAAATTTCAAATTTTGCATCAGTACAGGGTACTTGCCAGTTACAGTGTACTTCCTCATAATTTGTGACATAATTCAGTAAGTGTGGTCCCTTTACGTGAGTCATCCTACCTGTCATAAAATCATCTCGGGCGGGAGCTCACAGTCTCCCAGTGTTGGTGAGTTCTTTGCCGTTAATGTTCACGAAAAGTTCACTATTTTACCATACAGAAATTCAAATAAAAAATTGTATGGGCGGATTTGTTCAGTTTTTGACCTGTTTCATACGACCGGAAGGTGTATGCTGGTCACAAATGCCGTGCCAAACTGATTTCCTACGCAATTAATAAATCTTTGATGTGAATTTCGCTAATAAACACGAGGAGCATTTCTTATAGCAAAACTTGCCATATCAAAATGGACATAGTTCATTTTAGTAAACAAACTAACACTTCTTCCTTGTGTGTCACCTTTGTATTAAGCGCCTAGTACCAGGACGCTTTCACCAGTCAAGCCGTCGGAGTGGGTCGACGTCGGATTGTCATACGCTGCGTTTAACCGGTAGGGTACCGACTTTGATCGAGACGGCTAATACATAGGTGTAACAGTCGGAAGAAGTGTTAGTTTGTTTACTTAAATGAACCATGCCCATTTTGTTATGGCATGTTTGCTATAAGAAATGCGCCTCGTGTTTATTAGCGAATTTCACATCAAAGATCGATTAATTGAGTAGGAAATCAGTTTGGCACGGCATTTGTGACCAGCATACACCTTCCGGTAGTATGAAACAGGTCGAAAACTGTTCAAATCCGCAGATAAAATTTTTGTTTTGAATTTCTGTATAGCAAAATAGTGAACTTTTCGTGAACATTAACGGCAAAGAACTCACCAACACTGGGAGACTGTGAGTTCCTGTCCACCTGTCATTTTCCATCGTGAACTTTGATGACCATCCAGTTTTCTCGGAAGGCAACAAACTGAGGTGCTCGCTAGCCCCAGAAAGAGGACTCCCAGCTTCCTTCGAGTGAGGATGGGGATATGCAACGAGCCAGCGGAACGCCGACTGCAGGGCGAATCCGTACTACAGGGCGACGTGGGCACCGGCACGGCGCTTTTCTAGCACCACGATGGGGACTACCGGCTTTCTTCGGCGATGACGGAGATGTGCACTGGATGGCTGGGCTCTAATCGGGACTGGTAGTTGTTTACCCGGGAAGTGAGTCTGGGCGATTCGCTCTGGCAGTGGCAAGCTTTTCCCAGACAGACCACTCACGGATTGTTACTACCTCATTGTAGGGGGTAGTGATCGCGAGGTCAAACTTCCTTCTTCGAGGACCACGCACTCTGCAACTATTATTAGCCAAACGCAGCCACGAGGTGAAAAATAGTCCGGGATCGCCGCCAGTCTCACCGATAGCACGCGGATCTTAGGTTTTGCATCGTCGGGGTTAACCTCAATCTGATGACAGTTCAGTGGTACTGTTTACGTGGACTTAGTCGATTTTTTCTTGGGTGGATTTTCTCGATAATTTTTCAGACTGCAGTGAGATGTAAACCACACTTCTGCAATGTCCACGAGCAACATCCTTTCAACGCGCTGTTCCTCGACAATTTTCAAGTAAAAAATCGGAAATTTTAGAATATTTTTTTTTTCGAAAAAAAAACGACTAAGTGCTTGTAAACAGTACCACTGAACTGTCAAAAAGGTTCAGCCGATTAACACATAAAATGATTTCGGATAGGCAAAAGTGAAGACAAACACAAAAACACTCTTTAATGAAAAAAAAAAACGTTTTAATTCTCGACCGATTGTTTTGATAATAACATGAGGAATGAAAAACAGTATAGCAACAGTATACAGTTACCACCTCACAGTAGAGTTGCCACGGTTGCCATTCTAACAGCCTCCGTCAACCGCAGCAACTCACCAAACCAACATTAGCCCGGTGACGATGAAGGGCAGACGCTGGAAGACTCTTGGTCATCATGTCCGCCGGTTGTTCCATGGACGAAATGTACCGAATACAAATCCGTCCATTCTTCACCAAATCACGAAGAAAATGAAATTTGACATCCACGTGCTTCAGCCGTCCGTGGTTCTTGCAGTCCTCCGCAATCCTTATTGTGGACTGATTGTCCTCGAAGAAACTCACCGGAAGTTCATCGACCGTTCCCAAATCACGAAGCAGCCAAATTTCGTAACAAGCAGCAGCACACAATGCGTTCAGCTCAGCTTCCGTAGAGGATAGTGAGACCACTTGCTGCTTACGCGTCATCCAACCGGTAGTGCATCCAGCAACTTTGAATACACAACCACTGACGGAACGTCGGTCCACTGGATCATTGGCCCAGTCCGCATCGGAGAAAATCTCGACCATCGGAGCCTTCAAATCAGCACAATACATCAATCCGACATCCTGAGTCCCTTTTATGTATCGCAAGATACGCTTTAAGTACGTCCAATGTTCATCCGTGGGGCAGCTCTGGGATTGACTAAAAAAATTCACTGCCGCTGACAGATCCGGTCTTGTTGTTAGCGAAGCATAAGTTACGCAACCCACAAGCTCTCGATATGGCTTTGACGGCCGCACCCTTCGGTAATTTCAAGCGGCACTCCATGGGCGTAGATCGGCGTAGATGCCGGTTTGCACTCCTCCATACCGAAACGATGCAGTAGGTCCTCCAATTATTGCCGCTGACTGATGTGCAACACTCCTGCTTCCATATCACGATTGATTCGCATCCCTAAGAAACTCTTGATCTCGCCCGCATCGGTCATCTCGAATTCAGAGGCAAGGCAACGCTTCACTACCTCCACCGCTTTCAGCGATGTTCCAGCAACAATGACATCATCCACGTACAGCACGATTATCACCTTCTCGCTCCCGATCATCCTAATGTAGAGGCACTGGTCGTTTGAACTCCTGTTGAAACCCATGCGACCCTCTACGAACCCATGGAAACGATCATTCCACGATTTCGAGGCCTGCTTCAATCCGTAGATTGATTTCTGCAAGCGACAGACTTGATCTTTGCCGTTCTCGAAGCCTTCAGGTTGCACCATAAATATTTCATCCTTGAGCTGGCCGTTGAGGAACGCCGTCTTAACGTCCATCTGGTGGATCGTCATCTTCTTCTTGTTTGCCAGAGCTAACACTGTTCTCAGAGTGTCAAGTTTAGCCACCGGAGAATACGTTTCGCAGTAATCGAAACCGTATGTCTGGCTGAAACCTCTGGCCACCAACCGAGCCTTAAACCGGTCGGGTTCTCCATTCAAGCCACGCTTTATTTCGAAAATCCACTTGCTCGTTATCGGCGTTCGGTTTGCTGGTAGCTGCGTCAGTTTCCAGGTTCCATTCTTCAGCAAGGAATTCATCTCTTCATCGACAGCCTGTTTCCATGTGCACCAATCGTCCCGCTTCTGGGCCTCCGCCAGTGACTTCGGTACATCCTGAAAGTAGTTTACGGCGCTCAAAGCATATGCCGCGTAATCTACATCGTAGTCCTGATGCCAGGAAGGAGGGCGCTTTTCCCGTTGTGGTCTCCCAGATTCCACGTTGATATCCGGCGCCGGGCCAGCATTCTCCTTCGATCCGTCCTCGTCACGAAAACTTCCGAATTCATCATCAGACGCTTCTGAAACGGCTTCGTCTGCACCTTCGGCGGAACCTCCGCTCGCTTCATTGTCAGAATCCTCGCTTTCCTGAACACTGTCCCGATCGCTTTCGTCCGACTCTTCATCACCTACTGGAGGTAACACGAATCCACCAGGTGATTGCTTCTTCTCAACGTCTGTTTGACCTCCCTCTGCTTCAACGAAATCCACATCCCGCGCATGAATGATTCGCTTCGTCTTCGGGTTCCAAATCCGGTGACCGTTATGTGCGTATCCGATGAAAACACCTTTCCAAGCCTTCGGATCCAACTTCTTGCGTAACTCCTTCGGCACGTGAACAAAGACTGCACATCCGAATGCTCGCAACTTTGGGACATTCGGCTTTCGTCCCTCCCACAACTCGTACGGAGTCATACCAGCACCAATCGCATTTGACGGGCTTTTGTTGACCAAGTACGTCGCTGTCTGGATGACAGGTGCCCAGAACCGCTTGTCTACTCCTGAATCCTCCAGCATAGACCGCGTTCGCTCCACGAGTGTGCGGTTCAACCGCTCGCTAACGCCATTCTGCTCGGGCGTATATGGGACCGTCCATTCAACTTGGATTCCCTTACGCTTACAAAAATCATCAAACATCTTGCTACGGTATTCACCTCCGTTGTCGCACCGCAATCGGCTTATTTTTACACCGAACTTTGCGGTAACCAACGCCTCATACTGTTGGAACAAGACTTTTGCGCTCCATCGAGAGGAATGTCTACGGGATCGATAAAAATATCGTTGTGCTCAGAAAACGAAGCTCTATCAGATGATGTATAAAAATCGGTATATTTTTTGAAGTTAAACAACCCAATGAACAACTTTAATTATTGACAAAATTTTATATTTTAATTATTTTCAATAACTTTAAATTATGTTTCATTACATTAAATATCGTTATTTATTTGTTGATTACGTTCAATACCGTACATTTGTTTGAAATAGTTCCAGTTTGTAATGCAGATTACGAATATGCGATGACCTCAATACCCCTAAAGAACCCAATTAAATTACTACGATTTATTTTAAATATCACGCGCACCCCTCGGCAAATCCACTTTTTGCTTAATTGAGTCGAATTCAACTCATTTTTGAGTTGGTCTTACTATCCGTGCACACGCATGCGCACGAACCCAAAACACCAACGGAATGTTTACAAATTGATTTTCACATACTTCTCTAGTGCTAAGAGTTTCGACAAATTGACATTTGAATCTTTGTTTACATAAGAAGATACGTCCCTTTGAAACAAAAGGATTATTATTCTAGCAGACAAAATTTGGATCCTTATTCCTTTGCAACTGTCTCCACAGACGGCTAATGCCAGTGTGGTCCATCTCGCCTAGATCCTTATAAAAGAGATGAACTAGCCTCAGGCTAAAAATCTCTAAAATAAAGACAAAAAAAAAAAAAAAACCTAGATCCTTATTATTACTTAAGTATGTTTCTTCTCTAAACACAATCTAAACTAACGATTTTTCACTGAACCTGTTAATATTTAATAACACAAAAATATCTTCAATCTAATAAAAAAAAATCTTGTTACCATCGACACCGCGATCCAATCCCCAATGAAAACTAAACAAACCTGTTTCTCTCGCTCGCTCGCATTCGCACGCACACAAATCGAACACCTCAGGTAGTAGTGGTGATCTCATTCTCGGTCAACACTACACAACTTTGAACGGTACATCATCATCATCATCATTATCGTCATTGACGGGTTCTCTCGGTGTTGGTGCTTGTGTGACAGCTGCCGCAGCCCGAGACGGCTAATACATAGGTGTAACAGTCGGAAGAAGTGTTAGTTTGTTTACTTAAATGAACCATGCCCATTTTCTTATGGCATGTTTGCTATAAGAAATGCGCCTCGTGTTTATTAGCGAATTTCACATCAAAGATTGATTAATTGAGTAGGAAATCAGTTTGGCACGGCATTTGTGACCAGCATACACCTTCCGGTAGTATGAAACAGGTCAAAAACTGTTCAAATCCGCAGATAAAAATTTTTGTTTTGAATTTCTGTATAGCAAAATAGTGAACTTTTCGTGAACATTAACGGCAAAGAACTCACCAACACTGGGAGACTGTGAGTTCCTGCCCACCTGTCATTTACCATCGTGGCCGCAGCCCACGATGGTAAATGACAGGTGGGCAGGAACTCACAGTCTCCCAGTGTTGGTGAGTTCTTTGCCGTTAATGTTCACGAAAAGTTCACTATTTTGCTATACAGAAATTCAAAACAAAAATTTTTATCTGCGGATTTGAACAGTTTTTGACCTGTTTCATACTACCGGAAGGTGTATGCTGGTCACAAATGCCGTGCCAAACTGATTTCCTACTCAATTAATCAATCTTTGATGTGAAATTCGCTAATAAACACGAGGCGCATTTCTTATAGCAAACATGCCATAAGAAAATGGGCATGGTTCATTTAAGTAAACAAACTAACACTTCTTCCGACTGTTACACCTATGTATTAGCCGTCTCGGCCGCAGCCAACCATGCCGCAGGCCGCAGCACTACAGCGAGTGAAGGAGTCAACCTCTCTTCACTCCTTCGGCTTCAATCTTCAGTCTCGACTGACTCGCGAATCGTTCTAGTTCGGTTTGTTAGAATTTTATGTGTTTTTCCGTGCTTCTGTGAAAGGAAAGGTAGATTTTTTTGAATTTTTGTGTGATAATTTCCCAATGTGCGATGTGCTATTCATAATTTGTGTTAAAAGTAGCCGAAACTAATCCGAAAAGACTGAAATTATTGAGGTCAAAATTAGTGCAACCCGACTGTGATACAAGTATTGGCACCAGAAAATTCCACATCTCCGGATCCAGTCCGGATAATTGGCTAGTTAAAACAATGTCTAAATTCGGAAGTTGGAGGTGACATTATGAAAACGAATCCAATATTTTTTATTCTACGTAAGCACCCAGCACCTAGCACGCAGTTTTGCAAAAGTAGTATCAATAAGAAGTAGCGACTTAAAAGTCTGAGAGGACTCTTGTTATCAGCCTTATCATCGCGTAGAAGATTACGTCTCCAGGCACTCCGAATTGTACGTGCAAAATGTGTAGCAACTGTAAATCATCATCTCGAAAAGCACGATCAGAGGCCCCTGGTGCGATTATGCAATCGAGTAGAAAAAAGCCAGAATCCCTAAATTGTAGTGCGATGCAGTAGAAGTTGAAAAATCGACGAAAAGTGAGAAGATGCACCACACCGTGGGTTGTTGAAGAGAATGCACTTTTTGCGAAGCGACAGGCAATACACAGATGCACCGTTGCTGGTGGCCACTGCACAAATACACTATACTCACACCTTAGTTTCGGTCGGTTAGAACCGGGTGCATGGATGTTATTCAATATAGGTACCTATCCATCCGCAGACGACGACAAAGTAGAAGATTGGCATTTACCCCTTAATTCTTCTGTACACTTGCCAAGTTTGCACCAGAGACAAGCCCCTTATTCCTTTATTTGCTTTCGCTATCTTATCTAAGCATGTAGCATTGCATATTGTTCTTCTCCTAATCAACAAGTCATGCTCGGTCTTGACCTTTTGTGTGCTGTTCTGAATCGCATCCTTAAGTCGATTGTAAACACAAACTTGCATGTTGCTTGACCTATTTTCTTTCCGTTGCTTATTTACCAAGGCGTGCTTTTCTTTCGCTCGCGGTCGCAAACACAACGAGCAGGATGATCAAGGACGCATGGGTGGAAAAGCGTGTCATGAAAATTTCAACACTGAATCAGACGTCGTGGCGCCGTAGGAAAACCGTTTTGTGTTGTTTTGGTTTTCTTTCCCAGAATAAGAAACATATATGGCCTATGTTTATCACAATATATCACTGTTATCAGTGTTGCAGCGATTTACGTAACCGCTTCTGTAAACATTTGCAATTTTGATGGCAACAGATAATAGTGTTTGCACGTTTGTTGAAACGGACAGACACATGATCGCTAATGAAACGAAAAAAAATCTACGCTAACGAGAAGTTTATCCACCTTTTGTAGGATGTTCTACACGGCCGAT
The DNA here is from genome assembly GCF_037179485.1 of Ochlerotatus camptorhynchus. NCBI lineage: Eukaryota > Metazoa > Arthropoda > Insecta > Diptera > Culicidae > Ochlerotatus > Ochlerotatus camptorhynchus. Next base: position 1,943,923 of record NW_027040801.1, on the reverse strand, counting down.
CAATCTTACCCAGTGACTTAGTAAATTTGTATTGCTAGTAAGTGCTTAGTTTCTATGAAAACTGGGTAATATTTCCGTGAGAAAAAAATAGATTGTAATAAAAATTTACTCAGTTACTGGGTAAGATTGAATGGCCGTGTGCAACGAATCTTTTCCTTTTGTCGATTTACCACTTCAGAAATCCGGTCTGTCTGGTTTGGGTGGATAGAGAGGGTGAAATTTGGCATTAAGAGCGAGTTATTTTTGTTCTCTTATATTTTTCTGACCGTTGTCGCCATGCCTACACATTATTGACGGTCAGTTAAAATCGGAGAAGCAAATTTCGGACGGTAATATTTTAATAGGCCTGGAAAACTTGGCCTCTTGCGGTCATCTTTTAAAACCTCTTGATGATGCTGATTTAAATAAAAATTCACTGTGATGTATGGGAGTTAAATCACCGACAAACCGACATGACACTTAACTCTGAGTAATCCCCGAAAATCGTAAACGGCTGATTGAGATTAAAGAGCCTGGATTTATAAAGAGGTGACATGTCAAAATTGGAACATTCGATTGTCTGTCAAAGTCATAGTTTTTATCATTCCAATCGAGCAGAATACCTGTCAAATGGATAAGATGTCGCCTCTTTATAAATTCAGGCTCTTTAATTGAAATGTGCAGTGATCCGAACTGTCAAAACCATATGATTTTTTTTAACTAGATAAACATAATTTGTCCAGAATAGATCAGACAAGAACCAATTCATAACTTTTACATGCGGGTTCATGGCTTAGCTAAATATTTCCCGCGAACACGGAGCCAGGTGTCAGTAGTGAGCTATATCAATTTTTTTATTGTTTTTGCTATGGTCATTCATGTCGGTTTGTCGGTGGTGAAATCTTAAAATGCTTCTATTTATCAAATACATCTTTAATTATTATTATTTTCTAGGTTTTTTTCGATGATCCTACGGATGATAAAAACTCAAGAACTGTTCAACAGACGTATTATATACGTCGCATACGCATACGTATACGCAGAGGAATGGATTGCACGTTCAACAAAATATTGTTTTTTTTTTTTGCAAGGAGGAAACCTTCCAAAAGGCCGTCATGCCACTGCTTGCTTGTTGGCTGAATGGGCGCACGGTCGCGGTGACACGATGCGTGGGATTCTTACCACAGTAAAACACCTTGCCCGTATTCCCCCGGGACCACTTGTGGTATTACTTCGGAGGGGGCTGTGCATTACGCACCTCACTTTACCTCAGCTTACTGCCGCTTCTAGTTTGCTGATCGTTTCTCCAGTTTGTGAGCCATTTAGCTCTCAGCGTAGTCGCGTTCTACTCGGCAAACCCCTGGCGGTGGATTCAGCCTACGCCGACGGAGAGTTCCCCGGTGATAGAAGATCTCCCGGCTCCGTCTTTCACTGCGCACTGCGCACATTACTGCTGACAGCATTAACGGTGCCCTCCTCTAGACACATTTCTTCGACCACATTCTCCGCGCTAAGGGCGATCATCTCCTCTCGCACAGCATCAAATCTAGGACACTCGAAGACCAAGTGCTCTGGTGATTCTTCAACATTCCCACACTCCGGACAAAAGGGTGACGTTGTGTATCCGAACCGATGCAGGTACTTCCTGAAGCAGCCATGACCAGACAGGAACTGTGTCAAGTGGAAGTTGACTTCTCCATGCTCACCCAGGTTGAAAGAATCTGTATTAGCCTGTGTGTCCATCTACCGTTCTCCGCTGCATCCCACTTCTGCTGCCACTTAGCCATCGACACCGTTCTCACCACTTTTCGTACTTCTCTCCTCATATAGCACTCGTTATCCTCCGCCAGGGTAATGCCGATTGGGATCATACGGGCGATTGCGCATACTGCCTCCGTCGAAATGGTTATGTGCGTACTCACGACTTGCATGGCCATGAGCAGAAACGAACGGCTCAATTTCCTTTGGTTCTGCTTCGTTTCCAGGCTAGACATCCGTACTTTAGTATCGATGAGGACACACTAGCCAGAAGACGCTTCTTGCTGCTGCTTGGACCAGAATTGTTCGGCATGATTCTGGCTATCGCGTTGATGGCCTTCGCCGCCTTATCGCACGCATATTCGACGTGGCTGTTGAAGTTCAGCGGGTCGTCGATCATTACTTCCAGATACTTCAGTACGCACCTCGCAACAATGGCGTGCTCTCCGACGGTGATTTCTGCCCGCTGCACTGTTTTACAGCTACTGACCAAAATCACTTCTTTTTTGTGGTGGGCTATCTGCAGTTTCGCATCTTACATCCAGTAACCTATCGGCAATGGCTTCCCAGCTAGCGCTATTGAATGCATCTCCTCTCCGCTTCTGTTTGGAAGCTTTCTTGGCTCTGTCAACCGCTGTCTGAATTGCATCCACCGTCGATCTCCCTTTCCGGAATCCGCACTACCAATCCGTGTCAGCCTGTTCAAGATGATCTACTCCAAGAGCATTCCGACAGTATTCACCAAGCATATTGGCCTATACGATGCAGAATCCCCTGGCGGTTTTCCGGGCTTCGGCAGCAGCACAAGCTTTTGTACCTTTCACCTGGATCGCCTGGATCGCCGCCTTCAACGCCACGTTGGGAATTCCACCCGGGCCAGGAGCTTTCTTCGGCTTTAACCTCGCCGTATGGTGTTGGTGACCAGGTCGTTGGATAATGCTGTGGGAAAAGTCCCTCCACGATGACTTTCAGCTAGTTTGGGCACATTTCAACCGGCATCGTTGGACCTCTGATCTTCGTTATCGCGACTCAGTATGCATCGGCACAGCTCCTTGAAACTGTTTGACTTGCTCTGTTTTATCTTTCGTTTTAGTGTAGCCCTGGCCGCTCGAAAGACCACCGTGCGCTCCTCTCTGTCTGCTTCAGTTTTTGCTCTCTGAACGCGTCTTCTGGCTAGAAGACAACTAACACGGAGGGTGCTAATTTCCTCGCTCCACCAGTAACCTGGACGCCGCCTGTACGTTGGCTCCAGTATTCTCGGCATAGTTGTGTCACATGCCCATGCTAACGATTCGGTCAACTCGTTCGCGCTTAGGCCCGGGACGCTGCTGTCTACCCATAGTGCTTCGATGAAGGGATCCTTATTGAATGCCTTCCTCTCCCACTTCCGCTCGCTTACTTTCGTGCTTCGCATTTCCACCGGTGTCCGTTCGCCGATACTGTACCGGAAAGCCTGATGGTCACTATGGGTGTACTCTTCGCACACTCTCCACTTCATACTTGCCACTAGCGACGGACTACAAAAAGTGACTTCGATAATGGATTCCCTACCATCTTTGCGAAAGGTGCTGATGGTTCCTAAGTTGGCCAGACTGAAGTTCAACTTTGCCAGAGCTTCCAGCAGGCTACATCTAAAGATTCCATTGATTTTGGCTATCACGAATCCTTCGTATGAGCCCGCCACCACTTGTTGAATGGGATACCTGCCCATGACTTGTATGGCCGCCACTCCTGCTCTATCCACCACCCAGGAAAGGGACTCGATACGGCTCTGCAATGATGGCAACGGCTTACTTTGTTTCCGTTGTCGACTGCCAAAACAGTTGCTGTGCTGTGTTGCAATGATTGAGATTTATTTGGGTTAACTCTATTATGGGTGCACGACGTTAGGCATACGGTCGTTAGGCATACGGACGTTAGGCATACGTACGTTAGGCATACGGACGTTAGGCATAATGTACGATAGGCATAATGGACGTTGGGCATAAAGGACGTTAGGCATAATGGACGTTAGGCATAATCTACCGGATGAATTCCAGAAGGATAATAATGGAGACCGTCTATTGATTGCTGACTTCGGTGACAATAATGAAAGAGCCTTAATTTTTGGAACTCATGAACGACGATCTAAGTAAATATGTATATACGTCACTTATGATATGATAAATAATGGATTCCAAACTGTGCTTATTAAATAAACTATGTTTGTTTAACTTGTATCATTTTTTATTCAACGCTAAGCCTAATTTAAGCATTGTTTACAGGTTTACAGGTTAAGCAGGTTTCTAGAGTTGCACAGCAGCAAGGTATTTTATGCCTAACGTCCATTATGCCTAACGTATATTATGCCTAAAGTCCATTATGCCTAATGACTTTATGCCTAACGTCCATTATGCCTAACGTCCGTATGCCTAACGTATTTATGCCTAATGGGGTACACTCCTCTATTATTGTTGGCCCACCATCACCTTTTTGTACTCTGAGTACCTGAAATTTCATACAGTCTTTTGCAACGTGTCCCTTCTCTCCGCATTTCCTGCACAGCTCAGATCTGTCAGGGCCTTTGTAGTTGCTCGCCTGGTGATCGAAGCCCATGCACTTAAAGCATCTCTCTATTTTCTAAGACACCCGAGGAATACGGACACACTGACCAACCAACGATTCGGCTTGTCTTCAGCAGCTCGTCTGCTTGCCACCATACTCCTTCCCCAACTGAATTGCCATCGGCACGTCTCCCAGGTTGCATTGCACCTTCAGCGCACTTTTCAGCTTGTCTTCCATTGTGATCTCGTACAAATCCCTGCACTCGACCACTGACTCCTGGGATAAAGGGCTCTTACGGTCGCCGTCTCGCAAAGTGATTTTTCGATGAGCTCTTTAAAAGCTGCACTCTTAACCGTAGGGTCCCTTTTCAGCTCAAATGGTATCTCGCCTTTCTGGGTTCGCCTGGTTTTCACAACGTTCTCGCTTAGTTGATTCAACTCCGGATCCTCTCTCACTTTCCGGAGGAGTGCTGCGTAGGAAATTTTGTCCTTCGCCTCAATCAGTGCTGCAAAACCTCGACAATACACGGTAATATTGACAAATCTGCTTTGGTCACTCATTTAAGCTAACAATCATAGTCAAGGCAAACCATGTCAATTGTCAATGACAATGCTGTCAGTGACGAATATGTGTAGATTTTTATATTAACTAAATTTGTAACGAAATTAAATGATTTGAGCAACACGATTACATAGATCTGTTAATGTGAACAAGCATCGAAGTCCTGAACTACTTGGATAACAATAATGTGACGCAGAATGTACGAAATTACACTTTTTGTTACCAAGTGAAGCTTTGTCATTGACGAAAAAATGAATGAGATTTTGACAAAGGTTTTTTTGAGGATCAAGTCTGTCAGTGACTATGTGACGAACAACTTTGTCAATATCGCGCGAAAGTCCGTCAATGACACCTCACTTCCTCTTCGTTCTTCTTCATTTCCTCTTCCTTCTGTTTTTTCCTCTTCTCCTTCTGGTTCTCGACTGACACGAACTGACCACTTTTTGGCACAATAATTTCAACGAGATTAACTATTTTATTTATTGAGGAAAACTTCTTACAAACTTGGAGACAAATCAACGAATCTCTCAATCTCTTTTTCTTTTTTACACCCGCTTGCAACGATGTTTATTTCGTTGTTATGGTTACGCTCAGGGGTGTCCTGACGGTTGACGGCGCGACGACTGCGATACCCGAGTAGCAAAGTTCGGACTGGCAGTATTAGCAACAACAGTGTTGTGAATGGTTGTATTAGCTAGCAAAAGCAACATCAAACGTATCAGGAAATGTTAATCTAGCCGAGTTATTAACAAAAGAGAAAATTGATGAAGATAATTGAATCTAAGGCTGTATTCCATTTGGTGAATTTTCACTTAAATTTGACAGATGGAAAATTTTCAAATTAACCTGCTATTGTACCAGACTTATTTCTGACAGACCAGGAATCAATTTTGACAAACACCTTCTCGAAAAAAGGAAGATAAACAACAGAGGGATTTTCGAACATCTTAATTTATTTTCGAAGTGTCAAATTTAAGTGAAAATTCACCAAATGGAACACAGCCTAAACGCTAGAATATATGAAATCTGTAGTAAAGGGCGAACACGAAATTATTGCGACACCGAAAATGTCATGCCAATTTTCTTATAATGTTTAGAATCAAACCAAAATTTTAGGGTAGTTTTATACATATATTTACTTCAAAATTCAAAAGAAAAGTTAATCGATGGAGCCTTGAGTGTAAAATTGAACGCATTTTCGCTTGATGCCCTCCATCAAAGTCTTTACAGTGTCATCCGGTACCAGTTTCTCAGTTTTTTTTTTTCCATTTTCTTAACATGTCCTTCTCGTCTTTGACGGTCTTCTTGCTCTTCCGAAGTTCCCGCTTCATTATTGCCCAGTACTGCTCCACCGGGCGCAGCTCCGGACAGTTTGGCGGATTCATGTCCTTTGGAACAAAATGGACAGAATTGGCCTCATACCACTCCAGGACACTTTTAGAATAGTGGCATGATGCCAAATCTGGCCAAAATAGCGGAGCTTCGTCGTGCTGCTGCAAGAACGGCAAAAGGCGCTTCTCGAGGCACTCAGATTTGTAGATCTCGCCATTTACTGTGCCCTTTGTCACGAAAGGCTCACTCCTCAGTCCGCAAGAGCAGATGGCCTGCCAAATGAGATATTTGGAGGCGAACTTCGACATTTTCTTCTTCTTAAATTTGTCGTCCACATCAAACTTGCTCTTGCCGGTGAAAAACTCCAACCCCGGAATTTGCTTAAAATCGGCTTTTATATACGTTTCGTCGTCCATCACACAACAGCCATATTTTGTCAGCATCTTCTCGTAGAGCTTCCGTGCCCGAGTTTTAGCCGTCGATTGTTGCCGCTCATCGCGGTTTGGGAAGTTCTGTACCTTGTATGTATGTAGTCCAGCTCTCTTCTTTGCATTCTGGACGTAGCTCTGCGACATGCCGATCTTTTTAGCCAAATCACGGCTTGAGACGTTGGGATTTGCTTTAATCATCCGCTTCACCTTTCCCTCCGTCTTTTTGTTGTCCGGTCCCGGTTTTCTTCCAGCTCCTTTGCCGTGGTCCAACGTCAACCGCTCCTGGAACCGCTTCAACACTCTGGAGACGGTTGAATGGTGAATGTTCAACATTTTTCCCAACTGCCGGTGCGACAGGTCAGGAAATTCCAGGTGTTTGGAAAGAATTTGTTCTCTCAACACGCGTTGGTTCACCTCCATTTTCGTTGAATCGAAAAACACGACTTCGAGTTTGACAGCATGTACACAATACACATCAATGAGAAAGTGTGCAAAATTTGGTTGATTTTTACCCAATGATAAAAAAGTTATGCCCTGTTGAATGTGTCGCAATAATTTCGTGTTCGCCCTTTATAAGGAGGTTTATTAGTTCAAAACCACAAGTATAAAGGAGCTTAAGCAGTGTTCCATTTGGTGCATTACACTAAAATTTGACAGATGGGAAATTTTCAAATAAACCTGCTATTCAACCAGACTTATTTCTGACAGACAAGGAATCAATTTTGACAAACACCTTTTCGAGAATCTAACGATCAACAGCAGAGGAATTTTCGAACATAATAATTTATTTTCGAAGTGTAAAATTTACTCCGACTCCTTAGGCTCAAAACTGCGTCCTACTTCAACTCCTCATCCCTGTTTTTAACTCAAATATGGATAAATTTTAGTCTGATCAAATTAGCATAAAACTGACTCTAAAACTGGGTTATCAAATTTATCTATATTCTGAGCTTGTCCGGCTTATGCCCAATCTGGACATTCTAGGTAAACTGATCTTAGCGTGTCAAATTATTTTTTATTTATAACGGGGGAGAGGTAGCTCATCGATTCTTCCGGTTCGTCTCCTAGCATCGTGCTATAAGGTACCAGGCGATAACCAGGGTAGTTGATCGATAGCTCGATGACGTCATTTCGTTGACGTATGCAATGGGAAATTCAAGCGTTGACGATGGGACGTTGTCGAGTTGTTGAATAGCAACTATCGTGGTAACTCACCAATTACCTGTCGATCTGCCAAATTTGGAAAGACGTCTGCATTGAATTGTCTCATATAATAATATTCCGCCCACTATATCACAAGAAATTGCGAGTAGCTGAGTGGAATGGAGATAAGTTAAGCATTAGGTATAGGACCAAGTCTCCCCTGGGTGGTGCCAAAAGATGAGCGCAATAGAATCATCAAGTTGCCATAAGGCACGGAATGAGACTATTGCATGGCTGGGTAGTCAAAGTCTTCCATTTGTTAGTCATTTCAGGTGGATTAGAACAGATTTAGGTGGGCGTTGGCCAGATTTGGATTTTTCAGATGTAATCCTGGATAGGACCCTGTCATTGAACGTCGCGTGAAAGTGGAACTTAATGAAGGCCTAAGTACTTTTTCGTAGTTTTTAGTTTTCGGATTTGAAAGATCGTCGGTTACAGTGGCCTGCTTACTGAGCAGAAAAACGCTGTCGCAGGTCCTAACATATCAAAGATATTTATGGTAAAATCGCTTGTGTATCGTGTATTTTGCGAAACTCTTTGTTGTCGTTGGTTCCGGGTTTGAATGGATACACAAATTTGAGCAACGGTATTATGTGATATGAGGGGCTCGGTGGCCTTAGAGCAACCGTTTTTGCTTACTGAGCAGAACATCATGAGTCTAATCTCAGGCCCATCCACATTCAAGATTCGTCAATCGTTTTATTTGTTAATATGACTACATGGTAATAACAGCAACTCGGTGATTAAAAAGGTGCTCTTCTGCCTAGTGGCAAACGTTTTTGCTTACTGAGCAGAAGACCGTGGGTTTAGTCCCAAGCTCCTTCGCGTTATATGATCGTTAGGACATCAATTCAGCTTATCGTTTACCAAAACGAACCCTGCTGCAAACCCAACCCTCTTATCCAACATCCCAGTGATTCCTCGTGGAAGTGCATAGGTGTTCTCGGCTTCCATCAAAGCGAGTGTCATGTCAACACAATCCTTCCCATTCCTTTCTTGACCTGTGTTCGGGCGCGGCCGGCGCTGGTATTGCCTAATTTAAGATCACCAGTTTTTACACATTGAGGATGATTGCTAGTCCCAAGCATCGTCTATTGGTTCTCTGTGTAATTACAGCTGCTCTGGCAGTAACAGAGTAGCAACCGTGGGCGGTCAATCAAGCCCAAGCTCAAATTATTTTTTATTTATAACCCAAAAACACACTAAATTGAAAGTACCCATTAATGCGGAAAATTTCCCCCATTTTGTAGAAAAGTGACTCAACTCATTAATGATTAAAAAATTTACCCATTTAATGGATATCTGTTATCCATTAATGAGTAAATTAACCCATTGAATATCAATAATGGGTGATAGTTACTCATTAAATGAGTTAAACCACTTCACTTCAAAGCGGGTGAAATTTTACCCGTTAATGGATACTTTCAAGTTAGCGTGTAGTCATAATCTTCAGGCGGATTGAAATGTTATTTATAAAACAAAATTTGTTTAGATTTTTAAATAGACCAAGATCGTCTTGCTCTAGCTGTCGAGTGAAGGATTAGGTTCCTTGTTTTTGATTTGCGGCTGTGTTTTATTGATGTGCTGTCAATATTGTTGTACGTATACAAACCGATGGAAACATTTATGTCGGTTTCGTTCGTGCAGTGTAGTAATCGACAAACCGACATAAATGAATAAAGGAGATACTTTGAAATTTCTGCTTAAAGCACACTACCCAACTAACAATTTTAGCTGCAGATTAGCTTATACAGCCAAAAATTGGCTTATACAGCTAATTTTTGCCTGTATAAGCTAGTCTGCAACTAAAATTGTTTGTTGGGTATGTCTTAATCTGGGTTTACACAGGGCAGGTTTAATTGATCAAGTCAGTTAAATTCAACTGACTTGAACGCGAATTAAACCATGCCATTCAACTGACTTGATCAACTCACTTGAATTGAAAAAAGTTGAACCAGGCTCAACTTTTCAAGCCAATTGAATTCAACTGAGTTGATCATTTTGACTTGCCTAGTCTAAACCCTTTAGAAAAAAAATCGTTTGATGCACTCAAATACACACATACACACACACGTTTTCCGATCTCGTTAAGCTGAGTCGATTGGTATATGACACTCGGCCTCGGATCGGAAGTCGGTTTTCCAAGTGACATGTATATCCTTATTTGGAAGAAGGGTTAAAAGCCATGATGTCCAGTGTAATTATGCAAAACTTGTCTAATGCGCCAAAATATTGCCAAATTGAATAATAAAACAGTCCAAAAATACTAAAACAGCCAATAAATCGTAATAATGGTAATGCAAACTACCGCAAAATTTGAAAAGAGTCTGTCAGCATTTGCAAACAAAACTTGTAATACCCTTCTCGCAAGAACCGAAGCTCGCCTAAGCAAACCAAGAGCAATCCGATGGTGTTGTTGGTTTGCCTAAACGAGCATCGGTTCGTGCAAAAAGGGCTAGTTTTATTTACAAAAACTGATAGGTCCCATTTAAATGTTACGCGAGGAATGTCGGAATGGCCTTAAAAGAACTAAAAATTAAAAAGTTTTCTATAATTTGTTTTTTTGCCAGTTGTCCCACAGCTGTCTACAGCAGCAGTCGAATTTTTATTTCGGTGTGAACCACGCGATAGCCTGTTTTTGATACTCGCTATTATATAGTTGCTCTTTGTTCGTTGCTATCAGTTTGTGCCTTTTGTTGCTACGGTGCAAGATGTGTGAAGTAAAAAACACCATCAAGTTTAGCTTCAGCCATTATGATGCTAAACCAAACATCGGAGAGATTGTAAATTTCGCCAAAGCACTCGACGCGGATCCGGCTGAAATGGAAGCTGTTTATCGCATTGGTGAGGAAAGGGGAGTCTTCATAAAGTTCAAATCAGAGAAAGCGATGCTCCATGCTCTGACATACAATTCGGAGGATTTAATCTTCCATTATGCGAATGGAACGACGGCAAAGGTACGCATGTCGCATGCTGGTGAATTTATCCAGTATGTGCGTGTGTATGACTTGCCACCAGAGGCACCGGACAACGAGCTGGATAAAGTGCTGGGGAAATATGGAAAAATTAAACGCATCATCCGGGAGAAATTTCCATCTGATCTGTGCTTTGAGGTTTATACAGGGATACGCGGTATATATATGGATGTGAAGAAGGAAATCCCCGCGTCATTGTATTTCTTCAACCGCAAAGGAAATATATTTTATGATGGCAACAAAGATAAATGTTTTCTGTGCAAGGCGGACGGACACCAGAAGCTTTCCTGTCCCAAGAGGAAGGCTCGGAAGGAACCGGAGAAGCAACTAAAGGAAAAAGGAAAGCAAAGTGAAAGAAAACAAAACAGCAGCAGTACGTATGCTGGTGTAGTGGTGGAAGGTGCGTCGTTTGTCATTAGCGACCAGGAAACGGACACGGGGTTGGAGATGTTGAATGAAGATAACGAAATGGACGAGACGACCCCGACGACCGACGAGAGTAGCGGAGAGCATGCAACGGGAAACGATGTTCAGATGCAGCAGCAGCGATCACGTTTCGGGTTCAACGAAAATGAGGAACAAATTCGGGAAAGAAAGAAGTTGCGTGCACGGGAGAAGATCGCTTTGCCGCCGCTTCGATCGCCACCCAGGAAAATCCTTTAATAATATGCATTTGTATATCTTTTGTTTGTATTTTGAGTACCAAAATTGGTATTCCATGTTACTCGGCTCCGCTAAGTTATTCTTTTAACATTTGAGCCTGCCAAATAAACAAAATGAAAAAAAAAAATATATATACAATTTGTTTGAAGATTTCTATGATTTTTATCGAAAATCGACGAAGAGAATCTGTTAACGTTACTTAGGACCTAATCCATTGTTTGGCTTGAAATTGTCTCTTACTATAGTTCAATTATAATAATCTTGAAGTTGTTTTAAATTTAGATCAATTTTCCATAAAATTCTAAACACGTTTAACCAACCTCCTGCGACCCACCGGTGGGCCGTGACTCATAGTTTGAGAAATGCTGACTTAGATCATCCAGTAGTACCTCTAGTAGAGTAATATGAATGGATGGAAACGGATGGATTTCACACCGACAAACCGACATGAATGACCATAGCAAAAACAATAAATTTTCTGATCAAAGAACACTACTGACATCTAGCTCCGTGTTCGCGGGGAATATTTAGTTAATCCATGAATCCGCATGCAGAAGTTATGAATTGGTTCGTGTCTGATCTATTCTGGACAAATTATTTTTATCTAGATCAAAAAATCCTATGGTTTTGACAGTTCGGATTACTGCACATTTAAATTGGCCGTCAGCGATTTTCGGGCATAAGTCAGAACTAAGCGTCATGTCGGTTTGTCGGTGGATTACAGATAAGTTTCCAAATTTATATTTTATATTCGGCATGTTGAATGTCGTTTCAAGCGATAGTGAAATTTTACGCATTACTGGAAACTTAACCATTAATCGAAGACAACATATCAAGAAGACTGGCAACTCTTCCATTTTCTCAAACGACCGGTATGAGAAAGGCACAATCGCGTCATCTGCCGCTCAAAGGTAAATGCTCCGAACGAATTGGATAGCGAAGGTTCCATTACAGACAAACAGACATAACACATTGAATATTTCTCACTGTAAAACATCGTCGCAAAAACATTACCGCCATCTGTTGAGTACACTGTGGTGGGCGCTACACTGAACAGATGTCGGTAGTGTGTGAACGTCAAACGCAAGGGAATTAATTATGCGCGCCACAGGTGGCATTACTACTAACTACGATACTTTTAAATTGTCCGTTAAATGCTTGTTCGATGAACAACTTGCGAGAGTTATGTCTGTTTGTCTGTGGTTCCATCCTCAGAAGAAAGGTTTGTGTATTTGCTAATTTTTCTATGCGTTGCTTCCACCTTCGCTCGAGCGCAGCGCTACTGTGTCTGTCGCTTGGATTCAGGAAAATTTGCCAGTCTTCTTGATATGTTGTCTTCGCATTAATACTATATTGTCGTCTTTTTATGTTGGTCAATATCAACAACCAAGATTTGTCAAGCTAGGAGGTTAAACAGAATCGTCAGTATTTGGGTAAAAGCAGCGCAAGGAGAACGAAGGCAGGGAAATTCGTGAAAGCCAAACTCGACTATTGCTTTAGTGTTATGCATTGGAATGCATTGCTAACGATACTATTTAAAGGGACAAAGCACATAGCATTCCTAGAATGCTTGATAGGCTGCTTGAAGTCGGAAAAAACTTGGTTTCAACCAAGGCTTCTGGAAGATATAGGCTGGTTGGTTTAGTTGCAAAGATAACGAAGTGGTCATTTTGACAGTGTTGTCCCTTTAAATCGTGTCTTTTAACTAAAATGTATTCCAATATAACACCAAAGCGCTAGTCGAGTTTTGTCCCTTTAAATTGGTAACCACGTGTTTTTGTACCTTCCTCATCCCCGCGCTGCTTTAGCCCACAACTGAGCAAGTCGCATAACCTGTACACTGGAAAGATCTTGATCACAACACATCACACAATTTCAATCTTACCCAAAATTAACTGAATTATGGATAAGATTTCAATGAGAGAAAAAGAGATAGCAATACAAAGCTACCCACATTTTGGGTAAGATTGAAAGAGTGTGCACATCACACTCTCCGGCTTTCCACGAAAATACCTATTCATTCATACGTTTCAGTATAGTATTTAAAATTTTCAGCAACATCTCACACCCACAAATCCATTAGGACCACGAATGCGTGTATAGAATCGTATTTCTCACGACTCACCAAAACCCACTCCCCACTGAAAAAAATGCTCTTTAACCCTCTCTTATCATTCTCTCTCTCTCTCTTTCCAAAAATCCTAACAGTAATCTGTGTCATCGTCGATCCAGCAGCGAAGGAGCAGAGGTGATAGTGTTTGTAAACAACAACAACAGCTACGCTCCGCCGTCAAACAACCAACAAAACAACCACGTGATTCTCTCATCCCGCTCCCGAGAGCGACATCAAACGCACACAAACGTATCATCAGACCACAAGGGGCCTTCCACTGCGGAAAATAGCAACCATGTCGCTCAGTCAAGTTCTGAACGTCTGCCCAAAGAGTGCCATCGCTGGACTGGGACTAGTACCAGCCATCGGCAGTGGAACAGCAGTAGCTAGGAGAAGTGTGGGCCGTGTATCAACATTACTGCTATCATCGACCGTCAGCGGCCAGCAGCCAGAAACGCGAAACATGTCGACGTCACCCTGCGTCTACAAACAATGCATCACGCTGGATAACATCAATCCGGCCATCAAGTTGATGGAATACGCCGTCCGTGGTCCGCTCGTGATCCGGGCTGGTGCCATCGAGAAGGAACTGGAGCAGGTATGTACGATTCGTTCCCCCTCCTTACACACACACACACCGTCCCCGTGTCGTATCGATTTTGCTTCTCGTGACGGAAGTTCGTTCGCTGAGGCGTCACAATGGATGCATAAATTTGCTCATCACCTTTTGGGTGTTTCCGTTCCAGGGCGCCAAGAAACCGTTCAAGGAAGTCATCCGAGCCAACATTGGTGATTGCCACGCCATGGGACAACAGCCGATCACATTCCTCCGCCAGGTCAGTGCGCTTAGTTACGTTCTTATTTCGCGAATTTGTCATCTCGCAACTGATAAACCCACCCCGGTCAGTGGAATGCGAATTGTTTATTTTCAAAATTATACGATGTTTAGTGAAGAAAAATTATGTAACGTGATGCGCGCGATTGCTGAATGGGATGCCCCTCCGCGCGGTACCTTCCCACCGCTAGGTGTGTAGTAACCAGTTTACTATCGAGCTAAATGGATCGGGTAAGGGACAGAGCAGGAACGTAACGCGCCTGTGCCCACACCGGTCGACCGAAAATCTACACCAAGAGCCAACATCTTGGTCTTGGATAGCATAGCCACGCAAATTGTGGATTTCAATTGCTGTGTAGCAATAAGATCCCCAATCAGGTCGGTGGTAATTATCGTAATTATCATCATCCTATCCGGACCGATGGCGGTGTTTGCAAGCTATTTACCTTACGAACACTCAAAGCAGCATTTTACGTGTGACAACAGCCGTCAAGTACGAGTAGGGAAACTTTCCGATTGATAAATGGATTGCGCGATTGTGGCCAGAAGAGCAGTGTAGTCATTGGCGTAGCTAATGGGGGTGCCTGGCCCCCTCCAGCATGTTTTGAAGATTTATATTATTAAAATGTCGGTATTAACAATTCTGGAGGGGGCAGGCACCCCGATTAGCCACGCCAATGAATGTAGTTGAAAGTTTGTCGAGCTGCCTGCCCAAGAAAGCATTACTCAATAATCCAAAGGCGTCGATAGTCGTCGCGTTTCGGGTGGCGTGGCATGTAGGTATATGCTCAAGAGCTCAAGAAACGATAGAACATGAATTTCTGGTTTATGCATATGTTTATTAGCATAGCACACGTAGCGTGTATAACAGAGACGTCTGTATTTTGCCCTCTCCGTGCTCGGCATTTACTAGCGTAATTTTGTGTGCTCTTTCCTCGCGGTTCTTTCTTGGGTCAGTGCTGGCAGGAGAATTATGATTTTCTGCCGTAAAAGTGAGAATGGATTTTTTTGAATAATGAGTGGGTTTATCCTAATTATGCTAATTTCTTTAAAAATGTTGGGATTCCAAAATAGAATGTTATTTTGTAGCAGGTTGTGAGGCTACTTAAAAAAAGTTGCCAGTTTTGATGGGATTTAAATGGATTAGGGCCATATCTGATATGATTCCATTGCCTGTATGGGAAAGTGCCATAGTTGGAACACATGCTTTATAATCATCCTACACACTTAGTTTTATCTACCGAGCTCGGCTGTGCAAATCTCGGCAAAAATAGTTTCACTGAGATCTCAGCAATCATTTCATTTGTTTGCTGAGATTCAGCTAAGCATTATCCGAGACTCAGCAATCAAACGTCATTGTTGCTGAGATCTCAGTGAAACTTTTTTTGCCGAGATTTGCACAGCCGAGCTCGGTAGAAAAAACTAAGTGTGTACACATATCCCTGAGGTTCTCTAGGTGTCGTCTGGCCTTATCAATCCTCCAATTAAGCCTGTACTTACCACGATAGAGAAAACGTTTCAAAGTTATTTGCACCCCAACTGTGCCCCAAGTGCTCCTCGGAACAGCATCAGATCTATCAGTGTGAATCCTTCAAGGCCTCAAGCGTCACTGACCGTAGGGAGTTAGTGCAGAAGTCAAGACTGTGCTTCAACTGCCTCAGGCCGTCGCACTCAGTGAAGAATTGTTCATCGAAGTCTTCTTTGATGGTTGCAATCACACGCTCCTCTGTCAACAGGGTGACAGCAAGTTTAGTGCAACCGTTTTTTTTTACGTAGAATTACGTCTTTCGGCAACATATTGGGGGTGAAATTTCAAAAAAACCAAAGCGCGTTACGAAAAGTGGTCAGGTTTTGACCTCTTATAGCTTTGGCAATAGCGGATGAGTTTTAATTCTAAACACGCCAATCGATTGGAAATTTTTCTACGAATCTGCTCAAATGAACATTTTATCCATTTTCAACAGGTCACTATTGAAAATTACACAAATATCCAACTGTTGCAATGGCAATCAAACTTATCACAGATTGCCTGCGAAAAAGTGATTTCCCTAACACAGTCGCCGAATATTGATACCGAGCACGTAATCCTACGTCAAATCTACGGTCGTGTCTTGCATACAACCTCTTCCTTTTTTTTTAAACTGGCAACACTATTTTTCGAGTTCCAAGTCAAAAAATATCAACACCGGAAACGTGAAGTATTCTTCTTCCTAATAGTCCTAATGCTCAAATAAACTACCCTTTTCCCAACCGACAACGATTTGCTGTGGCTATGAAAAGCATATATAACATCATGGTGTTTTACGGGACGGTTTGCAAATATAAGAGGCTGCCACGCGTACGAATAGCGGTGAAAAAATAATCCTAATAAGAAGATACAACTCTCACAAGAAATCATCTCGCTCTTGAGGTGAACACTGTGCGACATCGGAAACCAGATCAAAAGAGAAAAATAAACTAAGGCACCAGCCGGTAATTTCGGATTGTGACGGGTATTTTTGTTTGTTTGTTTGTTTTTTTTTTGCTGTTGTACTGTACGGCATTCTCCGCTGAACTTGGTTCGTAGATTTCCTTTAAATATGTTCATATGTACCGCAAAACGGGGTGACTTTGACCACTGATCTCGTAATTTATTTTATGCTAAGGAGAAGTGTTTTACCATTCGAAATGATCAACCATACCCAGTGAAAGGTCGCAATTAAAAATAAACAACTTTGGAAACATGATTTTTG
The DNA here is from genome assembly GCF_037179485.1 of Ochlerotatus camptorhynchus. Classification (NCBI taxonomy): domain Eukaryota; kingdom Metazoa; phylum Arthropoda; class Insecta; order Diptera; family Culicidae; genus Ochlerotatus; species Ochlerotatus camptorhynchus. Next base: position 1,926,797 of record NW_027040801.1, on the reverse strand, counting down.
GATATTACCCTGTATTGTATGCAGAAAATTGTTGGAAGTGAAGAATTTTATCGAACAATATTAAAACGATGAAATGCTCCTTGCATCTTGAAAAAATCCGACTCACGGCTCGGTTTCTGTTTTTTGACGTAGGACTACGTCTTTGATTACTATATGGGGGTACACTTTGTGAAAACCGAAAATGGAACATGTAACAAATTAAGAAAGATTTTGAACGTTAATAACTCAGCTGCCCCTGGTTCAATTTCAATAATTTTATCACCAATCGATCAGAAATATGGCTACGCATCGATAACAATGCTTCCGAATGTTGATTTTAAACAAGAAACTATTGAAAAACGTGTAAATGTCCAGCATTGTCCAAAAGCGTCGAATTAACTAACAAATCCACCAATTACCTACATGCATATGCTGCTTCCCCAGCACAGTCGTCAGAGAGTAGTAAGTAGACGAAACAAGTCGAAGTGGCATTCGTCTCCGATCCTCGGGCACGTGCGAATAGGGAGGATGGAATTGCGTAATATTTTGCACACTCATCGCCATATTCAGAACCAAACGCCGTCTGGCTCGCCGTGGCGGTGTCTGACGTATATCCGGTCTGATTTACGAGGTGTGCTGAAGGTGTTCCTGAAAAATGAGATCCGTGATGCTGTCACCTACACTAAACACGCCAAGCGTAAGCGGCCATGGATGTCATCTACGTTTTGAAGTGACAGAAACGCACTCTGTTTGGTTTCGGAGGTTAAATCATCACCAACTTTGGCAACAAAACGGCTCTTTTCAGGGCCACCAAGCTTATTACAGTAAAGAGTAGGAATAGAATTCAACTGCCTGTTTGTCCATATTCAGAACCAACGACCAAACAAAATGCTCATGTAATCAAACTGGAAGCAGGGGTACAAATTATTTTGATCAACCTTGATCAACTTTGAATCGCCACGGCCGGATATTGTCGATGGAAGAAGCAACAATCCAGCATCTAATTCGACGAAGACGGCAGGAAACATTTGTGAAGTCGAGTTATTTACGAAAGAGAGTGTCGATGAAGCGAATCGATCAATGTAGATAGGACCTATTGAGTGTTTTCCGTACTGAGCTCCAATGCTACCGACGCCAGGGAGGCAGCTCCTACACCTGGACCCTACATATCGACCCATCAACTCATGAACAGGGGACCAACGGCTGTACTTCCCGAAGGAAGGTGGGATCAGATATGTTATGCCTCAGAACATGCCGGTGCGACTGAGATTGAACCCAGGCCTGCTGGGATGAGAGGTAATCACGCTAACCACCGGCGCCGATATCTTTCAAGGTGATATCACGGCGAATGAGAACGACCCAAATTTGAGATTAGTTATCTCCAAAATAAGAAATAAAGTGCAGGAACTCAGCGATGAGTAAATTTGCCTCGTGTTTTCCCAGGTTTTTCTAGGATTTTCCAGGGAAAACTCCCGAATTTGAGAAGTAAAGATTGGATTCACTCAGTCTATTGGTACTACTCCGAGGCTGAATAAAATTTTCGTCAATTTCCTCATTTTCTGGCAGATTTTTTAGGTTTTCCACAGGAAACCATGAAATTTACACATCGCTGAGTTCCTGCACTTTTGGCGATTATGAGTGAACTAAACTCAAATTTGGGTCGTTCTCATTCGCCGTGTACGCAAAAGGAAAAGAGCCAGTGTCGCTACTTGATAGCAAACTACTCATAATGGGAGGAGTCTTTGTAGCTTTTATACCACTTGGTTGCACATCATTCTGCTTTAACCTGAAAAGATATAAAAGAGCGCTGCTGTATGGAATTAGCTCATTTTCGCTTTGGACCGTGGTGAATAGCAATAGGAAGGTGGTGGCTAGTCCACTCCTTTACACCTAACAAGCAACAATTAACTGTGATTGGTCGTGGTAAAGGAGGCGCCAAGCGTCATCGCAAAGTTCTTCGAGATAACCGCCATCGGTCGTCTGGCTCACCGTGGTGGTGTCAAACGTATCTCCGGTCTGATCTACGAGGTGTGCTGAAGGTGTTCCTGGAAAATGAGGTCCATGATGCTGTCACCTATACTAAACACGCCAAGCGTAAGTGGCCATGGATCAAGACGGTTTTATGACAGGTGGGCAGGAACTCACGGTCTCCCAGTGTTGGTGAGTTCTTTGCCGTTAATGTTCACGAAAAGTTCACTATTTTGCTATACAGAAATTCAAAACAAAAATTTTTATCTGCGTATTTGAACAAATTTTGACCTGTTTCATACGACCGGAAGGTGTATGCTGGTACAAATGCCGTGCCAAACTGATTTCCAACTCAATTAATCAATCTTTGATGTGAAATTCGCTAATAAACACGAGGCGCATTTCTTATAGCAAACACGCCATAACAAAATGGGCATGGTTCATTTTAGTAAACAAACTAACACTCCTTCCGACTGTGTCACCTATGTATTAGGCGCCGAGGCCATGGATGTCCTCTTCAATAAAACGGCCCTTTTCAGGGCCATCAGCTTACATCAGTAAAGAGTTGTAATAGAATTTATCTGTGCTTGTTTGTCCATATTCAGAACCACAAGCCCCCAGCGACCACACAAAATGCTCTCCAGAGTTGTAATCTTGTAACCAAACTTGGAAACAGGGGTGCAAGTGATTTTGATTGATTCTCTTAATCAACTTTCTCTTTGAAAAAAAATACTACAAATTTGGTAGGCCTACAATTCAAAAACGGAAAGAGTTGAGGTAATAGATAATTTATCAATTAAAAGAACTTAATGCTCTTCACATTTATTCCGTCCACTAGCGGTCCTACGTCAAGCTTCCGTTCGTGCCCCTAGGCACAGACCCTTCTACTTTTTTTTAAGTCAGTAGAGCAGAGCGACGGGCAAGTCTGAACGCTGATTCTAAAAAAAGCTTCTTAATGATTCATAAGAAAATTCTAAAAGTAGCTTTTGGAAGCTTGTTATAGACGCTTAACCGTCGCTCCGCTCCTCTAACTAAAAAAAAACACGGGCCGGACAGTAAATCTGAAAAGTAAGTTGTATTTCATCGATAATAGCTGCCAAATTGTATCACATATCAAGCTGAACATTGCACATAGGTCCTAAGTAACATTGATCGATTCTCTTCGTCAACTTTCTCTTTCGTTAATAACTTAAGCTCATAACCGTTTCTTGTTGTGATTGTCGTATTACTTCTTCTTTTCTTCTTCTTCTTTTTCTTCTTCTTCTTATTCGCATTTCAAGCTTATTGCATATCGCATATTAGCTTATTGCGTGCTCTCAACTTAGTGTTCTAGATGCACTTCCACAGTTTTTAATTGAAAGCTTTCGATGCCTGTAGCATTTTTGCATTGGTATAATTGTGTGGCAAGTCCAATCCTACTTCTATGCCCAGGGAAGTCGAGACATTTTCCAACCCGAAAAATTCCTAGACCGGACCGGGAATTGAACCCAGCCACCTCCAGCATGGTCTTGCTTTGTAGCTGCGCCTTTACCGACTGAGCTAAGGGAGGCCCCAATTGTCGTATTACATGCTAGATAAAAACTTCTTTTGTCGATCTGTGTGCTAGTTCTATAGCTGTTCTTATGGTAATTTTTGTTTTTGTTTATTAATTTATTTGATAAGGCTCAATCGAATTAACTTTACAGAGCCGAGGATACTTGTTCACGATACAAAACAAAACTATAGCCACAATAAACACTTAATCTTCCGCTATCCAATAAGCCTCCTCTAAGAGAGCGGAATTCGCTTCCAGTGGTTGCATTGTATGGCAGTATCGCCAACGGGGGCAGATCGCTTCCATTGCAGCAATGGACGCGAAACGTGGTCAGCACTCACACACTCATCACGAAACGGTTGCTTTCCAAAGTCGACGTCGCATCGACCGAAAGAACTGCTGATGAAGAACAATGAGGACCACACAATGATTGCTGCCGAGTAAGCAGACGATCGCGTGACACACATTGAGAGTGGCCTGCTTCTGTCGACAGCCGAGTAAATTTTGTCAGCTACAACTTTGCTGAAGTTGTTCAGCCAATCGCCAAATTAAATAGTTATTTATTTAATTAATTAAATCTTCAACATAATGTTGTACAGATATTTTCTAGGCTAGGTGTCGAATTCTATGTCTGTAAGTAGACTTACTAATGTTAAAATCATATACATCAAACGTTTCATTAAACACACGACAGCACAAAGTCCACGGTTCGTTGAAACCATAGTTGGTCCGATGGGTAGGTTACCACAGAAGCGTGTAACTACGTAGAACTCTTTGAGGAGCATTGATGTAGATTTGGCTCACAAGAGAGTTGCAATCCACGTCACCGTTAAGCAATCCAAACACGAAGAGTCGCTGAAGTAGTTTCCTCCTTGCTGCCAACGTGTCCAGGTCAATCAGCCTGCATCGTTCTTCGTAACGCGGCAAATTTACCGAATCGTTCCAGGGCAGAACACGTAAAGCGTATCTTACGCAGTTTCGCTGAATGGCTTCGATTCTGTTAGCTTGAATAGCGTGAAAGGGTGCCCACACAACAACAGCATACTCTAGAAGACTGCGGATGAGAGCACAGTATAGTGATTTCAGCGCGTAGATGTCCTGGAATGCGTTTGTGTTTCGTTTCAAGAAACCTAATGTGGCGAATGCTTTAGCAGTTATCATGGAGATGTGCTCATTGAATCTGACTTTAGAGTCGATGATAACACCCAAATCCTTAACTGAAGAAACGAAGAGCAAACTACTGAGTCCTATCCTATAGTCATGTCGTAAGGGCTCGCGTGAACGGCTAAAAGATATTGCGCAGCATTTTGTGACATTAACCTGCATACCGTTCAATGTACACCAGCGCAAAAGGGAATCAATATCCTTCTGGAGTGCGCAACAGTCAAGTCTTGACTTAATTGTACGAAAGATCTTTAAGTCATCGGCGAACATAAGTTTCGAAGAACACAGTCAACTACACAGATCGTTCACGAACAGGATGAAAATTAAAGGCTCCAAATGGCTACCTTGGGGAACACCAGAGGGTATCTCGAAACTAGGCGAATTAACACCGTTAATGCTCACATAGGCTGAGCGGTCAGTTAAGTAAGACTGTAGCCACTTCGTGGCCCAATTAGGTAATCCCATACACCTCATTTTGTCCACTGCAAGCACATGTTGAACCCTATCGAACGCCTTACTGAAGTCCACGTAGATCGTATCAACTTGTCGTCGTTTTTCAATGGAGTTGATCAGCGAGTTGACAAACACCATTAAGTTGGTTGTTGTAGAGCGTTTCCTCACGAAGCCGTGCTGATGTTCGGTAATTATTGGCCTAACCGCTTGATATACGACCTCATATACGATCTTCTCCAGAGCTTTTGGGAGGCAGCTTAGAATCGAAATTCCGCGATAATTTTCAACGTTGTAGATGTTTCCAGCTTTGTGAATAGGTGTGATGGACGCAACCTTCCACATTGTGGGAAAAACACCACTAACTAGCGAACGATTGAAGATAATCGACACAGGTGAAGCGAGAGATGCAGAAAAATTCTTAATGAACGATGGCGGCAAACAGTCTGGACCAGGGCCTTTAGAAGGATCTACAGATGAAAGAACTTTCATCACCTCTTCAACAGATACATCCAACTGCGGCAAATGCAAGTTGTAATGAGCTATGCTTCTCATCCAGTCACGAAGATCATCCGGAGAATGAGCGGGAGGGGTAGTCGAAAAAACATCCTTGAAGAATTTTGCGAAGAGATCAGAAGCTTCTTCCGCGGAGTCAGCACGAGTTTCTTTATAGGACACATCGAGTGGTATACCGCCATTCCCCCTAAGTTTCTTCACGTAGGTCCAAAAAGACGATGGATCCCGCTTTGCCTCCTCCATGTCGTGAAGTAATCGCCTGTTTTCCTCAGTCCGTTGTTTGAAAAGACGTTTCCTTGCTTTCCGTAACCTGTTTCGGAGGTTCCTAAGTTCCGTGGTCCACCATGGTTGATTGTAGTGAACACTGAGACAATGTCGTCGAATAGGAGTATATTCGTGGATGATATCGAAAATGGCACCATAAAACCGGAAAACAGCATCGTCAACGTCACAATCAGTCAAAAAAAATCCGGGCGTTGATAAGGGGTTCATTGCAGAAGTTGAAATCGTAATAACAGCGGTCCAGCCCAACGTCGTCAGTATTACGAAGGCAGTCAAATTTGATGATAAAAGATTTGTGATGAGCGTCGAGTTTTAAAATTCCACAGGGCGATTCGAAAAGTTTGATTCTGTCAGTATCACTAACGAAAGCCAGGTCAAGTAATCTCTCGTTTAAGTTACGTACATCCTGAACCTGCTGTAATCCACATGCAAGGATCGACTGGGTCAAAGCGATTTCTTGTTCAGATGAAGCGTTGGTCGGGATGTAAGAATTCATGTCGACATCAAATTGCCATGATAGTCTCCCAAAACTATGACTGTATCGGTAGTTTCAGCAAGCTCACACAATTCTTGAACACAAGATGCATGATTGGAGTACTTGGCGCAGTCCGAGTTAGGTCTTAAGTAGACGCAACATATGTAGACCGACTGCATTGGCAACGAAACACACACGGCCACTTGCTCTAAACAGTTGGCATTAACTAGTGGAACCAACTTACAACGTAAATGCTTTTTGACACCGATCAAGTACGCCGCAACCACGTAGCAGTTGAGATGTGGCTGGATTCCGATCGAGACGATAAATCACATAGTCGGACGAGAGTTCAGAGTTTAATATGTCGCTGCCAAGCCACGTTTCGGTCAGCGCAATGACGCCATAGTCACAAGATGATAATTCCAAACGAAGATCGCTAGTTTTAGTTCTCAATCCGCGGACATTCTGGTAAAAAATTGTAAGGGGGAGCGCATCTGGTGGATTCGGACGATGAAGTGCTTGAACCGTTTTTGCGGGACTAGAGCAAGAGCCTACTTGCTCGCATTCGCTGTCTCGGAAGCTGATGATGGTAGTGGGTTCAATAGGACTGGCTTAAAATATAATAAACATAATAAACATTATTAATTATTTAAGAGGTTGACATTTTTGGCATGATAAAGCAGCTGTTTTGTGGGAAAAACTGTATTCTGCAGTGTGACATAGTAGCCATGGTTTTTGTGTTCTATTCTACCGCGCAGACGCCGTTGAGCTTGAGTTCCAATATCTTCAGCGCGCGTTCATTAAACGTGCGTGTTGTCTTTCGAACTCAGGTGTACTCTGCACATCAAACGTGATACTTTGTACCAGTACGCAAGTGTGAACATCGAGGCTTGCTATGTTGCCACAGAAAGGGCCGACGAAATCGATGAACGCTTCTTATACGCCTTTCAGAGTAATTGCAGACGAGTGGTGAGCATGCAGGTCTAATACACTCAAAATTCATGGTTCGAGCCTGACCTGTTCCCACTTATAATGCTTTTTAACATCATTGATTACTTCCTACGCCAACGCATGGTTGCTGCACTTGAGTTCGAACGGTGTTTTAAACAGTGAATCAAACGATGTACGAACATAAACATTGCATTCACGTTGAGCGGTGTGTTCGTTCGATGGAACGCACGCGTGAACGCAGAGTGAATGTTTATGTAAGTTCAAAAGCCTGCTTGCACATCTGTAGGCTGTACCGTGAAGACTGATTCTACGTGCCGAAAACAGCAATTTTGCCTGCTGAACATTTGTAGCTGAGAAAATGTCCTAAGGCTTGTACTCGAAAAAAATGTACCATTTTTATCCGTGGGTAAAAATTGATGAAAATCTGGGTATAACTAGTTTGGAGTGAATTGTTTACATGTGCAAAATTTCATATCAATCGGTCAGTGCTTATTGAGATGTCATCGAAACAAGAAGAAAATCGCCGGAGAATTATGCGCGCCGTCATGGCAAAACCGACTGCGACCATGAGATGGATCGGAAGACAACTTGGAATCACCCATACAACTGTGTCTCGGGTGGTAAAGTCGTTTAAGGAGTACTAGACGACCGAGCGGTGGGCTGGAAGTGGAAGAAAATCGAAGACAGCTGACCGTGTGAAGGCCCGGAAGATGTTGGATTATTTCAAGCGTAATCCGAACCTTTCGATTCGTGACGCGGTTCTGAAGGCAGTGTTCCGCCTGGTTCGTTCAGCAAACCATGAAACGAGCTGGGCTTCGTGTATTCAAGGTCCGGAAGGCACCGAACCGGCGTGATAAACAAAACACGGCGGCCAAATCCCGCGCAAGGAAGCTGTATCGAGAGTGGTTAACGAAACCGATGTGTGTGGTTATGGATTACGGAACCTACATCAAGGCAGACGCAAAGCAGATACCGGGACTGGAGTTCTACGTTGCCAAATCACGGTTTGATGCTCCGGAAGACATAAGGAAGAAGACAGTGGACAAATTCGCCAAAAATATTTGCTCTGGCAGGCCATATGCCAATGCGGTAAACTGAGTAAACCGTACATCACAATGGGTACCATCAACAGCGAAATTTACCGCACCGAGTGCCTCCAGAAGCATCTGTTGCCCTTCCTGTGCTCCCACGGAGGCGAGACATTATTTTGGCCGGACCTGGCATCATGTCATTACACGCGATCGACGTTGGATTGGTACAGAGACAATAACGTTGTTTGTGTACCAAAAACCGCCAAACCCCCAAATTCACCAGGGATTCGTCCGGTGGAAAGATTTTGGCCATAATGAAGGCCAAAGTTCGAATATCGTCCAAGGTGTTTAAGAACGAGCTGGAGTTGAAGAAAGAATGGATGAAAGTGACCAAAAAGGTCGGCTCCACCATTGCACAAAATGTAATGAGGGTTCTTAAGGGAAAGGTGCAGGCTTTCAGCGATAAAAAGGAAATTGAATAAAGTAATTATGCCGAAACATAATCCATATGTATTAGTTCATCCAACTTAAAATAAATTTTTGGCGAACACTTTTGTCTGGTGCATTTTTTTCGAGTCTCTTCTTAAATGCACAGCTATCATTTTGTAAAGCAAAGCGATATGATGAATTGTTAGATGGATATGAACAAAAAGTTTTGTTGTCCCATAGTAATTCCCATATAAACTTAACTACCCCATTTCCGGCCTATTAAGCACAACCCGCACTTAGTCTTTCTTAATCTAGCGCAGTTTAGCACCAAACGGAATGTTATTATTACTGATGCCTTCCAAATTTATTGACCTTTCCGTAAGATTTGATAAAGAGAAATCAATCATTGAGATATTGTCAAAAGTCTAAAACTGCTTCTTGACGCCAAACTCGGCCTACGGATTCTAAACTCGGCCTAACGCATTGAAACGCAGTTGAAACGCCAATGAATTCACTTCGGCCTATCGGATTAAGATACAAATTGATTCGGTCGGAGCGCTTCTTTTATTTTTGGGAATAATGGTTGCAAATCTTCATATCACGCGTTCTCATTGACTTCGTTCGGTAGCTTATTAACTAAAGTATCGTACCAAACGCATAATTGACTTGTTAACTCTGAAATCATGTATTTATTTGAATTTTTCTGGTCGATAGGCTCAAAATGGGCGATTAGGCCGAAGTAGGTCTCTACCTACTACAATATCTTTCATGTATTCAAAATACTAATTGAAATCAAATGGAAAATAATCGCCTTTTTTCGTCCTGTGAGCATTCCAGCAACCAAATTCATAACTTTAAATAGACAAATCATCATAATTTTATAAGTTTTCTCCAACATGTTTGTATTGAAACTGTGTATGTATAAAGCCTGTCTACGTTAAATTTTAGACACTTTTCTTTCAGTGTAGGTTTTGAAATATTTCTCGAACCGCTGAAACGTTTCACTTATGACAGCTGATTATCGGTGTTTATACCGATTTCCAAACTAGATATCGATATACAGATAAGGTTCCTCAGAATACCGATTTTTAAAGTTTTATGCCGATTTATACCGTTTTTTCTAAATATTCAAAATTATTATTGCCTGCCCGCGCTCGCATTTCGGAGAAAATTTTTGTGAGAGACTTGTATTTTTTTAAATACCTAAGGGGTAAGTCACTCAGCACAGTGTGCCATAATTAGATTCGGCACAACTTGAGCACATCCATCGGCACACCTTTGGCACAATCTCGTTAGCATTTGATTGTTGTAAATAAAATGAAAGAACTGCTGGTGACTCAAGTTGTTCAAAACATTACGTGCTGTTTGGTTGTATATTCAGGAACATCCTCTAATGAGATATACCTGAGGAACTCAGACCAGCAGTTCACTTCTTGTTTCACTAATAGATTTAAATCCGAAATGCCGCTATACCGATTTATCCTTGCCATATCAAACCAAAACATTTCAGGTGCCAGAAATAACGGGTTGTCGGGATAAGTATTTTACAAAAAATCGCAGCTTGCTCTATGACCGTCACAATCGGCACACCTGCGGCACACTTGTGGCACACTAAAAAAAGATGACTCAAGATTGGTGTGTGGAGTGACCTACCCCTTGTAAATACCTCATATTGTTTGAGTCTTCAAAATTCTAAACAATCATCTCTAAAGATGCCTTATGCTTGATACTCTTTCGACTAATGTTTGCATTTCCTCACCGTTTTTGGCTACCCATCAATCGAGAAATAGTCAATGGCTCTTTCCGGTAATTCCTAGCGAATCGAGAAATATATTTTAAGCATTATTTAACTTCCGGAAGTTTTTATTAATTTTTAAACTTACTGAAGTTTCATCCAACTTTCCCTGGACTTTTCTTCCACCTTACCTTGGAAACTTCTTCAGCCTTCGCTCGCCAGTTTTTTTTTTTAACTTTTCCGGAGTTTCAAGGATGCTATCAGATTTTAATAGCGGATCCACACTAGCTGCAGATACATTTAAGAAGTTCTGAAACTTCAGAAAAGTCCAGCCTTTTGTGTAAGTTTCGTTAAATTAGAGAGAAAATTTTCATTAACTTCTGTTAAAATTCGAAAACCCGGAAATTTCAGAAAAGTCCAGTGAACTCCAGTGAACTTATGGAAATATCATACATATTTTGGAAACTTCGCAAGTCCAAAGAACTTCAGGGAAATTTAATGGTTGTCAGGAAATTTAGTGAAGCTCAGTGAACATCCGGACAGATCAATTAATTTCATTGAAATTGCTGAAATTATAAAGGCGTGCCGAGAAACTCAGGCAATTTCCGAAAACTTCAGTAATGTCCATGCAAATTTAGGAAACGTAAGGGAAGTGACATGAACATTAGGATCATTTTAAGAACATGTTATGGGAAGTTCTATGCTTTTCAATGGCAGTGTCAATATCTTTTAAAAATTAAAAAAAATCGGGAAGATCAGAGAACTTCAATGCTGATGTTACAATACATTCAAGAAAATTTTGAGAGCACTTAAAAGATTTCGTAATCTTCAAGAAAGTCCAGAGACCTTCTAAGATGATTAGAGATATTCCGGTAGCCTTATTATAACCAGGGAAGTTCCGAGTGCTTCGAGGATGACCAGAGAACTCCAAAACAACACCTAATTTCAGGAAAACTACAAGAACCTTTAAGGAATTTCGAGGAATTATGGAATAATCCTAAGTGCATTTCAGGAGTGTTCCGAAAACTTCAGGGAAATTTCGGAGTCTTCAGGGATGTTTTTTGAACATCAGGAAAATTTTCTAGATCATTAGAACATCCCCCAGAAATCTCTTCCTTCCGGAATTATGTCCTTGTTTCTTTCGACTGTTCCGTAAGCGCTCTGGCTTCCGACTTTATTCAGATGTTTCTTCCAATCTACCTTAGGAAGTTTCTGCCAGCGTCTCCAGAAAGTTTATTTCGTCTTCTCAAGGAAGTTAAATTAATTCTCCCAGAAATTTATTTCGTCTTCTTCTGGAAGCTGGACCATAAGCCAAAGGTTTTTTTTTTTTGTTCGACTTCTATTGGAAGGTTTTTCCGAGCTTCTTCTGGCTTTCCCTGGAAATGGCTACTTCTGGAAATTTACTTCCGGTTTCCGAAACTTTTCTGGCTTCCTTTAGATGTGGTTTCCGATTTTTTTCCGATAGTTTATTTAAATATTCGCCACAAGTTTCTCAATTCGTGTCTCAAAAGTTTCCCGCAGGTTTTCCAGCTTTTCTCGAACTTCATCCAGGAGAGCTTCTTTCGTCTTTCTCTGGATGTTTTTTCAGCTCCATTCAGAAGCTTATTCAAATATTCCCCGGAGGTTTCTTTCGGAATTTTCCGATCATAGTTCAAAAGCTAAAATTTTGCTTTGATCAACGGCTTTCTCAGTCTTAAAACACTACGATGTAATATAAAGATTAGACTGATGCAAAATTTGACTTTTTCGCTCCACAGTGCTTAAATGGTTTCAAATCGGGTCCTGATTAGCCTCCCAAAGTTACAACTCATTTGGTTAGAAACAGACTTCGCACAAGCCATTTGAAGTTCACATGTAAATTACTATGGGACATCTCAACTTTTTGTTCATTGCCTTCTAGTCTTTTTCCATATTAAGCTGCGAAACAGTTCGATAGCCATTCTTATAGAAAATTTTCTCAGTTACAACTTTGCTGAAAATTGTTTCTATGTAAAACGTGACAGGAAAAAGTTATTAATTATTTAAGAGATTGGTAAACTTATGACATGATCAAGCAGCTGCTCTGTAGGCAACACTGTATTTTGCAGTGTGGCATAGTAGCCATGATTTTTGTGTCCTATTCAACGCCCCAGAAACACCAATGTTGCCTGCTGAGCAGTTGATTGAGCTTGATCATAAGACATCAGCACATTGAACCATTGATAACTTTCGATTTAATCAAAAAGTGGTCTTCATTTTAATCAAAAAGTGGTCTTCAGCAAAGTTGTAGCTGGAAAAAATTCCTACAAGTACAGTTGAAAACTTTTGAAGCAGACCGATATGGTGAATTATTAGGGTGATACTCTAAGGAAGCCTTAGCGTGAAAGTTTAAAGGCACAAATGTCAGCTTCCACAAAACATAAAAATTTGAAATTGCTACTCCTTGTTTGCTGTGCTACTACAAACAGAGAGTAGCAATTTCAAATTTGTATGTTTTGTGGAAGCTGACATTTGTGCCTTTAAACTTTCACGCTAAGGCTTCCTTAGAGTATCACCTTAGATAGACGTGAACAAAAATCTTGGTTTTACCATATTTAGTAATTCCCATACAAACTTCAAATGGTTTGTGCCATCTCAGTTTCTCACCAAATGGGTTCAAATTTTGAGAGGTTAGTCAGGATCTGATTTGGAATCGTTTAAGTATTGTGGAGCGAAAATTTCAAATTTTGCATCATTCTAATAAAGATCTTTTCAACAAATTAGGTATAATTACCTACAATTTAGTTTCTTAACCGGCAAAATCTCTTCCTCGTGCGGATGGGCACCCTATTAATTCACTTATATCAAGTTGAATTTTCTAATTAAATGTAGTTTGTAAGATATTATTTATAAATTAGTTAAGATTCAACTAGATATCGATATTTTGAAACATTTAAGGGTCTTTTTTGAGAGTTTACGAGATTTTTAAACTTACTTTCTGCTATGTTCGTATAATCCAACCGCCTCGATTCCCTCGTATAGGTCAGGTCATGAACTCACCTAATTCATAAATATTTATCCTATTTTAACTAGAATTTACTAACGATTTAATTTGTACTTACTAGATTAGCAATAATTTCAATAATATTTAAGATTTAAACAAAGCACTTTTCTCAATTAAGGTAGAATTAATTAAATTTGCTTTATAAATTCGGCCACCAAATGATTGTTCCTTTTTTTTATTTCGCTTTCTATCTTCTGTCTTCTTGTCAGTGCACAGTCTGTCGTGTTGTTGTAAAGAACGAACTACTCCAGTTGATCACTCTGCGGCAGGGACTGCGTTGCGTGCCCTGCTGTTTAAGCCGCAACAGTCAGTTTGGTAAAATGGGAAAGGTCCAAAGTAACCCCGGTTGACGGTGCCTACCTAGTCGGCTGCAGCAAAACACAAACGATTCGCAATATTTTTGTCCCACTGCGTTCTTCGCTCCGAGTTGTTATGTAAGGGGAATTTTCCCTCAGCTTTGGGGTGTAACAAAGAGTGAAAAGTGAGCGAAAAACGATGTAGAATAAGAGTTACGGTTAATGGTTTTCCAACGGTAGCGGGCAAGCAAGCGGGTAGCAATATTTCCGATTTGACTGACCTGGCTGGTGGTGTATACACAGCAAAAAAATAATTTTGATATCACATCAAAGTGGATGCACTACAATCATGTCGAAAATTTCATGTAATTTTTATGACCACATAAATAAACAAATGCAGTAAAAGCAGCGTAATGTCAGTTCATGCATTGTATTAATGATAATTTTGTCCTTTTTAGCAAGTAATATTACACCATATTTTCGACATGATTGTAGTGCATCCACTTTGACGTGATATCAAAATTATTTTTTTGCTGTGTAAAAGAGCTATTTCCGTAGACGTGTTAAACAGGGACGCAAGGGAAAGACGCAGCTAGAAATTGGTGGTATTCAAACGAATCGTAAGCTTGGAACAAAGCAAGCTGCATCCGAAAACAATATTCAGATCGTGCCATATTGAACATTCACAAATATGGCGTTTTGCGATGCACTTATAAGAGGAAATGGCTCTAATGTGGATCTAAGATTGGGCCCATCGCTAAAAATCTGCTATTTATCAATTTTATCTAGATGAACGCGTCATTGGGACGGTACTAATGCATATTTTTGGTCACTATTGAAAATTTAGTCGATTGCTGAATTTATGCATGGGCCCAAATTAGGGGCATTTAGGCCGACATTTCATCCATTTCCCCTACTTGAGCAAAATTGAAAGCTAAGTTCATGTATCAAAAAGTCGGTTGCAATCTATGTCAAACTCAATCTTTCGACACGCATTCCCTGCAAACAGCAAACTGATTTGATTTACCCTTAATTCATCTTGAATCACAAATTGAACCTCACTTAGAGTGTTATATTTCGATTCACCAGGGAATCAATACTATTATAGGCAGTCACTTTCTTCCCAGTCTCAGTGAGAGGGGCTCGTCTCTGGCGAGGGCAAATAAATGTTCGTCTCTCTGACCTTCAGATGTTGGGACGCGCTTCCTAATCAACCGCAATCAAACCCAATTGCTTGGGCAGCATCCATTCTGCCACCCGTGCCAGTCATTCTGCATCATATGATCCAAATTACTGTATCTTTGGGCGCTGTGGTTGGCAAAATAAAACAGCACAAATGCGGTTAATAAAAGCAAATACCTATTAAAATAACAATAACGACCAAACACGCAAAAGTGACGTCAACCGACCGTCGTTGTCGTCGTCGTCGTCGTCGTCGTCGTGCGCCAGTCAGTGGTGGCCGCTATGTCAACCAAGCCCCAGAGCACGTTGTCCTTTGCCGGTACGGTTTGGGGTCGTGTTTGTCACGCGAAGTGTGATAATTCTGTGCGCGCATCGAATTGTTTACCCAACAAGATTGTGCGATGGTTCCGTTTAGCAGTTGACACTTGAAGCGATAATAAGACACTGCATAATTTATTCGGCTGAGAAAGTTTTCCTTGGATACAAGTGCCTACTTAATGGCGGATGAAGTTGTTGATGGTTTTTGTTCGTCCACTAAATTCGATACGTCTTTTTGAAACATTCGAAAATCAACACTTTCTTTCAATCCAATTCCAATGGAAATTTTCTGGTGAAAAAATTTCCAGATGGAAGATTGAAGAGGAAACTTTTCAACCTACAGTTACTTGCACTTGACCCAGATTGAGAACACATAGAAGACGTTTTGCCATAGGTCATGGCATCTAATCCGATTTTCATGCTGTCTTTCAATGACAGACACCAAACATCAGACATCCTATTCGAAAGCGAAAATAGAAAAGCCAGGAAGCACCACTCTCCTTCTGCTGCGCCTTCTTGCTCCAAAGAAGCATCCTTGAGATGAATTCTAAAAACAGAACGGATGGACCAAACCTAGCAACCACCTGCCCTGATATGGAGCTTTAAGAATGAGATACCGCGCGGACGCTAATCAGCAGTTGATTGGGAGAGCTCAGTGGGAATGACAAGAGCAAACACAACCATAGAAGTTGTTTGCCGGTTTTTTTTCTTTTTCGGCTGAACCAATTGATAACTAAACTGCTGGTCATCCACTGAATTTTGTCGATCGGATGATTGCCATTGGAGACGTGACCCCTTTCAGTATATGGAAATATCAACTGCAGCTGATAGTCAGTCGAAGTGAAGCAGAAGTGTATTTCACACACATATGAACAGTGCAACTGCATCCATTTAAATAGATAGATTGTGATTGATTAGTCACGTGCTGGCGTTCACAGACATTATTCCGGTATTTTCGAACACCTTCAGCAATGGACAAAGGCTTCTAATTTCCGCAGACGTGTATCTGCATGATTGAAACAGGGCATAATTAGGGCAATTTTTCAATTGTTGCACAACTAAAGCTGACATCACACTGTTTGACAAAACGTCAAATATTTGGCGAGTTTTGACTAATATATTTGACCAACGTGTTGTGGTATGGCAAATATTTGGTTTATATTTGTCATTTCAATTATTTGGCAATTCTTCAAATAGTGTGATGGCCATTTTTATTTTTTGTCAAACATGTTTGCTGAAAACAGCCAAATCATTTATTTGATACTCTTGAAATTCTTGAGTAGCAAACTGCATCCAATTATCCAGGGAAAAACCTGTTTCAAACAACGTAATTACTCGATGCAGTTTGAGGATGGTTAATCTTTTTAAAGTTTAAATAGAGTTGCGAACTTGATGTTGCATTTTTGCAATTTGAGCAAACATTATTTTGATGATTTTGAACCTAATATAAATTTAGGCCCGGCTGGGTGTTGGCACATTCCTGAGTTTAACTGAGATCCTAAGGGTTGATAAAAATCAATTTCTGTAGGCGCTAGACGTTGTTAGTTGTTGCAAAATGTTAATCTCCAAATGGGTATGTGCGTCTCATAATAGATGTTAGAGCTAATTGCGTCCGAAAAAATTTAACCTTCGAGTAGATTGGTGCGTCTGCTCGATCCAGCTGTGTCCAACAAAAACAATCCTTTGAGCGCATTGGAGCGCCTTTGAGTAAATGCAATAATGGTAAAAAGTTAAGAGAAGAGGATGATTTTGTTCTCCCCTGATCAGCTCAGAGAATCAACTAAATGATAATTTTGAATTATGGTATTGCTTGGATGGATTTTTGACGTAGGATTACGTCTTTCGGCAACATATTGGGGGTGCAATTTCAAACAAACAAAATTGACCGCATCACGAAAAGTGGTCAGATTTTGACCACATATAACACTGCCAATAGCGGATGGATTTTAATTCTAAACAAGAAAATCGATTAGTAATTTTGCTACGAATCTGCTAAATTGAACACACATGAGTTCAGAGATGCTAGATTTTTATTCGGAAGTTGGCGAAAAATGTCTGTGAATTACAGAAATGTCTTTAATTGGGCTGCATAAAATTAACAGAAGTTTTGCGTGTGAGGGGTGGGTGGCTAATCATCTTTTGTCTCGAAATAGTTTGCAAAATTTGAAATTTCAGTAAGTTATGTTCGAGCAGAAAAGACCTGCTTTTAACGAATTAAACCTAATTGGAGTTGGAAATGCATCCATTTACGCAGTACACGTTAAAAGCAGTTAATAAAAAGATAAGTTACGATTACACGACAAATGAGGTGATGATGATGGTCCCACCTCTTACCCCTACAAAGGTTTGAGCTGGACGATTTATCTTTAAGATAATTAAATATAAACATTTTAACCAGGTTAGCAAACAAAAACGAGCTGGTTACAGTTACAGATATAAATTCCCTCTAGACTTTACAGTTGCTTCACAGCAATATACATAAATGTGAAAAAGCTTAGGCGTCCACCTCTTAGTTCGCCTTTTTGTCCACCTAGAATATTCATAAGTATTACAAGCAATCAAGAGTTAATGAACAATCAACAAAGCATCCTATACACTAGCAACCCCGCAATGATGCTATTATAATTTTCAGCAATGTCAGGAATGCTCACGAACCCCCGACATTCAGCCAGAAAACTTAATACTAACTCAAAGTATCTTCCAAATAAGCTTCAAAGTTGCATTTTTTTTTATCAAATGTTAAATTCAGTCCTCTATATCCGTAATACGCGAGCGAGGCTCAAACCTTTGTAGACTACTACTTTTTTTTTTTTTTAACTACTACTAAAAAAATCCATTATCACCATCGTGGCGAACAAAATAGTTTTTGCAGTGCTACAATAATTATTAAAAAGTCGTTATGACAGCTATCCATACAAAATAATCCGTTATAAATAACTTCGTCAAGATACATACTTCGTCCATTCATAAAAAAAAAAAAATAAAAATCACTGGATAACTGTTCAAAAGACAGTTTTAACGTGTGAAATACAATGTCTCTTGAATTCTGCTAATGTTGTTGCACGTTTAATATGTCTAGGCATCGAATTGAAAACATTTACTCCTTTAAAATACAATGAATTCTGTGAAGCGCAAGTCAAGAAATGTGGTGTTCTTATTTCATCCGCGTTTCTAGTATTATATCTATGAAAATCACTTCCTCTTTCAATTCGATCACACAAATATCGAGGCAGCAAACCATTTACTACTTTAAAAATGAACACCATAGTCAAATAAACTATTCTTTGCTTCACTGACAGCCATTTTAAAGCGTCCAGCATCAAAGTTGAGGAAGTGAATCTATTACATCGCAAAATCAAACGCATTATTTTATTCTGCAAACGCTGTAATCTCGATATTTGTGTTTCATTGGCTAGAAATAAAATGGATGGGCAAAAGTCTAGATGAGGAGAGATGATTGATTTGTATAGCTGTATTTTACTGGCAATAGTTAAATCGTTTTTCAGTCGACATAGAATTCCATACTTCTTGGCAATTTTCTTGATGACATTGTCAATGTGAGAGTTGAACTTAAGTTTGTCATCAATAATCACGCCAAGATATTTAATCTCCCGAACGCGATCAATAGCCTCATCATCAATTACCACGGAGACATTATCATTTACTCGGTTCCGCGAAATTACCATGAATTTAGTTTTACTTGTATTTAATTTCAACTGCTTACACTTCAACCATCTACTTAGAGAACGCAAATCTTCATTCAAATGTGAGACGACAACTTCTAAATCCTTAGCTGCAATGAATAACACAGTATCATCTGCAAAAAGATTAATGTCGCAAAATCGTAAAACGCGTCGCAAATCATTAATATACATAATAAATAAAAGAGGCCCTAATACACTTCCCTGGGGCACTCCAAGGTTATTCCCCACGGGACTGGAAACAGAATCATTAAAAACAGTCCGTTGAGTTCTGTCAGATAAATAGCTTTCAAACCATTTATAAGCAGTACTCGTAATTCCAAAGCGCTTGATTGTACTTAACAGTAAGGGCCTAGAAATTGTTTCAAAAGCGCGTTTCAGATCCAAAAAAACAGCAACAGTCGTATCTTTACGCTCCAAGTTGTCTTTCCACTTTGCTAACACCAAATTCAACGCAGTTTCACAGGAATGACCTTCCCGATATCCTGATTGTTCTGGTATCAACAAAGAGTTGCTATTCAAATACTCCAACAGCTGGCCTTTAACAACAAGTTCTAAAATTTTCTCTAATGTGTGCAACATGTTGATGGGACGAAACTCTTCGGCTTTAATCGTTCCAGCAACTTTTTGAATAGGAACCACTAAGGATTCCTTCCAAATTTGTGGCACATGTCCAGTCTGCAAAGATTCATTAATAAGGTCCAGCAAGATGTGGCCAATGACATGAAAGCAATCTTGAATAACTCTAGAATTAACATTATCTACTCCAGCCGATTTTCCTAATGAAAAGCAAATAACTCTAAGTTCATCTAAAGTAATTTGGTGAAAACCTTCAAATCTACAACTACTATTAACTGGCTGTTTTATTTCGTCAGGTTCATCGACCAATTCAATGGATTGATTAATCAATGAAACACTTTCGACAAAATAATCATTAAACATAGATGCAATTACTGGTTCTGACTGTTCTAATGTGCCATTAAAAGTTATGGACCGCGGTTTGCAATTACTAGGTTTTAATAAAGATTTCAAAATTTTCCATAACTCTTTGCTGTTGTTTTGATGCTGATCAATCTTCCTCTGGACATATTCACAACGAGTTTGTTTTATCGATTGTGAATATTTATTACGCGCGATTGTGTACCTATTCCAATGATTATCATTATTTGATCTGCAAAACTTTTTGTACCATTTGTCCCTCTTACGTTTAAGACGCAAAAGTTCCAAATTGTACCAGCTGTTCGAGTTTTTCAAAGAAACAAACTTTTGCTCAACTAATTGATTGGTACACGTTTTCAAAGTGTTAGTTAGAACAGCTGCAGATTCATCTAAATTACCGGCCGCGAATGGAAAATCCACGCTTCTCTCAACAAGATTTGAAACAGCCTGTTTCGAATATTTCCTCCAGCACTTCAATTTGACTAAGTCATCGTTATTATTGATATTATCTAATACATTAATCACTAAGGTCTCATGATCGGTTATTTTCAAATCAGCATCCGGAACTGAACAAATGGAATCAAAATTGGAATAAACGTGGTCAATTAAAGTTCTACTGTGCCTGGAAATACGCGTATACTCATCTACCGTTTGTTTTAAATTGAAAAAATCAGCTAAACGCTTCAAATGATTCGAATTATGGTTGTCACGCCAATTAATATTAAAATCACCAGCTAATATATTTAATTTACTTGAATCAAGGAATGTCTCTAGCTAGTTCTCTAAAACATCAACAAAACGCTGGTCACTAGAACTGGGAGAATGATACAAAACACCATAATTACCCATCTTCATGCCACGCACAACTGTAATGCCCAAGAACCAGTTACCATCGATAACTTCGTTGATTCGAAGGTCGAATTGAATTGATTCTTTGACATAAATAGCAACACCGCCAGTGTGTCTAGAATGTGATAAACAAGCAGCAACAATATATCCCGGAATACTATACTGGTCAAAAGCTTCAGTTTCTACAATATGAGTTTCAGATAATAAAACTAAAAGAGGACGTTTTTCCTCAACAATCTGACGTAATGCTACGTAGTTTGTTGACTACCCCGCAATATTCAAATATAAAAAATCGAATTGATTCACATTCCTGGAACTTGGCTGCTATTTATTGAAACGCAAGCTGCTTTTCTTCTGTTCAAAAAGTCTTTTATAGAGCAAACATTCAGGACTAAATGCGGCATGGTTGACGTCCAAGTTCATTTTACGTTCTTTATTCATTTTCAAACAATTAACACATTTCAATACAGTTGACGTACACTCCGATGTTTTGTGTTGTTGGCTGCACCTAGAGCATCTCTCACAATTTTTGCAATCCATGCTCTTGTGCCCAAATTCTCCACATTTGAAACACCTCAATACATTAATCGCGGGAACTATAGAGCACCGATCAAACCCTACATTTACTTTTTTCGCGCATAACAAACATTTATACGTATCGAAATCGACTTCAATCACAACACTGAACTTGTTGTACGTGAAGCGTGGATTTTCAAACATGTTAACTACTTTTACATCATTTATAGCGATGTCTTCATTTTGACTTTTTAAATAGTCAATGAAGACATCGGAGGAATACTGATCGCTCATGCCCACTATTTTCAATCTCGGCACCGAAGTGGGAACAACAGCACTATAGTTTTCACCCAGATTGCTTTCAATACCATTTTTGACATCACTTACATTTGCTCCTGTTGCACACTCAACAATAATGGAGCCATCTTTACCATTTCTAAAATTACTGATTTTGTGTGTTTTTGGATCCAACTGAGTTTTCAAAAACTTACGAGTGTCTTCGCAAGCTTGTTTGGACTCTTTCGGTTTAATCACAATGACCGGACGAGTCTTACGATTATCTTGTTTGTTACTGTTACTGTTATTTTTACTGTTACTGTTACTAACATGTTTACTTTTACTAGCACGACTGTCTCTTTTTACAACATCCGCAAAACTCGTCGATTCAAAGTTGCGATTCGTTCACTCATATTCTTGAAATATAGTTAACTCATAGACTGAGTAAAACTTTCCGAGCTTTTACAGGAAAAATGTCATTTGACACATAAGGTTCATGTGATTTTGTGGCGCAATATCACATGAAAGTAATGTGAAATTCTAATGAATGTTTTCCATTGGATATGTGATTCATTCTTTGAGTGTATACTTCTACAATGAGTAAAGTTTTCGTCGATTTTCGACATATTAAAAAAAGATTTATGAGGCTCGACAATTTTACAAAGTCTACAAGTAAACTACGTTTTCTAGAGTTTGAGTAATTTAAACTTAAATTTGAGTCGATCTTATATGCCGTGTAGTGTGGAAATCCGTTAGTTACTTAGTACTGGTCCTTTTGCACGCCAGCTGCAGGGGAACGAGCACATCTTAGTGAGATCTTAGTTAGTCCACCACCTTAATATGGAGAAACCGACAATCAAAGAGCAATTTATAAGCATATTAATACGATTCTAGATACTTCATGCTCAAAAAGTGTTGATAAATCAGGATCAGGGTTGCTGAAATGATTCGAAGGAATATCGAAATTAATATCATCGAGAAATGGAAAGTACTGTACAACGAAGCCAAGTACGATGAATTGGCGCTAAACACTAACACTGTTGTAATGATATTACAAATACAGTTTTAAAATAAGATATATCAAGCAACATATTCATTACATTTTGCAAAATAATTACACACTTGGGGTCAGAAAAACTTAGATAAATATATCACAATTTGCTGATACCAACCGCCTTTCTCGTACACCAAGGTGTACCGAAAGGCTATGATATCACTTGAAAAATACAATTTCGTTCCAAGACCCGGAGAGACGAATGGCATATACCAATAGACTGATCTCAACGGGATCGGAAAATGTTTCTGTATGTGTGTATATATGTATGTATGTATGTATGTATGAAAGTTCGTATGAGTGTAACTGACTCATTTTCCGCAGAGACCCTTCCGAAGAAAGGCGTGATCAGAGATGTTATATGCCTCAGAACATCCCGGCGGCGCCGACTGGGATTGAACCCAGGCCTGCTGGGGTGAGAGATAATCACGCTTACCACTACATCACCGGCGCTGCTAACCTTCCCGTCTTCTTCACTTTCTAGAAAATCCATCCAACGCTTAATTCCATTTCTGATATCACTAGACCCCTCTTTGGGGATCCTATCTACTTGAAATGTCATGAATTAGTTCCCAGAAAGTGCTAGCCCAAATTTGAAGAAAGAATTAGTTGATGAGGTCGTGTTTCCAAAAACGGGAAGGCACTGTATATCAAAAACTCATCTTGCGACACCTCAAATCACATAAGAATTTTACTATAAGATCAATGGTGGACATATTCAGACCCAATGATCACAATGGCCTCTTTCAAAAGTACCATCACGACAAAACGGTCGTTTTCAGGGCCACCATAAATTTGATAAAGAATATGTTTTGGACATTTTTCAAGGTCATCAATCGGATGTCAGTTCCCATATGTTTAAATTTAACACACCATATATTTTTAACGCAACATTGGCAGTGCAATTTCAGAATCCAAAGTCGGTCACGGCATAAAAGTGGTCTAATTTTGGTTCAGAGATGATGGATTTTAATTCTGAATCTCGCGTCACTTTTCAAAAGGTCCTGAGTAACAAAGCTTAGCGATACAAACTATTGGTTTTCTATCATTGTATGAGATACAAAAACACGCATCCAAATTTACTTTCATTTATTTAAGATAATCTTATTTCAAAAATTGACCAATGTACAGTTTGAAATGATGGGTACATGATTGTTACTTCGGTCATTTGGACTGCCTAACATGATTGGTGATCATTTTCAAAAGGCGGGGCCAATCTGAAGTTAAGTATTCTATTCTGACATGTAGCATCATGCGTGGATGTAACGTGGCCTTGCCGGAATGCAAGTTGGCGATGGTCTAGAAGGCCGCCAGACTCGTGAAACTGCTTCAGGCGTCGGTTGACCATCCGCTCGAACACCTTTGCCATGCAGCAAGTGAGCGCAATGGGTCGGAACTTCGCCATCGTAGCCACCGGTCAAACTCCGGGACGAACGAGGATTAGAGCCTTCAGCTGCCTGCTGGAAAGAGCATCGGGTCTGCGGACCTTCCATAAAGATCGGTAATCAAGCCATCCCATTGAAGAAAACTGTGAAACTGCTGGGGGTTGTCATTGACCGGTCGCTGAGCTTTGACCAGCACCTTCAAGCAGAACCAACCTCATCCGCACAATCTCCCGTCCCCACCGGTCCAACAACAGAGAAATACGTTTCCGTGTTGCCCGGGTCATCGTAGACAGCCGGCTGATGTATGGACTCGAGCTGACCTGCATCGCCACCGACAAGGCAATGCAAATACTCGCTCCGGTGTACAATAGCTACATGCGAATCTACCCTCGACGCCAGCTGTGTGGAAGCCGGCACTCTCCCTTTCCGGTACCGCATCTACGCAGCCATTGCCAAAAAAGTCACTGCGTTTTCAGCAAATACCGCCGGAAAAGACAGAATCAGTCTCCTCAGCGAGGGCGACAGAGTTCTCCGTACAATTGCCAGCGCAGAGCTCCCCCAGTGGCCAAGATTCATTGGTACCGAGATAAGAGTTGGCAATTTCCCGCACCAAACATCGACAGCCGGATAAAGGAGAAGTTCAGAGCCGGAGACAACTCCGTAGCCCTTAGGAGGTCGGTAGCAGAGCTGACCGGATTGTACCCAAACTACATGCATTGTTACACAGACGAGTCAAAACCGAGAGCTGGAGTCGAAATGGGAATCGCTGGTGACATTTCCCCAACGAGTAGAAGTCTGCCAAAACAATGTTCGGTGTTCTCGGCAGAAGCAGCGGGTGTTCTTCATGCCGTCACGGTTCCTGCGGATCGCCCAATCCTGTTCCTGTCAGACTTCCACAGTGTTATTCAGGCCCTTTCGTCCACCCCTGAATCCAAGGCATCCTGAAGGTTGCGCCACCAAACACTACCTGCGCATGGATTCACGGACACTGTGGGATCCCAGGCCCATCTGGTCCTCGGTACTCGCACAAGGTGCCGTTGCAGGACGTGAAGAGATGGATCACTTGCACAGTGCGGACAGCGTGGGCAACGGAATGGTCCAGTGCCATACTTCCGTTGATTAGAAAAATTAACGGCGACATAGGAAAGACCAGAGGATTTTTTTCCCAGACTGCGGACAGGACACTCCCTAATCTCACGAGATTTTAGCGGAGGAGCCTTTGAATTCTGCCCTATTCTTTCGACGGTGAATCACGTGTTATGCGTATATCCACAATTCGAGCATCTTCGTTGCCTCCACAGTCTGCCTGCCAGCGTACGGGACGCGCTAGCAGACGTGCCCTCAACTCAAGCAGCTGTACCATAGAGGTAACTCTAAGACCAGAAGGTCCCGAAGAAACGTGCTCAACTTTTTGGCTCAGCTCTGGTACTCTCTTCGGTCCCAAGCTAATCGATTCACCCCTCGAAACATAGGAAAATCCACTAACCCCTCATTTTATCTGTCATTTATAGCGAATCAAAACAAACATTGTGTAGTACTAGAATTTTGACTAGAATGGGGTACGTTAATCATTTGCTTGGGACCAATACGCTAGTCAAGTTGTGAGCCAATTTAAAATCGTTAGTTTCATATTGATTGTTGGCTGTACTGCGCTTTTTGAAGACGGCGAACCGAAAGGGACTGCATACGTACAAAGTGCAGAAGGCTCCAAATCGCGACGAACGGCAAAATACGGTGGGAAAGTCACGGGCCCGGAAACCAGGGTTCTGCATTTTCGAAACAAAGAAAAGAAAATGAACTCTTCGCAGAATCGCTTCATTTCGAGCAATATCATGTTCGTGTACACTCCCGAGCATAAGTTTAAGGACACCCCCAAAAAAACATCACAAATTTGTTATGTTCATATCTCTGTCATGTTACGTCCAATTTTCGTTCTCTTTAGATCATTTGAATGGAACTTTCCTCGTAGGCAAATTGTTCAATATAATTTTCAAATTTTGTGTGCTAAAAGTTCACCCAAAGTTACAATATTTTTCAAAACTTACTCTGAAGAATCGTGACTGATTTTCTCAGAATTGGGTTGGCCAAATTTTGAAATAAAAGTAGTAGTAGAACACTTAGGGGGAGGGTGAAACTGTGACGAGCCTTACAAAAAACAATTAAGGTCCATATAAAAAATGTGACAAAGGGGGGGAAGGGGGTGTTGAAAATAGGCCAAATTTGCGTGACATAATTAATAGATCTTCCCTTATGCTATACCATCCATACCATTCAAATAACCTTTGGAGATCGAAAATTGAACAAAACATATTTGCATGGTTTTTTGGGTGTCCTTAAACTTATCATCGGAAACACGATAATTCTTGTTATCGAGTCACGATGAACATTCAATCTGTTCAAACATGACTGGACTATTGCTTGTTTCGTTCGTCAAGTGCTTCAGTTCATTTCATTTGAAGCAAAGACTTGTTTCAATTGACGCAATGAATGACTCGAAAACTGCTTCCTTGGATTTTTTCCACTTTCACTTCAATTCGGGGCTCATTCGACTTGACCTGACGACGCAGGCATCAACATATAGTATCCGGATAGTATCAGAACAATATCGGTTGCCGATAGGGTCAGGGAAAGTCCAAAATGGCGGCCATCGGGTTTCAGAAAAAGTGTTAAATACCCTACAATATGGTATTTTCGGAACGGGGATGGCGCGTAGATGCTAAAAATCGAATCCCGACGGCATTTTGGAATTCAAGATAGTGGCCATTTTTTTAATGAAGTGTCAAATACCCTAAGATATGGGTATTTTCGGAACGGGAACAACGCGTAGATGCCAAAAATCGATATCCGACGCTATGTTTCAATCCAATATGGCGGCCATCAGGATTCAGAAAGCGTCAAATATCCTACAATATGGGTATTTTCAGAACGGAGAGGACGCGTAGATGCCGAAAATCGATATTTGACGCCAATTTGGAATCCAAGATGGTGGCCATTAAGTTTCATAAAACGTGTTAAATACCCTAAGATATGGGTATTTTCGGAACAGGGACAACGCGTAGATGCCGAAAATCGAGATCTATGTTGGACTCCAATACGGCGGCTACAGGGCTTCATAAAAAGTGTCAAATACCCTATAATATGGTTATTTTTGGAACAGGGACAATTGGATGCCATTTTGGAATCCAATATGGTGGCCATCGGGTTTCACAAAAAGTGTCAAATACCCTAAGCTCCGGGTATTTTCGGAACGGGGACGACGCGTAGATGCTGAAAATACACGCAGGCAAAAGAACGTAAGAATTCCATGAGAAACACTTATGAATTTTAGCCACAAGAAATCAGTATGAATTTCATTGATTTGTCTTATGAAAAATAATAATGACAAAAAAATAATAAATCGGAGCAGGCTGGAACCGAACCATGGACGTTGAGAATACGGAGCTCGTGTGTTGACCAATCGTCTTTCAACGCTTGAGAAAATGAAATAGCTAAAGGCGTATAAGAGCTACGTTATGTTAGACGAAAATATTTCATAAGTTGCGCTTATGAAATTCTTAAGTCTATTTGCCTCAGTGTAGATATTCGATGCCATTTGTACACTCAAAAAATTCCACACGTCATCATCATGTGTCTCACACTTAATTTTGCGCATGTTGTGAAACACATCCATTTCATGTGTGAATGTTATGCTATGAACCATGCCCGAACACTGTGGATTTGAATTGTGACACACTTGGATTCTATGTGCCTCATATGGTGATATCAATAGCTTTGCACATCATAGTTCAATATTCTACTTTATCGACTTCTACTTTACCGACTCTAAAAATGAATCGACAAATATATAAACAAAACTGCCAGAGGCCAGGATCTGTCACATATCTTTTTAATGGATCTGATTTGGGATTCGATCATGGACTGTTGGGGTGAGCTGCTGCCGGAGTCTTCGTTCGATCTCACTGTGCCACGGTTGTCATCATATATGAGGCGGGTTGATAGGATAAAGTCACAACTCTTGTTTTCGATGTTTACCTTTCTGAGCAAGCAATTCACTTCGTATTGAAATGCAAAACACTTTAAATCCATCTGTTTTGAACAGTAGTGTGATTCAATGTGCTATACACTTGAATATATAGTGAATGATTTTCAACATTTCAAAGTTTGAAACACCAGAAATTAACGTGTTTAACACATTGAACCAAGGTGAAATACACTTAAAGTAAATGTGATTGTGCATTTAAAAAATCAAGTGTTTAAACACTTCGATCAAACGTGTGCAATTTTTTGAGTGTAGGCTAATTCAAGAGCAAATTTTCATTATGTCGTAAGTAACACTCGCACCAATCCGAGAAAAATAAAGTTTTGTTTTGATGACAGAAAAGTTATTCCTATTTTCAATTAAACTCGTATAATCTCATAGTGATAGCAATGTTTAACATATATAGCAGGGTTCTAATCATACAAATGCAATTCGCTAGCTTTCATGTTAAAAAATACTGGTTTTTAAGTCAAAAGTTATTATACGTCGTTTGGTGGCCCCTATTGTTACTTAAGTCAAAGTGTATTTACCAGGATATTCGGGAGAATTATCAATTACGTCTCCTTACGTGCATCCCATTCATCATTTTAGGACCACCGAAATCATCTTAGCAACAAACAGTTCGATTTATTCACTTTAATAATGAGAAAGCAAAACGACGAAAGTACACTTTTCACGGGTTTCTCAGTGCTGTTACTTAAGGCAAACGGCATCTCCATAGAAATCGGGTGACTTAAGTAACATCGAAAACTATTTTGATCGGAAGGTCATTACGTCAAAAAGCAATTTGACTGGTAAATAAATTTAAAAATGGGATGTGATCCTATATTCGGACAGTATATAGTATATAACAAACAATCACAAAGTCACGAATCGGCTCTGCACAAAAAGCCGTTTGACACTTCTCTCTACCAACCGACGGTGATGAAACGTTTATTTCAACACTACCAACATGAAGAAAATTTCACTTCGCACCACTCAGTATAGTGTAATAGCAGGAGCATCGATTGACACTGATAGCTCGACTTTGTTTACCTTTGTTACTTTCAACGTAATGAAAATTTGCTCTTGAATTGACACTTCTTCTGAAATCTGAAGCCATCATCTTGAATTTCAAGATGGCGTCGGACATCGATTTCTGGCTTCTAGATGTCACATCGATTCCTAAAAAACCCACATTTATCGATATTTGGCAGTATTTCACAGCTTGTCTGAACCTGAGTGGTGCGAAGTGAAATTTTCTTCATGTTGGTAGTGTTGAAATAAACGTTTCATCACCGTCGGTTGGTAGAGAGAAGTGTCAAACGGCTTTTTGTGCAGAGCCGATTCGTGACTTTGTGATTGTTTGTTGACATTGTTCATAGCTGGAGTTTTTACGGAGTGGAATAAAATTCAGAATGAAGTGTTTTGCTCACTTTTGCAATTATAAAGATGGACACGACGAAAAGCGAAGCCTATTCAGGTTTCCCAAGGATTCAGCAGTACGAAAAGAGTGGCTCAGTTTCTGTGAAGTGGATCTCAATTTTCAAATCAAACCCAGTGACCGGTTGTGCAGTATTCATTTTGATAAAAATTGTGTAAAACATCTGAATTCAGTTGCTTATCGTGATAAAAATGCAATCCCTACACTGCGAACATATGATGATGGTCCATTTATCAGTGAAACAATTGACGAAAGTGATAAAGTTGTTAACGATGAAGATTGACGATCGCTGGAACTGAAAAATATTGCAAAGCAAAGGTGAGACATTTTTTAAATTGAATTTGAAATCAACAAACAAAATAGGGTAGAGAGCCTCTGCGGCCTAATTCCCCATTGTTGGTCTATCGTGCAGGAAGAATTAAAAATAGTGTCGGTCAAGTTGGACACCGAAACGATGAAATCTACGACTTCGGCATTAACGAGTCAATTATACGTTTGGTACGATGCCTTCAAGAGGACAACGTATGAATATTTACACCTTTTGTTCGCGAAAACAAAAGAAGCACTCCAAGCGACTCCTTTTTTGCCTTCATTGTGTGCTGAAGTGGGATGCAAAGGCTTATCAATGTGTTTGTGCTGAATAGGGACTCGTATTTGATGGCAAGAAACAGTTTTGTATTCTTAACCAATATAAGTGTAAACAATTTGTGATTCATTATCAAGCTCAAAGTCATCTATTTCCATTTTCTTATGTAAAAATGCACTCGAAAAAGACGTATAAGTTTTGCCACGCAGTATTTTTTAAATCTATTGCACGTGACAATAAATAAATTTAAGTGCTGTTTTATTTTGTTCACTTAAATGTTGAAATTAACACAGTACCCCTGGTATTTGGGAAACCATCCGTGTTTTACTGAGAAGAATGAAACATCGTTGGTTCAAGTTGCAATTGTCACGGCACCGTTTAAGATTATAGCGTACTCTAAAATTGTTAACACCTGCAAATAAAAACTCCAGTATAAAACAACTATTATTCATGAGGGAGTTCGTGGCGTAGTAGGCTACACGTTCGCTTCTCAAGCGGATGGTCATGGGTTCAATTCCCAGACCCCCCCCCCCACCCCCAACTTTGAGCACCGGTGTTGAGTGGTAAGCATAGTTGCCTCTCACCCCAGTATGGCCTGGGTTCAGTCCAAACGGTGCCCTGGGATAAAATCCCTGATCCTCCATTCATCGTGCCCTTGCAAATCAAATTCTTAAGCGTTTGTGAAATAGTGAATTACACTCGATTTATGTTTCTGATCATTTCTAAACAAAGTTAAATGAAATTCTACATGTTCGGTAAATGAATACCGTGCATGTAAATGAAATGGTGACATAGCACGGTGAATGGGGACCATGCTTCTGTCTGCAAAATATACTTTTCATTTCAGGGAAGTCAAGAAAGAATAAAACCCTGACACATCCTCTACCTGACTTGCAATCAAACATAGTAATTTTTATTTGTATAAATTGTTGCAAATCAGATGCAAATTTAATGTGGCCGACGATATCTATGGAAGTGCTGTCGAAATTCCCTGGGACCT
This sequence comes from Ochlerotatus camptorhynchus, assembly GCF_037179485.1. Classification (NCBI taxonomy): domain Eukaryota; kingdom Metazoa; phylum Arthropoda; class Insecta; order Diptera; family Culicidae; genus Ochlerotatus; species Ochlerotatus camptorhynchus. The sequence continues at coordinate 1,895,697 of NW_027040801.1, read as the reverse complement.
CCAATGGCAACGATTTGACTTTCCTCCAAATCGTGTGAAACTCGAACATGAAAACTCTATAGAACCCCCGTAGAACCTCGCTGGCAGCAACTAAAATATCCACTGAAACCTCTTCTGTCGCGGGAAAAATCTGTTGAAATTTCCTGGAACTTTTGTACTATCATCACAAATCTCCTTAGAACGTTCTCCGAAGTCACAGTCGTTCCTGAGCGAAAAAAAATCGGAGGGGTTTTTTTTTCAGCGCAGGAGTCTACTTTGGTCCAAAATACGCAATAATACAGTTATTTTTAATTGTTTGAGTCGTTTCGAATCACGTTTTTAAAAAGATCAAAAACATTACTGAAAAATATTTATTTTTTATTTTGGACGATAACAATACTTCTATCTATTTCAACGAACCACAATGATAAAAAAGTGGTTCGATTTGACAGCTCGAAAGTGGTTCGATTTTAAGGTCCGTCTTCGCACCACTCAGGTCTGAACCAAAGCCGCCACACAGTGGGCAAAAATTGACAAAACCGCGACTAAATTGAATATCTCGGCTGCCAAACGGTTTCAGTCAACATGTTATACATGTTGTTCTCAAAGGAAAAAAATCTGCTGAATCAATTGGTGGTAGTCTCATTGGCCGGAGACTTTTGCGTACCGAGATAGAGGGCCGGGATCAACACGAGTTCCCGGTAAAGTAGGAAATGCCACTATCTATCGACATAATTTTACACTTTACTTAACGTATATTACTGTAAATTGATAGTACTAAATATATATGGTGTAAAGACATCATATACGCCCTTAGGGAAACTCTACTGGCCTAAACGAGGATCCGAAATGACCGATAAAGTGGCCACATTATAAACAATGTCCTAGAACCTTGCGATTTTTTCTATGTTGTTCAGAATCAAGAGATCAAAGTGTATTTAACATGGAAACTATATTTTGGGGTATAGTGGCCATATTCTGGTTCTCCGGATAATCTGGATTGACCGATAAAGTGGCCACATTATAAAAATTGTCCTAGAACCTTGATATTCCAAGTTAAATACGCTTTGTTCTCATGATTCTGAACAAACATAGAAAAAAATCGCAAGGCTCTAGGACAATTTTTATAATGTGGCCACATTATCGGTCAATCCAGATTATCCGGAGAACCAGAAATAATAGATTTTTTTTTCCTTTGAGAATATGTAGAACATGTTGGCTGAAACCGTTTGGCAGCCGAAATATTCAATTTAGTCGCGGTTTTGTCAATGTTTGCCCACTGTGCGCCATCTTGGATTTATAGACCGCGTGACATCAATTTTCGACATCTGAAAATAACCATATTTTAGGGTATTTGACACTTTTTCGCAAATCGGAAGCCGCCGTCTTGGATTACAAACTGGCGTCGGATCCAATCTCCAGACGTCACCCCGATTCCAAAAATAGCCGTATTGATGGAACGGCATCAGCATTTCCCATTTTTTTCTGAAATAGGAAGCCGCCATATTGGATTTAAAAATGGCGTCGGATATCCATTTCCGGCCTCTAGACGCCATCCCGATTCCAATACCATTATTGATGGGCATTTGACAATATTTCCCACTTGTTCTGAAATCGGAAGCCGCCATCTTGGATTTCGAAATGGCGTCGCATATCAATTCTTGATCTGTGTGGCTTCATACCGACTACAAAAATACCAATATTGATGTGTATTTGACTCTATTTCCACTTATTCGTAAATCGCAAGCCGCCATCTTTGATTCCAAAATGGCGTCGAATATCGATGTTAATCCCGCCACGTCTAGTGGCCCGACAAGCCCCAACGACCCCACTGATGCTAACGCTTACGATCAAACACGTCCACACCCAGGCCGTGGACAGGGGATCGCCAAGCGTGTGGAAGGTCAGCGAAAAGGGCAACGTCGATCGATACGATCGACCGATCGTAAACAAAACAGCCATTGAAGAAAGTGCTCAGCCAGTTGCTTACCCTTTTTAAAAATTGCCTAATTCTATCGTTAAACCTAGTGTTAAACTACCTTAAAGCTATTTAATTGCTGCTACTAAACTGGATTAATAGTACTAGATTAGGTACTAGTGAAATTATTGAACTTTATCGAGTAATATGTGTAGATTTTTTTTTTTTTTCTTTATTAAAGAGACTTTCAGCCTTGGGCTGGTTCGTCTCTGTACAATATGTGTAGAATTGAATAAGTGAAAACACAGAAGTTAACCTAAACTACTTTTGTTTACAGCTAATTGCTATTCTATTGGAAGTGCCGATTAATCTAAACCTAAATTTCCTAATTAATTCATACCTTTCTAAACTTACCTAAGGTGAGAATACGCAGAAAACCTAGTGTACTTATTACTAAACATATACGTATACCTCTAATAGTTACCCAGAGCCGAAGAATAGGAAGAAAACCAACTCATCCATCATTGCGGTAACGAATCACCAAAAGTGAGTCTACCATAATTAAATGATTGTTCCCGACCTAAGCTTTACCAATCTTCTCAGGAAATTTTTAATCTTTTCCATTCGTTTGCCGGAATAAAATTAACAAAATCTACGGATTCGTTTATCGCCCAACAATCGATTTTCATCCTCTAGGCATCATCCCGATTCGAAAAATACCTTTATTGATAAGTATTTGACAGCATTTCCCACTTATTCTTAAACTAGAAGCCGCCATCTTCGATTTCAAAATGGCGTCGCATATCAAATTTTTTTTTCTCTAGACGTCACCCGCATATCGGTTTCGATCTTTAGACGTCACTGTGATTCCAAAAATACCCATATTGATGGGCGTCAGCATTTCCCAATTTTTTTTTCTGAAATCGGATGCTGCCATCTTGGATTTCAAAATGGCGTCGGTCATCGATTTCTGACTTGTAGACATCACCCCGATTCAAAAAAATACCCATATTGATGGGTAAATAAACCACCCGACAATGATACATTTGACATCCACGTGCCCAGATCTATGCGCATGAACCGAGTGAACAATCAACAAAAGTCAGAAAAACTGCGCGAATTTGAATCTAACAGCTTCGCTTCAATGGAAAAGTAAGTTCATTTGAACAAAACAAACAGCATGAAAGCTGATCGAAAGTGGTTCTGTTGATGTTGACGGGGATCTGCTCGAAGAGAAGACAGAATGACTTTCAATTGAAAGTGATGGTTGGGTGACAGCTTCATCGTCACTTGACGATTTTCGGTTGAAAGTGAGTTTGTGGGGCCCTGCCGGAAACTGTACACTAGAGTGATGCAAAATTTGAAATTTTCGCTCCACAATACTTAAACGATTCCAAATCGGATCCTGACTAACCTCTCAAAATTTGAACCCATTTGGTGAGAAACTGAAATGGCACAAACCATTTGAAGTTTGTATGGGAATTACTATGGTAAAACCAAGATTTTTGTTCATGTCTATCTAATAATTCACCATATCGGTCCGCTTCAAAAGTTTTCAACTGTACTTGTAGGAAATTTTCCCAGCTACAACTTTGCTCAAGACCACTTTTTGATTAAATGAAAGGATCGAAAGTTATTAATGGTTCAATGCACTGATGTCTTATGATCATGCTCAATCAACTGCTCAGCAGGCAACATTGGTGTTTCTGGGGCGTAGAATAGAGGACAAAAATCATGGCTACTATGTCACACTGCAGAATACAGTGTTGCCTACAGAGCAGCTGCTTGATCATGTCATAAGTTTACCAATCTCGTAAATAATTAATAACTATTTCCTGTCTCGTTTTACATAGAAATGATTTTCAGCAAAGTTGTAGCTGAGAAAATTTTCTATAAGAAGAGCTATCGAGCTGTTTTGCAGCTCAATATGGAAAAAGACTAGAAGGCAATGAACAAAAAGTTGAGATTTCCCATAGTAATTTACATGTAAACTTCAAATGGTTTGTGCGAAGTCTGTTTCTAACCAAATGAGTTGTAACTTTTGGAAGCTAATCACGACCCGATTTGAAATCATTTAAGCACTGTGGAGCGAAAAAGTGAAATTTTGCATCAGTCTACTGTACACCCAGATGCTGACGAAGCCTCATAGTCTCATCATAGATGATGAGACTTACGTCAAGGCGGACTTCAGGCAGTGCTGCAAAATATCAATATCAATACCTACAAAATGCTGAATTTCACTAGCCACCTGATGTCAGTATGAGTTCAGACAGTTAGAATATCAATATCATTCGCCTCAATGTCAGTCCGCAAATGACATTGACACCGTAAAGGGACCACTGATATTAAAAGTTCTACCTTTAATGTTTCTTATATACGCCAGCTAATCGAGTACCAATATTTAGAAAACTCATCAGTAATATCAAAACAATGCAACGGTTAAACAAACAAGTTGATTTATTGAGATAAAAGTAATATTTTCAACTTTCCCCTAGTGATATTCAAATGGATAGTAATAACAAAGCCGTACCACCTGATATCATGCCTACTACGAATATCAGTGTCGGAAGTGAAATTCAGTGCTAGACCAATATTTTAGGCCAATTGACATTGTTGACAGCTCGCAGCACTGACTTCAGGCTGCTTACGGGGCAACTGTTGTTCACCGCGCAGCACAATTTGATGTTCCGGAGGATGTAAGGAAGCAGAAACTTTCAAAGTTTGCCAAGAAATACATGATTTGGCTGGCGATCTGCTCATGTTGCAAACGGAGTGCGCCGTTCGTGACTACCGGGACTGTAAACGGGGAGATCTACCGTCTGCTTCCTCTGTTGAAGCAACTCTATTCAAATTTTGTCCTGGAGTGGTACGAAGTCAACGGGGTCACTTTCGTACGCAAGGACATGAACCCCCCAACGCACCGGAACTAAGGCCCATCGAAAAATACTGGGCTATTATGAAGCAGGCACTACGGAAGCATCCCAAGGAGGTCAAATCTGAGGAAGACATGAAGAAAAAGTGGGTTTCCGTCAAGGGGTGAGACAGGTTTACTCTGAGTTGCTTTTTTTGCAGCAAGTAACTCGCGAGTAACTCAATGTATCTCAATATTTTCTCTGCCTACTCCGTTTGCTCTTTTTAAGCATATACGTCTCATATTAGACGTCTGTTTTGATAGTAACTAAAAATAATACAAAGTGTGTTCCGAGCCTTTCGAATAACTCGAATAAAGGGCGAACACGAAATTATTGCGACACATTCAACAGGGCATAACTTTTTTACCATTGGGTAAAAATCAACCAAATTTTGCACACTTTCTCATTGATGTGTATTGTGTACATGCTGTCAAACTCGAAGTCGTGTTTTTCGATTCAACGAAAATGGAGGTGAACCAACGCGAGTTGAGAGAACAAATTCTTTCCAAACACCTGGAATTTCCTGACTTGTCAACCGTCTCCAGAGTGTTGAAGCGGTTCCAGGAGCGGTTGACGTTGGACCACGGCAAAGGAGCTGGAAGAAAACCGGGACCGGAGAACAAAAAGACGGAGGGAAAGGTGAAGCGGATGATTAAAGCAAATCCCAACGTCTCAAGCCGTGATTTGGCTAAAAAGATCGGCATGTCGCAGAGCTACGTCCAGAATGCAAAGAAGAGAGCTGGACTACATACATACAAGGTACAGAACTTCCCAAACCGCGATGAGCGGCAACAATCGACGGCTAAAACTCGGGCACGGAAGCTATACGAGAAGATGCTGACAAAATATGGCTGCTGTGTGATGGACGACGAAACGTATATAAAAGCCGATTTTAAGCAAATTCCGGGGTTGGAGTTTTTCACCGGCAAGAGCAAGTTCGATGTGGACGACAAATTTAAGAAGAAGAAAATGTCGAAGTTCGCCTCCAAATATCTCATTTGGCAGGCCATCTGCTCTTGCGGACTGAGGAGTGAGCCTTTCGTGAAAAAGGGCACAGTAAATGGCGAGATCTACAAATCTGAGTGCCTCGAGAAGCGCCTTTTACCGTTATTGCAGCAGCACGACGAAGCTCCGCTATTTTGGCCAGATTTGGCATCAAGCCACTATTCTAAAAGTGTCCTGGAGTGGTATGAGGCCAATTCTGTCCATTTTGTTCCAAAGGATATGAATCCGCCAAACTGTCCAGAGCTGCGCCCGGTGGAGCAGTACTGGACAATAATGAAGCGGGAACTTCGGAAGAGCAAGAAGACAGTCAAAGACGAGAAGGGCATGTTATGAAAATGGAAAAAAAAGTAAGAGGTTGTATCCAAGACTCGGCCGTAGATTTGACGTAGAATTACGTGTTCGGTATCAATATTTGGCGACTATGTTAGGGAAACCACTTTTTGCAGGCAATCGGTGATAATTTTGATAACCATTTCAACAGTTGGACATTTGTGTAATTTTCAATAGTAACCTATTGAAAATTGATGAAGTATTGAATTTAGCAGCTTTGAAGAAAAATTACCTATCAATTGGCTTGTTGAGAATTAAAATCCATCCGTTATTGACAGAGTTATAAGTGGTCAACACCTAACCACTTTTGGTAACACGGTCGATTTTGTTTTTTTTTTTTTAATTGCATCCCCAATATGTTGCCAAGAGACGTAATCCTATGTCAAAATGAAAACTTTGCGGGAGACGATGTCATAACACTCAAAAGCAATTTTGTGAAATATGAAGTGAAACAAATCCTCGTTCTGCATGATGATTTTGTTTGATTGTATTTATTTGTAAAGTCGCCGGGAAATACCAGCTGGCGAATTGATTTTTTTTTGTGATAACTCCTCACTCACAAACAGGCTGCTTTTTCATGGTATATAGAGTGCTAATTCAATAATCAATTAATTACATCAACATTATGCCTCTAATTTTGGCTCATACATAAATTCAGCAATCAACTAAATTTTCAAAAGCAACCAAAAATATTCAATAGTACCGTCCCAATGACGCGTTCATCTGGATAAAATTGATAAATAGCAGATTTTTAGCGATGGGCCCAATCTTAGATCCATAGGCCAACATTAGAGCCAATTCCCCTACAAAAAATTCTATAATCCATATTAAATTTCCTATGTAAGCGCCGATCGAAACAAACATTTTGACGTCACTACAAGGTTGATTGAGTAAAAAACGAATCGTGCAAAGCGGAATGAAAGCTGAGGGAAAAACGGATTAATCATTTTGTCAAGCTTCTGCTGTCATGTTCCATCAGATGTCACTGCTGTTGTTGGCGGTGGCATCGATCGGAAACTACACATAATTTGTTTTCCAATAACTGTTCACAGAGGACAGTGCAGTGCAAAACATGTCTGGTACCTCTATATATGCATTTAGATTAACAACTGAAGTCCCTCCTTCTTTACACATTCTGCATTCAAAATAGCTCACCCCTCTCAGGATTTCCTTCCGAATTGTATGAATGGGGCGGGGCAGAAAGTAGCGTTTGAGCAGAATATGTAAAAAAGGAGGGACTTAGAATGTTAATCTAAATGCGGTACCAGACATGTTTTGTACTGTCAGATATTTTGTAATCTATGAAAGGAAATCACAAATTGGGTGTCATAAAAACATGGCAATTGAGAGATTGAGCTCGTGAGAGCTAAGTTTCTCACAAATTTGAATATTTTTTGGCTTTCTGAGGATTGGTAGTAAAGCAGGTAAGACAGTATGAAGAAAAATCATTTATATTAAACAGTATTTTGTCCCTGACTAATAAATTTAACTTGTCGTTCACTTCACTCACCTAAAGCGAATTATTTCCACTTCTTTCAAATTCTATATGTGGATTTTTATCACTTCCTACCAGCGTTAACAGCTCCGTCTCTGGAAAATGGCCGGACGATATGATTAATGTCACCAATACAATCAGGCCTACAATTTCACACCTTCTATAGACAGGCTGAGCTGGTTGCGGGAACTGATGACCTTGACAAATGTCCAAATAATACTCTTTAACAATTTTGTGCTGGTCCTGAAAAGGACCGTTTAGTCGTGATGGTTGAGTAATGCTTAGCTATTAGGGTGTTCAACACGGATGAGGCTGGCGATCTGTTAATTGTTTGGAGCAAGGTTGACGCGCTAGGCATTGATGACCCACAGCTTCTCACGAGGAAACTGATTTCAGCGGCTTCTTCCTCCTTCTATGGGTGCTCATGTGGGCTCTGCAGCTCACTGCTTGCAGGCTGCCTTTCGTGGGGTACGCCACACGCTGATCACTGCTGCTGCTGCTGACGTTGACGATCGGACACCACCACACACGGTGATTGAATGAGCACCGTTCAGTGAGACAGGATCGAATTCGATTTTTAAATCTGTGTTAGGGAATGCGCTGTTTGCAGGTAATCGGTGATAATTTTGATCACCATTGCAACAGTTGGACATTTGTGTATTTTTCAATAGTGACCTATTGAAAATTAATAGTGTTCAATTTAGCAGATTGGTAGATAAATTCCCAATTCTTTGGCTTGTTTAGAATTAAAATTCATCTGCTATTGATAGTGGTATATGTGGTCAAAACCTGACCTATTTTCGTCCCGCGGTCGATTTTGGTTTTTTTTTTAAATTGCACCCCCAATATGTTGCCGAAAGACTTAATCCTACGTCAAAACTGAGAAACTGGTACCGGATGACACTGTAAAGACTTTGATGGAGGGCATCAAGCGAAAATGCGTTCAATTTTACACTCAAGGCCCCATCGATTAACTTTTCTTTTGATTTTTGAAGTAAATATATGTATAAAACTACCCTAAAATTTTGGTTTGTTTCTAAACATTATAAGAAAATTGGCATGACATTTTCGGTGTCGCAATAATTTCGTGTTCGCCCTTTATTATGGAAGAACCTGTGCCGGTGCCTGCTTACTACCAATAACAACCTACACTTCCAACCAGCTTTAAGGGTTGTTCTTCCTCCTCAGCAACCAGTCCCAGTCGTCACTCCGAAAGGATCGACTCTGATCAAAAAAGCTTTCCAATATTCTTCTAAACATCTCAAATTCCACCTATAAAGCAGCGATTCCATCATCTTAGATTTCTCCAGTCGTAACAGCAGTCCTATTGGAAAAGGCATCACTAGCAGTGATGGAAATCAAGCGAGCATGATCCGATTTCCAGTTTGTCGTAAACTGTACAGATCGTGATCTGTACAAACTACGACCAACGATTAGTCCTCTTCCACCTTGAAAATACGTTGTTGCGTAGGCAACTCACAAATAACAAATACATTGTTAGACTGAGTCAAGCTCAGAGAAGTGAGTTACCCTTTTCGCTCATTTTATCCAAAAATCGCAACATGTGCTTTTTTCACGAGACGAGAGTGAGTGTCTCTCTGTGAGTAGCATTCTTTGGCAGTTTGGGGTTACAGAGCAATAGCAAATTTGTTTATTCCCAGGTTGGTATGCACCCCCGGGGTAAAATGGCACCGTGCGGGTTTACGTTGCTTTCCCATTACTAATTCTGTAAACATCATGTGCCAGAATGCTAGTTTAAGCACTGAACTAGCAATACTGATGGTTAAATTGACGAATTGACAATCGGAAAGCTATGAAAAACAGTGCAGGGCCATTTTACCCCAGGGGTGCGTTTTGAACCTTCCTACCCTAACTTTTAACACGAAGGCTGAAACGGGGCGATGTGCGGTTTCTATAGGTGAGGAGGATGCAAACAAGTCGACTCTTTCAATCTCTCGGTTTCGAATGCGCTACGTCACGTCTGTTGCTGTATTAGAACGCGATGAGAATAAAAGCGTCGACTAGCTTCCTTGCACCTCACCTGTAAATAGCGCACATTTGGCTCAGTAGTTCATCGGATAGTTCTGTCAGCACGGTGAACTGTTCCTTTCTTTTTCACTCCACCGAAAGGACCAATGCCGCCAACATAAATACATGCATCTTTTCTAATTCACAGACTGAAAAAAAGCAAAAAAAAAAAAAAATCACGATCATTATGGCAATGATCATGATCTGATCACGGTTGTTCATCAGTTGTACATAATCCGAATAACTTCTTGTACTCAGCTGTACACATTGAGATCTTTAGTTTGTAGCGTGCACTCACAACAAGCCTTGCGTAGTATAAGTAATGTATCGTGAGTGCACACAGCAATGATGTTGTTATCGTCTTGCTCTCTGGAGATCTTGGTTACTCACTTTTCGAAATGCTCTCTGCGTATTTGTGTTTAGAGTCAGAGTTCATCGTTAGCTTATGATGATGCCAAAAAATCTTGCAGCAGATGTGTGCGTATTCATTGATCGCTAGATGCGATTTTTTGACATCACTGATCACTAGTCAATGTGGTAATAACTAACTGCGATCCCGGTTCGACTAACATTCCCGTTGGATAGAATAGTGAGTAATATTTTAGCCATGGCCCCTCCAACGGCACCCGCCGCCACAGTTTCCGGTATAGACAATATCTGCCGGTGGGGCAATAACCGATTAACACCCAATTCCAACTCCGAAGGTAACGCTACAAACCATTACCCCGTGGAATGCTCAGCCACATCAGTGCAGCCGCTGCAACTGCCGACGCCAAAGAGGAGGATGACGATGAATTAGCTGCTGTTTCCGGTGAGTGCGGTCCTCGTTTGAACTTTAACGATCTTAACGAAATTAACGATCTACCGGACGAAACCGAAGTGAAAACCCGTCTGGAAAATGCACAAATCAAGCTGACAGATTCTCTTCGTCGACTTTCTCCTGCGGCCGCAGCAAAATCTCGGTGGTGTATAGCAAAAAACGGGACCGAATCACGACCATCCGGAAGGCCCAGCAAAAGCAATGTCCCCCATCAGCAGAACGGCGCCGTGGTAATTCAGAGTTTTATTTGACAGCAGCTTTTCGGCTTCACATGAAGGTGCACCTTCAAATGTTGCTGTAATGCGAAAAGTGAGAAAGCAAATGACAGCGATCTTGCCTACTGAGCAATGTGAGTTACTCGAGGTGCCTCAAAAGCAACTCTGAAATTGCTCATGATTAGGAGCTTTCTTGCCCCTTGGTTTCCGTACAGAAGAAGCTGCAGCCAGATGTTGTACAGAACCTAATGAGTGGAGTTAAGCGTAAGGTGCGAGCGTACGGTTATGGTATTGAAGTTGAATGAAATAAATATTCCAAAAGCTTACTAATGGGTTATATTTTATTGCCTGAATGTTTGAAAAGGATCGGCCAACTAGGTAATTTTCTACAGCGTTTTTTCCGTGATGCAATTTGATGTGGGACACCCTTTAGAATTTTAAGGTGTCCATTTTAACCCGAAACTGTTTGACCCAGTGTGATACAGAAGAGATAAATAACCTACTGTTTAAAATATACGTCAGTTACCGTAGGTCATGGCATCTAAACCAATTTTCGTGCCGTCCCGCATCGACCACGTGTTCCTACCTATAATAGCTAAGCGTAGGAAGCAAACGCCAAGAAGCATTCAACTCCTCCTCCCACACAGTCCCATCCACTTTTCCTAAAGCAGATCATTACATGTTTCGCATTTGGAAATGACACACAAGAGTCCATCACGATGTCGCGTGGCCGTATTTCCTTCCATGCTGACATCAATCAGTAGGTAAATTGGATCAGCTGTGAATAAGAGCAGTAAACACTCAAATATTGACGGGCGGGGTATTTTTTGTCGAGTCGCCTTAGTGATACCACTCAGCGTTTACGTTGATAACTGCGTTTGCCAAATTTGATTGGCAGTGGAGGTGACCTCCGGCTCGGCAATATTATCTTCCCTTTGGGGAAGATGCAGACAAACAAATACTTAACGTGAATTGCAAATCTGTACGGCGGGATCGGGAGTACTTGTATTCCACTACAAAACCACCACCACACTGCATCCATCAAGATAGATGGTGATGGATGGGTCACGTGGTCCAACCGGCGATCGTTAATATAACGTGTTCACCCCGAGCAATACAGTCGTTGCCTCGACGGCAATCATGACGCATCATCCAATCCCGTCGGGGGTAGGGAGCTTTCCGCTCCCGATCTGCTAAATTTCGCACGTCGTCTCCCTGCTTCCAGCCAGCGGAGATATCAAGCTTGTTATTGCCACAGCATGGTAACACAAAGCGAAGCGGTCATAAACATCTGGTGATCTCGATTGGGGAGTACACACACACACACATATCATGACAACGAATGTAGCGATTCTTGGCTCCATTTCCCGGCTAGATCAAATAAACAAGTCACGCGTTTCGCGAGCAGGCATATAAAATGTGTAATTCTAGATAGAGCTGGAATTAGGGCGTAACAGGTTTTGTAAACAATGACTTCTTGCGATGATTTCTAGGAATTCAAGTCACTCCCACGCAAACCAATCAACCCGTGATGTTGAATTGCGTGAACGAGTCTTGACTTACTAGAAAACATCGAGAGAAGTCATTGTTTTCAAAAGCTGTTACGCCCTAATTTCAGCTCTATCTAGAATTGCGCGAAGAATAATGCAAAACCTACACCCAAGGGGACGCGACAAACAATGTTTGGCTGGCTCGTTTTGAATGGGAAACTGGATACACGTGGGACGCAGTGTTGCCGGTTTCGGTGATGATTTACTACAAGTACTCATCTCTCCCATTATCGGACAAAGTTTATCAGCTGCGAGCAACGCACCATAATTGCACTCCATAAACTAGGTCGTAAATTACACAATAATCTAACGTTTACCTTTCTCTCTCTCTCTGATAGGTTCTCGGACTGGTCTCGTACCCCCCGCTATTCGAGGACAAATCGATCCCAGAAGATGCCAAGCAGCGCGCACGTGATATCCTGTCCGGTTGCAAGGGCCACTCGGTCGGATCGTACACCGATTCCAACGGCATCGAAATCATCCGCAAGCATGTCGCCCAGTACATTCAGGACCGTGACGGTGGAATCCCATCCGACGCGAATAACATCATCCTGTCGACCGGTGCCTCCGGTGGAATCAAAGTGCTAATGTCTCTGATGAGGTGTTCGATCGATGGCAAGACGCCCGGAGTGATGATCCCCATTCCACAGTACCCGCTGTACTCGGCGACGATCGCCGAATTCGAAATGGCGCAGGTCGGTTATTATTTGGACGAAGCGAACAAGTGGGCACTGGACATTGCCGAGCTGGAAAGGTCGTTGCAGGAAGCGAAGAAAACATGTGCCCCGCGGATATTGGTCGTCATCAATCCGGGCAATCCGACTGGACAGGTGCTGTCTCGTGACAACATTGAAAACATCATCCAGTTCGCTTACAAAGAGAAGCTGGTGCTGTTCGCCGACGAAGTCTACCAGGACAACGTCTACGAGAAGGGTTCCAAGTTCCACTCGTTCAAGAAGGTGCTGATGGAAATGGGAGCCCCCTACAACCAGATGGAACTGTGCAGCTTCATGTCCTGCTCGAAGGGCTACATGGGCGAGTGCGGAATCCGCGGTGGCTATGCCGAGGTGGTCAACATGTGCCCGGACGTGAAAGCCATGCTGCTCAAGTGCATTTCCGCCCAGCTCTGCCCGACCACCATCGGACAGGCCTGCATGGACGTGGTGGTGCATCCACCAAAACAGGGTGAGCCATCCTACGAGTTGTTCATTAAGGAGAAGAACGCCGTACTGGCCTCGCTGAAGGAACGGGCCGATATGGTGGCCCAAACGTTCAACTCGATCGAAGGATTCTCGTGCAATCCAGTGCAGGGTGCGATGTACGCGTTCCCGCAAATCCGCCTGCCGGAGAAGGCCATCGAGGCGGCCAAGAAGGCCGGCCAGGCTCCGGACGTTTTCTATGCATTCCAGCTGTTAGAGCAAACCGGTAAGGGTGTTGAAGATTTTGCCATTTCCATTGACCTTAAACTATCCTCTCTTCTTCCACACAGGCATTTGCATCGTCCCGGGCTCCGGATTCGGCCAGCGTCCCGGCACCTACCATTTCCGCACCACCATCCTGCCGCAGCCGGCCAAGCTAAAGGAAATGTTGGACATGTTCCGGGCGTTCCACGAAAAGTTCCTGAAGCAGTACAAGTAAAGGCTACCTGCTCCTCCACTAAACACTGATCAACACCACTCATCTAGAACAGAAAACACACACACACATACACACACGCCGAATTATCAAAGCAAGAGGGGATGATGGGAGATGGCCTCTGCCAAATTGCGAGTCGATCAGCTTCAGTTTATCGAAAGAACAAACCGGTACCAATTTATCAACCCCGGTGACAACGCTGTGAATCGTGCGAGTCCGCCGGATGGTGTCGTGATCTACATACATATACTCCTATACACACATTATAAGCGCGCATCGCATCTATGATCATATTACACTCACATCGCGCATTCGACGAAACGGGCCCCCTCGATGGTTGAGCAAACCAACAGCTAAGCAATCTAATTGCATCGTAGAAATCGACATACCGCAAACGTACGTTAGCCTCTAGATCAGTTAGGCAATAGGGCGACCACTTTTGGGTTCTTTCTTTATTTCTTTTTGGCATTCGACTTCAGTTCTTAGCAAAATTGGCAAAACCGAATATGATGGATGATAAAAGACAATAATTATTTTTGGTCACACCTCTGCGACCATTTGACGAATAATTGGCCAATTGGAAATTTTAGTGTGACTCGGATGGGCGATAGTCATCTTGATATATATGTAGGTATTTGTATTTTAACGTGTTCTACAAAACAAGAGAAAATGTTTATCTGTGTCGAAAGAAAAAAATAATAGTAGAAAGATCCTGTTGAACTGCTGTGTTATTCACCAGGGTTTTTATTAGTCGCTCATTGACCTCCTCCTGCAAAAGCAAAACACAAAAAACAAACTGTGCAAGTATAAATTCTCGTTCGGATTGATTAGGAAGAACGGAAACATGTTATTGTGAATAAAGTTTAAAGAATATATGAAACGAATTGAAACCGCCCGCGTCTTTGTTAGTTCTGCTTCATTTCGTCATTGAAGATGCCCCATTGATTAACCTCTTCTTCTTCTTCTTCTTCTTCTTCTTCTTCTTCTTATTCTTCTTCTTCTTCTTCTTCTTCTGCTTCTTCTTCTTCTTATTTTCAGACTATGAGATGAAATTGTCACGTTGGTATGGTTTAGTTATACGGGTTTATCCATAGATCTACGGAATTTTAGATTTACTAAGGACCGACCATAACATTCTGCGGTTTTTTTTCAGATTTTTAGGGATGTTGACTCACCCCCGCTGATTACAGTCAGGAATCCTTATTGCCGGGGTAACAGGGGCGTGAATAAGGAACCGCGAATAAGGATACGCACAGCTTATGGGATTTTCACTAATAGGGGCTGTGGTGGATTATCTTATTTGTTTCAATATATAAAGCTATACTGTCTTCTTCAAAGTTGTTGTACTCGGATAGACCAACAAGCCTGTGTCATTGGATTCAGGTTTAATTGGGAACTACGCCGCTAGAGGTGCTTCACTTTTATGTTACTTGTGATGGGTGCTATAATATATGGATCATAGGTCCAACATAGAATATTTCGTGATCCTGGCCATATAGAAAGTTACTGTCTTCAGCAAAGTTGTTCAAGTGACCAAGTCCTTTCGAATGGTGGCCATATTAGTTCAGAACTCTCTCACTACGCAGCGCTAGTGTGCACATGAACTTCCTTAATATGTTATGCCTGGAAAGCTTGTCCATATAAGATGTTGCTGTGCAATGTGAGGACACAAAACGGAATAGGGAGGGGGGGGGGGGGGGCTATAGAGAGGCTGATATCGATACCAGACGTAATTTTGGAATCCAATATGGCGGCCATCGGTTCAAGAAATACTGTCAAATACCCTACAATATAAGTATTTTCGGAAAGGGGATGACGTGTAGAGGCCAGCAATCGATGCCAGACGTCATTTTTGAATCCAAGATGGCGGCCATCGGTTCAAGAAAAACTGTCAAATACCCTTCTGTTGCGTACAACGTCACTGGGCAGCTGCAATAAATAAAACTTTCACGAGGGATCGCCGGCAACTTAACTTCGGTCGTGACGTCTATCAAGTTGAAAACGTCAGATAGAAGAATAGGACAGAAGCTAGTCACGATTCGGAATAATTGGTTCAATTTGTTAGAAGCTATCCTAGTTAAACTAAATTTTTCACAGTTTGAATTGAAAATTACTAAATTGTCTTAAAACTAACTGAAGTAAGTAAAACCTTATAATGTGTGAACAACAACAATAAAAATAAACACTAATTTAGGGAAATATCAATATTTAAAGGCTATTTGATTAGCGTCCACGTCGAGCGTTTTTGATTTACAAAATCTAGGTTAGTATCCAATAGAACAAAATCATTTATTCATATACCCAAAATAATTGTAAAATCTAGATTGTCTTGAAGCCGGGTGGACCTAAAAGTAGTACTTGCTGCGCCGATTGCCTGCAGGAGGAAAAGAAGAAACTAAAATTGTAAGATTAAAATTGTAACACTAACACAATACATTAAAAATCTTATCTGATTTCAGCTTCAAGCTGCTAAACGCAAAAGGCTGCTGTGAAGAAGTTTTTCCTACATAGGATCCGAACAAACTTGAAGAATTTTAATCGGACGTAACCTCAAAATGGCTAAAGTAGCAACCACCGATCAGAATTGTATGTTCTCTGACTGCTTGGATGATATGGTCCAGTGCGACAGTTGCGATCTTTAGGCACACTACCGCTGCGCCGGAGTCACGAATGATGTTCAAAATGAGTCTTGGACCTGTTCAAAGTGCAGCAATATGCTAACTTTACCGAAATCCGGCAAAAAGGGAGCCGCTAAAAAATCGGCAACTAAAAAGCCAGGTTCTGGTGCAAAGAGCGATGCGGGCTCGGAAGTTAGCGGAGGAGCTAGTCAGACATCGAATTCGGAAGCTTTCCAATTACTGGAGCAGGAACGAGAGGCTCGAGAACAGGAACTGGAAGATCAGCGAAAAATTGCTGAAAAACGTCTCGAAATGGAATGTGCTTTAATGGAGAATAAGCGGGCCCAGCAGCGAGAGCTGTTGGCGAAGGAACAGTTGTTGCTAAAACAACGTTTGGAGGATGAACGAGCATTTCTAGAAACGCAGCAATCACTCAGAAATC